>NC_138176.1:38733220-40028858 GCF_964165515.1 Mesoplodon bidens
TAACGTTTACATGATTCCACACATATAGACGGAAAATGGAAAATGCACTAAATCATCTTGATGTTTTCTTGGCATGGAAAATAAAATCTAGATTTATTTAAGCATCTGGATGGTTGAGAGCACTCACTATTGGGCTCCACCCCGTGGATAGTCACAATTATTCAGATTATTCTGTCCTTTTACCACTATTTCAAATTATATTCAGAGCTCAAGAAAAAGGGACAAAAATGTATTAAGAGGCTTCTTCATGATTACAGTGGGTATAACTTACTTTAATTTTTCATTAATTATTTATTTATTTTTTACAGGTAAAACAGATAACTTTTAATGAAATGGGTGAATTCCAAAAGGGTATAACTTACTTTAGGAAGGGGAGAAGATAGGACGTTTGTACTTCTGACTTTGCATCGATGCACCTGGACCACTTTTTGTTGGCAGGACTGGTTCCCAGCTCTGCTTTTGGAGACTTTCCCTTGTGCCCCCTCCCCCTTATTATTTATTTATTTAAAAATTTTGGCCTCGATGGTCCCAGCTTCTTGATCTTGGATGTCCTTTTTCGGTTCAATAATTTCATTAAAAAATCTAGCCATAATGATTTTCGATCATTTGTTTGTTTTGGTCTGACCTGAAGTCATTCTGATGCCAACCAGGGTTCTTGGTCTTCCCCAATCAATAGAAATTGACTAGAGGCCAGACAAGAAATTCAGCCAAGGCTTAACTGGGGCTCCTGCAGCCACAGAAGGGAGCAAAACCAAGTAACAGGTTCCCTTGCTCACTCCCCGAGTTGGGCGGGTCCAGCTGCTTCCTCACAGTGGGTGAGGGTAGGGGTGTGTTCAGAGGTGGGGCCGGAGGGGGGACTTAGGTGGTCTGCCCACCCCTCTGGTGGTGTTGAGTGCAGGGGGCATGTGCACTACCCTGCTTTTTCTCCCAACACTCGGTTTTTGCTCCCAGCTCTTCAGAAGTGGCATTTGGGTTTTTTGGTCTTTTTGTACCTTTTGTCCAGAATTTGCCCCAACTGCACATGCACGCAGTTATTTTTAGTCCCTTATAGTGTCATTGTATTTTGTAGCTTGGGGAGATATTCGTCCAGGTGCAAGCATTGCAGCAAAGGGTCCCAGGTCTCAGGTGCCAGCCTGCCTCAATTCCTCCTTGTGTGTTGCACACACAGACAGTTCCATGGGCAAGGCCTGCCCTGGGGTGGGCCCAGGAGTAGATTGAACTGTGCTTCCAGGCCCACCACAAATCATTTTCAGCTCCATGGGGGCAGCTCCTTGACTATGTTCCAGGCCATGAACCACACCCATGAACTGACTTTCACATGTAGCTATTGTTTAACAGAGAAAACTGAACATATGAGTGTGGTAAAAAGAAGTGCAAATTTATGTCCACTCCTGGGAAAAATAAGTCATAGCATGCACACTGCTGAATATAGGTCAGTGTCTGAACTTTGGGGTTTTCTTTAATTATTGCTGTAGGAAAAAAAAGGAGTAAATTATAAGCTTTAAATTATTTTTTAGGGGCTAAAAAGTTAAGATGCACATAAAAGCACCTCCCCAATATAAGGAAGTGACATTGATTCTGGGAGGAAGAGAAGACCATCTTCCTAGATATTTTAGATGTGCTAATTGCGTAGATGTGCATGTAGTCTTAAGTTTAGCGGTCATGACTTTCACCTCTGATTTTCAGCCAGAGACAATGACTATCCACAACGTTTAGTAATGAAAATTTTGAATAATATGGTCACTCAGCTCTGGAGAGTCTGGTCCATTTCACAATCTGAGCAGCTTAAGTATCCAATAGAAGGTAAGTTCTTCCAGGGCACAAACGGATTCTATCTTGTTTACAGTTGTATCCCTGGCACCCAACACAGTGTTTGACATGATAAATGCTTGTTGGAAAGAAAAATGAATGAATCTCACTCTCTGCTCACTACTCATCACTATTAACTCTTGTCAACAAATAAACGACCTGTTATGAAAATGGTGATGGGGTGAAAGAGAAAACTTGATAAAGGCAATTAACCTTGTTGTGAAACTGCCCAGGAAACCAAAGCTACTCCATGGAAATATGACACTGCAAAATGTCCACATTTAGACTCTCTATATTTAGACTATATTTATGTATTTGTCATAATTTACTCAAGAATTTTTTTCTCTGGATGCCTCCTCTGTGATAGGTATTACACTAGAAAATGGGAAAACAGTGGTGAGCGCACTGATGATCTGTTATAATCTAAAAATCAGCAGGTCATGGATTTCTTCTTAGCTTAACTTTATACCCGAAGGTTGTCTTCGTGTTTGTGTTGGGGTAGGAGTTGGGGAATGGGGCATGGGTAGAGCTGGCAAATGGGAAAGTCTTTCCAAATATTGCAGTTTATCTGTTCAAATGCATTCTTTATCTGTGGTAGAGACACACTGGCTCCCAATGAGATTTAATATCTAGAGAACACAGATGGACTTGTGAGTTAAGCCTGGTGGGAGTCAACTGAACACAGCCCTTTCCTTCCTTCAGAGGAAAGACAAAGGAGGGAGGAGAAAGAGGAAAAAGAGAAAGAAGAAGGATAAGAGGAGGCAGGGAGTCGGGAGAGAAGAAGGAAGAAAACCACAGAAGGGCAGAGGGAGAGAGAAAGGAGCAATTGCTTTATTTCAATAGGTCAAAATTCCCACTTTCTTCATTTCATCAGCATCACAAAAACCTTTTCATTGTGCTTAATGAATCGATATTACGACTGACCATTAATCTGGAACAAAACCAGAAGTCCAAGTGAGACAAGATCATTTTCCGCACTATTTTTCCTCAGAATTATTTCTCATCCTCCTGTTCTTTCTCAGTTGAGTGCTCAGCAGATTTTCCCTCCACCACCCACCAGGCTGCTTCTCTTCATGGAAAGGCCTTATTGCCCTTGGTGTTTGTCTTTTCTCTAAGTCGCAGGAACAGCCACCTTCCAAGGGAGCTTCCTCCTGAATACTCTGCTATTTCCCAATCCTTTACAGCGAATTGAGCTTCCTCTTTTGAACTAAAGGCGAACAAGGTTATTCCCTGTTTTCCTTCATTCTTCCTCCTACTCCAAATAACCAGAAGCAACCCAGACTATTTTTTAAAATAAGTAACAATTTACATAAGTAAGGTATAACAGTAACTGAAATGTCAGCTTCCTAGAACTTTTAGTGCACAACTTGCCATTTTGGGAAATCCATGTGACTAGGTCATGGGTGTAACCAATATGAAAGTAGGCATAAAACGTTTAAACTAATATTTCCAGGGAGAATGGGAAACAGCAAAGACTCTGTGATTCCTACCCAATTTTAGGTATGACACAAACTAGAAGTTGCCATTTTAATAAAAAGCCAAGAGCTTGTATGCAAGTCCACGCATGGCTGCTTTGAAATGTGGTTATAATGGTGATCATTTTCATTTTGCAGAGTATATGGAAGCAGAAGAAACATTCTTAAAGCTTAGCATCACATGAAACTCTGCTGTAGCTGGACACTAAGTATGCAGATGCTTTATTTCACATCTGGCATGGCTGTGTCATTTGTGGAAGCATTGAAATACTACCTTTATAGCTTGGATAGGTAGATACTGTCCTGAACCTGAATCCTCCCATCATCCTGCCACTGCAGCCCCCTCCCCAGGACCTTTCTCAGAATTTCTTCATAATCCAGTGTCTAAAGAGATTACATCCATAATAACAAGGGACACCCAGATCTGGGCTTCAGCACCATGACCTGTGTCAGGTTGTTGCCTGAACTATGCTGGTTGTAAAACATATTTGAATGTTCTCCTTGAAAATAATTATTTCAATGCACATGACTTGACCAAAAATATATAGAGAGAAAATACAAAGAGGATTAGAAGAAAGAGAGAAGCAGAATTATTATAGATGAAAAAGGGATCATTTCCAAAGTTGGAGCTCTCACTATTTCCCACTCATGAGGAAAAGTGATAATGCAATTCCAGAGCCAGACTGCATATCATTTGTTGTCTTTTTAAAATAAATGACAATGCTCCAAATATTACTTACATTTCGGAAATAATCTCATAATTTGCCTTCCTCCAAAGTGAGTTTGTCTGCTCAACACTGGATCCACAGAGCCCAGCGCAGGCTCTGGTATATAATAGGTGCTCAAAAAGTATTTGTGGAGTGAAAGCAGTTTCACATGCGTTATTCCAAAGGATGATCTCCCAGGGCTTTTTAGAGTCTAACAGAATAAGAAGACATTTAATAATGTAGATGAGATACATATTTATTCAGTAATCTATTTAGGAAACAGTTATTGTTAATTTACTATAGTATGAGTGCTGAGACTCTAAAATGTGGGGCAAATTTCATTCACTCCTTTTACAGATGACTTGCCCACGTTTATGTGTCTAGCAAGTGAGAAAATAGATTTGGAGCTTCAGTCTTCAAGCCTTTTTTGAAAAGTGGCTGTATTTATCATCTCAGTTTTGCTACAGCTGCCTATTTATGTGAGCTCAACTTCATTTGCAAAGGTAAGACATACTCTCTACATAGGTAAGTGATAGGTTCTGAGCGCTTTTTGTTTGTTTGTTTGACTCTAGAGGTACAGAGCTGTAAGGAACAGATGTATTCCTGGCAAGTAAAATGTACACAGAGGGCTTCCCTGGTGACACCAGTGGTTGAGAGTCCACCTGTCGATGCAGGAGACACGGGTTCGTGCCCCGGTCCAGGAAGATCCCACATGCTGCGGAGTGGCTGGGCCCATGAGCCATGGCCGCTGAGCCTGTGCGTCCGGAGCCTGTGCTCCGCAACGGGAGAGGCCACAACAGTGAGAGGCCCGCGTACCACAAAAAAAAAAAAAAAAAGTACACAGAAATGTTATGAAATGAGTCATGTTTTTAGTGTAAAAGAAAAATGTCCTTTTTGCAAGGATGTTGTGCCTTGTTTATCTTTTGATCCTCAACACCGGGGACACTGACTAACATGAAGATGCTCAACAAATTACTTAATTAAATAATAGACACATGCTTTCATGAATGAACCAGGATTCCCAAAGAACCTTCCTTGGATGCTTCTGACCCCTGAATTTGGGTATGATTTGCTCTGGTTGTGAAAAGTGGAGGGTGTAGGTATCAGGACGTGAACATGCTGATCGGAGACTTCACTGCGCCGTACTACATGTTATCAACGTTATCAATTACCTTTCAACACTCACAGCAACTCACTGAGCACCTTGGGCAGAGCAGGGAATGCAAAGATGATGCAGACTGAACTCTGCCTTCAAAGGGTTTATATTTAGATGTTTTATACTGACTTAGGTGGTGAAGTGTGGACTAGTGATATAATAGTACTCAAAGAACACCATAGAGTTCCGTAGTTTTCAATACCTCTGAGATCCCACTCCTTTACAAGAATTTTGGCTCAGATTCTCTTGAGGTATAGAGAGCTTCACTGAAACTGCTTTGGGACAAGGGAAATGCAATAAATACAACGTGAGGACTCCTGAAAGAGGCTTTTCTTGTGCATCTTTCTTCCAAACCACAACCATTCATTAGGGAAAGAAGCAAATCCCATGATACATTCAGTCCATCCTTGTCCCATTCAGAAATATAAGGGAAAACTTAATTTTACTAGCAGCGGTGTGATCTCCTTCCCTGGTCACTATCCCTCAAACAGCACTTCCAGATCTACTCTGACCTCCACCATCCTCTCCAGCTCCAAAAATTTGCAATGCCACAATTCCAAGCAAACTTCTGAAAAACAGAAACTCTGAAGTCTTAGCAGAATCCTTTCCTAAATGAAACAATGCTTATGAATGCAGTAGAGAGTCACCCTCAAACTAATTTATTCTCCAACTGAAACATTTCACATTGCATTTCTTAAAGTGACTCACAGTTTGCAAAAGAACTTTTTACGTTATTCATGCTTCTCTGCATCACATTCTGGCCAGAGTTAGAAAGTGATCAAGGAATCATTTTCTTCTCTTTCCTTGAAAAATTCACTGGCCCATGACCCTTTTTTCTATGTCTTTGCTAGCACTACTGGATGATTATCTGAACACCAGCTGTGGCTTCCTTTGAAACTTTTTGGATGTAATTAGCAAGTATGAGTCCAAACGAAATTACCTTTATCGGCTGTTTCCTGTCCTCTAACCAAATGTTTTGACCATGTGTTTAGCTTAGAAGGGAGAAGCTGCTGTTTCACTCTTTAATAACTTGTTTTTGCTAGGATCATAGCAAGTGTTCCCAAGGTTTGTGAGACAGTTTGCCAGGTGTCATGTGCAGAGTCGTTATTTCCTTTCCAGGGATGTGATGCAAACTTGGCTCTTGAATCATGTATCTTTTTTGAAACAATATTTTTAAATTTAGGGGAACAGATGAAAGGGTACATGTCATTTCAGTAAATATTCTTTTTCTTTCCTCTAGCCCCAAACAATAACTTAGTGTGGAAGTCCCAGGCCAAAACTTTTACCCTGAATGCCTCCACATTAGGAAAAAAAATCACGATATTGTGGCAAATGTTTAAGGTTCTAAAAATCTTGCCCAGGCATCCGTGTCTACGATGTTGTCCCATATCACAAGGCTATGACGCTATCTTTGGCAAGGCTCTTTTTTATTTGAGTCAGACCCATGCCTTTGAACCACCAAGATGCTCTCCTGATGGCCCTAACCCTTGGACTTAACCCACAAGAAATCACTGTGTTTCCTCCCGGATATGACATTTCATTTCCTCCTTTTTTTCAGTTTCTTGAGTCCAGCTACCCATCTTCTGGGTCTTTCCCCTACTCTGCTCTTTGAATGATCTGTAACACTTGCTGTCCTTGAATTTAATGACAATAGCTACCATTCATTAAACTCTTCTCTGGAAGAATTTAGCACTGGAGGTTAAGATCATGGTCTTGGGTTCAGATTATCATGTTTCAAAGCCTGAGGATGCTACACAGTAATGTTGGGACTCTGCCACAGTTTCCTCATCTATTAAATGAGGCTAATAATTCTATTTCCCTCAAAGTACTGTGTGAGAATTGAATACATAATACATATAAAGTATTTTACTGGCAGGCAGTAAACCATGTTTAATGTTAGCATATTATTATCACCATATTCAGGCACTGTGGTAGGCAGCCTCTAAGATGGCCCCACTGATCCCTGCCTCCCCATCTTTATGCCCTTATGAAATCTCCTCCTCTTGAGTGTGAGATGGACCCAATAACTCACTTCTAACAAACAGAATATGGCTAAGTGATGGAATATCACTTCTGAAATTAGATTATAAAAAGACTGTGACTTGTCCTGAGCTCTCTCTAGTTTTCTCTTGGATTGCTCACTGTGGGAGATGCCAGCTGCCATGTTATGAGACAGCCCTCAGAGAGGCTCATGGGTGAGCTTGGAAGTGGATCCACCAAGATGAGCCTGGAGGTGGTTGCAGCCTTTGCTAACATCTCAATCGCAGCCTTGTAAGAGACCTGGCTTAGCACGTCCCAGATTCCTGACCCACAGAACTGGTGAAATAATACATGTTCTTTGTCTCCAGTTGTCATGTTTTGGGGTACAGTGACCCTGGAACATCACTGGGGGCTAGTGGCTCACTGGAAAATCCGAGTATAACTAATAGTCCTCCTTATCCATGGTTCTTCCATATCCACGGATCGTGTGGTGCTGTAGCACATATTTAGTGGGAAAAAAAATCCATGTATATGGCCGCTGAGCCTGCGCGTCCTGAGCCTGTGCTCCACAACGGGAGAGGCCACAACAGTGAGAGGCCCGCGTACAGCAAAAAAAAACAAAAAAACAAAAAAACCCATGTATAAGGGGACTCACGCAGTTCAAACCTGTGTTAGTCAAGAGTCAACTGTAATTTGTTACACAGCATTAGGTAACTAATACAAATACTATGATAATCACGTCACATAAAATAACTTCTTTATCTTCACAACCACTGAAAAGAGTACCCAATTTGTAGATGAGGCAATGGAGGGTCAGAGAAATTGAGTCACTTGATCACACATAGCCAGTACTTGTTGGAGCCCAAATATGAATACAAATCTTCCAGTCTGTTATCTCATCCATTATGTTCTCTCTCTCTCTTTTTTTTTTAATTGGGGTATATTTGTTTTACAGTGTTGTGTTAGTTTCTACTGTACAGCAAAGTGGAGTCCCCTGTGCTATACAGCAGGTTCCCATTAGTTATCTATTTTATATATATTAGTGTATATATGTTAATCCCAATCTCCCAATGCATCCGATCCTCCCCTTTCCCCCTTGGTGTCCATACGTTTGTTCTCTACGACTGTCTATTTTGCCTTGCAAACAGTTTTATCTGTACCATTTTTCTAGATTCCACATATACATGTTAATATACAATATTTGTTTTTCTCTTTCTGACTTACATCACTCTTTATGATAGTCTCTAGGTCCATCCAAGTCTCTACAAGTGACCCGATTTTGTTCCTTTTTATGGCTGAGTGATATTCCATTGTATATATGTACCCCGTCTTCTTTTTCCCTTTGTCTGTCGATGGGCATTTAGGTTGCTTCCATGTCCTGGCTATTGTAAATAGAGCTGCAACGAACATTGTGGTACATGACTCTTTTTGAATTATGCTTTTCTCAGGGTATATGCCCACTAGTGGGATTACTGGGTCATATGGTAATTCTATTTTTAGTTTTTTAAGGAACCTCCATACTGTTCTCCATAGTGGCTGTATCAATTTACATTCCCACCAACAGTGCAAGAGGGTTCCCTTTTCTCCATACCCTCTCCAGCATTTATTGTTTGTAGATTTTTTGATGATGGCCATTCTGACTGGTGTGAGGTGATACCTCATTGTAGTTTTGATTTACATTTCTCTAATAATTAGTGATGTTGAGCAGCTTTTCATGTGCTTCTTGGCCATCTGTATGTCTTCTGTGGAGAAATGTCTATTTAGGCCTTCCACCCATTTTTTGATTGGGTTGTTTGTTTTTTTGATATTGAGCTGCATGAGCTGTTTGTATATTTTGGAGGTTATTCCTCTGTGCATTGATTCGTTTGCAATTATTTTCTCCAGTTCTGAGGGTTATCTTTTCATCTTGTTTATGGTTTCCTTTGCTGTGCAGGAGCTTTTAAGTTTCATTAGGTCCCATTTGTTTATTTTTGTTTTTATTTCCATTACTCTAGAAGGTGGGTCAAAAAAGATCTTTCTGTGATTTATGTCAAAGAGTGTTCTTCCAATGTTTTCCTCTAAGAGTTTTATAATGTCCAGTCTTCCATTTAGGTCTCTAATCCATTTTGAGTTTATTTTTTTTTAATTTTTTAAAAAATTTTTTATTTTTTTTGCTGTATGTGGGCCTCTCACTGTTGTGGCCTCTCCCGTTGCGGAGCACAGGCTCCGGACGCACAGGCTCAGCAGCCATGGCTCACGGGCCCAGCCGCTCTGCGGCATGTGGGATCTTCCTGGACCGGGGCACGAACCCATGTCCCCTGCATCGGCAGGCGGACTCTCAACCACTGCGCCACCAGGGAAGCCCTTAAGTTTATTTTTGTGTATGGTGTTAGGGAGTGTTCTAATTTCATTCTTTTCCATGTAGCTGTCCAGTTTCCCCAGTATCACTTACTGAAGAGACTGTCTTTTCTCCATTGTATACCCTTGCCTCCTTTGTCATAGATTAGTTGACCATAGGTGCATGGGTTTATCTCTGGACTTTCTATCCTATGCTATTGATCTATATTTCTGTTTTCATACCAGTACCTCATTCATTATGTTCTATTGCTTCTCTCCTGAAGCAAATCAGTTCTTTCAGTTTTTCATTCCTTCAGTCAACTAATCAATCTATCATTCAACAATTACGTGCTGGGTACCTCTCTGAGGATTAGAGTGATGAAAAAGATTGGCAGGGTTACTGCCCTCATGGAGTTCGCAACCCAGGGAGGAGAAGTAAAAGACATATAAATAATAAATTCACATCATGGTAAGTGCTCTGGCTGATGTAAACAGTGTGACAGGACAAAGATCAATGGGGGGAGGGGAGAGAGAACTTGGACTGGAAAGCTGGTCGAAGCCTGACATCTGAAGGGTGAGATCCAGCCAGCCTTGGGAAGCCTTTCAGAAATAACCGTCTAGGAAAATGGGCCTCTTGCTCTTTCATTTCCTACTCCTTGGTTTTCCACTATACCTTTACTGGTTCTTACGACCTCCAACCTTGGAACCTTACCAGACTCACCTTGGAACCTTACCAGACTCACCTTGGAGTTGCTTACTGCTTGGAGTCATATTATGTTCTTCCTAGATGAATTCAAATTGTTCACATTGACATCAGCCCTTCACAGTTGTACCATATTCTCCTTTGTGAATTTGAAAATATTTACCCAAATTAAATAGACCACCATATCCCCCCAAGCTTGTTTTCTTTCCACACGTGCCAGCCCCCAACTTTATATTGGGGTTGTCCCTCCACTCATAAAGAGATTATCACTGTAATTTTACAAATGTAATATATGTTGCCTGGCACATAGAATGTTCTAGAATGACTTGTTAATGTTTGCTGTATAGTTTTTAAAGTCCATAGTAATAATATTTGAATTATAGGGGAAAATTCAAATATCTATTAAGTAGTAAGAAATAACTCCTTGTTCTCATGGGAGCTTACATTCTGGCCAGAGTCCTAGTTCTCATCCTAAGTATGAAGAATAACATATTAATGAAACTATATTTTAGCTAACATTCCATTTCCTGAACATAGTCTTTTCGAGTGGACAGTTTATAACATAGACTGTTTGAAATATGGATGGCTTTTATTTTAATCAATCTGAAAATGCTAATAAGTAGGACCCATCCTACATATTGAAGATGAGAAAAGCTATGAGGGGCTGGTGGAGGAGACAGTAGGAGAAAAAGACAGGTAAGAAGAGAAAGGATAGAAGGAGCAGTAATCCAAAGGGATCTTGTCGTGAATTATATTCTTGTATTAACAGCTGCAAAGACAGATGAAGTGGTGTTTAAAACAAAACATGGATGCCTTCAAAACAAATTTTAAATATTGGCTCAATAAAGAAAAATTGGCACTTATTTGCAACTTTAATATTACCCATGATTTTCATGGAAATTTGGCTACAAAATTCAAGCTTAAATTGTACACTCAACATGGTCATTCCTTATGTAGTAATTAAAGCCCTTTTAGCTGAAATTGAAACTATCCTTGCAATATCTTCTGTTGGCTAGAGTACTAAATAGAATGAGTGTTGTCTTTAATACAAATTGAGACCTTAAAAAAGGTTTATAAATGAGACTAAAATGTAAGCAATCTGGTCTGAAAATAACCAGTGAGGTAGTGCAGCTGTTTAAGCAGCTATACTACATGGAGTTTGCAGCTGGTCTTTTAATTGCTGGTTAAATAACTCAATGTTAAATTTACTAAGGTGATTTGTTTAATCATGGCCGAAAACAGCTCAGACTGAAATGGTGGCACTTTCAGTCTCATTCAACAAATTTACCTTCAGTAAACTTACAAATTACAAGTGAATTATTGAGTTTCCCACAGGGAAGACCCATTACGTGTGCATCCTAAGAATTCAGACATGTTTGAAGGGATCTCTTTCAATAAGCAACAGTAAATTTTTCCTTGAACACTGCATGTGATGCATCTATTTCACACTTTAAGGTTTACCTTTTAATCAGACTTATCAGGCTTCTTTCATTGACTGTATCAGCAAATTAAGAGCAGGAAGGTCTGTAACTGAGATTTTTTTAGAATCATTTGTGATAGAAATTGACCTTTTTTTTTTTTATGTCAACAAATACAGTTGACCAAATGCAGATCTAAAGAAGGGGTAGGGTTCCAGAATTATTTAGAAGTTTTATTTGTAAAAGTAGAAAATCTTCATGAGGTTATGGAATGATTATCAAAATATTAAGAAATAGTCTCTTGGTCAAACAGTAATGTCTGATGAGAATCAAATGAGTCTTTGTTAGACTGGGAATGAGTTCTTGCTAATTCATCAGCTCTCTGTCGTCTGGGGACCAACCTTTCTAAAGTTGAGCATTTCCAACTTCCAGGCAGGTGTTGAAGCTACATTCTTTAACCATTTCAAAGAGTTTTCCCTTGTGCAAATTATTTGTCTTTTCTGAGGCTTGGATTCAAAGCAGATTTTAGCTACATTATTTCTATGCACTGTCAAACAGAAGCAACCCACCCAGACTATCAATTTTTCCTTACCTACGAAAGTAAAAAAGGTGTTGTTTTAATCATTTATAACACGCATGTTTAATCCTCACAGCCCAGTGGAGAGGTATTATAGCCATCATTTTACAGGTAAGGAGACCAGGGTCATATAGCTTCTAAATGATTGAATTGGAATTAATCAAAAGAAATGACAAAATAAATGGACCTAGAAGGTATTATGCTATGTGAAATAAGTCAGACTGAGAAAAACAAATACTCTATATTTTCACATATAGGTGGATTCTAAAACACAAAACAAATGAACAGATTTAACAAAACAGAAACAGGCTCACAGATACAGAGAACCAACTAGTGGTCGCCAAGGGGGAGGGATGTGGGTCAAATAGGTGAAGGGGATTAAGAGGTACAAACTACCATTATAAAAAAATAAGTCACAGGGGTGTAACTCAAAGCACAGGGAATACAGTCAATAATACGGTATGTGCTTTATATGGTATGTAATCTATAAAAATATTGAATCACTATATTGTACACCTGAAGCTAATATAATATTGTGAGTCAACTATATGTCAAAAATAAAAAGATAGAGAAATAAATAAATAAAGTTAACATACCCTATGTTAAATATCTTATAATGACAAAAAGAGAGAAAGAAAAAGGAAAAGAAAGAAGAAAAAGAAGTATCACAATGGTTGAAGGTGTTGATTCATCCAGTCCTAAATGTAGACCAGGTACTAAGTACCAGAGATACCCCAGACTTTCCAATTTTCCAAGGGTGGTTTTTGAATGTATTTATACTTTTAAACCTATTTACTTATTCATTAATTCATTCTTTGTTTCTTCTTCTCTTTTCTTTTCTATCCCTTGAGTGTAACAGACTCCTTGTATATATTGCCTGCTGTGACAAGTTGTCATTTCTTTTATTTGTCCCAAATGACTAGCATTATATCTTATAAAAAATGTCTAACTCTCCTCTTTGACAAGGTCTTGAGTGATTTGTCTAATGATGTGGTCAGTTTCAACTGCATCATACATGTTCTTTCATCTGGTTTTTTTGGCTGCTCATGAATAGTTCTTTGAAATTCTGATTTCACACAGCCTTGGGCTAATATTTGAAGATTTATTTAGTGAAATAGAGTCTCTTCATTATCTAGTCTGTTATGTTTTTTTTTTAATTAGAGTATAGTTGATACACAATGTTGTGTTAATTTCTGTTGTACAGCCAAGTGATTCAGTTATACATATATATATATGTACATTCTTTTTTAAAGTAGTTTTTCCATTATGGTTTTAGACCAAAGTCATACTGTACTCAGGCTTTATCTTTCCAAAGTAAAAGCTTGTTTTTTTTAGACTATCACAGTGCCTAGCATATAGTTAGTACTTAACAATATTAAATAACATTGTTATGTTCTTTAACAATCAATCAATCAGATATGTATTCGGGATATGCCAGGAATATGCCACGTGCAAGATGTGGCACTAAGCCTTGTGTAGACAGAGATGAATAAAAGAATACTAACACCCTTGTGGAGTTTTTAGTCTAGAAGTGCTATCCAGTAACACTTTCTGCAGTGAAGGAAATAGTGTATACCTGCACTGCCTGATACAATAGTCTCTAGACACATGCAGCTATAGAACACGTGAAATGGGACCAGCATGACTAAAGAACTGAAGTTTAAATATCAATTAATTTAACTTAAGTAGCTTCATGTAATAGTACAAATCTAGGCCACAGAGACAATATATAAACAATCTCAATACAGTAAATTAAGTGCTATATTAGAGGTGTATAGAGATTGCTATGAAACAGAGGCAGAAGTGATTATTTCTTCTTGGGAAAAAATCAGGAAAGGTTTTATATAAGTGATGACACTTAAATTGGGCATTACAGGATGCATGGGAGTTTTCTAGGAGGAAAGGTGGAGGGGAGGGCATTCTGGACACAGGGCACTCCATGTATAAAGGCAGAGAGCCTAGAAAGGGTCTGGCATACTCAGGATACTTTGAGTTATGTTTATTTAACTCCAAAAGCAATTAGAGTTAATGCTTAGCATTAGAGTCAATGCCCATTTTTAAACAAATCTGCAATTTTTTTACCTACTCATCAATATAGCAGTCTTTCTACATACAGTTTATTCTCAACCTATGTGTCTTACAACGAGAATAAGTTCATAGTCAGCAGATTGGAGGGTTCCTCCACTCTTCAATCTTCATTCTCTCCTCCAAATTATTTTATGAACAGGTTAAATAAAACTGGCCTCAGGTATGATCTTTAGGGGACTTCAATTCTTACCCTTCTCTTTATTTCTTGTTGCTAAGACATTTCCTTGCTTTTTCCATAATGTGATTCTATTGTACCTTCCCTTCTCAATTCCCATGTCCAAATTAATAATATGGCCTCCTTTGATTATATGAACATCATTTTATCTCCACCTATACCCATATTTATTCCACACCTCCCCAAACATAGCAGCTTTGAGATTTTGGGATGGTTTACCTTAAACCAAATTCCAGACTGTACTCTGGTTGTACTAGATCAATTAGATCATTGCTATCCTCTTCAGCATAGCTCTTGCTTCAGAGTCAGTCTCTCAGGTCCAGTTGTTGTACTGCCTAGGACTTTGGTGTAATGATGTTGGGAAGAGATCCTCTCTCTGTCTTTGTATGTGAACCAGAAAGCATGTAGCTGTGATTCTGCTGGCAGTCATCTTAAGGCATGGAAGAAGGCATTGCTGAAACAATGTGCCTGAAACCTGACTATCCACACACATTGAATTTTCCTTTATCATTGGGCAGTTTTTTTTTTTTTTTTTTTTTTTTTTGCGGTAGGCGGGCCTCTCACTGTTGTGGCCTCTCCCCTTGCAGAGCACAGGCTCCGGATGCGCAGGCCCAGCAGCCATGGCTCACGGGCCCAGCCGCTCTGCGGCATGTGGGATCTTCCCAGACCGGGGCACGAACCCGTGTCCCCTGCATCGGCAGGCGGACTCTCAACCACTGCGCCACCAGGGAAGCCCCCATTGGGCAGTTTTAAGTTAGTTTTTTATTATTATCAACAATGCATCGTAACACACACAACTTCTTAGCTAGACTAACCTTTATTTCTTGATTGACTTCTGGATAAGTTCCTCTAAGGTACTTAGGGTATTGATCTTCTCTATCTTGCTTATTTCATCCTTGAAATAGGCAAGAAGTTTCAAGATTAAAAGATTAGCAAGCTCAAATATTAAGACACATCTCTTATTTCAATACTTCCTTCTTGGCCCCGTTTCAGAACTAGAGAATCTAACAGATGCAAGAGATCCCAAAAATCATACTGATCAGCATGGTTGACTTGATAATTCATGACTCCTGACTTGGTCTAAGGCTGGTAACTTCTCCTCTTTGGCCATGGACTACTCTAGAAGGAGAATCTGTCCATGTATGATGCCAGATTTTAAGGACAATTGGAGGGTCATCTTAGGTGATGGGGCACAGTTTCATGACATAATACTATGAAATAAAGGCAAAATATTTGCATAATGCCTACCATGTGCTAGGCACTGTTCTAAGCACTTCATATAACTCATTTAACTCATGTAATCTTCATGACTACACTGTTAGTATATACTATTATTTCCACATTTTACATATAAGGAAACTGGGGAACAGGGAGGCTAAAGCACTTGGGCAAGGTGAGACAGCTAGTAAATAGGAGAATCAGGAGTCAGATCCTTGCAGCCTGGTTCCAGACTCTATGCTTAACAAGTACCTCAATATAGTAAAGGCAATTCTTTTATCAAGTAATGATAAATTTATAGAGGTACCATTGGAAAAGCCCATAAATTTGAGCTTTTCTGATCTCTCTGAAGGCTTTGTGGTGATCCATCCACTCAGTCTTTTTCGTTGCCCTTGGGAATGACCAACATCTATGTACAAAGTTGCTAGCAAACATTAGGTGTGCCATTTCTGGACAGGAAGAGCATTACTTTGGGAAAGCTACCCAGCTCATTTGTGGCTTCAATACATCTGAGGCTTGGCCTCAAAAACTGTAAGCTATGACCAATAGTGCACAACTATACTATGGTCAAATGTGTCTGTACTTTGTGAAGAATATGTAGGCAGCTCATCTCTGTGGAAGTGTGATTCTTGATCCTAAAAATTATTTCTCCAACTATACTTCTTCAGGGCCAGGATGATATATCATTTTCCTTTATAGAAATAAATTCATTTCTAAATACACATGTGATTTCCATATAATAACTACACACTCAGAAGGATGCCTAATATAAAAAGGCTGACAATACCAAGTGTTGATGAGGATGTGGGTCAATCAGAATTCCCATATACTGCTGATAAGAGTAGATTTTGGCACTGCCATTTTGGATGGCTGTTTGGCATTATCTACAAAGATAAAGATATGCTTATTTTTTTATTTTTAAATGTTACTCCTAGGTATATAACCAACAGAAATACATACATATGTTCCCCAAAAGGCAAGCACTAGAAAGCTTTTTACAGCACTATCTGTAAAAGCCAAAAATTGGAAGGAAATAAAACCCCAAATATCCATCAGCACAGTAGGCAAACCAACTGTGATATATTCACACAATGAAATACTACATTGATCTATGGATATGTGCAAAAATATGAATAAATCTCACAAACATAATGTTGAGTAAAAGAAGCCAGACCAAAAAAAGCATATATACTATATGAGTCATTTTGTATAATGTATAAAAACTGGTAAAATTTCTGTGTGCTATCAGGTTACCCTTGGATGGGCAGAGCTGGGGCGGGGGCACCAGGGGGTTTCTGACATGCTGGTGTTGTTTTGGTTTTTAATTTGGGGGCTGTCTGCATGGGTGTAATCAGTTTATTAAATTCAGCTGAGCTATACCCTTATGATGTACACACTTTTTTGTAGGTACGTTGTATGTCAATAAAGATTAAAAAAAAAAAACAAATTACACCAATGCAGTTTCCCTGCATAGTCTGGTGAATAGTACAGATGTTCAGTGTTTCAAGACAGTGAGTGAGTTTGATCTTCCTCGGAGAATGACTCTTGATTCTGGGGAAAAAATGCCTGGCCAGATCCCATAACCCTTTAACCAAATAGAACCAAACAAACCAAAAGTGAGCATTTAAAATATAACCAACCTACTTTTCAGATTTGTAAAATGTTTAGATTAAAAAATAAACAGGATTTTCAACTAGAAAAATTGTCCTGTTTTGAACTTTATATTAATTTTCTGGATAGTTGGATTTGGAATTGCAAACTTTAATGTGTTCATTTGTGGGGAAAAAATGTGTTTGATTTGTTATGTGCTAGTGTTCCTAGCAGCATAATTTGGAGACTGTGTATGTTCTGAAAAATATACGTGATTAGTTTAGTAAAATTCTAGAGTATTTGGGCTTTTTCAAACCAATAAAAGAGACATATATTGATAAATAATTCAGGTTGACCATTCTCTTAGGGTTTTGTGAATAATATACAATATTGTGATCAATGTTCAAGATGCCATTTTTCTTAGGAGTTCAAATTCAACTTCCTTGGCACAAGATACCATTCTGGATATTTCATATGCTTCATTTAATTTTTACTTCAACTACAGATATGGGTATAGATATTTATTCCCATTATACAAGTAAGAAAACAGAAGCCATTGAAATTGTCTCATCCAGCTAGAATTCTGACTCCAAATGTAAGACTTTTCCATCCTACTAGTGACCCTCAGAGATTGTCTTCTTCTAGAGACTGTCACTGCTGAGAAATCTAGGAAACGAGAAGCCTTATGCTGTGCTCACCAAGGCACCATCCTATGCCCATAAATCAGCATATGTTAGGCTAGAAGAATCAGGTATGGAGAAAGGAATATGGGCCTGGGAAGGAATATGGGCAGAAAGAATTTGCCAAGCATTTCCATTCCTTTCTATTGAGGATGAGGTCTAGGCAAACAAAATCCAATGCAAGGTTTTTTTGTTTGTTCTTTTCCTGACTCAGACATGATTTTGACTACCTTAATTCAGGGGAATCTAACAATCCTTTCTCTTCTGCACAAAATGTTAAGAAGGAACAAACACGGGACCCCTTTTGTCCTATGGTCTTGACCTTGGAATTGCTAAAGAATGTGTTCATATTCCTTTGTCACAAGCTCTCTTGGAACTAAAGGGAGAAGAAATTAAATTCTGTAAACAAAGTTCAGAAAGACGCCCTTTGGTTCCAGGAAGGAATTCACTTCGGGTCTGCATTCAATCAGGGTTGAATTGGCAGCTGCAACATCTTTGGGAAGCCCCTGAGTAGCTTGGAGAACTGATGTTACATAAAAGAGTAATTGCTGTCATTTGAATTAATTAATGTTTGAGTCCTCGGGTGGTATTGTGAGAAGCAAAATATTTATTAAAGACTGGCTTGTGTATGTAAGGAAAAGCTAGACCCCAGAGACAGTAACAATAACAACAACAAAAAAAGAGTAGTGATCTCAACTCTCCTCCTATTAGAGAAAGAAGAAGAAAAAAAAAAAGGCTATTGGGCTGACAGACATTTTATTCTTTGTGCCTTTTTCTTTAAAAGAAACAAACAAAAAACTGGGAAGTAGAACAGCAGGATCACTTAGGTACATATGTCATTTTGCTCTTGATCTCTCCTTAGCTCTTAGAATAGTAGATCTAACTGCTATTTCTGCTTTGAAATATCATTCGGCATGAATTAACTTATTTAACTGTGTGTCTAGTGAAACTTTTCTCTATCTTCTCTTTCTCTATCTTGAATTTGAATTGAGCAATGGCTAGACTTTGGTTTGAAAGGTCAGCCTTCAAGAGGCTATTAGAGTCCTTCTAGACTCTAGGACTAACATCTAAGTAACTACCAGAAAAGCTGATGCCAAAAAGCTTTCCCAGAGAGGGGTCATGGTTTCTGAATTTTAAGTCCAGGCCTATCATTTGACCAAAAGTTTTTCTGGTTTGTGTATTTGCTTATATTTGGTTGTTTACTTCAAAATAATTAAATAATTCTAATTGAGCCAAATTGAAGTACATCTGGGGAGTAGCTGCTCATTAACTACTCACTGTGTGAACGAATAAATGAATGAACTGCCTTACCTACCTAAACCTGGTTCTGTCTCTGGATCTGAGAAAGAAGGCTTGACATTGACCCTTCCTTGCTTTGTCGAAAACTTGTCTGCAGCACCCAGATCTCTAGTTATTTTCATCATGAGTATTTCTCTGAAATTTCTTCAATGAAGGGATGAATTTAATGAATATGCAACCAGCTCATAAGAGGGGTTACAAAATAACAATCCATTAGCCAAATCCAGCCCCAAAACACTTTTTATTTGACTTACACAGTCTTTTTTTTTTAATTAAAATTTAGGCATTGGGAGATTTTACCTAAAAATATAGGTTCTATCTCTTCTTGTAGTATGTCTATATTTCTTGCAGCATTACATGGTGGATCAGAATATCACTCACTACCTGTTTTAGACAAGGCATGAGCCCTACACTTTGCTACAGTACATGTCTGACCTAAGAGGAGTTGCCCTGAATGATTGTATTTGCTCTGTTAATCTTCAAATGTATAGTAAATGTGTATTCCTCTGTACCACAAATTTAGACTGAGAGCTGTATAATTTTAGAAAAATGGAAAAGAGCATGTGTTTTTCTCTTAATAGGAAAATGAGTTTTTTTACAGAAATTTAATCATTTTTAATCTGCCTGGCCCCTTTAGGTATTTGATTTTACAACTCTTGCCTTACTGTCTTTTTTCTGTGATGGAGATTCTATGCTTTTCGTTTCTCAGAGCTTTATAAAAGCCAGAAGAGAGAGAACTGTTGTTTTCTGTAAAATAAATCTTTAGTATTTTTATTTTTCCTATCAGTGTATATCTGAATAGTGATAAACTCGAGCTGTAAGCTTATCAGAGACTGCTGACGTAGGGGTGAAAATCAAGGTGATGGAGTCATAGACAGGACATGAATGAAGCCAGTCCATGGCGTGAGGACCTGGGCTCACATGTGGGGCTGAGCCAAGTTGGAGGCTGGCAGGAAGCTGTGAATCGGAGTGCAAAGATCAGAGAGCAGCCAAGAGGGGCCAAGTCAAGACCTTACTGGAAGAGCCAAGTCAGAGCTCAGGAAACTCAAAGAGGAAAACATGTTTGGAAACTGTGTCCTGCCTAGGTTTCAAGACTTGAGCACACATAGAAACTTGAGGCCAGGTTGAGTGGGTTACCTTTAATCTTTTTAAAAAAAAATCATATTCTAACACCTTTCCACCAAATAACTTAATATGACGTAGAAATGGTTTCTTTAGCAATTTTTCTTAAAGTATACATTTTATTAAAGCGTAACACATACAAGTGTGCAGCTTAAGGACTTCTTTTTATAAGTGAATATACCATGTAATCAGCATCCAGATCAAAAAATAAAACATTACCAACACCTTCATGGTCTTCACAGGCATTATCCTTCTAAGGCTAACCACTAACCTTATATAAC
The DNA here is from genome assembly GCF_964165515.1 of Mesoplodon bidens. Lineage (NCBI taxonomy): Eukaryota > Metazoa > Chordata > Mammalia > Artiodactyla > Ziphiidae > Mesoplodon > Mesoplodon bidens. The sequence continues at coordinate 38,753,815 of NC_138176.1, forward strand.
ACATAGATGACTTTTTCTTGTTTTGTAATTAATATATAACTGGAATCACGCAGTGTATACTGGCTTTTTTGGTTCAATATTATATTTGTGGAAATCACACATTGTTGCACGTAGCCTTGTTTTACTGTTGTTGTATGAAAACACCATAATTTATATATTCATTCTATTAGATGTGCATTTGAGTTGGTTTCCTTGTCTTTTGCATTTTAGCCATTCATGTAATTGTGAATTGGTATTTAAATTGCTTTTAATTAGCATTTCCCTAAAAACCTGTAAAGTTGAGCACCATTTCTTATGTTGATTGGCCATTTGAGTATTCCCTTTTAAAAAGCATTTTTTCATGTCTTTTGTCTACTTTTTCCTATTACATTATTCACTTTTTTCACTTTCTATGAGTTTTTAAAATATATGTATTCTGTATATGAACCCTTTTGTGATACCTGTTTTGCAGATATCTTCTCCCATTCTGAAGCTCGTCTTTTCACTAGTGATGTCTTTTTTTTTTTTTTTTTTTTTTTGCGGTATGCGGGCCTCTCACTGTTGTGGCCTCTCCCGTTGCGGAGCACAGGCTCCGGACGCGCAGGCTCAGCGGCCATGGCTCACGGGCCCAGCCGCTCCGCGGTATATGGGATCCTCCCGGACCGGGGCACGAGCCCGTATCCCCTGCATCGGCAGGCGGACTCTCAACCACTGCGTCACCAGGGAGGCCCTAGTGATATCTTTTGATGAACTGATATTTTAAATTATAATGTAGTCCTATGTATCTGGGGTTATTTTTTATGGTCAGTGCTTTTTAATGTATTTTTTTTAGGAAATCTTTGCCTACTTCAAAGTCATAAAGACATTCTTCTATACTTTAAGCTTGAAGCTTTAATTATTTTATCTGTCATAACATCTGTCTATCTGGAATTAATTTTGTTTACAGTGAGAAGTAGGGGTGAAATTTTTTGTCATACGGATATCCACTTGACACAGCGTCATTTATTAAGACCAACCTTTCCCCAGTGCACTGCAGTAATCAAGTGACCATATGTGATTTGTTTCTGGACTCTCCTTTCTGTTCCACTGGTCTATTTGTCTGTTCTTGCACCAGTGACCCACTGAAACTGATTAACTGCTCTATAACAAGTCTTTGTATCTAGTAGTTTAAGATCTTCAGGTTTATGTTTCTTCTGCAATATTGACTTAGTTATTCTTGGATCTTTTCATTTCTCACATAAATTATACAGACATCTTATTAATTTCTACATGTACACACACACACAGACTTGCTTGGAATTTGACTGGATTTGCATTAAATTTATAGATCACTTTGGGGAGAAGTGACATTTTTACAACAGTGAGTCATTTTATCCATTATGATTTCAGTACCTGTTTTTTAGGCTTTCAGCTTTCTCTCAAACTTATTTATATTTCTCAAAAAGACCACACCATCCTTCTCACAAGATTTTATTTTTTATTTATCACTATTTTATTAATATATAATTTTCTGATTACATACATAATAATTATTCAAAGTACAAAAAAGGGGAGAGAAAATCAGTAATTCATTCATGATTTCTACCTTCTGGTAAAATCACAGTGAATATTTTCATGTAAATATCTTCCATATATGCCATAAAATGAGGACCATGCTATATACAATCTTTTGTATCTTCCTTTGTCTCCTAACATATTTCAGAGATATTTTCTCACTTGAATAAATTTCTATTTATTATATAATAAATTTATATATAATAAATAAATTTATTATATATCATAAATTTCTATGACTTTAAAAACACTTAAATAGTACTCTTCCAACATATTGGCATCAAATAAACAATTTAACAGAACCATTATTATTGGTAATTTCAGGTTTCTTTGGATTCTTTCTCTATTCTGAATCATACTGGAGCAAACATTCTTGTAAATAAATATTTGGTTTTATGCCTGACTCTAGGATTCTATGAAACTGTTGGGGTCCCTCTTGCCAGGTGTCCTCATGAGAATGAAATCATCTTTAAACCCTACATGACAATCTCTGATGCACCACCAGTTTGCCTAGGGAAGACAGCATAACCTGGGAATCCAACTACTTCCTTAAGATCATCCAAGTATTGGATGATTATCCAAAATGCTTCATTGTGGGAGCAGAAAATGTGGGCTACAAGCAGGCATAGCCAAACCACATGCTCCTGCATGGGAAGACTGTGGTGCTGATGGGCAGGAATGCATGATGTTGGAGGCCACCGAGGATATCTGGCGGGCAACCCAGATCCCCCACTTGTCCTATCTTCACTGACACCAAATGGTATTAAACCACATTTGGTAGTTTCCCACAGAGATATCTGGTGCATTTCCCCAATGCCCTCAGAAGCTCCAGAAGTGGTATGCACAGTGCCCCAGAGGACATTTAGAAGACATTGCTTCACAGCGAGTTTTCCTCTGGTGTGTCTCTCATACTATAGGAACCTCCCCCCACCCTTCCTCTGTTCTTTATGCCTCTCCTCCTCTGAGGAGGAAAAAGCAGTGGAGAGGGCAAAGGAAGTGGGTAAGCCAAAGTCCTACAGCTGCTGTGGTCAAGTGTGTCTGGTTTTGTATAGAATCTGGTGCTCATCTCTGTGGGAGTTTAATTCTTGATCCTAAAAGTTACTTTTCTGATTGCCCTTCTTCAGGGCTAGGATGACAAGGCTTACCATTTGTTCAGCATTACTCTTCTGGGAGTGATTTACCATTTATTTATATCCCATTCATTCATTCAAAATGAATTCATTCAAATTTGTTCATTCAAAATGAATTCATTCAAATTCATTCATTCAAAAATCATTCCGGAGAGATTTGTCTGTAATGGCATATAGGTTTAATGCCTGTATCAATTCCTCTTGTTTGGTAATGGGTAACTGGAGAACTAGGTGGAGAAACAGATTCCTAGTTTAGAAGAAAAGAACGCTAGATTAGTTTATCAATATTCATTAGGAATGTGTGTGTTGGGGGGCGTATATTTCTGATTCTGAGTCTATGTTCTCATTGCTTAGGATGTTAAATTAGGGAAGTATAGGAGGCTGCTGATAATGACCATTAGGAAACAGCTAGAGGTAAAAATTAGTTGAAAAGTATTAGCAGAGACTCCTGATTGGCACCTTGGCTGATGGGTCTAAATAATGTTTCCCTGAACCAACCCATTTCTCATCCTGTGAGAGGACTTTTCTCCCAGCCCTAAATATGTGTCCTTCAATTGCTCCTGAGTTTTTCATAACTTCACTCTCACTTTCACCTCTACTCTCCTCTCTTTTAAGAAGTTTTTTTCCTTCAAAAAGTTCCTTTATGGGGCTTCCCTGGTGGCGCAGTGGTTGAGAGTCCGCCTGCCGATGCAGGGGACGCAGGTTCGTGCCCCGGTCGGGAAGATCCCCCGTGCCGCGGAGCAGCTGGGCCCGTGAGCTATGGCCGCTGAGCCTGCGCGTCCGGAGCCTGTGCTCCAAAACGGGAGAGGCCACAACAGAGAGAGGCCCACGTACCACAAAAAAAAAAAAAAAAAAGTTCCTTTATGGGCTTCCCTGGTGGCGCAGTGGTTGAGAGTCCGCCTGCCGATGCAGGGGACATGGGTTTGTGCCCCGGTCCGGGAAGATCCCACATACCGCGGAGCGGCTGGGCCCGTGAGCCATGGCCGCTGAGCCTGCGCGTCCGGAGCCTGTGCTCCGCAACGGGAGAGGCCCGCATACCGCAACAACAACAACAAAAAGTTCCTTTAGCAGGAGGATTTGCAAATAATAGTAATTGAATTCAATTCAGTGCAACATATTAAGTCTTCAGTTGAGTTGAGGGCAACCAAATTCCTCTAATGATAACTGTTTTAATTTATATACTTTCACTGAATCACATGAGGTACATATACAAGCAAAAACACAAAAACGGTCACTTACTTCCAGTGGGGCTATCACAATATAAACTGAGTATTGGAGATGACTAATACTATGATAAAAAGAGTTAACAGGGAGGCCACTTATCAAGAACTGTGATGGATCAGAGCTTTTACCCTCCTTGCAAGCTAACAAATTAATCTAACACAGTTTCATGCAAACTGTGAATTCCATGTTTGTGTCACTTCCTCTTGCCCAGCAATTCCCACAAAGGTGACTGGGAGAGACCCATCTGGATGTTTGCTTCATAGCTGAGGTCCCCTTGAGTTTAGGGAACCTGAATCTAGTATGAAAGTACTACTCCCTCCTCTTCAGAAGGAGACATTGTATCTATCTTCCAAGGCTGCTTGCTGTATAAATATCCTTAAAAAGACAGCCAGAAACAAAAGGATACTTTGTGTCTCACTCACAAGACATGCAGAATCACAAGAGACCCATGGAGAATTAGCTCTGCCTGGAAATCAAGGAGGGCTTCCTAGAAGAGTTGTCTAATTTTAACAATAAATAGGAGGTCACCAGGCAGAGAAGTAAGAGAAAAGACACTTCAGAGAGTGGAAACTGAGTGAGCAAAGACCTGGAGATGGGATGAGGAAAGTACTAGGACAATTTCCAATGACTAGAGACTAAAGTATTTTTCTCAGCTTCAAAGATTTAATCAAATTTTGATCATTATTTAAATTTATTTTTGCTCTAAATTGATGTAATCATGATCCCAGGTATGTTTGTGAGACAGATCATTGAGTTGAATGCACTGAGGGGTGGGGGTACAGATCAGGATACAATCTGTTGGGATAAATATATTTTGCCTTCTGGAGCCACACAGAATAAATGCCCCTCCACTCACCCCAAATTATGACAGCGGTGTTACGGCTATCTGAAGACAGCTCCCTTCCCAAAGCCTTCAGCATCCTCAGGTCTTTCAGCCATCCTGCATAAGTCATGGTTTTTAAACTCTTCCCCAACTTAATCTTTTTCTGGACATATCCCAGAACACTCTAAGAGTGTATCTTCTGGAACTGGACAGAATTTTGGGGTCCTGAATTCATCTTTTAAACTGCTGAGTATCTAAATGACTAACTCCATTGACTGCTTCTTGTTCTACTAGAATTCATGTTGCCAGAGCAACCAACTGAGCGGTAAAGGTATCATCCTATCAGCCCAATTTGGTATTATATGGGGCTTTTGGACTAACCTGGCCCTGTCAAGGAAGGTGCTGACCAATCTGGAGAAAAGAAATTTTGGTAGCCTAACAGTCTTTCCTGAATTGGGGCCAGAGGACCATCTGCATCAATATAATGGGGAGGGGGGAGAGTTGTGACTGATAAATGCAGATTTCTGGGCACTACCCCTAACAAATTAGTCTCCCAGCAGATGAGGCCTGGGAAATTTGCATTTTTAATAAACTCTTTGGTGATATTTATGCACTCAAATATTTTTATACACTTGAATATTTTTATGCACTAGAATATTAGAAAATTCCTGCTTAAGAAAGTCCTTAGGAAAGGAGTCATTTTGTCCTGAAGGAGTTAATAGACCTCCTTCAGGAGCCAATGCACTTCCCAGCCCCAGGGAGGAATTTCCCACCTATTCCTGCCAGTGTGTCTCCAACATCCTTCAGAAGAAAGGATAATTTATTCTCCTAGCTCATGATTAGGGGTGGAGTGGGAGCAGAGATTGTTTCCTTTTGTCCTGAGGGTGACTCACACAAGTGACCCAGGAGTGTACCTTGTGTTATGCAGCTCAGACTTGATAATCCTCAGAAGGTCCAAATGGGTAGTCAGCCTCAGTGTAAGGCACACATAGGTCATAGAGGTGAACAATACATGGTGCGCTTGGATGTCTAGAGAAAGATACTAAAAATAAGGCGGTGGGCACACCAAAAACTATGCATCATAATTAGTGCCATGAATGAAATAGGTGGAGTACAGTGAGAGAAGGAATAAAAGATGAACTGGGTTTGTTTTCCTTCAAAGGCAAAGAAAAAATGTAAAGAAAACACACCAAGTCTATGGGAAACCAAAAGGCAGGCAAATGCCAATGATATGTCCTGAAATATACATTTTCTGTTATATATGATTACATTTAACACATTATGTCTTTTAGTCCTTACAATAATTCTTCTAGGTTAGATCCAATTACACCTGTTTGATAGATGAAAAAACTGAGAGCAGGAGGGTTTAAGTTATTTAATTTATTCCACAAATGTTTATGGAGCACCGTCCAGGCATGGCATCATATAGCCTGTATGATTAGGGTCCTATAACCAGTCAGTGTCTGGCCTCTGACTTCAGGATGCAGACTTTCTGTAATCTCTAGTCAAATTGCTCATAGCATGTGCCACAAGTATAAACGTGAAAATGTAAGTTACAATATAACTTAAATGTAAGTATAATGTACTATATAAACTAAAATATAAGAGTTATTCCCCTATAAGAACTGTATGGATTAAAAATGTCAATGTCTGTGGTTTGGAGGGCCTGAAAAGGCTTCTTACAGAAGTATAGACTTGAGACAGCTTTTAAATATTAATAGGATTTGGGCTTCCCTGGTGGCGCAGTGGTTGAGTCCGCCAGCCGATGCAGTGGACGTGGGTTCGTGCCCCGCTCCGGGAAGATCCCGCATGCCGCGGAGCAGCTGGGCCCGTGAGCCATGGTTGCTGAGCCTGCGCGTCCGAAGTCTGTGCTCCGCAATGGGAGGGGCCACAACAGTGAGAGGCCTGCGTATCGCAAAAAAAAAAAAAAAAAAAATTAATAGGATTTAGTGATGGTCTCAGGAATAGAGGGCATTTGCTAAGGTTATACAATGCAACCTTCATTGAGGTTTTCAATGAAGTTGAAAAATGCAAACAAACCACTAATTATACACATTAAAAATACCAGTTCACTCAAGCAAGCAGCATGTGCTTGTTGAAGATTTACAAGGTGCACAACTCCTCAAGTCACTGAGCTCAGGGACTCCAAAATTATAACACCAAGCTCTTGTTAAAGAATTTATGGTCTAGGACTTCCCGGATGGCACAGTGGTTAAGAATCTGCCTGCCAATGCAGGGGACATGGGTTCGAGCCCTGGTCCAGGAAGATCCCACATACCTCGGAGCAACTAAGCCCGTGTGCCACAACTACTGAACCTGTGCTCTAGAGCCTGTGAGCCACAACTGCTGAGCCCGCGTGCCACAACTACTGAAGCCCAGGCACCTAGAGCCTGTGCTCCACAACAAGAGAAGCCACTGAAATGAGAAGCCTGCTCACTGCAACGAAGAGTAGCCCCCGCTCGCTGCAACTAGGGAAAACCTGCGCACAGCAATGAAGACCCAACACAGCCAAACATAAATAAAATAAAATAAAATTTAAAAAGAATTTACAGTCCACTTGGGGAGATAAGTTATAAAATTATAAACAAAATGATTAGTGATAAGAACTAACAGCATTATGGAGGTATGTAATAGATCACTCAACTGTCTAAATCAAGGAATATGATAGCAGATGATAAGGTGATGGTTGTTTAGACAGTAAGAGGCAAAGTAATTAGAAATAAAGTAAGTTTGACCTCTCGGTGATTTTGGAAGTTCCAGAAAGGAAAAAACCCTGAGGCAAATTAGTGTGTGCGTGTGTATGTGTGTGTACATGATTGTATTTTTCCAGGAAAGATAAACTCAAGGCTGTGTTTTAGTGTTTCTGTATCTTTTTTTTTCCTTTTTCCCTTCTGTATCCCTTTTAAAGTAAGTTACTTCCTGACACTATAAGAGGAAACTTGTGATATTTTCCCCCTCCTCTTAAGAGTACAGATTTCTATTAATTTCCTGTTTCTCAGAGCTTTGTACTATACTTTTCATTTTTCTTTTACTGAGGCTGTACATCTTAACTTCCTACTATATTCAAGGTACAATACAGAATTCTTAGAATGGAATTTTTGTGTATTTTATAGTTTTTTCCTGGGAATATATTTTTAATTGTTTTCTTTTATTAAAATATTTGAAACACTTATAAGAACTGCTACTTGTTACACTTAGGTAGTGAGTACATTTATGTTTTATTATTGTATCACACTGTGTAATATTGTATTATATTTATCTGTACCATATATATCGCGTTATACTATATTTAAAGTTTTCAAATAGAAACAAACGTTTTGCCCAGTTACAGTACTCCCAAATTCTTGACACTAGGAATACAGCTCACAGCTACAACCCAACATCCAGAATCAACAAATGAGGCAAACCCCAGGATAACTTAAGTCCAACGCAGCAAGAAGGAGGAAGGTGGAAAAGATTAGCTTGGGCTGACAGATACAAAACTGTTTTAATATAAAGGGGAAGGGAAATCTCTAACTTCAGTTTTACAAAATCAAATTGTGATAGAGGTAAAACACACCACCCAGAGAACAAAAAAAGAAAAGGTATAATTCCACATTTTTCACTATCCCTCTTCTCTACCTCTCTCTAAGGCTTCCAAACACACAAGGTACTTATATCTCAAGTTAAGAAAAGGCCTTAGGAACTCAAGAAACGAAGTGACTGGCTCATTGCATAATAGTTTGGGGGCACAGGCTTCCTGGGAGTCACTCTCAAATCATAGCACATAAGTTCTCCAGTTGGACCTGGACTTCCATCAGAATAGTTGATGGAACTGTTTCCATTTTTGAAAGTTTTGTGTTTGGAAGACAGTGAATTTTTTAAAATGGACTTTGTTTTCTAGAACAGAGTTAGAGGTTTACAGAAAAATTGAGATGATGATACAGGGCGTTTCCATATACCTAGCACCCCATTTCCCCTATGTTTTTTATTGAGGCAACATTGGTTTATAACATTATATGTTTCATGTGTACAACATTATATTTCAAATTCTGTATACATTTTCCACCCATCATGTTAACAGTTGACTTTTTTTACCCATTTTGCCCTCCCCCTTCCACCTAGCCCACCCTGGTAACCACAACTCTTTTCTCTGTGTCTATGTGTTTGTTTTTATTTGTTCATTTATCTATTTATTTGTTTTATATTTCACATATGAATGAAATCATATGGTATTTGTCTTTCTCCATCTGATTTATTTCACTTTGCATAATATTTTCAGGGTCCATCCACGTTTTTGCAAATGGCAAGATTTTATCTTTTTTATCACTGAGTAGTATTCTACTGTGTGTGTGTGTGTGTGTGTGTGTGTGTGTGTGTACTTACTACGTCTTCTGCATTCATTTATCCATGGACACTTAAGTTGTTTCCATCTCTTGGTTATTGTAAACAATGCTGCAATGAACATAGGGGTATGTATGTTGTTTTAAACTAGTGTTTTTGTATTCTTCAGATAAATACCCAGAGGTGGATATTAATTGGCTGGATCATATGGTAGTTCTATGCTTAATTTTTTGAGGAATCTCCATACTGTTTTCCACAGTGGCTGTACCAATTTACAATCCCAGCAACAGTGTATAAGTGTGCTTTTTCTCCACATTCTCTCCAACATTTGTTATTTCTATTCTTTTTGACAATAGCCTTTATAATTCTAATTATAGATTTGATTTGCATTTCCCTAATACAGTAACATTGAACATCTTTTCATGTGCCTGTTGGCCATCTGTATGTCTTCTTTAGAAAAATGTCTATTCAAATCTTCTGCCCATTTTTAATTAGGTTGTTTGTTTTTTTGTTGTTAAGTTGTCTGAATTCTTTTTTTTTTTTTTTTTCTTTGTGGTACGCGGGCCTCTCACTGTTGTGGCCTCTCCCGTTGCGGAGCACAGGTTCCAGACACGCAGGCTCAGCAGCCATGGCTCACGGGCCCAGCTGCTCCACGGCATGTGGGATCCTCCCGGACCGGGGCACAAACCCATGTCCCCTGCATCGGCAGGCGGACTCTCAACCACTGCGCCACCAGGGAAGCCCTTGAATTCTTTACATAGTTGAATATTAACCCCTTATTGGATATATGATGTGCAAATATCTTCTCCCATTCAGTAGGTTGTCTTTTCATTTTGTTGATAGTTTCCTTTGCTGTGCAGAAGCTTTTAAATTGATGTAGTTCCATTTGTTTATTTTTGTTTTTGTTTCCCTTGCCTGAGGAGACAGATCCAAAAAAATATTTCTCCTTTATATCTGAATGATAACTTTGCTGGATAGAGTATTCTTGGCAGACTGTTCTTATCTTTCATTATTTTAAGTATGACATTCCACTGTCTACTGGCCTGTAAAGTTTCTGCTGAGAAGTCTGCTGATTGCCTAATGGGGTTTCCTTTGCAGGTTACTGCCTTTTTTCCCTGTCTGCCTTCAAAATTCTTTCTTTGTCATTGACTTTTGATAGTTTTAACATAATGTGTTTTTGAGAGAGCCTTTTTTTGTTGAGGTAATTAGGTGCTCCTTTAGCTTCATGGACTTGTATATGTTCCTTCCCCAGACTTGGGGAGTTCTCAGCTAGTATTTATTTACATCAACTCTCTGCTTCCTTCTCCCTCTCTTCTCTTTCTGGGATACCCATTATCCTTATGTTTCCCTTCCTCATAGAGTTGGATAGTCCTCATAGAATTTCTTCATTTTTTTAGATCTTAGTTCTCTCTTCTCTTCTACTTATATCATTTCTAAATTTCTATCTTCAAGCTCACTAATTCTCTCTTTCATATGGTCTGTTCTATTTCCAATGCTTTCTAATGTGTTCTGTATTTCATTTATTGAGTTCTTTAGCTCCAGATTTTCTGCTTAGTTCTTTTTTAGAGCTTAAATCTCTTTAGTAAAGTAGTCCATCTGTTTATTAATTTTATTTCTGAGATCACTGAACTGCCTCTGAGTTTTCTTGTAGCTCATTGAGTTTCTTCATGACAGCTATCTTGAATTCTCTATCAGTTAGATTGCAGTATTCCATGACTTCAAGTACGGTTTCTGGAGAATTATCATTTTCTTTTTATGATACTATTTTGCATGGTTTTTCATGGTACTTGATGAGTTGTTCCTCTGCTGGTGCATTTGGAGTAGCAAATACCATTCACCTTTAGGTAGAGCTTTTTTTTTTTTTACTAGATTCTAACAATTCAAGTTTAGTAATCAGAGGCCTTTTTTTGTTTTTCAGTAAGTGGCACTATAGCACATGTTTCTTGTTCCTCTTACCTGAGCTGCCTCTGGCTATACAGGCATACCTCTGAGATATTGTGGGTTCGGTGCCAGACTACTGATAAAACAAATACTGCAATAAAGCAAGTCACATGAATTTTTTGGTTTCCCAGTGCATATAAAATGCATGTTTACTCTGTATTATAGTCTGTTAAGCGTGTAATAGCATTATGTCTAAAAAACAATGTACATACCTTAATTTTAAAAATAATTTTGTTGCTAAAAAACGCTAACCATCATCTGACAATGCAGGGTTACCACAAACCTTCAACTTATAAAAAATACAATAAAGCAAAGCACAATAAACAAGGTATGCCTGTATTTGAGAATCAGTGCTTTCCACCCTCCATTGCCTCTGCCAGAGGTGTCACCTATACCCTTGTTGTTGTTGCTTGTGCTTCTGGGCTCAGTTGCTGGTGCCTTGCTGCTGTTGGTTTCGCTGATGTTACTGGCGTTGCCACCTGGGGCATAGGGATAGCAGGGGTCTCTGCCATGTCCAGGGTCACCTGGGTGGTGGTCTCCACAACCATGGGGGGAGGGGTGGGATGAGGGGAGGAGCTGGGGTTGTGGATGCCTCTACTGTGTCTGGGGTTGCTGCGTTCACAGGCACTGCCAATGTAGGCAAGGAGGCCAGAGTCTCAGTCACCTTCACAGCTGGAGGGAGAGGGCCAAAGGCCACACTGCCACAGCTGCCCAGTTTCCTGTGGCCATGAGGTCAGAGTTGTGTATGCTGCCTTCCCTGCGGCTGCCAGATCCTTTGGGGCTGCTGGCTCAGCCACCGTGACTGGGGGTCCAGGATCACAGGCACTGCCTCCACTGTTCCCGTGCTTTCGTCCCTTCTATATGTTCCAGTCTACCCACCTTTAGATGTACAGATGTGTGTAACTCTCTGGCATCCTGGTGTGTTAGAAAGAGAAACCGTCATTGAATTAAGGATGTTTTACTGGTTGTAGATTGACGGGGAGAGACAAAGGGAATATTTCATGCCACTGTAATGCTGACCTCTCTCTCTCTTCTATTATTAATATCTTATATAAGATGGTACGTTTGTTACAATTAATGAAGCAACATTCATACATTATTTTTAGCTAAAGTCCACCTTTCATTCAGGTTCCTTTAGTTTTTACCCAATGTTTTTATTCTGTTCCATTTTCGCATCCAAGTTACCACGTTACATTTAGTCATATATCTCCATTGGCTCTTCTTGGCTGTGGCAGTTTGTCAGAGTTTTCTTTGTTTTCTTGATGGTTTTGAGAACTATTACTCAAGTATGATGCCTCTCAGTTGGGATTTATCTGAGGTCTCAAGATTAGACTGGGGCTATGAGTTAGGGAAAGGAAGATCACATAGGTAAAGTGTCATTTTTATCACATTGTACCAAGGTTACACGCTGTCAATATGCTTAATGACCTTTAGGTTGACATTGATCATGTGGCTAGGATAGTGTTTGTCCAGTTTCTCCACTGTAACTTTCCCCCCCATTTCCATATCCTACTCTTTGGAAGGAAGTCACCCTAAACAGCTCACACATAGAGATTAGGGAGTATCTGCATCAATTATTTGGAATTTTTCTGCATGGGAGACTTGTCTCTTCTCTCTTCTTTGTTAATTTAATCAATCATTTGTTTATATCAGTACGGACTTGTGGATATTTCTTTTATACTTTGGGTTATAATCCAATACTATGTTATTTTGTTGCTCAAATTGTTCCAGCTTCAGCCATTGAGAGCGCTTTCGGTTGGTTCCCTGTGGTCATATATTCTTATGTAAGTATGACTATCTTATTTGGTATTTAGAACATTGTATACGTCATTTAAATTAAAAAAAAATTTGTTCTAATTAGAAAAGTAAGATATATTTATGAGAGATAATTTTAACAATACAAAGTGCATGGGAAGCTAATCACACAGAGTACAGTACTCAGAGTTAAAAGTTTTAGCATATAACTTTATATGTTTATATGCATATTTAGAGATCTTACTGATAACTTAAGCTTACTTAACACATTCTTTGGCCTTCAGAAGAATACAATATGGAAAACTTCTTGATGAAAGAGAATATTTGTCTCTAAATAGTTTACTAGTTTCTTCCCAATTAAAAAAGGAAATAGAATGATAAAGGACTCAAATCGATGTAACTTTTTTGTCATAAAAATAATTTTGCAAGTTCCTTGGCAATTAAAATTATGAGGTTCTTCTTTGTAATTCATACAGGCTAGTACCTGAGGTTATATATAGAACTAAGCCATTGTTGGTAGGGAGCTACTTAATAGACTATTACCACTAGGATTATTATGTTATACTCAAAAAATGGTGAGGGATTCAAACTAATTAATGGAATGAAGACTGTGGTGCCAGAAACACATTTTCAGTACTGAGAATAAAGTAGAAATAGAAAAGAAACTTCCAAACACTGCTAGTCCTACATGTCAGCTCTTTATCCACTAAATTTTATTAATATGTTTAATTTAGTCATATGCGATATTACTTTGATTTCAATTGTACTGGTTGACTTATTAAGGTAAAAATTTAGAAACCTAGTTTTCTTTAAGACTTTATACATCTTTTGTCAATCTTGTATATTTACTAATTGAGTACAGGTTATGTAAAACAAGAACTATTATTGCTGGGAGAGGTTTTGATTAACGTTCGGTAACCTCATTTCAAACATATTAAATTATCTACAAACTTAGTAAATTAAATTATGTAACATTTTTAATGCATTTATAATTTTTATATTCAATTTTCTTGTTAAATACTTCAAAATTTGCAATGGGTTTTTGTTTCTGGGTTGACAATTGATAACTTGAATACAATTATGTATCAGTCAAAAGCTTGGGACCAGTATGAAGAACCGGGAGGCTACATAATTCTAAGATGAGTCTTCTTGAGCCACAGACAGAAACACTAACACCCTCCCCCTCCACCTGCCTACACACACATTCTTTCTGAGTTTTTATGAAGGCAATGGGAGATTCCAAGTTAATACTCATTTTATGAGTTTAGTTTTAAAATCCTGACCTCTGGGTTCTTTCAAATTTGTCACATGATATGGTTAGATGATACTCTGTAACCCCTTCCTAGGTTGTTTTATTAATTAATTGGATGAAATAAATCTATAAATCTATTTAATGTTTGAGTATATTAATCACAACTTTAAAGTCATTTTAATGACAAATATTTGTTATCTTCTCCTTTTATTCACTTTCAAATCATTTTTTTCACCTCTACATTCCGAATATTTCCTTTCCCATTAAACTGATTTGATTTTTTTCCATTGTAATTAGAGTATCTTAAATTGAATGTGTATTATTAACCTCCTCTGCCCTATGAAATTTTTTGTAAAATAGCTACTTTTCACTAGTGTCCATGAATATATGTTGTTGTCGTTGAATCACAAAAAGAACTGATAATCTCTCTCATGTGGTTAGAGCTGTGTTTCTCCTGGGGAATGTGTAACCTCTGATTTAAATCTGACAGAATTCTGCCTCTAGACCACCTTCAGACTCAAAACTGTAATGTAGATTCCTGCAAATTGCAGGCATGCCAGCCCCATGATTGCATGAGCCCATCCCTTAAAACTCTCTCTCTTATTATATATATCTTGTTGGTTCTGTTTCTGTGGAGAACTGTGTATGACAAATACAATTTTTTTGTTTTGTTTTGTTTTTTGTTTGTTTAGGATATGAGGTGTGATGTAGAAATGACTTTATATGATTGCTAAGGCTAGGTTATAAAGGCGATGGAACTTCTGCTTGCTTCTTTTGGAGTGCTTGCTGTTGAGAGCCAGTAACCATGCTGTGAGGAAGGTAAATCAAAAAACTGCATGCTGGTGTTCTGACCGGAGTCCAGCTGAGATCCCAGGTGGTAGCCAACCTCAACCACCAGATACAGGAGGGAGAGAGGGAGGGAGCGAGTGAGCCATCTTGTGGTTCCAGCCCTCAGCCACTGAACTGCACTAGTTTATACTGCAGGGAACAGAAAGACACTCCTCAACTCTCCCCAGCCCCAAGTTCCACCTAAGTTGTAGATTTGTAAGCAAACAAAATGATTATTGCTGTTTTAAGCCATTAATTTTAAGGTGGATTGTAAACAACAATTGATAACTGAAACACCTTGTCTGTGAATATGTGGATCAGCTTAGACTAGGTTTTACTACAGGAACAACTCCCCAAATCCCAGAGACTTAATAACAGCAAAAGTTTACTTCTCACTCATTTCACTTGTCCATTGTGGGTCAGCTGCAGTTCTACTCCAAATAATCCTTGCTCTGGACCCAGATGAAAGCAGCCTCAATCTGCAGCATAATGATGTCATAGTAAAGGGCAAAAAAGGAAATGAAGGAACCACACTAGGGCTCTTAAAGCTGCTACTCAGAAGAGGCACACATTTCCACTCACATGTCATTGGGCAAAGAAATCACGTGGCCCAGACTGACAACATTTCAGATGGGGCAGGAAAGGATGATCCTCCTGCAAGAAGGAGCAGACGTTGTATGTCCAGCCACACTGGGGCCTGCATGCATCACCCTTTCACAGGGAGGAGGGGGGAACACTCTGGACAATGATGTGATCTGCCAGAGTGAACATCCTTATGTAGGAGAAAGAACAGTAAAGAGTCAATGGCTGGACACTTTTTAAATCTAGTTTCCAAAAAAACATTGCTCAAATATCAACACATTTCTTAAAACATTGCCCACTATCCCAACCAGAGTGTAAGATTGTTTCACTGTTCTCATAGCACTTAGTATTTCCCTCCTCAATATTTATCATACTCTTGTAATTACTCCATACTGGTGGGCAGGTGGTCACACAATGAGTTTAACCTGAAGGCTTTCTCTAAGAGACGGTGAGGAATGATTGAGGATTTGTGAGCAGGAGAGCAAAGCAATCTGCCTTATATTTTAGAAAGACTGATCTGGGGACTTCCCTGGTGGTCCAGTGGTAAAGAATCTGCCTTCCAGTGCAGGGGACTTGGGTTCGATCCCTGGATGGAAAACTAAGATCCCACATGCCGCGGGACAACTAAGTCTGTGTGCCACCACTGTTGAGCTCGCGTGCCTCAACGAGAGAGCCTGTGCGCTGCAAACTACAGAGCCCATGCACCCTGGAGCCCTCACACCACAACTAGAGAAAACCTCACTCCACAACCGGAGAGAAGCCCGAGCACTGCAACGAAGAGACCATGCGCCATAACAGGAGATCCTGCATGCCTCAACGAAGATCCCATGTGCCGCAACTAAGACCCGATGCAGCCAAAAAAAAAAAATAAGGAAAAATTTTAATTGAAATAAATAAATATTAAAAACACAGTGTTTAAAAAAAAGAAAGAAAGATGGATCTGGTGGCAATTTGGAAAATGGGTTCAAGTAGGGTGAGACTGGAGGCTGGCTAACCAGCAAATCTGAGGATTTTGTCTAGAAGTGTGGTGAGTAGAGGCTGAATAAATTGATAATGGGCCAAAGACCAAGTACATGGTTAAAAAAAATTAGTAAGTTCCATTGACTAGCATGGGAGATAGATAGGATGTGGGAAGTGAGGGAGAAAAAGAAGATGAGGATGCTTGAGTTTTTTTTGTTTTTGTTTTTGTTTTTTGCAGTACACGGGCCTCTCACTGTTGTGGCCGATGCTTGAGTTTTAAAGCTTAAACGATTTCTCCTTAAGACAGAAAAGCTGGAATGTTTCCTTTCTAGTGTTATCATTTCCGACTTTTCCAGAGAGCCTGATGTGCAAAAGTCTTCCAGGAACTTATGTTCAAGGCATGAGTTTTCTATTAGTTTATCAATGTGTCATAGCTCTTAGATATTTCTTACTCAAAATATACATGAAAAAAATTCTTACACCAAGAAAGGAAGTAATGGCAATAAAATTTAGACCTGAACTCTGCTGAAATGTGTATCTGAGAATTCCTGGCAAGGAAGGATGTGAAACCATCAGAAATGATGCTGTCTACTGCTCCATGACTAGTCATGAAAAGACACAGAGGGTTGCTCAGCAGACATATCTGTCTACTTGGATGTTCTCCAATTGAGTGGCAAGGAGAAACTATCCTTTGAAGAAAGAGGAGGGAGAGAGGATTTATCTGCCTAGATTCCTCCCAATGGATGTTTTCCAATGGTCAAAATTTTCCCCACGAGGAGAAAATGCCCCTGTACTTCTGGGTTGTGTCATCTAGTCTTTTCAGTAACCTCTTGGGATGCTACATTCCAAACCCTGATATGTGGCGTTCTGTCTAAACCCAGAAATGATGATCAGAACCAGAAATGCCAAGAGCGCAGGTGGTCGGTCAAGCCTGAGTCAACACACTCAGCGCGAGTTACTGGGTGGCCTTAGGTGGCAGATGACAGGGATAAGCAGAGTTTAGGGGACGTACTTGATAGGTGTAGTAGTAGCTGGGGCCCTGGGAGACAGGTGGAGTTGAAGGAATCTGAAAGGGCTCAGATTTGTGCTCCATACATAACCTATTCTTCTTTTCTATGTCATTGCTGCACACTAAGTGTTCTGTTCACATCATCTAATCTTTTTAACCTTATAGACATTTTACAGGCGAGGAAATTAAGATCCAGAGAGGTTACATGTGTTGGCCAAGGCCACACTGCTATAAAGGCAGAATGATTTGGAAGGAATTTACGGGTCACAGTACTAAATTGGCAGGCTTGGAGGAAAGCCTCCTGCACTTGACTGTCAGCATCGTGAAGTTGAGACCTTGTCTGTTCTGTTGCCACAGATGGTATGTGTTCAGTTAGCATTACTTAAATGAATTTAATAAACAAGACACTCCATTACTAGAAAAAGTATTATATTTGCAATTCTTTCTCCTTAACTTTCCTATTATGTAATTTTTCAAAATCATAGGATTCTGGGCCCCTTTTGAATGTTGAAAAATATAGTTTAGAAGAAAACAAAAGAGAGTCTTAATTATATACAACGTGAATTTTCATTGGTAGTGATACTTCTCTCACCTACACTATATTATTTATAGAAAAGTGCTCACCTAGAGCAGAATGGAATCCCCATCTCATCATTTAGAAACAAATTGTTAAATTTTAACAATATACCAGCAGATTTTTTAAATCTCAAATGTTATACTTTAAGCATGTAACCTTAACTCCTATATAGTAATCAGTCATCAACAGTATAAAAGCCTTTGAAGCACAACACTTAGTAAGTTATTAAGATCCCATAGCTTTGATAGCCCATAATATTACAGATATTTTGGGTTTTCCTTCTTTCACAGCTATAATTAAGTTTTTGTTTGATGATAGTTTGGTGAAAATTGAATATGGAAACATTATTTAATAACACAGCATCTTGAATAGTATATATGTCTGCCAATGACATATATATTCTGGGTCTAATATCAAGAAAGAAGAGGGAGATAAAGTATAAAATGTGGTCTGCAGTTACATGGCTTTTTTATTTCTCACGAATGTAAAAACTGATCCTAAAATTTATATGGAAATGCAAGAGACCTCAAATAGCCAAAGCAATCGTGAAAAAAAAGAATAAAGCTAGAACACTCATATTTTCTTGTTTCAAAACTTCCTGGCATAAGGATTGATGGAGTAGAATTAAGAGTTCATATATAAACCCTTATACTTATCATCAATTGATTTTTGACAAGGGTGCCAAAGCAGCTCAATGGGGAAAGAACAGTCTCCTCAACAAATGGTTCTGGGACAACTGGGTATCCACATGCCAATAAATCAATTTGGGTGCCTATCTCACACCATATGACAAAATTATCTTGAAATACACATAAACCTAAAGGTATAAAACTATGAAATTGTTAGAGGAAAACATATGAATAAATCTTTGTGACATTGGGTTAAACAATGGGTTCATAGATATAATACCAAAAGCACAAGTGACAAGATAAGAAGATAGATAAAGTGGACTGTATTAAACTTAAAATGTTTTGGACCGAAAATGCTATCATTAAGAAAGTGAAAAGGCAAGCCAAAGACCAGGAGAAATATTGCAAATAGTATATCTGATAAGTGACTTGTATCCAGAATACATAAAGAACACTAACAATTCAGTAATAAAAAAGACAAATAAGCCAAAAAAATGCGTAATGGATATGAATAGGCATATCTTCCACAGAAGATGTAGAAATGGCCTATAGGCTCATAAATTATAAGTTGACATCATTAGTCATTACTGAGTTGCAAATAAAAACTACAGTGCGATATCATTTCACATCCCCGTGGGATGGCTCTAATCAAAAAGACAGACAGTAACAAGTACTAGGGACAATGTGGAGAAATTGGAGCCCACATTCATTGCAGCTGGAAATGTAAAGTGGCATAGCCACTTTTTAGAAAAGTTTGACAGTTCTTCAAAATGTAAACCATAGAGTTACCATATGATCCAGCAATTCTAGGTATATACCCAAGAGAAATAACAACATATGTCCACACAAAAACTAGTACACGAATGTGCATAGCAGCATTATTTATAATAGCCAAGAAGTTTAAGCCACCCAAATATCCATCAACTGATAAATAAATTGTAATACATCTATACAATGTATATTTTATACAGTATTCTCCTGTAAAAAGGAGTGAAGTACTGGTACATAGTATAACATGGATGAACCTTGAAAATATTATGCTAAGTGGAAAAAAGCCAGTCACAAAAGGCAACATATTGCATGGTTCCATTGACATCCAAGGTCCAGAATACAGAGACAGAAAGTAGATTAGTGGTTACCTAGGGCTGGAGGTGGGCAAATGTGGACTCATTGGTAATGGGTATGGGTTTGTTTTGGTGAGGTGATGAAAATGTTCTAAATTTAGATTATAGTGATGTCTGCACAACTCCATGAATATTTTTAAAACTACTGAACACACACTTTATTTTTTTAACATCTTTATTGGAGTATAATTGCTTTACAATTGGAGTATAACTGCTTTATAACAAAGTGAATCAGCTATACATATACATATATCCCCATATCTCCTGCCTCTTGCGTCTCCCTCCCACCCTCCCTGAACTATACTTTAAATGGGTGAATTGTACAGGGGTGTTGAGGAGGTGGAGGGAACAGTTAACTTCTCTGAGCTTCAGTTTCGCCATCTGTACAATACTTCGTCCATACATTTTTTTTTTTGCGATACGCGTGCCTCTCACTGCTGTGCCCTCTCCCATTGCAGAGCACAGGCTCCGGACGCGCAGGCCCAGCGGGCACGGCTCACGGGCCCAGCCGCTCCGCGGCATGTGGGATCTTCCCGAACCAGGGCACGAACCCGTGTCCCCTGCATCGGCAGGCGAACTCTCAACCACTGCGCCACCAGGGAAGCCCCGAGTCCATACGTTTTTGCTGGAGTGAAGTGAAATGCCTGATGAGCATCTGGCCCTTGAGAAGTGCACGGCAATCAATCTTCTTCAAGGAGGCGATTTGTAACCCATTTTCAACGTGGATTTTAGAGAAGATGATGAACAGGATGGGCTGTTTCCTAGACAAATTTACACGCAAGCTCAATTTAATACAAAATTTTAGCGGACTCAAGGCTCCTTGAAGCCCATCTACAGGTCCTCTAGGTCAGTATTTCTCAGGGGGTCTTCACTGGAATTCACTAATGGAAAACCATGTTAGGAATTCAGATGTCAGCTCCGCTCCTCTGCATTAGAATCTACACATGAGAACAGTCCTCTACGTTTTAAACTTACCCCACAAGTTGATTCATGTGCCCTCATTACCATACAGATTAAATGACCACAGTCAATATATCCTGCCTGACACTTTGGGTTATTCGCAGGAATAAGAGAGTGCAGCCCACATGCACTCAGAATGTGCTTTTATGTGATTGGCTTGTCTTTCCCACAAGACAGCAAGCTCCCGAGTACTGGAAACTCTGCCCAGTAGCCTCCTTCACATACCCACACAGCAAAGGTGCTGTGACCTGAGTGAGTTCATCACAAAGGAGGCTCACTGCCTGGTGTTACAGGAAAATTAGCCACGTGTGATGGCTTCAATTAGGGTCCAGCAGACACTGTCATTATTTGAGTTTGTAATACCTATTTCGCAATCCAATTCTTGGAAAAATAAAACATCTGAGATTTCCTAAGTTTCTCTATGAACATCAAATAGCTCCTTATTTAGTAAAAGTTACAGTCAAAGATACAAAATCAGCAGAGATTAAACCAGTTTTTGATTTGATTGTGCTTAAACCTAACATTCAACAAATGTGTATGTACCTTATCTGCATAGGAAATGCCTTAAAAAATAACTTTTGTTTTATATATGTGTGTATGCGTGTGTGTGCAAAAGAATAACCCCACATAATTCCAGTGCTCACTGCCCGGAGATATTCATGTTTTAATTTTTCATGAATATCTGTTCATATCTATATAGAGATACATTTAGATATGGAAGAATACACAGTTTGACATCATTTCCTCGAGAAGCCCTTCCCTAATCTTCTAGCCCCATCCCAGTCTAGATTAGGTTTCCCTGTTATACCAATTCATAGCACCTGTACTTTTTCTTGATATCCCTCATTAGAGAAGAAATTAATTAATTAGTATAGATGTTTTCTGCTATATATTTCCACCATGAGATAAACTCAAGAATATATATATATATATTCCTGAAATATATATATTTCAAGAAATATATATTTCTTGAGTTAGCAAAGGGTAATATTAAAGGTCTGTGTGTATGTGTGTGCTTCTAAAGCCAGTTAGCTGCCATCTCAAACATTTTGTCAAGAGCAATCATGAAAGCATCACGTGGAAACAAAGAATGCTACTATAGCTCTCATTAGGAACCACTGCCTCTGGTAGACTTGAAACAGAATAGGGAATTCACACACACACACACACACACACACACTCTCACACACACACAGAGTTTGTGAAAAGCGGTATGAGGCATAGAGGATACCTGGCTGAATTGAGCCTGGTCTGGTCATCATTACTGAGTGTCACTGAGAGCCTTCTCTAGGTGGGGGCAGGCAGCGTCTCATCTAACTCTAAATCTTATGTCAGACCCATGTTGGTTTTCAATGAAAGTTCATTAGGCTTCTGGTGAGGGTATGACGAAGAGTTCCTGCAAATGACACTGCTCATTATTTTAGAACTTTCTCTAGAGTATAAAAACTCAGTCTCAGTTGTCAGTAGAAAGATGTATAAATTTGTACAAAGCTTTAGCTTCTTAAAGCCTCAGTTTCTTCATCCTTAAAATGGGTGTAATAATACCTACCTCAAAGTCTGGGAATAAGATGCATTGATGGAGTTAAAACTGAAAAGGATTCTTGAGGGGCCCATTGATATTTCTCCATAAATAGAAGAGTAAGACTACCTCGAAGCTCTCCACATCTGAGACCCTCCATCCTCACTCCCTGCAGGAAAACATCTCACTGAACTTCCCTACTGAAACATTTGCTCTTATTGACAGTAAGGGCAGAAATTGAGGTAAGGCTATGAAATGATCTATCAAAGCTATTACCATTGTCACCTGTATTCCGGATTTAAAAAAAAAATTTTTTACTGGAGTATAGTTGATTTAAAATGTTGTGTTAGTTTCAAGTGTTATTCTAGATCTTTATCCAAAGAAAACTCGCCCTAGGAAATAGAAGTCTGACAATCATTGTATATGTCACCTTCTGAAGCTGAAGAAATCAGAAAAGCCTTTGATTGTTACTATCAGGTAAGAACTAGCTGGCATTACACTTCCTTTTCTGACTGTGCAGAATTAAAATCTGCAGCTTCACTTGAATGTTTTTGGAAATACTGTTTCATGAAAGAAGCTGGACATAAAAGACCACACATTATATGTTTCCATTTATATGAAATGTCCAGAAAAGTTAAACCCTTAGAGATAGAAATCAGATTGGTGGTTTCCAGGGGCTGGAGGGAGAAGAGGGGGAGAAGTGACCCCTTAATGGATACAGGGTTTTCTTTGGGAGTGATGAAACTGTTTTGGAACTAGATAGAGGTGGCGCTTGCACAACACTGCAAATATACTAGATGCCACTGAACTGTACACTTTCAAGTGGGTAATCTTATGTGAATTTCATCTCAATTAAAAACAAAAAGGGAGGGGTGAAGAAAGGGACTTTCCAAATGCTGTGTTCTCAAGAAAGTCCTGTCTCAGTGAAAAGATGACTAAGGTGTGAGGCATAGGTCAATCCCTAGAAAAGTTGGCAGAGTGAAAAAAATGCCCAAGGGTAGAGTGTACTCTGCACAAGGACTTGGCAGGATGGGGTGTAGAAAGTGCTGCATTGAGATCCCCCCGCATTTACTGATTCAGGGTTCCACCAATTCAACAAATGGTCTTTACAAAGACCAAGTGCAATCATGTCCACTTATTGTTAATTGTGTGTCTCCTGTTGTTAGAATCTCAGCTCCACAAATAGCAGAGTCTTTGGATATTTTATTAACATTTTAGTGAAAGGCTTAAAATGGTGCCTGGTTCAAAAACAGTTGCTCAACAAGGATTTTCTAGAAGACTAAAAATCCTATAGTTCTGTTTAAGCACCATCCTTTCTGTAGCAGTGTGAAGTCTGAACAAGGTCCAAGTGAAGCAAATTTCTATAGCCCTTTTGGAAAACTTTGCTATCTCCTGTTGCCTAAGGTGAAACTAGAAACACCCACATCCAGGTGCTGGGGTTGTCACGTCTGTGCTATCCCACCCTAGCCCTGCACCCAAGGGGCCAGACTGCATAGCTCTCCTGCTCTGTTCATCCTTTGAGTGGGACCTTCTCTGCTGGGGCAACAGCCCACTGGAGGAGCACCCTTAGAAGAGTAGGGGGGCCGAGGCTTTGTGTAGAAATTGTGAAAATGCTGCCAGTACTGGTCAAAAAATCCTGGTGGTCTGTGATAGTCATAGTGACAGAGAACTCCAGGAGATTCCAGAAGCTTCATTGCTAAACTTCCTGCACATCTGCTTCTTTCGGCAGGGTGAAGCGCACGATCCAGCCATTACCAGAAGGCACTGGGTCACTTATTTGGAAGCAAAGATAAGCCCATGGGAGTCCAAAAGCAAAGCTAAGACAATTCTGTTGAGTCTGTCAAGTCCTGTTACCCAAATATACCCATAAATGGGGTAAAACTTTTAGGGATGCTCTACAGACTGTCCTAGATCTGATTATCACACAATAAATATGTCCAGATACTTGCTGTGAACATGAAAGGATGAACAAAATGCATATTTCTGCTTTGATTAGTTAATCTATGAGGAGAGGGGATTTCATAAAATTTTATTCAAAATAGAAAATAATAAGTGCCATTACAAAGGAAGTTAAGAATAACTTCTGTGCCTTAATCTCTCTTTCTACTGGTATGTATTTGTATAATGCGGTTTCTTAAATTAGGGTCCAAGGGCCTTCAACATGATGCTTATCAACGGTGCTTGGTAATATGCACATTCCCAGGCACGGCCCTGGATCTACAGAACATCTCTGGGAGCAAGACCTGGGAAATACGCAGTTTAAAAATTTCCTCAGGGGCTTCCCTGGTGGCGCAGTGGTTGAGAGTCCGCCTGCCGATGCAGGGGACGTGGGTTCGTGCCTCGGTCCGGGAATTCCGATCCCACATGCCGCGGAGCGGCTGGGCCCGTGAGCCATGGCCGCTGAGCCTGCGGGTCTGGAGCCTGTGCTCCGCAACGGGAGAGGCCACAGCAGTGAGAGGCCCGTGTACCGCAAAAAAAAAAAAAAAAAGAAAAGAAAAATTTCCTCAGGTGATTCTTATGTACATTAATGGTTAACAACTCGTTCCATAGTACATTATAATTTATTACACTTGCCCATGTATTTTCTTCTTGTTCCTCTCAAAGTCACAAGAAGGGCAAGCCAGATGTGTCTTTCATCTTCTAGATGAGGAAACAGAAACTTGGAGATGTTTAATTCAAGGTCGTAAGTCAGTTTGTGGCAGAGCCAGAAATTGAACTTGGATTTGCCTGATTCCAGACTGAGTCTTGACCTACTACTCCAGGCTGTGCTTCGCCTCTACTAGAAAAAAAAAAAAAAAAAAAAAAAAGAATCAAAATATGAGATGACTGGGATATGCTTTGGTAGGGATAAGTCTTTTATACAAGCAGGGCAGTTAGTACTTGAAGAAACACTGCCATCTTGTGGCCAACTGAAAGCAAAGTGTAGCCTTGTTATTTATTTTTTAAGCTTTATTTTAATTAATTAATTAATTGGCTGCGTTGGGTCTTCGTTGCTGCGCACGGGGGCTTTCTCTAGTTGCAGCAAGCGGGAGCTACTCTGCCTTGTGGTGTGTGGGCTTCTCATTGCAGTGGCTTGTTGCGGAGCACAGGCTCTAGGCGCGTGGGCTTCAGTAGTTGTGGTGCACCGGCTCAGTGGTTGTGGCTCGCGGGCTCTAGAGCGCAGGCTCAGCAGTTGTGGCGCTCGGACTTAGTAGCTCTGCGGCATGTGGGATCTTCCCGGACCAGGGATCGAACCTGTGTCCCGTGCGTTGGCAGGAGGATTCTTAACCACTGCGCCCCCAGAGAAGTCCCTAGCTTTGTCATTGAACAGGGAACATTTCCTCTTGCTGACCCTGGTGTACCTTTCATTGATGGATATGTGTTGAGCCATCCTCACTCTCCACTGATGCATTTGAAGGACCAGCTGACTAGTCCTTTGACCTTTAATTTTGTAGTTGAGATTTTTTCCTCCTAGCTGAAGTTAGCTTGTTCATCTAGGGCAGACGCCACAAGATCATTAGTGCCATATGCACAGTAGATCCAAGGTACCCTGATGAAATATTTTCTGCGGCCAACATATCCTGGATCTCTAGATCCTTAGTCTTTTTTTTTTTAAGTTAAAAATATTTTTTTTTACCATGGTTACATAACCTTCCTAATGAAACCAATGTGAAAGAGAGAGAGAAAGAAGGGAAACCACACAGCAAAAGCATGGGATGGAGGAAAAGAAGAACAAAGATGGGGAAGAGAAGTCAAAGAGAGGAGAGGGCAAGAGAGAGGTGATTTCATGCCGGTGCTATAGAAGAGGGTGAAGAGGAGAAAGCTGAGAAAATGGGGTGAGCAGGAGGGAAAGGAGAGGGTCTGCTTTCTTGGTTCGGTGGCCACCGGTGGCAGCCAGCCTCCATGTTTCTGGGTTAGTGGCTCCAATAGGAGCTGACAGTTGATGACTGGAGATGTCTCACAAGGCAGCTAACATTACCAGCTAGATTCGTCTCCTCTCATTAAAAAAAAAACGATTACTGTTGATATCAGGAAGTTAGTCCCTCCCTTCAAACATTCTCATGGAAAAAAAGAAGAAGGAGCTTGGTCTTAGCTTCATCACCGTAAGTATTACCAGACAGATGCTTGCTTGGTGGCTAGAAATTAAACATTTGACTTTTAAGCAAAACCTGCAGAAGTCTCCTGATACTCACTGGGTTTCACAGTAAACAGATCTCTTCTACTTTAAAAATGTAAGGTAATTACTCCCACCATAGCAACATCAAGCTACCAACACTTTAACAGTTGGCTTACAAAATTCCTGAGTGTTGAACAATTGACTCTTGTGAGCTGGCACAAGCAGGCTTCGCCGTACCACTGAGCCATGACTTTGGACTGCCTGTGCTATAAGGTACTACATTTTTCTATTGTCAGTTTGAGTTGGGTACCCAAAACATCCTAGCACTCCTACCCAGAACACCCTTTTACCCTCTTAACAAGAGTCCTCCTCCCAACTACATATTTGGAAACTCAGGGGAAACTGATCCTACCCCAGGCTCAAAGAATGAGGCATGTGGATTTAGCCAACCAGCACATCTTACCCCCCTACATAACTGTTGTCTTTTCTGGATGTTGTGATACACAGTTAGGTCCTGGCAGCTTGTCACTATCAGTCCAACAAGTAGATCTATATGAAGACGGTAAATCCAAGAGAATCACAAGGAATCATGACTGGAGGCACTGGATTAGGTTAGTGCTTCTGAACCCTGTCTCTGAACTTCTAGTAAAATATGCCAATCAATTTACATTTTCCTTAAGCATCTCAGTTGGATTTTTTTTTTGGTACGCGGGCCTCTCACTATTGTGGCCTCTCCCGTTGCAGAGCACGGGCTCCGGACGCGCAGGCTCAGCGGCCATGGCTCACGGGCCCAGCCGCTCTGCGGCACGTGGGATCTTCCCAGACTGGGGCACGAACCCGTGTCCCCTGCATTGGCAGGTAGACTCTCAACCACTGCGCCACCAGGGAAGCCCCCTGGATTTTTTATTACTATCTTCCAAGGTATAGAGTCAAGCACCATGGTATATACTTCATATACATTTTATTTAATCCCCATAAAAACTCCAAAATATTGAAACAATTTTCCCATTTTATAGATGGGGAAACTAAGGCTCAAAGAGATTAAAACATATGTTTCTACCCTTAAGGAGAAAATAAATATTTAATCCCAGAAACTCTAGATTCACCACCATAATAAACCTCAGGTCCACTTGGGAAACCCTACGGTCTCTATTCTTCTCTCTTGATTTCTATCAAAGGGCTCTACGTAACTGAAAACAACTTGAGTGTTAGTTGTAACTTAAAAATGTAAAACAAAACAAAACATTGTTTCTGATCATCTAATGACAAAATTGGGGCCTTGGGGTTAATATAGAATGTAAGTGCACTTCTTGAGGGCCACCCCCTCTCAATCTGACCAAACAGCAATGATACACAACACATTTTAAAAGGAAAACTAAAAGGCATAGCCAGGCTAAAGAATAAGAAATCCTTCCTTGCTAGAAGAATGGAAAACAACAGCAAGATAATTAATGACCTGGACAGAAGCCAAAGCCTTGTGAGATCAATGCCTGGAAGGAAAGCAGAGTTTGCTCCTGGGTTTAGCCAAGAATAAATGTGCCCACCTGAGGCAGAGGACAAGAGCCAGGCTCCCTTCTTAAACTCGGGGACTGAGGCAGAGCTTTCTGACTGGTGAAGGACAGCTAAACAGAACTTCTGCCAAACACTGCCTGGGACTATGGCTTATATGATGCTGTGGGGTTTGGGATCCAGGAAGACCTAGGCACAACCTCATGACATGGAACGGAGCCAAGCTGCCCCCAGATACATGACTGAATATGTGACAGCCCCAGTGTCACCAAGGGCTGTGAGTTGCAAAACACATCTATAAATCCAGGCTCAGAACTGGGGACTCTGGAAGCCCTGGTAAAAGAAGCCACAAAACTACTAGATAGAGGTGAGTGAAGAGAAATAAGAAAAAAAACCAAATCTGTTATTCAAGATGAACCTACAGAGCTCAAAAATACAAGAAGAAAATCACACCAGAAAAGCCACACTACAAAATCAGCATGAAATCACTGCAGTTAAGGTTAAGATAACAAAGCAATTCTAAAAAAGACTTTGAAATGACTGTAAGATCCTGAAAGAGATAGATGGTGGAATAAAATCTATTGAACTCTAATAAATTGCCAATGAAAACCAAGCAGAAATGAAACAGGTACAAATGAAAATGTGAAAGCAGCACTTAGAAATGTTAAGAATGAAAAATGTAGACAACAAAATATATACCTCAGTGGATATAATACTCCAGCCTGATTAGTAAGAAAGAAAACAGTTAATTTGAAGAGAATGAAGAGGAATTCCCCCAAATGCAATATACAGAGACAATTATATTTAAAAATAAAAAAAGTAAAAGTAAGAGACCTTAACAATAAGCCAAGAAACTTCACCAGATAATACTAAGAGTTTCTAAATAAACTCTTCTGAAAGAGAAAATAGCTGAGAATTTTCCAGACAGGACAGAAGTTACAGCCCTATCTTTCTGATTAAAAATTTACTCTTATTAAATAAGTTAAGTAAAAATAAATCTACATCAAAGCTCATTGTAGTGAAACAGCAGAACACCAAGGAAAAGGTAGGGGAAACTTTAAAACTAATCAGAATTAAAAAATAAACATTACCTTTGAAGGAATGATATTTAGACAAACAGTAGACATTCCATCAGCAGCGATAAATGTAAGAAGACAGTAGATTAACATTTTCAAAGTGATGAGGGAAAACTGCAAGTATTCTGGCATAAAATTCTATACTCAGATAAATTACCTTTCAGGAGCGAGGATGGAAAAAATTCTAAGTTGCATTGATTATATACCTTATCCAGACAGCTCTACAGAAACTGATGATTCAATAGCTAAAAAATTTCTGATCAAATCAAAGTTGGGAGAACTCCATATGCAAACCAATGAGGAAGACCAAGATGTCTGAGTAAGCAAGTCTCACCATATGATCTACGACCTCTTTCTACAAATAACTTTTTCAGAAGCTCATGGGTGACACTCTTACCCAGGCTGTCCACCACAAAGGGGACCAGACCAGGTTCACCACAATAAGGGTGATCTTGAACCAAGGGCCACCTCAAGCTCTGGATCCTGGCTGTGATTATTGGGAATGGTCACACTCAAGTGAAACTATGAGGGAAAGAGCCATACCACCAAGTCTCAAGACCTTCTCAACTTCCCTCGTCCTCCCAAAGGAACCTGAAATTCTCGGACTGGAACTTACCAGAGTAGGTATAGGATGTTCTCTAACTCAACTTCACCTTGCAAAGTACAAGGTGAAGATACTGTGGATTCTGTTCTAGACCACTGCAATAAAGCAAATATTGCAATAAAGCAAGTCACACAAATTTTTTGGTCGCCCGCTGCATATAAAAGTTATGTTTATACTATACTGCAGTCTATTTAGTGTGTAATAGCATTATGTCAAAAAATGTACATACCTTAATTTAAAAATGCTTTAGTGCTAAAAAATTCTAACCATCATCTGAACCTTCAGCAAGTCGTAATTTTTTTGCAACAGTAACATCAAAGATCACTGATCACAGATCACCATAACAAATATAATCATAATGAGAAAGTCTGAAATATTGCAAGAATTACCAAAATGTGCATGAAGTAAGCAGATGGAAAAAAAATGGTGCTGATAGACTTGCTCGATGCAGGGTTGCCACAAAACCTGTTTGTAAAAAACACAGTATCTGTGAAATGCAATAAAGCAAAGCACAATAAAATGAGGTGTGCCTGTAGGACTTCTGCTTCTGGACGTGAAGATTAACTAGTATCAGACTTGCCCCTCTGCTGTCTAGAACCAGAAAACCAGGTAACACACAGTGTGGACTATCCCTTAGAGAAGAGAAACGAATGAGGTGATCCCTATGACCACTCAGCCTTCCTCCCCCAAGCCCTTTCCCGATCCTAGTACAGGAGGAACTCTAAGCAGAGAACAGTCATCTTGTCAAGTTGAGGGGCAGAAGGTTACGTTTAGGAGGTTGAGGCTGCCAGGCTTTTCGGAACAGAATACCGAAAAGAAGGAAGCTACATAGAAAAAGAGTTCCAGAAATCGGTACAGAGATTCTCTGGAGTCTTTGGCTGATACTATGAGCACATGAAGATATAAGACTCCAAGAGCCAGCAAAGGACAGCTGCGGGTGCTGTAAGCAGAACAATTCCCAAAGCTGACATAGGGATAGGAGACTGTTGACACTCCAACCAACCAGAGTGAAGAGATCCCATTGAAAAGACACAGAGAGTACTGGACTTTAGTAGTAGGGCTAAACCAGCCATAGAGTTAAGGTTGCCAGATCTGCCTTAACAAAGATATAGACCTGAACTATCAATGCCATAACCAATGCAAACTGAGATGTGCTTGTAAGTATAAATAAAATACAAACCAGATTTTGTGGGCTTTACTATGAAAAAAAGGAAGTTATATCATTAATAGTTTTTATACTGCTTACATTTGAAAGGATAATATTTGGGAAATGATGGGTTAAACAAAATATATTATTAAAATTAAGTTTTAAAAAAGAGAGATAGTCCAGTGGTCACTACGTAGCCAGAAATGGAAAGCATGCAGGAAGGATTATTTCAAAATCCCCATTTAGCTTTCTTACCAGTAAAACCAACCCTTTGAAATATTTACTTTCTTAACCACACGTTCAGTGCCTGATATATAATCCTGTTACAGTAAATCCTCACATAACTAATTATGTGTTTAGGAGAAGGGTATTTTTGAGAGTAACAGCCTATGGAGGAAATTATTTAACTACTAAAGGGCTTTAAAAAGGAAATACCTCCTAAGAGACCAAAGGAAGGATGAAAGATTTATAAACAGGTTACATTTAGCAATTGATAGAAAAAAGAAAACAAAAACAAAAAGCAAGGCCCCACCAAAAAAGAGAGATAACCAGAGATACCAAAAACATGATTTTAATTAAATAGTTTTGCCTATTTTTCTATTTCCAAACATAAGAGGAAAACATCTTCCATCAATGGAAGCTCTTTAGGTAGTCCTGAGTATCTGTTTCAGCTTATAACTGTCTTCAGCTTACAACTATATAAATATTAATAGTATTTATTAACATTCACATTTAGTATAAACTTTCAAAAGTGTTTAAATGTAAAAGTAAGGAAGCGGTAGTGGGGAAAGGGGCTTGTTTGTCTAAGAAGCTACAGGAAATAACAAGAGCGATTCCTGAAACCTGGTATGATTTCACTTTTGCTATGTATAAGCTGCCTTTGCATCAACAGAGAACACATGGGGAGTTACTAAACATTTTGTGGTGGATGGAGCAAAATAAGAATCTACCTTATCAGCTTTGGTGGTAGACATGGGTTCATGCTATGCCACAAAGCTACCTTCCGTAAGACCAGTTAGTCTCTCCAAACTAAGCTAGGTATTTCCAAGGGCAGTCCCAGCTTTGCATGAATCAGTTAAGTGTTGCTTAGGCAGTCCTTCCAAGTCGGGGGTGCACAGACCACCAAGACGCACATGAAGGAGGAAATGGAGAGGTGCCAATGATCTAGTAATTCTTTCCTGATCAAAATGTTTTGACACCTGAGAAAGAAGTGGATTATTTTGATCCAAAGTGACAAACAAATATAAAATAGCCAAGCATTATAACTGAGTCTGCATTTTCTATATGAATTCAAAATTGAAATATTTCACCATGAAATGCCAATAATCTGTGCAAATACCTTTGAGGTAGAACTTTATTAAATTCTACATTCAGATGTATGTGCAAGCTTTCCCTGAGTATGCTCCTCTCAAAGCTGTAAATAAAATTTACAAATATGGTAAATCTCTAGAATTATCAGTGGAGCTGGGGAGGTAATTTAGAGGCAGTTGATTGTGACATGACAAAAGATCACATCTACTGATTTATGGAATGAGGTCAGCCTGCGGATAGGCATTTGTATTTACATATGTTAATTACATTCATACTTACAGAATCATATGTTAGATACTTGAACATGATCTGAAATCTTTTGTCCTTTGCATACGTTCTTTTTTGAGCACTTAACATGCCCCTGTATTTACTCTTAACTGTGTCTGTCTTCCCAGCTAGATTTTAAACATCCTTGAAGGCAGAATCATGAGATGCTCAAAGCCTGTAAATATATTAGCTCTACAAATCTAATAAATGAAAAAAGAAAACACACCCAGTAAAAAAAAAAAAAAAAGCCAAGCAATATTTATAGCTTGCAGCTGCCCAGAGCTTATTTGAACATTAATCTTTCTTTAGTATATTCTCAGAACTGTTAGTTGTTTTTCACTTTAAGCCAAGCTTTCATTTTCATTTTGCAAGTTTGCATTTTCATGTTCACTAGTAATGTCCTTCTGGACTATATCTTGAATTTTCTCTGCAAGAGCATGAAGTTTGGCTTTTCTGAGACTTTTAATCAAAGTGCAATATGCATCTTTCTTTCCATGACTTTGATACCAATTACGGAGCAGTTGGACTTTCTGTTCAGCTGTATCTTGGGGATTGTCGTGCTTGATCTCATCTATTTTAGTTTCCTCCATGCCATTCTTCCGAACAAATTCTTTAACTTCAGTTATTTTCATTTGTTCAGCAATACTAATGATATGTTTTCCCAAGTCAATGTCTGAAAAATAGAGAATAGTTTCTGAAAATTTGTTTTTCTAAACAAAATTCCCACTTCTGAAAACCATGTTTATTTCTCCTCTTACAGTACTTAAGAATATGGGTAAGTCCTAGAGATCTAAAGAGCCAGTCAGGGAAAAACAAAAACAGAAACAACCTTGAGTTCTAATCCCAACTCCTCCTGTGTCCCCAGGAATTTGCTCTATTACCTGGGCAAGATACATAACATCTCTGTGCCTTCTTTTCTCATCTGTAAAGTAAGAGGGCTGGAAAAGATCACCTCTAATGTCCCTATGGATTTGATGATCAATGACCCACACATCTAAAAGGCTGGCCAAGAATTTATATGACCATCTTATCACTGACTCACAGGTCGAAGAACAGAACAGAATAGAATCATGAATGTTGTTACGGAACTAGGATACACCAATAATAACTGAGTCTACAATTCAGATTAGCCTCTGAGTCAATGTAAGCAGGAGTTCTATACTACATCTAACTGCTTGTGAAGGAAAATTAAGCCTTCAGAATACAGCATCTTATGTTACCTGAGTATTGGTTATACATTTAAACAAACTGCTTAATAAACCCTTTTTGGTGAGCAGGAAGAACTGGAACCTCAAGAAACGGCAAGACCCCACTATATGTTACTGAAATTCACAAAATTATTTAACTCTAAAATTAGCCTGTGACTCCTAAGGAAGCCATCTCGATAAAATAAAATGATAAAAGTTTTACCTGTGAAATTCACTGGCATCAATTCCTGGGAAGAAAAAAAATGGAGGGAAGGAGAAAGATAAAATATATTTAGAATATTCTAAATGTAATAGAATACTCTAAATGTAATAAAATACTCTAAATGTATAAATTTAGACTAAGTGACTAAGGGGGATTCTTTCACCATTCAAATTTTTATTCTGAAAGTTTCCAGCCTAACCAGAAACTAAGCAATATTGGCTTTTTTTTTTTTTTTTTTTTTACGGAGGCAAGGAACCTAAGTAATTTGTGGAATGTGCTGAGATTATTCTTTGTATAGACTCATGAAAATAAACATAATAACCATAATCATTCTAAAATTTTCTTTACTGTAACTATTCTAATTTTTGACACGACAACATAGTTTAAGTTGAAATGATTTTGTACCATATTGATTTAAAGAACCCTAAGCCCCACTGGCCCCAAATGAGAAAATCATTATTCATCAAGTGAACTGGTTACTCTCCCCAGTGTATCTTTTGCTATATGTGTGTGTGGTTTTTTTTTTTTGGCTGCTCTGTGCGTGGCTTGTGGGATCTCAGTTCCCCGACCAGGGATTGAACCCAGGCCACGGCAGTGAAAGCCACTAGGCTACCAGGGAACCCCCTCTTTTGCTATTTGAAATGCTTTGATTCCATGTTGTAAAAAGATATGGTGACAGATAAGGTAACAAGTGTCTGGAAAGAGCTGAGTTGTACCTTTACAATGGCTTTAAGTGTTATCTCTGTGCCTGGACTTGGATACTGAATCCCTACTCTGGTAAAGGATGTCTTTCTGTATTTATCTTCAGGATAATACCAACATGGAACATGGAAGCTTGGCCACATCCTTTTCTCAACTCCCTTTGTGTAAGTGAGAATTTATTACTAAGAATTAATTCTTGTTATTTGTATAGAAGCTTCTTATCAACTGGGCACCATATCTTAATTCATTTTTGATGCCCCTCTAACCCATGCACACACAGGCATCATAAATGTTTGTTTTTAAAAAAGTAAAAGTAAAAAGCTGAATGACTACCTTCTCTATTTTTTTAAGAAAGCTGATGCATGTTTCAACACTTACAGTATTTGAGGCTATAGATTTCTGGTGACCATTCTTTCTATTCCTGCGCCGTCTTTTCACCTCTGAAAGATCCAAGAAATTTCTATCAGACTCAGGTCTCAGCCTTGTGGGAAGCATGTGAGAATATACTCTCATATTAAGAGAAGTGTGAGAAGAAAGGAGAAACTTATTCATTGAAATTTAAAGCAACCAAGCACCATAAGAGGCAGATTCATCCTGATTTTGAAAATTCCATCCCACCGAGTCAAATGGTCTAGAGGTATGCCACACCTTAATGGAGCCATCCAGTTACCACACACTGGCCTAGCCTGAAGCTGGCTTTTGACTTATTGTATGGCCATCACCACTCCCTCTCACTGGCTTGAAGCTGGGCACAGAAGCCATAGGCTATGGAAAGTCAACATCAGTTTGCCATGAAGTGGCAAATTTAATGCCCCAAAACTCAAGTACACACACTCACAAATAACTCAAATATATATGCTCAATAAGTGTATGCCTTGAAGTCAGCATGAGGTGGAAGAAAGAAATCTAGAAGTCTCCAAGCACAATTTAAGTGTTTAAACATTGAGTTTATATTTTTAGTTAAACAATCTCTAACGGCAAGGCAATCTCTTTATCTTCAGCTGACCTGGAGAAACAGTGATTTGTTCCAACAGAAAAAGAAAAATTGGATGTTTCAGAGTTATTGAAAGTTGGCACTACCATGTGTTGTATGAATGATCTAAAGGGATTTTTCTAGAGTAATTATAAGTATAGCCAATTTTGGTTTATGTGCTGACTTTACTAAGTAACCCTCGCATAAAAGGTATTGCCACAGTATGTTAAGGTGGAGAAATCATCAAAAAGCATGGAGTCTGGACAAGGGAAAGGAGTCACAGACAGGGGTGAATTTATCAAGTGTCCCCTGCAATGCCTTCGCTCCTTGAATTCTCTTTGTGCATGGGATGATCTCAATGTAGAGTGAAGGACTACTTCCAATTCTTGGCCAACTCAGCTACTGCTTAAATACAAATACCCTTGTTCATGGGGAGAATGGGAACACCCAATCAGTGCCCCAGAATGGTTGCTCAAAAACAGTAGCTGAGAGATAACATCATCTGTTCTTACCAGCTCTCAGGGGTGCATTTAGAAGCAGGAATTTAACACCATACCTGAGCTGCCTACCTGGTAGGAGCTTTCTTTCTCCTGGTAGGTAGGAGACAGGAGGGAATTCTTGTGAACAACTACTTCCCAAGTTACTTCAATCTACAGTTTGAACAAAGTAAGAACTTACCCCTGTATATTAGTGCAGATATTGGAATGAGGATCAGGAGGGCCCATAAACTGTGTAAGTTAGATCTGGATCCTGTAGATTGGAACACTGGACATGGTAAATGAAAGTAAGCAATTTTTAAGACTAAAACAAAGTACTCTCAAAGAATCAAAAGTTTGGGATTGGCTTTTCTTCATATTTTACAGTGGGGCTGGAAGAAAGGAGAATATAATCATAAAAAGAAATAATTACCTTCTCTGCATTTGGTGTTGCTGGTTGGTGTGCATTTCTCAATGATTCCATGTTCACACCTAGAAAAAAATACAGAGGGAATTCAAAAAGCCTGGTGGACTGATTCCTTGATCATTTTCAATGACACACTATAAATCCAGGGCCATTTTATTCATTTTTGCATTTTTGGCAAACATATTCCCTCAAATATTTCTAAATTAGCATCTACACTGGTGCAAATTCATAACATAATTTGGTTGTTTAGATGAAAAATATCCTAAAGAATGACTATGGTTTAAAATGCCTTGAGGTAAAAGAAGGTATTAAAACATCAACATATAAGAAAAAGGATGAAATAGACACAAAAATAAAGTTTAATTTGGTCATAAGCTGTGCTCTTAAAATCATAAATTGCCAAAAGCAATTTCCAAACAGTCCCATAACAGTTCCAAACAGAACAATAAAATGGCCAAACAATAGCCACTGTCCAGGCTGCTGCTTAGGGAGTCTACCTAGGTGGTCCTTAAAGGTTACCCATTTTAGCATCAAGTGGTGATCACAACACTCAAGAGGTTCCTGTGGGATTTTCTTCAGACAGCCAAACACTGACAAATTGTCTGAATTATAACCTGGCTCTGCCTGTTACTTAACTAGGTGAGCTTGGGCAAGTCACTTAACCACCATGAGCCTGTTTTCTCATCAATAACAAGGAGATAATACTACTTGCCTCAAAGGGTTACTGTGAAAAGAAAATTAAATCAAGATTATGAAGTATTTAGAATTATTATTATTATCATTATTTTACTACATTAGTTCCCCTCCCAATCCCCACTTATACTGTCACCATGACCGTACTCTCAGACACTTAGGCTAGAAAGGAGAGTCTAGGTTAACTGCATATAATTTAACATTTTCTAGTAAATAAGAGACATAAGGCATTGTGTCCCTGCTTTTCAAGTCTACTAAGTGAACTAAAAATTTCCCAAGGTGAATTACAAGTTTAATGAAAGGCACAAGAATATAATCCTAAATATTTATATTTATACAAAACAACATCTTACAAAGCGAAAGCTGTTTTTACAACACATATTACCCAGTCTGATCTTCACAGAAATTAGTTTGATAAGACAAAATGAATATTATCTGCATCTTATGAATGAGGAAACTGAAGCTCAGAGAGGTTAAGTGATTTGCTCAAAATCATCCAATTAATCAGAAGACAAGTGAAATCTATAATCAGGTGTTCTATCTTTGGGTCAAAACCAAGCTCTTTTAGCATGAAAGACAGGTCTTTCATGATCTGACCCCGGCTCCTTCTCAGTCTTTCCTACACTCCAGCCAGGTCGTCTGTTCTCCAGAGCTTCCTTTTATCTCTTTGCAGCGGCTGTTCCCCTGCCTGAAATGTCCTTTCCATCCATGTACACCTGGTAAGGCTCTTTCTTTCCTTCAAGACTCAAGCCATGTGTCATATCTTTTCCCATCTCCCCAGGCAGAGTTGAAAGCTTTTCCTATATAATTCAACACCCTGAGTACAAGTCTCTTCTTGCCACGTGGTGTGAACACAATAACCACTGCTTTTCTTGACACTCTCTGCCTCTAGCCTTAGACCCTCAAAGCCTGGCCCGTGTCTGCTCAAATCGTTGGCTTGAGCAGCCAGCACAGTATCAAGCATGTAGGAGGTGTTCAATAAACGTTTTTGAACGTTTTGGGTGAAGAAATGGTTATCTAGTTGCTTGGAGGCTTCCCTTTAGGAAATCATTCTCTCTCAAGATATACCTAGTGTTTTAACCAGAGAAAGACTAAAACTTACGTGGTACAAGGGTTACAGTGTTCGCACAGAGATACGTTACAAAAGAAGTTTGGTTTACATCTGCACTTGGTATTCTGGGTCCGGGTACAGTTTTTTTCCACTTCTAGGCCTAGAAAACCAATTTGCAGACTATTAATTAGAGCAGCTAGTTATAAATGGACGATGAAAAGGATGGGCAGGAGCTGCATGGATTATTGAGATCCAGCGCTTGTTAGCAGTCACACCATCACAACTTTTGTAACACAACTAGCATTTAAATGCCAAATGGGCAACCCCAGGTTGAAATCATTTAGCAGAGTTTTAAGTAGACAGACAATCCAGCAACCTAGACAACCCCACCTGTACTTAAATGGCTCCCTTTTTCTCATCTAGAGCCTGGCTCCTCAAAGTATGGCTTATAGACCAGCAACATCAGCATCACCTGGAGGCTTGTTAGAAATGCAGAATGTCAGGCCCTGCCCCAGACCTACTCAATCAGACTAATGCCAAAACCCTTGCTTAGAGATTCTTATTTTATTGCTCTGAAACGGGACCTAGATGTTGGCATTTTTCAGAGCTTCCTGTTTGATTCTAACGTACAGCCAGGGTTGAGAAACACTGCTTTAGAGCCTAAATAGGGATGAGAAAAGCTTTACATCCAGAGAGTTCTTGATGTCTAACAAAACTGGGAATACTTCCGTTTTATTTTAATCTGAACCCTCAAGATAGATTGGGATATCCATGAAAATTCAGGTCCCCAGTTGGAATTATCAAGACAAACCAGATCCCCAAAGAAGGGGGAGCAACCCACCCACCTCTTAGGTTCCTCTGTCCTTGTATCTGCAGGCGTCTGAGCTCTTTCTGGCTAAGAACAAAAGCCATTATACAAGCATAAATCAAAGCAGGAAAAAAAAAAGTCCCCGCAATTTTGATTGGAGCTGATGGACCCTGCTCACCATGTTTACATTTAGTCATTCTCCTACATCTGGGAGAATTGCCTAGACTTGACTCATAAATGTCACTCAGTACTTGGTCCTGCTTCACCCCAGCCAGGCCCATCCTGTCCCTCCTGTATGCTGACATAGGGCCAGAATAAGTCCCAATTTCAGACTGTATTATACATGGTGCTACATGCAGTACCATGATTGGTCCCTTTCGATTGTTTTTTAAGACACTTACCATGTTCTCCATCACAAACTCTACATCTTCTGCATTTATAAGAATGATGGTTCTTGTCTGTGTACTCCTCCCCCTCTGCACAGAGCACACATTCTGGTTCACCTCCATCAATTTTGCAATCATCTTTTATCCGTTTGCCTGCCCAAGAAAAAAACGGAGCAAGTGTTTAAATGCAAGGTAGTTATGCAACAGCAAGGGAGGTCTGCAGGGATGATAATAAAACAGGAGTGGAGGGGCTAAGCTAATGAAATAAAAATATAGTAGGGGAGAAAGTTGTTGTAAAAATTGTGGCAAGAGGACAGAATTTCTCCCATGACAAAAGCTAAAAGAGTCACTAAGGAATATGCCTACAGAAATAGGATGATTGAAAACAGGAGCATATAAAACAGAGGTTAGAATGACCAAAACAGCACTAGAAGAGACGCCTTTACCAACTTTGGCGGGAGGAGAAAAGAAGGTTGCTAAGTATAAATTCATGGTAGAGATGACTGCCACTGGCCACTGAGGTTACCTAATTAATTCTCCTTTCTGTGACTTATTTTACTTTCCAAAGTCCACAAATCCTGACAAGGACAGTACTGTTTAAGGAAGAGAACATTTGAAGTTCTGAAGACTTTGGTCAAATATTTAATAGCAACAATATCTTTAACAAAGTGCTTAATCTGGGACTTCCCTGGTGGTCCAGTGGGTGAGAATCCACCTTCCAATGCAGGGGATGCAGGTTCGATCCCT
The DNA here is from genome assembly GCF_964165515.1 of Mesoplodon bidens. Classification (NCBI taxonomy): domain Eukaryota; kingdom Metazoa; phylum Chordata; class Mammalia; order Artiodactyla; family Ziphiidae; genus Mesoplodon; species Mesoplodon bidens. The sequence goes on from NC_138176.1 coordinate 38,793,667, forward strand.
GGTCAGGGAACTAAGATCTCACATGCAGTAGGGCAACTAAGCTTGCATGACACAACTACTGAGCTGAGCACTACAACTAGAGAGCCTGCATGCCGCAACTACAGAGCCCTTGTGCTGCACCTACTGAGCCCATGTGCCACAACTAGAGAGAAGTCAGTGCACTGCAACAAAAGATCCCACATGCCTCAACTAGGACCCGACACAGCCAAATAAAACAAAAGAAAACAAACAAAAATAAGTGCTTAATCTCTCTAAGCCTAATTTCTTTGTGCATATGATGTAGATAATCATACTTCTCTTGCATGGCTAACATTACCCCACAGGACCTGCCTAGTAAGTGCTCACAGTTCCCTTTTCACTCCCCTTTCTTTCTATTCCTTTGCCGTTAAGGGACAGAATACGTTATGATGTGCAGGCATGAACGTATTTACAACAAAATTTATTACCAGGTTTGCTATCTTAATATGCAAAAGTTTAAATCATATTCGCATTTACTTTTATTTACTTTAAAAATAAAATGAGTCATTGGATTTCTATTAGTAAGCATTATACAACAATGCTTTCTGGAAAATTCATTTATTTAATAAGTGTTTATTAAATACCTATTGTGTGCCAGGCACTTTCTAGGAGCTGGAGATACTGCAGGAAATAAGACAAAGCCTGGTCTCAAAAGGCTTCACATTGTCAAGGTAGAAGCAGGCAATGCACAAATAAATACAAGATGGCAAGTGGTGATAAGTGCTGTGGGGAAAGCTAGTTTAGGGCAAGGAAATAGAGAATGAAGATGAAAGGGATAGAAAATATAAAGGGAAATCTAAGAGAAAAGCCTGACTAGTGACTGTAATTATTATGTTATAACTAATTAAAAAGAATAGGCAAAATCTAATCTGCCCCCCTCGCATGTACAGCAAAAATAATTTATGCTCTTTCCCCAGGTACATGACTTTCTTAATAACCTCATAGCATTCTTTTTTTTTGCCTTTTAAAAGAAAATTTATTGTAACATTTCAGACAATTACTTTACATGACTGTTCAGAAAATATTCTCATTTTAGATCCCAAGACAACAACAAAAAAAAGATTAGTAGAACAACAACAAAAAAGATTAGTATACAGAGAAGGTGAAAGAAGGAACATTGGAGATCTATATTAAATTTGAAAAGAAAATTCCTCAGTAACAGTAGCTCCTTGCCATTCATGAGAAATATGTTATAAAACCAACACAAATACTCAGTTTCACCTATTCCAGTACAGCATGTAGTTTCCATCCAGAAGAATGCAAGTAAAATATACGTGCACCCATCAGATCCATAACAATTCTTATAATGGTAATAATAAATGATAATATTAATACTTATTAAGCCAAGGACTCTGCTAAGCACTATTAACACATTTCCATTTAATGTTCACAATAATCATAAAAGGTCAGAACTATTATTATGTCCATTTTACAGTTAAAGAACCAGACTCAAAGAAGTCAAGTAACCTGCCAAAGGAGCTTGTTAATAGCTAGGAGGACCAACCATCCCTGTTTGCCCAGGATGTGGGACTTTCAGTGCTAAAATTGGGGACATCTCAGGCAAACCAAAATATGTTGGTCATCCTCTAAATGTCAGATGGAGGATTTGAAAGCAGGGTCTGATGCCAGAACTTGAGCTATTAAACATTATTCGATATCTGCTTGGTAAAGATTTCAGCTACCATGTTACAAACTAAGACAAAACTTTTGAAGTGTTACCACAGCTGGTAAAGTGTAGGAGTTTACATTCCAAGACTGGAAGCTCCCTGAGGTCAGGGGCTCTGTCCTGTTTCTCTGCCTTCATCTCACAGTCCCCGTGGCTTGTCTGCTGCACTGGAGAATGTGTGCCCTGGGACATGGTTCTTCACTTGCTTTGCCTTTTCCTTTTTAACACTGTCCCATAACTCTCTCTCTGAAGTCAAAGCTTCCCCATTTGCCTTCCTGGGATCACTCTATGGAGGAATTATTTACTTGGTATGCCCACTCTGGATGCTAAAAACTTAACTGCAAATGATTAGTACACAGTTTAACACATTACAATGTCTTTACGTTTTCCCTAATTTAGGACTTTGAAAAGAATTAGTCAATGTGACAGAGATCCCTGATTGTCACCCAATATCCATTTTCCCTTCTCCCATAGGAATAGGATATTTACCAGGGGACATGGCTGCCCTGAGTCAAGACTACATCTCCCAGCCTCCTTTGCATGGTCATGTGACTAAGTCCCAGCCAATGGGATGTTAGCAGAAGTGTCCAGTAATACCTTCCAGGATGTTTCCCAGAGCTGGTGTGCAGTTTAAGTCTAAAGTTTCATCTGCCGTATGTGCATGAACAGCAAAAATAATGTATGCTGTCTCCTAGGAACATGACTTTCTTAATGATTTCATAGCATTCTTTTTGATAAAACAAAATACTACATAAACAAATTATGAAATTTAAACATATACAATATTTTAGTAAACAAAGGCAATGATAGGTCAATAGAAAAAAAATACATTGTGGAAACTCAGAATCAAATTTAAATACAGTGCATAAGGGTTCTATACCATTGCAGCAGTATGTTTAAGAAAACCAAGCCAAAGTACAACTTTAATTGCTTGTCAGTGGAATTATACTGCTTTCTAAATGAACTGGCCTCTTTAATGAATTACCTTGCAGAATGTGCCTGGCACAATGCCTACAGCATGACAGGGATACAATATCACAAGTTCTTTCTTTCCTCCAATGTATACAACCTAAATTTATCAACATATTTAAAAAGTAGTTGTTTTCTTGAAAATAATATTTTAAAATATATTTGTTCCTGAGTATAATAGTACATATGCTCATTGTAGAAAATTTGGAAAATTTAGGCAAGTGTAAAAAGCACCTATACATCAACCACTCTGAGATACTGTTTTCATTTTGGTGCATTCCTATGCACATAAATACACACATATATACATGTGAGTATATGTGTGTGTGTACATATATATGTGTGTATGTGTGTGCATATATATATATATATATATATATATATATATATATATATAATGTATGCAGTGTACCATAGAATCCTTCTTATTGGATATGGTGATGTGATGAGGACTTTTTGATTAAAAATGTCAGTTCACATAAGGGATCATTGAAAAAAATACTGTCAATATTTCAATTTATAAAATATAACTATATAATTATTTGCCACTCTTGTGATGTAGAAACAAGTTATTAGAATTCCACAGTCTTTCTCACTTAAGTCACTTCCAAAATGCATCGCCTATGATTTCCTTTTTCTTTTTTGGGGGGCAAAATCTGACTTCATCTTTATTTTATTTATCTATTTATTTTTGGCTGCGTTGGGTCTTAGTTGCAGCACATGGGATCTTCGTTGCAGTGCACAGGCTCTGTAGTTTGCAGCACATGGGCTTTCTAGTTGAGGTGCGTGGGCTCAGTAGTTGTGGCATGCGGGCTTAGTTGCCCCATGGCATGTGGGATCTTAATTCCCTGACCAGGGATCGAACCTGAGTCCCCTGCACTGGAAGGCAGATTCTTAACCACTGGACTACCAGGGAAGTCCCTGATTTCCTTTCTCCCTTTCTTTCTTTCTTTTCTCCTCCTTCTTTCTTTTCTTTCTTCCTTTCTCTTTGATGGAAAGAAAACTTAAAGACACCAATAATCTGTATGAAAGGCTTTAACATTTTTGTGATTTTTCCATGTATTTTGCCTCCACCTAATTCATTAACATTTTTTTTAGTAACCCGACTTTACTGAAATTCTCCAAAGCATTCAAAATAATTTTCATAGAAATAAAATCTGTTTTTTCTGTGTATTCATATATTGGTTTATGTAATATTTAATTAAACTACATATTAATATCACAACACCAACGAGCATAAACAAATTTGGAAGCAATCTGAATATTGATAAGCTTAAAATTTAAAAAAAAAAGGAATAGAAGTGGAAAGAGTGTTTAGTATATATTGGACACCATCCAGGATCTTTTAGAGATGGAGCAGAGAGAATTAGTTAATCCAGCCAGCAGATCAGTTAGAAATCTCTTAAGGGAATTTATATACATTGAGGCTTATATCAGAAATATATCAGAAAACATGACTTTGATTGATACATAATATTCCAGTCTTTGAATACTCCAAAATTTACCAAAACTTACATCATTGGGTATCATAGTGAAATGTCATGCATAAAATATTTTCTTTTATTTTTGACTATTTTCTTAAGACATTTTTCTATAAACCTATTACTGTATCAGTGTATTTTCAAATTTTTGATCCACATATCCAAATTTCCTTCTTAAAAGGTTTTTAAACAATCTACATTCCAAGAATGACATATGAGAGTTATCTCACAGCAAACTCACCACTTCTAAAACGAAAATAAAACAAAGCAAAACAAACAAACAAAAAGCAAACAAAGTCCTTAACAATTTGATATTCAAAGCTTATTATCTTCATTTTAATTTCCATTTTAGGTTTTAAAAATATGAGTAAAGGTCTCAATTCACAGGAAAAATAGATGGTGTTTAGCAAGTTACAAAAAAGCCAGAAAGTCATTCTTCATTCTCATTTGGAGAAGAGTAAATGTGAATACGCTTAAATATAAATGGGTTAGATTATGAGAGATTTTCCATAAGGGTTATTAAAACCTGGAGAGAAGGCCAAGAAGGACTGTTAGAATCTTTTTATAAACAGGGCCTGTGCCTGTTTAGCAACTAGAGTGCTGGAGGCCTGGAAAGCCAAACATGAAACTTACCACCATCCTTTATGGTTCTATTAATCTATCGCATATGCCCATGTGTTGTTTTCCTTTATCTTCCTGTTTTCCTTCAGAATGCAACTGGGAGATCCAGATCTGTATAAAATAGTAGTCAGCTCTACTCCATGTTGAAAAAAAAATTCTGCCCAACTGCATTTTGCTTGGTTTCCAATTTGCTACTCTTTGAAGGATTTCCAATCTGAAATTGGTTTTCATTTCAAAAATACTGATGTTAAAAAATGGTTGGTTTTTGTCCATTGCTTTCCTAGCTTATCTAGTTATTCGGTTGTCAAATGCAAATTTTGCAGGCTGCAGTGCTAGGACAAACAGCTTTCTCAGAGACTTTCTGATCGAAGGGAAGTGTTGTTACATCTCTTAAGGATAGAAGTCCCTTGCTTTCAGAGCTCCACAATTATTATGATATATTCTAACCAGTCTGATGTGCTAAGTTTTAATATCCAAAAATTAGTCTGCTTTTGCTATTGAAAAATGGAGCTAAATAAATAAATCCTCTCATTTCTGAGGTACATGTCATTTATAAATTATATTTACTTATTCTCACATCAAACCAGTGTGATAAAGATGACATAAGCTGGTCTTCGGAAAATCATGTCATATTTTTTTTCCTTCCCAGTCAGGCCATAATGCAGGAGAACTAAACGCTGTAAAAACACTCTCTTCATTATTATGGTATGCTACTGCTCACCCTGATTTTCATTCTGATCGTTAGATTTTTTTTTGTATAACATACCAGGAGGACACGGCTGACAACAAAATTCGTGCTCACGATGCAGGCCTTCATCGCAGCTCTCCCTTTTAGTAATATTCTTACTCAATTTCAGCATCTCCGAGTTGCTATCAGCCACATGGGCATTATCACCTTTAGACAATGGTCCAGCAATGGAGGTAAATATCTGTAAAAGGAAAACATGAAGAGAATTTTACTGACTTCTGAACTAAGCAACTTGGTAAATAGGTGTAAGCCGCCCCAAATGGCTGTATTTTATTTGCCATGCACAGGCAACATCAACGTGGGTTCCATCCTTCCACTGACTCATCTCCATAAAAGGAGCAGATCAATTGCATGACAGTCCAGACCTCGGGTTCTCCAAACTACCCGAGAAACAGCATCACGGATGGTAGGAGCCACAGCTCTGGGCTCCAAAGTCATGGCTCCCACTTATCAGCCCTGTGATTGAGGGAAAAGTCACTTAAATTCTCCAAGTCTCTGTTTTGTTATCTATAAGGTGGAAATAATCTCTTCTTCATAGGTTTGCTGTGATGATTAAATAAAATAATGCACTTCAAGTTCTTAGCACAATTCCTCGCACATAATAAATAGGTGCCTGGTAAGCAGTATTATTATTATTATAAAGTTCCAGTGAGGGACAACATAGCAGAGTAGGAAAAAACATGAAATTTCAAAACGACTGTGGTTTGAATCCCAGCTCTGCTGCCAACACTGACTTTGGGTAAGTTAAAGGGCCTCACTGATCCTCAGTTTCCTGATCTGTAAGTGACAACAGTACTTTCTGTCTTGAAGGGTTATTGTGAGGATAAAAAGTGATAATTTCTCCCAAACCTGGTACTTAGCTTACAGCATGTTCTGTTTCTTCCTTTTTTATATATAGCAATAGAATCTACAGTTTTGATGAACTCCTTCCTGGTTATCTAACCATACAATAAATCCAACAGGATTTTCTTCACTTTTATTCAGGAAAAATGAACTTCTCTTAATAGAGAACCAATCTTTAATTTATTATTTGTTCCTTTTTTTCTGGAGACAAAACCCATAGGTCCAAGTGACATTGTGTCAAATTTATCCTAGTTAGGCTTGAGTTCCTTAGAAAAATGAGCCTCTAAAATGTATGGAAACATTTGGGGGTAATGTCTGTTTGATTCCTTTCTCAGGTTTTCTAAACATTTATTGTCTCTCTAAACACAAATACAAATAATTTTTCATCTTGTGTGGAATATGTAAATTCATTGCTAAGCATCAAAAAATTTTAAACTACTTGAGGATTTTTTCCTCAAGGTCATTTTTCATAGTTTTCATGGCATACTTTTTTTCTTCTACTTTATGGCATCTTCTGGGTCAAGGGAACTAAATATTCTTCGCATATAAATCACTGCCACAGGAGTCCCCACATCTTCCCATATAGCCCTTCCCCCTTTGTCACCAAAGCCTGCATCCCTTCTAAGTCACAAAATACCATGGGACCTCCAAGGAAGGAGGGATGAAGGAGATGCAGTTGCCATCTTTTCCTCCTGGGATGGATGTATTGATGTATTTAAAAATACATTTCTAACATCCAGACTCCAGGAGGGAATATCACACCAAAATATCAAGAAAATACCTGACTTATCCAGGGTCACTCATGAGCAAAAGGTAGAGAGCTACGACTTGTCTGAATCTCCTCACTCTTTTTTTTTTTTTTTGCGGTACGCGGGCCTCTCACTGCTGTGGCCTCTCCCGTTGTGGAGCACAGGCTCCGGACGCTCAGGCCCAGCGGCCATGGCTCACGGACCCAGCCGCTCCGCGGCATGTGGGATCCTCCCGGACCGGGGCACGAACCCACGTCCCCTGCATCGGCAGGCGGACTCCCAACCACTGCGCCACCAGGGAAGCCCTCCTCACTCTTATTACAGTGTTTTTTCCCCTACACCCAACTCACCATAAAATACAGCTTACTTTCTCTATATGAACAATTCTATGTAAAGAATAATTGGAAATGGTAAACAGATCAGAGGAATTATGCCTAAATATACTGGCTTCACTATCAAACCACTGCCTTTTCAACCCAACAGACATTTCACTAGCACCTTCTATGTGCCAGGTTCTGTGAACACAGAGACAAGTAACATCGATTATAATCGAAAATGAATGTTAAGTTTCCAAAAGCAGATTTGCACATGGGCATATTATTTGTAATGTATTAATCACTGGGGGATTTTTTTTTTTTTTTTTGTTACGTGGGCCTCTCACTGTTGTGGCCTCTCCCCTTGCGGAGCACAGGCTCCGGACGCACAGGCTCAGCAGCCATGGCTCACGGGCCTAGCCGCTCTGCGGCATGTGGGATCTTCCCGGACCGGGGCACGAACCCGTGTCCCCTGCATCGGCAGGCGGACTCTCAACCACTGCGCCACCAGGGAAGCCCACTGGGGGATTTTTTAACGTTGTATTTGCATGACTCTTACTTTTTAAAACACATTTGAATCTATGATCTTCTTCTAAAGCAGCTTTGAACAAAAAGTATTTATTAGTATCAATTTCTCTTTTCAAGATGACAGTTCCCCACTTCTTACCTTTTCTACAGAAGGTCATCCTGTCATCCTGTTAATATTAGTCCCTCTTCTAGATCAGAGCATCAATAGCTAATGAATAGTAACTGAATTGGGCGCTTTAGGAAATAATAATGTGATTGAAATCACACCAAAGTGTTAACTGCTAAGATGGGAAGGGCTTTCAAATGAAAGTCATTCACCTTTTAGGATCCTTATTCTATAACAAACTTTTTTCTATTTGACAGTCAGAAATTAAATATACTAACCATGTAACATTCCAGACATTGCCAGCACATGAAAATTCTCAAACAAATGTAAAAATCTCTGTAGCTAGAAGAAATCAGTAAGTCCTTTTTGCAAGAGATAATGGAAAACTGAATCTAAGCAACCAAACTGAGTAGAAGCAATTCCTTTCTGTTATCAGCCACCTCTGTTGCTGGGAAGAGGGAGTTAACAGTGAGATATTACTTGCTCTCCTTCTCTTTCAATTCTGGTTTCTCACCAGAAACTGAAGAAAATGGCACAGATTTAAACTCAAAGAGATCTGAGTCAAAATTGGGTAGCCAAAATTGACAAGTCAAAGGTGCTCAAAGTTGATACCCAATAGTGTGTGGGTGTGTGTGTGGGTGTCCCCTACAGCTATAGGTCCCATCCTTTCCTTGGTAAGCTAATGTCATCCAGCAGTCATGTGACAATATTACAAGCAGGTCCACAATTCCTGGTTTAAATGATCAAGCACTCAGAGAGTGCTTAACATTTATGTAATGTAACATTTATGAATTGTTACCTTAGTGTTATTTCTAAAAAAAACTGTGCATATACTAAACGTTCTGGAGATGTCTAAAAGAAATGTACTTTCTAATTTTGTTGAAGTTTTGAAGTTTTTGACTGGAAATCAAAACCCACTGTCCAAAATACATTCAGAATTTGAGAAATGTGAATCTTCGAGTGGAACAGTGAAAGACATAAACATCACTGGCCATGGAGCAGATACCAGCACCAAACTCATCTCATATTTGATCACACCTGCTTCACAGAGCTGAATTTCTGGAAACATTTCCTACTTAGTTCAGCATCAAAGAATTATGTCAAGGATAAAAAAAGAAAGATGGGTCTAAAGAGCATGTTCTAACTCTTACAAGATATTATGTAAGCAGTGTTCCACACAGCTTGTATTTTTTTAAGTTTTTGCATTAGCTCAAGTTTGTAGTATGCAAAGATTTAACCTAAACTTTCCAGGCAGAAACTGGTGTGTTTTTGACTGTAACAAGGCAGGAAACCCACAAAGAACTAAATGATCAGAATGCTCAAAAAATTTTTTTCAAAAAAGTTGAAAAGGCCAGAAAATGAGTTAAATCAAAGATGTGAAAAGTGGATAAACTAAGGCAAATGATAACCAAATGGGAAAAAAAGGAATAAAATTAATTTAAAATTTCCATCATGACAAAGATTAAAAAGTCAGAGACCTCAATTTTATATTCCACTGGGAATAATATTAGCTAACACATTAATCAATTACTTAAATGAGTAAATACTTTGTTGAGTACCTACTATGTGCCAGACAGACATCCAAGAACAGAGCAGTAAACAGATAAAGACTTAGCTCTCATAGAGTTTATATGTAAATAAAGTGTACTGTATTAGTCAGGGTTCTTGAGAGAAACAGGACCAATAGTGTGTGTGTGTGTGTGCACGCATGTGTGTGTGTGTGTGTGTGTGTGGAGAGAGATTGATTTATTTTAAGGAATTGGCTCACACAACTGTAAATGCTTGGCAAGTCCAAATTCTGCTGATGGGGTAGGCCAGTATGCTGAGGAGTCAGGGAGGAGTTGCAGCTCAAGTCCAAAGGCGGTCTGGCAGAATTCCTTCTTCCTTAGGGAATCTCAGTCTTCATTCTATTAAGGCATTCAACTGAATGAATGAGGCCCACTCACTTACAGAGGGTATCTAACTTACTCAAAGTTTACCAATTTAAGTGTACAAATCATCCAAAACAAACAAGCAAAATCATCGCAGAAACATCCAGAATGATGTTTGAGCAAATATCTGGGTGCCATGGTCCAGTCATGTCGACACATAATATTAAGCATCATGTGGGGGGAAATGATAAAGAAACAAAGAAATAAGCAATATGTCAAGGAGGAATAAGTCCTATTTAAAGGAATAAAGCAAGCTTGGGGGCATGGAGAGTTTGAAGGGTGAGCTAGTGATGTTTTAGGAAGAGTGGTCTGGGAAGGCCACGGAATAAGAAGACATTTGGGCAGTGACTTGTTGCAAGTGGATGACTAGCTGGGAAGGGCTTTCCAGGCAGGTCACACCCAGAGGAACTTGGCTTAGCCCAAGTGGGGACATACCTGAGGACCTCAGCAAAAGCATTATTAGCAGCTAGCTATTAAGAGAGATAAAGGTAAATGTCTCCTGAATCACACTGGTAATTAACATGTTGACCACTGAAGCCACAGTGGGATCATACAGCCAATCATAACCATAGATGCTTCAATCTCATAGAATTCTGGAACGTCAAAGCAGAAAGGGACCATATGAGCACCTGCTCAGCTTCAATATAGATTTTTAAAATCGATCTCCTTGCGTCTTTCATTATCTACAGGATTTTAATATTTTCTACAAATCAGAAAATTTGCTTCTCTCTCTCCTTCTGAATCGTTCGTGAAAATGTTGTCAGGAAACCAAACCCTAGCATTTGCCTAGCTTTTTACAAAGTTCATTCACATACATCACCTCGTGGTCATCACAATAAATCTACACATGAGGAATTATTACGGTCTTATTTTATAGCGGAGGAAGCTGAGCACAGAGTATATGAAATGACTCGTCCAATAACCCACAGTTAAGACTGGCTAAGGGGGCTTCCCTGGTGGCGCAGTGGTTGAGAGTCCGCCTGCCGATGCAGGGGACACGGGTTCGTGCCCCGGTTCGGGAAGATCCCACATGCCGCGGAGCGGCTGGGCCTGAGAGCCATGGCCGCTGAGCCTGTGCGTCCGGAGCCTGTGCTCCGCAACGGGAGAGGCCACAACAGTGAGAGGCCCACATACCGCAAAAAAAAAAAAAAAAAAAAAGACTGGCTAAGGGAGGACTTGACACCTCTGGCCCTGTGTGTTAATTATACAATGAACCTCAAAGCAAATGCACGCTGAAGATGGAGGGAGTCTGGCAGGAACTTCCTGGAAACCAGGAGTCAGTCCCCTGACCTCTAGTCTGGGAAAACTGTAGCAGGACTGTCCAGGTTGGGGTTCTGGCTGGCAGGGAAGGTGAAACTTCCCAGCCCTGGTGTGCAGCTTGAAAAGAAGGGGAGTTTAGGTTCCCCTTCCTCCAACCTGGGTGCCATCATACCCACTGTGAGTCCCTTGCAGGGGTGGGGATCTGCAATGCACAAATAGGAATCAGAAGTCTTCCTATCCTCCGATCTTTGCATTTGCTCCATTTGAAACTCTCAGAAACAGGGTGACGTGAGAGTTTGTCCTTTGTATCAGATGATGAGAAACTGAGAGAACAGTTGGGTTTTTATTAATTATCTGCATCAGTGATGAATCACTTTTCATAGCCAACCTGGTTACTACATAGAAGAAACAAAGCAGGAATGGAGCAGGAATGGCCAGACCCAGAAACTGATGACAACCCTTGAGGTATATCACTTCACTTTGACAAGCCCTCCACACTTTCCCAGGAATCATAAACACCCAAGATTTAATATGGCAATTACAAATAGAGTAACATTGCAGTGACTGAATTAAACAAACTACTGGAAGAAACTGAGAATCCCATTAGCATTACTTCAAAGAAGCAGTGCGGCAATTGGCCCTAAGATATGAGCTAGGGTTTGAAACGGAAGTTTAAAAAAATCACCTTTTTTTTTTTTTTTCTGTTCTTAGTTAAGTTCAAAGCAAACAGGAAAAGAATTTTAAAAAGCAGAGGCAAAAAAAAAAGGTGTCTGGTGGTGAAAAATGGCAGCCCTTCAAATGGCAATAAGTAGACATCTCTGGGTCAGTGAGATTTTTCAATACTGAACACACACTTCAGACTGATTATAAATACTCAAGCTGACTACAAGCTCTCCAGTAATCATGGTGAAGAGTTTTAGAGATGACCCAACCCAAGCCCTTCATCTTATAGGAGAAGCTATGCCCCAAACTGGTGGTGGGGTGACTGGTCCATGTCACACAGCTAGCTCAAGAGATTCAGACTCCTATGGGCTGAATTGTTATCTCCCTCACATCCATATTCCTATGGTGAAGTCCTAACCCCAAGTACCCCAGAATGTCACCATGTTTGGAGATAGGGTCTTTAAAGAGGAAATTGTTAAAATTAGGTCGTTGGGTGCACCTTAATCCAATATGACTGGTGTCCCTATAAGAAGAAACTTGGACACAGGCACAGACAAGGGGAAGATGACATGAAGACACAAGGAGAAGGCCATTGACAAGCCAAGGAGAGAGGTGAGGAAGAGATCATTACCTCAGGGTCTAGGCTCCTTAGCCTCCAGAACTGAGAGAAAATAAATTTCTGTTGTTTAAGCCACCCAGTCTGGTGCTGTGTTACGGCAGCCACAGGAAATGAATACAGGCCCAAACCACCGTCTCTTAATTCAATCAGATTCTGGATTTGAGGGAGGTCAGTGGTGCAGACACACTTGGGAATTCCTCATAGCTGAGCACTAGGATTTCCCATCTTGAACTATCACTGAACTAAATAGACAAGAGATTGCAAATAGTCTTAGAACCGGAATCATCAGGGGCCCATAGGAACCTGAACTTCTTCCCAGTCTTACAGGCCCCACTAGGGGGTTGAAATCTCACTGTCCCCTACTGTCCAGGACACAACTGGAACAACAGGCTAGTTCTGGTCATTCGCTTTTTAGAGTTTTAATTACTTATCAATACTTTAGGAAAAAGGAATTCTAAAAAGACCATTAATAGTTCACCGTTTCCAATTGTATAATGCATCTCTAATATATTTGTGTAAAGGGTAAGGAAATAGTAATGACATTTTGTAGTAGGTGCATTATTGAAAAACTGAAATAAAAACAAATAAAAGAAAATTTTCTATATTAAAGAGATAAGTGAAGATTCCATTCGTTCTTACTTTTTTCAAAATGTGTAAATAAAATTACACAAGGTAATCTTATTCCAGTAATGTTTTCATCCTTTCTTAAGGCTAGTTTCTTGGGAAGACCAGGAGAGAGATAGTTGAGGCAGTGGGAGTACGTGACTGGTTAGACCCCTGACTGAATCAAGCCATAAATAAAACAAAATGAGGAAACCCAGAGAATTCCATCTGGGATTAGATTTCGAGTTTAGTGCTAGAGTTAGAAAAATCGTTTTCAAAACCCTGAAAGACATTAGAATCATGTAGTGATGGATTAAAAATTTAAAAATGCTTAGGTCCCAACACAGACCTAAAGAATCTGGATCTCTGAGAATGGGGTCTATTTATGATTATGTTCCACCTTGTTACTTAATATTTAATAACCCTGGTGGTTATTTTGATGCTCCTCCCAGCTGAAGACCAACTGGAGGAAGCACAATTTGAGGTTAGCAGGCAACTACATTTACATGTGAGAAGATATGAGTGTTATAGAGTAACAGCATCTGTGCTCTGCACTTGCAAATCAGAATTTGACTTTTCATGGAGAAATAATGACCCTTCTAAAAATAAGCCCGAAAAGAAAAGAAGTCATCTTTGGTGGAGGAAATGGGTGATGGGAGGGCTACAAAGTCCTAAACTAGAACCCTAGAGTTCTTAAATGCCCAGAGGGGTCACAGGGCTATCACAGGAGTAAAGCATCCAGGTGGAACAGACAACAAAGTGTAGGAGGGGCTGGTCAAATGGAGAGGTGCACATGGACCAAAGGGGCAGCCATTTGATCCAGGGGAGTGAGGGTCAGGTGGCATGTGGGTCCAGATCTTCCATTTTTCAAGAGAAACCAAAATCTTCCAACATTTAAGTGGTGGCAGCTAATATTAAAAATACATATCTGCATACATACATACTGTATGTGTCAATACTGTGCAGGGTAGACAAAACATAGTCTGGGGCAGTGTAAGCCCAATTTTTGAAATCAGGCCTAAATCCATACAGACATCCATGTGAAAAAACAGTCCATTAGGAACAAGGATCCTTTTGTGAGGATGGCTAAAAACCATACCTCAATCCTCAGCAAGGGGCAAGAGCCTTACACCATATGTTCTGAGTTCATTTTCTCTCTCTGTCTCCCCTCTCTTTTTTCTAAGATCTCTGACCTCAGAAATCAAAAGTGTTGATGTTTCTCACATCTTACATTTTTATGGCCTCCCAGAACACAGAGGTGACTAAATCCATAATGCTGCATCACTGGACTGTAGGACAGCCTGACGTTAATGACTCCGAAGCAAAGTTTATTCTAATTTTCCAAGTTTATCCCAGTTCACAGCTTAACAAAACCTACCTACGGTAGGCTTGTTTGCCTTGCTGGGCTGAGTACATCTGCCGATTGAATTTGTAGTCAGATTTGCTAACTTACAAGATTGGCCTTACTCAAAATGTACAATTTCATACGAAAGTCACTATCATCCTGCACTTAGTGGATCTTGAGCCAGTCTATCATCCCCCACTTAGTGGATCTTGGGCCAGGTGTCCAATAGAGCAATGGCTGCTGTTTCTAACTGCCCAAAGATGGAGATGGCTTGGTTGCACAAAAGCTCATTCCAGATCAGAAAGGGAGCTGTGATCAAAGAGGAGAACTAGCCATTTCCTTCTGAGGAAGGTGAAGTTAACAATCTTACAATCATCAACTTTCTAATTTGGGCCTTACAACTCATAGTCTCACTTCAAAGAAAATATTATGAAAGTAGGCAAGTACTTTTGAATTATTTGTTCCTGTTTAAGACTGAATGGAAGATACTTAATTGGTGTTAGGAGTCCAACTACATAAAAAGCTAAAGATACGTTATTTTATTTCATTTTGTTTATTTATTTATTCATTTTATTTCTTTCATTTCAAAGCAAGGGTCTTCCAGAAAATGAAAGGACTTATTAGGTAGTTAAATGCTGTTTTCCCACTTTTGTGAATAGATACACACACATAGCAAAAAGAATACAATACTATCCATTAAGGTACTTACAATGGTCCTACAAATAATTTTTTGGTAATAAGCTATATATGTTATTATCTTTACATTATTACTTATTATTTTTCATCATAAGTCAATAAGTCTTTAGTACCTATTACAAAGCATGTGCTCATTTAAGGGACTTTTGGAACCTAAGATAATTCACCAAAAGGCACTTAACCCACTAGGGGTTTTCAAGTGGGGGATTTCCTTATTCAGGTTTTTGATCATCTCTTAGAAAATGATTACTCTGACCTTGGCAGTTGTGGTATAGTGCTAGTAGCCTTCAGGGAGATTCCTTTGAAATACTGACATTTCCACTATTAAGAACTATTTAGAAGTAAA
This sequence comes from Mesoplodon bidens, assembly GCF_964165515.1. Classification (NCBI taxonomy): domain Eukaryota; kingdom Metazoa; phylum Chordata; class Mammalia; order Artiodactyla; family Ziphiidae; genus Mesoplodon; species Mesoplodon bidens. The sequence goes on from NC_138176.1 coordinate 38,809,173, forward strand.
TTACTTGTTTAGTGTCCCAAAGAAACTTACTTAGAGGCAACATCCTTCTATAAACTCAATGCAAGAATAAAAATTGCTTTTTCTAAATTAAACTCTAATTTTGCCACTAAGGGTGGTAATTGTATTATGGAGACAGACAATAGAAGATTTTTCATTCACCCAATTGTAGCTAGTTGTGAAGGACCCAAAGATTTCCATATATCAATTTCATTTTTCCTTTCCAATCTGGCCATCTTTTATAAATTTCTGGTTTTCCATCCTGGTTGTTAATGTTTTAAATTACATTTCATAATTTATTTTATTCATAAGAATTTTCAAGTTTTTTATGATTTAAGGAAAATCTGTTAAAAACAACAATAAACAGAAACACATTGCAACCTATTTCATGTTTCTTAGGCTGGTTAAAGAAAAATTATTAAATTATAAACTAAACAACTGTCCTTTATTTTGTCCCTGAAACTCTTCTGTATGATTACTTATAAATACACCGACTTCTTTCTCAGCTGCCCTCTCCTTGTCCTCAACCATAATTTTGAGAAGTGCTCTAAGAAATAAAGGAGGGGAAAATGGCTATTCTAGTAACTGCCTAACCATAGACCTAAACATTACAGGACAAAACCTATCAGGACTATGTGCTATTAAAAGAAGCAGCAGCAGTCCTCACAGTTATTTCTCACACAGATTTCTAAAGTAAGTTTGCCTCTTTTTCTGTATCCTTTAGACACTTGTGAATTGTTTGCGGCTTTCAAACTTACTTATCGTAGGTCCCATGGAAATGACACCCAGAAACTAGGGGACAGAAAACTAACTCCAAGAGGGAAGAAAGAAGGGAAGAGAAGCAAAGAGGTAAAGGATGGGATATTTGCTGACCATAGATTGCGCTAGGGACAAGAGGACTAGAGGAAGAAAGAGGAAAAGAGAAAATATGGCCGCTCCCTCCCATCCACTTCCAGTCCACTGACATGATTAAACCAAATTTGCTTCTGTGTTCCATGTAATTAGCACTCGCGCCCCCATTTAATTTATTTGCACACTGGTAAATAAAGCCCTACTAAGTGCGAAGTCATAAAAGCAAGCATTTTCTGGAGACACACAAGGTGACATAATGGTGTGGAAACTTCTTTAAGAATAGAGGTGTATTGTGCCAGTGATAGGTGCAGGGCAGCATTCTGTGTAACTAAATTTAAGAGTCATATTAGAAAAGAAAAATAGAGGATATACTACAAAATGCAAACAATGATTATCTAGGTGATAGGGTTATGTCAGATTTTTTCTTTTTACACATCTGTATTGATAAATTTTATTTGATAAATGTTAATTTCTTAGGCCATATATCATTTATAACAGTAATAAGCAAATTATGTTTAATATATATTATAGATATTATAACATGTATATATAAATAAATGTGTGTGTATATATATATGCACATATGTGTGTGTATGAATGTGTGTGCATTCTTTCAGAAAAGCAGTTTCCTTGGTGCATTAAACATGCACCTCTGGTAAAGATGCTATAGTATAAAAGTTAAGCATAACTCTGGGCTTTGATAACTTTGCTACACTTATTAGTATTGTTGTTCCAAGAGCTAAGAGATTGTCAAAGCAACTAACACTGCAATAAGGCAGTGGTTAATGATAAGGAAGAGAAGAGTGTGATCTGAGGTTGTATAAATGGTTTCTCAATTTTGAATCCTAAATTTTCTCGAAGAAAATTTCTAAAGGAGCCCAAATATTGTACATTATTTCTGAAAGGATCAGGGAGAATTTTTTTTTTTCCAATCATAAGATTGTTCCAGACATCCATGCTTTTTTTCCTTTCAACTCTTGGTGTCATCTGGACATCAGGTGCAATCAACGAACCGCCCGGGCTTTGGAACTGGATCTAAGTTAAATCCCAGCCCTGCCGCTTACTGTTTGGACTCGGTCTGATTACTTAAGCTTTCTGAACCCCATTTCGCCATGGTCTGATTACTTAAGCTTTCTGAACCCCATTTCGCCATCTGTAAAATGGAGATGAGGACATCTTCCTTACTGCGCAGCTGCTAATGAACTGAGATCCCATTCGCAGACATTCTGATCACAGTGCCTGGCACTTTGATGGGGTCCAACAAAATAAGAAACCGTTGGCTTTCAGAGAATTCGGAACTCACATGAACCTCTGGAGGCCAAGTGTCTTCGAGCAGCCATCACCAAGCTGGCATTGCTGAGGTAGGGACTCTCCAAACGAGGTGGCCGCTGCTTAGGCTTCTAGGCCAAGTACAGGCTCCTCAGCGCGTGCGCGGTGGCAGCGGGTACCACCGCCTGAGCAGTGAGGCCCAGGTTCCCTACCGCCCCGGAGTTCAGCAAGCAACGAAAGATAACAAGAAAGAAAATGGAGAGAAGAAAATTAAAAAAAAAAAAAAAGACCAAACCTGAGATAATGACTCACGGTCTTAAGGAGAGGGATTACCGGAAGGGAAACAAAACAGTTTCTTTTTCTGTGAAGTGATAAGAAGGTAAACAAGTCTCTTAAGGCGCATTCAGCCCCAAGATAACTTTTTCAAGAAAGAAACGGTTCAGTCCAAAGCCTCAGGTTTAACCACCGCCTCGGGGCTGATTTATTCCCTAAAGTTGGGAACTGCCGGGAAACTTGTATTACCAGTTCAGGGAGTGCAGGTTCTCACCGCCCCGCGGCGCGCACATCCACCAGCACAGAAGCGGTGCTTCGGCGTGACTTGTAAGGACTTGTCCAGAAGATCCCCTCCTGTCTCCGGCCCCTCCAGCGACCCTCAAACCCCGCAGGCCCCGGCCCGCCCCCCGCGCCCACCCCTCTCTGGGCCGCGGACAGCTTCCCCGGGGAGCATCCGGAGCTGTTCCGCCTGCCCCGCGGGCTTACCGCTCTATATCCAGCCCCAAGAAAAACGAGTTCCTTGGTTTCCTGAGATCCCGCCCTCGGGGAAAGTCCTGGCAGCCCTGGTGAGCCAGCCTCTCTGTCAGAGGCCTGACAAGCCCGCCGCCCACGCGCGCATCCCCCTGCCTCCCCCGGAGGAGCTAGTCCGGCGCCCGCCCGCACCGCGCCCGCCCAGTGGCCGAGCTGGGAGAGGCCCCCGCCCGGGCAGGAGAAGACTCACCAGTGGCCAGAGAACCCAGATCTTGGACATGGCTGTGGAGCAATCGCCAAAGTGAAGAAGCCTCTTCAACTGGCACCCGAGAGGGTCACACACCCCGTGGGAAGTGACAGCCCCGCCGGGCTCCTCCCCGCGCTCCAGCCAGCCTGGGAGAGTGTTCCCGCCGGGACCCGCCCCGGGGCGCTCACGCACAGTTACTCCGGTAGCGCTTTTCTCCTTCTCCAGTAGCGTCTCCAAGCACCTGCGTGTCTCTTCTGAGAGACCCGAAAAGACTTAAAGAAAGGTCCCCGGGCCCGGGGGCAGGGTGGGGAGCCGAGGTTGGAGGAGGAAGCTTTGCTGGGGAACGCCTGGGTGGGGGAGGGCGCCTTCGATTCTGCAATTCAGCTTGCGCGCGCACGGGGCGGGGTGGGGGGGGGGTGACGGGGGTGTTGTAGAGCCGGGAGTAGGGAAAGAGCCAGGGTTTGTTGCACAAACGGGCATTCCCCGTTGCGGGCGTTTCCGCAGTCGTCTGGCATGCCTAGCTCAGGTGAGGATCTTGAGAGCGGGCTTGATGTCCTTTCTAAACTCTTCCGCAGTTTAAACAGGGAAGGCTGGGGAGGACTGGGGTCCAGAGCGCAGACATCCTGCCTCCGTGCAGGAGCCTCGGCTAACTGCTGGGATTCTCAGAAAAGACCCAGTCTCCCCTCAGCTCCACATGTTGTGGTGGTGACCTGAGAGGCTCACAGGAGTCCCCGGACTAGTGTATGTAGTGAGAGTTACCGAACGAAAGGTTTCAGATATTGTGCTATGGGGATTCCGAAGAGGACGGACCCCTTACCTTTTATTTCTCAAGAGGAGTACAAAGCTAACTCCCAAGACAAATCACACAGCTCCAGCTGTGTTAGAAGTTCACAATTACTTCCTCTCCTTTGTTACTCATTATTTCCTGGCCAATTTTCTTAAAAACAAAAAAAAAGTAGTACTTTAGTGCTTTGGTTAACAGCTCGAAGTCACTATTGTTTTGGAAAAATTGATCTGTCTGTTTAGCCAGTTCTGCAAGAATTTTACAGAAGAAAGTTTGTATAATGACATCATCAACGAGCATGAATGACTCTGAAAGTAGTTCCTAGGCTGGGCACCGGTGAAGCGGTATTTCCTCAGCGTCCTTCACTAAGCTTTACACCCTCACTCTGGTACTCTTCTTCCTTCCCAGTTGGCTGTATCCCATTAGGAACACTCTCCTTTGCCTCCCTTTGCCTGGCTCATTCCTCATCCGTCAGGCTCCCTCTCTGTGGACATTTTCTTCTGGTAGCCTTTCCAGGCTCCCAAGTCTGGGTGACGTCACCCTCCTAAATGCTTTCACTCACCTGGGGTTTTGCACTGCCCTCATGGCCCAGTCTTGTAGGTATGGATTTACCTGTCTCTGCTTCATCTCCCTGCAGACTGATAGTGCTGTGAAGAAGACCCTGGCTGGCCAGTCCAATTCCTACAGTTCCCAGCCCAAAACAGACAGAAAAAGAAGTGAATGGTGGGGGGCTGAAGCCAGGAAGTTGGGGGGGGGATGTGGAGAGACTGTGTATTATCTTTGCAACTTTTCTGTAAACCTAACACTGTTCTGAAATTTAAAAGTTTATTGAAATTAAAAAAGAATCATAGGGCTTCCCTGGTGGTGCAGTGGTTGAGAGTCCGCCTGCCGATGCAGGGGACACGGGTTCGTGCCCCGGTCTGGGAAGATCCCACATGCTGCGGAGCGGCTGGGCCAGTGAGCCATGGCCGCTGAGCCTGCGCGTCCGGAGCCTGTGCTCCGCAGCGGGAGAGGCCACAACAGTGAGAGGCCCGCATAACGCAAAAAAAAAAAAAAAAAAAAAAAAAAAAGAATCATAAAAGGAAGGAAGGGAAGAAAGGAGGGAGGAAGGGAGGGAGGATAGTGAGAAAGAGAGAGACAGAGAGAACAGTTGACAAAATCAGCATCTCATGAGAGTGAATCATGAGCCAGCAACTTTTACAAATGGGTCTTCCTTACTTAATATTTACCATTTTAACCCAGTGAGGTAGGTGATTATTAAACTTACTTTATAAATAAAGAATTGTAGCCAAAAAAGTTTAAGCAACATTGGCAATTTGGTTAGTTAATAAATAGCAGATCCAGGAATTAAACTTAGATATTCTTGTTCCTGAGGCCCTGCTCTTTCTAACCCGCTCCGCCCCCCTCCACTCAATTACCCTCAAGTTCAATGAAATAGTTATAGATGCTTTGTGGGGAGAAATGTGTTTCATGATCAAATGATTTTAGAAAATTCTGGGTTCATTTAAACAGGTCTCTTAATCCAAGACTTCTCAGAGCCTTCAATATGCTAATATGCACTGTGACTGTCTAAGACGGGGCTATGATATATACTGTTCCCCAGCCTTCTTTGTCTTCTTTATGGAGTCCTTTGAAGAACACCTTCTGAATGACCACCTTAGGAACGCTGGTGTTCTGGGAGAAACAGTTCAGACATCTCTAATGGTTATTTTTATTTAACAAAGCATTCCTACGGGCCTCCAAGCCTTCAAGGGCAAAGAAATACAGTTTTAATAACAGAATTTCCGGCATTCTACCAGATGTGGGAGATGCTTTGGACAACCGTCCTGATTTTACTGAAACCACACCATATGAGCTAAAGCCTGTTCTTCTACTCTAAAGATATCCTTGCCATTGAACATTTCATTCTGAATAACATTTAAACACACATCTGCCTATTTTAAAAAGCTGGGAGGAAGAAAACCCCCAATACCTTTTTACCATCAAGACTACTTTTATTTCTTCTCCACGAATGTTTTAAAAATTGTTATCAAAAGATTGCTCTTACTAAATAGCAACAAATTGATTTTAATAATCCCCAAGTGCACATTCATGATTGTTCATCCTACATCTTTTCCCCTTCTTCCTGGTAATAGCATCTCTAAGTTGCCTTTGTTCCTCTTCCCTCTTCTTAGCTATTTGATGTGGGTGGTTGTATTAGGATTCTCTAGAAAAACAAACCCAATAGGATATATACAGACAGATATCAAGATCTATATAGCTAGATCTATGTATTTATCTATCTACCTATAGATAGATAGATAGACCTATGTATATATATATAGAGAGAGAAAGATGTAAGGCATTGTTTTATTTGATTATGTAGGCTGGCAAATCCAAAATGTGCAGGGAAGGCTAAGCAGGCTGGAAACCCAGGGAAGAATTACAGTTCTCATCCAAAGACCATCTGTTGGCAGAATTCCCTTTCTCTCAGGAGAGGTCAGTCCTTTTCTTAAGGCCTTCAATTGACTAGATGAGGCCTACCCACACTATGGAGGGCAACTGCTTTACTCAAAGTCTATTGATTTAAATATTAATCCCATTCAAGAAATACACCTAGAAACACCTCAGATAGTACCAAATGTTTGGGTACTGTGGCCTAGTCAAAGTGACACATAATCCTATGTGTCAACACAGGATTAACCATCACAGTGGCATTGACACCAATCCCAGGGCCTGTGTGTGTATGTAGTGAGGGGAGAGGAGGACAGGGAATCCCACTTGGTTAAGGCAACCAGCATATCACATTCTGTTGTGAGCTTTCCTGGAAACAGTGGGACACAAACTCTTTTTTTTTTCTCCACTGCATTTGAAGTGGGAATATTTGAAGTGTGGAACTGGTGAGGTCGTTCCTGCCAGGGCTGGAGACAGAGTCAACCCACGCTGAGAGAAAACCACACTGAGAGGCTGAGCCTAGTAGTGTCGCCTGAGTCCTGGATTGATTTAGTCCTGAAATCGAAACCTAGGCTACCCACAGTTACCTGGCTCAGTACATTCTCAGTGTTTGCTTACGCCAGATTCTTACAGCTAAAAGAATCTTAACTACTATGTCATCAGAGCTTATAATCAGTGTAAGAAATTCTCTGTTATCAAAATTAGTTGTTACAAATGGACTGTTGCAGTTTCAGGCTCAAGTAAGGATAAAGGCCTAAACAAGCCTGGAGAGATGGCCGAAGATCTAGGGACATCACTTCCACCAAAGAATTTTTCTATAGCTAGAGGGCACCAGATACCACATCAGCCAAGTGATGAAGAAAATTGAATACTGTTTCCATCCATGAATAGAAATATATTTGAGTTCTTGGGAGATGGAAGAAAGGAGAGGGAATGTTTTGATTTGGATATGTAATCTGTGAACCTGATCATTGAGACATTTTCATCTCCCAAAGAACATCTGATTTCTCTCAGGGTTAAAGAAATGATATATACAGAGCACCTAGCACACTCAATAAATACTACTTACTACTTTGGCACTGCTCTTCCTAAATGAGGTGCCGTCACAGGACAGGTTGCTAATTGGGGTCACAGTTCAGGTAGAAAGAAAGGCAAGTTTAGTAGCTTACAACCACTTTCCACTTTCCTATATGAGTGTGTTCATGGGCCTGAAGGTACAGAAAGGTACTTTTCCTTTTTCTCCAAGGAAAAGTGCTTGACAGAGGCTGGAAAGCTTGGCCCTGGGATATGGAGCAAGTTACTCAATCTCCCAATGTCTTCCACCGTGAAAACTGGTATATTAACCTACCTCTTGACCAAGAACTTGAAAAAGACAATGGATTAGAAAGCATTTAGACTGTAGTGGCTAGGACCAAGAGAGCACCCTGAGCAGCAAGTAGTTGGAGAAAACAGCTCTTCTGTAGGGCCTGATTTTGTAATCCAGTTGGGCATTCCTCCCCTCAGTGCCCTGAAAGCACAGATTTTCTATGAATCCACACACGAAAAGTGGGCCCACCCAAGGTGTTCAGAACCGACACACGAAAAGGTAGGGACCACTTTTCAAGAAGTGCTAATCTGGGGCAGATGAGATTTAAGGCTTATTTTAAGGCTATATTTCTTAAGCCTCAGTCTACATTTTGCCATATCTCTGGTCCACTTGTACTTTCATTTAACTAATATATATATTTTAAGTCAACTTGCTTTGCTTCTTAAGTCATTTATTTTTAAAAGCAAAGCATTACTTTGTAACTATAAATGGAAAATCAGCATTCCTTACCAAAGATAGAAGGTATCCATAAAAATAAATACACAACCATTGAAACAAAATATTTGCCTGCATACCACTAAAAATGTTTCCGGGGCTTCCCTGGTGGCGCAGTGGTTGAGAGTCCGCCTGCCGATGCAGGGGACACGGGTTCGTGCCCCTATCCCGGAAGATCCCACATGCCGCGGAGCGGCTGGGCCCGCGAGCCATGGCCGCGGAGCCTGTGTGTCCGGAGCCTGTGCTCCGCAACGGGAGAGGCCACAGCAGTGAGAGGCCCGCGTACAGCAAAAAAAAAAAAAAAAAAAAAAATGTTTCCGAAACCACCTGTGGTAAGGGTACCACTACACTTCTGGAAAGGTTGACCTAAGACATGAAAGTCTCTGCTTTAGCCTTCCTCTCTGCCTCCAAAATGACAGCCAGAGAAAAGACCAGCAAACCTGGACCTCAGGCCCATCTCTAGGTACTGTCAACAGCAAGAGATGTCAGAGCAGCATGGGGTTAGGGACAGTCATTGCCTGTTAAGCCCCATCTAGTGCTGGAGGAGTGTGATTGGGGGCAACCCTCCACCAGGGCACAAACCTTTCCCTATTAGAACAGGCTGAGTGACAGGTCAAGGGAGATGATGGATGCAGAAGAGGGGAGCTTTACAGCAAGTCCTGTAAAGCTAGAGAGAAAATGCAGAGTGAGGTATTAGAGGAGAGATGTTAGGGGAACAGGAGTCTAATTTAGAGCACAGAGCACCTGGAGAGAAGGAAGAAGTAGATGGTTTTCTGCAGAAGATGGCCTTAGTCAACTAATACAGAAGAGTCAGGAGGATAGACCCGTGGATTTAAATCCTAGTTCAGTTACTTCACTAGCTGTGAGAAGCTTTGCATAATATTTAACCTCGTTCAGCCTCAGTTTTCTCACCTGGCGAACCTAAGCGCTTGCAGTGATAATGATTTGTCTGGGAGTTGGTCTTGTATTTTGTAATATTATTTTAATTTTTTGCAGTGTGCAAATGTCCTCTCAAGACTACGTGGATCACCGACACCTTTTGTAGGTAACAACCTATGTGGCCTTGGCCCAAAGTTACCAACATTGGTGCCCTTTTATTTATCTGTACTGCTTTTCCTTCTTCACCAGGTCAGAGAGCATAAACATTGCCTGCAGCCCCTCATCTTGGCTTCTCCACAAAGGAAACAGTATATTTTAAACTTTTTGGAAAAGAAATCATTGGTTCAGGCTCCTCGTTTTCATGATCATCTATTGTTGGCTCTGATCAGGTCTCTCTCTTCATATGTGACTTGACCATTTAGACAGGCCCAAAGGTTTCATGAAGAACTAAATGCAAATTGCATGCCCAGTTTGTGCTATGTCTGTGGTTCATTTGTTGGTTCAAGTCCACCAAATGGGTATTGACAAAGAACAAAGATCTTAATAACTTGCTTTGTGATGTGCCTCAGTGATTATTACAAAGTTGTTCAAACCCATAAGGAGAAATGCCCAAAAAGGGAGGGTGTCATTGATATATGATTTAAAATTGTTTTAAATTTCTAAGCATCCTCTCCTCCCATATACACACCACCTTCTAGGAAAGGTGGTTCTCTAGAAGACTCTCCCAAGTGTTGTAGTGGGTATGAGTCTGCTGGGTTTGGAGAGGCTGAGACTGAGCAAAGATACAAAGCAGGCATTGCCCACTCACCTGGCTTTGAAATCTTGGCATTTCCAAGTCATCCAAGGGGCTTTAAAATTTTTCTTCAAACTTATTTTTATTTAAACCATGAAAATATGTTGGGGAGAATTGTTTAAGGAGAAAGGAATGTGAAATCCAACAAAACTAAGGTATTATTCATAATAATATCCAATAATATTAATTAGATTTTTTTAACATCTTTATTGGAGTATAATTGCTTTACAATGGTGTGTTAGTTTCTGCTGTATAACAAAGTGAATCAGCTATACATAAACAGATGTTAATAGTAATGTCTAACGCTTAATAATAACTAATCTTCACAGAGACATTTGTGTGTTCTTCGCCTTCCTATTAACTCATGTAAGCCTCATAACTACCCCATGAAGTAGGTCCTGTTACCATCCCATTTCATAGATAAGAAACTTGTTATAACAACTTACCCAAAGTCACACGGTTATGTGGTAGCCGAGGTGAAGTTCTGAAGTCCATGCTGAATCTACTTCCTCTTCAAACAAGTTACATCAATGGCCTTATGATCAAGACATAAACTCTCTAAGCAAGTACAGAACCTGATTGTCTTGTGGTTCTGTTGAACGCATGGTTTCCTGTTGATTAATGTCATACTTTTATCATTTTATTTTCTTCAATTTCAGGCTTTATTTCCTAAGACTTCATGAGCTAAGGGTACTCTTTATTGCACTGAGCAATTCTATCAAGTAAGAAATTTTGCTGTCTTTATATCCATTCACCCCTTCTAAGAATCATAGCTCTTGTCCATGTCAGTTGGATTGAAATGAAGACTGTAATGATTAAGGTTGTGTGGCCATAACTCCACACTCTAACTCAATGCTTTCCAAACCTTCATATGGAGATAAATCTCCTGGTGATTTTATTAAAGTTCAGATTCTGATGCAGTAGGTCTGAAGAGAAGCATGAGATTCTGCATTTCTCACAAGCTCCCACAAGATGTAGATGGCACAGCTGGAGAGGACCCTTGGGTTGGCAAGGTAATCAGCTCAGGAAAACCAGCCATCAGTCCAGTTGTCTGATCTCATACAGATACAAACAAGCTGACTTCACTTTTAACATTTTGACCAGCTGTATTATTATTTGAGGATTTCTTTTATGGTATTAGGTAGGGAATGTAGGGAAGTCAACAAACCAAATAATGTCATAATAAACATATTTTTATCCGGTTTCCATTTAGCTTATTCTTATACTCCCTAGGCCAAATTTTCACTTAGCAGAAACAAGTCTGCCCTGACTACATAAATAAATCCTTCCTATCAAGAGAAAGAAGGGAAAAAAAAAAAACTTAGTTCATTTTCAAACACACTGAGCTTTTATTTCCGTGAACAGAAAGAAAACTGGCAAGAAGCCTGCTGATCCTCTCAGCCAATCAGAATAATATGACCATAAATGTCCATAAATACCCCCCTCAGTGAATCTCTGCCTTCTTTATTTCTGTCATGGGGACATGTATCTTACAGTTCGGTGCCACATACTCTGCCTTTTATGTCTTACTTTCCCCTTCTCAAAAGAAAAAAAACCCCAAAAAACCCACATTGGATCTCTCATGTAAAAATTTTTTTATGTTAAACTTAGTACACGTGCAGCTTTTGATTACCTTTTAATGATAATATCTAACACATTTAGAGCATTTAATATGAGCCAGGTACTATTCTAAGGGTTTTATAAATATCATGTCATTTAATGCTAATAAAAATCCCGAGAGATAGGTCTTTCTAATACCCATCATATAGGTGCAATAAAGTGAGGCCCCAAGTGGTTAAGGATCTTGCACTTGTCACATAGTGAGTAAATTGTAGAGCTGGGATATGAACCAAACAATTGCTTCTTACATTTAACAGTGTGCTGCCCTCTTCCTGAGCCAGCACATACTAGCTAACTGAGCATTCACTATGCATCAGACCCTTTTCCATATATTATCTCATTTAATTCTACCCACATCTACGAGGAAAGACTAACTTTTTTAAAATTTTGATTTATTTACTTTTATTGTATTGCAGTATAGTTGATTTACAATGTTGTGTTAGTTTCAGGTATACAGCAAAGTGATTCAGTTATACATATACATATATTCATTCTTATTCACGTAAGCAGGTACCTTGATCAAATTCTCAAAGCAAGTAAGGGACCCAGGTCTGTCTGACTCTAAAGCCTATGCTCTTTGCACAATATCTTGATATCTACATCCTTTTTAGTGAATGAGAGTTTGCCTCTTGCTTTTTTTTTTTTTTTTTTTTTTTAGTATAGGACCAATCGGAAACCTTTGCATACACTAGAGCACAGACTAGAACATATATTATCTGGTTCTGGGACTCTTTCTGAAAGGGTCTAAAATACCTTGCCTAAATTTTTCCTACCCTTTTCCCCACCTCATCTTTCCTACCTCTCTCACAGTTCCCTCTTATTATGACCTCATGTCTCCCATCTCTGCCCATCTACCTCTTTGTGGCCTTATTAACAAAGTAGACATTAGATGGAATTGGAAAATATCCCTCCCTTGCTTTCCCTTGGGGCTTCCCTACACTGTGGGATTGCATCTCTTCATTTTGCTTTCTTTTCCTTAGATACTAGTCTAGCCCTCATGCAAAATAGAATTTCCTATCTTTTCATGTTTGTCAGTATAGCGAAAGTTCATAAACCACAATGATAAAGGATAAAGCATTGGACAATTTCTTCAAAAAAAGCATTTCCTCTCTCAGCCCAATGATTGACACATGACTAACATTTATCAAGAGTTTAACTGCACTAGAAAGTGCTTTATGCACAATCTCATTTGATCCTAATATCTTACTATTTAAGATTATCCTCATTTTACAGGTTGAGAACTTTAGATGTGGTGAATTTAAGTAACTTGCCTAAGTATCTATCGCATGCCAGTATATGTTAGAGCTGGATTGGACCACCAGTCTTACCCCTCTGTCAACTGACCCCACTCCCTCTTTGATGGTATATTGTCTTTGCCCTTTGCTTTTGCTGACTTCCTGGCAGTTGGCCTCCCCACACCCTCTCCCCACCCTGTCATCAAACTGCCCCTCTGGAAGGACCCTCTTGTTCCACTTTGACAATCCAAATCCCACTTCTCACATAAGGCAAAATTGAAAACTCGCAGCCTTCCCTGACTTGCTTCACCCCATTGCGACCTTTCCAAATGTAGAACTTTCTCAGCACTTTCTTTTCTTTTTCATTGTTTTATTTATTTATTTATTTTTAACATCTTTATTGGAGTATAATTGCTTTACAGTGTTGTGTTAGTTTCTGCTGTATAACAAAATAAATCAGCTATATGCATATGTATAGCCCCATATCCCCTCCCTCTTGCATCTCCCTCCCACCCTCCTTATCCCACCCCTCCAGGTGGTCGCAAAGCACCGAGTTGATCTCCCTGTGCCATGCAGCTGCTTCCCACTAGCTATCTGTTTTACATTTGGTAGTGTACATATGTCAATGCTACTCTCTCACTTCGTCCCAGCTTACCCTTCCTCCTCCCCATGTCCTCAAGTCCATTCTCTACGTCTGCATCTTTATTCCTGTCCTGCCCCTAGGTTCATCAGAACCATTTTTTTTCAGATGCCATATTTATGTGTTAGCATACAATATTTGTTTTTCTCTTTCTGACTTACTTCACTCTGTACGACAGACTCTAGGTCCATCCACCTCACTACAAATAATTCAATTTCGTTTCTTTTTATGGCTGAGTAATAGTCCATTGTGTATATGTGCCACATCTTTATCCATTCATCTGTCGATGGACACTTAGGTTGTTTCCATGTCCTGGCTATTGTAAATAGTGCTGCAATGAACATTGTAGTACATGACTCTTTTTGAATTATGGTTTTCTCAGGGTATATGCCCAGTAGTGGGATTGCTGGGTCATATGGTAGTTCTATTTTTAGTTTTTTAAGGAACCTCCATACTGTTCTCCATAGTGGCTCTACCAATTTACATCCCCACCAACAGTGCAAGAGCTTTCCTCTCAGCACTTTCGAAGACTGAGTGAGACTGAGTTTCATATCTGGAGTCTGTGAAAATTATCTCTTTTTAAAACTTTACACTTCAGACAAATCCATATCAACTTGAAACTGAACTACCCCGCTCTTACTTATCTTTGCCTTATAAATGGAGTTGACTTTACTTGGCACCAGACACGTTGCTAATCACAAAACAAGTTGCTTGAGAGAAGGGCATCCTTTTCTACTGTCTTTGAACAGAGGCTTTGAGCTGAAGTCTGGATCCCAATAATCTTCTTAATTAAGTGAATATCAGTGAGTATCTAGTTTGTGACATGGACTGTACTAGGTCCTGGGAATAGCAATGAGCCAGACAAGTGTGGTCCCTGCCTTCATGGATTTTACAGAGTGATTATAACAGTCAGCCCTGGCCTCCTCTGGCCTGAGAAATACTTATCTCCTTTGGTTCACCAGACACCACTGTTCTGGTCCTCCTCCTACCCTGCCGTCTTCACACTGGTTATGCTTGGCCTCCTGTTACTTATATGAAAGCTCTCCTCAGCCCTCTCTTCCCCTCACTTTCTCAAAGATGCCCTAAAGCTTTGACCATCACCTCTTTCCAGACGACTTTCAAATCTCTACCTCAGGGCTTCCCTCGTGGCGCAGTGGTTGAGAGTCTGCCTGCTAATGCAGGGGACACGGGTTCGAGCCCTGGGCTGGGAGGATCCCGCATGTCGCGGAGCGGCTGGGCCCCTGAGCCACAACTGCTGAGCCTGCGCGTCTGGAGCCTATGCTCCGCAACGGGAGAGGCCGCGATGGTGAGAGGCCCGCGCACTGCGATGAAGAGTGGCCCCCACTTACCACAACTAGAGAAAACCCTCGCACGGAAACGAAGACCCAACACAGCAAAAATGAATAAAAATAAATTAATTAATAAACTCCTACCCCCAACATCTTCTAAAAAAAAAAAAAAATCTCTACCTCATGCTCTGACTTAGGTTACGTTCCTTCTCATTTTCCAGTCGTCACCTCAAACTCTTCATGTGCCTAAAACTGAGCTGTTCGATTTTCATCTAAACCATAAAGGTAAGGAAATTGGAGGCAGTGAACAAAATGAAACATAAAATAAAATTTCAAGTGGAAATAAGCCCTCTTTAGTCTGTGGGCCCATCTGGATGTCTTCAGAACCCATAGACTTTGCAACTCTGTTTTGCTGCTTCTGTCTGTCAATCTCCATAATTAGATTCGAAGCTCCTTAAAAGTAGGAAGTGTAACTTTTACTATTCTGTATTGTCAGAGTCTCCCCCCAAAGTCTCCCAAGCACTTTCTACTGTATGAGGAGGTGTGTGATAAGGACACAGACACTGGAAATGGCTTTTGCTCTTTCTTCATGGCCTCACCTGGCATTTGATTGTAGACGCACTACCAGATGGCTAGCAAATCATAAGGTCAAGCCCCTTTATCGTTTTCTGATTGAATGAGGTTTTCATTTTGTCCTGATTTTTGACAGAAAGATCAAAATAATTACATCCATGCTGTCTTTTCCCAAAACTCAGGGCTTGCAGACATGTTAAGATAAACAACAATGTCATCATCAACAATAGAAAAGCAGGGAGACAGAGAGGGAAAGAGAGAGATGTCTCAGCTTGAGACCATTATGTTCTCTTTCCCATTCTTTGCTAGGCTTATGACTACTACACTAACCAGAGTTTAATATCATCTCAAGATGAGGAGCCTACATTTTAAGGGTTCATGACAATTACTTGGCCAGACTTTCCTCCCTCCTGAAAGCTGGCATCTTCTCGTGAACATCTCTCTTTGAAGTCAGCAGGAATCTGGTCTGTGATGAATCACAAGGCCTGGCTTCCTTAGGAGCCAAGGCTGCCAAACCTCTCTGCTGCAGAGCCTGGAAACTCACTGACCCCATTTTTTTCTTCCCTTTATCTCAGCTTTCACCTCCCCCGTCTGTGTCGCCCACCCCAACACACACACACCCGTGCAGCCCATTAGAACTGGCTTAATAGCAGCTAAAGAATCTATAATTTGAATTGTGCTCGTTTTTCTCTGTTTTCCAGTGTTTCAGACATTGGACCGTGTTCCTAAACATAAAATAGCATGTTTTTTTTTCTCACCAGTGCCCTTTTTTTTTTTTGCGGTATGCGGGCCTCTCACTGTTGTGGCCTCTCCCGTTGTGGAGCACAGGCTCCGGATGCGTAGGCTCAGCGGCCATGGCTCACAGGCCCAGCCGCTCCGTGGCACGTGGGATCTTCCCGGACCGGGGCACGAACCCGCGTCCCCTGCATCGGCAGGCGGACTCCCAACCACTGCACCACCAGGGAAGCCCAATGCACATTTTTTTGACGCACATTTTATTCTTCTCCTTTCTCTGCTTCTGGTCATCCTACTTTTTCCTGCAATACACAAAAGAGACAGAAGGACAACTGGCTTAGTGTGGATGAACGTCAGGACAAGGAAAAGGCTGTGTCCTCAGGTCTGCTCTGGGAGAGTGTCGGCTGCCAGCATCCTCTTAGGACTGAAACTTTTGTCTGTACAAACCACATTTTCCCATACCGACTGCTTTCAAAGGCTCACTTGTATCAAAGGGCCTTTCTCTACTGTTGTCTTATGGAAGGTGGTAGAATTCTGGGTGTATACAGTGGGGTGGCCAAGTGAAAACAGATTTGCTTTATTAAACAGGGTGAGGGAGAAGGGGTCCTTTCTAGGTTACCCTGACTATCAACCACGGTTTGGTTTTCACTTGGTTTATAATTCTGAAGGTATATGGAGAAAATTTATTTTCTTTCAATTCTGTACCCAAATAGTTCACATTGCTACATGACCCTTTCATGTCCCTCAATGAGGAAGTAATAACAAGCCAGGCTGTCCCCACCCAGAAGTGAAACTGAAGACCAATTCACTTCTGGGCTTTAATTCTAAAACTATGTATTGCATTTTGGGCAAGTTTCTACCTTTGCAGCGGCAGGAGAAAGGGAAGACTTAGGATGTAGAGATGGACAGGACATGGGTCCTGACTCCTAGAAGAACAGAGGCAGCCAGTATAATCGATGGGCTCATAACATGGATTCTGGAAGTCAAATTCTGACTCCATAAACATCAAGTAGGTGGTCATGGAACAGTTACTTAGTTTTTCTGAGCTTTTAGTTTGGTCTGTGAAAAGAAGATGTTAACAACAGAAAGTACTTTATATGCTTGTTATGAAGGTAGAGGTAATTCATGGAAAGGATGTTGCACAGAATCTGACACATAGTCATTTCTTGATGAATATTAGTTCCTATTTGTGTTATTATTAGTATAAGAAGGGCAAAATTGCTAAGAGATTCAAGAGGACAAAGGGTTGCTTCTGTAATAGCTTCAGGTACCACAGAAGGATTTATGGAGAAGCTGCTGCCAGGAGTGGCACAATTTACTGTGTGTTCATGGGAGAGAAGACCTACTTTAATAAAATCCCCTTCCCAGGTTGGTCCCCAGATACCTTGGAACTTCTAGGTTCCCTGGCAGTAGGGTAAGCTGGAGCTTTAGTGCAAATGGACCGGGCCTGACTGATGACTAGCTCTCAGCACAAGCCTGACAGCTTTAATTTTTCCTTCCTTTGTGGTTGCTACCAATAGTACAGAGTCTTTTCTCTCTCCTTCCACTAGCTGACAGGTTGCATGAGGTGTGCACAAGTTCTCCCAGTGTCCACAGAAAACAGGCTTGTGCAGATGTGTAGAGTTCCAACAAGTGTATTGACAGTTATGTTTTCTCAGCTTCACCTATTTATATGAAAGTGTGAGTCAAGACTCCTTTTAGCTTTTTAATAATTCAGTCCACAAAAGTGTTAATTCATTCAATGCCAAAGATGTCTGAAATAAGTTTTTCCTTTGGGATCTGGAGGAGAACATTTTGCTGCTTATTCAAAGGAATCTATGGGGCATAGGCAAAACTCCCTGAACCAGAGTCAAGCATCTCAATGTAAACCTCTTCTACAAACATAGTATTGATTTAAGTCTCTAAGAGACTTAAATGTTGGACAAAAGAAATAATTATTTAATTTTCAAACCTCAATTCTACCCAAGTGCCTGGACATTTACATTTTGCTTTATTTAATGAAACATTTTCAAGGAATTCTGTTCAACATTTTCTTTCTATCATAATTTCTTAATTATGAATATACATTTTAAAATGCCAAGAGAACACAGTTGTATTCATTTAAAATTAGAGTCTCAATACTTAGCATACATTTAAAAATAATACATTTTAACATAATTTCGCTGAATCGTAATGACTTCAGCATTCATTACAGATAATGTTAGTCATTTTCAAATCACTGAAGAGGAAGTGTATTTTAACTATAGAATTACAGAATTTGAGAACCAAAATCTTGAATTAGATCAGTACAATGGAAGGGTTATTATTATTTTTTTCTTAACATCTTTATTGGAGTATAATTGCTTTACAATGGTGTGTTAGTTTCTGCTGTATAACAATCAGCTGTATGTATACATATATCCCCATATCCCCTCCCTCTGGCATCTCCCTCACACCCTCCCTATCCTACCCCTTTAGGTGGTCACAAAGCACCCAGCTGATCTCCCTGTGTGAAGTGGCTGCTTCCCACTAGCTATCTATTTTACATTTGGTAGTGTATATATGTCAATGCTACTCTCTCACTTCATCCCAGCTTACCCTTCCCCCTCCCTGTGTCCTCAAGCCCATTCTCTACATCTGTGTCTATATTCCTGTCCTGCCCCTAGGTAGTTTTATTTAGATTCCATATTTAAGTGTTAGCATACGGTGTTTGTTTTTCTCTTTCTGACTTACTTCACTCTGTACGACAGACTCTAGGTCCACCCACTTCACCACAAATAACTCAGTTTCGTTTATTTTTATGGCTGAGTAATATTCCATTGTATATATGTGCCACATCTTTATCCATTCATCTGCCTATGGACACTTAGGTTGCTTCCATTTCCTGGCTATTGTAAATAGAGCTGCAATGCACATTGTGGTACATGACTCTTTTTGAATTATGGTTTTCTCAGGGTGTATGCCCAGTAGTGGGATTTTTAGTTTTTTAAGGAACCTCCATACTGTTCTCCATAGTGGCTATACCAATTTACATTCCCACCAACAGTGCAGGAGGGTTCCCTTTTCTCCACACCCTCTCCTGCAGTTATCGTTTGTAGATTTTTGATGATGGTCATTCTGACTGGTGTGAGGTGATCTCTCATTGTAGTTTTGATTTGCATTTCTCTAATGATTAGTGATGTTGAGCATCCATTCATGTGTTTGTTGGCAGTTTGTGTATCTTCTTTGGAGAAATGTCTACTTAGGTCTTCTGCCCATTTTTGGATTGGGTTGTTTTTTTGACATTGAGCTTCATGAGCTGTTTGTATATTTTGGAGATTAATCCTTTGTCAGTTGCTTCATTTGCAAATGTTTTCTCCCATTCTGAGGCTTGTCTTTTCGTCTTCTTTATGGTTTCCTTTGCTGTGCAAAAGTTTTTAAGATTCATTAGGTCCCATTTGTTTATTTTTGTTTTTATTTCCATTTTTCAAGGAGGTGGGTCAAAAGGATCATGCTGTGATTTATGTCAAAGAGTGTTCTGCCTATGTTTTCTTCTAAGAGTTTTATAGTGTCTGGCCTTACATTTAGGTCTTTAGTCCATTTTGAGTTTATTTTTGTATACGGTGTTATGGAGTGTTCTAATTTCATTATTTTACATGTAGCTGTCCAGTTTTCCCAGCACTAATTATTGAAGAGGCTTTTTTTTCTCCATGGTATATTCTTGCCTCCTTTATCAAAGATAAAGTGACCATATGTGCATGGGTTTATCTCTGGGATTTCTATCCTGTTCCATTGATCTATATTTCTGTTTTTGTGCCAGTACCATACTGTCTTGATTACTGTAGCTCTGTAGTATAGTCTGAAGTCAGGGAGCCTGATTCCTCTAGCTCCGTTTTTCTTTCTCAAGATTGCTTTGGCTATTCGGGGTCTTTTGGGTTTCCATACAAATTGTGAAATTTTTTGTTCTAGTTCTGTGAAAAATGCCATTGGTAGTTTGATAGGGATTGCATTGAATCTGTAGATAGCTTTGGGTAGTATAGTCATTTTCACAATGTTGATTCTTCCAATCCAAGAACATGGTATATCACTCCATCTGTTTGTATCTTCTTTAATTTACTTCATCAGTGTCATAGTTTTCTGCATACAGGTCTTTTGTCTCCTTAGGTAGGTTTATTCCTATGTATTTTATTCTTCTTGTTGCCATGGTAACGGGGAGTGTTTCTTTAATTTCTCTGTCAGATTTTTCATCATTAGTGTAAAGGAATGCAAGAGTTTCCTGTGCATTAATTATGTATCCTGCTACTTTACCAAATTCATTGACTAGCTATTGTAGTTTTCTGGTAGTGTCTTTAGGATTCTCTGTGTATAGTATCATGTCATCTGCAAACAGTGACGGCCTTACTGTCTTCTTTTCCAATTTCAATTCCTCTTATTTCTTTTTCTTCTCTGATTGCTGTGGCTAAAACTTCCAAAACCATGTTGAATAGTAGTGGTGAGAGTGGGCAACCTTGTCTTCTTCCTGATCTTAGTGGAAATGGTTTCAGCTTTTCACCATTGAGAATGATGTTGGCTATGGGTTTGTCATATATGGCCTTTAGTATGTTGAGGTAGGTTCCCGCTATGCCCACCTTCTGGAGAGTTTTTATCATAAATGGGTGTTGAATTTTGTCAAAAGTTTTTCTGCATCTATTGAGATTATCATATGGTTTTTATCCTTCAGTTTGTTAATATGGTGTATCACACTGTTTGATTTGCATATATTGAAGAATCCTTGCATTCCTGGGATAAACTCCACTTGATCATGGTGTATGATCCTTTTAATGTGCTGTTGGATTCTGTTTGCTAGTATTTTGTTGAGGATTTTTGCATCTATATTCATCAGTGATATTGGCCTGCAGTTTTCTTTCTTTGTGACATCTTTGTCTCATTTTGGTCTCAGAGTGATGGTGGCCTCGTAGAATGAGTTTGGGAGTGTTCCTCCCTCTGCTACATTTTGGAAGAGTTTGAGAAGGATGGGTGTTAGCTCTTCTCTAAATGTTTGATAGAATTCACCTATGAAGCCATCTGGTCCTGGGCTTTTGTTTGTTGGAAGATTTTTTATCACAGTTTCAATTTCAGTGCTTGTGATTGGTCTGTTTATATTTTCTATTTCTTCCTGGTTCAGTCTCGGAAGGTTGTGCTTTTCTAAGAATTTGTCCATTTCTTCCAGGTTGTCCATTTTATTGGCATATAGTTGTTTGTAGAAATCTCTCATGATCCTTTGTATTTCTGCAACATCAGTTGTTACTTCTCCTTTTTCATTTCTAATTCTGTTGATTTGAGTCTTCTTTCTTTTTTTCTTGATGAGTCTGGCTAATGGTTTATCAATTTTGTTTATCTTCTCAAAGAACCAGCTTTTAGTTTTTTTGATCTTTGCTATTGTTTCCTTCATTCCTTTTTCACTTATTTCTGATCTGATCTTTATGATTTCTTTCCTTCTGCTAACTTTGGGGTTTTTTTTTGTTGTTCTTCTTCTTTCTCTATTTGCTTTAGGTGCAAGGTTAGTTTGTTTATTTGAGATTTTTCTTGTTTCTTGTTCTTGAGGTAGGATTGTATTGCTATAAACTTCCTTCTTAGAACTGCTTTTGCTGCATCCCATAGATTTTGGGTCATCGTGTTTTCATTGTCATCTGTTTCTAGGTATTTTTTTATTTCCTCTTTGATTTCTTCAGTGATCTCTTGGTTATTTAGTAGCGTATTGTTTAGCCTCCATGTGTCTGAATTTTTTACAGATTTTTTCCTGTAATTGATATGTAGTCTCATAGCATTGTGGTCGGAAAAGATACTTGATACAATTTCAATTTACCAAGGCTTGATTTGTGACCCAAGATATGATCTATCCTGGAGAATGTTCCATTAGCACTTGAGAAGAAAATGTATTCTGTTGTTTTTGGATGGAATGTCCTATAAATATTAATTAAGTCTATCTTTTCTAATGTGTCACCTAAATCTTGTGTTTCCTTATTTATTTTCATTTTGGGTGATCTGTCCATTCGTGAAAGTGGGGCGTTAAAGTCCCCTACTATTATTGTGTTAGTGTCGATTTCCCCTTTTATGGCTGTTAGCGTTTGCCTTATGTATTGAGGTGCTCCTATGTTGGGTGCATAAATATTTACAATTGTTATATCTTCTTCTTGGATTGATCCCTTGATCATTATGTAGTGCCCTCTTTGTCTCTTGTAATAGTCTTTATGTTAAAGTCTATTTTGTCTGATATGAGAATTGCTACTCCAGCTTTCTTTTGATTTCCATTTGCATGGAATATCTTTTTCTATCCCCTCACTTTCAGTCTGTATGTGTCCCTAGGTCTGAAGTGGGAGTCTTGTAGACAGCATATATATGGGTCTTGTTTCTGTATCCATTCAGCAAGTCTATGTCTTTTGGTTGGAGCCTGCCTTCTCCAGCTTAGGTGTTCTGGAAAACCCTTTCCTGCCCCAATCCACAGTTGTCTGAGAAGAGCTTAAAAATCAGACTCCATCACTCAGGAATATGTCTACTATTTGTCCCTTTTATGGATAAGAGTAAGCGAAGACAAAGTTTGTCATTACATTTTGTTGTGTTTTGGTGGTAAAATCCCAGTGTCAGACAGAAATTCAGACATATCTCTTTGTCAGATTTTTGGATTCATAAATACCAAGTGGAAAATTCTAAAGCTGCACAAAGTGTCTAGTTTCAGGACTATCCAAATGCAATATTAATATTCTGGTATGATGTCCTTCTTCCCACCCCCTAGTACTCACTGCTAGGGCTGAGTTGTTTTTAGCTAGAACTAGCTCTATTCAGATGGTCCCCACATTCCTAACTGAATGCCCTCTCTTAGGAGCAGGGGCCTGAGCTCCAAGGAAACCTTGGGATAAACGTGGGGATGGAAGTCAGAGAACACTCAGCAATTTGCTGTATTCAAAAGGGAACTCAGAGGAGAGGACAGTCAGGTCAAAAAGACTTTGCTGGGATTTCAGAGTGTTTCTGAAGAGTGGAATAGGATATGGAGATTGGAGTGATGCTTCTTGGAGAAATAGATCTACTTGAATGGACTGGTGACTTTGCCTGTGAGTGGAGAAAGAGCTGGTAAGCTGCAAGCTTTACTTTTTTACATAAAAGTAAAAATTTTTCTTAAGCATCATATCCTGCATTTTAACGTTAAACGTAAGGAATTGATGGATTCCCTGAATATTGAAAACACTGTTCTATCACTAGAAATGCATTTAAGTTCATCTTTCTTTAGTTATTAGTGTAGTCTGCTATCAGCATATTTTGCAAAAAGCGCCTATTTCCTGAAGGATTAGAGGCATTCGTTCATTATCAAAGTCCAGGCAGAGTTGATCATTTATCAACATTCACGTGAGAGACGTTTACTGAGCACCTGCTGTGCCCTTGGCACTTAATAGACACTGGAGATACCGTGATGAACAGTCAGGGTCCCTGCCCTAGCCTAGTGAGAAAGGTGGGTATAATGAAATAATCATACACTATCACAAATACTGAAAAGTACTATGAGGGGAAGGTTGAATGCTCTTAAAGTACATATTGAGATCTAGTTGAGAGGGAGTGTGGTGCTCAGGAAAGCCTTCCAAGAAGTTGATCATCTCAGAGATCTGAAAAATCTGAGTGGGAGTAAACCAGCCAGAAAAGGATGATAAGAGATGAAACCAAAAGATCTGAAAGTTTCCTTTGCACAATAAGACAATACGCTATTCTGGGCGGGTTGTTTCCCTTCAAATAGAGACATCAAAGTCATATTGAGGCAGAGTGATGTTCAGGTTACAACATGTGTTTAGGCACAGTTGATGCCCCAAACATACCAGAATGTGGAAATATTTGTTTCTTACAAAGCAGTTTTTTTTTTTTAAAGATGGAATATTGGCACTAAAGTTAAGAAAGTTTTTCAGGAGATAAGTGGCAGGGCATACAGGGAATTGGAAAAAGCTATTTTAATTTTATGGAAATAATGTGTCCCCATTTCCCCCACTCCCATCACTTAGGATTATACTTGTTGGTTCAACCATCC
Source organism: Mesoplodon bidens (assembly GCF_964165515.1). Classification (NCBI taxonomy): domain Eukaryota; kingdom Metazoa; phylum Chordata; class Mammalia; order Artiodactyla; family Ziphiidae; genus Mesoplodon; species Mesoplodon bidens. The sequence goes on from NC_138176.1 coordinate 38,833,069, forward strand.
AGATCCTACTTTTAAATTGTCTTGAGTACCATTCAATGTGAGGGAAAAGATCCTAATGCAACGTAGATAATAATTTTCCAACCCCCTAAACCTTTATGTTTTCTGGGATGTTTCTTTTTATTCAGAAGGATCTTCTACCCAGACACATTTTCCGTCTGTATGTAGTCTGGGAAAAAAATAAAATAATGTAGTGTTTTACCACCAAATGCCAAACCCATATAAAGTTCTGATGGACAGAAACTTTTCCTTCTGTATGTCTGGGAAATCTTCCATCCACATCCACTTTCCAAGAAAAAGACTTTAAAAGGGGTGAATGAGGTATAGGGATCTGTAGAATTTCCACAACACATACACATTTCGTTACTAGAAAAGAGGACAGAAATTCCTAAATCAGCAGTTGCCTGAAACATTTTTAGCAGAGCCTCATTCCAGGCCAGCCAGTGAGAATTAAGCAGGAAAAGACTTTCTGTGACTCAGAAGCTGCCTTCCCTTATAAAGTCAAGGTTCTCCCAAGTGGTATTTTGACTACTTTTGGAGGAGGGGTTGCCTACATCCAGTTCTCTGAAGAAGCCAGAACTTTTTGTTCCTCTCTACCAAAAAAGTACTCCATCAACAAATATGTGCGCAAGATACAGACCCTGCCTGCATTCTTTCAGGTCAGCGGAGTGCCTGTGTTACCAGCATCCACAGTGGGTTTTTGGGTAAAGTCTTCGTTGTCATGGGTTCAGGAAAACAAACATGTTTTATTGCTCTATTATGAATTTTAAACCCAAGGTGACCAAAGACCCTGCCTGAAGTCTTCCTGGGTTCCTGTGCCTGTGAGGAATCATCTATATTACATATAAGAAAATTACTGCAAAATAAAGAATTTCATTAATGCATAGATGTGACCATTATGGAAACATAATTAAATATTGTGATTAGTCAGATAGTCTGGATAAATGAGAGTTGCCATATCTAACATATCTGAGTTAGAAGTTTTCAAAGACTTACATATAGATTTACTATACAACATGCAAGCTGTCCACAAATAATTATATATACACTCCTACTGAATTGAATGCTTTATTTCTGAAGAACTGTCAGGACCATGCCACACCTTCAGGTCACAACTGAAAAATCTCAATTATTGTTATATGTTACACCAAAAAAAATAAACAGTTGTTATTTGGACACTATAGTTTGAATTCTGGATAAAATATAAGATTGCAGTATGATGATAATACCAACAAAATCTTGAGATTCATTTAAAAAACTCAAATTTATATTTATTTCTAGTAAGGTCCCAAGTTAGGGGATGGGGGAAAATTGTCAACCATCTTCCTATTTTTTAATTTAGTGATGATTAAAATGGGTTCAGAGTATAACCTTTAAAAATTGTGAATCACTATGTTGCACACCTGTAATTACAAAACATTGTACATCAACTATACTTCAATAAAAGAAAAAGTATAAATGCATAAGGTAATCAGATATATCACCAGAAAAATAAAATAAACTGGATTTAGGGATGTGAAGCTTCATGGCTTCTGGACTGGCTGAAGTATTCACAGAGATTCAGCCTTTTTTTTTTTTATTGGCCTTTATAAGACATGGCCTATGATAAGAAAATTATGAAAAAATTTGTTCTACTTTATACATTTATCTTTAATCTTTGAAAGTTTAAGAAACAAGGGTTCTTAGGCTTATTTTTGTTTGTGTTTGAAGGTTGCCAAGATGTGCTGCATTTGCAATTTGGGTTCAGGCAATGTGGATTGTGATCAAATGCATATAAGAATGGAACAGTGCTGAGGAACATTCTATTGAAAGTCACCAGAATTCAGTATTCCACTGCGTTCTCCTGTCAGTACTCACAACAGTTTGATGGAGTAGATGTTACAATATTCCTGTTTTACAGATGAGAAAACTGAGGAGCTGAGATGCTGGATAATTTGCCCAATGACTCAAATTAGCTTGTGTTTGAGTCACAACTGACTGGTATTTGAATCCAACTTAATTCCAAAACCCATATGCTTTCTCCTACTTTATGAAGCTTTTCATCACATACAGTGAGAGTTTTGGCCTGTTCCAACTATCTCAAATTCCAATCAGGTTTTAAAGATTTGGGAGTTCCTCAGCCTGAAATTACCCTATAGGGTCTCAATTTTGTTGGAAAAGGAAGTGAATGCCTTGAATTCCAAATTGTAGCATTTAGACTTCTTGAAGCATCCGAAGATATCTCATGGGGCCCTTCCTGTTCACTTTCTTTTCTAGGGACTAAAAATGTGTCTGATGCTAGAGAGAGAGTGTTGTGTAAGCTCCCGGCCGATCTCGGCACACAGCCTGCCCTCCCTCAGTGCCAATCAAGCCACGTTTTCTCTCTATGGAATCATCTCACTCAAACCTCAGGATCATCTTACAGAACCCTAAGTTTCCAAAGCTTCCCATGGCACTCTGGACAACAAACATTTAAGCATCTCCCGACACCTGATATTCAGCTGAATTAATCCTCCTTTAGGTGACAGCTTATCATATGCCCCCTGGATTGGCACTTTATAGTTTTCAAGACACTCGGGTAGTCTATGTCTTTCTGTAAATTCTACTAGCTCAGGAACCCAGTGCAGTGGTTGAGCCAGTGTCGTTGTCATTTTGCAAATGAGGAGACTGGGGTGCAAGTCACACACAGCCAGTGGATAATAAGGTACCAGCTCTTGGGGCAGAATTTCAGCCACTGTATCTGGGTCACACTTTCCTTCTGTGAAAACTATCAACCTCTTTAGCCTATTACCTCATAGATGCCATCAGGCCAGTTTATACTGTATATTTTCAGATTTAATATTTCAATCAGAGATAAGTGGAAGTAAAAAGGACATTAAAATATATAGGCCCAGGGCTTCCCTGGTGGCACAGTGGTTGAGAGTCCGCCTGCCGATGCAGGGGACACGGGTTCGTGCCCCGGTCTGGGAAGCTCCCACATGCCATGGAGTGGCTAGGCCCGTGCACCATGGCCGCTGAGCCTGCGTGTCCAGAGCCTGTGCTCCGCAATGGGAGAGGCCACAACAGTGAGAGGCCTGCGTACCACACACACACAATATATATATATATAGGCCCACAAACTTATAGTTATGGATGACAAATCCAAGGCCACAGGGGTTAGTGAACTGTTCAAAGCCACACAGACAATTAGTGACAGAGCCTAAAATAGAACAAAGCCTTCTGGTCTTGCCTAGTTGCCTTCCCCTGTCTCTGTGTCTGCTCTCTGGAGACATGTGCCTGGGACCTGTAATCTAACGAGAGATGATAATGATAGTAATGAACCGACCTACACAATTTTCCTATACTTTCGATACTTCTATGTCACATTATCTCCCTACACTCTGCTCCAGTGCTTCTGGGTTGCTCTTGTTTAAATGCACATCTTCAAGCCCCACCCCAAAGAATCTGTTTCAGGTGAACCCCAGGAATGTTCATTTTGAGAAACTAATGAGTAATTCCAATGGCTAAGGTTCTATAAACTTAGGCCACGCTTTAAGAAACTCTGCTCTAACTCACTATTTTCAAGGACTGGGTTGGGAAATGCATTGGTTAACTACACTTAAGCCTTACTTTTTGTAAGGCTGTCCCAGAGACCAGTTATAATGGTGATCAGTAATCGGTTAGCAGCAAGTCAACCCAAACCAGTGGTGTATCATAAAATAGCGACTCCTCCAATGAGTCTGTTGTTCCTTTAGTAAAAAGTTCCTCTGTTCAACAATCCTGGGAAAATCTGCCCCTTGCAGCAGAAGTGCAAAGGGAAGCCTAATAGCCACCCTTGGCTGCTTTGCTGAGTAACCTGACCTCCCAAACTGTGTGGTCCAGCCTGCTTGGCCGAGGGCTCTGTTCTGGGCATTGGTTTGCTTCAGCGGCTGTGTACTGATACAGTTAGTGTGCCTGACCTCCTAAGGCTGCGATACTAGACAGCCACACTGTTTAAGAGAAAGAGGGCCATGCTAGAATGTTGTAATAACCCTGAAATGTGCTAAAGAAAGCCTGGAGCCAGAGCACTTCCTTATCGTATGCATCTTATCTGTTCTTTTCTTTAAAAAAGTTAGGAAAACTTTCTGAAAATAACAATGTTATTTTCAATGTCTGAGATGGTCATTGCAGCTCTTTTAAGGTTTGGGGGAAATAGGAAGTTGCTTAACTGCATTCCTGAGTTCCCACTCTGTGTGGAAAGGCTCTGTGCCCTCGGGGAATAATGAACACACAGGCTGCCTGTAAAAGTTGGCAAGCTAATGGTGGACGCAGGGCACACATGAGAAAATGTAGAGGCTTATAACAAGGAAATGTGATGAGGGAATCACTGGAGTGATAGAACATTCTCCATGTGGAAAAATTAATCTAAGAAGCTTTATTTGAGCAGGCTTTTGAAATAAGGCAGGAACCTGATTTAGCAGAATAAGAAGTAGGAGGGTATCTCAGGCTCTGGAAATTGGATGCATGAGGGCTCTGAGGCAGAACGGTCTAAATTTGAAGGAAAGAGGAAACTCAGGACATTAAAAATGTTTGTAGGGCTTCCCTGGTGGCGCAGTCGTTGAGAGTCCGCCTGCCGATGCAGGGGACACGGGTTCGTGCCCCGGTCCAGGAGGATCCCACATGCCATGGAGAGGCTGGGTCCGTGAGCCATGGCCGCTGAGCCTGCACGTCCGGAGCCTGTGCTCCACAATGGGAGAGGCCACAACAGTGAGAGGCCCGCACACACACAAAAAAAAGTTTGTAAAGCTTGAAGTGGAAATTGCAAGGGGGCAGCAAATGGGAGGCGTGGAAGGAAGCCTCCTTTGAATGTTCTTGCTCTCCTGATAGTTGAATTCTTACAGCAACATAGAAGGAAAGAGGCCTATTGGTACAAGATATGTAGATACTATATGTATATATGAAATATTCTTAATTGAGAGCATCTCCTTCACTGGATTTGTTGCCCTTTTGCCTGCTCTTCTGTGTATCATGTAAAGTATTGTTTTAAACAAACCCTTGATAGCAATTCACACTTCTGCTCCTCTCTTTTTAAAATTAATAATCTATTGAAATACTGTAGGATGGAGTCCCAGGGAGCACTGGAATTGTGATTGGACTGGTTGTTATTATTTTGTACCTCAGTTTACAAACTGAAGTCTCCCAGAAAGGATTGCCTTAGCCTCCTTAAATTTTTTCTTAATGTGAATTAATTGCCATCATTTAAAAATCAGGGGATTGTCCATAAAAATTGCAATTTGCCTTCTCTTAAAAAGTGGAAAACCAAGCAACTCTGAACTAGCATATCAACAACAGATGAGAGTTGAATGGGAGAGGACCCCTTTACAGGATACCTGGGTTCCCTGTTCAACAAAGTTATCACTTGGCTTTTTCAGTCATTTTTGCCTCTCTAGGAATTAGATTTGCAAAACTTTCTGTAGATTTTGGGACATAGATGACCAACAATGGCAAAAATGTCATATATAAGATTGTGCACACCTAAAAAAATTAGAAGTAGAGAGGTCAATCAATGCAGAAGTTGCTCTGTTGTTAATTCTGTTTTTTTAATTTACTTTTTATTTTTTTATTAGTTTCTGCTTTATAACAAAGTGAATCAGTCATACATTTACATCTGTTCCCACATCCCTTCCCTCATGCATCTCCCTCCCTCCCACCCTCCCCATTCCACCCCTCCAGGCGGTCACAAAGCACCGAGCTGATCTCCCTGTGCTCTGCGGCTGCTTCCCACTATCTATCTACCTTACGTTTGGTAGTGTATATATTGTTAATATCTTCTGGAGCATCATCAGCAAAGCCTAGTCTCAAAGCTTGTGATTTTTATAGAATGGTAATGCCAAGTACTTTCTCACTGAGATTTAGCAAACACTGTCTAAAGATAAAGGCAAAGAGGATATGGAAGGGAATGTCAGAACTAGAAGAAAACCGAGAGGCAAAAGAGCTCAAACTTTCATTTCAGAAATAAGTTCTTGAGGGCTTCCCTGGTGGCGCAGTGGTTGAGAGTCCACCTGCCGATGCAGAGGACACGGGTTCGTGCCCTGGTCCGGGAAGATCCCACATGCCGCAGAGCGTCTGGGCCCATGAACCATGGCCACTGAGCCTGCGCGTCCGGAGCCTGTGCTCCGCAACGGGAGACGCCACAACAGAGAGAGGCCCGCGTACGGCAAAAAAAAAAAAAAAAAAAAAAAAAAGATATAAGTTCTTGAGATTCGGTGATGCAGAGATCTTGTCCCCAGTCACAGTAGCTTCTTGGTGGCAGATTCAGAACTGTGGAATTCCCATATCAGAGGTCTTTCTTTTGCACAGTGGCTACTCCCGGCTTGCCTGCACTAAGTTTTCTTCTGAAGTGTGTAAATCAGCCAAATTGGGAAAAGGATCACACTATAACAGCTGCATGTTGCATATTTGTAACAGGAGATATTATTATTATTGATCTTTCTCATTTTTTAAGGAACAGAGGTGGGCAGTATCATTCATCCAAGAAACTTAGTATGGTGTCACTCATACTGCAGCCAAAGACTGGAGAGCCAAACAGTAAATGGATACTTAAAAATCTCTTCAAATTTCCCACATAGTATAGGAATCCATTCTACAATAGCCCTGAAACCATTTTGCTTCCAATTAATTAATTCAACGGACAAGGTGTTCTCTACCCCATAAGGCAATTTGTCCTCCGTGTTATTGGGTTGTTAGAAATTTTAACCTAAGTTTCTAGGTAAGGGGGAATGAAATCTGTTTTCTCGTAGATGTCACTCATAGTTGCTAGTTATATTTTCTCAAGAAACATGTAGACACCCACTCTCCTCCTAGATATCACTTCAGGCTGTTAGGCAAACCTCACGTCGCCCCAAGATCCTTTCTTTTGACTAAGCCTTCTTGGGTACCCAGAGCCATTCCTGTCTGTGGCCAGGCTTCTGGGCCACTCACAATCCTCACCATCATGAGGATTCTCACCGGCCACTTCCTTGATTATTAACATGTAACACTTTGCCGATCAATGCCTTGAGAAACCAACAGGTTGAGTCTCTAACTGCAGTTTGCTAAAGCCAAACTGGGATCCAGGTTGCAGAGACTTTCTCTGGTTTATAAACAGCAATAATAAAAGACTTTCCCCTTGGTGTAGCAGTCTGTTACTAGTTCAAGGCTTGTGTTAAGGACAAATGAGTCTCTGAATTACCTTTTACACCATAAACTCTCTCAACAGCTCATGTGCCCAAAGTCTTGCTATTGGTTTCATCTTCAGCTTGCCTTCCCTGTATCGTTTTTCTGAAGCCAGCGACTTTCATAAAGGTACTCCCAAGTAGGAGCATGGTTGCTTCTCACCTGTTGTATGTGTACTACGTCCTTCAGATAACTTTGGGAATGACTCCTTCCTCTAAGAATACAGCTGACCTAATCCTTTGCTTTAACCTCAAGTCCAAAGTCATACACACTTGTGTTTGAATCCTAAATCCATCACTCAGTAATGGTGTGACCTTGGGTTAAACTCAGCTGCAGGTTCCTAATTTAAGGAATGGATATATTAGTAGTACAACTGAAGCCTGATACATGCCAGTAACTTAATAAATGTTCACCATTGTTGTTGTTAATGCTATTGTAGCTCTGAGGTGCCCTGTACTGCTCATGTGCCACGAGACCCTCTTCCCACAGTCTTAAATACCCCAGGATCCTGGGCCCCCATGACACCATTCCTCTGGTTGACGTAGCTGATACTTTCTCATCTTTAGCTGACTCCTCAGCAGTGTCTAGCACTCCCGTCCAAAGTGCTGTATATATTCTCCTTGGTATGGCTTTTTTCTCCTCCAGCATGCTGGGTTCCAATTCCAAAACACTACATGCTGGTAATATCAACAATTCTATATTTATCCAATGTTTTGTGTCTAGAGGATCCAAGACTTGGTTTCTAGACTAAATAAGTGACTATCAGTCAGTCTCCACAGGAGTCCAGCAAATCCAACCGTCCACCATGTCATCCACACTCAGACAGTCAGAGAGTCATCAAGCTGGAAGGAACCCCAGGACATCAGGTGATTCTGCCCTTCGGCCCAGGGATTCCCAAATTTCGGTTTGGATAAGCATCATTGGGGGTCCTATCAAAAATAGATTTCATGGGCTTCCCTGGTGGTGCAGTGGTTGAGAGTCCGCCTGCCGATGCAGGGGACACGGGTTCGTGCCCTGGTCCAGGAGGATCCCACGTGTCGCGGAGCAGCTGGGCCCGTGAGCCATGGCCGCTGAGCCTGCGCGTCCGAAGCCTGTGCTCCGCAGCGGGAGAGGCCACAACAGAGAGAGGCCCGCTCGCAAAAAAAAAAAAAAAAAAAAAAGAGAGAGAGAGAGAGAGAGAGAGAGAGAGAGAGGACACAGAGCTAGTGGTAGCTCTAGAACATGAACTCTGAATCAAAATCCCTTGTGTATTGCTCTACAATTTTTTGCCTTTGTGCAAAGACAAGGACTGAAGGCTGATTTTCACTGCATTTCCTCCTATGCTGCAGGTTGTTTCTCTCACATTTAGTGTGCCAAATGTCTTCTCTTATGGGACATTCCTTCAAACTTCTCAGATTTTGAAATAAATAAGAGCACTGTGAAAATAAACACCATCTACTGAGTATTAGCATATCCCCAAAATACCTGCATTTACCTTCCCACAGGAGGTGTCAAATCAAATTTGCAATAAAAAATTTCTGATTTGCTCGAGCAAAGAACAGAACGGAGTCCAGCAAATCCCTGCAGATGTGGCTGGAATGGCCATTGTGCCAGCATGGGCTGGGTGAGTTTGTCTGCTGGAGCTGTCTTAGGAGAACTCAGCTTTTGATTCTGACAATTCCAGAACCTGGAGAATTCTGAGAGTTAGAAACAGAAAGGATGCCTTGCTCTCATTGAGTATCCTCAGGCAAAATGAATTCTATGAGCTGAATAAAATAGTTAATGAGTGTGATCAGTCTAGAGAAAACAATTTCTACAGCCCAAATTTTCAACTGCAGCAGAAAATCATTTTCCTTGCCAGACATCCATATTATGTGGCTGTTTGCCAATACTGACACAGCCAAGTGAAATCCACATGGTACTGGAGATAAAGATTAATCAAGAAATCATTAGGCGATTATTGAGCACTCACTGCTTACTCAGCTCTGGACTGAGGATTAAAATTGTCCCAGATCTCAAGGAATTTACAATAAATATCATTGGATAATGTTACCAAGATGTGTGTGCTGTTTGTAGAACCACACATCTGGGCATGATTCTTGAACGTGCTTATAGCCTGGAATTTATTTTATAGTTTTCCTAAATGGCAACCAAGTCATCAGACACTACTGTTTTTCTAATTGCTCCATAACTTCTTGGATACATGGCTGAGAACCCCAGAAGATATCTGGCCACTTGACTGGAGATGTCTCTGTACACACACACATACTCATCCAGTGCTGCTTTCTCTCACTGAGGAGACTTGGATGGGGTATGAAAGTATAAATCTCATACCCAGACAACGAGACCATTTAATCACTGGTTCAAAAATTTATTTTCAGTTAGAGGTCCTCCCTGGTTAGTGTCATAAATTTTTTTAAAGAAGGAAGGAAGGAAGGAAGGAAGGGAGGAAGGGAGGAAGGAAAAAGGAAAAAAACTTGTAAGAAAAACTAAACCTTGAATCATCGTCTTGTATATCTGTTCATGTCATCATAGTCTGATTGCTATCAGGGCTGTGAATGCACACTAGTAGAATCAAGGGAGAAAATGACATAAGAATCAGAACGGTGAACATCAAAACTCTTATTTTCAGGGCTTCCCTGGTGGCACAGTGGTTGGGGCTTCCCTGGTGGTGCAGTGGCCTGCCGATGCAGGGGACACGGGTTCATGCCCCGGTCCGGGAGGATCCCACATGCCGCGGAGCGGCTAGGCCCGTGAGCCATGGCCGCTGAGCCTGCGCGTCCGGAGCCTGTGCTCCACAACAGGAGAGGCCACAACAGTGAGAGGCCTGCATACCGCAAAACAAAAACAAAAACAAAACAAAACAAAACAAAACAAAACAAAAAAACCCTCTTATTTTTGGTATTTAAAGAAACATTCACTACATAAACTGTCAGGGACTACACAGACACTGCTTGAGGCAGAAGTGGGAGGAGGCAGGATCCTACCTCTGCTCAAATTGCCCTCCCAATGAGGAAAATGTGGAATTTTTGCTTCACGTGTTCCCTGTGATAAAAACCACTAGATTAATTCCAAATGCCCAACTTTATGTTATATTGCATAGTCTTCAAGTTTGAACATTCACGCAGTTGTGTTTTCTGGTTGATAAAAACTAGAAACGGTTGACAAATCCTTGAAAAATACAGAGCAATCTGTTATCATTTAGTCTTAAGCCATATAAAATTATATAAGCATCAATGGTGCAATTTCTCAAAGATAAATGTGTGTGTGTGTGCATGTGTGTGTGTACCATAAATCAAATGGGTCAGACACAGTAACATGAGTGAAGGGCTGGCCACAGCTGTAAAACAGAGACATTCATCCCGGGATTTTTCTCATATGTCAGCAGAAATGCTCATGGTAGCCGTCAAAAATATTTCTATCACGAATTTAGTTAGAACCTTGGCTTGGCGAAGAGGAGCAGACAAATGTGAAACCATTGAAGTTATTTATTGTCACCTGGGAATGAGAGCTTAAGGTCAGACTGGTGTTTACTCACTACCTTCCTCTGAGAAATGCCTGGGTCACCTGTGATCTGTCACCTGTCAGGTGCGGTAGCGGGGCAAGAGGAGGCTCAGAGAGGCTTCCCTTATACACGCCCTTTGCGCTCAGACTGCTTCTGTGACAGGTGCCTGCATGGACTCTGCTTGAAGGACAGCCCCTATCATGCTGCTACATCGCTCAGGACAAATTAGCAGACACAGATAATGAACCAGGGGACCAAAATGGTCAAGGTCGTGCTGACTTCCAAGAGCCTCTGTGAAAACACGGGCCTTCAAACCTGTCTCCACTTCAATTCCTACTTCCATCACCACCACCCCCGCCCCAGACTTGATTCATAAACCCAGCACTGACGACCACAAAGTTCTCACTCCCTCTCTAAACATATGGACCATTGCAGCATCACTTTCTTCATTGCAGACCCAGTTTTTAGGGGAATTTTTAAAAGTCCCTGCTCCTCAGAGGCTGCTTCTTTCTGTTCTCGGTTCATGAGGAAATGACCGGAAACGCTAGCAAGACAGCCGGCTGGCATCTCCTGAGGAATGTGCGAACCCTGCCTGCATCTGCCCCATGAGGCTCACTCAGTATCTCTGGGCATTTCAGCAATTGTTCTGAAGGCTTGGGGTGTTTATCTCCCACAGGCAGCTGAGCTGCCTGCCTTTTCATGAGCAGAGCAGTGGAATGTGGTGGAAGAGACCCAGACCTCGGGCCACCCAGATTAGAGAGTTTTGTGCTGAGGTCCCTATATGGTTGTGTTAGACTGAACGGAGGGCTGAAGTCTGTCTTTGTTCCTTGTTTGGGAAGCAAGTGGGAGGGGAGCAGACCAAGGGGCTATATAACCCTTCAGCGTTCAGCTTCCCCGAACACCAGCCAGAGGAGAGAAGCCCAGCCGAGCACTTTCAGGGTAAGTGGCACCGGCCCAGGGATGTGACTTAGATTCCAGCGGCTCTGACATTCCCCAGCATAATCAGATGTCATCTCTGGGGATTTTGGCCAGGCTCACACACTCTGAAATTTTTGAATGAAGATTGTACTACTAACACGATTGTAGTTTTTAGCTCTAATTATCTAACCTTAAAATCCAAGCTAAGATGCAGCCTGGTGTGGGAAAGGGTGGGGAGAGCAAGATGGAATGAAATCTATGTGTGTCACCTGCAACATCTGTTTATACTAAACCAACAGACTGGGTCTTGCAGCGCATTTCAGAGACGCGGTCAAGCTGTCTGCAGTAAGTTACACGATGATTTATATTTAGGTACTGGAAACTCCAGTATCTGCTTGTGGTTCAGATTTAGTGTGGGGATTTTTCAGTGGACTGTACTTTTGGTGCAGCTACGGTGTCTGGAAGTGGATTTTAGAACTGAACCGAGGTCAATTGCCTAGCCTTTGATATTGGCTCTTTGTGTATTTGCATCTGGGTTCCTCTGGCTCTCATTGGTAGTGTTTTCTGTGGGAAAGTCTCTTGAGTGTAACTGTGAGCTTACACTTCAAGATATATGTGTCTCAGTGAAGTAAGTCAGAAAGAGAAAGACAAATACCATATGCTAACACATATATATGGAATCTAAGGGAAAAAACAAAGGTCATGAAGAACCTAGGGGTAAGACGGGAATAAAGACACAGGCCTACTAGAGAATGGACTTGAGGACACGGGGAGGGGGAAGGGTAAGCTGGGACAAAGTGAGAGAGTGGCATGGACATATATACACTACCAAACGTACAATAGATAGCTAGTGGGAAGTAGCCGCATAGCACAGGGAGATCAGCTCGGTGCTTTGTGACCACCTAGAGGGGTGGGATAGGGAGGGTGGGAGGGAGGGAGACGCAAGAGGGAAGAGATATGGGAACATATGTAGATGTATAACTGATTCACTTTGTTATAAAGCAGAAACTAACACACCATTGTAAAGCAATTATACTCCAATAAAGATGTTAAAAAAAAAAGATATATGCGTCTCGGTTGGTTGGTCGTCTGCAGCAGAGCGCAGCAGGCGCCCCACTGAATCTTTGTGAATAAAGAGAGAGGGAGCCGAGTGTGCGTCTGACAGCTGTTTGCGTCTCAGCCTGTGCGATGTCTGGTTTGCATTTCTCAGCCGGGCGGGACCTGGGAGCCAGCCCTGCCACCACAGGCTGCTCTTTGCTGTAAATCAGGGGTTGGCAGCTTCAGCCCGGACTGGAGTTTTCACACTGAGATTTTCCTTCCATTTTGTGATTCATGACTAAATATGGTTTGTGTTTCAAGGCTGTCGAGCTGGGACCTGGAGCGTTCCCCTCCCACTAACTACTCATTTTTGGCACAAGATGCACTGGAGTCGGTTAGAGCAAACCCCCTGACCCGGGTGCTGTTCCAAAAGCAGACATTCAAGTGTGTTTTACCTAATTAGGAAATGCTTTGCTCCAAACCCAGCTGCTCATCAGGTTAGGTAAGAGTTGCAAACCACTGAGCTGGGTCCTTTCTGGGGACACAGATTTCTATAATGACAGTGCTCCTTTTAGAGATTTTAAAATTCTTCCTGGACATTTTCTTTCTTTCTTTCTTTCTTTCTTTTTGCCAAATAAAAACACATTTACCAAATTTTGAGATTTTTTTATTTTCTGCACGCTTGCTGATGCTGAGCGTTAAGCCTACTTTATCTGCAGTGCATCTTAACACTCCCCCAAACCCTTCCTGCCCACGGAAAGGGTTACGAAGGACATGTGTATTCATAGTGACCACACCATCACATTTTTAGAGCCTCCTAATTCCAAGTATTTTATCCTGTTTTCAGCCCTTACTTCTGTTTTGGCAAGTCTGCTTAGCACATCCAGAGAGGCTGCTGACCCAGTGCTGACAGCCTCTGACACATGCCTCGGACTCCGACTGCTTCTTCTGCCTTCTCTCTCTTATATTTCTCAACTCTCTTTTTTGCTTCTTAATCTGCTAGGAAGGAAGCCAAATCACATGACTGACAAACATAATTCAGTGTCTGGAAAGGGAAGGGAAGGGTGGGAAAAGAAAGAGTCGGCCATTGATAAACCTCATTTTCCATTCTTACAAGTAGAATCCACAAGGTGAAGGTTTCTGTGATAGGCCTAGAGGGAGTGTGGAGAGGAAGCAAAGACTAGTAGTAAAAAGATCTGGATAATGATAATAATCACATAATGATGCTAATAATTTTAAAATAATATTTATTGAGAATTCATAATGTATATGCCACCATAAATTATTTTAAATGCCTTTTAGAAAATCTACTCCCCATAAGAACTCTATGTGCTACATACAGATTTTACTGTTGTTTCATAGATAAAGAAACTGATTTAGAGATGTTACATAACTTACTAAGTCACATAGCTTCTAAGCGGTGAAGGCCACACTCAAATCCAGAGTGAGACTCCAGAATCCAAGCCCATAATCATCATGTGCTGTAATTTTTATTGTCCTAACTCTACCAGTTTTGGGATCTTGGACAAATCATTCCAACCTGAGTCTTGATTTCCTGGTTTGTCAGCTGGCGATAATAGTACATGTCCTGGATTTTAAGATATGTCCTTTCAGTTGAGGTTCATGCTCTTTGCAAAGGGTTACGTTGCATGAGACACTGCCATGGAAGGTCTAGGCATTTGGAAAGACGGAGCATTGGTTTCATGGGAATGGTCTGGCACAACTCACACTGTAATAGCTTTTTTTTCTTTTCTTAGGTCCCAGAAATTTCCTTAAAAGAGTTGCCTTTTATATCTAGGCCTGGGGGTGCAATGAGTTCACCAACTTAGAAGAATCTTCCTGAACCTGAAATCCTATCATCTCAAAGTCAGGCAGAGAACTCTGGGTGTCCTTCTCTTTAAAAACTATTTTCACCTAATTCTGCTTAGAAAATGGAAGGAGTCTAGATTGAAAGCTGAAGGGTAGCCAAGGGGACCTGATCTCTTGTTCAACTTTGCCTGTAAGGCCCTGTGTGCCCTTGAGCAAATCACTTCCCCTGATTTTTCTCATTTGAGAAACGAGGGCATTAAATGAAAACGTTCTCTAATAAGCCTTCAATTTCCCAGATCTTTAAGTTGTTACTTTTGCTCCAGCCTTCCAAATTTTGCTGTAGGATCCAAGCTTAACAATGGGATATTTAAAATATTGTTTTCTTACTAAAAGAATACATGCTCAATTTATTTAGAAAATATTACAGAACTCAGGGATGATCATTTAAAATACCTAGAAAACCCACCACTTCAAAAATAACCCCCATCAACATCATGGTAAATATGGTTAATCTTTTTCTAGTGCATAAAAATACATTTTTAATGGGATCATACAATGTTACTTTCTCTAACCTAGTATTACATAAGAATATACCTGTAACTTATCCTTTTATTTATCTTTTTTAATGGCAACAAAGCATTCTACTGCATGATGTCTAAAGTTTTGGATTCACCTTGGCCTGTTGGACTTACAGGGTAGCAGTGGTTTTTATTAATGGAATAACTGTGGTCCCTACAATTTAAAGCACCTTCTTAGAAAGTTTTGATTGGTTCTAATGTTTTTCCAAGGGTAAAATTTAAAGTCCTCAGGATCCAAAAGAGAATTTTCTTTTAAACATTTTACATTAAATGTCGCAATATTTCCAAATTTTCACATGCTGCCCATTCCTCAAAATCTACATTTTTGAAAAAAATTTGAAGTTATAACATATCTAGAAAAATGTGAAGATGGTTGGATACAGACAGCAAATTCCAGATACTTCTTTAACAAATGACTTGTCCCTGTGAATATCTGATCTCATGGTCTGATATTCCATATGTGCTCTGCAGTAGTTCATTCATTCACTTACTTAGTCAGTCTTTAAAGTGCCTGTGAGCACATGTGACGTGCCAGCCACGGTGCTAGAGACCTGTTGTATGAACGTGGAAATCAGAGTTTTAGTTATAAAAAGTTTCAGTGTAATGAAAATACTTTGAGATAAATGCTGTGTTAGATAAGAATCAGCAGAGGGCGCTCTAGGAGTACACAGGAGGGGTCTCAACCCAGCCTGGAAGGTGGGAGTGGTCAGGTTAAGTGCCATGACTGTTGGATAACAGCGGGGTGGCTTCCTCCCTGTTCCCTGCAGGACCCTGTGTCGTAGCTCCAGCCAAGATGTGTGAAGAAGAGGACAGCACCGCCCTGGTGTGTGACAATGGCTCTGGGCTCTGTAAGGCTGGCTTTGCTGGGGACGATGCTCCCAGGGCTGTTTTCCCGTCCATTGTGGGACGTCCCAGACATCAGGTGAGGAAAATTTTCTCTGGAACAGAGAGAAACAAAGCTATAGATTTGGTCCCTCTATGTCTCTGGTACCCGCTATGGGTATTCATAGATTGTCTGTTGCTCTCTGCCCGGGAATTATGTAACCATGTTAAAAATGTACCTCTGATGATTGACGTCTAGAAATAAGTGCCAATTTAATACACAATGTTGATAGATTATCTATTGGGTGTCTATCAGATACAAAGACTGACTCTTTTTCATAAATCCTTTTTGTCTAAATGTAATCATTGTCATCAGCATCAGAAATATTTATGAGTTTATGGGTTATCTGATGTATTCCATAGCTACTCTTTGGAAAGAAACTAAAATAAAAGCCCAGGTCACTCACTCTCACAGAACCTAATGTTAGATGAAAATCAGCATTGTTACCAAATGTAATTTTACGTCTGTTAGCTGTCAACAAAATACATGTGGACAGCCACATGGTAATTTTACATAGCATTATGTAGAAACAAAATGTTGATGGCAGCCACGGGGTAAAAACTGAGAGTTTCATCTCAGAAATTCTCCTTCACAGCAGAAATGTATTTTGCACATTGAGCCTATCTGATTGATATGTAAGCTTTCAATTTGGCATAGAGTCACAAGAACAAATAATAGAAGCCTCTCCCCATGAATGAACTCTGTCCCTTTGTTGAACTTTTGGGATGGAGATATTTTGCATAAATCAATACTTATGGAACTATAATAGCCACGACTGTTTTACAATTTTAATTTTAAGTCACTCCAGTGCAATTTTAAATTTTAGTAATGAGAATTCTCTCTTTTTTAAAGCTTCACCTTAATGATTAAAAAATACATCCCACTACTTTAGGCAGATGTCAGTGTTGATAGGTATGAATTTATCTATGAGAAATCAAGCACAGAGTGATCATTTGTAGAAATAATGTTTTTGCTTATAACGGTTAGATATACTCTTGGGTAGGTGACAACTTCAAAAGTACAGTTTAAAGGATTAAAAGAGGCAAAATGCCATGTAACTAATATGTAAAAATTTACATATCCATTCAACAAATAATGACTGAGTGCCGAATATGTGCCAAGCAATTTGTCATATTGCGAACAAGACAGATACAATCTTTGCCCTACGAGAGCTCATCAAGTGATGTAGAAGATAAATGACACAAAGTTGCCTTACCCTCAGGGTTCTCTGCTATTTGAGATAACTATTCAGGCCTGTTTCCAATCAACTAAGGCTGTTTCTTAAGAACTTAGTGACAGTAGGATTCAACATATCATTGTTGGTACCGAAGGAACTTTGATTGCAATGATTTAACCCTTTGTGTTCGGACTGTAATCAGTTCACAAGTTCTGAGAGAGGCTGGCTCCTGACGTGTTGAAACTTTTTTAGGGGGTGATGGTGGGAATGGGACAAAAAGACAGCTACGTGGGTGATGAAGCACAAAGCAAAAGAGGAATCCTGACCCTGAAGTACCCGATAGAACACGGCATCATTACCAACTGGGACGACATGGAAAAGGTACCGGGAGATTCATGCATGATTCCTGGGGTTCCTGTTTCCAAACATCTTGCTACTGCTGGGGAAAAGAACTGGCTCACTTTGCCCAATTGTACTTTTACTTGTTGATATTCCTTCTAGATTATTACTAACTGGAAAAAAAAATCCTGAACTGTTTCTTTAAATTAAAAAAAAAAGCAAATCCTTTGCCTAACAGGGGTTATAAACCAATTAGAGTGAGCTAGCTCTGCAGATGAGAACAGTAGTCCTTAGACAATGGTGGGGATTAATAGTCTATTGCTCAGTCCACTGGCTTGCCCTCCGAGGACAAGCATTATATGAGTAGCAGCCAGGAGAACAAAGGGTTGCCTTCACCCACCCATTCTTGAAAGTTTTTCATTAACTCACCCTGAACATTAAAAATATATATATATATTTATTTGTTTTCACTATAGAAAACTATACATTCATACATTCCTGAATGTTCCTCAACATATTGAAGCCCAAGCGCATGACAAAAATTTTTAAATAAATATTTTTCAAAGTATCTCCCTGTGTTGCATTAAGTGAAGTCTTTATCTCCCAGACCCATATAGAAGAGCTAATGGGGAGAAGAGTTAAATCCTAGGATTTTGATGTTTGTTATTAGGCATTATGGAAACACAAGTGATCAGAGAAAAAGCAGAAGAAATAATGAGAAAGTGACTTAAATTTTTTAAATGCAGCAAATATATTAGAACCAGAACATCTGGACTTTTATATATCTGTCAGCTCCATACACACACACACACACACTCTCTCTCTCTCTCTCTCTCTCTCTCTCTCCCTCCCACTAGTGTAAAAGAAAATAGTGTTGCTAGGATTTATCAGTAATAATGCTGAAACTTCTGCTTCTCTACAAAAATTGTGTTTCATTAGGTTTACTGAGTCTAAGATTCTGGATTTGGTTAAGACTGCAGTTTTCACTGTGAAGAAGATATTAATAGTAGGAAAATACTCTTTTAAGAGTTTCTCCATGGAGCTGGCAGCGTCTCAGAGGAATGCACTTGGAGAAAGATCCTTGGAACAAATAAAGCATTCCATAATTTTTAAAATTTAAATTCAAAGGGTCTTCGAGAGAGAGAGAGAGAGAAGAATAAGAGAGAGAGAGAGGGATTGGTTGGTTTTTAGATGATGCTTCAGAGTATCCATAGTATATAATACGATTGGTAGAATTTCTTTTCTTCACTTCTTTTTTTTTGTGATTTCTTGAACACTGTGTTGCTTTTACTCCAACAAAGGAATAGAACTTTCAGGAGTCTCATTTCCTTTCTAGAAACAACAAATTCAAAACCAAAGTAACTGCAATAAGATAAAGACTCTTTAAAATCGATCTAGCTTTTATTAATGTATGAGCTTTCACTAGCAGTTCTTGTTTTATTTTGTTTTAATTCTGAATGAATTTAATATTTCTGGTGCTAGTGGAGAATTTTCAGTCTTTTAAAAATAACTAGTTAACTGAAACTTTTTCACAATGGTTTGTTCTTTATCGCATCCAGGGATTAAAGAGGATGCTCACAGGGAACTCTACTTAATATTCTGTAATAACCTACATGGGAAAAGAATCTGAAAAAGTATGGATATATGTATATGTATAACTGAATCACCTTGCTGTACACCTGAAACTAACACAACATTGTAAAACAACTATACTCCAATATAAAATAAAAATTAAATTAACAAAAGAAACAGCTCAGGGCTTTCCTGGTGGCGCAGTGGTTGAGAGTCCACCTGCCGATGCAGGGGACACGGGTTCGTGCCCCGGTCCAGGAAGATCCCACATGCCGTGGAGCGGCTGGGCCCATGAGCCATGGCCGCTGGGACTGCGCGTCCGGACCCTGTGCTCCACAACGGGAGAGGCCACAACAGTGAGAGGCCCACGTACTGCAAAAAACAAAACAAACAAACAAACAAAAAACAAAAAAAACCCCACAAAGAAACAGCTCAAAAATAAAGAGGATGCTCAACCATGAAGCAAACACAAGTATGTACAAAGTGCATCACACGGACATGCTAGAAATAGACACTGGCTTTTTTTGGAAACACCTGAAGGCCAAATGTCTGCCCAAGAACGAAAGGTCCAGAGTGTGCTGACCAAGGCAGGCTTCTCTCAGCCCTGGGGAGCAAAGAAGGGAATGGAGGGGAGGAAAATTCCCCTCAAAGATTAAAAGGGGCAATTAGGCAATTAGGTCAGCTTCATTCATCCTTTCATATATTCATTCATTTGTCCTTTTACTTGCTACTCTAAGTCATTTGCCCATGAATATTAACTACAGTGCAAATAGGGGGTAAAGAAGATATAGTTGAATAATAGTAACATTTACTCTGGGCTAGGCACTGGGCTAAATAGCAACTCTAGGGTTCCCTGACTTAAGTCTCACAAAGACATACAAATTATTATTTATTTATTTATTTATTTATTTTTGCGGTACGCGGGCCTCTCACTGCTGTGGCCTCTCCTGTTGCGGAGCACAGGCTCTGGACACGCAGGCTCAGCGGCCATGGCGCACGGGCCTAGCCACTCCGCGGCATGTGGGATCTTCCCGGACCGGGGCACGAACCTGTGTCCCCTGCATCGGCAGGCGGACTCTCAACCACTGCGCCACCAGGGAAGCCCACAAATTATTTTTATATTACCCATGGACAGATTGTGGCTGAGAAGGGTTAAAATTTGCCTAAGCTCACATAACCAAGAAGTGGTTAAGCCAGGATTTGAACCCAGGTTTGATGCCAGAGCCTGTACCCTTAACCACTACTCCATCTTGCCTCATAGTCCGGGGTTTGCATTTTTGCTCATTCACCTACTAGCTGTGAACCCTCAGTAAGTTATTTACAGTCCTTGAGTTTCAGTCTCTGCATCTGTAAAAATGGGGACACATAATGAGTACTTCTAGCATTTTATTTGGACCCGGTTTCATTAGCCCATTCTGATCCCTTTTTGAGGACTGCAGTGTCCCTACAGCGTCACATCATTGTGCTTTTCCTTGGTCCCCCTGCTAGATCTGGCACCACTCTTTCTACAATGAGCTTCGCGTTGCCCCTGAAGAACATCCAACCCTGCTCACCGAGGCACCCCTGAACCCCAAAGCCAACCGGGAGAAAATGACCCAGGTAAATATGCACTCCAGGGCCCAGCACTTTGGTGTCTGGGGAAAGTCCTGTGTTAAAGGGGCTGTGCAGGACAGCAGCGAGAAGGCCCATCCAACAGTCCAGTCACAGGCTGATAACTTTCCAGGATTCCAAAGGCCAGGAGCATCCTGATGGCACTGACATCCTTACTGCAGGAATGGCCCCTTGATTCCAAGAGCAACAGGAAAATTCCAAGAATTAAGTGAAAATGTGACATGTTTAGGTTAAAACCTTCTAAGGAGAAGTCATTTCAAAGTGCAGGATAACATAAAATGGGGAATTTTGGTTCTGGAGTCCGACAGATCCCGGTTTGAAAACTCGATCTGTCACTTAATCAGCTATGTGACTTTAAAGAATCCACTTAATTTCTCAGAGCCTCAGTTTCCTTGTCCATATGTTGTGAATAATATTAGTACTATTATTTTTCAAAGGATTGATGTGAAGATTAATGAGGTAAATGCTAAATGTGTTTCATGGTACCTGGTCTGATAACCTTCAACAAATAGTTATTATTGTTATTATTGTCACTTGTCTGAAGCTCAAAGGTTTTGGATCAGGAGACTATCCATTCCACCAGCCAGACAAGATTTCCAGTTTGGATGAGCTGCTAAATAAATACGCCTAGTGTCAATTTCATGCTTGCTATGGTTAGGCACTGGGCTAAGCATTTTATATGCATTGTCTCTTTAAATCTTAACAATGTAAAGCAGGAGCTATTCGTATGCTGATAATATAAATGAAGAAATCGAGGCTCAAGTACATTAGGTGATTGTCCCAAGGTCACACAGCTAAAAGTGGCAGAGTTTGGACTTGGCCCATGATCTTTTGACCTCAGAGAATAATAAATGTAAATACTGCAGGGTCTTTTTCTCGGAAGAGTTCTAGGTGCTACACCAACACACTAGCAGCTGTTCTCTACAGGGGAACATCTGTGTGCCTGGGAAGTGCTCATGTAGCAAGAGATGTTGTTTCTTATGGGGGCTATTTTTCCTGTGAATGGTAAAATATTTAGTTGGGAATTATGGCCGTCTAGCAAATGATGCTAGATATTCACTCTGGTGAATAGACCAGGGAGGGTTTTGCAGATGGAGAAATGGTGGTCTGTGGGCATCTCCGTGGGCACAGATTTCTAATGCTTGACCGGGAGGGACTCTGGTTCTAATCGTGTCCCTAGACTGCATGAGCTGCCACATTGACATTCATACTTGGTTCTCTGTTACCAGCAGGAGGTTCTTTTCTTCCAGGAATCAGGGCTCCTTCACTGCAGCCAGAGTGGCATCAGATTCTAGGGCTGGCATTGACCCAGCAACTACATAAAAAAGTGGAACAGATTAAATGAACCTCAGAGCACAGAACAGGGCTCATTTCAACCAGTCTGAGCTTCAGGTTTAAAGGGTCTCTTTCGGGAATTCCCTGGCGGTCCAGTGGTTAGGACTCTTGAGCTTTCATCACTGCAGAGGGCCTGGGTTCAATCCCTGGTCAGGGAACTAAGATCTGCAAGCCGCGCAGCCAAAAAAAGGGCTCTTTCATACACCAGAGAAGTATAGATGCTGTCTTTTGTTTCTTCTGGCTTTGATAACAGTATTAAGTCCTGGACTGTTCACAGTGGAGGACCCTGAGAACGCTTCTCATCCAAACTCCTCCTCCATTTGTAATCAAGAGACCTGGAATGAAGTCCACGTTATTCAGCTGTTAGTTTGGTGAATTCTCCCAGGTCATGTTCAAGTCAGGGCCAGGGCCAGAAGCTAGAGCCTCCTTATACCTGGCTGGTCATATATCCCCCTCTCCATGCCATCAGGCCTCTGGTATAATGGTTTCTTCATTTACACCTTCATTTCTCCTTGACTAGTAATCAAGGCTTCCCTGGCCCTCCTTTACCTTAGTTTCCTCTACCCAGAACGACGTGGGCCCCCTGCATTCCTCAACAAGATGCTGTCTTGTGCATTCTTGGTAAGACTGGCAGCATCACTAACTCAGCTCTTTGAATTGCTTTGCAGATCATGTTTGAGACTTTCAATGTCCCAGCCATGTATGTGGCTATTCAGGCAGTGCTGTCCCTCTACGCCTCTGGACGTACAACTGGTAGGTGGTTGGGAGGGGGTGAGAGCCTCAGCTGAATACACCATCAGTTACAGGATTTAATGGTTCATAAACATGCGGGTTGTGATGGATTGGGGTTTAGTTCAAATTGACAGGGTTAATTCCAGCCCTCAGAGGTCTTCTTCTCACCTTTAAAATTAAGCCCTTTAACTTGTATTTCCAGGAGGACTTCTCCTATTGTTTCCCTCTTCCTGTTCTTTTCTTTTTTTTCTTCTTTAACCAGCCCTGCCCCCACTTCTCCTATCAAATGCCTTCCTTCCTTTCAAATAAGAGGCTTAGAAATTCCCCTTCTACTAGACCAGAAAGTGATCACATACCAGCTGCCCTGGTGACTTTTATTGTGTACAACTGTCCCCCAGGCATTGTGCTGGACTCTGGAGACGGTGTTACCCACAATGTGCCCATCTATGAGGGCTATGCCCTGCCCCACGCCATCATGCGTCTGGACCTGGCTGGCCGAGATCTCACCGACTACCTCATGAAGATCCTGACGGAGCGAGGCTATTCCTTCGTGACCACAGGTGAGGCCTGCGGGAGATAAAGGGAGGGGGTGTAAGGGCGGGGTGTTCTTTGTGGACTTGGTGATTATCCAAGGAAACAATGGGAGGCAGCCTTGCAGGTATCAAGGCCTGATTCTAATGCCCAGGGCAAAGCAATGCATATTTTGCTATGTGAAATTGCCAAACAATTACACTATTTCTTCAAGAAGAACAGTGATAACCATCTGGTATTATGAGCTCGTCAGAGTTGCACTATTTGAACATTTTTTAATCCCTTGCATTCACACATAGAGACTGAAGGTGGTATGGTGTGGTGATGGGCAGTCTTTCGAGACATCTCAGTAGGACTTGGGTCCCAATTCTGCTACTCACTAGCTGTGTGACCTCGGACTAGATGCCCAAGTTCACTAAGCCATAGCCTCTTCATCTGTAAAATGGGAGTAATCATAGACCCTTTCTCACAGGATGCTGTGAGTAGAAAATGAGATCATGCACACCGAATTCCTGGCCCTGAGGAAGCACGCAGCACTTGTTCGTGACTATAAATATCAACCCGCAGGCAGCGACACATTTGTCTTCAGACTATAAACTGGTGTTCCGCTGCCCAGAGGCAGAGACTACACTAGAGATGTCGGGACGTCCTCAGTGCCCTTGACCCTGGCTGCCCGCCCTCCCTTGGCCTGTTTGGTCTTGTCCAAATGGTTAGGTTTCTGGACATCCCTGAGGCTTATTCTGGACTCCAAGTTTGAGCCCTGAAGATGTTAAAATCTCCTTTTGGAGTAGGCAGTTGAGTGAATTCTGTTCCTTCTCTACTCCCTATGAAGAATTCCAAGATGCTTCCAGAAGGTTCCCGGTGCCCAGATGGAACCAATAGCTTAGAACTTCAGAGGGCAGGAGTCTGAAAGCGGTCTGCCTGCCCACTTCTTCCATGCACCACTGGGGCCTTCTTAATTGGGACTTGTCCTGAGCCAGAGCCTGCCTCTTTCTGGAAGGTGATGAATTTTCCAAGGGTTTGAGCTAGAACCTACCTGGCCCAGATGACATGGGTCTCTGGAGCTTTTTGAAACTGTAGGGGCCTCTAAGGGGCGGCTTCGGCACGTGTCGTCCTGGTCAACTGAAAATCCAATATAACAAACTGTTATAAAGCACTTATAATGGAGATTCATTAGTTAATCGTGCAAAAAAGTTAATGTACAAAGGATTTCCTGCTCTTTGCCTGTTTCTAGCCAGCTCATTTTCATCCTGTCCTGAACTTTCCAGACAATATTTGCTAAGAACCTTCTGTGTGAGGCACTCTGCTGGGAACAGAAGTGGTTCTGTAGTGGACTTATAATTTAATTGCCCTGATGGATTTGGGGGTGCAGAATGTAATGTCAAACTTATATACTTTGTGGATGGAGCCTGTATTGTAGGAGAGCCTGCAGTAGGGCAGGTGGATTTTTTTTATTTTTATTTTTTTTGCGGTACGCGGGCCTCTCACTGCTGTGGCCTCTCCTGTTGCGGAGCACAGGCTCCGGACGCGCAGGCTCAGCGGCCATGGCTCACGGGCCCAGCCGCTCCGCGGCATGTGGGATCTTCCCGGACCGGGGCACAAACCCATGTCCCCTGCATCGGCAGGCAGACTCTCAACCACTCGCCACCAGGGAGGCCCGGGCAGGTGGATTTTTACCGCCTGTGCAAACCTTGTTTGTATCTCGCTGACAGCTGAGCGTGAGATTGTCCGGGACATCAAGGAGAAACTGTGCTATGTAGCCCTGGACTTTGAAAACGAGATGGCCACTGCTGCGTCCTCCTCCTCCCTCGAGAAGAGCTACGAGCTGCCTGACGGGCAGGTGATCACCATCGGGAACGAGCGGTTCCGCTGCCCAGAGACCCTGTTCCAGCCCTCGTTCATCGGTAGGCAGCACGCCCTGGCCCTGCTTCTGGGGGGACCACCCTCTCCACCTGCACCCAGCCGACCCTCAGCCCCCAGCACCCTTCTGCGTGTGGGGACATGTGACAGGGGCCACAAAACCAAGTGCATTTCTAAACCAGGTCAAAGGAAAGAAGGTCACATTTTTAAGAGTTAAGGAGGCCAGAAAAGGAGTTTTCTTTTTAAGAAAACATTGTCTATGTTGTAGTCAAGCCCAAAGCATTCTTGCTGTGTGGTTTACAGTGAAAGAATCAGATACTCTCTGTGCTTAGGACACAGTGGAGCCACCGGATGGATGGATGGGAAGGATAGGTTCAATGCTGAGTCTGGGAATAATAGGGGGAGAGAAAAGTGGAAATGCCCAATCTTACATTAGCACTGACCTTGGGAGACGGGTTAGCATAGTTGTTTACAGAGGGCAGGCTCTGGGAGGGGTGAGCCTGGGTTTGAGTCTTAATTCTCTATTCATGACCTTGGATGCTGAAGTCTCAGGGTCCACATCTGTAAAATGAGGATTATCATAGTACCTATTTCATAGGCTGGCTGTGAGGATTACACGAGCTGTGGGGGGGGCACTTAGCCCAGGACTTGGCCAAAATGAGCATTCAATGCTTATTAGATATTGGCTGTAAGTAATCACTAAGCATTATTAGTATTACATCACAAAACTGCAAAGATTGAAGAAAAGCGAGTCTTTGTCCAAATAAAATGAAGCTTTTTTTTTTTTTGGATGATTCAGCATCATAAAGCTTTGAGGAGTAAGAACAAGGCAGCAGCCAAAGAGAGACTTGGGAAAGTTCTGAGCAACAGCTGCAACATTGGCTCAGCATGGAACCTTCTGCTGGCAATGTGAAGACTTTGCTTCTTATTTGAATCATTTATAGTAGTGAGTCTATTAAAAATCAGGGATATGATGTTGTAGCCTCCCACCCTCCCATAGATGCTGAGGAAGGGCTTCCTCCCTAGACAAGAGGTAGGAGGACAAGGGGCATTCGAGGACCTTTCGGTCCTGAGATGGCTGGTTCCCAGAGCATCATGCCTGCCTAACTTTGGTCCAGTGTAAGATCATCCAGTTGCTCGCATTGTCTTCCACGTCAACCTGGCCTTTATTCACCACTCAAGGACCATGGCCTGTGTCTCTTTTCCAGGGATGGAGTCTGCTGGCATCCATGAAACCACCTACAACAGCATCATGAAATGCGATATTGACATCAGGAAGGACCTCTATGCTAACAACGTCCTGTCCGGGGGCACCACCATGTACCCTGGCATTGCCGACCGCATGCAGAAGGAGATCACGGCCCTGGCGCCCAGCACCATGAAGATCAAGGTACAGTTCGGTGACGGACCCATGTATGCTGCTGGCAATGCCAGCCCTACAACCAGAGGTGAAGGACTCTTCAGAGGCTACATCTTGGTCACATGCACTCATGGGTTTTAGAGCTAGGCAGTGGTTAAAAGTCCACAAGTCCCATACTATAAATGATATAGGTCAGTTCAGTTCATAAAGAAGTTGAATTATCTTGTACAAAATTTAATCTGTACTTATCCTTGTCAATCATCTACTTTCAGCAGCTGCAGTGAAGGTCAATAGAGCCCCCCATGTGTCCATATCTCACTAAAATACACATTTTGTTGTTTTTCCCCATCACAAAAATAGTGCATGTCATGTATAGAGTGTTACAAATATTACAGATGAACCAGACTTATTTCTGAAGAGGTGTAACCCTGTAGATTCAATAGTGTATACTGTTCTTCCAGTACTAAATGTGACTCCACCTCAGTGGCCAGGAATTAGAATTTTATCTTCATCTCTCTGTCTGACATACCCTTTGATACAAGTGCTCAAAAGTGCAGCATGGCCCCAGGATGACCAAGCTCAATGCTTGAGCCATCAGAACCCCTACACTGTGTGAGTTTTGAGTCACAGTCAAAGAAACTCAGATTAAAAGGCCATCATTCTTTGGAGGCAAACTTACATGTGGCTGATGACTTCTCAGAGGCTGTTATCACTCTGAAATCAGGAGGCCAGGCTGGGACCTTCTGATCCACGCCCCAGGGAGCAGGAGAAGGGGCCCTCTGGGGGCAGTTCACACACACGAGAGGTATTCAGACAAGTTCTCTGTGATTTGCACTCTTTTTTTTTTTTTTTTTTTTTTTGCGGTACGCGGACCTCTCACTGCTGTGGCCTCTCCTGTTGCGGAGCACAGGCTCCGGACACACAGGCTCAGCGGCCATGGCTCATGGGCCCAGCCTCTCCACGGCATGTGGGATCCTCCCGGACCAGGACATGAACCCGTGTCCCCTACATCGGCAGGCGGAGTCTCAACCGCTGCACCACCAGGGAAGCCCCTTGCACTCCTTTTTTGAAAGGGTCTGCAGCTAACCTAACAGGGAGGGCTAGACTGAAGCATGCTGTCTCTCCACATTAGAGGTTCAGAATTCTGCGGGTTAAGAGGAGAGAGACTGTTTTCTGAGGATTTGTGATTCTTGGATGCCCCTCCGATTGGCACTTACCTCCTCATCTTCCCACCTTGGAGGGAGGGACATGAAACCAGCTGCTCGGGTTGCTGACAAAGCCAACCTAGGTTGGGGGTATATGACAGACACCCAGCTAGAGTTAGGTAGTTTCTAGTTCTTCAAACTTGGAGTGTTGAATAGAAATGAATGTAGAACTTTGAGCTCCAGTGTGATGAGAGCAAACCATTAAAAACCTGGCACAGTAAGATGGTGACCTTAGGGGAAACTGACACTGAATGGGGGTGGGGGGTGGTCTATAGGAACTCTCTGTACTGTCTTTACCACTTTTCTATAAAACTAAAATTATACGAAAATGAAAAGTTATTTCTAAAACAAAACAAAAAAATACCTGGGAGAGGTCCAGGTTTGCATACTGGGTCTGATAGGTACCAACCGGTGTGATCAAGGTCAATTACTTAAACCTCTCTCAGTCTCTGTTTCCTCATTTGGAATATGGGAGTAATTCAGTACTTACTCTTCAAAGTGGTTATAAGGATTAAATGAGATAGTACATGTAAAATGCTTAGCACAGTGCTCGGCACATGGTAAGTGCTCGGTAAATATCAGCTACTTGTATTGCAAATAAATGTTCAACCAGAGCTCAAGGCATAAACAGAAATTAAACCCTTTCACCACCGTTTCAGAAATACCTTATCTGTTGGCCCAAGTGTCCATATTTATTTCTACCCAAGTATCCAAGTCTGATGTGGAATTTGGAATTACTCAACTATAGCTATTTGTAGAGTTGCTGTAGGGAGACATACCCTCGGCCTGATTCACTGCTCTCTGAGCCTAAACCATCCATTGATTTAAGAAACGTCAACATGTCCTTACATGCCAGGCCTATGCAGTGGGTAGGGCCAGCCAATGCAGCCTAACCCAGACCTATCCCAGGGGAATGTTCATCCCAGTGGGGGATGCTTGGGCGCCTCTGTGTTAAACAGTGCATCTCAGTGTACTTAATCAGGTCTATAGTAAGTTCCTGTGTGGTAAGTTCTGGCACAATCAAAACTTCTCCTCGAAGTTGCTGGTGTTTATGTCCACAGAGCATATGTGTCATGTTGAGTTCTGAAGAACAGCTTATGGAAGTCAGGAACATTGTCAGGCCTTAAATGGAGGCCATGCAGGATTTGGGGCCAACTTTCAGTTTGCCCAATAGTAGACTGAATGCAGCAGGTGTGTCATAGATGCTTTGGAATAGACTGTGTAAAAGGAAGCTGGGAAACCAAATGTGCTCATTGAAGAATCTCTAAATCCACAACTTATTCACACCCCATGGGTTAGGGTTCAGGTTCGGGTTCAGCATCTAACAGCCAAGATTGTCCCTGTTGTCCATGAAGCTTCAGCAGGGGTCACCAAATTCGGACCATGCTGGAATGCCCAGGCCCCGTTTTCTAGTGCATTAATGGCCTTTCTTCCTCATCCTGACCAACAGATCATTGCCCCTCCCGAGCGCAAATACTCTGTCTGGATTGGCGGTTCCATCCTGGCCTCTCTGTCCACCTTCCAGCAGATGTGGATCAGCAAACAGGAGTACGACGAGGCCGGGCCATCCATCGTCCACCGCAAATGCTTCTAGAACACTTCCCTGCTCTCTGTCTCTAGCACACACTGTGAATGTTTTGTGGAATAATGCCTTCTATTCTTTTCCAAATCATTCCTAGCCAAAGCTCTGACTTGGTACCTATGTGTTTTTTAATAAATCTTAAATATGTTACCTGTAACCTGTCGCCTTGGCCTCTGATCAGCACCAGGCTGATCACGTTATTTCTGTTAGGCTGACCTCACCCATTACAGAGTGGCTCCCTCTAGTGGTACGGCCGAGGACATGACAACCAGGATGTGTAAGTTTTCCCGGAAAGGGTAGAATCACATTAACACGGGAAGTGCCAACCAATGCCGTAAGTGGGAAGAAATTGAAAACACACAGGAGATAAACATAAACATGGGTTAAAATGTATCAGCAGGATAATCCACACTGACTCACAACTTGCTGAGTCATTATATAACTTTGCTCTCTATAACTTCCTGACTGGTAGCCTAGTGGGTGAAAATAAAACAACAGCTCTGTGTGCGTGTGTATGTGTGTGCTTGTACACACACATACATACATATATTATACATGCACATATATACGACTTTTTATATATAACATATTAAACTTAATTAAAACAAAGTATGACTTAAGTTTACCAGGGGAAACATAGATTTTTAAAAAACAGAAACAGTGCTCTAAAATCTCACTACACATCTAAATCATCTGTTTCCCTTCTCCTAATCAATATCTGTCTCTGAAAATGACACTACAGTTACTTTCACACCAGAAGGGATGGGAAAAATAACAATACTTTCCAAGGACCACTGGTGTCAATCATCACCACTAAGGGATTCACACATATCTTCACTCATTTGTTCTTCAGAACTCTTTGGGGAAAATATTATTATCATGCCCATTTTATTTTACTTTATTTTGACATAATTTTTTATTGAAGTATAGTTGATTTACAATGCTGTGTTAGTCTCATGTGTACAGAAAAGTGATTCAGTTATACACACATATATATTTATTCTTCTGCAGATTCTTTTCCCTTATAGGTTATTACAAAATACTGAGTAGAGTTCCCAGTGCTATACAGTAGGTCCTTGTGGGTTATCTTTTTTTTTTTTTCAGGCTGCACCACACGGCATGCAGTATCTTAGTTCCCCGACCAGGGATGGAACCTGTGGCCCCTGCAGTGGAAGTGTGGAGTCTTAACCACTGGACCACCAGGGAAATCCTGGTTATCTATTTTTTTATATAACAGTGTGTATATGTTAATCCCAAACATTTTATAGAGGAAGAAACAGAAGTTTTCCCTTAATATCATTATATAGGAGAGCTGCCAACTTCTCTTTTACCCAACTTCTCTTTTACCAACTTTGTACCCAAGGTACAAAGATGTATAAAAATACTTTCTCTGCCCTAAAGCGTCTTTGTCTCAAAGCACTTTTCTGCCCAGGCTGTTTAGCATCCTCACAGCTCCCCAGCTGTGTGCCACTTGTCTTCCTGGGTATAAACATCTGAGTGTGGTCAGCAGCCACTGTCTGTCCTTGGGAGTTAGGAGGTGGATCTCCGTCCATGGAAGCATCTCACTGCAGAGACCTCAGAGTCAAAGATTTAATGCCTGTTTGGTCCAGAAAATCCAAGCTTCCTCTGGTCTCCTCTGCCTGTAGCTTCAGCCAATTAAGATTAATACTACAAATAATAAGAGATGGCATGTGCTGAGTAACTGTCATGACCAGATCCTGCCAAGCCTTTTATATTAGGACCTCATTTTATCCTACAACAGCCCTATGGATTGGATATTCTCACGGCCTTTTTACGGATGGAGCAACCGAGGCTACGAGTGGTTAAGGAACATACCCAATGTTATACTACTGGCAGAGATGGGACTTGGGCTTGGTTCCAAATCCATACTCTTAGCCTTTAAGCCAGCATTTCTCAAAGAGCAGGTCACAGAGGTCAACCTCATCAGGAGCTCATTTTAAATGGACAGATTTCTGGGAAACCCAAAGCCTGTCAAACTAGGAGGTCTGAAGCTGTGGCTGGGAACTTGAGCTTTAATCAGATTTCTCTGGTGATTCTTCTGCATATCAAAATTTGAGAACCGGGGCTTCCCTGCTGGCGCAGTGGTTTAGAATCTGCCAGCTAATGCAGGGGACACGGGTTCGAGCCCTGGTCTGGGAGGATCCCACATGCCGCTGAGCAACTAGGCCGGTGAGCCACAACTACTGAGCCTGCGCGTCTGGAGCCTGTGCTCTGCAACAAGAGAGGCCGCGATAGTGAGAGGCCCACGCACCACGATGAAGAGTGGCCCCCACTTGCCACAACTAGAGAAAGCCCTCGCACAGAAACGAAGACCCAACACAGGAAAAAAAAATTAATTAATTAATAAACTCCTACCCCCAACATCTTCTTAAAAAAATTTTTTTTTGAGAACCACTGTTAACGTCCTAGGATTGAAATTTTCCAGTTGCAAATTTATGCTTACCAGGCAAGGCACTCCATACCCACTAAATTGAAACTTAAGGATTAGTGTACAAATACTTGGAAACAGGTTACTTTCATAATTGAGGCAAAGATCAAGCATTCCCGTTGTAGTCACTGCAGGGTTTAGGTAAAGCGAACCAAGTTGACTGTAGTGTTGTACTTCACTTTCACCACCAGAGGGCGCGAGCTCTCCGGTTAAAAAAAAGGACGTTTAGAACAGTCTCATCTGGAAACTGGCGTGGCCCGAGGCAAAAATCAGGAAAACCTGAACCACCCACCAAATGCGCATTAGTGAAATGTTCTTTCCGTGTGAGCACCCAGCCGCAGTGCCTCCCAGTTATAGATCAGAAACTCCTCCCCTTCATGCCACAGATGCCCAAGACTTGGAGGACTGGACAGGTGGCAGCATCTCTTTTTTTTTTTTTTTTGCGGTACGCGGGCCTCTCACTGTTGCGGCCTCTCCCGTTGCGGAGCACAGGCTCCGGACGCGCAGGCTCAGCGGCCATGGCTCACGGGCCCAGCCGCTCCGCGGCATGTGGGATCTTCCCGGACCGCGGCACGAACCCGCGACCCCTACATCAGCAGGCAGACTCTCAACCACTGCGCCACCAGGGAAGCCCATGGCAGCATCTCTTGATGAGCCTCACATGAATCTCCAGAGGAGGTAAACCCAGCAACAGACAGGTTTGGCTGCTTCATGAGTCCTCTTCTCTCCCCTAACAATAGCAAACCAAACTCTATCTAACACTTCTCCTATGACCACCAATTTTCCCAGAACGGGCCCATACAGCCCCTGAAGATGACATGAGTTTTTAATAACATTGATCCACATCATGCAACCTTTGCTGCGAGCATATGAGCAAAAGGAAGCACTATTTTTTAAAAACGAATAATTCTCCGTTGTCTGTGCGGCATCATTTGTGTCGTCAGGCCGAGCTTCAGTATTTTTAGCAGGATTTCAAACAAAGAACAGCCTGGAAAAGAATTTGCAGTTCCCACAAGGGAGGGGGCTGTCTGGGCCAATACACTCACTGACTGCAACTAAGCTTATTCAAAAAGATCGGACAAAAAAAAAGAGAGAAGGAGATGGGACAGCTGGGGACGTGGTTCTTCTGCATCAGAGTATGAAAACCAGATGTTTAAGTAATGTTTATTCCTGGGAGAACCACGTCAATTCAGGTAATGTTGGAAGGGCACATACTAGAGATACAAAAAACAAGGTTCTGTCTGTATGGGACTTGCAATCTGTGGGGAAAATGGACATTAAACAAGTAGCTAGGGTGCATCATGAGGATTACAAAAGTGGAAATATACGGGGTATGAGCTCTTATGACCTCAGGGGAGGCCTCCCTGAGGAAGTAATGCTTAAGCAGAGGTTTACAGAGTAAGAGATAACTAGGAAAAAAAGCGGGGTTAGTGAGAGGGTTGAGGCTGGACAAGAGGAAGTAGGGCGTATAGGGAATGTGTTCCAGGCAGAGGCCCAGAGATGGGAGAGGATGCTGCACGTGCAGAAAAGAGAAGACAAAGAATTGAACCCACACATAGACTTTAGAAGTACGACTATACTTGACTATAACTTTCCAAAGTAGAGTTCATAACATTTTCTCTGTGAAGTGTCTGTCTTGAAATCAGACACCGATTACAAGCTATTAAGGCAACGCTGAGTGAGCACTTCGTTGTCTCTGATTCACTTGCCATTCCCGAGCATTTTCTCTTACAGGTTAAATCAATTCTTCATCTCAATTTCAGAAATGTATCTGGGAAACGAACACCCTAAAACCACCATCTCTCACTCTAATTTGTTCCTGATGGCTCCAGCTATTCCAGACTGTTCTTTATGTGGCAACTTCATGCCCCTTAAAGATGGAAAGGAATATAAATGATTACCATTTGCCTGATTGGTTTTGTAACATGGTATCTTCAAGGAAAACAGATGATGACACAGGCTCCTCCTTGATAGAGGTAAAACAAGACAACACTAAACTAAACTATTTGTCTCCATTTGGTTTTAGAATGTCTTTTGGTCTAGATAATGCCCAAGACATTGACTTCAAACAAATTAAGTAAAGCCGGTCTGCGGTCTACAGTATTCTAATTCTACCCTCTCTCCCCCAGGGTCCTTCTCCATTTTCCTGTTTTCTCTCCCTCATCCTCTGCATCTCCCCAGACTAACTAAACTAATGTTTTTGTCAGCTGCCCCCAAGAAAAATATATTCTTGCCTCGTGAAAAGCCAAGATGCTAGAAAAGGAAACAAGTTTCTTAAAAAAACAGAGAAGAGTTCTTTGCATATTGGTGTCTTCACAATAAATAACAAGCTAATGTCTTCTAAGAATAAGGAGCTGAAAGTTTACCTTTCTTCCTTTATCTCTGCCAAATACATGACATTTCTCAAGCATCCTTTTCACAGAAGACATTCGCTTGCTAGAAAATTCTGCAAGACATGCTGGAAGAGAAACATCTGCTTTCCACATTTGGGACAACTATAGCTGGTTTTGCAACAGAAATTTCGATATAAGTCCAAACCATTATAATAAGGCAGTTTCCAGCACGACCGAAGTGGGTGCAGCAGGGGATGAATTGGGGGGAAAAATACTGAACCAATTCTAGGATGTGGCCTTAGCTGATACTGTATCTCAAATATAATGCCACTTTTTCCACAAGTAAAATTCTACTAAAAAGAAACCAAGAATAACTTCAGTAGCTGAGAATAATCCACAGACATCCTGCTTTGCTCCAAGGTCTATGGAGAAGAGAATGATTTCTGCATGACAACAAAGAAAGTCATTTCCATTCCATCTCTGAGAAAAAAAAGAAAACAAATTCAGTAAATATTTTTTGAGTATTATATTAGTTTGCTAGTGTGGCCATAACAAAATACCACAGACTGGTTGGCTTAAACAACAGAAATTTATTTTCTCACAGTTCTGGAGGCTGGAAGTAAGAGATCAAGGTGTTGGCAGATTTGGTTTCTTCTGAGGCCTCTCTCCCCGTAGACGGCCATCTTCTCCCTGTGTCATCACAGGGTCTTCCCTCTGTGTCTGTCTGTGTCCTGATCTCTTCTTGTAAGGACACCAGTCACATTGGATTAGGGCCCCCTCTAGTGGCCAAATTTTAACTCAATTACTTCTCTAAAGGTTCTTTCTCCAAATACATTCACATTCTGAGGTACTGGGGGTTGGGACTTCAACATGTGAATTCTGGGGGGGACACAACTCAGCCCATAACAAGTACATACCAGGTGCCAGGCACTGAGTACAAACAGACTAGCATTCAAAACCAAAGGAAATTCTCAATACTCTGTAATGACCTATATGGGAAAAGAATCTAAAAAAGAGTGGCGAGATATATATATATATATATATATATATATATATATATATATATATATATATGTATAACGGATACACTTTGCTGTACAGCAGAAACTAACACATCGTAAATCAGCTATAGTCCAATAAAAATTAAAAAAAATACAAAGGAAGCTCAGGTGTAATTGGTTCATTTTCTACAGAAGCACAAATCTGAAAAGAAATGAACTATCTTTGCCTTTGAAGGTAAGGAAGTGGCAAATGGGGCTCTGGAATGGATTCATATTCAAATGAGGGAGCTGCACTGCCTTCTGGGAATGAGATCTTCCAGGGGAAGTTCTTCCAGAGAACGTCTATGGTCACACACCCACCCACTCACACACACACACACACACACACACTCACACACACTCACACTCATACGGGCCTCCACGGTGACTCACATGGGCTCTGCTCCCGGCCAGCCCAGCCCTCGGTGGCGTGTCCACATCTCTGATGGTTCCTCTTTCAGACACAGAACATCAGGAACTCATTCTTCCACGCAGGGCGAGTCATAGGTTTGCAGCCTCCAGGAGTCCTTCAGCTCTGTGACAAGGTCTTCCTGGGAAGTCTGGTTAGTTGGGCTTGCACCTGGCATAAGAAAACCATACGCCCTTCAAGAGCAGCTTTTCAAACATCGTCTCAGGCCTGAGATTTTGCGTCCCCTTGCAAGGGAATAAAAATGCCAAGAATGCCCCCACTCCTTTAGGGAATATGATATATCTTTTAAATGAAAAATGAGTTCCCTTCTAATTTGCTATTCAGAAGCAATATAACTGGCTCTGAATGCTCAGAGTAGCTCTTTCTATTCTCTCCAGAAATCTAAGAAGCCAAATGTTCTTGGCTTTCAATTGAGTCCTTTCTATCTCTAGGTACCATTCAATGGCCATAGTTTTTTCATCAGATACCTCTCACTGGACATCCTCTGGGTCTACTACTGTATCTTTGGTTTCCACCCTGAGGATATCATTCATTTCTCAACTCTCCCTTTCATTGTTACTTGAAATTACATAATCTTTTCCTGTGATCAAGTATTTCAGAATATCATGCTGTCCTTAAATGCTAAGATGTTGAGGACAGCATCACTCGGGGGAAAGTGGGCTGTCCGTGGAGCCAGGCTCGCAGAGTTAATATGCCCTTAGCTGTCGGAGACTATAGATTCAAGTCCCCGTGCATTGGGCAAGCAAAGCTCTTGCTTCTGGAGTCTGGGACCTGAACTCTCCAAGCCTACAAGTTGTCATAGGCAGAAACAAGTCACTGAGCTGCCCACAGTAGGCTCTTTATGAATGAGAACTAGAGTAGAAGCTAGGTTACATGATACCTGTATTAGGGAAGAGACAAGTGGGGGAGGAATGTTATCTCGCCCAAGCACAGAGTGCAGGGAATAGTCCTCCTAGGAATACAGAAATCCTTGAACTAAAAAGTAGATGTTAGTACATGAAAACAAGATCATTTAGGCAACTCAGATATAATGCCAGGGGGAAAGCAAAGTCTGGGAAAGCTGAGGTTGGCACACAAAACATTGGGAAGAGAGATGGTTAGATCAGATTAGCTTGACTTCCATTCTTCTCTCCTTTTATTTGGGCTACATTTTCTTCATAATGTTTTCCTATCAATTCAACTTGCCAACATACTCCATCAGTCCCCCATTTCTTCTATTAATCTATTATCTTTTGATCCAGGTAAATGCCTTTATTATCTGGGTACCAGTCACAAATTCCATTCCAAGCCTTGGTCATATTATAACTCTGTATTCATGATACCCTATTCAGTTTAAACACATTTTTCTTCCTATTCCCTGTGCCTTGGCTTATATAGATACTTTTAATTATGAATGTTGTTTCCAAATGATTTTATTTATTCTTTTTGGTTGAGAATTATCAGTATTTCCTAACCCTCATTTCTTCTCCCTATTGGCTTCCACAGAAATAGGCTTTACATTTCCATCTGAGCCTTTTTTTATTCCTCTCTCAAGTGTCTCTGCTTTTAGTCCTCTAAATCAAGTTAATGAATCATCGGCTATCTCAGGCCCTCTGACACCTGATCCCTGAGTAGAAGCTCAGGGCTCTGGTCTCCTACACTAAGATTGACTACAGACTCTGAGCCAGGATTCGCTGACACTGAAAACACACGATGGGCTCAACTGTCTGCAGCCGTGTTTCTTCTCACATCCTTCTTCAACCACCGCAGGGAAAAGTCTCAGAAACATATGGCCTGTCTTGGAAACCCCCTGGTACTCAGAATTTCTTATGTGGAACTACATTTCACAGGAATAAAAATAATACAGGAAAACATCTAAAGCTCTGAACACACATGCAGAGACCTCTAAAAATACCAGACAGTATAACTTTTAAAAATTGTGAATCACTACGTTGTACACTTAGAACTTATATAATATTGTACACCCACTATACATCAAAAAAAAAGTTTAAAAATTCCAGACATATTGTTGTTTGCGGCACAATTTATTATCTGGTCATAGTATTTGGGCACATTAATAGGTATTGATTTAACTCCATTGTAACCTCTCTTGAGACAAAGCAACCCAAAAAGAAAGCTTCAAAATGTGCAAAAGTAATAAATATCAAACTTTCTGATCTAAAATGTATAAATATAAAATGTCAGTCCTTTCTGGAAACATCTTAAGAAAATCCAGCAACCACAGGTCCATGGGTAAGTGTCTGGCGTGGACGGTGCTAATCTTCGGAACATATCACCTCAGATCCAGTACGATTATTTTTATGTCTTTTAGCAACACATGTTTGCATATCTAGGAAAGAAAAAATTGGCTTTACCTCATGATGTTTAACACGATTCTCTTTAGGGAGGGAGTATGAATTTCCTAATTTAAAATGTTTCTAATTTTAAAAATATTTCCACTCAGAACAAATACAATCATATGTATTCATTTTCAACAACAAGAAAATGTTTACAAAAGGTGCAAGTAATTTTCATTTTAAATAAATTCTAAGTTCAAAATACTGTTTCTCTGATGTCACAGCCAGGGAACAGCCAAGCAAACAGCCAAGCAAACAGAAAAGGATGTACTCAAATAATGTTACTTTGGGGCTATACAAAGGTAATCAAAAACATAGGATTACAGTTTTCATTGAACTGTTATGAAAAACTAATTTGGCCATATCAAGCAGAAATAATTCAGGATACATTTAATATCACTTTCTTTAATAATCGTTTGCTTGCTGGGACCCTGGAGAAAACTGTTAATTGTTTAAGTATCACACAGATACGTAAATGGAAAGGAAACTTTATGTATAATCAACTCTGCTACAGAAATACTGTCATTCTTTTGTAAGTAAAATAGTAATGACAAGAAATCAGAAGAAAATACAAAGATTGATTGATTTTATGAGATAAGAAAGTTCCAAACTAAGCAATAAAGTGTTTTATCCTATATTATATTGCTACTATTTCTCTCCTTAAAAAAAAAAGAGGCTTATGTGTTTTATAGCTGGAAGTCTCTACCTCTTAATCTCCTTCACCTATTTCACCTGCAAACCCCCTTCCCTCTGGCAACCACGCATTTGTTCTATTTATGACTGTTTTGTTTGTTTTGTTTTTTAGATTCCACATATAAGTGAAATCATATAGTATTTGTCTTCCTCCGTCTGACTTATTTCACTTAACATAATACCCTCTAGATTCATCCACGTTGTTGCAAATGGCAAGATTTCATTTTTTTTATGGTTAATATTTCATTGTGTGTGTGTATGTATATATATATATATATATATATATATATATATATATATATATCACATCTTTTTAAGCCACAGGGGTGTAATATATAGCATAACGAATATGGTCAATAATATTTTAATAACTTAGTATGGGGACAGATGGTTACTAGACTTATCATGGTGATCATTTCATAAGGTATGAAAATGTCACTATATTGTATACCTGAAAGTAACGTATTACATCAACTATATTTCAATCAAAAAAAAAGGGGGGGGTGAAAAATAGACACTATGTGCAAAAAATAACCAACGTTGTCTACTCACACTGAACAGCCTGGGGTCCTTGGTGTGTGGATGAAAGCCCTTCTTTTTACAAGCGGAAACCTCAAGCATGCCAGCATTGGTGAGCCTGAAGATGCCGGTGCTAAGTTTCAGAGTGAAAAAAAGGTACAAAACTTAAGGATCATTTGGGCTTTCCAGATGCTTTAATTTGAATGGCACAAGCATACATATTCTTCAAATGGAATGGAGAAAGAAACGACAAACTAAAAATTTTACAGTGATTTTTTAAACCAGTGCTCTGCTGACGGCCTAGAGGAAGACTGAAGAGACCAGTGCTACTGCCAAGTGCCTGAACTGCTGTGTGAGACCTTGGGAGAAAAGCTGAGACCCCTAGGAGGAAATTACAGCTGATGGATATTTCTAATTTCTCTAATACATGCATATCTCATTTTATTGTACTTCACTTTATTGCACTTCGAAGATACTGCATTTTTACAAATTGAAGGTTTGTGGCAACTCTGCATTGAGCAAGTCTACTGGAGCCATTTTCCAGCATTTGCTCACTTCACCTCTCTTTGTCACATTTTGGTAATTCTCACAATATTTCAAACTTTTCCATTATTATATTTGTTATGGTAAAGTGTGATCAGTGATCTATGACGCGCTGAAGACTCAGATGATAATTCGCATTACTGAGCAATAAAGTATTTTTAAATTAAGGTATGTACATTGTTTTTTTAGACATAATGCTACTGCACACTTAATAGTCTGCAATGTAAACATAACTTTTATATGCACTGGGGAACCAAAACATTCATGTGACTCACTTTATTGTGTCAGTTGCTTTATTGTGGTGATCCGGAACTGAACCTGCAATATTCCTGAGAAATAAATAGTATTTATAGCTGCAGTAAATATTTACTGAGTGTGGGCTGTGGTGCCAGGCACTATGCTAAGCCCTTTATGTAGACTATCATCTAGTTTCACCTTCACATCAATCTGTGATGGATAAATATCAGGGATGAAGAGACTGAGGCTCATAGTGGTCAGGTATCAAATCGGGATTCCAGTATCAGTTTGTCTGATTCCTCTGCTCATAATCGTGCCATGATAGTCATTGTCCTCCAAATTTAGGAAGGTTTTGGAGATAATTAAGCTAAGGCTGGGAATTTTCTTCTCCCTCTTTTTTTTTTTTTTTTTGTTTTTGGCCGCACCATTCAGCATGTGGGATCTCAGTTCCTGGACCAGGGATGGAACCCATGCCCCCTGCAGTGGAAGCTCAGAGTCCAAACCACTGGACCGCCAGGGAATTCCCCAAGGCTGGAAATTTTCTCACAGCAGAAATCATACAACAGAACTTAGATCTCAGACGGCACACTGGAATAACATCTGCTTTATCCACTTCAAGGTCATGTAAAGAAGGAAAACCAGTAATTCTACCACGGAAAGGATGGCAGACCTACAAGTTATGGAAGCCAGCAGGCACCAATCTCTTTTTCCCAAGGGCATGGTTTGCCTACGTATCCAAGTGCTACAACCTGGTGTGTGGACACACTTGAACCTAGGAGACCCAGACAAAGCCTTACTTGAACCCTCTCAGTAGTCACACTTACTCTTTATGCTTCGGTGAACAGACAATGGCAATGGCCTCTGGCAACATGAGCTGATAAGAACAGTGAGTGTGGAGATCAACACTGGATAAGAACGCAGTTTGGGTTGGATGTGTCTATAAAAAAAAAGAAAAGAGGACACTCTTATTGGACAATCCTATTGGACAATCAATAGCTGAGTGCTGGCCAAAGTCAGAGCCCAGGCCAAGAAAAAACTCTAGTTATTTGCTTTTTCTTTTTTACCATCATTAATCAAGAGGATTCTGAAAATGTCTTGCTGACATAATCCTTCCCTTTATGCATCTATGGAATAACTCTGACTTTGAGAAGAGGCTCTTGGGAGCGTTTATGTACTTTCTGCTTATTGGGATAACATAAAACTGAAAATTTGCCAAAGCCTTTACATAGATCTTCATTTAATCATCACAACTCATCTGGGAGATACTTAGTGTCTCAGTTTTACGTACAAGGATCCTGAGACTCCTTTAAGGAACTTGCTCACAAGGAGCACAACTGTGACTGGAAACCCAGAGATACTTATATACAACACCGTGGACATAAAAGGAAAAGTTTTGTTGAATATTCCACACTATGCTGGTATCCCTTTATGGATCCCCATTCCCTATAGATGAGGGAACAGAGCTCTCCGAGGTGTTGAAGATGTTTAGGACTCATCTCGCATGACGGGAGGGAAGGGGAGACTATAAATTAAAAGAGCTGTCTCCCAGGTTTGGGGCTATATACAGACCTGTGTTTAGGAGAGACAAACACGTGCACCCACATGATTTGTAATTCACAGCAAACCCCAACCACCCTTGAAAAAGGGATGCGATCACTTAAATC
Source organism: Mesoplodon bidens (assembly GCF_964165515.1). Classification (NCBI taxonomy): domain Eukaryota; kingdom Metazoa; phylum Chordata; class Mammalia; order Artiodactyla; family Ziphiidae; genus Mesoplodon; species Mesoplodon bidens. The sequence continues at coordinate 38,874,476 of NC_138176.1, forward strand.
ATGTATCCAACATCCCCGTCATGCTGGGTCCTGGCTCCATCGCTCCCTAGTTGTATGACACTGCAAAGATTCCATAACCTCCTCATGCCTATTTCAGCAATTGTAAAATAAGGATAATAATCATTTTCTTCATGGGATTGTTATGAAACTTAAATGAGACAATCCATGTAAAATTCTTAAAACAGTGCCTAGCACAGAGATAGGAATCAAAATCATTAGCTTTTATCATTGCTGTTGTCATTGCTGTTTTTATTGTAATGTTGTCATTTTTTTAATTTAATTTTTATTTTATATCGGAATATAGTTGATTTACAATGTTGTGTTAGTTTCAGATGTACAACAAAGTGATTCGGTTATACATATACAGATATCCATTCTTTTTCAAATTCTTTTCCTATATAGGTCATTACAGAATATTGAGGAGAGTTCCCTGTGCTATACAGTAGGTCCTTGTTGATTATTTTATATATAGTAGTGTGTATATGTTAATCCAAACTCCAAACTTATCCCTCTCCCCCTTTCCCCTTTGGTAACCATGTTTGTTTTCTATGTCTGTGGGTCTATTTCTATTTTGTATATAAGTTCATTTGTATCATTTTCTTTTAGATTCCATGTATGTGATATCATATGATATTTGTCTCTCTCTGTCTGGCTTACTTCACTTAGTATGATAATGTCTAGGTCCATCCATGTTGCTGTAAATGGCATTATTTCATTCTTTTTTATGGCTGAGTAATATTCCATTGTATATATGAACCACATCTTCTTTATCTATTCCTCTGTCGATGGACATTTAGGTTGCTTCCATGTCCTGGCTATTGTAAATAGTGCTGCAATGAACACTGGGGTGCATGTATCTTTTTGAATTATGGTTTTCTCCAGATAGATGCCCAGGAGTGGGACTGCTAGATCATATGGTAGTTCTATTTTTAGTTTTTTAAGGAGCCTCCATACTGTTCTCCATAGCGGTCGTACCAATTTACATTACCACCAATAGTGCAGGAGGGCTCCCTTTCTCCACACCCTCTCTAGCATTTACTGTTTGTAGACTTTCTGATGATGCCCATTCTGACTGGTGTGAGGTGATACTGCATTGTAGTTTTGATTTGCATTTCTCTAATTATTAGCGATGTTAAACATCTTTTCATGTGCTTTTGGCCATCTGTATGTATTCATTGGAGAAATGTCTATTTAGATCTTCTGCACATTTTTTGATTAGGTTGCTTGATTTCTTGATATTGAGCTACATGAGCTGTTTGTATATTTTAGAGATTAATCCCTTGTCAGTTGCTTCATTTGCAAATATTTTCTCCCATTCTGTGGGTTGTCTTTCCTTTTGTTTATGGTTTCCTTTGTTGTGCAAAAGCTTTTAAGTTTAATTAGGTCCCATTTGTTTATTATTTATTTATTTATTTATTTATTTCCATTACTTTAAGTGGTGGATCGAAAAAGATCTTGCTGTAATTTATGTCAGAGAGGGTTCTGCCTATGTTTTCCTCTAAGAGTTTTATAGTATCCCATCTTACATTTAGGTCTTTAATCCATATTGAGTTTATTTTTGTGTATGGCATTACAGAGTGTTCTAATTTCATTCTTCTACATGTAGCTGTTTTACACTTTTGCCAGCACGTCTTATTGAAGAGACTGTCTAATGTTGTCATTATTAACTAGAGGGCATAGACCCATAGAAACTGCTTCATGCCTTTACACATAACTATGATCTGTTGAAGAAATGCAAGATTTCAAAACCCCTTTCTACTTTATTTAATAAAATGAAGGTAAAATCCATTGATATCTATTTATAGAAAGATAAATGTCCGGCAGGGAAAAAATAACTATTGGTCTGCAAAGACTTAGATCAACTGAAGAACAGAAATTAACTTTTAAAGCCCAAGTCTTTAGTGAGGGCATGAGTGGGAGGGTCTGACTGCCTGTTACCTGATTCAGTGAAAACTTCTATTCATACATAGAGCCTTCTATGCCTTGATGAAAAAGTAAGAAGTGTTCAAAGAAGCTCTAGTGCTATGGAGGCAGCAAGCAGATTGTCAAACAGACAAATCACTCTCCCTTCAACTTATTTCCAGACTGAATGCACACTGTTAAGACATTCTGTTGTTTGTTTTTGTTTTGTTTTCATTGTTTCTGTTTTGTGTCTTTGTGTTGCACCTTAAGATATTCTGAGTCCTTCATTTCTGCCAAGAGGAATCACTCCAGCTCCAATAAGGACAGCTCTCCCATGGGAGAATGGTGCTCCAATCCCATGTCCCCATTCTATGGAGATAAAAATGATGCTGATGATGGTAATGACGATGATGACAACATCAGCAGCTGATGCCATTTATCACAACTGAATAACATGCCAGGCACTGAACTAGTCACTTTTCATGAATTAATTTTACAAGATGAGGTGAGTGCTGTTATTATCCCCATTTTACCAGATGAGGAAACTGAGCTAAGCAGAAGAGTAAATAACATGCTGAAGGGCATAGAGCTAGTTAAGCTGAGACGTCTAAATTGAAATCCAGATCCGTCTGATTCTGATTCAACCTTTCTTTCCTATGACCAATTTATATCCAAAAAATGTTAGCTCTGGAATTTGTTGCTATTGTTATGCCAATAAAAACCATCACAAAAAGTCATTACAACCACTGAAGTTTAGAAATACAGCATGTTACTGATTTCATTGAACCACAACAATCTGACATGGTAAAATTTTTAAAAAGCAAAGTCTTAGGATTCTAAAATTATGCTAAATTCATTATTTAAATAACTTCATTATTGCATACATTATATGTACATGTCAGAAGGGAAAATCTTTTGTTTCTGATCTGGGAAATGTTTTATGAGATAAATTAACACTGACTTTTCAACATAAGTGTAACTTAACTGTCATTCTTTCTCAGTTTATGTTACAATTGCTTTGCTACAATTTGTTTTCCTTTAAAATGCATTCTTGTTACAGAAAATTACATTAAACTAAATAATGCCTTTAAAATGACCCAATTTCTAAGCAAACAGTAAGGCACATACTGGTAAGGAAAACAAACAGACATACAGAAAATTTTTGCAAAGTCTTCATTATAAATAATTTCTTGTATTTGAGAGGTGGTTTATAGTTTTCAAAGGGCTTTCACGTCTAGTATGTTGCTTACAGCTCACACAAATTGGTGAGGGAGAGAAGGCATTCATTAGCCCTACTGGATCAATGAGGGAACCTGGAAACAGGACGCTAGGAGTCCTGATCCAAGGACTGTACAGGCACACAGTAATTGCAGGTGGAGCTAGGACTAGTCTCCTCTGCCCTCCTGAATTACAAAACACCAAAAGCTTGGTGATTGTGTGTGTGTGTGTTGAGGTGTGGGTGAGGATGTGTGTCCTGCCCCTCCTCAATACTTCTCTATAAAGCAAGTAAAATAAAAAATGCCTCCTTCTCACTCTTCAGAGGCCCTTGGAGGTCCCTAGGATGTGCCCTGGAAATCCTGACTAGCATCTCATGCTGTGAGATGACTTGTTTCTACACCAGGCCAAGATGTGTGAGACTGAATGGAAAAATGTCCCCAGACAGATGAAACCATGGATAGGAAAAGTACAATATCATCACCAAATATCATCAGCTATAATATGCTGAGTTCCTAGAAAAAATGTGCTAAGAAATTCACTGACATTATCTCACTATCACATGAAGTCCATTATTATGGTCCCCATTTTATGGATGATAAAGCTGATGCTCAGATTGCTTAAATAACTTGCCAACATTCCTATAGTGAATTCTTAGCAGAGCTGATATTTAAACTCATGTCTTTTGATTTGTAAGCCCTTTCCTGCTCCTATGGTGGCCTGGTGGATGTTGGAACCCAATGTTTTTGGCCCTACTCCGTGGCTGTTTATACAGTGACGCATGCATCCTTGGCCTGTAGGGGAGGTGAAGTGGAGGGTAAGGTCCCTATTTGATATGTACAAACACCTTTTTAAAAGAGACCTTTTCAGAAATTTTCTTAAAATATTTACTTTAGACCCACAGCCATGGGAAAGAGAATGTTAATAATTGTCTAATCATATTAGTTAAAAATCTGCCTAGGTCTCCATTAGACTACATAAAACCATCAAAACAAGTCAGCTGATTTCCAAATGTTTATCTCTCTTTCAACTTGGGATGGTAGGAAAAAGCATACTATAGCCCTCTCCAAATCTGGATTTGACAGATGTAGACACAGCCTAACATTGAAGAAAATGCTTTAAAACGATGACGTTTATTACACTTGAAAATTTTTAAAAAGAAACTATTTCTTAAGCTAAACTTCCTCCAGAAGGAAAACAGCCCGCCAAAAAAAATAAATAAATAAACTGAAACCCAAAAGGTGAAACGTACATGGATCCAACCCAGAGTGAGGAGATTGTGTTGATCCTGAACACCGAATAATTCTTCTACATTCTCCACGTCGCAATAGTCTGGTCCCGCAGACTGTTTTGGCACGATTAAGTGGGTAATAGTAAATTCATTATGCATCTGAAAAACAAATAGCAAAGAGAATAATAAGCATCTGGCAGAAAAAAAAAGGCTGAGTAGGAAGTATAATGTTTTAACAAGACTAGAAAGTGCCCACCACTTACATCATCATCCTCCCACACCGACCCATCACAATTCAAAAACAAAGCCCCATACTTGAACACGGATCATCTGCCCAAAATTTGAGAGTCAGTTGTTTGGAGCCTGAAACCCATTTTCACAATATAAAATGTATCATAAATAGGAATTAGCATCCTGGGCTGGTCCCTGGAAGTTTAGCTAATAAATAATGGTGTGTTATATTACACCTGCAATGGAAAAAATCAGAACAAAACAGCAGCAGGTTTATTTGGTGGGGAGATGCTAATTAAATAATTTTGTGGTTTTATTGAAGGACATTTCTAAGGTTTGTGAAGGTTGAAGGTCTTGTTTTTAGTCTATTAATTGTTATTTAATTTCCTGTGGAGATTTATGACTTTCTTCTACTATGGGGGGGGTGTTGGGGGGCGTGGAATTCACTGGGATTTTCCATAATTAAGGTAATGTTTTGGATTGGCAATTAGATAAAGAGAAAAGAAAAACAAATTGCCCCCCTTAGGTAAAAGATAAGAGTTGAAAGGAAGAGGGTTGTAAAGTAGTGATAGGATCCTCAGAAAAAAGAAGTTTGTGTGGTGAGAAGCTGTCCATCCTTGCACAGCACCATCTTGTCTCTAGTCTTAGGGCACTTCTGCAAACTGGGCCCTATTCCTTTGGCCTTGATTACACCACTTCTCTCCATCCCAGCCCCTCCTTTCATGGCTAACTTTATGTATTCTAAACGTATGTAGTATAAACATCGGCTTTCAAGGAACCCCTTCTTGACCCTCCCAGGCAGGGTTTCCCAGTTACACCTTCCCATGATACCCTGCACTTCCACTGAGAGCACCCAGCTCCATTTATAATTAATCATCTCTCTGGTTCTTTATAAGCATCATGTGGCAAAGACTGAGGCTGTTGTAGGTGACTGAATGCCTGTCTGATGAAGGAATGAATGAAGAATGAATCAATGAATGAGTGAATCAAACTAAGTACAACATATGGTCTTGAGGAAGAAGCATCCATAGCATACTGCCCCCTGCAGGGCAAAGAAAGTGGCTGTGGGGAGGAGATGGCAGGTCACTCTCCTTTGCTTGTCTCCTGTGTTTCTTCTGCCCTGGGGAAACGTGATGATGCAACACTGGAATATAGTAGGAGAATGTGTGTTGAATGAAACATCTTATTCAGTTAAATAACAGTTCCCAAGTAAATGTTTAGGGATGAAAATGTGCCTGGACTTAGAAACATAAACTGATACCCCACAGAGGGTACAAAGGCACTTCCAAAGAAGCATTATTCCTCTTTCTTGAAGTAGGAAATTAAATGTATCTTCTCTCTTTTATCTCCTTCTAGTTTGATATTGTCTTTCATCACTTATTTCTGATAAAATCTTCCATACTTAAATATGACCTGTGCTATAAGATTTCAGTTTGTTGAAACTACTGCCTTAAAGAAAACAACAAAACCCTAGCTTTAGTCTGCATGTATCTGAAAAAGGGTGGCAAGATTATATCTACCACAGACGAAAGCAGGTTGAGTTAATTAGAGGAATATATGTGAAACTAACAATTGCAACGGAAATTTGATTCAGAAAACTAGATGGTTCTGGAAATCTGAAAATCTGAAAGCCACCCTTTTTCTAAACAAGGATTTAACTTATGGTTTGATTAGTTAGTTCTTTACAATAAACTTTTATAGTATCTCTGAAATTTTACAATCCATTTTCTAGAAGGATAATTCCATTAATAATGACAGTAGTTTTATGAAATTAATCTATATTAAGTTAATTTCATAATGTTTACAAAACTTAGGATGCTTTTGTTCTGCTCAGCTTATCACAAGAAAGCCAGCTCTACTGAAAGTATCCTGTGCAGGGAAGATATGAAACAAAGACCATACCAGTTTCCCACAGAGTATTCCACAGGTTTCTATTCCTCTCACTGTATTAGATTCTGCCAGGAGCAGAAATCTGTGGCAAAGATCTCTTGATAAAACGACGTATCTCAGTCCTTCAACCACTAAATCTAAGAAACAGAAAAGGGAGAAAAAACAAAAAGAACAAACCTTACATCCCATCCTTCAAAACTGTTTTTAGCAAGTGACTGCAGGTAAATATAAATTTCAAAAATGAAATAATCAGGTGCTCCACTTTCTGTATTTCATTTTAAAACTTGTAAAAGTGAACATTGACTAGAAGGAAGGTAAAATTACCCCTTGCATATAAATTATTTATATACAAGTGGGAAGGTGCAAGCACTTTTACATTTTTGTGCCTTATATCAACTATTTACATGTATGTGTGTGTTTTCTTTTGGCACAAAGTGCATAGGCTGCATAGAATACATCTCATATTCTATAAGTGGTAGGATAAATCTCTTTTTGTGTTTGCCATGTGTTACTTACATCTTATGAAAGTTGTTGATCATTAGGTAAAAGCACCATGTTTTTGGAAATAATTGGCAGTAGAGTCATTTATATAATGGTTGCTTATCATAAGTCTTTCAAAATAAATGGAAATATAAATTCCACTTAACAGTGTCTGCTGGGAAATTTTCCCTTTTGGTTTTGGAAAGCTGCCAGCACTGATGTAGCAGTCCAGGCAGCACTAACTTTTGGCAGAAACACATAACCCCTTTGGAGGTTAACACCCGTGTGTACAGATCCTCCCGGGCCAGGGAAATGCTAAATATTTAAATGTAATGACTGAACAAGGTTCTGAACAAACAAGTTTTCCAGCATCTTCTTTCCTTTCCAGTGTGTTTACCTTTAGGATTCAGGGCTTCTTGGTCAAAATACGTGAAAGGAAAAAAAATGCTCAGAATTTTTCTCTCTTAAGATCTCTGTACCACGATCAAATACAGTGCTGTTTATTATGGAGTCTCTGTTCTACCAGGGGGTAAATCACGTTTCCTGAATTCTGAGGTTACATATAGCAAAAGTCAGGTGATATTGTCATTCACACCACATCATGTAAGGGAACTACCACAACTAACAATAAAATGAGAAGACCCCTCCCAGATGCCACAGAAATATGGTTCCATTAGAGGAGATTCCATGTCTTGTGGGGTGCATTTCCTCACTTACTCTGAACAGCACTTAGAGTTGCAGCTGGCTTTAAGGCCCTGTTTACGGGAGGCGAGTGGCCAGCGTAATTGGTTGCATCACTTTTATTAGGCTGATCTGCAAATACATTCAGCAAGGAATTGTTCTGGTGTGTGGAAAGGCAGGACAAAGCACTCCCATCAATCTGCTCTGACTGTGCTGGAGTTTCCTGGCTTCGCATCTGACTCCGGGCTAATTCTTGCTTCTTCAGCTGATCTTCGAAAAACAAGAACTGCTTCGATTCTAGCTGCTGCTGGCGCATCTGAGCGATCCGCTTCCTTTCTGCCTCTATTAATCTCTGATGCTCCAGTTTTTTGAGAATTTCAGCTTTATATTTGTTCTAAAAAAATGTGGTTGCCAGAAGAAAAGGTTAGTTTCCAAGGCAAAAGCATCAAACTGGGATTAGACAGTTTCAATCTTCTAGCAGACGGAGAGACACAGCTAGGTACTGCGATATGCCCACAGGGACACTCCTGAGACTGCCAGGAAAATATATAACATCGTGGCAAAAGCTCCTTAATCTGATTACGGGAGCAGTTCTAAATCCACTTATATTTTACCAGAGACGGGCCAGGACAATCAAGTTCCCTCCACCCTCCTGTGCTTTGAAATATTAGTAAATCAAAGTCAGGATTATCTGCACAGCTTGACTGATCAGACCATACCTCAGAAATAGTTATATCACCCTGGACTGCACTGTCCAATATAGTAGCCACTAGCTACATGTGGCTACCTAAGTTTAATTAAAATGAAATGAAATTAGAAATTCAACTCCTCAGTTCTCACTAGCCACATGTGAAGCACCACGGGCTACTGCCTCCCATATCAGAGAGTGCCAAATAGAACATTTCCATCATCATACAAAGTTCTATGGGACAGTGCCACCCTAGAACCTTTTGCATTTGACTCTATAACTCATACTGCTGGAATTTTATGGAGAAGGGGGAATCACTAACAAATGGTTCTCAGAATGTGGTCCAATCAACTCTATCAAAACAAACTACTAGGAGTTTTGTTAAAAATGAAGATTCCCAAGCTCCCCAGTCTTAACAAAAATATCCAGGCATTATTAGGTCAAAGAATAAATCTTTAACAAACTTCTCAAATAATTCTGATGAAAACTAGACTTTGGGAGCTACTGTAAGGCAGGGGTGGGGTGGGGGACAGAGCTTACAGCCGTGTAAGCTTACAGCATATCAGCTTACAGTTTGATATGCACTCTGGGTCTTGTTATAGAGCAGACTGGCCTTCAGCGGGTCTGGGGTGGGGCCTGAGAATCTGCATTCCAACAGGCTCCCAGGCGATGTGAGCGTTGCCTGTAGCAAAGGCTTATCAGTGTGTTTGTTCATCTCTCCAAGGCGTAAAGCCTGCCATTCTATCCCCCAAAGATTTCTACATGTCATATACTTGGGATCCTACTGTGGACTAGGAAGTAACTGGTGTCACCAAAGGCAGACCAGGTAACAACTGCTGAGGCCGCTCCTCCCAGAGAGCTCCTGAGAGGACCAGCATGCACATTGCTGAGTAGGGAAGGGAACTTAACTGGGCTGTTAAGTTAAATCCCTTCCTGCTATTCTGTCCAAGCCGCCAAAATCACTTGTATCTTTTATACTGAAAATCAAATCATCAGTATCCACACTGGAGGAAATCTTCTCATTTCAACATTTCTTCTGTCACTCAGTGTAAACAGCTCACTCAAACCTGCCTTCTAGCCATACCAAAGGAAGTAGAGAAGGCCTGTGACCACACTCCGAGGTAACAAGATTGGACTGAATTGAGAGTCAGTAAAAGTGACAACTTCCAAAGCACATAAACACATAGCCAAACAAAAAAGCAAAACAACCTTTATCATTATGCTGTAAACATTAAGGGTTCAAGTGTTGAACTGGAGTATCTTATAGACTGACTGGTCAGCTTCTTCTTTCAATGCCCTTCAGTCTCAGACATCATTTTCATTTTCACTCTCTATTTAATAAGAATCCAGGAGCCATCACCCCTTGGTGATATGATTACATTTCACTCATATGGTTAGCCATTATTCCATCTGGACGTTATACTGATTATAATATTTAAGAATCAAATTCACATTTCCAAAGCATACATAATTAGACACATCAGAAACCATATACTGTTCTCCCTACCTCTCTTCCTGTCTCCTTTCATTGCTAAAGAGCAGCCATCTGGCTCAAGATTACATTGGCAAGAGTTGGTCAAAAAGCTCTGCTGAAATCACTGTAAGAAGTCTATTTTCTAATGCTTCACTTTATTAGATTTTGTCAGGAAATAAAAATACCACATCCTTGGTGCAAGTGCTTAACCAGGATATCAACATGAATTTTTTATGGGTTTTACATCACTGTATTTTTAATTTTTAATTTGAATGCATACGACATTTGAAAAACTCATTAAAATGAAATTCAAAAAATATTTGCACAGAAAACAGTCATGCAATAAATGTACCAATTGAACTTACTTCACTTTGCAAATATTCTTGGTATTCTACATTATATTTCTTTAAAAGGTCCTTTTTCAATTCATCTGTCCTTGGGAATGCAATCTCCTTCAGTTTCTTTTAAAAAATATATATACACATATTGATTAGTGGGATTTTCAGTATAGTCAGCTTTCAGATCATCAGCTGAGAAAGAAAAACAGCTGGTATGTGCATTAGAAATCAAGACACAAGTAACCAAAGATGATCGTGGAAAAATCAATCTTTTCTAGGGCTCCAACATATAACTTTTCAGTAGAGAAGAGAAAAGATTATCCCCTTTGTAAGACCTTTATCGACTTCACTGGTTAGATAAGCATTTTGTTTAGTAGGTACCTCATTTTTAGGTAGTGGGTTTGTAACTGCACATTCCATGGTAGGTAAATTTTATGGCATCATAGTTAGAAGGGACCTCAGAGAATACCGTAAGTAGGGATCCCTAGGCTTAACAGACTGTAAAAAGCAGCTGAGGCACTTTTTATAAAAATATAGATTCCCAGGCCTAACCCGAGACCTACTGAGACAACATGTTTAGAGAAGGGATTGGGATCTGGATCTCAAACAATTTCCCAGTGATTCATAATGCAGGAAAATCTGATACAGTCCAAGCACCCACCAGCCCTGTCTTTGTAGAGATGAGGAAACAAAGGCCTAGAGAGACTGAAAGGCTTGTCCAATGTCATACAACTGGCTAATGGCCTCATTAGGACTAAAACTCCTAACTCTAGCCAATCTTTTGTCATCCATCCATCCAACCATCCATCCATCCATTTATTCAAGCACAAACAGAAAATGTATATGCTTCTGGAGAATTCTTTCCCTACAAGTAAAAATAAGAATAACCCTAAATTAGAGTAAAAGAGTCACCTTGGCAGCCTAGGACCTTGGTTTCCATACAGAATTTTCTGAGTTTACGTGAACAAGAGTATTGAGGGGAAATGCTACTCAAAGGCCTGATAATGAATGACCCTTCAGATAGTGTACAGAAAATTTTAAATGTAGATGACCATTTGACAAAAATTTGTGTTCTGCTTACAGGCACCCCCAGGCCTGACATAGCTGGTAAGAAAGCTTTTATTCTGTTATGTGGTAAAATATTTTTTGAGAGTAATTTAAAATTTCATACTGTGATTGACTTTGTATACATTGTTTTATCTTCTGTCATATAAAATCAATCCAAACTACTTAAGACAAATAAATGGAAAACATTTTAAAATGTTATCTAAAAGGATATATTCTTAGCTAAAGATATTTGGAACTATATATGCAGCAAATGTTGATGGTAAATAAATACTTTTCAACAACCTTCCTTTTCCTTTGGAATATTTCAGGCCACTCACTAAACACTTTATTGTCTCATAGGCTAGTACTATAAGAAGAAAATGACTAGAACTTTGTGGCTGCCTTAATAATCAACACTGATATTCAAATAGGTTTTGGGTTCAGAATTGTATGGAGTAATCAAAACCAGTCAAAATGACTGTCTCAAATAAGCACGGGGAAGTAGACAACCATTCTCTCAATCTCTGGGAGGAATCATAAAATAATTCCTTCTTCACGTCTTAATATGATTAAGTATATTCTTGATCTTTTTCTTTATTTTTTTTTCTCGTCTCAAGTAGACATCCCACAGTAATGATGACTAAAGGTCTAGGAAGAGATCGAAACACCATAGCTAATGGAATGAATCTTTTGTACTTAAACTCTTGAGAGGATGAGACAGAGGAGAGGAAGGGGATGAATCAATAATGGATACTTGTGGAACATTTGAACCCCCCAGGGGAGAGTCTATCCCACAATACCTTCATAATATCCTGCTTTTCGGGTACTGCACATTGCTGGTAATCTCGATGGTTAGGAAGCTTTTCTACAAACAAACTGCAGAAAAAGAAAACACATCCTTGGCATTATATGACAGAAAAAGCTCAATGATGGCTTCTAATTTGAGAATGAGCCTCCTTTTCAAACAGGACATGGTTAATAACATTATTTAACCTATATTCTTTCCATTTGCCTTTCCATCAAAGGTTGGCCCAAGTATGATTTTGACATTACAGGGTAGTTAAGCTCAGCAAACTAAGCACTGAGGTTAAGAGGGTTAAATTTGGGATGCTCCCTGATGAGACCACATCACTGGTTTTTCTCGGGTCTTCAGCACTCTATCCCACTTGAGCATCATTTGACTTATGTGTAGTGCTGGCAACACTGAGGATCACGTGAAAATGTAAGAGTTTGGAAAGATGGATGTAACCCCTTCTCACCATTGAAAGACTCAAAGGGCCACTGATGAATCAGTAGTGCCATGGTGTCTATATTAAAAACTCTTAAATGAGAATTCATAACTCAGAGAAATGTCAGCCAGAATCCTTAATGGATTAGGAGGTGCTAATTAAGAGTTAATTATTTTTCATCACCTTTTGAGGAACAAGGGACAATAAAATGAAGGGAAATCAGTACAGCAAACCAGGTACATTGCTTCCAGGGAAAGTGAAGATATTGCTTCCACAAGGGCAGGAAATTCTGTTTTTGGTTTTTCCTTATTGATGTATTCTTAGCCTGTAGAATGGTATCCCTCTCGTAATGAATGTTCAATAAATATTTGTTAAATGAATGAAAAGCTCTTAGAGCAAATACTATTTTTGATCAACTAATATGTTATACCTTATAACTACTGATGTTCTATTGTTTACAAATCACACATACACTCATCATCTCATCTATAGAATACAGAGGAATGGTATTATAACTCTTATCTCTCAAATAAGAAAATTAAAGCCTAAAGAAACTACATAAGGTGTGTCAGTTGCCTAAGGCTTTTGTAAGTAGCATAAAGTCATAGACATTTAGAATTGAAGAGACCTCAGAGATTTTCACCCATAAGTCTTTCATTTATGTGGATGAGGAACTGAACTCACAGAGGATAACTGAATTACCTATGGTCATATCGTTAATGACAGGAGAGAATTCAAATATTCTGATTACTCAGTAACTCAGAGAGTGTAGTGGCCCTTTACCACACTTATGTGTGTGTGTGCAAAACCCAGAAGGTGAAAAAAATATTATCAATTAGTAACTTATAGTTCAGAAACTAAAATGGAAAATGTGTGCTATCAATGACAGTTTATAACGTCCAATTTCATGGTTATTGCTTAACTTTATAGAAACTTGATTTTTCCCAGGTAGGATGAGTGTTGCCAACCATTCTCTAAATTTCCAAGAAGTTAATTAGCTTGAATAAAGTGCAGAGCCCACTTTGCACACCATATTAACTGCCTTTAATTTCGCCCATGGTAGAATCATGGATGCAGTATTTAAAACAGTTGATCTTTTCAGCTTCTCGAATGTTCTCAGGTTAAGTCCCCAACTAAACTAATACAATTAATCAATGTGTGATTTCCAGTTAAAACAAAAATAAGGGGTTCAGCTCAGATGAAATAATTTTTGGTAACAGGAGATCCTCCCAATCAGTAAGCTGGCAAATTGGTATAGAAAACCCAAATCCCGTTTCTTTTAGTTCAAACTAGGATATCTTACTAACAAATATTTATCTAATGTGAAGTGTGATATTTTTACATGACTGTTTTGATGGAGCCACTTTCACTCAATATTTTGGAAGCTCTTTTATACATACAATTCTTACACAGCTAAATAATTGCCTTAAAAAAATACTAACTACAATGTGAAACCAACTACTACACTCTGTCCCGGAATCAGTTCCTTCCTAGGGTCGTCAATTTATCCCCTAGTCTCAACCCATCAAATTAAATATTTAAAATGTTAATGGCGCATTCCAGGTGTTGTAGATGGAACTACAATATGATGTCTGCTTTCATAACGCTTGCATTCCTGTGAAGGAAGAATGACACAAGACAAGAAATTTTATTTGTGAAGAGAGGGAAGGGGCATGCTGGTTACTGCGCTGGCCTGTTGAAAGGTGTCTGACATCCCTGAGCTTCGCTCTATCCCTGATCATTCATCCCTAAGCCTCAGAGATGGTGTAAGGCCACCTTTGAGTACATTACTTGGTAACTTAAAAACCTGGACATCTCATGCTTTGGGAGATTGTAAATTCATTCTGAATATGAAAATATGCCGGCATCTAAGCTATCTCACCAAAATACCATGTAAGTATTTTCCCCAATTTTCTCATTTCGAAGACCTCCAAAATAAAACACTTACGTTATAAATTTATTATAAAGAACAAAGGCATTTTCCAAGTTTCCTTCTTCCAAATACACGGACGCCATTCTCTCCATTTCTACTCCAGATCTAAAGTAGCAGCGCGGAGTGATATCTTCATTGATGGTGATATTACAACCCAGCTTGCTTAGGGCGCGGACTCGCTCTTCTGGGCTGAGGGAAACATCCCTGTGGTCCGGCATGGCAGCTAACTTTTTCTGCAAAGTTGAATTTGAATCTCTGGTTATAAGAAGAAATGAACATGACTGAAATTATACATGTATTTTCTGTACTAAATACCTGACATCAATACCTAAGGAAAGTTTTTCATAAAAGTTAATGATACGGTAAAAATGTCTTTTTGCTTAAATGTGTGGTCTACACACCAAAAAGACAACACATCTCCAGGGTTAACATACACTCTTTTGGACTAAGACCTCTCATAGGTTTCAGCTACAATTATGTGGCAGTTCCTGGGTATGCAAATGTTTTAGGTCATTTTAGGTAAAATATCATTGACCCTTATATCCTCACGGAAGCAAGCCAAGAGATGGATTCCTACCAGGGTAGGGATCATGTCATTATACTTGAAGGGCCTCCAAGAGATGGCTTGGATTCGAAGTTACTATCAGGATTCAATTCTATTCCAAAACACATCTGGTTTTATAAGTAGCTTTCAGGGCCTCCCTGTATCTTTACCAAGTGAATAAAACCCCAAAAATAATTCCAGGAAAAACCTTTTCAAGCATATGGCCATTCCCCCCACCCCTTTTTTAACATAAAGACACTCTCAGAGCTCAACATAATAGTAACTACACCATTAATTATTCCCTGACTGAGAAAAATAATAATAATTACTAAAAAAAGTCTATGATATTAATACATTTGTATTTTATTAATAAAAACAACATCTATACACATCTGAAAAAACATGGAACATATACATTCAGGATAATTATTCAATTCTTCAATAAAAAGTCAGTGCTTTTGAAAGGTGAAAAAGCCAAATTGTTTCTGTTAAAGGCCATATAGCAAGTTTCTTAGGCTCAGTGGGACATATAGCCTCCCTGGCAGCTACTCAGCTCCGCTGGTATGAAAGCAGCCATAAACCCCACATAAACAAATAATCCTGACTGTGTTCCAAAAATATTGTTATTTGACCACAGGTAAATGTTTCAATGACATCAGAAAGTTAATGGAAAAAAAAAATCTTTGGAAATTAGGGCATTTGCTAAAGCAGACTTCTAGCCTCCTGTGTGCACAAAAGTAACTTGTCCATTTTTTATTACTATACAGTCTACCCTGAATTATAATTATTTGTATACAAGTATTTTTGACTCCTTATGAACTCCATGAGGGAAAGGAATCATTTTACACTCATCTCTGTCCTCTGGAATGTAGTATATTCCTTGCAACACAGATGACAACCAATAAATGTATCAAATAAAGGAGGAAGAGAGACAGGGAGCAACATGATTATAATTAGATTATCTTTTTATCTGAAGGAAAAAAATAAAATTTATTTTCCCTTTACGGGAATGGTGCTACCCTTCCTAAGTTTAAAATTGATTTCAGAGATAAACTGGGAAATAGCCTAAACTCTTCATCAATCTGTAGTGTTTCATTTGCATATGAACTTCTTAGATGTAAATACATTTTCCAGAGGAAAAAGCCTTAGTGTTCATTTTTACATTGACATGTCCACTAAAATTTTAATTATTCCTACATAATGTTCTAGAAAAACACACAAGGCACTCCATAAGGATGACTCCTTCCTTTGCCAAGGTAGAAGTGGGTCAGCCTTTATTGTCCCACAGTGCCTTGACAATATGGGGTCAGAAAGTGAAAAGTTCCTACAATTTTCTGCTACTCAAACATACTCTCAGAAGCAACTGAGCATCTGTGAAGGACTTTTTCCTCGGAGAGAGAACACTAACCTATTTCAGAGTAAGAACCAGGCCCTCTATTTCTTTATGTTCTGGTGCTAAGCTTTGTGTGTGTAGGGTATTCAGTATACCGCTGCTCCCAGGGCTACAGGGGTAGTGAGTGGGTCTGGGATGGTCATCAGGAGGAGGGGGAGGGTAATGACAGCTTTCGTTAGCAAGCCCCAAGGACAGGCTGGCAACATTAAAACTACGGTTTCCAGAAGTTGTAAGGCACAAAGTACAAAAACAGGGCCATGGAGATTATATAACGTTCCTATATTCACATTCAGAGACTGATCTGGGACACACAATAAGCTCATGGGATCCCAAGGCCCCTGTTATTTCCTCTCTAGCACGTTATTTCTTCTAAGATGTAGCTCAGGAAGGTGTGTACTATGTTGGCTGTAAGGAGAAAAGATGAAAAGGATGAGAGTTTCAAATATTCACACATTTACACAAAGATCCCAAAGCAGCATCTAGGTACTAAATAGAAAATTATTTCCTTGGTCATTACCACACAAGGTAAGCCTCTAATTTTTATCTGGGAAGAAGCTGAGGCACAAAGAAGTTGAAGTACCTGCTCCAATATCATCTGTGAAATTCTTCTCCCCAGTGTTGTGCTAAAGGACTACACTCCTGGAATCGAACCAGATAAATTAAAATTTCACACTTTCATGGGAAAAAAAGCATTATTTTTAATTCTAGCAAAGATGGTTTTATTAATCACTTCCTCAAAGGAGAGGACCACGCAGATGGATGAAAACGGCAAGTGCTCAACTTCTTGAAGTAATTGTGACTCATTTCACATTCAGTGTTTCTGTTCTTCTTTTTGGGTTTTCGGACCACATGTAAAATATCGGTTGGTGCCACCTACCAGGGAATTCACCGTTAACGGCTGATCCATGTTGTCCTGTCTACAAAATGATGGTGTTTATTGTTTCTTCTCAATCACTTCATCTGTTTCAAAGACAAAAAGCAGAGCTATGGTTATTTCTTGAGAACTCAAGTCTCAAATCCCAAATGCCAGGCTTATTTCTGCCTCAGAAAAATTATGAACAAATTGAAATAACTTATATAATCTGAGACTATTGGAAATCTCTTCCTGAAAATACAAAACTGCAGGTGGTTATAAGGTTTCTTGAAGTAGACTTTTAAAACAGGAAGTGTGAAGAGAATTAGTTATTGCCTAGTACCCAGTATGAATCTGCTGGGTGTTATCTTACTTAGAACACTATGCAAGGTTATAAAGTGGATTTACTTGCTTCAAAAGGAGAAAGAAGGTCATTGTGATTGAGAGCATGGACTCAGACCTGGAGCCCATCTGGGCTTAAACTAAGTCTTACTGGCTGTGGTAGGTAGAATTCTAAGATGGTGCTATGATTCCCACCCCTTGGGATCCACAGGTTTATGTAATCCCCTCCTCTTGAGTGTGGCCAAGACCTGTAACTGGCTTCTCATCTCAGCAGAACATAGCAAAGGTGATGGGAGATTACTCCCATGTTTATTATATTCTGTCATATGGCAAAGATGAAGAGATTCTGCAGATATATTAAGGCCCCTAATCATTTGAGGTTCAATTAATCAGAAGGGAGATTATCCTGAGTGGGAGACCTGTCCTGCTGACCTGGAAGACTCAGCCATCCTGAGTTCCACAGCAGTAGGGACATGAATTCTGCCAAGAAGAGGCAGAATTCTGCCTTGGAAGAGGGCTCCAAGCCTCAGATCAGATCCTTAGCCTGGTCGACGCCTCCATTGCTGCCTTGTGAGACCCCGAGCAGCGGACCTAGTTATGCTGTGCCTGGACTCCTGACCCACAAAACTGTGAGATAATAAATGTATGTTGTCTTAACACATGAAGCTTGGGGTGATTTGCAGTGCAGCAATAGAAAATGAATACTCTAGCTGGGTGACTGCAGGTAAATATCTAGCCTTTCTGTGCACCTGAATAAGGGGGGAAAAAAATAGTACCTATGTCATGTCGTTGTGGTAAGGATTAAATGATTTAGCACACAAAGTGCTTAGAACAGTTCCCAGCACATAGTCAATATCATATCAATGTCTGCTATTTCTAGAATCTTGATTTTGCAGTTGAGGAAACTGAGGCTCAGGGATGTTAAGTGAATGTACCCAAGTTCAAATAATCACTCAATAAATGTTAGTCTCCTTCCTTTGTATGCTAGTTTAGGTTGAGCTCTGCATGATCACTTCCCACTTCTAAATTTATGTCGGCTTTTATCTTCCACTAATCACTTATGCGACGCTGAACACGTATTTTCTCCTCAGTTCCTCATTCATGAAATGAGGGGGTTAAGCTACACTCTTTCAAGTTACAACATTCTGTGATTCTCGAAAACTTCAGAAGTAGATTATTCAATTTTCTGTGCTATTTTCTGACCTGAATCCATGGCTGGAAAATCCTTCACTTAGTGTATTCTGATCTTTCCCCTTCATCCTCTCCAGTGATCCCTGGAGTACACATCAAGCTGTAGGCCTGCAGGTTGCAGAAATGCCCAAGAAAGAAAGGACCTACAGAGAGTCCCAGTCACAGTGTAGTTTTAAAATCCAAACTAATCCTGGGACCACTGAATGTAGGCAATCCCTTTGGGGAAATTACCACTGCTTGGTGAGAATACAACAGAAAAAAAAGACGGTAAAAGAGTTAAGGAGACAGAACAAGGAGGCTTATGGAGAATTTGAGGCTGGGTGGGGAGAGAAGAGGCCAAGGAAATACTAGTTACTCATTGATTAGGGTCTCCTAAACGCCAAGAATGAATTCTTTTAGGGGTTACTCAGATCCTTAAACAGAGCACAAATAATTTAAAAAGTTGGAAACATAGGAACAGCAGTTCTAAAATCAAATAACCCTGAGACTTGTTTAAAATGCAAACTCCTGGAACTCAAAAGGATTCTGGATCCCCTAGTTTTAAGCCCACCAATAGCATTGTTAGGATGTGGTGCAGGTGATTTTGATACATGAGACTTCCAAGCAACGCTTTGAAAGACACTGCATCTGAGAATGTATCAAGCAGGATTCTTAGTTGCTAGCAAAGGCACCGACTCTTGAATCCACAGAATGATAAGGGAAAGGTCACAAATCTCCAAGAAGGCCAGAGAAATTGGGCCTGGAGGCTACATACCCAGCAACATGACCCCAAATCACACAGCAGCACTGGTCTGCTGCCTGTCACTGATGGGCGGGGGAGCCAGCGGCTTCCATCACCAACACCAGCTGCTGTCTGGGAAACCATCTGTGGAGGTGCCACATTTTTTTTCATGTCACTAGCTTCTACTTCAGAATATGATATGGAGGTGCCTGACTGGCAGAACCTAGGTCACATGCCTGCAGCCAGGCTGCAAAGGTGGTTAAAAATGCAAATATCTAGCACTTCACACTTCCATAGGAGGCAAAGTGGGATGTGCCAGGTGAGAAAAGGTAGATTCAGGGCTGGGTGGCCAAAAACAATGGTAAGTGAGCAGAAAAATCAAACTTTTCCGCAGTAAGCTTCTAGATGTATAAAATGCTTAATTCAATATATCTTGAACACCAGAATTTATTAAATTCCTATAGATGAAAACCAATAGTTAAATCTCTCTTTAACTCTATTAACTCCCACACACAAATTTATTTATAATTCAGAAACAGAAACCAACTCCCCTCAAATCTAATAAGAAAGAAGTTTATACATTGGTCAGTCAACTGCTTCTTTTTGGACCATTAACTACTCAGTGGCAGTGGTCCTGCCTTAATTCCTTTATTTTTCAATCTGCAGTCCTAGCACTTATCCCCTGCAATATAAACAATTACCAATGTCAGCATAAACAGGTTATGTTCTCAAGACCAGTAGACGTCAAAGTGATACAGATTCCCTAAGGGGTCTGCAAGGTCAATATTATTTTCGTAATATTACTAAAACATTATTTGCTTTTTTTACCATCCATCTGTATAGTGGAGAGTTCCATAGGGTACAAGTTAATGGCTATGCTCACTTGTACCTTCTTGTAAATGTCTGCTACAATTTTTAATATGGTAAATATAAATAGATATAACCCACAGAAACAAAGCTTTTTAGTGCCCTTAGTAATTTTTAAGAGTGTAAAGTAGTCTCATGACCAAAAAATTTGAAAACCTGCTGCTCTAGATCAACTACGCAAACAAAACAAAACCTCACCATGCTACTTCAATCTAACCAGAAATATAGTGGGCCATGAGAATCTAAAAGATGAAAAAATAATGGTCAAGTATCACCTTCCATTTGTACTACTAAGGTCTCACTAAAATAATTAGAAAACTGAGGGCACAATAAGAGATATCTTACCTCACAGAACCCAAGACCCACAAGAGAAAATGTGGCAGACTGCTATATAATCTGCAATACCCATTCTCTTTTTCTAATATAAAAATATAATTTGTTAGTTGATACATAGCCTGGATGTCTCTATGTCTCAACTTCCCCCAAGGAAATGTGGAAGCAGCTCTATGATTCTGCCCTTTAAAACCAGCAGCAAGTAATGCCAAGAACAAAAGTGGACAATACCTAACCTGTTAACACAGTGTTTCTTTTGTGACCTTTTTAGCCTTAATTATTAATTCCCTTAATTTTCCTTCTCTTTCTCTTTTTTTCTTAAATAGTTTTTTTGCGGGGGCGGTGGGGCTAAGCTCTGAATCCTGACTTACTTGCATACACAGAGTCAGATTTTCCAGAATACAAAGACTAACCAGGCAGGAAAGAGTCTCCTGAGAGACTGGGCACACAGGACAGCCAGTGAGACCATGGCCCAAATGTGTCGTTTTCTCACTGGTACTCCTTTCAGGCTGAGTGCTGTAGGGAACTGGATAAGCAGGGGCGGCAGATGAGAGAGGCCAGAACACCTCATGTCACATGCTGTAGTCTCATTTCTAATTGGCCAAAAGCAGCCTTTCTTCTCCCCACTGGGTTAGAGTTCAGGTTTTCCTGGAAGAACATGGTGCAATTTACTTAGTTGGAGATCAAGGAAATGATCATAACCTAGACTGTGGGCTGCAGTGACCTAATCTGATTTAGATAAAAGGAGGTTAAAGGGTCACTCCCAAGCCTTAAGTGACAGAGGCAGAAAGGAGCATCTCCTGGGTCACAGGAGGCTTATAGATTGGGACCTGCTTCAGGAAAAAAAAAATGACCTAAGCCCATCCTTGCTGTTCATTTGGAAGGATTCAGACGTGAAAACCAAAGATTATTTGTTTATACTCAAGAGATTATTTTTATATAATAGTTGTAAATCAGAAATTATCATCTGCTGTGACCCAGATGATAACTTATTTGTACTAAAATATTGATAAATATGAAACTTGATCCGAATATTAGAAATAGCTTTTATTGTCTTTTTTATATACTTGTAAGTACTACATGTGAGTACTGGCTAGGTGTCAGGTATTTGTCTCTTATCCCTAGAAGGATATCCCAAGTTAAACATACCTCAGCAGTGTAGTTAAGATTAGATCAATTAGCAAGAATGCAGTTGCTACAGGAAAGATTATTAAGTAAATCAACATGCCCAATATATGTTTTAAATTACTCTGAGGTAAGTCTAGGCTACCCTGAGGGCAATCAAGTCGCACTTTGGGCCATAAAAGAATTCTTTCTCATAGTGCAGTACAATTTTTATTTTGACACCAGGATGAGATGGTTGGGCACCCTTAACCCAGCAGCTCAGGGTTTGGGGCTGTATATCTGTAAGAGAAACCAGCTTTTACCACTTGTGAGGTGGGAGTGCTATGGTGTCTTATTTAACCCTTCTGTGTACTTTATCTTCATCTATTAAATGGGGGGAAATAACACCCTTCCAGAAGAACTCAGTGGAAGCTTACATGAGTTTTAAAAAAAAAACCCACAAAAAAGAGAATTTCTTGGCTGTCCAGTGGTTAGGACTCCACGCTTCCACTGCAGGGGGCGTCCACTTCCATCCCCAGTTGGGGAACTAAGATCCCGCATGCCACGCAGCATGGCCAAATTAAATAAAGATCATTAAAACACACACACACACATTCTATTACAGTTCCTGGCATGCAGTAGAAAACTCAAAGGAAATCAGTCCCTTTTCACATCAAATGGTTAGAAAAGTAAGATGATGTAGGCTTCTATTACACATAGCAGAGATGACTAATGTTTAACTACTTGCTTCATTGCAATTAGTCTTTGACAGTCGCTGTCAGTTGTCTATCCAACAGCCACCCACTCCCCCCCACCCCCGCTTCTTCCTGCCAGCAGGGCCCAGCCTCACTAGAGATATTCACTTTTCCAGACTCCCTGGCACTCAGGACTTGACTAGTTGGCAAGTGACCAAATCTTGGACAATGGGACCAGAAGGGAGAAATCTATTGGGAGGACTCTGAGATACTTTCATCTCTAACACAAAGAGACAGTCTGGAGAATATGTGCCTTTTCATCAGCTGGACATGTGTCTTCATGTAAGACTTGAAATGCAGCAGCCATTTTGCAACTCAGACGGGTCAAGCCTAAGACCCAGCTGGGTGGCAGAGGCGGGGTGGGGTGGGGGGTAGAGGGAGCCTGGCTCCTTGCAGACACTGTTGAGTTGCTGAGCTTATCTTGAAACCATTCTCCTCTGAACTCTTATTGTGTAAGACATAAGTACCATTGTTTAAGGCACTCTTAGGATTCTGTAATCTGCTGCCTAATTGATTCAGGATTCCTCTGGCAACATAAGGAAATGTTTACCTATGTGAATCCAATGGTGAAAGTGGTAATTCTGAATACTAATACTAATACTAATATTAAGAAGAAGAAGAAGAAGAAGGGGAAGAATTTTGTGAGATTTAACAATTTTCCAAGGAAATACTTCTATGATAATATTACATTCTTCTTTGATTAAAATATAAATATTATTTAACTCTTTCTTCATGCTTCACAGTTTTATTTCAATGTACCTGCCAACAGCAATGCTTCCCTCCATTTCTAATTTGCTTTCATCTAGAAAATCACTTAAAAAACAACTTCTCTACTAAACTTCTCTGACTTCAGTCTTTCTCTCCTTTTAGTCTATCTTGATTACGGATAAAATAATTTAAATTTATTTGTAAAATTAAAGTTTAACTGGACATGGGTCTGAAAGGATCTCCTGTGAATAAACTATATGCTGATTACAGTGCCTGCTACATGATTTCTAATTTGGCTGCTCAAAAATCATTTTTCTTGCCTTTTTTTCCCTCTACTGTCTTCTACATAAGAGCAAGTTGAGTTCTGGGCAGGTGAGATAGGACTATGTATATCACCTTTAATTCAGCAAAAGAGCTATCGTAATAATAATTATATTAGTATGATAATATAATATCATAATTATATTATAGTAATTGGTTACTAATTATATACTAACCAAAAGCTTTCCTTCCCTGGTTATCTGAAGTAATGCATTGACCTTCATTCTCAGCCCCCACAAATGCCTTATCAAATAGGAAGCAGTTGAGTCTAGAGATTAGACATGTAGCCTCCAGGGTCAGACCACATGGGTTCAAAGTCTGACTCCAAGCAATAACTGCAGAATCACAGCTACCCAGACTGCAAAGTGGGGTTGATAATAGCAACTAAGGAAAGACCTGTTGAGAAGGTGAAGTGAGAAAATGCTTGTGAAACCAACAGCAAGATGCTTGGCATCAGGAAGCACTCAGCAAATGATAATGACCATTATCTCCATTTTACAGGGGAGGAAACTTGAGCCTAGACTAGGCAAGCAACTTAAGTAAGTGGTGGAGCAAGGACTCAAAATTAGGTGTGTAAGATCCCAGAGTTCATACTCGTAGTCACACAGCGATACTGGCAATTAATATTTAATAGCTGATGGTGAAATCAGGGGAAGGTCAAATTCTTGGGCTTTGGACAAGAGTGATAGGACTTATTGCAGAAATGAGACTTCAGTTCAGCATTAAATCTGTTTCATAGTCTTCTTCCTGCCAAAGAAATAAAAGGGCATCCATTCCCTCCACTTGTTTCTTAGGCAGAGTGATTCGATGTCTGTGGACTGACCACCTGGAATATGTAGTTAAGAAATTCAAATGCATAATTATTCGACCAAGACACAGTTTAATTCAAAATATGTGCTGGTTTTTAATGTAAATTCTAAATTGTGGTACTCAAATTACTTGGCCATAAAAAAGACTGAAATAATTGCCTCTGTAGCAACATGGATGGACCTAGAGATTATCATACTGAGTGAAGTAAGCCAGACAAAGACAAATAATATATATCACTTATGTGGAATCTAAAAAATAATACAAATGAACTTATTTATAAAACAGAAACAGGGCTTCCCTGGTGGCGCAGTGGTTGAGAGTCTGCCTGCCAATGCAGGGGACACGGGTTCGTGCCCCGGTCCGGGAAGATCCCACATACCACGGAGCGGCTGGGCCCGTGAGCCATGGCTGCTGAGCCTGTGCTCTGCAACGGGAGAGGCCACAGTGGTGAGAGGCCCGTGTACCGCAAAACAAACAAACAAACAGAAACAGACTCACAGACATAGAAAACAAAGTTATGGTTACTGAAGGGGGAAGGGGGGGAGAGGGATAAATTAGGAGTACGGGTTTAACAGATATACGCTACTATATATAAAATAGCTAAACAACATGTATTTACTGTATAGCACAGGGAACTATAGTCAATGTCTTGTAATAACCTATAATGGAAAAGAATTGGAAAAAATATATATATATATGTATAACTGAATCAGTTTGCTGTACACCTGAAACTAACACAATATTGTAAATCAACTATACTTCAATAAAAAAATAAAATTCTGGTATTCAAAAGGCATTTCATATGCTCATAAATATACTAATTTATTATTCTGTTGTACTTTTTAAATGAGGTGATTCAATTAATATCTTCATAAAACAATTAAAAATTCATAAAACATTTGGAAAATGAATTTGAAGTGTTGGGGAGAAATTCAGTTAATTTGCCAAGATAGAGTCATATGAGCTTAATTGTGTTATCTTGCTGTTGAAATACTAAAATTTCCTGGAAATTATGCATTCTAAATATAAGCCACTAAACTCTAATATCCACTTGAACATACTTCCCTTTTTATTGCAATTTGCCTTTAAGAAAATACTATCCAAGAGAACACTCTTGCACTGTTTGTGGGAATGTAAATTGATACAGCCACTATGGAGAACAGTATGGAGGTTCCTTAAAAAACTAAAAATAGAACTACCATATGACCCAGCGATCCCACTACTGGGCATATACCCTGAGAAAACCATAATTCAAAAAGAGTCATGTATCACAATGTTCATTGCAGCACTATTTACAATAGCCAGGACATGGAAGCAACCTAAGTGTCCATCGACAGATGAATAGATAAAGAAGATGTGGTACATATATACAATGGAATATTACTCAGCCATAAAGAGAAATGAAATTGAGTTATTTGTAGTGAGGTGGATGGACCTACAGTCTGTCATACAGAGTGAAGTAAGTCAGAAAGAGAAAAACAAATACCGTATGCTAACACATATATATGGCATCTAAAAAAAAAAAAAGGTTCTGAGGAACCTAGGGGCAGGACAGGAATAAAGATGCAGACGTAGAGAATGGACTTTAGAACATGGGGAGGGGGAAGGGTAAGATGGGACGAAGTGAGAGAGTGGCATGGACATATATACACTACCAAATGTAAAATAGCTAGTGGGAAGCAGCCACATAGAACAGGGAGATCAGCTTGCTCGGTGCTTTGTGACTACCTAGAGGGGTGGGATAGGGAGGGTGGGAGGGAGACTCAAGAGGGAGGGGATGTAGGGATATATGTATATGTATAGCTGATTCACTTTGTTATAAAGCAGAAACTAACACACCATTGTAAAGCAATTATACTCCAATAAAGATGTTAAAAAATAAAAGAAAACACTATACACAGGTTATCTAATTCAATGAAGCATAATGAGTCAGAAATACATTTTTTAAATAACATCATCTTCTTGCCTGCCAGATGCCTGAAGCCCAGAGATGAGGTCAGTCCTTGGGCATTATTAATCAATTTTATTTAATCTTCATAAATTTCCTAAGGGCAACACTACTTTCAAAAGCAAAAGCTGTCCCAGAATACCTCTCATACACTGCTTCTTCAGTGTTCCTCAACCAAAGGAAATATTCTAACTGTTCAACATATTTCAATAGACAGCTGCAGTCACATTTTTGGTTTTGAACTAGACAATCTCTTCAACGAGGTGGACAAAATCAAAACAGGCTGTGTCCCTTCATAACTTTCCCTGGCAGGTTACTTTTAAATGTTTAAAGAGCCCCCTCCCTACACTGCCAAAGTCGTTAGCAAGTGGCCATCCACTGTTTCTCTTTGTTCACCCCACTCACTTCCTTCTTACTTTCCTTCACTGCAGCTTATACCCCTCTACTCTGATGTAAAGTTTCCTCTGAGTGTGGTTCCTGGGCCACCTGCACCATAATTACTCAGTGGAGGAGGAGGGTGGTTGTTAATAAGAAACAGATTTCTATGCCCCATCAAGTCATAATTTCTGCAAAGGGTGCCCCACAGAGCTCTATTTTTATCAAGCAGCCTAGGAGATCTTTATGCACATTGAAACTTGAGACTCACTGCATCAGATAAAACTGCTCTAAGACAGTTACAAATAACCCCCTAAATACCTGCCTTGATCAGCTGAACAGTACCCACTTTAGAACAAACTCCTGCTTTGCTCTAAATGAAGTAGAGGCATTTCCTTTTTTCCTCCCACTTCCTTCACCTTGCATCTTACCTATTAATTTTCTGTCTCTTAACATACTTTTATTCCATGGGACACATTTCTTTCAAGGCTTCATTTAAGGCTTAATCTGAGCACTGTGTCTTCACTACATCCACTTTCACCAGGGTATCCGACTGTGATTTCTCACTCACTAGTTGCAAGGCTAATAACTACTGTATATCTTTCCCACAAGTATCAGCTCCAAGTAAATTCATTCATTCATTCATTTATTCAACATTATTTATGAAGCTCCTACTTCCTGCTAGGAACTAGTGAGCAAAGACACAGAGGATATTGATCTTATGAAATTTCCATTCTGCTAGAGGCAGGGGGTTGAGTACAGAGGTACTAAGATACTAAACAACTAACTGCACAAATATATCATTAAAACTGTGGTAAGTCCTACAAATACGAAATACAACAGAGGTGGTTATGCATTTTTTGGCAAAAATATCTCAGAAGTGGTGGTGTGTCCTTCTCAGTACATCAGGAGACACTGATTTGCCCTGGTATCAGCGATGTTTACCTTGATCACCTAAGTTACGTCTGCCATGTTTCTCCCCTGTAAAGATACTATTTTTCCTTTTGTAATTACAAACTGTCTTATAGGGAATTATTTTGCCAATATGCAAGTATACTTTTGCCCATTCATTTTAGCATCCAAAGATTATTCTTTTCTGAAGTGATTATTACTGTGGTGTTTGAAAATGGTGAATTTTCTATTTCTTTCCTTCTTTCTATATTTATTAGTTTAGTTGGAGCTTTTGTTGAAAGTTGTTTAATTTTTTGTACAAAATTTTAAAACTTTAGGCTGTCAAATGGATCTATTTTTTTTCTTTTATCATATCTGGCTTTTCATCATTCTTTAAAAGGTCTTCAAACTGACTGATGATAAAAAATTTTTTAAAAATATGTCTACCAGGCTTCCCTGGTGGCGCAGTGGTTGAGAGTCCGCCTGCCGATGCAGGGGACACGGGCTCGTGCCCCAGTCCGGGAAGATCCCACATGCCGCAGAGCGGCTGGGCCCGTCAGCCATGGCCACTGAGCCTGCGCGTCCGGAGCCTGTGCTCCGCAACGGGACGGGCCACAACAATGAGAGCTCGCGTACCGCAAAAAAAAAAAAAAAAAAGTCTACCAATCTCATCTCCTAGTAATTTTATGGTTAGTTATTTTTGAATAAATACCGTTGATCTGTGTGGAATTTATTTTTATGTAAGGAGTATGACAAGGATACAGATTCTTTTTATCATTAGGCAAAATGACCCTGAATCTCTTCAATTTTGCTTAGCTTCTTATTTATTTTATTCTCAACTCTGCTCAATAAGGTGATCTGCCCAAACTAGGAACTAAGTACATATTTATTAAATTGAAGTAGTCTCTGTTAATTATACCTCAATGAAGCTGAAAAATAAAAGTCTGGGAGTGATGGATAAACTTACATAGAGAAGAGATATCGGCAATTGAGAGAGGAGGCAAGTATGCAACTGTGTTTGAGATACCCCAGGACTGGACTGAGAGTGGTAAAAAGAATGTAGAAGGATAAATAGCTATTGGGAGAGATTCTGAGGGGAAAAAAAACATAGAACCTGGAAGTTAAGTGGACAGACAGGGATATAGGAGAGTAAGTAGGCAAAGATACTGTAAATGTTGGCATCTAAGGGAAGTGGAGGTGGTGATGCTTCTGACTTCAACAGAGAAAACTTCTCCTGTATCTCAGTGAATGGCATCAACACCCAATTACACACAACCTGGCAAAACTTGGAAACATTCACCATGCATCTCCTCCCTCCCTCAACTCCACATCCATTCTACCACTTATAGTTGCTGAATCACCCTCCAAGATATCTCTCAAATCTGCATTTTCTCACCATCTTTCCTTACAGTACCCAATCTGTGTCACCCTTTACTCTGTCTGCATCGTTAGAACAGCCTTCTAATTGGTCTATTTGTTTCCATGATGCTCCCCTTTGTTTAATTCTATATACAACAGGTATGCTATTCAGATACTGTCATTTCTTCACTTAAAACCTTTTAATAGCTTTCCATCACTGTCAATATCATGCATCTTTAATAGGTCCCACAAAGCTGGGTCTGATCCAGCTGCCAACCCACCAGCCTTCTATTCACCCTCATTTCACACTTCTACTTCCTCTGTATCTTTCCAGTGTTAGTTTAAGCACCTCTTCCTCAGGCAGATATTTTTGACCACTTCCAAACTAAGTCACACTCTTGGTCATATACTCATGAAGAAATACCATACAAACCCAAACTGAGGGATTTTCTACAAAAAAAAAAATTGGCCAGTGTGCTTAAAAAGTGTCAAGATGATGAAAAACTGAAAGACTGAAGGAATGTTTCAGATCAAAAGGGACTCAGGAGACATGACAAAAAATGCCATGTGTGATCCTGTATGGAATCCTGGGCCAGAAGAAGGACACTGGTGAAATGTGAATAAGATCTGTTGATTAGACAATATAGTATTGTAACAATGTTAGTATCCTGATTTTGATAACTACTGTGATTATATTAGCTGTTAATATTTGGAGAAATGGGTAAAAAGGGTATACAGAAATTCTGTGTACTATGTTTGCAATTTTCTGGAATTCTGAAATTATTTTAAAATTAAATATTTTTAAAATGTTCAATTAGTACCTTAACAATCCCTTCAACAAGTAAAATGACAACAAAAGGAGAAAAGTTTGTATCATATGCAACATATATAATATTGATTATGTCTAAACTATAGAGCATATTTGCAGAACAGTAAGAAAGAGATACAAAGTTGAATAAAAATCGTCAAATGGAATGAACACGTCATGAGAGAAATATAAATGGCTAAGCAGCACATGAAAAATATTAATTTCACTACTAATTAAGAAACTATGGATTTGAAATGGTATTTCCATTTATTTGATTGATAAAATTTACATGATTAGTCATACTTAATATTGATGAAGACTGGAAGAGAAATTGGCAATTAAAAAAAATAATATGCAATCCTGTTGGCCAAGCAATTCTAAGTTTCCCCCATAGACTGTCCTGCCCAAATAATACACACACACACACACACACTCTCTCACACACATACTTGCTCCCACTGTAGCATGGCTTAAAAATATTACAATTTTGGAAATTAAAATACATAGCCATCAAAAGGAGGTTATTTGAAATAAAGAATCTCTACAGGAAATGAAGCCATTAGAAAAGACTTACATCTATACGTGCTGAACCAGGAAGTTGTCCGCGTTACAGCATTAAGTGAAAAAAAAAGCAAGTTGTAAAATAGCATATAACGTATGACTCCCACCTTGTAGTACTGATACATATGTATTTAATGTATGTTGGCATTTGCAAGAAAGTTATCTGAACAACATGCACTGGATTTTTCTGAGCTGTTCTCTCAAGGATGAAATCATGAAGGATTTCATATTTAACTTATTCATTTCAGTACAATGTGTTACAAGTATGTATCACTTCATTATCAGACAAATTATACTTTTTTTAAAGCCTATAAATTCTCAGTAGGTAGCTCCAGATTTGAAGCCTAGCCCTGCCAGTTTCTAGATGTGTGGATTTTGATCAATGACTCCCTGAGTCTGTTTCCTTTGTCTAACGTGAGACCCTTGCCTCACAATGTTATGAAGGTAGTGGTAGTTGAAACAGTTATTCAAGGGCTTTCTAACCCCAGAGAGGCTATCTGGCCTGATGACTGGCAGCCTTGGTGTTACACACCATAACATGCAGCTGCTGGAGAGAGCACTTTATTGGCTGTAGACCTTCAGGAAAACAGTGCAGGAGAACCCTGCTGCATGAACCCTCAGTCAGTCCTGCCAAATTCAAGGCCCCAAGCGCTCACCCTGCTCCCTTCTCTTAATCCTCTCTTCTGGACCACATACCATGTGTCCCTAGCACAAGAGTAAGGCTTGTTTGCATCAGGTTAGTCCCCTGCTCAAAAAAGCAACTGATAACCTAGTGTCTACCAGAAGAGGTCTAAACACCCTTGCTGGCCCTCAGTGATGTGCATTATTAGACTTTGCTTTCCACTGCTTCCCAATATATAAGTCTTCCCTTACTTTTCTTTTTGATCAAACCCTCTCTGTCCTATCCCAACATCGGCCATTCAGAAGGAGGTGCAACATTCTTTCCTGCCAACTCTGTGGTTTTCTGATTTCTTCCACCTGAAAACAGGTATTAATAAGAAAATTAAACACAGTGTTGGGTGCCATTATAAAAACTCCAAGGCAGCCTTGATGGATATGTTATTCCATAAAAATGTATATAAAAATCAGAGGAATAAATGCATAAAGCTGAAAAACAGAAGCACAAATTTGCATAGAAAATTAGATTTAGCTCCTAAATAGGTTTTTCTCTAAGTATGGTTTATTGACCACCTGCATCAGAATCCTCTGAAAAGGTTGTTAAAAGAAGGCTCCCAGGCCCCGCCCAAACTTACTGAATAATAACCTATGGGGGTGGCACGGAAGTCATTCTGGTTTTTTGAGACTAGTTTGAGATGCACTGCCCTAGTTACCTTTCTAAGTCAATAATATTACACTTGACAAAAGACAAAGAACCTTGATGCCATAAGAATGTGATGGTCATTTACATTTCTTTCAAAAGCCACATTTGAATTTCTTGAACTTTTCAATACTTGGACAAAAAAAAGTTCCACACCCACCAATGATTGCAAGTGATTTTCATCTTTTTTTCCTTAAAGTACTATATTGATTCAGTAAGCAGTTTCTCTGCCCCATTTTTACAAAAACAGGAACGTATGAAGGATTTATTCCAGGCTTCTCTTTTCTAATCTCATTCCATCTACCACTTCCAATTGTTCCTCTTGTTAAAGAAAATTTATCCTGTGAAACAGTTTATAAACCAACCTCTCAAGGACAAAACAGATTGGAAAAAGAACTGAAGTCAATCTATCAGAAGATTGAAGCATGAACCCACAGGCATAAAGACCTCTCCATATTTCTTCTCAGTGGTTGAAATGCATACTTACGGTGATAAAAGACAGGGCTCCAGCAACAGGTTAAATAAAATTATAGGGTCCTTAGATGAGCTGAATTTAAACTTGATCACCATTACTGACTGCAGTTTTCTTTATGCCTTTAATGAAAAGGTGCACAGTCGATTACTGTCCTAGCCACTCAAGTTTGAAGTAACACTCCCAAAAAAGACCCACAGTGGAGTTTCCCCCTGAGTACCTGCAAAGGCAAAACAGGCAGGCAGCGTTAACTGGGGACTGGAAGGGTTAAAAATGAGTCATCACTGGCCTCCTGTTTCCAATAAACCAGAGTCAAATCAAGTCAAGCAATCAAAATGAATAATCTGTGATGAGTCCCTGAACAGCTATCTCTTGTATGAGCCTGGGCTGAATCTTTGGTTCATTTACTGTGAAAGCACTGAAACCTAAGTATAGCAAAAGTTTAAAAACAAAACAAAAGACCAAATTCACCCAAACTCAAACTTAATCAAGTTTAAACTCACAAAATTTTAAAATAGTTCCTTTAAAAGAAACTGGACTTTAGTTAAATAATTATGTAATTTGAACAAAAGGGTAAAATCAAACAATGCAGACTGAATTTTTAAAAATGAGATTTAAAAAATTTTCCTCAACTAAATAGTATCTGTGAAATTTACACAAGACCAAGAAAAGTTTTTGCCTCCTTAGAAAAAAACAATACTAGTTACAGATTTCTGAAATTTATTTATGAGAATAAAGAATTATAAGGACTAATGTAATGTTAAAATATTGAAATCAGTGATGACATACTCCTTGCTAAAGAAGTTCTGGAGGAATTCAGAATTTTTGATTCTTTGTTGCTACAGCAGTCTTCCCATCTATAATTAAAATCTGGCCTCTCTTTTTTTTTTTTTTTAAATTGAGGTATAGTCGAAGTATAATATAATGTTAATGGCAGGTCCAATAATAAAAATGTCTGGCCTTTTATAATTAGACGTAATTATGTCAAGTCAAAGAACAGCTAAAATTTACTCTGCTTCTACTCTATAAAATATTCTGAATAAAAATGGTTATGAAATGTCATCATAACTTCACCATGGCTTCTGAATGGGAGATGTGTAAGACTCTGAGAATGTGGACAAAGGTGGATGGCATAGAAGTTTTTCAGAATACTGATACCTTTCCAATAATATAATGTACACATACTCATTCGCAACATCTCTCTTCTCTTTACATCTAACGTGAATGTCTCCCTAATATAATGTGTTATACGGTATATATTATATTACATATAATATGTAGTATAATGTATATATTTTATAATATATACCTTATATATAATGTATACATTATATTATGTATACATGACATACACTGTATAAAATGCATCTAATATATATTATATAGTTAAATAATATTATATCACACAATATATATAAAACATATAATGTATATATTATACATTATATTAGGGGGACATATCCTGCTGCCTCCAGCGAAGGATCACTAGGTACAAGGAAAGATATTACAAATGAATATAATATGTATTGCATATGTCAACTGTTAGGCAAAAACAAAAAATAACCTATTTTTAAAGCCTATGTGAAAACACAAATTGGACCCCTTCTTAAAGTATTTAATGAAACACATTTACAAAATACCCAAACATCAAGGAAAAAGAGCAAAAGTTTTGTACAATAATCTGGGTACTAATTCTATATAGGAGATGACAAACTGCAGTGGAAATGACTGGAGCCCTAGATCTCATTAGGACAAGCCCCCACTTTTCTCTCCCCAGTCAGTGTCCCCAGCACCTGGCATGTGATCAGGGATACACACAAGTTAGGAAAGCAAACACCGGAGTCGGATTGTCTGGGTTTGATGCCCAGCTCTATCACTCTATCCCAGCCTATGACCCTGAGTGATTTACCTAGCCTTTTTGTGCCTCAATTTTTTAATCTGCAAAATGGCACCTATTCCATAAGGTTGTTTATGAATTAATAACAATAGTAACAACTAATACATGTAGCAGTTAACCTTGTGCCAGACACTTCTCAGTACTTTTCATTTATACTTATTTATTCATTTAATCCTTCCCCAAACCTTATGAGACAGAAACTAATATCTCAATTGAAATATGAAGAAACTGTAGCTCAGAGAAGTTAGTAACTTACCCAAGGACCCACAACTCGTAAGTGGCAAAAAGAATTCATGTTCCCAACCACTCCATCATCCTTGAGATAACAAATGTAGAGGCTGAGTACGGTGCCTGGCATTTAGCACTTGTTTAATAACTAGTATTTATGAATAAGTATTTGTCAAACGTTTGCAAGATTCTGAGGTTACACCAGGGCTCGGCAGGAGAGAATGCTGTGATCAACTGGTGAGGTGTTCAGTGGATGTGGAATACGTGTGTGATCACACTATGCCCCAGGTTTACGATTCCTCTTCCACATAAAACAAAGAATCCTGATGTCTGGCTGTCTGAAGTTTTCCCTTCTTCATCTCAGTGTCTCTGGGATCTTCTGTCAGGCTGTCATTATCTGACATCAGAGTTCACCTCCACTCTCTCCTGTTAACCCGCTCACTCCCCATCCAACTGCCAAAGTGCTCTTCTGAAAAGATGCTTTCATACATACTCCTTTCAAGGAACCTACCTTGAATTGGCTACTTTATCTAAATCAAAATTCCACCCCCTTGCTCTCAAGGGCCTTAATAAGACATGGAAGGAACATGCCTTTAACTCTAGCTCAAGTGCTCAGGTGCCTACTTATCAAATGAATACCTGATAAGAATGGCCATGTTTCATTATGCAGAGAATAGCAGTAGTGTTTGTGTTACTTCACAACAGTAATAAGCAATTTTTAAATTTTATTTATTTATTTTGGACACAGCCCAACAGGAAAACATTTTTAAATGTTTAAGGATCTCGTTTGATTTTTATTCAGGATGAAACAAGCTTGACTGGAGGACAAAAAGGGAAGAATATCAGAGAAAAATCTGCATTATTATATGCACCATAATGTTAATATCCAGACAAATTTCAGTCAGCTTTCTAATCGTTCATCCTGAAATTAGATCATGAATCATAGGGTAAACCTCCAATGACTGGGGACGGAAAGTCAGAACTATTTAAAAAAAAAAAAAACGGAAGGCATAACACTCTTCATATTCAAGATCATACAGCACACTCATTTCCAAGAGTATTTTGAAAGGCTAGCTAGAGCTAATCAAAACATACGAATTACTGGTGCTTATATCAAGGGGCTGCTTTTAATAAATACAAGGTACTAAGTAGCCAGTGGTCTGAGTTAATGTCTGTAAGCCAACCACATCAATGGACAAACATAACATGGATTTAATTTAAAATTTAGAAAGAAAATCAAATATGAACTTTGAAGACTTAGCAATTTGCCAAAAGTTTAACTGGCTTTTCTACTCAACATGAGGAGATGAAGGATTGTACTAGAAGTTCATCTAATTTGCTTAGAAATGCAACTAATTTCTGACAAAAGGCATATCCAGATGTAGCTACATCTAGATCATTCCTGAGTTGAACATTACGATGTCAACTCAGGATTTCTGAATGTACACTCAACACATCCAACTGGACAATTCACATGTTCAGATAGCTGAAATAAGCAAGTCAGTAAGTACCAATACAGTGTTTTTTTCTTTGTTTGGTTTTGTTTTGTTTTAGCGGGATCGTTATTGTTCCTTCAGTTGAGGAAGTTGGTCTTAGTTGACTATATCAATTGGCTCCAATTTAATGAAACGTTTGATGATTCATATAAAGTTATGGCTAAAAATAATTAATACTAGAAGAGGTGATGTAGTAAGGTTGGGAAGATTCTAGAATTGGTATTCATTTAACAAATATTTAATGGGCAGCTGAGATCCATTAGCCCTCAGGGGTAGAGAACTGACTCTCATATTTTCAAGGATGACCATGAGTCATTTCTCATAGTTTCAATTGAAGCTACTCCTAAATCTTTCACAGGGGGGAGAAAAAAATGCTAGGATTAGACAGGATCACAAATCCAGTGGTTTATAAGTGTGTCTAATTGGTAAATGTATCCTCCCTGAAGGCACCTGGCATTTTCTGGGCAGCATCTACTATTTCTTCTACCCCTCCGATCCTGAGCAAGAACTACCAGGTTTTGCTTCTCTATAAAAGGCAACCTCGCTCTCTGGATTGTAGCTGTAAGTAGTCTTGGGAAGAGTCCTTGAAGGAGGAATGTGATGGAACTGTGTTAAGACCTTTGTGTCAAAAGTAAACAGAGGTAACTATTACTAACAATTCTTTTTTTTATCAGTCCTTCTCAGAAGCTAATCCCCAAAACAGTCTCCTCTCCAGGAAATAATCTCTCTGCTGAGGACACCCTTGGGACCACGATGCTCCCATTTCTCCCGCCAAGCCTTTCAATGGGAATGAGTCCTATAAAACAGAGCAAAAGTATGCAAGAAACTGGCCCTGAAGACCA
Organism: Mesoplodon bidens; assembly: GCF_964165515.1. Taxonomy (NCBI): domain Eukaryota; kingdom Metazoa; phylum Chordata; class Mammalia; order Artiodactyla; family Ziphiidae; genus Mesoplodon; species Mesoplodon bidens. Next base: position 38,910,952 of record NC_138176.1, read on the forward strand.
CAATATGGGTAAAGGACTTGGATTCTCTGCCTGCTGATTTAAATGGTGCTTATGTTACAAAAGAGTGTAAGAAAACAAGTTTCTTCTTAAAATTCCCAAGAACCAGCTAATACATAAATTACAGGTGAAGTAGTATATTCAAGAGCAGATTCCCAAGAGGCAAGCAATTTGCTGTATATATGCTTGAACAGAAAACAAGCAGCCTGTTCATTTTCCAGGGAGATTCTAATAACATTTCATGCCTTTGAATGAAGATGTAATGGAGCAAACGGTAAACAAGAGGTACCTACTTCCCAGTGCCTTCCCAAAGGCATTGACTCAGTATTAAAAAGAAACATAGATATTTACAGTGTAGCTATAAAATGTCTACAATAATAGAGTCACAGAGTACATTTTTTATACATATATATTTTAAAACAGAGTACCTTTTTGAAGTTCAATTTAGCATCCATCCCACAAACATAAGACTGCCAACTGAAACAAGGTCTGGAAAAGCATAGAAGATAGTGGCTTAAACTCTGTGTAAAGCAACCATAGAAAACTACTCCCCAAAACTTGAAACAGAAAATCAAACATTCACGTGTAACTGAACTGCTGGAACAAATCTGCCATATTGACCTTGACAAGGCCTTGAATCATGAGATCATAAATGAGCATCCTGGTGATATCCATTATAAACTTAGAAATGCCTTAAAACCTAAGACTTCATTTTATTCTCAGCGATTAGCAGGATGTTTGGAAAGCACTGTGCTCTCTGGAGCTTACTTTTAAAGATTCAAAGATTCAAACACCGATTTCCAGAAGGCCACCCCCAAGCCACCCAGACACTTAAGATTTTCTTCAATCCTCTCGATCAGGTTCTGTTTCCTGAATTACTTATTGTTTATTTATTTATTTTTAAATTTCAGTAATTACAGCACCTTAGGCTCTTGGCTATCAGCGGTGTGGGTTGTTTCAGAGAGTTCTGGAAAATTATGTTTTAGTGACATTCCACTTCTTTGTGCATTTCATTAAAGGCTCTCCGTTAAGGCTTATAAATTATTCAGGTGAGGGAAAATGCCTTATGAGTGGCTCATAAACGGCGTAACAGTGGCTCATAAACGGCGTAACAGTAAGCATCATCTAGAAAGGCATGACACACGGTCCTGCAAGGACGCCTGTTTTTCCAACCGCCGCCCCTTCCCTCCCCACACCACGCACCCACAAAGACAATGCGGGGGTCTCTCTGAACGCTGACACCGTCTCCGAGGCCGCGCCCCAAGCCTAAACCAGAAACACCCGCGTGGAGGTAGATCACTGCCGGCGTCCCACCCTGCCCCCAGGAGCCACGGCTTCCTGCTTTCCCCATCAAGGTGAAACTAACCCCTCGGAGCCCGCTGCGGGGCACACAGAGGCAACATAGGCGGAGGCAGCCGACCGCAGGACTGGCAGGAAGGAAGTGAGCGGCCGCAAAGCGCATTTTCCTCCAACGGAGCAAGCCCGGGACAGGACGTCGCCAGCGGAAGAGGGGCCGGCGCGCGCCAGGCCACCGGGCACACGCGCCCGGCGTGCACAATCGCCTGTGCCGGTGCGCGCTCTCACACACACACAGACACACACACACACGCACACACACACACACACGCGAGCGCGCCTACTCACCAGCAGCCCCTGATGTCCGGAGCCCGCGTGGGATGGCGACTGCAGCGGCCGTCGCCGCGCCTGCCGTGTGGCCTTGGCATCCGTCTGGCCGCTGCAAAAGCCACCGGGCCGCGGTGGCTTTTGCTAGAAGGCACTGCAGTAGGGCGATAGGGCACCCAGGGAGCAGGCGCCCGCTCCCTTCACTCTGCCGACCCTCGTCCGCTCCTCTGCGGACTGATGGAGCTTTGCTACCTTCACTCGTTTGGCTTCTGTGCGTTCCTCTCCTCCTCCTCCCCTTCGCTGCCGTAGCTCCCCAGCGCCCAGCGCAGAGAGCTCCCTCGAAAACCCACGCGCAGGCCTGGCGATCCCGAGCCGGCAGCAGCCGTCCCTGATGCCACCGCCGCCGCAGGAAAATAAACTGTCACTGCGATGGTCCCGGCCTCCTCTGCCCCGGCCCCTGGGTGCCGCCTCCGCCTCTGCCTCCGCCCCTTCCTCGGCGGCGGCCTCCCGTGTTCCGCAGAAAACGCTCGCGGGTGGAAGCAGGTCCCCGCGGTTCGGCCTAGAGCGAATGTGAAACAATCGGGTGCGACTTTCTCTTCTGAAACCCTGCCCGTCCCCTTCTCAGCCCAGAACCACCTGAACTCTCATTTCGCTCCACCATCAGTTTCACTGAGGTGGACCAGAGTGGGTGCCTTTTAAGTGCACACGTGAGGTGATACAGCTGGATTTGACCGTGAACTCGCATCGCAGTCAGAGGAAGGATAGGGTTTTCGTGAAAATCCCACTTACACCGTATTAAGAATTCCACCTTGAGATTTATCCATCACCCACCCCCACCGTGAAACAGTTTAGTCCTCTTCCCCTCTCCCCGCTCTGTGTCCTGGGGTAATGCAGGTTATTATGCTATCTTTTGGATATTATATTATTATCATGTGCAGTGTTTTTAGTATGGTCCTGGCACTGAGCCAGGCACTCTACCTGAAATCTTATTTCATTCTCTCCACAACCCTTATAAAAGGTGCTCTTACTTTTCCCATGACTGAGGCACAGAGGAGCAAGGTAATTTGTCCCAGGTGACCCACCTGGAAAGTTGTAGAAGTTAAGATTTAAATTCTTATCAGACACCAAAGGCTATTCCTATTGGCTTTTAATGTGTAAATCTCTGAATGTGTAAACATTATACAAACACTACTACTTCTGGGTGAAATGCAGACATTTTTTTACTTTTCCTGAGTTTGGTTGGGAGGTTACTTCCCAGAGAGGGAAGTGACTGCGGAGAGAGGTAATGGAACATGAACTTTTTCTAACCTGCTTTTCTTCAGGAGACCAAACTTCTAGCCCTGGTTCTGTCAGCAAATGAGCTGCTTGGCCTAAGGCATTTCACCCTCTTAGGCCTCATCTCCCTGCACTGGTTTTTGAAATGGAGAGGTCTGACTATTACAGGCAGCCTGCAGCCTTGATTTTTAAGAAGCAGTGGTGTCATTGTTCTTTCTAATTTTGAATTTGAGTGTAAATGTTAACAAAAATTCAGACTTTGGGCATGTGCTGGAAAGTTGGAAGGACTGGCAACTTTTGCTTCCTGGTGGGTTCTAGCAGCCATCAGCTAGAACTAAGTAGTAAGTGTATCCTTTAGACTGGGAAGATGCTCTTCAGTTTTCCCCAGTCCCCACCACTCCTATATGCCCCATCCCCTGACACTGAGGATATGGTAGACATTTGAGTGTGTAGTTCGGAACTAGATAATCTCATGACCTACTAGACAATCTAAAATTCAGTGAGAATTAAGAAGATTAATCAGGGACTTCCCCAGTGGTCCAGTGGTAAAGAATCCGCCTTCCAATGCAGGGGAAGCGGGTTCGATCCCTGGTTGGGGAACTAAGATCCCACATGCCATAGGGCAACTAAGCCTGCACGCCACAACTACTGAGCCTGCGCACCTCAACTAGAGAGACCACGTGCTGCAAAACTACATCGCCCACATGCTCTGGAGCCTGTGCGCCACAATTAGAGAGAGAAAAACCCTCGTGCCACAACCAGAGAGAAGCCCGTGTGCTGTAACGAAAGGTTCCACGTGCAGCAATGAAGATCCCGCGTGCCACAACCAAGACCCTAGGCAGCCAAAAAAAAAAAAAAGATTAATCAGATTCCTAAAAAGTATTATGAAACAAAGAATGCACATAAATATTTATAGTGGTCATTGATCGTAGTCTTGTTGCCGAGAATCCCAAACTCTCATAAAAGGCAAAATAGCTCAGCACTCACCCTCTCCTCCCCTTAGCAGCTAGCATCATGTGACCTAAGTTCAGCCAATCAGAGTCTCCTACCCAAGTCTCTGAATCTGCAGTCTGATTCAAAGGGACATTTTAGAAATAATACCATTATATGTGAAGTAGCTTTCGTGCCCATAGACAGCAGTGCCAGCGGTGAGAGGTGGGACTGTCCAATGGCAGTACCAGTGGTGTGCTAAGTGGGCTGCTTGGGTGGTGTGGCCTGTTCTGATTCCAGCTACCAAGCTGCCCTGCCTGTTTCATGAGCCGGATTCTCCAACCTTTCTGTCTCTTTGGTATTCTGTGTAATGTCCTTCCAAGACGTTTCTCTTCTGCTTAAGTGAACCAGAACTGGTTTTAGTGTTTGCCATGAGAACTCTGACACAGTGAGGTTGGGTTGATCCAAGCTCTGCCTCCCTTTGAATTAGTGAAAAGTGGGCACAGAAATATTTATACATCTTTTATCTTAGAGAATTTTTTTTTTTTTTTTTGCTGTACGCGGGCCTCTCACTGTTGTGGCCTCTCCCGTTGCGGAGCACAGGCTCCGGATGCACAGGCTCAGCGGCCATAGGCTCACGGGCCCAGCCGCTCCGCGGCATGTGGGATCCTCCGGGACGAGGGCACGAACCCGTGTCCCCTGCATCGGCAGGCGGACTCTCAACCACTGCGCCACCAGGGAAGCCCTATCTTAGAGAATTTTAAAGTGTTCTATAATTTTGCTTGCACTTTTAAAGATTCTATTTCAATATAAATCCCTTTAAAAGATAGAATTTTTTTGCCTTTATCAACTATATTAACAAAGATTGTGTATAAATAAACATTGCCCATCAATACTGGTGAGGATGCAATGAAATGAGCCCCCTCATCTGGTGGTATAATTTGGATACACTGCCAGGGAAGGAATTTATTAGTATGTTAATAGAAGCTGTAAAATATACACATCCCTTTGCCCAAAGTAATTTCACTTCCAGGAAGGAATGTATCCTAAGGAAATCTGAAATGAGGAATCAGATTTTTCCACTGGGATATTTATCACTAACTTTGGGCATTAGAGTTATGTTTATGATGAAGCTGCTTATGATACAATGTTAAATAAATAAGAACGATACAAAACCGCACAAACATATCATCTCAAAAAGGTAAAAACACAGAGAAAACATCTAGGAGAATTTATTAAAGTTATCCCTAGAGATTAGTTATAGGCAATTATAATTTCCTTCTTTATACTTTACTGTAAGTAATTTAAATTTCCTATAAAGGGCATGATTTCATCTTATTTAAGGAAAAAAAGATTTAATAATTAAAGATAAACAATATTGGAAGCCAGAAAAATATAAGGTTGTATCTATCACAGTGCCTCATTCAAAATAGGTACATAATAGATGTTTGAGAAAAGGGCAAAGGTAGGAATAAAGAAGAGAGAGAGGAAAAAATGAAGGGCACACTATTTCACAAAGAAGAGAGATGAATTAAAGGACTCCCCTGTCTTTTTTTCAGTTGATGGTACATATAGAAACAGGACATTACATTCTAAACTGCTTTATTAAGTAATGCTGCATTTGAGTATTTCCCAAATGTGATAAGTGGCAAAACATTAATACCTTTCTCACTGTATAAGTAACAGGGAGTCAGCACTCAGATATTTCTCCTGTTCCACAACATCAGAGATAGATCTGTTCAGAGAAGCTGGATGAGCACAGGGCGCTGGTATTCAAGAAAAAGAGGCCACCTGTTGCCTCTGATTGGCCATCACATGGAGGTCTGCCACTCTCTTTGGGGCAGCCAAAAGTCCACAAGTTTGGAGTAGTCTTTATTCTCCCCATCAGTCGACATCCTAAGAGAATCTTATTTGTTGGAACTGACAGTACAAGGAGAAAGTGGGCAGTGTTGAATTTACATTGATTGAGAGACTGAAATTAATTAGTGCGCTCCTGTAATCGTTTGGTGTTTGCACACAAAATGGTGCTCCATGGGTTAATAATCGCCCTTACAGGAGGTCCTTGCTGAGACCAGATGGACTGGAGTTCTTGTTCTTTGTTTCACAGATTTAGAATTTCCTGGCTCTGGATTATCTTTAACATCAAGGGGAAAAATGAAATAAAATACCCAACTCATTCTATTAGAAGAAAAATTCATCTCATAGGTTGTGTACTTAAAAGCATGTACCTCAGAAATTACTACAATCTTAAAAATATGTGTTCTTAAAACTCTGGGGTTTGCTTTTGTTTATACCAATAATTCTCAAAGTATGGAAGGGACCCTTGAAATCTTTTCAGACAGTCAGAACTCTCCAGTCTACTCGCAAGGTCAAAACTATTTTCATGAAAACACAAATCCATTCTTTGACTTTTTTTTTCATTCTCTCATGAGTTTGCAGTGGAGTTTTCCAGAGCTACATGGATGATGTCGCCACAGTCAGAATGCAGATGCAAGTGTGAGAATCCAGTCATCTCTTATGAAGCCAGATGTGAAAGAGATTTGTAATACTATAAAACAGTGCCAATTTTCTCACTAGTTTTTGTTGTGTTTGGGGAAAATATCATTATATTGTAATGAAAATGAGATGTTTAGTTTAACATGTAATCAGTTCATTATTTTTAATAGATTGATAAATATTTTAAGTTTCTCTATATTATTTTCTAGTATAGTAAAAAATGGATAGATATAACTCACTTAAATGAAAAGTCTCTAGAGTCTGTGATAGTTTTCAAGATTAAGACTGTATAGATGCACACCTGAAACTAACACAACATTGTAAATCAACTATACTTCAATAAAAAATAAATTAAAAAGAAAAAGACTGTATAGAGTCCTGAGACTGAAAAGTTTGCAAAAACCACTAATCTGTGCCATTAAAGAACTAATAAGCTCTGAATAACCTATTTTTTCCTCAAACCTCGTTGAGGAATTATAACTGTGGTAACTAGCCTGTGTCAGCAAATGCAGGAAACAACTGCTTCAAAAATGAAAACTGCAGGCACGTTGTTTTTCTACTCCTGAGATTTATTTTGCTGCTCTCTTCCTGTGAATTACTTAGGCTTGGAGAATTCTATGTCCATTTTGTTCCCATATCTAGCATACTGGATATGAGGTGAGGTTTCAGAATTCCTGGAACCTCATCCCTCTGAGCCTAGTGTTTCCATCAAAACATGGGAATGCTGGCCATGTTACAAAGGTAGCTGGGAAGCTCTTAAGGTAGTTATGAAGCTGATAAATATGAAAGCATTTTGGAAATTACAATGTGCTTTACAGATATAAGGCTTACTACTATTTAACATTTCAACATCCAGACAGACATTTGATGAAAGTGTGAATTCTCTCTTCAGCTGACATTATTTAGTCTCTTGGATTTAGGACCATAAGATATTGATAAATGCGGAACAAATATTAGTAGTGTTTGGAGCAATAGATTTTTTTCTAAAAACCTTTTTTTGCAGGCTGACTTACAGATAAAAAGGATGTGTGGGGAGGGACAGACAGGTGGAGGGAGAGCGGGAAGGAGGTGGTAGAAAAGCACCTGACCCTCACCCTCACTGTCAAAACATAAACTGTGAGGGTCACATCTCCCCTGGGGCTGCTTCATGCAATAGAAATCCTTCTATGGTAAGCTTTGACTATTATTTAACAGCTATTCAGTAGGTTTGAGCAGAAAGAGTGCAAAACACACAAGATAGCACTGTATTTGTTATTTAAATTTAAAATGTCTTTGGTCAACAGAAAAAGAATACCTTCTGTTTATAGAAAAATGTGCCCACTGAAGTTTTCACTGGACTGAATAAAATACCTTCCTAAAATACAACTATTAAACTTATCTATGGCTATGTAAGCAAAGACGTGACCTTTTCCAAGGGCAAATAGTAAAAATAGAAGATCATTAGTATACATTTAGGCATGTGCTGCTGGGCTTAAAGCTTAGTCTCATAATGTAGATAAACACTAATATCTTTGTCTGCTCGGGCTGCTGTGACAAAATACCACAGACTGGGTGGCTTAACAACAGAACTTTTTCTCATCGTTCTGGGAACTGGGAAGTTCATATCAAGGTTCTGGCCGACTGGGTTCCTGGTAGAGCTCTCTTCCTGGCTTGCAGACACCCACCTTCTCACTGTGTCCTCCTATGGGGGTAGAGGGGAGAAAGAGATCTCTCTCTCTCTTCCTCTTCTTATAAGACCACCAGTCCTGTAGGATTAGGACCCTACAATCATGACCTTATTTAACCCTAATCACTCCCTAGAAGTCCTGTCTTTAAGTACGGTCATATTGAGTCACCTCTGCGGGGACCCGATTCAGTTGCTAGCAACCTATTTGCCATTTGAAGTAAGTGCAAAACAGACCTTGAATGAAGCCACATAGTTTCATACAAGTCTCATAAAAACTGCAAGATCCTTTGACTCCAAGGCACAAAATAATGATGACTCTGTCATTGTTATGCACTCATTTATTCAGTTTCTCTGACTAAATGTCAAACTTTGCCATCACAGGTCACTCTGTCATAATCCATTATGTTTTCAGAGACTGGACTAAACACAAAACACACTCTGCCCTCCAAAAAGAGAAGGGAGAAATTCTAAGAGGTTGTTGTTATTGCCTTTCTTTGACTTAATCATGTTTTCTTAGTCAGAAAGATCTTTATCGTTCTTTGAGGTGGAAAATAGGGTACATTTTCCTGAACAAGCAGAGTTTTCAAATTTGAGAATCAGAAGTTACCACAGATATCACCTAGTCCAACTTTCTTACTTCACAGAGGAGGAAACTGAGATCGTGAAAGTGGAGTTGACTTGTCAAGGTCACTGTAGACTGCAGCACCATAGCCGAGTCTTGAGTCTGTTCCATTACAGTCAGGAAACGTGGTTAGCTCGCCACTAGCTAGTGTTGTTAGATTTTACCTTTACCGACTGTACATTCCTTTCCCAGACATGATGTCAATTGGTTCTCTTAACCCTGTGAAACCAAAAGACCATATGTGAGGCCAAAGGGTAAAGGGTTATGCTTCTAGAAGGGGTACAATCTAAAAGTGTGGAGGACAGAAGACTGCAAATCTGCAAAACATATGACAATAAGGGTCAGAATTAAAGTGAAACTCAAATGCCACATAGAAACAAATGGGTATCTGTAACGTATTATAAAGGATAAATGAATTTGTGAAATTGGATATGAAGTGGCAGGGTAGTTGAGCACAAAAAATGGGTATTTTTAGTTGGACAAATTGTACATCAAAGGCAAGTTGGTTAATTTCTCTAAGCCTCAGTTTCTTGGTGGGTAAATACAATAGATTTTTTTTCTTTTCTGGTTGCACCACAAGGCATGTGGGATCTTAGTTCTCAGACCAGGGATCGAACCCACGCCCCCTGCAATGGAAGCACAAAGTCTTAATCACTGGACAGCCAGGGAAGTCCCAATGGAATTCTTATGAAGAGTAAATAAAATCATATCTATAAAGCATCTAGTACTATGTGTAAGGCAGGAAGGAGTTGAAGGAGGTTTTGAAGCCTGGACTACAAAAAGAATGGTGCTATTTATTGTTAACCTAAAGCAAGAAAATAGCCAGTTATTTTTATGGCAAAACGGGTTTATTTGGGGGCAGCAAAGAATTGCAATTCAGGGCATGCAGCTATGGCAAGCCACAGGCAAGTCTGATGAAGCAAAAGAGAGGAAACTCTACTTTTATAGAGGAGACTGGGAAGGTGGGAGGGGCTGTTATAAAAAAGAAGTCCAGGGCTTCCCTGGTGGCGCAGTGGTTGAGAGTCCGCCTGCCGATGCAGGGGACACGGCTTCATGCCCCGGTCTGGGAAGATCCCACATGCCGCGGAGCGGCTGGGCCCGTGAGCCATGGCCGCTGAGCCTGCGTGACTGGAGCCTGTGCTCCACAACGGGAGAGGCCACAACAGTGAGAGGCCCACATACCTCAAACAAACAAACAAAACAAAACAAACAAACAAACAAGTCCAGTGGAAGACACTGGAAGGAGTTCAAAGTACAGTGGCTTTTCATTGGCTGAGTTGTGACAGTCTCTCATTAGCTGAGCTATTACCAGGCAAGGAGAAAATTTTCCTTCTTCCTGCTGGTAGTAGTAAAGTAGTGTCTTTTCTCGCCAGATGTGCAAGGTATGCCTCTTTCTGTTGGAATCTGTATTTTTAAAAAAATATTTATTTATTTGCACTGTCCCTTAGTGGCAGCAGGCTCCTTCGTTGCAGCACATGGGCTCTTTAGTTGTGGCATGCAAACTCTTAGTCGAGGCATACATGTGGGATCTAGTTCCCTGACCAGGGATCAAACCTGGGTCCCCTGCATTGGGAGCATGAAGTCTTAACCACTGCACCACCAGGGAAGTCCCTATTGGAATCTGTATTGATGGCAAATGGTGTGTGTGGGAAAGCTCCCTCTTCTGGCCCCTCAATTCCATTTTTGTGAGATTTCCCTTTTTTATTTTTCACATTATTATTGCTAGAAAAAAAATTAAGCAATAATATAGGCTATATGAGACGGTGATGTGCTGGAGATGATGAAGAGCAGTCAAGTGGAAATGCCTAGTAATCCTGGGAAGTTGACCTTAACATGTAGATTTGGAGGACATTTGCTGAGTGGTAATAAGTAAAAGCCAGAAAATGGATGAAAGCCTCAAGAATGAATGGGGAAGGCCTGGGCACCACGGGTTGAACCTTAACAAATGTCCACGTGTACTGGGCTGCAGAAGGAATAAGAGCCAGAAAAGGGCAATCTTAGAAGAGAGCCAGGCATAACTGAGTGGGGGGAATATTAATTACAAAACCGCCACCCTTTACTGGCCCTTCTCTGAGCCAGGCACTGTGCTGAGTGATTTGCTCATATCACCTCACTTTATCCACACAACCCAACAAGGTAGGTCATATCATCACCCTCTTTATTTCCAGATGAGAATATGGAGTGATGCAGCCATGATGAGAGCTGGCCCTCTGAACCACAGGGACAGAGGATCTCAAGAAGTAAGGGGAGGTGAACAGGGCCACATGCTGCAGAGATGGCAAGGTGAACAAAGTCTGAAAGAAGGCAATTGGATTTTCCCGTTTATGTCACTGGTCGTGAAGAGTACATTTTCAGAAGAGGGGTGGGCACATCCACCATGTTACAGGGAAGTGAAGAGGGGATATTGGGAAAGGAATGGGGAGCCAGCTGTGCACCAGTTACCCCAAAGGAAAGCAAGGACTAGATTGGTAATCAGGGGTGTAACCAGAGCCTAGTAGCTTCTTCCTCCAGGCAGGGAAGCAGAGGGAAAGACCTGGTGGCCAAAGGAAGATAGAAGACTGTGGAATATGGAAAAAGTTAATGAAGACAGTAAGATCCTGAAGGATAGGATCAGTAATGCAGGCGTGAGGACTTGTTTTCAGAACAAGAGAACCAAACTTCCCATGTTCTGCTGCCTTGGAACTCTTTCTTAGCACACTCTTGCATTCAAAGAAACATCCATTCAGCATCCAGGCTTTAGATAGCAAGTTAAAACTTTGCTGTGTGACACAAAGATGCCAAAGGACTTGTTTTCATGATGCTAAATGGTTTTTTCCCCCTCATTATTTAGTATCTTGTAAATGGCAGTTACTCCAAGGTTTTTGTTGTGTTCCTTTTCTGCTCCAAGCCCCTTGTCTTTATTGTGAAATCTACATAGCTTCCTAGACTCTTTCCAATGACTTATTCTCACATTATTCAGATTCCCTACAAGGAAAGAGAGACCAGGAATTAACCTATAAGCAAGAAGCCTCTCACCACCTCCTGCTACGTCTCCAAGTCCAAGAAGAGAGCGGAAAATTGAGAACATATATGAACATGTATTCTTGTCACATGCAAGTCATCTGTGGCAGAAGGAAAGGATGAAAAGAAAAGTATAGGGTCGAAGGCATGTGGTATCCATCCCAAAACAAAGTTCTTTGATTTAACATCCCATCAGGTAGAGGCATTTCAGGGAGATAGGAACTATCTTACCAAATATAAAAATTCAACAGACATCAGCCATGCAGTAATTACTGACCCCTGAGTGTTCAATTTTAGGTTTCCAGGTGGGATCTTTAAGGAGTTAAGGTTTGAGTGGAAGACCCTTTACACAATCTTGTTTTCCTCTGTACTTGGATCATCAGAACCATGAACATGGACCATGTCTGCAAAAAGTGAGGACATTTACTGCAATGATTAAGAGAAAGGGCTTTGGAGTCAGCAGACCTGGGTTTGAATCTTAATGCTGCCACTTTGCAGCTGTGTGACCTTTGAGCCAGTGAATTAACTTCTCTGAATGTTAGTTTCCTCATCTATAAAACAGGGATAATAATATACTTCAAAGGGAGTTTGTAACTATTCACTGAGCTGTTGTAGTAAAGTACTTAGCACAGTGATCAGCACCCTGTGGGCCCTCAATAATTAGTCACCAATACAGTTGGTAGTGAAAGAGGAGTCCCTGTTAGCAGGGCAGTCAGATGGGCGGAGTCAGATGGAGAGACATCCCTGAGCCATCCTGCAAGTTCTTTAGCCACAGAATAGTGTGTGTCTGGAGTGGGGTCTGAGGGCTAGGGGCACAGAGTCTGCCTATCTACCTACAGGCCATTTAGCATGCAAATATCCAAGCTTACTTTCCTGGAAAGTGGTGTGCTCTACTTGTAAGCATTTGGATACTCTTTCAGCCCTGATATCTGAGCCCAAAAGAGATATCTGCAATGCAGGCTAGACTAAGGAGACAAAATGCATCTGTCAGCAGATGTTTCATTAAGATCTGATTTAACTGGATTAAAATCTGTATTGACTTAGCCTAAGGAAGCTGTTGCAACAGGAATAACTACTCTAGCATTGTGTTAGTGCCTAGAGAATGATTTGAATTCTGGAAGTTCTTGGATGACAGGGGATGGATTTATATGTGATTTTTAGCTTCTTCTTTTTTTGTAGTTTTTCTAATTGTATGATTTTTCTATTTTTTCAATATTTCTGCCAAGAACACCTATTACAAGTGTAAAATAAAAAAATTTAAAAGTTATAAAGGAAATACATCTCTCTCACTAAACACACCAGTGTGAAAAACCAGTTTGAAAGGGGAATCGGTCTTGAACCACTCTATTCAAGATGGTTTGGAAGGAATTCCCTGGCGGTCCAGTGGTTAGGACTCGGCGCTTTCACTGACGGGGCCAGGTTCGATCCCTGCTTGGGGAATTAAGATCCCACAAGCCAAGCGGAGTGGCCAAAAGAAAAAAGAAAAAAAATGGTTTGGAGAGGAGAGGGCTTGGAGGTAAGCATTTGGGAGTAAGATGGAAAACTTTGGATTTATCCTCAATATGTTCTTTCCTTTTTTTTTTTTTTTTGTCTTCCTGGTCATGGAAAAGAAAATCTGTCACTGAAGGACAGGGATATCTGGAGCTGCCAGAGGGGTTGAAGGTGGAGTGTGAGGCTGGGATAAAGCCTTTGTTTCAGGAGACAGACCTGGTTGATCAGAAGGTTTTATAAAAGCTAAGGCCTCCAGTGAGTCTTCTGCTGAGGGTATCTAGGCTACGCCCCTGAGGCCCTGCCTTAAACTAAGAACTCCCAGTGGGTGCTTTATAGAGTAAATCTAGGATGAGACTCTGAGGCTTGGCTTAGATACCCTTGATATCCACATCTGCTTGCATACTGGCCTGCTTATGATGATAACACATTCCTCCCCTCTTACCCCAGGCTTGGTAGGATACAATTTGTGATGGCTAATGTTATGTGTTAAGTTGATGGGGCTTAGAGATGCTCAGATAGTTGGGAAAACATTATTTCTGGATGTGTCTGTGAGGATGTTTCTGGAAGAGATGGCCTTTGAATTGGTAGCTTGAGTAAAGAAGATCACCTTCACCAATGTAAGTGGGCATTAACCAATTCAATGAGAGCATGAAGAGAACAAAAAGGCAGTGGAAGGGCAAAATTGCTCCCTCTGTTTGAAATGGTATGTTCACCTTCTTCTGCCCTCAAACACAGGTAGGTGATCCCAGTTCTTAGGCCTTTGGGCTTAGACTGGAACTACACCACTGGAATTCCCCCTACATCTTTAAATATATTCCTAAAATATAATGTTTACATCCAACTATGTCAGCTCAACAGATCATTACTGGATGACTTTTTTAAATATATTTTTTTAAACGTTATATTTATTTTATTTTATTTTTATTTATTTTTGGCTGCGTTGGGTCTTCGTTGCTGTGTGTGGGCTTTCTCTAGTTGCGGCGAGCGGGGTTACTCTTCATTGCGGTGCTCAGGCTTCTCATTTCGGTGACTTCTCTTGCTGCAGAGCATGGGCTTCTCTCTAGTCGTGTGGGCTTCAGTAGTTGTGGCTCGCGGGATCTAGAGCGCAGGCTCAGTAGTTGTGGCACACAGGCTTAGTTGCTCCGCGGCATGTGGGGTCTTACCGGACCAGGGCTCGAACCCGTGTCCCCTGCATTGGCAGGTGATTCTTAACCACTGCGCCACCAGGGAAGCCCTACTGGATGACTTCTAAATGCCTAGCACCAAGAGAGATGCTTCAAGAGTCCTGGTTCTGTCACTTACAAACTCTTCACCCTTAGATAAGTTATTGAACCTCTCTGCCTCAATTTTCAGATCTTTAAAATAGTAATGATAATAATATCTACTTTGACATTTGTGTGATGATTAAGTAAGACAGTGCCTTTAAGGTATGGTTCCTAGCATATAGCAAACTCTCAGCCAATATTAAATGACATTATTACCATTATTAATAATGTTATTTAGCTTGTCCTGACCACACTTTTCAATGACATATGTTATCCTGATCTTGCACAGCTGTTCCATTTCCCAGCAGGAATTCCCACATTCTTTTCTCTTCTTTGGGGTCATATAGTTGCAAGACACATAAATGCCCATGTTGGTTTAGAAAGAACCAGCACAGTCTTCACTTACATCAGGGCACATAAATCTACCTTTACATTTTATCATAGCCATGTACACTCTACTGTTTACCATCCCATTTAAACCTAAAAAAGCCCTTCAATTCAAAATTACTTTTGGGAAGAGATTATTTTAACAACAGACTATGTATATAAAATGAAAAATAAATTAGAAAGCAACTTAATATCTGAAAACTGTTTCATAAAACTGTTAACTTTCCGCATCATTTGGGCAAAAAGGTAGGACATCTTTAAGAAGCACTGGCACTTTAAGAAAAAAGAAAAAAGAAAAAAGTGATGTGCAACTAGTGGAAAAATAACCAAGATGTAGATGAAATACACATTGTAATTTAAGGTGTGTGAAAATATACATACAGGGAGAACTAAAGAGCTTGGGAAAAATGCATGTAGACACTGATAATGAATTTTCTCTGGGTTACTTTTAAAAAACTGGTTTCTTTATTTTCCAACTAAAAAAAAATAAGCAAGTATTACTTTATTGCTTCAAATGAAATATAACAAATGGTATGTTTTTAAAAGAAATAGAAAGAGTATTAAAATTTATAGCAGGTAGGATTCCCTCCTTCTTTTAAAATTAAGCTGTAAACCAGCAGATGACTTCTAAGGCCCCTTCCTTCTCTATCAGTCCATGATTCTTTAAATTAAGAGGGAGTATTATGTGACATTTACTTAACTTGAAATGTAGAGTTGGAATATAATCAAAGTAGCTGGTCTTAGAGGGAAGATGATGCAATATACACAATCCTTCTTGGAAAACTGTTAGAAAAGTATTTTTCACTATCAAGGCAATAGTGAAACTTTGAATAACATTTTTAGATAAGAAAGTCAATATCAAATTGTGAACTGTTTGAGAAGTAATCCTTCAAGCCTAAGTTTTTTCTTTATGATTCTCAACAATGATAGTGTATGTTAATCAAGAAATATTAAAACTAAGACCATTATTCAACAATCACTAAACAAAAATTACATTTTGCAAGAACCATGAAACACTATCTTAGGGAGCATTGCTGTGGAGAAAGAGAACAACAATTGAAAAACTCATCAATGGTCCTCATGAAGCTGAGTTTCTCTATATTCTTTTTTTTTTTGTGGTACGCGGGCCTCTCACCGCTGTGGCCTCTCCTGCCGCGGAGCACGGGCTCCGGACGCGCAGGCTCCGCGGCATGTGGGATCCTCCCAGACCGGGGGCACGAACCTGCATCCCCCGCATCAGCAGGCGGACTCAACCACTGCGACACCAGGGAAGCCCTCTATATTCTTGATTAAGACAGAATCTCTAGGGTTCTAGCAATTTGCAGGCTAGAGATCCAGCACCTTCAGAAACTGTATTATCTGGGGATTTTAACTCAGGTTCAGGATCTTGAGGTGATACAGATACCACTTCCTTTTTTTCTTTAAGACTGGACTGAGGAGATAGCTTATACATGCTTTGGGGGATGAGAAGGCAGATGATTTACCCAACACCTAAGAGACTAAATGAACCAACCAAAATAAAGGAGAAGAAATGGTTATGTATAGGCATTTTCTCACCACTTCTTTAATGTATCAGTCAGCACTGATAGGTGTGAGTGAAAGAAATCAAGCAGAAAATATTGGCCAGAGCTCACTAACTCCAGATGGGTCCAAGGAACAGATTTGGAGACAGTGCAGCCTGGGCCAGTGCTGAAAATAATGCTGCAGAACTGGTCTGGTAAAGGTACCACTGACACCATTGTTCAGCTGAGTCACTGCAATTAACACCCCCAGTTCCATCAACACTGGTCCTTGAAGTGTTAGAAGACACTTCTTCATTGGTGTCTTGCATTTCTGCGTGTCTTGCAAGCAGAAGCACTGGTTGCCTTCGTTTCAGATTACCTTTCAAGGATGTTTGCACAGCAGAAGCCTTAGAAGATATAGTATTTCCCTCCAGAGCAAAGAGCAGACATGCTCACTGCCCATTATAAAAGATCCAGGTTCTTCTCCTGTAACACAACCACTGCGTGTTCAGGCATCTATCTGGCCCATTTGCATTGCTCCCATGAAAGTTAGGATCAAGGGCAGCCAAATAGTGCATATGTTAATATTCATCCAGCTTGATTTGCCATGATTAATAGAGTCCTTTGTCTTTGACCCAAGGGTTTAGTGTCTTCTACTAGCATCTATCCAAATGTGGCATGTGAACATATTAGTTTAAAGTAGGGCAAAACCTCATACCCATCAGTTTTTGCACCTTGCTGCTAGAATTACTCCCATTGCTGTCTTAAGAAACTGTAGGCCACCACTAGAATGGAAATGGTGGTCTCAGCCTTTTTTCTCTTCCAAACTTCCAATTCTAAGCTCAGGTGGCAGTTGCTTCTAATCATTGGACCCTAGGTCATATGTCCATGTCTGAGGTGAACAGGAGTCCAGGAAATCCAATATTTGTTTTTCTACAGTTTTCACAGTGGGAAAGTCTCCAAACATAGCTTTTAGGAACACAAGAAAAAGTACAGACAAATGTTCACTACATCAGTAGTTATTCTATATTTCTCAAATTGATACATAGCAGGAATTCTTAGGACTCTGTCAATGGTGAGATCTAAAGAAAGAGGTCTATAATATCCCTCAGGGAAAGGCTTTGAATTCCATGGCTCTTTGCAGTGATGTTTAAGCCACATGGCAAAAAATACACCAGATGGCACTCTAAGTGGTAATGATACTTCTGCTTTCTTCTAACTGTTTTGGATGATTTGGGGGATTCTTTGTTTTGTTTTTGTTTGTTTTATGACTTGTTCATAGAAAGGCAAGCCGGGGTACACCAAAATCCTTCCAGGAGAATAAGAGAGATATGGCGAAATTCCAGTGTTTCCTTTCATATATCTCAAATAAAATGGTTTCCTATGGAGCCATGGATTATTCAGGGCTAGGATGAGGCAAGTTACAGGTGACCAAGGCCTGCCAGAACCATACGTGGAAGCCAGTCACCACCACTTGGGATAACAAGGAAGGAGACAAGACTGAAGATGGGAAGATTCTCTAAGAGAACAGTGAGTTGCTAGGAGTGGGGGAGCAGCACTCGGGGAGAGGGTCCTAGAAGATCATATTTGTTAAGTCCCTTTATCATGTAGAAGCCTTGACCTTGGTGTGTGTATGTGTGTTTTATTTTTAATTTTAGAGTAGCATACATACAGAAACATGTGCAGATCATAAGCTCAATTAATTATCCTAAAGCAAATATATCTGTGAAATCATAACCCAGATCAAGAAATAGAACATTGCAAATACCCCAGAAATTCTCTCAAATGCCTTCCAAATTACTCTATTTCTCTTCCCCAAAGGTAAACACTACTCAGATCCTGACATCATATATTAGCTTGCTCTTTTGAATTTTATAAAAATGGAATTATAAGTATATACACTTTTGTGTCTGACTTCTTTGTTCAACATTATATTTGTGTGATTTATCCATGTTTTTGCATGTAACAATAGTCTGTTCATTTTTATTGCTGTGTAGTATTCTATTATATTACCATATCAAATTTTATTTATCCATTCTACAGTTGATAGAATTTGGGTTGAGTCCAACTTTTGTCTATTATAAATAATGCTGCTTGAACATCTTTGTATGTCTTTGGTACTTACATTTTGCTTAAGTATATACCTAAGAGTGGCATTTACTGGTCATGGGATAGTCATGTGCAGAATTTTAGTAAATACTTCCAGACAATTTTACAGAGGGGCTATAGCAATTTATACTCCCACCTGCACTGGGGCTAAACTTTGAGGGACATCAGCTCTGAAGCTGTATAGAATCTTCCATCTTGGATCATCAAATGTCTTTGAGTCATTAACAGAATTTTGGACAGAATGTAGGTAAAGGTCCCATATTTCTTAGCACAAGCTAAGTCACTGCCTTCTTTGTCAGATAGCTCTTTCCTTTTCCCACTCTTGGTTTCTTTCTGAGTCCCTGCCAAAATTCCTGAATATGGTCCCCTAGGGGTTGGAATTATAAACTAGGAATCAATATTTGGTTCAAACCAGGTTCATAGCTCATGGGGAACTCAACTCTGACACATGCACTGAAGCATGGGTGTTAACAGTTGGAAAACAGCACTCTTATTATCTTCTCCTTGGAGACATAAAATAGCCATGGGTAAATATGAACATTTTTGCTACTGTCTTTTCTAGTTAATATTTTAAACATAATTTGTGAAAAACGTTAAATTTTATATATTTAATATTTTTTCTGTTGAAATGGTTACTTAAAATTTTTTCTTTAGGAGCTTCCCTGGTGGCACAGTGGTTGAGAGTCCACCTGCCGATGTAGGGGACACGGGTTCGTCCCCCAGTCCGGGAAGATCCCACATGCCGTGGAGCGGCTGGGCCCGTGAGCCATGGCTGCCGAGCCTGCGTGTCTGGAGCCTGTGCTCTGCAACGGGAGAGGCCACAACAGTGAGAGGCCTACGTACCGTAAAAAAAATAAATAAATAAAATAATTTCTTTATGAAATATATCCAAATAAAATAAGACTAGCAAGGCAATTTAAAAATTACAAGTTCCTTTAGCATCTATTTCTAAGTAGACTAGGCTGAATAATATTATCCATAATAGTTAAGATTTGTTCAGTTCTTTTACTGTGTTATTTATATACATAATGTTTTATTAATCCCAGAGCAACCCTCTGAGGTACGAACTATTAAAACCTCCATTTTATAGGTGAAGAAATAGAGGAATAAATTCCATGAGGCCAGAGACATTATCATTCCTTTTTGCTACTGGTTTTGAGCATTTAAAATAGTGCCTTGGGATTTCCCTGGTGGCGCAGTAGTTAAGAATCCGCCTGCCAATGCAGGGGACGTGGGTTCGAGCCCTGGTCCGGGAAGATCCCCACATGCCGTGGAGCAATGAAGCCCACGCGCCACAACTACTGAGCCTGTGCTCTGGAACCTGTGAGCCACAACTACTGAGCCCACGTACCACAACTACTGAAGCCCACGTGCCTAGAGCTCGTGCTCTACAACAAGAGAGGACACCGCAGTGAGAAGCCTGCACACGACAACGAAGAATAGCCCCTGCTCATCGCAACTAGAGAAAGCCCAGGCACAGCAACAAAGACCCAATGAAGCCAAAAATAAATAAATAAATTTATTAAAGTAAAATAAAATAAAGTAGCGCCTTGCACATGGTAGGTAATCAATATATATTTATTGACTAAATAAATAAAAGTAATATGAAGGTTTTTTGAGCAAGTCGATCCATCTCTGAGTCCAGAGCATGTGCTCTTAACTTTTACTACTGAAAAGAGATGCACTCCATTCAGTGATCACACTAAGTGCATGTCACTGTACGGCTCTACCGATGGCAAGATGCAAAAAGAGCTACTGAACCCAGAGATGAAAGGAGGTTGGAAGGAGGTAAGATTTATCAAAAGAGGAGTCCAAATGTTTTCCTCAGTCTTTTGATCCCTGATGTTTTTGATGCAAATGTATCACCAGTCATTCCAACAAGCATATCTGATCCAGCATCTAATATTCTGGCTACCCCGTATAACTAACTCAGCTCTTGATGTAAGGAATCAGAGAATCAGGAGCTGGAAGGAACATTTAGGGTCAATGAGTTACCCTGCCCAAAACTGGTTTCTTCTAAATCAAGCCAGGCCTATCCTCTTCTGGAGTCCAGAGAGCTCATATTAAGTGCATTTTGTCATCTTGGATTCTCCCTTTGTTTCCAGGGGAAATTCTATCTGTGGAGAAACTCTGACTGTATACACTGCAGTCATATTCCTATGTTATGTAGTCTGATTATAAGGGGAGAAGTTGGAGGACAGGGAATACTAATCAGTGGAAGCAGTCAGCTTAAAAAACATGAATTTCCAGTGAAAACAAAGTAGCAAAGAATTAGAGATCAAAATATATTAATTAATATTCATATCAGTTATGAATTATTGTGTTCATTGTTTCAGTTATCTCTTACAGTGTAACAAACCACTCCAAAATTTACTTAGTGAATCAAAAAAACTTATCTCATGATTCTGAGAGTTGGCTGAGCTCTGCTAGGAGGTGCCTTTATCTCACACTGTGTTGGCTGGGATCACTCATGTGGTTGCATTCAGCTGGGAGCTCCTGGGGCTGGAACATCCAAGATACTGTCACTCAAATGTCTGGTGCCTCAGCTGGGTGGCTGAAGCCACCGGAGGTTGGGTGGGATTCTCTCTGCCCGCCCCCCGCCCCGTCATGTGGTAATCTAGCCTACGTTGTTTTTTTTTTTTTTTTTGCGGTACGCAGGCCTCTCACTGTTGTGGCCTCTCCCATTGCGGAGCACAGGCTCCGGACACGCAGGCTCAGCGGCCATGGCTCACGGATCCAGCCACTCTGCGGCATGTGGGATCTTCCCGGACCGGGGCACGAACCCGCGTCCCCTACATCGGCAGGCGGACTCTCAACCACTGCGCTACCAGGGAAGCCCCCCAAAAAACACTTTATTATAAACTAGAGCCAACCAAACAAAATCCCATAAAAACTTGAGACTGCATTTCATAGGCTTGGAGCTGAATCGAATACAATGAACATTAGGACCTCATAAGGGAGTAGACATAAATCATCTCTTTTTTAAGCCCTGAAAGACGTCAGGAATAAAAGAAAATTATAGGTCACAGGGTAAAGTGGGCTACATTCTTCATCGTGGGTCAGAGTAGTAAACTCACACCCTGAAGTGTATACCTTGTCTCATACTGTGAAACTGGCTTTACTGCGAAATTGAAAGAGACTTACAATTTAAGTCATCCAGCAGATTCTTGAGTCAGTGGAGAAATAGTGGAAAGTTTGCAGAAGTAGGTGGCTGTATCTTGAAACAGCCATCCAGTGTAACAGGACTTGTCAGTAATATATTTACTTCCTAGTTTTATTTGCTGTTTTTACCAAGAAATAAAAATTAACTCTCTTGTTTCAGATATGTTAAATTATCTAACAAAATTAAGAAACAAAAATCTCAGCATTCCAATGACTATGGGACCACGAGCATGAGATTTATTCTTTGTGTTTCCGTTAAAGCACATGATAATAACTAATTCTGTAAGCACATGGTAAAGGATGACACAGAAATAGAACACACTGTGGAACTGGGCATTGCATAAGAGCTAAACAATTAAATAACCTATTTTAAATTTAAACTTGCAGTGCCGGTATTTTTTTTATTTTAAGGGTTGGCTGACCCCATTTCCTTCTCCATTACCATAGATTTCTGTATTTACTGGAAAATTCAAAAGTGATTTCAGATCTGACAAGATTTTTTAAGTCTTGAAGTAAAAACCCTATATTAGTACAAAACAAGAAGTATTACTGCTGTTTGGCTTCTGAATCCTGGACTTAATTTTAAGTGAACAAATGATATAAAAAGAACTGACAGAACAAGAGAGAATTACAGAATGAGACGGCAGGGCTCCAACGCATAAAACTCAGAAACACAAACATTCTGATTAGCAAAAGTACTTATATGATTAAATAGCAATTCTTAGCTTTAAAAAGGTGCTCAAATGAAAAGCCAATGTCCTTGTGTTATTTAAAGAAGAAATAACCCTATACAACCAAGGAATTTATACAGGTTGTAGATGAGAAAAGAAGTCTAAAATAAGGTATCTAAACTACTGGTTGATATACTAATAATTCTCAAAATCTTTACCTCTAGAACAACTCTTACTCCAAAGTTCTGAAACCACATAACAAACTTACTTTTGGATATCTGTCCTTACCTGTGCTACACTTGTGTCCCTTACTCACAACTTATGCAAACTGGAACAAATCATCTCTCCCCAGCCCTTCCTTAGTCTGACTCCTCTTCCAGTGTTTTGAATTTCAGTGAAAGGTATCAAAATCTACCAGATTTCCCAAGGAGCAAACATGCATGTCATCCTTGATATGCTATTTCCCATGTATCTTATGTCAGAGTAAGAATTCCTGCTATTTCTAGTGTCTAGACATCTCTAGAATATTATATCAGCCAGGGTCCAGTAAGGAAAACCACACTACTTATTTCAACAGAAAGATTTAATATAAGGACTCAGTTAAGTGGGTATTGGAAGGTTGAAAAGGGAAAGAGAGAACCCCGAGGTAATGGAGAGAGGATTGCAGGGGGCAGCCACCACTTCTTGGACTGGAGGAACGGAGAGCAGAGGTTGGGGTTATCAGAATTTAGGAACTTGGGGGAAGGACCCTGAAATTCTTGGGACCCAGGCTTGAAGAGGGGCCACTGTCTGGCTGTCGCTAATGCTGCAGGAGCTCAGCAGAGGAGTTGCATCAGGTTGGCAGTGGGAGGGGAGACAGCTGGTGCTGGGGTCTCTGGGGGGATGATTAGGCCGGTTCAGGGAGTGTGAAACGAAGCTGGACCAAGGGAATTCCCTGGCGGTCCAGTGGTTAAGACTCCACGTTTCCACTGCTGGGGGCACGGGTTCCATCCCTGATCGGAGAACTGAGATTCCACATGCAGCGTGCGACGGGGCCAAAGTATTAAAAAAAAAAAAAAAAGTTGGACCAATGGCTGTTTCTAGGGTGAAAAACTATTGCTGGGCTTAAACTGATAGGATCGGCAAACATGGAATGAGCGGCTCTCGTTCTCCTTCCTTAGCCTTGTAGTCTCCCTTGAGGGCTCCCTACTGGGAGAACCTAACATGAGGTCAGTGGGGAGGAAAGAAATATAGTCCACAGAGAGCTAGTGTCAGCATCACAGAACAAAATATAAACAAGTGTGTTTGGTGCCAGGATATAGTAGCTGTCAAATGACAAAAATAAAGCTGTTTAGTTTTATGTTCTTTATTTAAGGGGAAACAATCAATGGATTGGAGGAGTACAGTGCCTCAGAAGCAGTGGAGTACTCTTCCCAAGGATGTTTGGGCAGGAGTGAGTTGTATAGGTTGTTAGAAGCAGCAAACACAGAAATAGGGCATGATTGGTTAGGAGGTTGGAGAGTTCTTCATAAGGCTACGAGGTCAATTAGGGCATAAGGAAAATGTATTTGGCTTAAATTGATGACCCTGGGGTTGCATATCTGACCTTATTTAGAACAAGGATATCAGAACAGATTCTTGGTGTTTGAGGACTGACTGGCTGGAAATACTGTGTTTCTCGTCAAGCAGAGCATTTACAAGGACACGAAAGTTACGTAAGTTTTGGTTTGCTGACGTGGCACGCTCCGTCCTTCGGAGTTCCTCTTCTTCTCTCCATCCCTGCTGCTGCTCTTCTGCCTTTGTTTGGTACCATAATCTCTCAGTTGACCTAATGCAGTAGCTTCCTAACTGGTCTTGCTGTTTTCTCTCTTGTCTGCCTCAAATCCACTCTCCACACAGTGGCCAGAGTATTGGCTTTATTATATAAATGAAATTCTGATCACGACACTCCTTTAATCAGATGCTTCCAGTGGGAGCCATTAGACTCCCTGTGAGTGGAGTTAAGATCCCTAGGTATGCTCTACTGAACCTCTCTTGGGGGTCAAGTCTTTGGGCTACACCTTGAAGGAGCCTCTTTTTCCTCACAGGGAGTTAGGTGCTGGTCAGCTGGGGTTGGCTATAAACACAGCCATAGGAAATGGACATCTTTAATTTTAAGCCTGTAGTGTCTGACTCAAATATTATTTCTTGATAGATGTTCATGTGTGAAGATTGTTTCCTAGAACTTTTTCTCTTCTGTTTTTGTAATTATGGCTCAGTTTGCCATCTAGAGAACCTTAAACAATGTAAAAAATTATCTGTTTCTCAGACCTCATTAGGACAGTGTTTCACCATGAGGGGTATGAGAACATGCTAACTCCAAATATGCCTCTTTGGCATATGGATTATTTTTTTGAGTTAAAGGCCATTGAGAACCAGCAGATGCAAGACAAGATTTAAAAACAGGGTACAAGTTTTCCTTTCATAAAGGGACTTTATATCTATAAAGGAAATTGACATTAGTAGAAGACACTGAACAATTTGTAGCAATAAAGGGGGCACTGGCTTAAATCTGCCTGACACACTTTATTATTCAACCCTTGTTTAGCTCACTTTTCCTGCCACCTCTCCATAACTCGCCTCCGCTCCCCTTCCAACCTTCCCCAGAAGCCCCAAACACCTTTCCTTTAGCCTAAGATGGTATCTAGTCGTAAATTCTAAACACCTCTTGGAGTTACACATCCCCTGAGTTTCTCTCATGTATATATAAGATATACATGCTAACACACTTCCCTTTGCTGTTCTCTTGTTGGTCTGTCTTTTGTTGAGCCCCAGCAAGAACCTAGAAGGGTAGGAAGAAAAAGGTTTTCTTTCCTCCTCTATGACTATATTCCATTCTCACAGTATAAGTGATCCAAGGCTTCTTTCTTTCTTTTTTTTTTTTTTGCGGTACGCGGGCCTCTCACTGTTGTGGCCTCTCCCGTTGCAGAGCACAGGCTCCGAACACGCAGGCTCAGCGGCCATGGCTCACGGGCCTAGCCGCTCGGCGGCATGTGGGATCTTCCCAGACCGGGGCACGAACCCGTGTCCCCTGCATCGGCAGGCGGACTCTCAACCACTGCGCCACCAGGGAAGCCCCAAGGCTTCTTTCTTCACCTTTAATTCTCCTGTTGGCCGAGAAGAGTTTTTTTCTACCTTAGCACTACTTCGGGCAGGATAATTCTTGTCTGTGAGAGGCTGCCCTGTACACTGTAGGACGTTTAGCAGCATCCCTGGCATCCATCTTCTAGATGCCAGTATCATGCCCACACCTGGTTGTGACGACCAAAAATGTCTCCAGAGAGTGCCCTGTATTTTTATTTGCTAGATCTGGCAGCCTTACCTGGGGAAAAAAATCATCCCTGGTCAATGTTCACTGGCCTAGAGACAAGTGCAAGTGTTTCGCCACTTGCAATGAATCAACTGCTTTTTTATTACTTTGTTTTTAGTGTCGTCCGTCCATTCAAACATTTCATCTTTCACAATTATAATGAGTATTGTGCTTTTAGAACCAGAATGTAGGGCAGGAAAAAGAATTTTCCCTCTACCCTTCTAGGTTCTATGGCTGAGAATCCGCCTGTAATAAAGACAGATTAACAAGAAGAAATTAAACAGAAGTTTAATAACATGTATACCACATAGACACATGGGAGAGACCCAGGAAAACTCTTGGAGATGTCCAAGCCACCACCTTAAATACCTCCTTCTGCTAAAGAGAAAAGAAGATGTTGGGGGAGGGTCAGTTATGGGAGGTGACCAAGAAAAGCACAGAAAACAAGGGTAAGGGTGTTACGCAGATTTAAGTCATTGCCTTCTCCATTGATAAATTTCCAGAAGTCATCTTTTTCTTCCTGGTACAGTGAGGGAGACACTTTTACAAATGGAGAATTCCCTTATAAATGTAAATCTCCCTTACAAAAGGGTAAATTCTACTGCTTTCAGAGATCTGCAGTTTTTCAAGAATAATCGATTCAAAATAATCCTTATGCTAAAAAGACATATTTTAAGGTGACACATTCTGCTACCCTTTGTCAGGAAAGAAAAAACCTTTCCTCTACCCATCTAGGTGCTTCTGGTTGGTCTAAGAATTAAATTGACAAAAGACAGATTAGCAGGAAAAAATCAGATTTAATTTTGTACATATAGGAACCCAACATACATGGGAGGTTCAGTGACAGAAAAGCAAAATAAGGCATGTGTGCCGTCCTGAGCTAGGGAATGGGACAGGGGCCTGGGGCCTCCAAGGACAGGACGTTCATTCATGGGATAATAATAAAAAGAGGACATGTTTAGTAATTAACTATTTGCCCTGCCATATTAATTGGGCCACTTAGATAAAACTTACCTCCAGTAATAACATTTTTCTGGGAAAAACCCCCAACTTAAGTTCTTCTAGGTAGTTAAGGGAGAGGCAATAGTTTCCCTTGAACCCACAGGATCTTGATTGCCTTTAGTTCAAAATAATCCTCATGCCAAAGTGGCACATTTTGGGGAAGCTTGTCCTGAACCCTTACACCTTCAAGATGCAGTCAAGGGAGAGATGCAGAATCCAAATAGAGGAGTTGTGGTCCTGATAAGAAATTAGGGAAGACTCCTTTTTTTTTTTTTTGGCCTTACCACATGGCAGGCAGGATTTTAGTTCCCTGACCAGGGATTGAACCCGTGTCCCCTGTAGTGGTAGCGCAGAGTCCTAACCACTGGACTGACTGACAGGGAATTCCCTAAAGACTTTTGAGTTCAGTTAGGGTGAAAAGAGTTTGCATAAACTACAAATTAGTTAGAAGAGGTTACAAAGAAAGCTAAAGGGGATTACGAGAGATTTGCAGAAGAGTGAAGGATTTAAGTCAGTGGGAAAGACACTTAAATGTCTTAGGAAATAAAGAAATGCAAAATGAAACTAAGCCAAAGAGGAAGTCAGCTGCAATCTTAGTGGGTATTGCAGGCTTCCGTCTCCAACAGAAGAATTAGCTAATTCTTAAAAGTCCTGGGAGGTTGGCCCCAAAGCTAAGTCATATATATATATAGGCTCATATATATATATATATATATATATATATATATATATATATATATATATATATATATATCCAAGGCTCAGGCCTTGGATCCTGGCACCAAATCTTGGCCACAAAGAACCTTAACCGATCACATCAGTTTGCTTGGGATGGTTGAACGCTTTCTCTCATGGATGTGTGTATGGGTGTTTTAATTCTGGGAAAGTTTAGCACTTTGCTGTGATTGTGTTAAGTTCAGAGAAAATGTGTGAATATTTGGTATCATATTTGGTATATAAAATATCTACAATGTTTAAGAGACTTGGCATGTTAGCATGTTTGACCAAGTGGCCTGGTGTTTCCATTTAAAATGTATAAGAGAGTAATTGATATATAATAGAATAATTGATTTTAGACTTATGATTTTAAAATGGAATGTTATAAACTGACTAAATTTGAAAACAGTATTAGAATGTTTATGATGACTTAATATTTATTATATTAGAGTAAGTTTAGTTTATTAGATTTACAAGATTATTTAGCTGGGAAAGTATTACTCTAGGCTCAGAATTAAAGTGCTTATAAAGGAAAATCAAATATGGTAATACTGTAAGTATAATTTAAACCTTTTAGTATAATTGAATTCACTAGAATGTAAATGGGACTGATATTTCGAAAAGTTTAGGTTTTTTAATTTGAGTTGCTCAAACTTTACTCAAAGATGCCCTTGAATGTGATTATGAGCACATTTATGTATATAAAATACTATAGCTCATAAATTGACTTTATTATTTTAATTAGTCTATAGTAATAAAAAATATCAAGGAATAATAAATAAACTTATGTGTGCATAAAGATAGCAATAATCCATCAGTTTTAAAGATTATTTTTCATGAAGGTCAAGTCCTATGCAGACATATATGGTTCTAACAAGGGAGTTTGTTTGCACTTAGCCTTTCTCAATAGCCACTGAAAACCAGATTTCAATTAGGAAATGTCCTAAACACAGTATCCTGTTTTGAGCCCTGAGTCCTTTCTGCCCGTGTGAGAACTTTTCTTCCCCCCTCATCTTTGCTTCCTTTTTTCCACATGTCACCACTGGCAGAGTAGGTATGACTCAGAAACCGGTTCCTCGGGGTTGTAACATTAGATGATGCACAACTTGGGTGATTCATTACACGGTAAACTAATGCCCTTGTTTCATTGGGTTGGGCTCTCTGGAAGGTGTGTTGCTGTGTAGGCTGCTGGAAGAACACTCACAGGTGTGGAAAGAAAGGACTTGCCACCGACCTGGGCTTCTAGGGACCTTTCTCTTGACTGGGAAGGATTTTGATGTTAATTGGAAATACCTCCAGAAGATTCAAGAAGCTGTGAAATAAGTCTGTGAAGGACCAGCATGGGAATCCTATACTCTGAGGTACGTAACTTCTCTGGAAATAAGATTCCCAAGATGTTAAAAATCGCTTATGCTTTTCAGATGGAATTTCCTATCCCTATTAATGTCTCCTTTTCGTCTGTCTAACTTTCTGTAAGAGCATTAAGTCAAAACAAAGTCCAGTGTGCTAGTCTTTTTGATATTTTAATATTTTAAGGCAAATTATTTTGCAATCCTAAAACTTTAGCTAGATAGTAGCTAGTAGAGAGCCATATAGTATACATGTCATGATGTCCAGATGTTTGAGGGGGTAATTTGGATCTGTAAAATGAAATTTATGAAAAGGGAGTTAATGGAGTTGTGTTTTCTGATGTCAAACATCCAGAGGACAAGTAAAAATTGTCTTCAACTGGATTTTCTAAACAGACTAAAGATAGCTTGGCTCTTTTATGGGAATGTGTGTATAGAGTAATGCCTTTCCGCTTGATATTTGAAAGGAGATTCATCTCTAGCAATTACTAATAAAGTCTATCCCTGTATAGAAGAAGGATAAAAACAGAATGTAGTTTTGATATTTTGAGTCTTTTCTTTTCACAGCTGATGGATACAGAAATGCTTTTTCCTGTATTGAGAGCAACCTATTAGAATCAAATAGATTTTTAACGATGTTTCAAAGGAGTACAAGAGAGTGCTGTTTAAACAAGAGTCCAAGAGGTGTAATGACGTTATTATTCATGATTTGCTCCCTTTCCTCTCTGACACAAATAACCTGTCGGTCCACCTTTCATTGCAGATGCTCAACAGAACCTCTCTGGGTGCTTCTTCTAAGACTAAAGGCAGTTTCTCAATGTTGGCAGTTATGTCGAATGCCAGGGGTGTGTGTGGGTGTGTCTTTCTGTAGTCAGCTTTTCTTTGATTAGTTTATATTTCTAGATATGTCTTGCCCAGTGACTTTAGGCTAGTGAAGAACTCACATATATGAAAATGTCAACACATGTAATGTTCTAAAATGCTACCCTGGCCTTTCTTAAACCCTAGATTGCCTAAGCACCAGAAAGTGGAACTTGTTGAAAATGCAGTTTCAAGGGCCCCTACCCCAGAGTCTGTTTCACTCAGTTTGAGGTACGGTTCAGAAACCTACTTTTTAGGGGAGCCCCCCAAGTGATTCTGATGTAGGTGATCAGTTTACCACCCCTGGGAGAGAAACACTGCTCTGGGCTAGTGCTTTTCAAATTTAAATGTGCCTACAGATCACTCAAAAGATCTTGTTCAAATGCAGATTATTATTCTATAGGTCTGGGTGGGGCATAAGATAATGCATTTCAGCTCTGCAATATGCTGCTGGCCCTGGATGAGGCTGTGCGAAGCCAGACTATAGTCTACAGTCTAGGTCCTGGAAATGATTACTTACGGTCTTTGCGTGAGCAGTGTAATTGTTTGTTGATGGGGTGTGGATTTGGCAAGTGGTTGAGTCAAGGCAAGGCATTGATATTATAAGTATCAGTGAGAATATCCCCGGAAGTGGAATGAACTTTTCACTTTTCAGATATATTGAGGACAAAGAAATGTGGAATCTACTATGATATTTGAAGGCAAATACAACAATCACACACACACACACACACACACACACGTATACACACACCCCTAAAAGACCCTAACTTACCTAGAAGCTCATAAGTAATTATTCAAAGCTCATAATTAACATTGAATCAAAGAATAGTGTCAGCTAAAATAATATATGCACAACCTAAAAATTGAGAGTTATGTTTTATTCAGCAGACACACTGAGGACTTCAAGCCCGGGAGGCAGCATCTCAAATAACCCTGAGAAAACTGCTCCAAGGAGGCGAGGGTGAGCTAGGACAGATAGGAGTTTTGCAACAAAGGGCAGGTAGTAGGAAGAAAAAGTTACTGTTAATAAAAGAAAACTAGATACGTCAAGTTAAGGAATTTAGTGCTTTTCTGTGTATGGGAAGATGCAAGAGTCTGGGCTCACTAAAATCACTCCTTTGATATGCACCTCAGCTACATGGGGCCAGGATCCTGTGTTTTCATATCCTGAGTTTCCACAGGGCTCACCATTGGAGTGGCTGCAGTCTGATGGCTGCTAGATGGTAGGTATTTGTTTCCTGCCTGAGTTCCCTCGGGGCTCACCGACTCACCTTTGGTGGCTGGTGGTGACCGCAATTGCTGATGACTGTGACATCCTTTGTTTACTCATATGGCAGGCAATATTTTATTTCTCAATAGTCTTAAGTAGTGTTGGGAGAAATGATGTTTCCATGCAACTCAGTATCACAATTGATACTACTTTGAGTAACTCAGAGGTACTTAGAACTTGGGCTCACATAGCATCTTAACAAAAGAAAAATAAATTTTTAGAGGAGTGGCAAGACAAAGGAAAAGTACTTGGAGTTTCTAAGGCAGCAAATTGAGGGAAGGCAAATATGTAGGGGAGCTAATGGAAGACAAGGGCTAGTTAGAAATTTTTCTCTGTAGTTTACTTTGGTGACTTCTCTGGGCTGACAAAGGTAATTTTGTCCTTCCTAGTAGACAAAGAAGGGGCAACACCTTCACATATTTATGTCCTGCTTTTAGCTAAAGAGGGGGAGGACAGAGAACAGTCTTTGTATCTGCTTCTTCTCAATTGCCTTTAGTTCAAAATAACTGTTACACTAAGAGGTGTAAATTGGGGTGAATATTCTGCTACCCTCTACAGCCTTGCATTGCTAATAGTTATGCTATTATATATATAGCATATATATATATTTATTGAGGTATAATTGACATAACATTATATTAGTTTCAGGTGTACAAAGGAATGATTCAATATTTGTATATATTGCAAAATGATCACCACAATAAATCCATTAACATCTGTCATCACACATTTTTTTTTTTTTTTTTTTTTTTTGTGGTACGCGGGCCTCTCACTGCTGTGGCCTCTCCCGCTGCGGAGCACAGGCTCCGGACGCGCAGGCTCAGCGGCCATGGCTCACAGGCCCAGCCGCTCCGCGGCATGCGGGACCCTCCTGGACCGGGGCACAAACCCGTGTCCCCTGCATCGGCAGGTGGACTCCCAACCACTGCGCCACCAGGGAAGCCCACACATTTTTTTTTATGTTAACTTTCAAGATCCACATTCCTAGCTGCTTTCAAACATGCAATGCAGTATTATTAACTACAGTCACCATGCTGTACATTACATCCCAATGACTTATTCATTTTATAACTAGAAATTTTCACCTTTTGACCCCCTTCACCTATTTCTCACACCTCCGACCTCCTGCCCTGTCTCAGGCAACCACCAATCTATTCCCTATATTCATGTGCTTATTTGTGTGTGTGTGTGTGTGCTTGTTTGTTTGTCATTTTTCATTGTTGTTGTTTAGATTCCACATAAAAGTGAGAACATGTGGCATTTATCTTTTTCTGTCTGACTTCACTTAACATAATACCCTTAACGTCCATCTTTGTTTTTGCAAATGGTAAAATTTTGTTCCTTCTATGGCTGAATAATATTCCATTGTGTATATGTACCACATCTTCTTTACCCATGTGTTCATCGATGGACATTTATGTTGTTTCTAATATATTTGTAAAAAAGAAGGTGAGAATGAGGGAGTGTCCCAGAGTGGGTCCTAACCTCTGCAGTAGAGGATATGCTTAGAGCT
Organism: Mesoplodon bidens; assembly: GCF_964165515.1. Classification (NCBI taxonomy): domain Eukaryota; kingdom Metazoa; phylum Chordata; class Mammalia; order Artiodactyla; family Ziphiidae; genus Mesoplodon; species Mesoplodon bidens. The sequence goes on from NC_138176.1 coordinate 38,943,191, forward strand.
CAGTGAGAGAACTAAGCTTGGATTGAGCACCCCCAGCTATGCAGGCCAGACTTTTAAACAGGGCTGATTCATTTAAACCAGGCATCCCCAACTCCTGTTAGGAACCAGGCCGCACAGCAGGAGGTGAGTGGTGGGCAGGCAGGCAAGCGAGCAAAGCTTCATCTGTACTTACAGCCGCTCCCCATCGCCTGCACTACTGCCTGAGCTCCGCCTCCTGTCAGATCAGTGGCCGCGTTAGATTCTCATAAGAGCACGAACCCTACTGTGAACTGCCCATGTGAGAGATCTAGGCTGTGCACTCCTCATGAGAATCTAATGCTTGATGATCTGAGGTGAAGCTAGTGCTGGGGAGCTGCTGCAAATACAGATTATCATTAGCAGAGAGGTTTGACTGCACAGAGATCATAATAAGTTAATTGCTTTCAGATTCATATCAAAACCCTATCAGTGAGTGGCAAGAGACAATTAAGCTGCATCTTACAGAGCAGACTGGACATAAGCAAGAGACTTCAGGTGTCACTGTCTCCCATCACCCCCAGATGGGACCATGTAGTTGCAGGAAAACAAGTTCAGGGCTCCCACTGACTCTGCATTATGGTGAATTATATGATTATTTCATTATATATTACAGTGTAATAATAATAGAAATAAAGTGCACAATAAATGTAATGTACTTGAATCATCCCGAAAACATCTCCCCCTCCCCCTCTCCATGGAGAAACTGTCTTCCATGAAATGGGTCCCTGGTGCCAAAAAGGTTGGGGACCACTGATTTAAACCCTTATCACACATATCTGTTCATACTATTTACAATAATAACAAGTATTTAATTAGGCCTTTATTATGTGCCTGGCTGTGTTCTAAACATTTTAACTGTATTAACTCTTTTAATACTCACCCAACCATATAAGAGAGTCACTATGATTATCCTTATTTTACAAGTGAAAAAACTGAGGCAAAGATAGTTTCAGGAACTGGCCTAGAGTTATGCAGCTAAAAAGTACTTACTGGCTAGAGACCTGTGTACATTCAGGGAAATTGTGCTCATGTCCTGAGGAACATGCTAAGTTCTTTCCCTAAAGCTCTCTCAACAGGCATGTCACCCTCCATAAGTAAGCTGGTCTTAACCACTCTGCTCTTCTGCCAGCGCTCTTCCCACGAAATTACACTATTGTCCTTTTCCCTTTGTTAGAAGAATAGGGTAAACTAAATCCAGGTTCCAATGAGGTACATTTTACTCCCACCCTGTAGAGAAGTGTTGCACACTGCAAAGTATTACAAAAATTAGAAAGAAGGAAGTTGTATAAGAACTTAAAGAGCTCAAGAATTTGTGCTTAGGAAACCTATAGAATCTCCTCCAGGCTCTTGTCCTTGTCAGCTGGGGAAACAAGACCTTAAAAGGAATATCTAGAAAATTATATTACAATGATATCTCCCTTTAAACTTTGGAAAGTTTAATGTTAAAGTTACCTATGAACAGTGGTACCCACACACACACATACACACATACACACATACACACACTCTTAATATTAATGTTTTAGGAATATATCTGTTTTTCAGATAGGAAGATGTTACCATAGAAAAAGGGCATATGGTTTAAAGAAGAGGGGGATCATACTGAAATATACAGTGTCCAGAGAAAGCAATTTAGGCTGAGCAGGGCTTTTTGGGAGAGCTGGTACCATCGAGGAGGAGAACTCAGGGGGAACAGGAATAGAGATGCAATGAATGGGAAGGCCATTGGACTGGAAATCCAGGAAACCTAGAATTTAGTCCCTATTGTGCCAGAAACTCGGGGCAGTTGGGGTAAATCACTTAACCTCTTCTGGTCACAGTTTTGATATATAAAACAAGATAGCTGGGTGAGGTTGGGTTCAGCATGAAACATTGTGTCCTTCGATGATAAGGGAAAAGGAAAGGCAAAGGCAATTGAAAAAAATGCTCCGCTCACAATCTCTACTTAGTTTGTGTATTGAATCCTTTCAAGATTTTGCATTGTATATTTATTTATTTATTTATTAAAAAAATTATTTTATTTTATTTATTTTTGGCTGTGTTGGGTCTTCGTTGCTGTGCACAGGCTTTCTCTAGTTGCGGCGAGCAGGGGCCACTCTGCACTGCGGTGTGCGGGCTTCTCATTGTGGTGGCCTCTCCTGTTGCAGAACATGGGCTCTAGGTGTGCAGGCTTCAGTAGTTGTGGCTCGCAGGCTTAGTTGCTCGGCAGCATGTGGGATCTTCCCAGACCAGGGCTCGAACCCGTGTCCCCTGCATTGGCAGGCGGATTCTTAACCACTGCACCACCAGGGAAGCCCTAGCATTGTATATTTAAAAAAGAGCACCAAATAGCTTCTATCCCAATTGATTTCTTGATTCTTTCCTTGTATATTTTAAGTATTTTACAAGTGATAATGTGGTACTAAATCACATTTTAAAAAGGAAATGAAAACTTCATTGTATGAACAGAAACTGGCACTAAACATTTGTAAATATTTATTCATTCACTCAGTCATCCATTTATTTAATCAACAATATTTATTGATCACATACTGTATTCCTGGCACATGCTAGCTCCTGGTACATAGTGATAAATAAATAAGAGTAGATCTTGACCTCTTGGAGCTACCAAGGTAAAATGAATATACAAATTTAAAAAAAATAATTGTAAGTAGTGAAAAGAGAAATCAAGGAAGCAACAGGATAAAGAGAGAGTATATAAGAGGACTGTATATATGTAATTAGATTTGACCTGAAAGGCTCCAATGAGGTAGTGACATTCGAGCTGAACTCTGAGGAATATGAATCTAGTCTTGGGAATCTTGGGGAGAGTGTTCCAGACAAGGGGTGTTATGTATGGAGAATCTGAAGCATGGGAAGTTGGGCCAGTTGGAATAACTGAGTGGTATATGAAAGGTATGGGTGAGAGCAGTTCATCTAGGTACAGGCAATCAGAAGTTTTATTTTCTATTCTGAATTTAGAGACTAATAATACTGACTAAAGGTTGATTTGCTTTTTGTCATCACGGTGCTCCAGTAATTCTAAATAATGTCAGTTTAACAAGGTCATCCCCACCCTTGGGCAGCCATTGTTTGGCAGAAAGTCCTAGAGCCCAGGAGGCAGTGAGAGTGACACTACTGCTTCCTCAAAGCCCTGCATTTACGTCTTTGGTGGTCTGAGGTAGTAGGGAGATATCAGGGCCTCCGATTTGCTAGATCAAGCAGCTAGAACCCACCCTTCCTCTGCCCTTTCTCCTCGTGATTGGAGGCAAAGGCTTTCTTGCCCTGCCCTGGCCTCAGAGCTTCTCAGGTCTCAAGAGTGGTAATGAAGCTTCTTTAACTTCCTGGCCGTGAAGACAACATCATGTTCTCAAAAAGACCTTGTTGGAGAAGGAATAGAAAATAGATAAATGTGTGCCCTTCCTTGATTTCCCCTTCACTCTTACTATCCTCATAATCCAACCACTGCTGGGACTGTCCTTTACGTTACATAAAGGCTAAGTGGACCTAAGACAAAAAAAAAAAAAAATTCCTGTGCCTTTTTTATTTATCTGAAAGAAAGAATTTACTAAGAAATTTAAATCACAGTATGTGAAGAAATGAGTCATCAGAAGGAAAGGCTTGAGATTTATTGTACGAATAAAATAAAACCTTCATTATTATTCCCTAAGATTTCCTAAGTTGAAGAGGAAGAAAACATCTTCTTGCCTTTTCTGGGAAGACATTTCATTAGTGTACACGTTTATCTTGTACACCATCTGAACCGTGTTGCATCAAAACCCACAGATTCTTATGGGCTTCCCTGGTGGCGCAGTGGTTGAGAGTCCGCCTGCCGATGCAGGGGACATGGGTTCGTGCCCCGGTCCGGGAGGATCCCACATGCCGCGGAGCAGCTGGGCCTGTGAGCCATGGCCGCTGAGCCTGCGTGCCCAGAGCCTGTGCTCCGCAACGGGAGAGGCCACAACAGTGAGAGGCCCGTGTACCGCAAAAAAAAACCCAAAAAACAAAAACAAAAAAACACAGATTCTCCTCAGAAATTGTTAGGGAACATTTTAAATGGGGGGAGCTTCAGCGTGGAGATGGTTAATAAGCAACTTATCAAGGCAGAGTTCCAAAGTCTCTTTCTTTAGACTGACAGTTAGGGAGGAACCACTACACTTCAGGGGAAGCAATACTGAAAGTGGGGATGGTGGGGAAACTTTGCTTTACAAGACCTCTATTACAGTGCAAACAGCTCAGATTCCTCCATGGTACTAAAATAATGTCAAATATTTTTCCAGCTGTGATATCTATTTTACTTGGAGCAGTGTAAAACACGGTTATGTTAAATAACCCATACAGAATAGTTTAGTTAATCATCAACAAACTGAATGTGTCTTGTGCTCCCCAGAGGCACTTCTTAAATTTTAGGGCCTGGAAAAGGGAGATACAAAGTGGGACTGGGGTGGGCCTCTAGCACCCAGTTATCAGCTATTTTGAAAGCCAGGCATGTACCCTTCCTCTTCTTCTGGCTGGTCTATGAATTAAATGGACATGAGGAAGATTAATAGGAGAAAATCAAACAAAAGTTTAATAACATGTATACTTGGGAGAGACCCAGGAAAACTGAATAACTCACCAAAATGGCTGAAACCCTCACGTTAAATACCATCTTCAGCTAAAGACGGAGAGGGTGTTGGGGGTAGTGATTTGGGACTTTGAAGCGGAGGAAGGTAATTCACAAAAGATGAAAAAGCAAATGTTTGGTAAATAAATGTTTGCTGGGCCTGCAGAGACAATGGGACACAGGGTGGACTCTGATCTTTAGGCCCTGCTGAGTTTCCCCCATACTCTTTGCAGAGATCTCTGCTGAAAGCTCTATTCCAGAACAGGGCCCCCTCACACCCACTTTTTTTTTAATTGAAGTAGAGTTGATTTACAATGTTGTGCCAGTCTCTGCTGTATAGCAAAGTAAATCAGTTTTACACGTGTATACATTCTTATTTTTAATATTCTTTTCCATTATGGTTTATTCCAGGAGATTGGATATAGTTCCCTGTGCTGTACAGTAGGACCTTGTTGTTTATTCATTCTAAATGTGATAGTTTGCATCTACAAACCCCAAATTCCCAGTCCATCCCCCTCCTCCCCTCTGCCCCTTGGCAACCACAGTCTGATCTCAACCAACAGTCTGTGAGTCTGTTTCTGTTTTGTAGACATGTTCATTTGTGCCATATTTTAGATTCCACATATAAGTGATATCATATGGTATTTGTCTTCCTCTTTCTGACTTACTTCACTTAGTATGATAATCTCTAGTTGCATCCATGTTACTACAAATGGCATTATTTTGTTCTTTTTTAATGGCTGAGTAGTATTCTACTGTATATATGTATCATGTCTTCTTTATCCATTCATCTGTCGATGGACATTTAGGTTGTTTCCATGTTTTGGCTATCGTGAACAGTGCTGCTATGAACATAGGGGTGCATGTATCTTTTTAAATTATAGTTTTGTCCAGGTATATGCCCAGGAGTGGGATTGCTGCATCATATGGTAATTCTATTTTTAGTTTTCTGAGGAACCACCATACTGTTCTTCATAGTGGCTGCACCAACTTACCTTCCCACCAACAGTGTAGGAGGGTTCCCTTTTCTCCACACCCTCTCCAGCATTTGCTATTTGTAGACTAAAAAAAAAAAAAAAAAAAAATTATTTATTTATTGGGCTGAGCCGGGCCTTAGTTGCAGCACACAGGATCTTCATTGCCGCATGCAGGATCTTTTAGTTGCGGCATGTGAGATCTTTAGTTGCAGCATGCGAACTCTTAGCTGCAGCATGCAGGATCTAGTTCTCTGACCAGGGATTGAACCCAGGCCCCCTGCAATGGGAACTCGGAGTCTTAGCCACTGGACCACAGGGGAAGTCCCTATTTGTAGACTATTTAATGATGGCCATTCTGACCGGTGTGAGGTGGTACCTCATTGTAGTTTTGATTTGTATTTCTCTGATAATTAGTGATTTTAAAAAATTAATTTTTATTGGAGTATAGTTGATTTACAATGTTGTGTTAGTTTCTGCTGTACAGCAAATTGAATCAGTTATACATATACGTATATCCACCCATTTTTAGATTCTATTCCCATATAGGTCATCACAGAGTATTGAGTAGAGTTCCCTGTGCTATACAGTAGGTTCTTATTAGTTATCAATTTTATATATAGTAGCGTGTATATGTCAATCCCAATCTCCCAATTTATCCCTCCCCCAGTAATTAGTGAGGTTGAGCATCTTTTCATGTGTCCACTGGCCATCTGTATGTCTTCTTTGGAGAAATGTATATTAAGGTCTTCTGCCCATTTTTCAATTGGGTTGTTTGTTTTTTTGCTGTTGAGTCATATGAGCTGTTTGTATATTTTGGAGATTAAGCCCTTGTCGGTTGCATCATTTGCAAATATTTTCTCCCATTGTGTAAGCTAACTTTTTTTTTTTTATAATGGTTTCCTCTGCTGTGCAAAAGCTTGTAAATTTGATTAGGTCTCATTTGTTTATTTTTGTTTTTATTTCTATTGCTTTGGGAGACTGACCTAAGAAAACATTGGCATGATTTATGTCAGAGAATCTTTTATCTAAATTCTTTAGGCAGCTGAGAGAGAGGTAAAAAGACTTTCTGAGTCTTCAGTTTCTTAAAAATAATCAGCCTAAATTAATCCTCATGCCAAAGAGGCACATTTTGGGGTGGCAAATTTTGCTCCCCTACTTCATTAAACCATTCATGTATTTAAACATAATTGCTGTTTATTGAATATCTATGTCTATCTATTTATTGATGATAAATACATGTTAGCATAAGGCATGAAGATCAAACCTCAGACTTTCTGGCAAAAAATTCAGCTAATGTAAAGTTCTCTCTATCCTGAATATTTATCTTTCCTCCCTTGCTTTGGCTTTAGAACCAAACTGTCATTGTTTAGTAAGGTTAATTCTTCACTATCCTATCATCTCTTCATTCTCTTTCAGTAATTGTTTATTTGATAACCACTTCTGCCCATCTTCACTGGCAGCTATGTTTTTAAAAAATAACTATAAGAATAGCCTACATTAATTGAGGGTTTATTATGAGTCAGACCTGAGTTATGTGCTTCATCTACACAGTCACGCTTAATCCTTTCTGCAACCTGATAAAGAAGATGTGATTATTAAATGGAGAAAGAAGCTGAGCACAAATTGTTTAAGTAAGTTGTCCAAATAACATAACTGTTTCGTGGCAGAGTTGAGATTGGAACCAGAAAGTTTGCTTCCAGTGCCTGTATTTATAACCACTTGAAGCCACCACTTTGCCTATAAATGTGCAGAACTTTGGCTGGACCCTGCTACAGCCCTCTGGGTACTCACTAGCTCCCGCTTAGCTTTCACTACCAAACTTACCATGAATTCCTCTCTGATCACACTCCAATTCTTCATAGACCGCGAACTCAGACCCCTGTATTCTGCCTTCTGTCTGACACTTATGAAATTCATCTCTGAATGGTCCTTAGTGATCAAATCCAGCCATCTTATCTTGCACTTGATTCTCTTAACTCTATCTTCCTTCTTGAAACTTTTAAACTTTTTTTTAGCAGATATTGCTAAGCACAGAAACTGTGTGTCTAGGAAATAGGCAGCCTAAGAAAGATGGGAAGATAAGGTCAGGTTAATATTGGAAGTAATATTGCTCAGGTGGGATTGAGAAACACTCCAAGACCCCCTGCGACTCTTGCAGGAAAACTCTCCACTTTTCCTTTCCTCTTTATGGTTAACTCTCAGTGAAGATTTTGAGGCACCCGAGCAGAGCGAGCTTTGTGTGGTGTCCTGTGTGCATGTGGGCCCAGTGTTGCCAAATCTTTCAGTTTTTAAAGAGAATCTGGAAAGCCAGATCACTACATGAAAAAATCCAGCTTTTGAAATACTGTAAATTAAAATGCTAGGAAAAGAAGAATTAACAATTTGTATGTGACGTCTAAGTGAGCCAGGAAGGCATTTTACTTTTTAGCAGAAAAATTAACTCTATAGCCACCTGTTTTCAAGTTCTGCATAGAAGGCCATCAGTTCCCAAGTGCTAGCCCGTGAGTAGTAGTCATCAGTGGCAAATTTTCATTGGTGTATGTGAAATTTTTTAAAAAATGAAGTAGGATTTTCCCATAGAGCTAATTCTATCTAACAGACTTTTTCCTTCCCCTCGGACTATAGACTTATGTTGTCAGTGCTTTTATGACCCTGAGCTGCCCCCTAGTGGAGACAGAGTTTATAACAGCATAGAACCTTTTCAGCTGCTTTTATACCTCATGCAGCAAAACACTATGTGATGTCTAGTAATTTAATTTAATTTTCTAACTTAAAAAAAAAAAAACTTTGCCTCCTTTGCATCTGGACCATGTCTTTTTCTGATTTCTCCTGCAACCGCTCTGACCATCACTTCTTTACCTCCTGGCAGATATCGCTAATTAATTTAATTAATACTAAATAAGCAATTATAATAACCTCCATAAATTGAGCATCATTCATGTGCCAGGAATTCTAAGTGCTTTTTTATACTGTCTAATTAAAATCAATCTGAAACTATTTAATGTGTGCCTACCATGTGCCCAGTACTGTGTTATACATATGCTGGGGCTATGGCAGTGAATGGAATGAAGTAGCCTCTATTCATGTGGAATTTATAGCCTGAACTTCAGTGCTTTCCCTCACTCACTGTGGCCTCAACCCCTCCTGGTTCACAGTAGCTTGCAACACACAATTATAAATAATTAAGAAAAGAGGTATAGTTTTGTCAGTTGCTGTGAAGGAATGCTGGACTCAGGAAAGATAGATAAAATGAAAATAAGTTATGACATGAAGGATGAGCTAGCAGTTAGCCAGGTGAAGAGAGAAACGAAAAAGTGGCTGTTGTTTTGGTTTTTTGTTTGTTTGTTTGTTTTGTAGAGTAAGGGCAGAGGCCCCAGTAGAAGAAACTAAACATGAGATATTGGAAAAAAGAGAGAAGTCCAGAGGGAGAGAAGAGAGGGGAAGTAGGCAAGATGACGTCTGCTCAGATCTTGCTGTTTAACTCCCATCGTGCTTTGCAAAACTCCTTATAATGCTTTCTAAAATAAAAAGCATCTAGTTGCAGCTAATTACATAATTCTTTATTTGTATATTATTTGTCTAAAAAAGCTCTTTCCCACTGTGCAGATTTCCTTGAGTACAGGGGGCCATGTGTCTTTGTCCCATTAACTTAGTGGTGCCCTAAACTCCTCTGATATGCAGATTTTATCTTGAGTAGAAACCTGCTTTTCTGACAGGCATCATTTATCCATGAACTCAACACACAATTTCCTTACTGAGTTGGCAATATTGCATCCATCTTTTCACTAATTCGTCCATTCAATGAACATTCCTGTGTGCCAAGCAATTTAGGGAATAGTAAGGGGTCCCTGGTGGCCCTACCCTTGTTCTAGACTTATGGCTAGACATAAATGAGACCCCAAATCCCATCAACAAAGCAGTAGATTACAATTTGGAAACATGGAATTTTAAGGTGTCGGGTGATTTTTTTTTTCTTGGTGTGGTTTAATTATTCCCATATTTCAAAACCTGCTTTTGTTTTCCTCTCCTCAGCCCATCTGCCAGGCGGCCTATCAGAATGACTTGGGTCAAGTGTGCCAGTGGGTGAGGGAAGACGGCAACTGTATCAACGTTCAAGATGGCTTTAATGGAGACACCCCCCTGATCTGCGCTTGCAGGCGAGGGCACCTGAGAATCGTTTCCTTCCTTCTGAGAAGAAACGCTGATGTGAACCTCAAAAACCAGGTGAGGCCATGACCATGGTAGTTCCTCTCTCCTCGCACCAATGGAAGCAGTGGATGTCATTTGCTTATTGTTTGTAGCTCCTAATACCAACAATTTTGGGGGGCCTTACTTTAGAGAGACTGACACACACTGAGGCCATATTACCAGGCTAAAAAGCAAACTAAAACATAGGTCAGGGCTTCCCTAGTGGCGCAGTGGTTGAGAGTCCACCTGCCGATGCAGGGGACACGGGTTCGTGCCCTGGTCTGGGAAGATCCCACATGCCGCGGAGTGGCTGGGCCTGTGAGCCATGGCCGCTGAGCCTGCGCGTCTGGAGCCTGTGCTCCGCAGTGGGAGAGGCCACAACAGTGAGAGGCCCGCATACAGCAAAAAAAAAGAAAAAGAAAAAAAAAAAAGGTCAATGAACAGGCATATTTTGTGGGTTTCATGGCTAATTATGTCCTTGTGTTTCTAAAAAAAAAAAAAAAAGATGGTGCACTCATTCTACTCCTCTTCCTCACTATTACAGAAGTAAAAGGAAAGATTTCCTGGAAAACAAGTATTGACCCAGTGGTGCTATTTCATTAGTTAGATTTTTACCTACCTGTCAATGTTCTGATCTCCAGAAGATCCTATAATTTGCTTGTGGAATAAAAAAAACTTCAGTGAGAAATTTGCCACGAACAAATATGCTCACGAACCAGAGGCTGCTTGAAACCAGACAGAAAGGCACGAAGAATATACTTAAATATGTATTACTAGCTGACTTGGAGTCTTCAGAACTAAGGAAGAGCTGGACATGCTGTGAACATCCTTTCAGAACCCCATGGGAACATCCAGTATCTGCATCATAGTAAAGGCAACATTTAAAGTGCACTAAGTAAATATAAGAAGTCACTCTTTGTAATAATTATGAATGCCCTGTACCCACTCAAGTACATTCAATGAGGGGAAATAGCCTGTAGGGCCCCACTTCTCCCTTCCAAGTCATTTTAAAGTCTAGCTCATTGGGAGTAATAATATAGTATCAGAAAATGGATCACTACTGGACTTGCTTTTAATTTTTAAAATTTTATTTATTTATTTATTTATTTATTTATTTATTGGCTGCATTGGGTCTTCTCTAGTTGCCACCAGCAGGGGTTATTCTTCATTGTGGTGCACAGGTTTCTCATTGCGGTGGCTTCTCTTGTTGTGGAGCACGGGCTCTAGGCCCGCGGGCTTCACTAGTTGTGGTACATGGGCTCAATAGTTGTGGCTCATGGGCTCTAGAGTGCAGGCTCAGTAGTTGTGGTGCACGGGCTTATTTGCTCCGTGGCATGTGGGATCTTCCCGGACCAGGGCTCAAACCCGTGTCCCCTGCACTGGCAGGTGGATTCTTAACCACTGTGCCACCAGGGAAGTCCACTACTGGACTTTCTTGTTTGTGCTTCCTATTTTTTTTGTGGGTTGGGTTTAAAAGCAAGTCACGGCTGTGTTAATCTAACAGATAGTCTGCTTAGTGGAGTGTGACATGATTGCCCCAGCACCCAGCTGAGGAACCAGCTGTGTGGCCTTGTGGTGAGATGGGGTGGCCAAGACAGATGTCTCTGGGTTTGTGCCCTCTCAGGAGACTTGCTGGTTAGGAAGCTGAGGGAGGGAGATGTTTGTCAACACAGGGACAGGGCTGAGGAGGCATGCTTATCTCTGTTTTGCAGAGAACCTGAGCCAGGCTGCTTATGGAAATCCTGGGAAGGACTTCAGTGGATTCCTTAGCAGAGATTTTATGAGAAGTGTTTGGTTTGCAACTGCCCATTTAAAAAATATTTTCAATGGTTTTTAAAGGTTTAATCTTTTCCATTTTCCCCAATACTAATCCTTGTACATTAATAATCTGAATTGGTGCTTTCCCGTTTCTTAAATATATATTTGAGTTACCTTCAGAAGTACTAAACAGAGGCCTTAAAAGCAAGCAAACAAAAAGCTCTGGTGTTGGTACAGATGTACATACATGCCTAACAGAGTGATGGATTGTATGGAAAGCAAATTAAACTAAAACATAAAGATATCTTTTTGTGGTGTTGTTTGTTTGTTTTGGTATGCCAGATTGACCAGGATTAAGACATAAAATCAAATGCTGATCAGGAAGGAAGTTTAAATCATTATCATTTTACCAGAGCAAAATTTAGCCATACAGTGTGAGGCATCAATGCCTTTTATGCCAGGAATTCTATTTTATGAAACTTATGCTAAGGACAAATTTAGAAATGTTGACAAAGCTTTATACATGAGGATTCAAGCAACGTTATTTGTGAAAATGAAAAGTTAAAATTACTTGAAACGTTCAACAGTTAGGGTTTGGCTAAATAAATTCGAACAGCTCCATAGAACGATAAACAGTGCAGCCATAACAGTTACATGTTTTAAAATATTAAATGGCATAAGAAAATGCACATATTCTACATGTTAACTGAAAACAAAGCAGATATAATTTTGCATGTGCAGTATGATCCTACACTGAAAAATTCCACATATATGCATTTTAAAGACTGGAAGAAGATACAGCAAAATATCAACAGTTAACTCTGGGCTGTTTGATAATGTGTGATTTTAAATTCTATCCTTATACTCTTGTCTAGTTTGCAAAATTTTTACAGAGAACACCGATACCATTAGAAAAACAAAAATACTCTTATTTAAGGGCTTCCCTGGTGGCGCAGTGGTTGAGAGTCTGCCTGCCGATGCAGGGGACACGAGTTCGTGCCCCAGTCCGGGAAAATCCCACATGCCCCGGAGCGGCTGGGCCTGTGAGCCATGGCCGCTGAGCCTGCGCGTCCGGAGCCTGTGCTCCGCAATGGGAGACGCTGCGGCAGTGAGAGGCCCGCGTACCACAAAAAAAAAAAAAAAAAAAAAAAAATACTCTTATTTAAGAAGAGTAGAAATGAACCTCTCTTTTCTTCCTGACTTTCCTCTCTTCTCATTGATTTGGTTGGAATTCCAGTCACCATAGCTTGTTTTGCATTACACTTATTTGTGCGTGTTTCGGTCTACCTTTGCTTGATTATGAGGCCCTGAGGTTTTATAACCCCCGCAATTTTTAGAAGCTTAAATCTGTCACCTGATAATTATTCATGTATTTGAAGAATTAAATTCAGTTATTTCCATTCTTTCGGCACTGCTTGTGTTCATGTAGGAACATGGAAAAATTGCCGTGTGGTTAAAATTTTCCTATAAACAAACCACAAAATGAATAATTGTGTACCATAGATGATTAAGGAGTAATTATAGCTTTTCATACTAAATTGTCCTATGTTTATATCTTAATATATTTTTTCCCCAAACCAAAATGAATGTGAGAATATATCTTTTGATGATTCATAAAATGTACATTTCACTTGTCTTTCTATGGCCCAACTTTTTCTTTAGACTGTACTGTGTTCAATATTCTGGTCAATGGAATTCTGGGTTTATTAATTAGATTTATTCCACAGAAAGAAAGGCCATGGATACCACAAAAATAAAAAGCATGGACTAAAGTTTTTGATAGGGTAATCTAAAAATATGCAATTTAAAATAATATTTTATTAATAAATAGGCCTTTTCTTAATTTTTTAGAAACAGAGAACCTGCTTGCATTATGCTGTGAAGAAAAGATTTACCTTCTTTGATTATCTACTCATTATCCTCTTAATGCCTGTCCTGCTTATTGGCTATTTCCTCATGGTGAGTACAACACTCGTGAGAGCAAAAGATAAATGAGTATAAATGAGTAAGAGATCAACAGCATGAGTCATTAAATTTTGCCAAGTTGGTGAGATGTAAATAAATAGTAACAAGTAAGCTCTTAGTTTGTATTCTACAAATGGCATCTCTAACATACATGCAATGCTATGACTGAAGTAAAGCAAGAAGAAAGGTAGCCAGGTAAATCAGTCAATGGTAAAGTAATCTGTGCAATGTTTATTAGGAAAAATAAATTAAATTTGCTTAAGAATCTTCCGAAGGAAAAGCAAAAATCCTGAATATTAAAAAGAATCCCCTCCCTACTATTTCTTTTCTTTCTTCAAAATTTATTTATCTATTTATCTATCTATCTATCTATTTATTTATTTATTTATGACTGCATTGGTCTTCGTTGCTGCACGTGGGCTTTCTCTAGTTGCGCTGAGCGGGGTCTTCTCTTCATTGAGGTGCACGGGCTTCTCACTGCAGTGGCTTCTCTTGTTGCGGAGCACGGGATCTAGGCGCTTGGGCTTCAGTAGTTGTGGATTGCGGGCTCTAGAGCTCAGGCTCAGTAGCGCACGGGCTTAGTTGTTCCGCAGCATGTGGGATCTTCCTGGACCAGGGCTCCAACCCGTGTCCCCTGCACTGGCAGGCGGATTCTTAACCACTGTGCCACCAGGGAAGCACCCCTGCTATTTCTTTTCTCCTTTTTTTTTTGTAAGAAGAGTTTAGATTTTTGTACATATCTTTTTGAGTTTCTGATTTTTAAGGACCCATCCTGGTGTGAGTTAAAAAACAGATCCCAGGAGATTTGCACCAGAAACTGACAAACACAGGAGATCTTTATAGAGAATTTGAAGCCTACCTCTCACCTTGGTAGATTTATTCATGTTTGAAGGAATCTTTGGCATGCAGTAAGCTGCTTACATAAAGGAAGGTGTAGTTGGTATAGGAATGCAGTCATATTATGAGTAGAAGATGAAGCTTGAGGTTTTTTATTTTATTTATTTATTTTTTTCCAAATAGAGCGACAGGTTTGCACTGACTCATTCACTTTTTTCCCATCTGGTTCCTCTTGTGGCCAGTTCTCCCTTCAAGAGATAACTCAACAGATACGTAATTTATTCCAGTTAAATGACCAACTCCCGTCTCTTCTTGCTAATAGACTATGAGTGTTAGTTATTCTTGTTAACATAAACTCCAGAACAAAATCTGCCAGTAGGTAATGTTATTATCTCCTTGGGTAATTAAATGTTATACATTTTGAAGAACTATAATTAAATATGATAACATTGATTTTGATGCTTGGATTTATGAGAGAGAGGAAACTATAATTCACTGATAAACACATACTCTGTTTTTACCCTTGAAAGGTTCTTGAAAAATTGTGTATTTAGTACACAGCACTTGAATATTTGTAGTTTTGGGGTGGGGTAAATCTGCCATTCATTTCCAAACCTTTTTGGAGATTATGAAGAAAAAAAATCACAACTATGATTGGCAAGGCTCATTCAGAATTTGTTGACACACAACCTTGCTCTCTAAGACTGTAAAATGTTTAAAGCTGGAGCCCTGGGCAAATATACGAACTATTATGAATAACTCAGCTCTGATTGCACATGTTTTATCTTAATTCATGGGGCCTGAAATTGTAAATTTGTGATGCCTAAGAAATAAATGACATGAGAGGAAATGATAGGGGAAAGGATCAGAAAAGACTGTGTTATATCAGAGGAAGATAGGAGGAGAAAAGCAGTTTAGACATTGACATAGGTGGGAAGCCCAAAGAGAAGACAGCTGGGTGGAGCTTCCTAAGTGGTAAAGGGGCTGAACTCCAGGACATGCCCACCTGAGCAGAGAAAGCCACGATCCCTAATGGAATAGGATGGTGGGGGGATGCTCAAAGTGTCCTGTGGTCAGAATCTCAGGGAACTAGGCAGGAAAAGTGGGTTTCTGAGGAGCCTAGTTAATTTCATTCATGTGTTCCATCATTCAACACATACTCATTATAGACTTTTACGTGTCAGACACTGTGCTGGGCGTTAGGAATACAATGATGAACTAAACAGGTATAGTCCTTGTCCTCATGAGAGTTAGAGGATTGTGAAGAATAAGTCATTAATCCAATAGTGACAGAACACATGTGAAGTTCCTATGAGGTAGTTGGTAGAGAGAGGTGGTCAGTGTTAGGAGAGCCCAGAGGAGAGGGGTGTCACCTGGAGAGGTAGGTCAGGGACAGCCTCCTGGAGGGAGATATTAAAGATGAACTTACCAGGCAAAGAGGAGAGAGGAGGCTTCTAGACAGAAGAAGCATTCAGGGCAGCTCTTCTATGGCACGGGGGAGCCTGGTGGGAATGAAAGACTAACCAAGGCCAAGGTGAGCCGGGGCTGTGGATGAGATGGCTGGGGCCATAAGCGGAGGGCAAAATATATGGCACCTTGTCACAGGCTGAAGGCTTTGCTTTTGCCCCCGGAGCAATGGGATGCTATAGAAGGGTTTTGAGCAAGGAAGGGAAAGACGGGCCCCTGGACTCCATCCTTAGTAGGATTTGGCAGGAGTTGGGTAGGGCCCCAGATTTTGCATTTTTAGGTCCCAAGGTGCTGATGCTGTTACTCCAGGACCACACTCTGACAACCATGGCTTTACCTAATTAATATTAAAGGGCAGTGAGGAGGTGGGGGAGAGTTGAAGAAAGAGGCATAGACGCGTAGGGGTGTTGGGATTAAAATGAAGCCTATTGATTGGAGTAGTCCAGATGTAAGAGGGAGACAATGTTTGTAAATAAACCTCTCTTGTTCTGGTGCTTGCTGTTTGTCATAGGTATCAAAGACAAAGCAGAATGAGTCTCTTGTACGAATGCTACTTAACGCTGGTGTCGAAGTTAATGCTACAGATCGTGTAAGTTTATATTTTTCGTCACTTTGAAATAACATTGCAAATGGTATTTGTGGGTAGTGTACTTGTCAACTATAAAGTTGCTCGCTTTATTTTCTGAAACACTTGTACATTTAGTTTCTGCTTCCTTCCCCTCCTTCCTTCCTTCCTTTTTACTGCGTCAGGCAACCTTGATATTGTTTATATTCTGTCACTGAACTCATGGGAATAACATTTTTATTGAATATAGAATATTTTTAAAAGAACTGCCCCACCACTAGTGGGGAGTTAAGAAAAATGCAGCCTCTGATTACAAAATTCCACTGTCAGTAGTTAGGCTGGAGTCAGAATGCCTATGTGTAAACCTAGGCTTGCCACTTTTTACCTATGTGAGTTTTGGCAAGTTTTAAAACTTACTGGACTCTCAGTTTCCTCATCTGTAAAATGGGAACATCACTAGTCCTTACTTATAAGGATCATACGGCATTTGTTTTTCTCTTTCTGACTTACTTCATTCTGTATGACAGACTCTAGGTCCATCCACCTCACTACAAATAACTTAATTTTGTTTCTTTTTATGGCTGAGTAATATTCCACTGTATATATGTGCCACATCTTCTTTATCCAGTCATCTGTCGATGGACACTTAGGTTGCTTCCATGTCCTGGCTATTGTAAATAGAGTTGCAATGAACATTTTGGTACATGACTCTTTTTTTTTTTTTTTTTTTTTTTTTGCGGTACGCGGGCCTCTCACTGTTGTGGCCTCTCCCGTTGCGGGGCACAGGCTCCGGATGCGCAGGCTCAGCGGCCATGGCTCACGGGCCCAGCCGCTCCGCGGCATATGGGATCCTCCCAGACCAGGGCACGAACCCGTATCCCCTGCATCGGCAGGCAGACTCTCAACCACTGCGCCACCAGGGAGGCCCATGACTCTTTTTGAATTATGGTTTCCTCAGGGTATATGCCCAGTAGTGGGATTGCTGGGTCATATGGTAGTTCTATTTTTAGTTTTTTAAGGAACCTCCATACTGTTCTCCATAGTGGCTGTATCAATTTATATTCCCACCAACAGTGCAAGAGGGTTCTCTTTTCTCCACACCCTCTCCAGCATTTATTGTTTGTAGATTTTTTAATGATGGCCATTCTGACCAGTATGAGATGATATCTCACTGTAGTTTTGATATGCATTTCTCTAATGATTAATGATGTTGAGCATTCTTTCATCTGTTTGTTGGCAATCTTATAGGGATCATTATATGAAGCACTGGGCAGAGTGCCTGGCACATAGTAAGTGCTCAATGAATCCTAACAGCTGCTGCTGCAGCCAAGATCCCAACCCCCTGGTGAGAAGGGCCCCATCTGCAAACTAAGGAAAGATAAGGACAAAGGTCAAAGAGAAATCCAAATGACAGTAAGAACAGTGATAACAGGAGTACCATCGGCTAACTTCTTCCTGTTTATAAGGTTTTGTCTTCACCTTTTGGCCCAAACCTTTGCACTCATTTTCTTCTCTCAAAAGTTTACTTGCATGAAATAGTTCCACAAAGATGGTTTTCAGACTGTTTGTTTGGCTTAGCTGTACATTACAAAATATGAAAAGTGCTTGCTAAAGAAGCCATATGCTGCAGTGTGTAAGGATTCCGAATGATGTCGATGCTTTGTGTTTCAGTATGGCTGCACTGCGCTACATTATGCCTGCGAAATGAAAAACCAGACTCTCATCCCTGTGCTCCTTGCAGCCCATGCAGACCCCATGATAAAGAACAAGGTAAGGATCTTTGGACCATGGTCTGAGGTTCTTCTATCATCATAACCTTCTAACTTTGGCTTTGTGTTGACATAAATTAATTGCCTCTGAAGCTGTTAAGAGCAAATCAATTGTCCTCATTAAGGAATCAAGTTATCCTATTAATGCTAGAACCAAATGACAGTCAACATTGTCTGTCATTCGGTTCTAGCATTAATAGGATGACACTGTCATTTCATTGACATTTGATTTTCTTGGAGATAAATAGCTATGATTTCTTTTTCTCCTCAGCATGGTGAGAGTTCCCTGGATATTGCACAGAGATTAAAATTTTCCCAGATTGAATTACTGCTAAGGAAAGCATCATAATCATTATGACCTCATATGAAGAAGTACAAAAAGGACTGGATTCTATTTCCATCTTGGACTCTTGGTCTGTGGACCACTCAATCTGGAGGTCACCATGGTATGAGGATAACTATGGTTGCCATGGGTAATGTTTTGGAAAAGCTTTGTATTTCTAATTTTTTTTTGCTCAGTGGAGTTCACTGTGGTCAAAATCCTTCTAGCGGAAACACTAAAGCTGTCGGATTCTCCACTGCAGTCAAAAAAGGGTGATGTTTCAAACTCAGTCTCTCCTGAAGGAGAGGATCAGCGTTATCCATGTTATCTGTTTTCAGTTGTGTTGCTCTTATAAAGAGGCTGTCCCATCCATATCCTGCCCCAGGAGAAAAACTGTTCTTCTGAGGCTCCTTTGAGTAGTAAGAGGAAGAATCAAAGCATGCACATTTGTATAGAATGGTGTGTGTATGTGTGCCGGCTTAGAGATTCGTATATAAATATTCCAGCTTCAACAAAATCGTCTATCAGTTGTCACCACAGATATTGGCAAATGCTACAAGTCAGAGCCTTGTTTTCCTTTCCAAGGAGCCAGTGTACCAGCATACCTCTAGATGTTTTGCTATCAACTTACAAATAAGAGCCGTCTTGATTTTGAAAAACATTATGTAACTATCAAGTTGTTTATTGAAAAATAGCTTTATGATTCTCTTGTGAATGCAAGGCAGTTACTAATCTTGTTAGTACTGTTTATTTTTTATTCATAAAATTAAAACTATTATTGTAAATTATTTGGATAAAGTAATTCTTTACAAGAAATAGAGCTATATGATGAGGTAGTGTCTGGATTATATTTCTAGAGGAGAGATTGTGAAAATCAATATATCTCTCTCAAGTCCTTTGTCAGTGACACAGAGCAGAAATAAGCACATTTAAAAATGACTGAGGGCTTCCCTGGTGGCGCAGTGGTTAAGAAACCACTTGCCAATGCAGGGGACACAGGTTCAAGCCCTGGTCTGGAAGATCCCACATGCCGCAGAGCAACTAAGTCCGTGCGCCACAACTACTGAGCCTGCGCTCTAGAGCCCGTGAGCCATAACTACTGAAGCCCGTGCGCCTAGAGCCCGTGCTCCACAACAAGAGAAGCCACCGCAGTGAGAAGCCTGCACACTGCAAGGAAGAGTAGGCCCAGCTCGCTGCAGCTAGAGAAAGCCCGCGCACAGCAACAAAGACCCAAAGCAGCCAAAAATAAATAAATAAATTTATTTTTAAAAAAATAATAAAAATGACTGAATTTTGCAAAGCAAGACTGAATCATGAATATTTTTAGACATGGACTAAGCCACACCGTGTGGTAACAAATATAGTCTAAGAATGAAAGATTTACCATCCTTGAACAGAACAAAGATCTAATAAAAATCAAATCCAGGAATATTTATTGAACTATGCACAGTGACTTAAGGCACATATTTTGTGAGGGAAGTAGTTGTATGTAGATATAGATTCTGAAGCCCTTAAACGTCTCTTTCTACATTATTTAAGATCCATTCACATTGAACTGAGTTATCAGGTGACTGAGGATTGAAAAAAAAGCAAGTGAAACTTCACACATCAGTATACCTTCAACACATTGCCAGTATACCTTCAATTTGGTGTCAGAGTTTCGCAAAATTACCATGCCATGTAATTTATAAGTGTTGTCTTTGAAACTGTGTGAAAATTGGACAATTTTCTAAAGAAATAAATCCAGATTTATAAATGAGTTGGGTGACTGTCTAATAGTACCTTTGTTAAGATCAAAGCATAATGTTTTATTATGCTCATGACATTTTAAAACTTTCTTCCCAGCGTTTAATTTTTGAAGGCAGAAGCCTAGGCCAGACATTTGAAAACAGAAGGTGTCCTAGCCGCAAGCTGTAAACTCTCAAATAAGCTTGGACTAGAACCTAGGTACTGAAATACACATGCATGCTTTATGCAATGCATAATGCATTAATTAGAAAACTCAAAATACCCTACAAAATTATCTTCTGACACTCAACTACAAAACTTGGCCTTTTCATCTCTACTTGTACATTGAGTTTTCTTTCTCTTTTTTTTTTTAAGATTTTTTTTTTTGATGTGGACCATTTTTAAAGTCTTTATTGAATTTGTTAAAATACTGCTTCTGATTAATGTTTCAGTTTCTTGGCTGCGAGGCATGTGGGATCTTAGCTCCCCCGCCAGGGAATGAACCCGCACCCGCGGCATTGGAAGGAGAAATCTTAACCACTGGACTGCCAGGGAAGTCCCTTCTTTTTCTTTTTTGGTTAAAGCAGCTTGGCTTCCTGAGGTAGTGTTATGTATCTGTAGCAATAAGGTGAAAACATCTAGCTTATTTTGTCAAATTCAACAACAATCCAGAGATTTAAGATCTGTGACCCCAATTTGTCATTTTATTTTATTGTTCCAAAAATATGGCTCGTAGACAAAAAAATAAATGTTTTAAGGATATTTACCTGAATGACATAAAGAATGTCTTGATAATTTCTAGCTGACAGGTAAAACCTACCCTTCAAATGGCAGAACACATAATAGCACATGAAAAGTATGTTCACCCAATGAGTAATTTAATTAATTGAAAAAATTAAATGCCAGTTTTAGTGCCAAATGCAGAAAATCTAAAGGAATGTATACTGTACTTCTGCCTTCCCTTCTACTAATATGGTAGGTTTCCAATGCTGGAAATCTTTAAAGTCCTCCATTCATGTACCCTGGCCCCATCTTTCATGAGGTTTTTCCTAAGACTTATCATTATCAGATGCTTCACAAGCTGACACTGATAGTTCCCTAGGAAATACTGGTCTCTTCCTGCTTCATCAGATGTATTATTTCATTGTACATACGGTGAGGAGCATCCAGACCCCAGATGAAATCCACGTGAGCCCATTCAGGAATGTTCTTATGGTAGATGATGTTGGTCACCTCGGAGAGCAGTATTCTCACGTCTTCTGGGTTTGAAAGCCAGTCCTGACCCCCAGTCCACATTGCTGTAGGGATCGTCATGTCTCTAACTTTGTACCTTACAGGAGCTGGCTAGAGTAAAGGAATAGTTTTTAACTGTAGATAACATTTGGACTTCCAGACTCATAATTTACTTTTCTAATAAACACAGTAAATATGCCTTGTGTTGTAATGAAAGGTGCGTGGGCACTAAAGCCATATAGAACTGCATTAAGAGTTTCTGCTCCAACCCCTACTTGAAGGAAAAAAATTGACTTAGCCTCACTGAACCTCAGTTTCTTCATCTGCAAAATGGGGATGATATCTGAACTAATTTACTAGATTAAATGAGAAAACATCTCAATTGCCTAGCACTTTAGGCATTACATGTTCAATTCTTTTCCTTCCTATTAATAAATATTTAACACACAAAGTGCCTTTTAAAAGTTAATGCTCCTATCTTTTTCAAAGATAATTTCACAAAGTTTCATGAGGACAGATTTGGAGATACTCTACAGAGAAAGGCAAGAGGATGGAAACTACTGAAAAGGACTTGGGTGTTCACAGGGGTTTTCTGTCCTAACAGAAAGCCCTTGGGGCACACCCAGCTTGACTGTGTCTCCAGAAACATGGGGAAGTCAATGGCACTGGAACTCAGGGAGTTGGACCAAAAGGAGATAAAAATTAGATTCCAGGTCCAGTCCCACATCACCCAAAGAAGGTTACCTAGGATTCCTAATTCTTGAGAACTTCCCTTATTCAAACAGATCTGCTAGATCAAGCTGGCTGACTGAGAGCCCTTGAGGTTAACCAACACTCAGAACTTTCAACTGATATGTCAAGGTTCACTTCTCACTCAGAAAATCCACCTGGGAGCCGGGGTTCCAATCCCAGCAGTCCTTGTTTCTCTTTGTGGCTTTTAAGAATTTGAAGTTATAGCATCTGATACTGTGAGTTATAATAAGACATATATATGGGGTCTTCATCTACATTTGTGTTACAGAGCTCCTAATAACCCTCGGAGTTTCCTAAGTGACAGGAGCCATAAAGGTGTGTTTTGTGATGTTAATGAGGTGATTTTTTTTTTTTTTTTTTTTTTGCGGTATGTGGGCCTCTCACTGTTGTGGCCTCTCCCGTTGCGGAGCACAGGCTCCAGATGTGCAGGCTCAGCGGCCATGGCTCACGGGCCCAGCCACTCCGCGGCATGTGGGATCATCCCGGACCGGGGCACGAACCCGTGTCCCCTGCATCGGCAGGCGGACTCTCAACCACTGCGCCACCAGGGAAGCCCAATGAGGTGATTTTTTTGAACAGGATGGGGGCTGAGCTCCAGAAGTTGAGCCAAACAAGTGATTAGAGAGTTGGAAATTTCAGTCCCATTCATGACCTCTGGAGAGGGGAGATGGGCTGGAGATTGAGTTCAATCGCCAGTGGCCAATGATTTAATCAATTAGACCTCTCTAAGGAAGCCTCCACAAAACCCCAAAAGGAGCCTCCAGGTTGGTGAACACGTGAAAATGTGGGGAGAGTGGCCCCATGGAAAAGCCATGGAGGCTCTGCTCCCCTCCCCTTGCTCAGTGCATCTCTTTTATCTGGCTGTTCCTGAGTTATATCTTCTTATAATAAACCAATAATCTAGTAAGCAAAGTGTTTCTCTGAGTTCTATGATCCAATCTAGCAAATTAATCAAACCTCAGCCTGAGAAGGGGGTCATGGGAACCTCTGAATTATAGCCAGTGGGTCAGACACACAGGTGACAAGCTGGGCTTGCGATTGGCATCTGAACTGGAGGATAGTCTTGTGGGACGGAGCCCTCAACCTGTGAAATCTGATGTTATCTCTGGGTAGACAGTGTCAGAATTGAGTTAAACACTAAGTCACCCACCTGGTGTTGGAGAATTGTTTGTTCATGTGGAGAAACTCCCCTCCACACACATATACTGGAATTTGGTGGTCAGACCTGTCTTTCATAGATTAACTTAGATACGAAAGGTTGGAATATTCGATGGAGCCTGTATTATGTTCTTCTCATCTAACAGGTGAAAAGACTGAACTGAATGTCAGGTCTAGTTCTAAGGCTCTGTGAGTCTATGACACCTTTTTGCATGTGTGTTTTCTCTTTCTTTCCATGACCATTTTCTGGCACCTGCTCTGCACAAGTCACTTTCTCTCTAACTCATGACCTTAAATGTTGATAAATTAAATCTTATCTTGGAACTGGGATGCTTTCTCTAAAGATACATTTTAGGAAACAATGAAGAAGGATCTTAAAAATGTAGCTGGTACCTGTGATTGAGAGTTTGCTATTCAGAGGCATGACAGTGGTCTGTCCAATTTCTGAGACTTTTATATCTATATATACAGAAGTATATCTACAGAAGTGGATGTTAAGTGTGATATGAGAGTCTCAAAGATTAGCCTGTGTGTGTATTCTGCTCCCTCCAGCTTTATGTGTGTGGTCAATATTTGCTTACATCCTCACACAATCTAACCAGTAATCTTCAGTGAAGGTTTTTTTTTTTTTTCGGTACACGGGCCTCTCACTGTTGTGGTCTCTCCTGTTGCGGAGCACAGGCTCCGGACGTGCAGGCTCAGCGGCCATGGCTAATGGGCCCAGCCGCTCCGCAGCATGTGGGATCTTCCCGGACTGGGGCACAAACCCGTGTCCCCTGCATCAGCAGGCAGACTCTCAACCACTGTGCCACCAGGGAAGCCCCAGTGAAGGTTTTATGCTTAGAAAAGTTTAATACTCATTTCTAATTCTCCATAACTTTTGTTTTAAATTTTATTCCACAACATTGATTATACACACAGATTTTCTTGGGTAATTTTTTTTATATTTTTCACTTGCAAATTACAGATTCATTAAAAGTGTGACCAGTGAGAACTCTTACATATTATCTAGTCCAGTAATTTTTATTTTAAAGAGAAAGAGATTGAGGCCTGAAGAATCAAAGCAGCCTAGCCATGATCATACAAATTTGTAATGCAGAGGCAAAACGAATACAGTAATTCTCACTTGTCATTAATACTCTTTTTACTGTACCATGAACCAACCTCACCCCTGCCATCCTCATTTGTGGTTTTCTTCTGTTGTTGTTGTTGTTTTTAATCTTGAAAGATCCTCTAGTAGCCACCACAGACTACACCCTTCCCTTCACTAGTCTACCCATCTTGCTCCTAAGAAGCCCCGTGCCTTGTTCATGGAGGCAGCCTCATCAAAAAAGTTCTCCTGCTGCATTCTAAAAGTGTTTCTCTTTAACCCTTAAAAGTCTCTTGGCTGGGCTTCTCTGGTGGCTCAGTGGTTGGGAATCTGCCTGCTAATTCAGGGGACACAGGTTCAAGCCCTGGTCTGGGAAGATCCCACATGCCGTGGAGCAACTAAGCCCGTGCACCACAATTACTGAGCCTGCCCACCACAACTACTGAGCCTGTGCACCTAGAGCCCGTGATCCGCAACAAGAGAAGCCCACGCACCGCAACAAAGAGTAGCCCCTGCTCATCTCAACTAGAGAAAGCCCTCGAGGAGCAACGAAGACCCAACACAGCCAAAAAAAAAAAAAAAAAAATTCTCTTGGCTAAGCTTTGAACTTTTCCATTTTCAAATGAGGTCGAACCAGAGCTAATTACTTTTTACTTGAAATCTTTCTTTTTCATATTCTTTTCCATTGTATTCCCTGTGCTGTATAGTAGGACACATTGTTGTTTATCCATGCTATATATAATAGTTTTCATCTGCTAATCCCAAACTCCCAATCTATCCCTCCCCCCATCCCCCTCCCCCCTTGGCAACCACAAGTCTGTTCTCTATGTCTGTGAGTCTGTTTCACAGATGAGTTCATTTGTGTCATATTTTAGATTCTACATATAAGTGATATTGTATGGTGTTTGTCTTTCTCTATCTGACATACTTCACTTAATATGATAATCTCTATGTCCATCCATGTTGCTGCAAATGGCATTATTTCATTCTTTTTTATGCCTGAGTAGTATTCCATTCTACTTGAATTCTTGTATTTTATTCCTATTTCTAGAATAAACTGCCAGTATAACTTCCCTCTCACACATTTCAAAAGGATATATTTTCAGCAGATGGTATTTGCTTTTGTTACCTGATTTCCTTTTTCCAGATTCTTGGTCTCACTGCCCCAGTCAAATGCCCGAAGTTCCCCAGAATTCACTGCCTAAAAGGAAACAAAAATTTACATGACATTCAAATGTGTCATGGGATAACGGTGGGAGGAGGGGTGAAAATGTGCTACCAAGTCTGCAATTGTGAGGGAAGCAGAGAACAAAGGCTGAGGCTGCTCTACGGTTCAAGTTTAGGATAATCTTCGGGAGAGTGTAAAGGCAAGAATAAGGTCCTTTCAGGGAGAAAAATGTGCTATAGAAATACTTGACCACCATATTATACAACTCCAAAAAGTGTATCCCCATTGTAGTCTATGTAGGGGGATATCCTGCACAACTCTGTAGGCTACAATGGGAGAGCAACCCCTAGAGTTGTGCAACGTGGTGATTCTGGGAGAAGATGACCAACATTTAATCCAGGGTAGAATTCTTCTTTGGTTTTGATGATAAAATCTCTCTGTCTCTGTCTCTGTCTCTTTCTCTCTCTTTCACACACGTACTAAAACATAACAATAACATTTGAAGAAAAATTTGACTAGGTTCTAAGTTGTTAGAAAAACAGATAGGACCAATATTTATGATTCATAGGTGTCATCATCACTATTAAAACTTTTTGCTCGAGTTAAAAGTCTCCCATTTTTTTTTTAACAAAGTTGTAGTTTTAGTAAGTGAGAATCTAAGGTTAGTGATGCTTAGCTCTCTGTCCTATGTACATTCTTATTTCCACAGCCAATTGGGGTCACTCTATAGTATCATCTATAATGAGCAACATTAGGTTCAGTGCTTCATCACATGTGAAAGAATAATTAGCAGTCACATTGTCTTTGAATTAATTCTGAAGGAACCCACCACACAGCACCTAGAGACAGTTCCTGTGACTGGTAATCAGGACATTCCCTCCTGTGACCCCAGGTGAAGTCTGAGGCACAAAAGACTCCTGTGAAAATCCCCTTGGGTAATTAGGTCCACATTTGCATTTTTATGACTACTTGACCATACTGTCTTGCTGGAAGAGCCGAAAGGAGAATGTGGAAAAGTGATCTCCAGCCTCAACTTTTTTTTTTTTTTTTTTTTTTTTGCGGTACACGGGACTCTCACTCTTGTGGCCTCTCCTGTTGCGGAGCACAGGCTCCAGATGTGCAGGCTCAGTGACCATGGCTCACGGGCCCAGCCACTCCATGGCATGTGGGATCTTCCCGGACCGGGGCACGAACCCTTGTCCCCTGCATCGGCAAGTGGACTCTCAACCACTGCGTCACCAGGGAAGCCCCCAGCCTCATCTTTGAGATGGCTAGAGACTGAGAAAGGTCTCACTTGAACCATCTGAATTCACACTTTTAAGGTCCACTAAAGATGTCCTAGGGCCAATCCTTTCCTCCCATATCCTGAAAAGTTTCAGTGTTCTAGATCAAGCTCACAGTTGAAAAAGCGTTGACAGAATCATGAGTCATCTTGGAATAAATGTGAAATAACCCCTGGGCTGTCCAAAGGGCCTCCTTTAACTATTCCAGACAAACTGCACAAAGACCGTTAACAAAGACTACAAATTCAGCATCCTTACCTGTCTCCAGTGCAGGATATTTTGCACAGATGTTCCAGCAGGTGTGTGAGCGACATATACATTTGCTCGGCTCTGTAATAAAGCATGAGTAGTTTGTGGGACGTGGAAAAACTCACAAGATGTGCACCTTGTCAAGACCAAATCTACAGGCTATCAGACTAAGAAATGGGAACATCATTAAAGTATCAGCATTTATCTATGAAACAGGAATATACACATGCACATAAGTAAAAAAAAATGCCACTAAATGTATCCTATATTCTTCATCAGAGAAAAGCTTCTCATTAGACATCTTGACTTCATCTTTTAAAAAACTTTCTTAGAGTAATTAAAGATGAAGGCTCAGGAACTGGGTCTGTATTCAAATCTCACCTCTGCTATATAACTTTTAGGTGAAATTGGGAACATTACTTAATCCACTAAGTCTAATCTATAAAGTGGGAATATTGATAATACCTGTGTCATAGGGTTGTTTCGGGAACTAACAGCCTGGCATATAATAAAATGCTTATCAAAAGGTAGCCATTAATTGTATCATTAATTAAAAAGAAAAAAATCCTCAGGAATTAAAAACATGCTCCTCCAGCTGTTGGCAGATAGCTCCCTCGCTGTCTGGTGTCCTTGGGGGTATTCTTCCCTCTGCAGAGAGCTGCCCTGCCAATATCTCCCGATTACTGGTGTTGTTTGCATTAAATGACTAGTTGATATGGGGGCATAAAGACCCAGCCCTCTGATGCTAACTTGGGACAATTCTGAAGGGTCATCCCATTTTCACAGATCCCTAGAGGATCAACTGAGGTTCCCACTGGCACTGCATCACAGCTGGATTTTGTGTGTGTGTATGTGTGTGCAGTACGCGGGCTTCTCACTGTTGTGGCCTCTCCCGTTGCGGAGCACAGGCTCCGGATGCGCAGGCTCAGCGGCCATGGCTGACGGGCCCAGCCGCTCCGCGGCATGTGGGATCTTCCCGGACCGGGGCACGAACCCGTGTCCCCTGAATCGGCAGGTGGACTCCCAACTACTGCGCCACCAGGAAAGCCCTGGACTTCTTTTTATCCACCAAATCCTGTTTCCTTCCCTTCTCTAGATGTTTTCCCAAGGGCCTAACCCCAAATCATTCTGCACACGAATCTCCATCTCACAGTATGCTTCCTGGGGAACCCACTGTCACACTCACCAAGTCGTAGCTATGCCTTAGCCAAACCGAAACTCCCAGACAGCCTATCACAGGACTTAAGCTACAAACCGGAAGCACCCGAGTAGAAAGAAGAAGTAGGTGACGCATGGCAGTTTTCTCTTTTGACTTCTGGGTTCTATTCTGCATCTGTTGATTCACTGTAGTAAAGCTGCTTTCAGACCTCTTCAATCTTTAATCTATGACGTTAATGTGTAGTCATGCCCTTGTGTTAACCTTGACTCAGACCACGTTGAAGCGTTTTCCGCATATTATTACGATTTGAAGAAAACGGAGTTTCTTGGAGGATCGTTTCTCTAAGTCTTCCCTGGCATTAGCTCACCCTCAAGGAGCGAGACTAATAACTCCTCGCTTTGCTTTGGGACAGTGAGAATTCACTAAGCTCCCACTTACCATGTTCATGTTGTTTGTGTTAAATCCTCCCAGGAGTAACATGATGTTGCTACACATCTGATCAATAATCACCTGCCCGCAAAGGTAAATAACAAACTGTCTGAGAAATCTGGTCTGGTAGAGAAATTCTTTTTTACCAAACAATCCCTGTAAAAATATGAAATGGAATAGTCATTACATTACAGTCAAAAGAAGTGTCTCTAACGTAGAAGTGTATGTCTTAGCAAATGGGCTGGAAAACTCTTGTGCATAGACAAGGAATTTTCTGAGGAGTCACACACCTTGATCATCACATCTGGCAGCAACAAAAATTTGGCCCCAGGGCTTTTTGCATGTTTAACAGTAGCTATGGGTGCTAAAGCAAAATACATTCTTATTTTCTGAGCCAGCTCTGGCATAGTGGAAAATGCAATAAAGCCTGCAAAAGAGAAATATGTCAGCATGGATATTGAATATCCTAGAACTAATAAAGTGCTTATTTTACTTTTATCAAGATATTTCAGCAATTACATGTGACTGTGTTTTAACTCTCCTGTGAAATTATAAGCTCCTTGACAGGGAAAAACAACAGCAGCAACAACTGCTCTGTGTTCCCTCTGACATTTAGATACTTGTTGCCCAGTACTAGGTTCTCAGTGAATTATTAAATTAAATTATTGAGTCCAATAACATGGACTTTGAGAGGTAACTATATGTTAGACACTTTGCAGGAGACTTTCATGGTTCTTGTTTAATTCTCAGATTCTTGGGGGTATTTTTAATAAATCTTTACAGTGAGAGAAATCGAGAGTTAAAGAAATTGTCTTGTTATTGATAAGAAGCATGTTCTGTAACATAATGGGTGTTGAGATAGCAGAGTTTTGCTTGTTTTCCTGGAGCTCTAACTTTTCCAGAACCCAAATTGGAACATAATCTAGTAGACAAGTTGTCTAGTGAACTGGATTCCAACTCTTATTTCTGCCATAGACTAGGTATGGGACACTGGTTAAGTCTAGGTATAGGTTTCTATACCTGTAAAATAGAGACTAATTCTCCCAATGACAAAGGGACAATCTCTTTGGAGCCTTTGGGAGGAAAAGACTATCATAAACAGCCAGGGCATGGCCACTATATTTGAAATACTATGTGTCTATTTCAAAAGAGCCTGTATACTCTGTTTAAGCTGATATTTGCAGGTTGTGGAGAAGGGTGGGCAGAGAGAAACTAGAATCCCGTGACCCTGAAGCGGATAAGGCCAGATCAGAGAGAAGTGTGCAATGCCTGATCCCAGGCCTGGCTGTGCGCCATTTGCTCACATTTCTTCTGAGTATACAAACCTGATTTTTTTGGAACCTACCCATGGTGGTACCCTGTGAATAGCCGACATAATAGATATTTTCCTGGCCTGTTTTCTGCAAAATAAAGTTTATGACTGCAGGAAGGTCAAACCTAGCCATCTCATCATAACTACAAGGGGAAAAGACAAAGTTATATGAAAAATTATAATCAGAACAAACAAAAGCAGCCCCCATGGTTTACAAACAATGCCTTGAATTGTTGACCCCATCAGCTTGTTACTGTGCCCCTTACAACACTCAGAATGGACTTGTTTCAAACCTGTGATGCATGGGTGCCTCTGGGGTCACAGGCTGTTAGCAAGCTGCTGTTTTCTCTAGATATTATCATAGAGAAATAACCATCTTAATGAACATTTCGTGAGCATAAGCTCCACCTGCTGGTGGAGGTGTCCTCTTATTCTATTAGCAGAACAGCACAGAGCCATTCAGATTCTTTATATGAAAAGTATTAAAGATGCTGCAGGGGCCTTTCTCTGGTGAAATGGATAAAGAGAAAGTTGAATATCAATAGGTAATTTAAATAAAAACACTAAAAAACTTTTGTAAGAGTGTGAGAGATGTGTTAATCAAATTGATGGTCCCTAAGGCTTATTAGTTCCCTGTATATTTTTAATACTGCCTGGCCTCATCTCCTTCTGGGGGTATTAGTCCTTGTCATCACTCAGGGAAGAGTTAGTCCCAGGATATTCATCTGAAAGGAAAGGAACTTACACTTCTCCCATTCCAGTCTCAATCACCTAACACCAACCACTATTCTCATCCCATTCACCAGACTAACCTTCTACTTGGGGAACCCCATTTACATAATCCAAAGAATCACTAGTCAGTTAAGCCAATTGGGAGATATTATGTTGGGATATTGATGAGCCAACCAAAGTAAATTATCTACATACCAGAAGCCATAATTCTTTTTTTTTAAACATCTTTATTGGAGTATAATTGCTTTATTGGAGTATAATTGCTTTATAAATGCTTTATAACAAAGTGAATCAGCTATACGTATACATATATCCCCATATCTCCTCCCTCTTGCGTCTCCCTCCCACCTTCCCTATCCCACCCCTCTAGGTGGTCACAAACCACCTAGCTGATCTCCCTGTGCTATGCGGCTGCTTCCCACTAGCTATCTATTTTATGTTTGGTAGTGTATATATGTCCACGCTACTCTCTCACTTTGTCACAGCTTACCCTTCCCCCTCCCCGTGTCCTCAAGTCCATGCTCTAGTAGGTCTGTGTCTTTATTCCCGTCTTACCCCTAGGTTCTTCATGACCTTTTTTTTTTTCTTAGATTGCATATATATGTGTTAGCATACAGTATTTGTTTTTCTCCTTCTGATGTACTTCACTCTGTATGACAGACTCTAGGTCTATCCACCTCATTACAAATAACTCAATTTCGTTTCTTTTTATCAGAAGCCATAATTCTTTACCCAGTTCTCCCAAAGCCATCCATGTCCACATCCACTCTCAAGATTTTCATATACCTGAAAGCCCAGAACTCATCTTGGTCTATGGAGAGGGTCTTGTGTTTCCGAGACCAGGTGTTTCCCCTGCTGTTCCCCAGCCACACATCAAAACCTGCATCTGCCAGAATGAAGCCCAGGCTGTTGTTGGGCAGGTTGGAAATCCAGTTGCTAGCATCTCCAAGCAGGCCATGCTGCAGTAACACCACAGGCCTGGGACCTACAAAGAAGTGAATTTCAACAGCGTGAAATATTCTGCACCTTTCTCGTTATCCCTTAATGTGCGAAAGATTTCAAGTTAGACAAACCTGTGTTCGAATCTGGATTCAGCTGCTTGCTAGCTTGATTATCTTGGCCAGTTACTTAACCTTTCTGTGCCTTGATTGCCTCGTGAAAAAAATAGTATTTTTGTTATGATTAAATAAAATAATACACAAGAAGCAGATGATACAACGTATGGACACCAAGGGGGAAAGCAGGGGTGGGAGTGATGGTAGTGGTGGGATGAATTGGGAGATTGGGATTGATGTATATACACTAACCTGTATAAGATAGATAAGTAAATAAGAACCTGCTGTATAAAAAATAATAAAATTCAAAAAAAAAGAAACAGATGGCACAATGCCTGGCACAGAGAAAGAATCAATAAAGTTTGGCCTCTATTGTTGCTTTTGTGTAGTTATTATTATTACTAGACTTGTCTGGGATCAGAGAAAATTGGAAGTGCCCCAGGAGGTAGTATAGTATAATGATTAAGATAATTATATATAATAATCATAGCTACTATATATTAATAAAAAGAAATTATGTTATTATATATTAATATATTATTTATATATTATAGAATTATACATGAATATATGTGTATATATTAATGTCATAATATAAATAATGTATACTATATAACATTTCTAAAAACATAAAATTAATATACTATATAAAATTAATATATATTATATAGTATTATAGAGTATATATAATTATTGACATACTGTTAATATACACACATATATACACACTTATAAAAATACATATATACACAAATATGTTTAATATATTAAATATTTGCTATATTAATAATAAAAACATATATTATATATAATTATTAATATTGCCATATATACACGGATATGTGTATATATATTACCACATATATACATATATATGTGTATATATGTTAATATTACCAGATATATACATATATATGTGTGTGTATACATATATATATGTGTGTATATATATATATATATGTATATATATGTAATGGTTTGATGATTACAGGCCCTCATGCGAAAAGGACCTACAAGCCAACCTGATAAAATAAAAGTTTAAAAAGTCTTTAAAAAAAATTATTTATTTTGTTTTTGGCTGTGTTGAGTCTTCGTTGCCGCATGAGGGCTTTCTCTAGTTGCGGCGAGTGGGGGCTACACTTTGTTATGGTGCGCAGGCTTCAAACTGCAGTAGCTTCTCTTGTTGCAGAGCATGGGCTCTAGGCGCGAGGGCTTCAGTAGCTGTGGCTCGCAGGCTCTAGAGCGCAGGCTCAGTAGTTGTGGCGCATGGGCTGAGTTGCTCCGCAGCATGTGGGATCTTCCAGGACCAGAGCTCAAACCCATGTTCCTTGCATTGGCAGGCGGATTCTTAACCACTGCAACACCATGGAAGTACCTAAGAAGTCTTTTGTCACAAGCTTATAGACATCTTTCAGTTGTTTTCAGGATGAATTTCACTGGCCCTCTTTTTTTTAACATCTTTTTTGGAGTATAATTGCTTTACAATGTTGTGTTAGTTCCTGCTGTATAACAGAGTGAATCAACTATACATATACATATATCCCCATATCCCCTCCCTCTTGCCTCTCCCTCCCACCCTCCCTATCCCACCCCTCTAGGTGGTCACAAAGCATTGAGTAGATCTCCCTGTGCTATGTGGCTGCTTCCCACTAGCTATCTGTTTTACATTTGGTAGCATATATATGTGAGTGCCACTCTCTCACTTCATCCCATCTTACCCTTCCCCCTCCCCGTGTGTTCAAGTCCATTCTCTACATCTGTGTCTTTATTCCTGTCCTGCCCTAGGTTCTTTAGAAACATTTTTTTTTTAGATTCCATATATATGTGTTAGCATATGGTATTAGTTTTTCTCTTTCTGACTTACTTCACTTTGTACGACAGTCTCTAGGTACATCCACCTCACTACATATAACTCAAGTTCATTCCTTTTTATGGCTGAGTAATATTGCATTGTATGTCTGTGTGTATCTTCTTTTTCCATTCATCTGTCAGTGGACACTTAGGTTGCTTCCATGTCCTGGCTATTGTAAATAGTGCTGCAATGAACACTGTGGTACAGGACTCTTTTTGAATTATGGTTTTCTCATGGTATATGCCCAGTAGTAGGATTGCTGGGTCATATGGTAGTTCTATTTTTTGTTTTTTAAGGAACCTCCATACTGTTCTCCATAGTGGCTGTATCAATTTACATTCCCACCAACAGTGCAAGAGGGTTGCCTTTTCTCCACACCCTCTCCAGCATTTATTGTTTGTAGATTTTTTGATGATGGCTATTCTGACCTGTGTGAGGTGATACCTCATTGTAGTTTTGATTTGCATTTCTCCAATGATTAGTGATGTTGAGCATCTTTTCATGTATTTGTTGGCCATCTGTATGTCTTCTTTGGAGAAATGTCTATTTAGGTCTTCTGTCCATTTTTGGATTGGATTGTTTGTTTTTTGATATGGAGCTGCATGAGCTGCTTGTATATTTTGGAGATTAATCATTTGTCAGTTGCTTCGTTTGCAAATATTTTCTCCCATTCTGGGGGTTGTCTTTTCATTTTCTTTATGGTTTCCTTTGCTGTGCAAAAGCTTTTAAGTTTCATTAGGTCCCATCTGTTTATTTTTGTTTGTATTTCCATTTCTCTAGGAGGTGGGTCAAAAAGGATCTTGCTGTGATTTATGTCATAGAGTGCTCTGCGTATGTTTTCTTCTAAGAGTTTGATAGTGTCTGGCCTTACATTTAGGTCTTTAATCCATTTTGAGTTTATTTTTGTGTATGGTGTTAGGGAGTGTTCTAATTTCATTCTTTTACATGTAGTTGTCCAGTTTTTCCAGCACCACTTATTGAAGTGGCTGTCTTTTCTCCATTGTATATTCTTGCCTCCTTTATCAAAGATAAGGTGACCATATGTACGTGGGTTTTTCTCTGGGCTTTCTATCCTGATCCACTGATCCGTATTTCTGTTTTTGTACTAGTACCATACTGTCTTGATTACTGTAGCTTCGCAGTATGGGCTGAAGTCAGGGAGCCTTATTCCTCCAGTTTTGTTTTTCTTTCTCAATTGCTTTGGCTATTCGGGTCTTTTTTGTTTCCATACAAATTGTGAAATTTTTTGTTCTAGTTCTGTGAAAAATGCCATTGGTAGTTTGATAAGGATTGAGTTGAACCTGTAGATTGCTTTGGGTAGTATAGTCATTTTCACAATGTTGATTCTTCCAATCCAAGAACATGGTATATCTCTCCATCTGTTCCTATCTTCTTTAATTTCTTTCATCAGTGTCTTATAGTTTTCTGCATACAGGTCTTTTGTCTCCTTAGGTAGGTAGGCATTTTATTCTTTTTGTTGCAATGGCAAATGGGAGTGTTTCCTTAATTTTTCTTTCAGATTTTTCATCATTAGTGTATAGGAATGGAAGAGATTTCTCTGCATTAATTTTGTATCCTGCTACTTTACCAAATTAATTGATTAGCTATTGTAGTTTTCTGGTAGAGTCTTTAGGATTCTCTATGTATAGTATCATGTCATCTGCAAACAGTGACAACTTTACTTCTTCTTTTCCGATTTGGATTCCCTTTATTTCTTTTTATTCTCTGATTGCTGTGGCTAAAACTTCCAAAACTATGTTGAATAATAGTGGTGAGAGTGGGCAGCCATGTCATGTTCCTGATCTTAGTGGAAAGGGTTTCAGTTTTTCACCACTGAGAATGATATTGGCTGTGGGTTTGTCAGATATGGCCTTTATTATGCTGAGGTAAGTTCCTTCTATGCCTACTTTCTGGAGAGTTTTTATCATAAATGGGTATTGAATTTTGTCAAAAGCTTTTACTGCATTTATTGAGATGATATATGGTTTTTATCCTTCACTTTGTTAATATGGTGTATCACATTGATTGATTTGCATATATTGAAGAATCCTTGCATTCCCTGGGATAAACCCCACTTGATCATGATGTATGATCCTTTTAACGTGCTGTTGGATTCTGTTTGCTAGTATTTTGTTGAGGATTTTTGCATCTGTGTTCATCAGTGATATTGGCATGTAGAAAGCTGGAGTAGCAATTCCCATGTCAGATGAAATAGACTTTAAAATAAAGACTATTACAAGAGACAAAGAAGGACACTACATAATGATCAAGGGATCAATCCAAGAAGAAGATATAGCAATTGTAAATATTTATGCGCCCAACATAGGAGCACCTCAATACATAAGGCAAATGCTAACAGCCATAAAAGGGGAATCGACAGTAACACACTCATAGTAGGGGACTTTAACACCCCACTTTCACCAATGGACAGATCATCCAAAATGAAAATAAATAAGGAAACACAAGCTTTAAGTGACACATTAAACAAGGTGGACTTAATTGGTATTTATAGTACATTCCATCCAAAAATGACAGAATATACTTTCTTCTTAAGTGCTCATGGAACATTCTCCAGGATAGATCATATCTTGGGTCACAAATCAAGCCTTGGTAAATTTAAGAAAATTCAAATCGTATCAAGCATTTTTTCCGACCACAATGCTATGAGAGTAGCTATCGATTACAGGAAAACAACTGTAAAAAATACAAACACATGGAGGCTAAAAAATATGCTACTAAATAACCAAGAGATCACTGAGGAAATCAAAGAGGAAATTAAAAAATACCTAGAAACAGATGACAATGGAAACACGATGACCCAAAACCTATGGAATGTAGCAAAAGCAGTTCTAAGAGGGAAGTTTATAGCAACACAATCCTACCTCAAGAAACAAGAAAAATCTCAAATAAACAACCTAACCTTGCACCTAAAGCAATTAGAAAAAGAAGAGAAAAATAACACACCAAAGTTAGCAGAAGAAAAGAAATCATAAAAATCAGATCAGAAATAAATGAAAAAGAAATGAAGGAAACAATAGCAATGATCAATAAAACTAAAAGCTGGTTCTTTGAGAATATAAACAAAATTGATAAACCATTAGCCAGATTCATCAAGAAAAAAGGGAAAAGACTCAAATCAACAGAATTAGAAATGAAAAAGAAGTAACAACTAACACTGCAGAAATACAAAGGATCATGAGAGATTACTGCAAGCAATTATATGCCACTGAAATGGACAACCTGGAAGAAATGGACAAATTCTTAGAAAAGCACAACCTTCCAAGACTGAACCAGGAAGAAATAGAAAATATAAGCAGACCAATCACAAGCACTGAAATTGAAACTGTGATTAAAAATCTTCCAACAAACAAAAGTCCAGGACCAGATGGCTTCACAGGTGAATTCTATCAAATATTTAGAGAAGAGCTAACGCCTATCCTTCTGAAACTCTTCCAAAATACAGCAGAGGGAGGAACACTCCCAAACTCATTCTATGAGGCCACCATCACCCTGATACCAAAACCAGACAAAGATGTCACAAAAAAAGGAAACATTGGCCCTCTTTTTGAAAAGACGGTTAGAAATCTTTTTTTCCTTCATGGCTGGGAGATTTCTTCCTTAAAGAGGCCAACGGGTGCTGCAGGAACAACATCAGACAGTAGAGGGGAGTATTCGGCACCAACTGGACCTTAAAGGCTGTTACCTTGAACTCCAATCTCCTGGGCAATGAGTGAACAGTCTAAATAAACAGGACGTGAGAAAACAAAACTCCATCCATGACTAGGTGCTGCAGGTGACCCCTAAGCTTTTGAACTGCCACAGTCTTCCGATTTGTGGAGCTTAGTGAAAAAGTTCTCTCTGTGTCTCCAGGCTATACATGTATTTATATAAAATTCATTCATTCATTCCACATATATTTATTGGCACCTGCCATGTGCTTGGCACTCTTTTAGGTACTTTTTATAGCCTTGAACAAAATCGATAGATTTTCTGTGCCTTCTAAGTTTACATTCTGGTTGGGAGAGACAGATAATAAACAAACAAGCAAATATCTATCATATCAGTGGTGCTATAAGGAAAATTAAGCAGGATTAGGGGCTAAATCTCAGTAGCTGACAAGGGCTTACAATTTTGAATAGGGTGGTCGAAGGAAGAATGGGAAAGAGAAGGCCTGAAAGAGGGGCCAAGGCAAACTGCATGGATATCTGATGAAACAGTGGTCCAGAAGGAGAACTGCAAGTTCAAAGGCACTGAGAGAAGGGCATGCTGGACATATATAAGGCACGGCTGTTCAGCTGGTGTAAAAAAAGCTGGTTTTCAAAAAGCTGCACAAATATAAATTGGAATAAAATAGAACCCTGCAGCTTCTTTATATCAA
Source organism: Mesoplodon bidens (assembly GCF_964165515.1). NCBI lineage: Eukaryota > Metazoa > Chordata > Mammalia > Artiodactyla > Ziphiidae > Mesoplodon > Mesoplodon bidens. The sequence goes on from NC_138176.1 coordinate 38,981,221, forward strand.
AGCCCAATAGCATTCACCCAGCGTTTTCTGGTCCTAGGTAAGAGCATGGGCTACACTGGCAGACAAATCTTAATTTAAGTGCAGATGTTTCAGCTTACTAGCAAGGACTAGCAAAGACTCTCTGGGCAAGTAACTTAACTTCTGTGAGTGGCAGTTTCTCAGAATTATTGTGAAACTTATATGAGGCTAACACAAATAAAGCACTTAGCATTGTACCTGGCATACGGAAAGAACACAATAAAGAATTACATTATCTGTACACATGACAGATAATGTAGTTGCTGCTATAAACATAGAGCTAGAGTATTAAAAGGAATAGAGCCAAATAGAGATGAAGGATGGGCAATAGTGTACTATTACACTTTAATAGTAATAAAGGTGAGTTTCTTAAAAACCAACAGTAGCCCAAAATCCCATACAGAAAAAAAAAGGGATTATATGGAAACACGTACCAAAAATTTAAAATGTACACATACTGCCCAATTCTTTAAAAGACTTTAGTGAAAAGCTGGGCAATGTCTTAAGTATTTAAAGGGCTGTCTGGATGGGGAATATAGAGTGTGCTAGGGTGGGCGTCAGATGCCATGGCAGAGTTTGCGTTCTTCATGAGCAAGGATTGGCGTCATCTGCTTAAGAGATCATCAGTGGATATTCTAGAATATCTGTATAGGAGGGGTTTGGGGAATAAATTAAATACTAGAAGGGAACAAGAAATGAACTTTTCTTGAAGGTGTTTTTCGAAAAGCAAACACTACGTTTATTTAAGATAATTGGGGATGGGGCAGTGGTGGAGGGGACTGTGAGGTAGCTGAAGGCATCTTTTGTCTGGAACAATGAGCCCAGTCTGTACCAAGAGCCCAGGCTCCCTCTACACACTCAAATCACAAGGAAGTGTTTAATGTAGGAAGGATTGCTATGTTGGGGTAACACAGGGTGAAACATACCTGTCTTCTTAAGTGGCACTAGGCCCTGAGGAATCCTGTTAACAGAAAGGATGTACCCATCTTCTGTTGCGACTTCATACTCCTCACAGGGATAACCTTTATGTTGGACGATTTCACTCTACGGAAAAAACACAATTCTTTTTTGAGTTCAGTTCTGTATGGTTATGTTCTCAATGTTTATAAGTTAAAAAGTAGATTCCTTGATGCTGGAAGAGATAGACAAGAAATTCCTTGCTTTTCACTAGCTAATTATGTTATTGTAAAAAAAATTAGCAAACCCTCTTCAGTGCTCATTTTCTTTATCTTTAATGTAGAGATTGAACTAGAAGGGTAGTTCTTAATGTGGGCTCTGGACCAAAAGCATAGCATCACTTGGGCACTTGGTAACAATAGCAAATGATCAGTCTCCACTCAAACTTATTGAATTGGGAACTCTGGGGCTGGGGCCCAGCAATTTGTGTATTAACAAGCTCCTTAGAAAATTCTGATGCACTCTAATATTTGAGAACCACTGGAAAAGAACACTGATTCCAAAACCTGGGTGTGTGTCAGAAACATCTGGGACACTTAAACATAAATATTCCTGGGCCCACTTCGGGTTAGGAATCAGGGAATTCCAATGCAGCCAGTGGGGCAGGACAGCTTATGAGAACCCCTGGTCCATGTAGTCCCTAAGTTTCTTTTCCGCTCTAAAACCACAGACTCAAGAGCAGTACAGTTGTTCCTCAGTATCTGCGAGGAATTTGTTCCAAGACACCCCATAGATACCAATATCTGAGGATGGTCAATTCCCTTACATAAAATGGGGTAGTATGTCAGTCCTCCGTATTGGCGAGTTCCGCATTCACGGATATGGAGGTTTGACTGTAGTTCTTAACACCTTTAAGTTAAGCATCCCTCAGTGAATTTGAGGAAAATATAGAAATGGATATACACATGGACACACCATATACTTTCAGGGGTTTCAGATTTCCTGTTCCCTATATATGGACTCCTGGTTAAGGACCCCTACTCCATACAGTTGTTACATATAGAAACTCTTTGTAAAATATAAAGCTGCTGGGCTTCCCTGGTGGCGCAGTGGTTGAGAGTCCGCCTGCCGATGCAGGGGACACGGGTTCGTGCCCCAGTCCGGGAAGATCCCACATGCCGTCGAGCGGCTGGGCCCGTGAGCCATGGCCGCTGAGCCTGCGCGTCCGGAGCCTGTGCTCCGCAACGGGAGAGGCCACAGCAGTGAGAGGCCCGCGTACCACAAAAAAAATAAAAAAATAAAATAAAATAAATAAACAAAAAAATAAAATATAAAGCTGCTGCGATCTCCTCAGTATCCTCAGTTTCTGCCTACTGTAGTTACTTAGAGAAGGTGGGAATTATTTCTATTAGCTGCTGCTTTTAAAGGAACAAAAGAGGAGAAAGCTAAATGCCCAGTGTAGTATACAAGACAAAAGGGCATAATAGTTAAGAGAAAGGCCCTGGGGTCCCACTGCTTGGGTTTTTAAATCCTGGCTCTCACACTAATGCATAAACTAACTGTGTGATCTTTGGAAATTTAGTTAACTTGTCCCTATTCCTCAGTTTATTCAGTTTATTCATCTGTAAATTAGGTATACCAGTGGCTTATACTCCTTGGGATTATTGCAAAGAATGTGAAAAGATAATGCACATATGACACTAACAAGATTGGCTGGCACATAGTAGGGACTCAATGAGCATTAGCTACTACTATAATTAAAAATCACCCCCACCCTCCCTTTCAAGTAACTCCTATTCACATTTCAGAATTCAGGTGAAGAAACCTTTCTTCAGAAAAACTTTCCTAAATTCCCTAAGTCCCCCTATTTTATGTTTTCTTCTTTGATTTCACTTCTCTTGTGATTAGTTTTGAGTGATTAGGAATCGAGTGTCTGTCTTCTCTGCTGGATTGTAAACTCCATGAAATCAGGGCGCTTAGATCTCTCTGTAACCTCAGTGCATAACACAGTATCGGGACCTAATAGGTGCTCAACTAACACTAGCTAGAAAAATACCTGAATGAGGGCAGTTGTATACCAAAATACAGAATAAATTATATCCATATAAATTAGTACTCAGAGTCAAACCAATTCAGACTCTGAAGCACTTTTTAATTCTACTTCATTTAATTTATATGAGAGATTACAAGAATTTTCTATCTTACTTTGCCTCTCCATGTATGACTGCTAAATAGCAGAGTCCAATTCATTGGATTTTAGTCTTAGAGCTCCTGAAGCCCAAACAGTGTCTAGGTGCTGGCCACACCCAGTGGGTGAGGCCCAGGGAGATTGGCTCTACCTACAACTAAAGAGATCCCCTTCGCTTAACGACCTAGAGGAATTTGTATGGGAACTTCTCAGGGCCAGAAGGATGGCCCTTAAGGATCAACACCAACTTGCTAACTATCTGGACAAACCATCAAAAGACAGTCAATAGTTGGAATGGTCAAAAGAAACCTGATATTTGGCATTCATGTAGATTCAGAATATTTCTATAGCCTGTCAGAGTTTTAGAATTCATTCAAGGAGGCTTCTGTAAAAAAGGTCTTAAATCTGTATAAAAGCATGTTAAATCTATGATAAATGTATGGAGCATGAACATGACGCACAATCACCTCACTCAACTGGAGGTAGCCTCTCCTTCTCTGGGAGGGTTTATTGCATAGTTGTCACAATTATGAGCTTTGTGTTCTGGCAGGTCCGGATTTAAATTCTAGCTCTACCACCTACCAGGGGTGTGGCCTGATTTGAGTTGTTTAACCTCTTTAATCTCATTTCCTTGATTGGAAAAATGAGTATGGTCCTATCTATGGAATAGGGCAGTGAAGATAAAATCAAAAGCTTTTTCTGACCTATTGAGATGATCAAAAAAAAAAAAAGAGATAAAATCAAACAGTATCTCTACAGCTTTCATCACAATGTCTGCTATGGGATAAGTATTACTATATGGTGGACATTGTTAAAATTCAACTAAGAATGTGAAAGTAAGCCAAAAAGTATTCTCTGAGATACCTAGAAATTTCACTTCATTCATGAAGTTTACTCATAGGAGGACCTCTCTAGCATTCATAGGGGTCCTTTTATTTCTAGTCCACAGAGTTACCAGCTCAAACCAGGATTAAATAGATTAGGGTGGCACAGGGTGTTACTAGAAGTGACTGTCCTGAGAGTATGAAAGGAGGTCTAGCATCTTTCTAATATTGGAAAAAGTAGAAAAAGAACAGAAAGCACAGACAATGTGGAAATAATCATGGGTCTGAGCTTGACCCAAGATACTGCAATGATTTAACTGCTCCTGAGCTTGACCCAAGATACTGCAATGATTTAACTGCTCCTGGAATGAACCTAAGAATTCAAGAAAGAGTTAAACTGTGTTTGAAGCTCAAAGGGATTAAGTCATTTGCCTAAGTTTACTGAAATTGTTGAAGATGAACCCATGTTTACCCACACCCAACTTAGTGTTCTTTCCAATACAATATGTTAATTTACAACTATGCTCTACTAGCAGAAATCACCACCACATATAAATATAATACATAATGCAGATAATACACAGAGACAAACAATAACATGTAAAGTTCTTTGTTTCCCCCCAAATATGGAAAATCCCAACTTACAACATTCATGAATGCTTCTGGGTCCACAGCTTTAGTTGGCATATGTCCTGAATTCACATTTCTCTGGAACAAATGCGCCACCAGAATCAGAAGCCACATCTCTTTTCTGTGTGAAACAATCCACTCTCTTGACAAGATTTTTGACATGGTCCAACATCTGCATTTATCTGTTCTTGGTAATATAACAACTGATTCTAAAGTCAGAAGAATCTGTAGGTTTAAAAACTCCTTCATATATTTTCCAGCTGTAATTTCTTCTCCAAATTCCGAAGCAACTTAAACAAGCTCGGTTGACAGGAACAAAAGAACATGAAGTAGAATGGAAACAACATCCAGGATGTCCCAATACTACCTGGCTCCGCCCACTCCCTCAAACAACTTGGTGTGTAGAAAGAACTTTCTTTGATGCAACCTGGAGTTATGTGATATGATACAACTCATAAAATCCCTGTTCATCATCAGGTAATATGGACCATAGGATGCATCATTTTCTTTTTTTCCTAGTTCTTTTAAAAAAATTTTTTTTTCTTGGAGTATAGTTGATTTACAATGTGGTATCAGTTTCAGGTGTTCAGCAAAGTGACTCTGTTATACGTATACATATATCCACCCTTTTTTAGATTCTTTTCCCATATAGGCCATTATGGAGTATTGAGTAGAGTTCCCTGTGCTATACAGTAGGTCCTTATTAATTATCTATTTTATATACAGTAGTGTGTATACGTCAATCCCAATCTTCCAATTTATCTCCCCCCTTTGCCCCCTGGTAGCCATAAATTTATTTTTTACACCTGTAGAAAATTGTAACTCTATTTCTCTTTTGTAAATAGGTACAAATATCATATGATATTGCTTATATGTGGAATCTGAAAGAAGGGTTATAAATGAACTTTTTCCTAGTTCTTATCTATCTTTTATAGGTAGAAAGGTATGAAGTCTGCAGAAAACTTTATGACCCTTTAGAGTCACAGTCTGGGGCTTCACTGTCCTTTGGCTGAAGGTCAATGTAGTGATAAGCATTTTTACTTATCAAGAATGTCAAAAAATTTTAGGACATTTTCTATTTTTAGTTATGGGTAAGAACATTGATTGGAAGAAAATGAATCTTCCATGTTTAGGCCATTTCTAGGTAGCTCAACTAAATAGAAATGAAAAGTTTTATTTGGGTTTGTAATCACTAGTTAATTGCTGAGAGATTACTTTGTTGGATACCTGGTCATTAAATCATCTGCAATAACTAAAAGGAGTTGCAGCCTAGTTATTTTCATGAACTAAATGCCCCAGTTCAATCAACTATGTGGCCATGTGAGCAATTCCTTAGCCTACTAATATTTAAGCAGGCCAGGAGAATAGTTATTGTCATTTTAAGTGAAAAATGTGTTAGAATTTAAGAAAAAATACTATTTAAAGTAAAATATTTCTTTACTTTTACATCAGCTCTTCAGAACTGAGCTACCAGCAACCACACTAATTGAGAGACTTTTGGAATGTGGGTTGGTGAAGGAGGTGAAGCCAGAACAGGAATGGTGAGTCTGTGTGTAGACAGCTGCCCACACTCTCAAGCCTCACCCACTCTGGGCCGCCTGCATAGATGTCATGAGGTGAGCTTGCAGCTCTTATCTGGAGCAGTCTCAACATTCCCACCACTAGTGATCTGATGTGTGCTAAGGAGTAGTGATCTGACCTACTTTAGGAGAGCAGAGGAAGCATTTGCCCAACACTTGGCAGAGCCCCAGGTCCTCAGCACCCACTGAGCTCACTCCAAAGTTATGCAAAATAAAATTTTGGAAAAGAACTTGGGCTCCCAGTGTTGACGTTTTAAGATTTTAAAATGTTAATCAGCCAGACATATACACACTACTATATATAAAATAGGTAAATGACAAAGATTTACTGTATAGCACAGGGAGCTGTACTATCTTGTAATAACGTATAATGGAAAAGAATACATGTATAATATACATATATGTGTGTGTGTATATATATATATATATATATATAACTGAATCACTTTGCTATATACTTGAAACTAACACAACATTGTAAATGAACTATACTTCAATTAAAAAAGAAGTTATACAGCCAGAAGGAAACAAAATCTCATTCAGCCCTTTCATTTTCATTTGGGAAGATATGTTAAAAAGCCGTGCCCAACATTACCTAGCTAGATTGTGGCAAGGCCATAACTAAAATTCAGGTGTTTTAATTCATCATTGAATATTATTAATGCATGGGAATAAAATGTAACATTTCAATGTTCCGCATTCAAGGACAAAGGCTCACCTACGATCGAAAGCAATTACATCAGTTTCTGTGAATTGTCTCTTTAAAAGTTCCCTCTGGATTTAAAATTCAAAACAATTCTCAATAATTTCATTATAAATTTGGGACATATAATCTCACATTGTTCCAATACATTCAGGTAAGGTCAACTCTCACATAATATACATGTGAATACTGTATAGACTTATTAATGAAAGAATTGATGCCAAAACACTGATTAGTTCTGAAAAACTCCTACGTTTTTGACAGTAGGACTACTTCCCTTCAACACAGCCTCTTTTACAGCCTTTAGAAACTGTACCCTCCTTGCATACAAGCAAATATAGAGAAAATAGAGTTCAATTTGACTATCAAATTCTTGGGTGACTTTATGAGCTCACAACTGTCATTTTGGAAGCAAGAAAGTGACATGCAAGGTCCAGCTCAAAGAGCCACATTTTGAACAAATATGAAATAAGTATAGCTCTTCCCCACTGCAGAATTTTAACAATGCCCTCAACATCTGAGCAACCCACAGCTTGTGGAAATTATCATTATAGAGAACGGGGGATCCAAATGTGCCAGTGTGACCTCCAACTTGGAACTGTTTATCTTGAGAGATTTATCTTTAGAAGTTTCTATCAAGGAATGCTGTGATATTTTAAAATGGTTTTGTTGCGGGCTTCCCTGGTGGCGCAGTGGTTGAGAGTCCGCCTGCCGATGCAGGGGACGCGGGTTCATGCCCCGGTCCGGGAAGATCCCACAGGCCGCGGAGCGGCTAGGCCCGTGAGCTATGGTTGCTGAGCCTGTGCGTCCGGAGCCTATGCTCCGCAACGGGAGAGGCCACAACAGTGAGAGACCTGCGTACCGCAAAAAAAATAAATAAATAAATAAATAAAAATAAAATGGTTTTGTTGCCATCTCAATACACAAAGGAGGATCTGAAGTACCCTGACATCTTGAAACTAAGAAAATACATCTCCCCTAATGAGCACTATCTATAAATCAGTTAAATATCAAAATTACGTAAAAAGGGACAGGTCAAATAGGAGAGAGATTAAAGAAAAGCTAAGAAAAAAGTGAATAGAGGATCATTACCTATAGATGTACTGTGTGTAAAAATTATAAAAAATTGAATCAGTTAAACAAAACAGGACAGCCCGACCTCCACACACACACCAGTAACACAAGAGTATTAAAAAAAGCAAAACTGGGAGTGAATTCCTCTTTTCTATTTGAGTTGCAGGTTAAAGGGCTCTCAAGTGCTGCTTTCCCCCAAGGTTGAATTGAGTTTTATTAAAACAATTCTTTCAGGTTCTGTAATCCAAACCTCAAGTCCAGTGAAGGCTGTGCCATGGAATCTGCCTGAAGGTCCAAGTCAGTGCTCTCGTCAGAATCACTCTATGATCAAATGACCAAAACTTTTGTACAAACGGATGCCCTACTGCTTCTCTCAATATGAATTATCTCACAAGAGACTCAGGGCCATCAGGCAAATGCTATCTTGGTTTATCTGCCCTCCCAGTGTGTTAGACATGCCTGAAAATATACGATTGTCATTTTGACACCAATCAATATCTCAGCTGCATTAATCAACATGTGATGATTCTTTTCTTTAAATATAAATTGTTTTGTCTTAAAATAAAGTTATTAATCTCTAAAATAAGTTGTAGTTAAATTAAAATATTTAGATCTTTGGGAAAACATTCTAAAGATTATTGAAAAATAAGACAACAGAATGTACTTATGTTTATGCTGAAGCACAAGGAAAACCACAGGATTTTAAAATAACCATGGCACAATATTGAGGTTGCTGATAATTATTGAAGGTAAAACCTTTGTAGGTGAGTTGGTTTCTAAAAACACAAATATTCATACCTAAACTTATCACCTAATGAAGTTCTAGAAAATTCAAGAATATACAGTACTGGTCCATTAACATCATGATGTTTCTGGGAATTTATCCCTTTCTTCTAGGTTATCCAATTTGTTGGCATGCAATTGTTCATAGTAGTTTCATGTGATCCTTTGTATTTCTGTGGTATCAGTTGTAATGTTGCCTTTTTAAAATTTCTAGTTTTATTTATTTGAGTCATCTCTCTTTTTTTCATAGTCTAGCTAACAGTTTGTCAATTTTGATTATATACTCAAAAAACGAATTCCTTGTTCCATTGATTTTTTTCTATCATTTTTCTTGTTACAGTGTTATTATAACGTATCTTGGAGAAAGTCATTTTGAATTGATATTTTGGGGCAAACTATTAGCTTCATGAACTTGGATGTCCAAATTTCTCCCCAGATTTGGGAATTTCTTTTTCTCCTTCTGGGACTCTTGTGATGTGTACATTGTTTCCATCAATTTATCCTGTAAGTCCTATAGACTCTCTTTGTTCCTTTTCTTTGTCTTTTGTTTTCTGTTCCTATGACTCGATAATCTCAATTGATCTGTCTTCGTGCTCATTGATTCATTGTTTTGTTTGTTTCAGTCTGCCTTTGAAATTCTCTATTATTCAGTACCAGTCATTGTATTCTTCAGCTCCAAAATTTCTGTTTGGTTCTTTATATGTTTTCTATCTCTTTGTTGAACTTCTCATCTTGTTCTTGAATTTTCCTGATACCATCAAATTGTTTATTTGTGTTCTCCTGTAGCTGAGTATCTTTAGGACAATTGTTTATAACTCTTTGTTGGGCAATTCCTGGTTCTCCATTTCTCTGGGGCCAGTTCCTGAAGGTTTACTTGTATTCCTCATTCTTCATGATCCTTAAAGCCTTGTGTAGGTGTCTGTATTTGGAGACACAGCTATCTCTTCCAGACTTTATGGTCTGACTGTGGTAAAGGAAGACTTTTACCTGTGGATGGGGCATGCTGAAGTGTGCTATGGCCTCAGGTCTAGTTGTGCAGGGCACCAAGTGCAGGAGTGTGTGGTGGCACCAGGGAGTGATGTCTCTTGGGCTCAGATTGCTGGGATCCACAGCATCGACAGCTGTGTGGTCCTTGGTGAGTGCTGCAGGGCTCACAGTGACTGCAAGTGTTCTTGGGGCCCTCAGTAGCGCCTTCAGGTCCAGCAGCTAGGGATCGGGGACTGATTGCAGACACACACATCGTGGTGGGGACTGGGGAGAGAGCAAGAGCCTGTCCAACTGTGGGCACACTGGCTCTTGTGGAGTCATGGCCCTCTGTGCTTTGATCTGACTTATAAGATAAGCCGGAGTGTCTTCATCAACTAGTGAAAATATGAAACCTCTGATGTAGAAAGCAGCAATCATATCCCCCACAGACTGGTCCAGGTGTGAATCCTGACTCCGCCCCTTCCTGACCTTGTGAGTTTTGTTAAACCACTTAACCTCTCAGAGTCTCAGTAAAAATGAGGTGCTATCAGGATAAATGGGAAAATGTATGCAAATGGAATAAGCACATAGTGGGTGCTTAAAGAACTGTCTTTCCTTTCCCTTTATCTTTTCTTCTTAAAGGATCCTGTGATATGGACACAAGCTTGGTGGCTTAAGTTTTCAGATTTAGTTCTAAACCAGGATTAAGTCGTAGTTTGTTAGAGCACAAATCATACACTTCTGAAATCATTTAGTTCAACTTTACCACTTTTCTTAAAAAATTACATAGTATGTAGAATACATATTTGTGGTGAAACTTCAAACACTATGAAACACATAGAATGAGATGTACATCCTACTTTTCTTCTTGGAATTAATTCCCATTGATAGTTTCATGTGTGTCTTTTACGACACTTTTTATAAGTTTACATATATACATAATTATGCATACTGATACATATAACATTATTTACATGAATGAATTTATTTACATAAATATGTGTATATTTACATATTTATATACAGCTCTGAAAGTCTCTTTCATATAAAAAGTCCTTTCCATTTCATTATTTTAAACTATCTCATTCTATGTAACTACTGCATAAAGCCACATTGTATGTATCAAGATATGATGATGGACCAAATATTCCTTGTTGATGGCTTTTAGCTTGTTTGCAATGTTTTGTTATTACAAATAATACCATAGCAACTACCCTTGTATATATATATATAGTGAGCACATATGAGAGTATTTTTATAGAAAAGACTTATAGATGTAAACCTATACTGTAAAGTGTGCCATCTACGTTTTCATAACTACTGCTAAGTTGCCTCCAAAAGACCAAACCAATGTAAGTTCTCCTAATAGGGCATGAACATGATTGTTTCTCCACATCTCCCTTCATCAATTCTGCACTTCATAAATCTTTCTAATTTTGCCAATATGATGGGATCAAGACATCTCATTACAATTTTAGTTTGCATTTTCTTGAGTTATAATGAAATTGAGACTTTTAAAATGTTTTGACTTTTTGATTTCTTTTATGAATTGCCTTTGCAAATTATTAGCTTGTTTTCTCTGTGTTTTTTAAAAAATTGGTCTGGGCTTTTAATTTTTTCTGAATATTGATCAACGGTTTGTTATACATATTACAAATATTTTCTCTTTCTCTTTTAAACTTTTTGATTGTGGTGCCTTTATTTAGTTATTACTTCATCATGCAGAAGTGTTAAAATGTTATGAGTTAAGTCTCTGGAGGTTTTCATTTTGGATTTCTGGATTTTCTGAGTTTTAAGACAGTTTTTCTCTACTCCAAGGCTATACAAATATAGTTTATATTCTTTTCAATATTTCTACAATATTTTTCATTTAGAACTCTGGACCATTTGAAATTTATTTTTTAGTGTGGGTAGGTATTGAATCTGAGTTAATTTTTTCTAAGTAGTTATTTAATTTTACCAGTATCACTTACTATATAGTATTTTCTGATTCCACTGCTATGAAATCCACCTTTACACTTTCATCTTATATTACAAAATCCTGAAGCCTCTGAGCTTACAAGATTTTCCTAGAGCAATTCTTCTCAGCTGGGAGTGATTTCATCTCCCAGGGGAGTGTGGAGACATTTCTGGATGTCATCACTACAGGAATGTTACTGGCATCTAGTGTTAGAGGACAGGGATGCTGCTAAGCATCCTACAATGCACAGGATGGACTGCAAAACAAAGAATTTCCCAACCCTAAATGTCAGTAATGCTGAAGTTGAGAAATTTTGGCCTAGAGTCATCACAGTATATGAATATAAATATGAAAAAAATTCTACTTAGAAAAGGTATGTGAACATATTTTTAAAATCATTATTTAAAATTATTGCTTTTTTTTTATCCATTGACAAATCTTCTTAGAGTTTTTTTTTTTTTTTTTTTTTTTTTTTTAATTTTTGGCTGTGTTGTGTCTTCATTGTTGCACGGGCTTTCTCTAGTTGTGGTGACCGGGGGCTACTCTTCATTGCAGTGTGCGGGCTTCTCACTGCGGTGGCTTCTCTTGTTGTGGAGCATGGGCTCTAGGCGTGAGGGCTTCAGTAGTTGTGGCTCGCGGGCTTAGTTGCTCCGCGGCATGTGGGATCTTCCCAGTCCAGGGATTGAACTCGTGTCCCCTGCATTGGGGGGCGGATTCTTAACCACTGCACCACCAGGGAAGTCCCTTAGAGTTGTTTCGCATGTGAGCTTGTTTTCATGATGTAGTATCTGTCTGTTTTGCAGTTGAGAAAAAAATGTGACCTCTCCTCATTGTGTTTTCTACATGATGCTCCCTAGTCTCATAACTAAAATATTTTATGCTCACCAACTGTAGAACACAGTGTTTTATCCTCTGGATGACAAATACATATATCAACTGTGTGTTCATTTCAAAGCACTGGATTTTACTGGACCAGGTGGGGAAGAAGTTTTCAGACTTGATTTTACCTCTTATATGCAAGAAAATCAGACTGAGAATCATCTGATTGATGATGCTGATTTCAGTTCCCACCCTAAACCAACTGAAGCGGGGTCTCTACTTATATTGTCACCCTTTGAGATTTTGAAAATTTTGATGTAAGCAGTAGAGAAATGGCTGGAATTATTTTAGTCCAGGGGCACTTGAAAGATGAATCAGGCTTGGGTGGATCCAAATTTAAGGTCTGGGGTCAGACAGAGAGTAGCATGAAGCACTACAGATCCTTATGAAGGGAGAGGGGAACTAAACCATAGCAAGGGTCATGCAAAGACACTAAAGTGGCAGGCACTGGAATTTCTCTGGCTGCTGGGGTGTGGATGTACTTGGTGTTCAACTCTGCTTTCATCTGCCCTGATTTTTAAAGTAATCACATTTATAGGAATAAAGCACAATGAGATTAACAAACACCTAACAGATCATCTAGTTTATTTCACAGATAAAACAGGCCCAGAAGAGGGAAGCAACTTTCCCAAATGTGTGAGACCTGCTTCAGCATGATGGAAGCTAAGGAAAGCAAGCGGCATGGGGACTAAAAACAGAGAGGTCTCGAGAGGAAACAGGATAAATAAAGGCCCCTTCTATCACTTAGCATAAAGTCCTCATGTTTCATCGATGTTATTGAATATGACAGGATTTCCTTCTTTTTGAAAGCTGAATAAAATTCCATTGTGAGATATCTATATCTACATTTATATCTATGTCTATGTCTATATCTATATCTATATTTATATCTATCTATCAATCACATTTCTTAATCCTTTCATCTGTCGATGGACATTTAGTTTGCTTCTCTACATTGGCTATTGTGAATAGTGCTGCATTGAACATGAGAGTACTGATACCTCTTTGATATCCTGATTTCATTTCTTCTGGATAAATACCCAGAAGTGGGATTGCTGGATTATAAAGTAGTTCTATTTTTAACTTTCTGAGGAACCTCCATACTGCTTTCTATAGAGACTGCACCATTTTGTATTCCCACTAACAATGTACAAGGGTTCCAATTTCTCCACTTCTTTGTCAACACTAGTTGTCTTTTGTTTTAATGATAATAGCCACCCTAACAGCTATGATTTGCGATTTCATGTCAACCAACAAAGTTAAAAAATATTTTCATCCAAAATTAAAACTCTACATGCTCTTTGAACCAGAATTACTGGTTTGAAAATAATTTATCCTGTAGATATAAATGATATTTATATAAAGTATAAACTGATGTTTGTACAATATTTTCTACAACACCGTGTGTAATTACAAAAAATCCTAATTCATCTTAATCTCTGTTAATGATGAATTTCCATGTAACCTTTAATAGTGTTCCATATGAACTGATGGGGAATGATCTCCAAGATATACTAAGCGATCAAAGCAAGACATGGAAAAGTATGAATAGTACGGTACATATAGGAGAAAAAAACGAAATGGTTATCTGTGGATCCATTAGAATATGCATGGCATAGTCTGTAGAAGGATACACAAAATATTGGTAAGAGTTATGTGTCTTTGAAGTGGAGAGTGTATGACAAGAGTTGGGAGAAAGAGGAAGACTTACTTTTTATTGTATTCCCTATTTTTGTCTTTTGAATTTTATGCCTATATATGGTAGAATGGAGTATCTTCCCCAATTCTGCACTCCTGTATAATAGCATTATATATCCACACCCTCTGCCATGTGGTTTGCAGCTTCCCACTGCAGGTGAAGCAGACTATTCTACCCCACTGAGGTAAGGCTTGGTCATGTGATCTGAATTAGCCAAAGGCATGTGAACAAGCAGAAGTTCAAATGTGCTAGCGTGATCTAGCTAGCCCTTCTGTGCTCTTGACATCTGTCATGCAAAGAACATAACCCTGAGAGCTGCTAGTTCCAGAATGAAGAGAAGATGTGGAGCAGACCTGGACCCAACCCACAGCTTTGAGCCAAGCCCAGGTGATTTCAGTGTAAAATAGAGCCACACCAGCCAGACTGTGGACTTGTGAGCATAAAAAAATTAATGTTTGCTGTTGTAAGCCACTGAGTTGTTTATTACAAAGCATTGTTGTAGCAGTAGCTGAATAAGACAAATCCCATAGGAGGTCTCTTAACTGACCCCCACTTAACCAGATTCTTGTATTAACCAATGCCTTCTTTTCTCTCTGTAAACATATCAACTGATGTCCAATGTCTCTTAAATGTTCATAACTAGTAGGCTAATCTAGTACAGCCACATCCTTCCACTCCTTCTAGTTGAGTCATATGCTTACTAAGAGTTAGTTTTCCCCCTAGCTTGTAACAGTAAAACAAACTCCTGGAATACTTAAGTTTGGTTAGTTTTCATTCAGCTATTTTTTCATGCTTGATGTGGGTGAGGCTTATTTCATAGCTTGTCTATAGATGACCATATGACTATTGCCCTAATTATGATTTCAAGAAAGCCACAAGATCACAGCCACCCAAAACATATTGCCAAATGACTCCCTTGACAGGGTTTTTCTAGGCCAGCACTCCTATGCTTATATTCAATCCTTTGAAAAAGGGGATGGGGAATGAGTATCATTTGCATGAAACCACTATATATATTTGAAATAAGAAAGAGAAAGGCCTCTTTTAACTCCTCCCTGAAGTGTACAGTTAGCAGAGAAGAGTTTACTAGGGCTTAGATGAAAAAATGGACCTAGCCCTGACTGAGGGGAAGATTCTAAGATTTCAGATGTGGACATTTCCTAGAGAAAGAGCAGCACAGTAGAAATAATTCCTAGCTGGGATGCCGTGATAAGGGAACACCTCAGTGACAGCAACAAGGTGAAGGATGCTGGAGTAGACCTCACTGCTGATAGTATTTTCCCTAAAGCCTCTTATGGGCTTGGAAGCAACTTTTAACTGAAGAGTAGATGTATTGCAGTCAGGGAAATGACTTCATCAAATCTATGATTTTGCTGTACACCCGTTGAGCAGCATCGAGGCCCCAGATGAAATCAAAGTGGTTCCAATCTGGCAATAGGTTGAAGTAATGGAGATTCTTGATTTGGGGGAGTATCCTGGTTACATCCTGGGGTGTTATAAGGACATCACTTCCACCAGCCCAAATAGCAGTAGGCACTTTCATGGCAGTCAGGTCATATAGTGGGGGACGACTCTATGGAAGAGAGAGAAAGTGCATTCATGAGAGCAAGCTCCTCAGAGCAAAAACTGACTTCAAATAAATAGAGATTACTGAATATTTACTATGACCACAGGAAGGAAGCATGCAATGGGCTCTATATTCAAGGAGTGTGAAGGAACAAGGCAAGATGGCTAAATAAACTTTTGTAAACAAAGCAGGGTATATTAAATGCTATAAAACATTCCCCAAATGCAATCAATGGAAGTGAAGACAAAGAAGAAATTATTTCCAACTGGGGCTTCATATAAAGAGCAGTCATTTGAAATGACTCTTGAGGAATGGTTGGATTTTACAGACAAGGATGAAGGTGGCAGGGCTTTCCAGCAGGCAGGAATAGCATGTATGCCATGGTCAGGAATGGCAAGCTGTCCAGTGTACCCAGAAAAGAAAATATGTAAGGGAATACTGTAGGGTATAAGATTGGAGACAGTCAAGGTCTAAATGAAAGGCTGAAGCAGCTGGGCATCTTTCAGAAGTTTTGGAGACAAGGCAAGGTCATTTCTCAGAGCTCTGTCTTAGCATGATTGCATAGGCATCAGTTTGTGGGATGACTTGAAGAAGAAATAGGTTGGAAATGGGTCCTGAAAAAAATCTAGACAAGCAGTTTGGATGATCCACATAAAGGGGTAACTGAAGCTATAGGGATGGCTAAATTCTCCAAAGACAAAGGGGAGAGAGATTTGAAGAATTTTGGAGGAATTCTGACAATTTGAGAGCAGTGGGGGACAGAGAATAGCCAGTCAGAGGGCAAAGGGAGCAATCAAAAAGGGAAGGAAAAAAATCAGAGATTGTTATATTATGTAAGTCCAAATCAGGGGGGTGAGTTGCAAGGAGACTGTGGTAACTAACACAAGATATAGGTGAGAATAGGCAATTATATTTGGCAATTAAAAGCCACAAGCAACTTTAAATAGAGTAGCTATAATAAGAAGATGAAGACCAAAACTACATTTTCCAGGGTTCAGGAGTGAGTGGAGAAGTGGAGATACTTCTCCACTTCCCTTTTAAATATTAAAAAATGTTGATAAAAACAGAGTGATGGAAGGATGACTTGATAGAATTGATGGGTTAAGGGAAGGTTTTTTCTTTGTTTTTCATAAGGGATAGGAGTTCATTTAAGATAATAAGAGAAGCCAGTAAGAAGATATGAGAAGAGATGGGGTCGAGGGCACAAGATCAGGATAACTTGCATAATAAGAGGACCTTCATTTTCTGAGAGTGAAAGGAAGGAGAGAATCAAGAAGACAGAGATTTTAAGGTGGATTAGAGGGAAGTTAAAAAATTTCATTCATGCAACAAATAAGTATTAAGGGGCCAGTAAGTTCCAGGTACTCTGCCAGGTGAGACAATACTGGTGAACAAAAGAGAAGGAAATTCCTACCATCATGAGGCTTACATGGGTTAATCCTCTTATTCTTAAAAAAACATAGAGTGGACACAGAGATTGTGCTGGGAACTTAAGGAGAGGACAAACTGTTGATACTTCTGAATGTAATGAAAATTGACTTCCAATGATCTAAAATTACAAACAAATAAAACAGGATTGGCCTGGAGTAGGGTAGGACCAGCTAGCTAACTGTGTGTAAATTCTGAGGACATTTACACTCTCAATACTTGTCATCATGTTGTACACTTCAATCTTAAATATTTTGGGGTCAGTTTTACCTCAATAAAGCTGAACTTGACAATAATGGTCTTACGTGTGTGTGTGTGTGTTTTGTTTTATTTTCTTGTAAATGTAAACAATATATAACTATAACATGTTCATTACAATAATGAAAAAAGACAAATGTATGTAAAATCCAAAATGAGAGCCTCCTTTTCTCTTTCATGTCCGTCCACTTCACTCTTCCTTTCTTCCCCTTTTTGAAAGTTATCACTTTAACATTTGCTGTTTATTTATTTTCTGGCCTTTTTCTAAGCATTTGCAAATATATGCATTTGTAAATATACATTGTCTGAGAAGCAGGAAAAAACCTTTGCGGGTAATGAAAATATTCAATATCTTGCTTGTGATGTGGCTATATGAATGAATATATTTTTCAAAACTCACTGAGTTAGACACATAAAATCAGTGAATTTTACTGTATGCAAATCATACCTTAAGCTGATTAAAAATAATAATAAAATTATATATAGCTCTCATTGTCTTAAGGGCTAGTAGAATCGTTTCTCTAATAATTCAATCCATTACTGAGAAATTGACTGGTCTGATTGACTGGTTTGATGTTCAGAAACAATTTCATCAATCTATGTTTGCACTAATAGCCTGAAATATGTCAGTCTGGGAAAACATCAGAAAAATGTGCTTAGTTCATACTGAGAAGCCCAGCCCCTGACTTAGAAAAAGGAAGGTGGCAACAGGATTGATTAAAAGTATAGGAAGGCTAAATGAGTCTATAAATTTTGGTGCATAAAGTTAGAGGGAAAAAGTTGCCTTAAGATTCAACACTTCATGGGTGGAAAATTCTCTTAACTTTTACGTGTAATCCTAATTTTCTTCTGTTGGTATCAAGAAGCATGTATTCATTTACTCTGTCAACTTTTATAGATTTTTATAAAACAATTTTCATTATTATGCAGCCATTAAAAATAATGTTTAAGAAACCCCCTCAGTAACATTGGTTATGCTTTGCTATGACTATAAATAAAAAAACAAGATTGAAAGTTGTGGAAAAGAGTGAAGTTGAGATTGCAATAAATATAATAAAATATTGATACATCTACTATAGTTATCTCTGGGTGGAGAGATTATAAATGACTTAACTCCCTTAGTATATAATTCTTTTATTTCTAGATTTTCTGAAATGAATACATATTAAAACTAGACTTTAAAAAAATATCTCTATCAACCAATGTGAATGAGACCAGTTGCCAGCTAGGATTCTTTTTACTCTCAAATAATTTTTCATTGTAAGTTTTCAAAGCCACCCTTCTGGGGTCACTCTGAATAGCTTACCTGATTGTAATGATGCATGTTCTCAGCTTCACTTCCCCAGTCATAAGCTCTGAATTCATCAGATCGGTAAAGCTGAATTAAATGTTTTACAAAAAAGTAATATTCACAGTAAGAATCATGATTGTTAACAGCAAATCTTAGGAAAGCACTGTATGCTGGGAAGAAAATAAGGCTTCGGGATGAGCAGAAAGATATAAATAAATTTTACCAGTATGAAAAGGTCGACAGAAAGTGACGCAATCATCTCCTTGGTTTGAAGGAAAAGCTAGTGGAAAACCAAGCCTCATTAGGGGGAAATCAAATCTCAGGTATTTCTCTCTCTGGGGAAGGCTCAGTTCTGAGTATCTCCCAGTTTACCTTTTGTTTCAGCTCAGGGCCTATTTTACAAGCTCTGATTTAAGATGGGGTTCATTTATGTCACCTACTTGGTCTGCCCCATCCCTTGTTCTTTCTCTTAAAATCCAGGGAAATCAAACCATAAAGATGGTGGCAAGGGCAAAAAGGAAGCCAGCTGCTAAGTTTCTTAGAACAGACATGCTAACTCTGTCCTTTCGTATATAAAGAAAATTAAGGGAATCGTTTTCCATGACAAAGACCCTACCTGTTTTATATGCAGGATGTTCTGTATTGACGATCCAGTGGGAGCATGGGACATATATACATCCATTCGGCTCTGAAGGAAAAAGGACACGTATTACAGCATTAACCACCCAATGAAAAAACTACGCCTTTCAGAAGCAGATCATAATTATGCTAAGAACTAATAAACAAATATTGAGGTTTTGAAAATGGCAAGGAAGAATTATCTAGATAATTACAAATTCATGTCAGGCACTTGAATGTGGGTGAACCATGGGCTGACTGGTGGCATGGGCTGCTTGAGAGCAAACCTGCATCAGCTCTGAAGCTGTAGGATAATTTGCTTATTTTGAAGCAGAAGCAACAATGGACATCATGGAGCAAAGCAACCAAGAAAGGTACTCTGTGCAAGTGTGTGTGTGTGAGGCTGGGGGTGTGTGTGTGCACAGATGTGATGATCACAGATCAATAGATCAAAAATCCTGGAGTTCAGGACCTAACTTTGTTAATGATAAGCTTTGTGACTTTGGGCAAGTTATTTATCATCTCTGAGTTTCTGTATATTCATCTATTAAATGGACATGCTAAAAATCATACTACAGTTTGCTGTGCTCTTGTAAGGATAAAATAAAATACTGCAAAAAAAAGCTAAAAATCAATCACTTCCATGCATACTGTACTTCAGTCTTCGTAAATATAATAGAGATGAAAACTGTAGACATGAAATAGTACTGATAATGGTATGTCTGAGAATATAATGGAACAAATCAAGGAAACTACTAAAAATTTTTACTTTTGAAGAAGCAGGCTTTGAACAATTGTTCCTCAAGGTTTTTGGTCTAACACAACTTATCCTCTTAAAGAATGGGGGTAGGGTGGCTGGCCGAGAAAAGCTATTTTGGAACTAGCTTCACTGTAACAGTCTCACTGGCTGCCATTTGGAATGTGACAGAGATAACTACTCAACCACACTGGTCTGTAGTCTGAGCTCCTCGTCCTCCTTGAATTCCCAGTAACAGGAAACAAGGAGTTGATGAAACAGGACTTCTGCTCTTTCATTGGAAAGGGATTACACTCCATTCCATTCTGTCTTGTATGTTCCAAGTTAAATGATGAATTTTATTTGAGGTTAAATTCACCCAACAAGTGAAGGCATACATGGAATAAATTTAATGCTTGTATGTACTTCTTTTCTAGGATCTTATTTTATTTTTTAATGCACTGTGTTGTACTGAAATAAAATCAAGTTGACTGTAGTAAGTGGTAGCTGATTGTGAACATGTGAAACCACTACCTACTGTGGAACAACTATTTTCTTAAATTTGACCAGGTATGAAAGGATGAAGCTGCCTATTGTCTTCCTCAGTCTTCACATTCATGGTCCATTGAATATCTAATCTTCTATGCATAGCAAATCTCTGCCCTTAAGTTTAGAATACCACATTAATTTATGTAATATAATAGATACATCAAAATGAATCAAAGAAAAGCTGGAATTTCTAAAAGCATCGAATGGCCCCAGAATCATTATACATACCATGTTCACATTTTTCATGTTGAATCCGGCCCATAAAGACATAAATTCAATACACATCACCCGTAATATTTTATTGTTGCAGATTTTGGTAGAAGGTGACTTCCCTATTTTATCTTCTAGAAAGAAACCTTTGGTACCAAAAATCCTCTGTAAAAATAAAAAATAATTATTCTTTCAAGGACCATTTTCAGACTTCTTGACATTCCCTTCATCCCAGAAATGAGAATGCTCGGGGCTCTACTTATATTTTTATATTTATTTGCTGTTTTGGTCAAGGAGACCAAGTCATTCAGGAAAAGTTACTATTTATGAATCGGTCTCCACCCAGCTAATATCATCAAACATAATTTACAAGGAGACTGAAGTAAGGACCCTCAACCTCAAATTAGCTAATTTCTCCATGGTGAAGCTCCCCCACATTCTGTCCAATCAACAATCACCTATATTTCTCATTAAATGGCAAGAAAGGTAGAGCAGTTTCTCCTTAAGGTCAAATATTGCCTTGAATAGGAAGGAAAAGCAGGGTTTTCCCCTATTACCCGTGTACACATCACCTTTCTGGTAGTGTTCCAGAGTAGCCAGCTTTTATGCTGAAAGGTAGAGGATGGAGTACTGAAGGGAGGGTGCCACTGGACAGAAAAAAAATTGATGTCTTGGGAGCCAGCATAGTTAAAACTTCTAGGGCTTTTGGAAGAGCAAGCTTGGGTGGGCATCTCTGATGGGAGGACTGGAGCTTCTAGGGGCAATGGATATTATGAACTGGTGGGTGGGCCAGAGAATGGGACTTAAAGTGGCGGGAAGTTTGACAGTAGAGGATAAGAAACTGAGATAAGTCAGGGACAATATGTGCCTCAGACCCGACCTATGTAGGCAAAGCCACACATATGCAAACCTGGTGTATTTAGACATAGATGTGTCTATCTCTGAATTTAATTCAACTAATTTGTCTGCTCGACTCTGCCCAAATGCAGTAAACATCCAAAACTAACTGATGTCAGCACACTTTAAAATAGAACTATCAACGACAAAAAAGGGAAGTTACATCACTTGAGCTTACGAAACAATACCAAAAAACTACTATCAAACCAATCATTAGGCCTCATGGAAGTTCTTCCTTGTGTTAGCTCACAAATACTTTTTTTCCCATTTCTACCTCTTCACCTCAAACCAGGACCTCATTTTATATATGAATTATTGTGATACCCTAATTGGTCTCCTTGACTTCATTTTGGCCAAAATTTATTCTATCCTTCTCTCCAAATTTGAGGGGCAATCTTGATAAAATACTATGTTCATTGTGGCAATGACCTTTTTAGAGAAATAAAAAGCAAACAGAAAAAGACTTTCAAAGAATAAAATCCCAAACTCACAATTGACCATCAAACTACTTTTCCAACAATTGGAAAATAACCAATAAATACTTGAATGAATAATTCAGCTGTAAGACATTTACGCTTTGGAATCTTAGCTTTAGTAAATTACAGCAAGCTGCCATATGGGAAGGGTTATATTATTCAGGCTTTTCTAACATCGAAGTCAGGGATATCAGTGATCACATGTAACTTGGAAAATGTCTTCCATTTGGGCACTGTGAATTCATTGACATGCCCAGGGGAATAAGAATGGAAAAAGGAAACTTGTGAGTAGATCTTAAACTGACACGGCAGTCAGCTCACTTAGAAATTCTGATTTATACTCAGGTCTGTTAATAACTGAGTATAGTGAATTGCATATGGGAGCTGTAGACATTGTGGCATAGACAAATACACACAAGGATATATACACTCCAAGCACATGATCCCAGAGTCTGGTTTCTACAAATTTCATCTAAATGTCCTACTTTTGTTTCATAATAGATTTTAAAACAATAAGGATCTATCATCCAAAAGGAGATCCTCATATACTTTTTGGCAAAAGGAAGAGCCTACCTTGACTGAGGAACTTGGAAGTAGGAAAAAACTGGTAAAAATGCCCGTGGGGTATTTGAATGAGACCACAGGACCCAAGGCAAAATTCATTTTGATTCTTTGTGCCAGTTCAGGCATGGTGGCAAAGGCTGCAAACCCTGAGAGAACAGGAGACAAGACAATCTTGTAAAAATTAGGAGTATTTAGGTAATGTTTCGACTAACAAAAGTGGGACTCTGTTTTGTCATTTTTATCCTTTTATTGTACTGATCTTGGAGATGAATTGGGAAACTCTTCTAAGTTATCCTGCAGAGTTAATCTGCCTTCAGCCCTCTCTGCTCTCAAGTCTCCATTTCTCTCTTATTCTGGACAATTTAACTGGGCTGGCGAAAGTGACGGATAAGGCGCTGAAGCAACTCCTGCCAAGTAAACTGGGGACACCTTCACTTCCCAAGCGTGGGGTAAGTGCTGGCAATATTGTCACTTTACCACCAACTCTGAGATGTCAGAGTGAGTCACAGAGCCTCTAGAAATAATCAGTTCGTGGGAGGTGAATCAATCAGCTCTCTCTGCACTATCGTCCAGTTATTCCACAGTTTTTCTTTCTCACAGTTGATGAGATTTCATTGCTCTCAGTGCTTCATTGGATGCTTACCAAAACCTCTGGAATCTTCCCTGCATCCAAAAGGGAACGGGCTTTCCCTCAGTCCACCGTGGTCCCAGTAAGGACCATATGTCTCCATTTGCTCGGATTGTTCAGTAATAGCATTGCATCCATACCTAGCACTATGAGGATGAGGGTGGGGATCAGCCTCACACAGGAAAGGCTATGTGGAGTATCTCCATGTTTTGGTTCCCCGAGGTACTTTCCTGGGCCCCCCTCCACTGTGTGTGTGTGTGTGTGTGTGTGTGTACGCAGCCATAGCAGGGGTTTTTTTTCTTCTGAACTTCTTGTTGAAATATTGAAACTGTCTTAGCCAGAAAAGGAACTGGCTGAGTAATTGATACAAAGACTGAAACAGGCATAAGGCATAATTGTTCCCCCAGAAGATGTCTAGAAATGTGTGGAGGTGAGGTTTTTTTTTGCGGTACGCGGGCCTTTCACTGTTGTGGCCTCTCCCGTTGCGGAGCACAGGTTCCGGACGCGCAGGCTCAGCGGCCATGGCTCACGGGCCCAGCCGCTCCGCGGCACGTGGGATCTTCGTGGACTGGGGCACGAACCCGTATCCCCCGCATCGGCAGGCGGACTCTCAACCAGTGCGCCACCAGGGAAGCCCTCAGTTGCTGTTTACACAGGGTAATTTACCCAGATAATGAGCAATATTCCTTTTATTTACCTTCTGTTTTCTTATGCATACAGATGAAAAGTGTTCATCCTTTTAATTTCAGTATCAAAGGGTAACATTCTGACAACATGTTTGTTATTAAAAGTCTGGTGCATAACCTTCTGGGCTTTTATACATGCACATACACACACATATCATTAACTTTTTTTTTTTTTTTTTTGTGGTACGCGGGCCTCTCACTGTTGTGGCCTCTCCCGTTGCGGAGCACAGGCTCTGGACGCGCAGGCTCAGTGGCCATGACTCACGGGCCCAGCCGCTCCGCGGCATGTGGGATCTTCCCAGACCGGGGCACGAACCCGTGTTCCCTGCATCGGCAGGCGGGCTCTCAACCATTGTGCCACCAGGGAAGCCCTGGAGGTGAGTTTTTGATGGTCATACTGACTGGGGAGCCCAACTGTTATTTAAGGGGCTAGGACCTGACTTGTTAAATGTCCTATAAAGAGTGGGTCCTTTGCACATAAAAATTTCTCTGCTCAAAAGGCACATAGTGCTCACTGAAAAATTTCATGCCCTAAATGCAACGCAGAGCCCTGATGATGCAATTTACTGTCTTCTCTGCTCATCAGATATGAGAGCATATCTAAGTCCTCTCCACTTTTCTAGACGCCACTCAAGTTGTCCTTCTCCCTGCAGTTTCTCCACAGCGCCCAAGCACCCCGTCGGTGAAGGCAAAGTGACCTGGTTTGAATGTATGTGCCACCTCTTATGTATTAAGAGCCCTTGAAGGAGCCACTTAATTCCTTTGAACTTCTGTTTCCTTTTCTATGAGATGGAAATAATAATGGTAGGATTGTTCTGAAGCTTAGACAGAGAGATTGTAGGAAAGGTCCTGAACAGAGGACCCTAAACATAGTAAAGGCTCCTAAGTGTTAGCTATTAGGGTGTAATTATTTTCCTGTTAGTGACAGTTTTTTTGGGGGTGGGGTTGGGTCCCCTTATTAGTTCCTTGATCCTCTTTTAGTGTATTCGTTCTCATGCTCACTGCCTAGTCTAAATTTGCAAGCTGCCTATCAGTACAAAGCACTGGTAAACACCTATTTGCTCTTGATGATAATGGTGATAATAAGACTACTGTAGGAATATTTATTGTCTCTTGCACAGTTTCACCCAAACTAAAATACTGCATTTTCATATAACCCAGTCTCTTAAAACTGAAAACTTTAGTGGAAGATTACTAACAAATTTATATTTTTAATAGTATGGGTTCCTTTAAATTTTTATGTGGAGCTAGACTATTGATTTCTTTAAAAAAAATCTAGGAACCACACACACAAAGTACATTTCCTGGGCTTTAAAAAAAATCTATATAGTGCTTACAATTAATGCTACTCCATAAATATTAAATCATACACTAAATGGATAAGCCCAGTTGATTGATTGTAGTAAGCTTTTGTGGTGTGATTCACAAACAAAATGCTACCATATCTTTTCAATTTGTTCAAATATGAGTATAAGCCCCTCTTTTTTATTTTTTAAAATTCCATGTGGGTTGTGAGGAAGGTATGATTGATGCAGAGCTAACGTTCTTCAAGGATATTTCATGGCATTTGGCTTTACTTTTTCAGCTTGGAGGTGATCTAGAGACTTACTCTTTGGAAATACCTGTTTGGATTTTGAGCACACATTATTCCTGGGAAATTATATCACCATTACAAATGTGTTGCAGTGACCGGAAATCGATGAAAGGCTCGTCCTACATACTCACAGTCTCTGGAATTCAGGTTCACAGACACTTAGGGCACTAGGGTTATGTGCCCAACACAGGACAGAGAATTAAGGACATCGTAAATGTAAAACAGTTACTCTGTTCCAATTCAAAGGTGAACTTTTGCATGGCTCTGACCCTTGTAAACATACCTATTGTAGTACCAAGTGAATGTCCAATGAAATACAACTTCTCTTGACCAGTTTTGTTTACAATGAAGTCTATTATTCCTGGGAGATCATATTTGGCCATTTCATCAAAGCTGAAAAATAAAACAGGGACTTATAAATATTCCCAACTAAGTTCAAAACTCAGAGCACTTGCTTGTTTATTTTTTACACACAGAATTCTGTGCTGTCCACTTACATGGTTTGTATTTCTTTATTTATTCAGTTACATACAGGTTATTGTAGCTTTCCGTTGCTGCACTTATATGTGTTACTTTCTAATAACAGGAATGATTTTGAGACTTGTGTAAACTACATTATCTGAAGTTTAATCTTGTCATTCTTCCTTTTCGTTCCCTTCTCTTGCATTTCTTTTGCTGTCCTTTCCCTACCTGGTTTGCATGCCTCTACTTCAGTCTCCCCCAGGGAACTTCAAGGCTCTTAGGGCCACTTAATACCCAGCTTTGGAAACAGAACTGGTTGTAAATCATGATTCTACCATGCACTAGCTGAGTAACTTTTCATAAGTTACTTAAATGCTCTGAGCTTAAGTTCCCTTATCTGTGAAATGAACATGATAATACTATATGGCAGGGCTGCTATAGGGGTTGGATAGTATTAAAGGAATGACTCTGGCTGCGATTAGACACTCAGTCAGATGTTGCTATTATTAATATTTCTGTCCATATAGAGATATAGTCAATATATACGAAAATCCTATAGTACCAGTTCAACCAACATTAATACAAGAGAACAAAAAAGGCCTAAATAACATATAGTAGAATTAGGTACCTCAGGAACTAAGGGTCTGCTTATTAGAAGAACATGAGAGGAAATATAGATTGGTACTCTCCAGTATAAGAGAATGGTTGTGATGCCTTATAGTAAATAAGCTCCAAGCTCCCAGCCAAGGACCAACCACACAAAATATTTCCCAATGCTTGCCCTGGGGCAAAAGGTCTGACCCTAACAATTTCATCTATTCTTTCTTTCCTTCCAACTTGTCAGTGGGTACTGAGTATTTCATTAATATGGTTTTGCTCTAGCAGCAGGCTTTAAACCAACAGGGAGTTTAAGCCTGAGAAAGGATGTCCACTGTTGGCATCAGCCTGTCCTTTGGTGACAGCAGAAAACACTTTCATTAAAAGAAGCAGTCAGCATATCAAAAGATTCTTTTCTATTGCCTATTAAAGTTTTAAAGATCTCATGTTAGAGTTTTCCTGAAAATGGTATTCTATACATTCTCAACCACAGTTTCTGTAGGTAAAATATGGTACTGATACACATCTTCTTTGCAAAACTGATTGGCTGTCCAAGAGAAAAAACTTGTAATAGCATCACTAGGATAAACATAAGCTTCATGAGGGCAGAGACTTTGTTCACTCTTGAATGTTCAGGGCCTAGAACAGTGCATAGAGTAGGCACTCAATAAACATTGGTTGAATGAGTGCATACTTTGGTCACAGGAATTTCCTAAGCTGTCCCTTGGGACATACTTATAATGTATAGTATTGGATGGAATTGTATGTTAAAATGACCCTGTTGAAATGATATGATTCGCTTGTGGGAGAATCAATAGAAATCAGAGCTTCTTGCTATTTATTTCCTTCGAGATGTTAATAGAAATTACAAGGAGCTGTGTGACTCCAAGTACCATACATTATTGTTAATACCACCCACACTATTATATTTAAAGGACTTGTCTCAAATTGCCTTCATGAACTTTCATAGATATAGTTTACCTAAAGGCCCAGAATTCCTCTTCATTCACTGAGAGTGTTTTGTGTCTCCTTGACCAAGTGTTGCCCCGACTGTTTCCCATCCATACATCGTAACCTGCATCTGCTAGAAGGAATCCAAGGCTGCCATTGGCGTAATTCTCAAGCCAGGAGGCACTGTCTGCAAACAGCGCATGCTGCAAGTATACAACTGGCTGGGCAACTGGAAGGAGGGAGGAAGGAAGAGAGAGAAATTTATAATAAATAGAGCATCTCAGGAACATGATAGAAACACACACACACACACACACACACACACACTCACACTGGGAAAAGCAAAAACCAAAAACAGCATTCACTTTTCCCCTTGTCATTAGTGTAGAGTGTTGTAATCACTTAACAAGTTTTTTGAGCATATACTTTGTACCTGGTGTTATGCTGATTGGTTGACATGCATGAGCTTATTAAATTCTTACAATAACTCTATAAAGTAGCTCCTACTTTGAGGATACTCATTTTATACATGTGTAGACTTAAGGTTGTTAAGCAACTTTCCTAAGGGGTCATTCAGCTAATAAGGCACATGGGTAGGACTCAAGCCCGGTTCTGTTTCATGCCAAAGTGTGTGCTTGTAACTGCTCTGCACTGTGTATTCACTTTTACATTTATTCACTATGTATTCGCTTTTACATATCTCCCGGGTTTGACTTACAGAGACATGAAGATGATCACGTTTGATGGAGTCTTATGCCTTTTCCAGGAGGAGGGGGAGGTGAGCATAAATGGACAATGACTATTTCCTCACCAAACTTCCAGTCAAATCCCCAGCCTCTGCCCACTGAAAAGTATTTGAAAACTATAGCAGTAAAATCAGCTCAACGCCCTCCTGTGAACTCTCAAGTTTCTGAGGAAGAGAACCAGGATGGAAGATTCTATAACTTAGTAGTTAAGAGCACAGGCTCTGGAGTCAGGCTTTCTGGGTTTGAATTCTGGTTCTGTCATTTGCCATTTGTGTGACTTCAAGGCTATTACATAACTTGTTTTACCTCAGTTTCATGATCTGTAAAATGGTAACTATTAATAGTGCCAACTTCATAGGGTTTCTGGGAGGTTTAATTGATTTAATTCATTTAAAGCATTTAGAAAGATACACCTAATAAATGTCTTTTAACTCCAAATCTTCCCCAAATTCTCCCTCCTTAAGTAAAGCCTTTCTTGTAAAAGTTTTCTCCTTTTATGTTTCATAACACCTCCCTACCCCACCCCTCGCCGTGCCTAGTATTGCAAAATTTAGCAAAAACCAAAACAAAGATAAACAAAATGACCCAGGATGCCCTGTTAAATTTGAATTTCAGATTAACAATGAATAATTTTTTCATATAAGTACATCATAAAGTGAGATTTACATGAAAAACATCTGCTGTTTATCAGAAATTCAACTTTAACTGGGCATCTCATATTTTAGATAGTAATCTTACCCATGTCCCACTCTCAGTTTTTTTTTTTTTTTTTTTTTTTAAAGAAGATGTTGGGGATAGGAGTTAATTAATTAATTAATTATTTTTTTTTGCTGTGTTGTTGGGTCTTCGTTTCTGTGCGAGGGCTGCTCTAGTTGTGGCAAGCGGGGGGTCACTCTTCATCGCGGTGTGCGGGCCTCTCATTATCACGGCCTCTCTTGTTGCGGAGCACAGGCTCCAGACGCGCAGGCTCAGTAGTTGTGGCTCATGGGCCTAGTTGCTCCGCGGCATGTGGGATCCTCCCAGACCAGGGCTCGAACCCGTGTCCCCTGCATTGGCAGGCAGATTCTCACCCACTGCGCCACCAGGGAAGCCCCTCACTCGCAGTTTTTATTGTGAAACTCTTGAATTCTTGAACTACATGATTTTAGCTGCCTCTGAATGTGGATGGGAGATAAGATGATTCATGGTAAATGATCTCACTTACCATGAATCATCTCATGGTAAATGATTTGGTAGATAAAGGCCACTGGGCCTTTGCAGATATTTTGCTTGCTCTTCTCTCTCCCTCCTCAGGGGCTTTACAGTTATATTTCCCCTTTTAAAGAGTGTAATTCATCTGCTTTTGCATGGCTCGTTCCTCATTCTAGAATTGAGCCTTAGTAATCCCATGCTCTTTCATTGCATGAACTGTCTGTTCCTCAGGTCAAAGTATACATGAATGTTAAAGTTTTCCTTCCTGGAAAAAGTTTCACAAATGCCACTGTCTTTTAATTGGGTTTTTTTTTTTATCCTGCAGAGGGAGGCCTGTTGATTCTAGAGGGGGCAGGAGAGACTCTTTTGGGATACCGCGCAGCCAGCTTCATACAACCCAGCCAATCTCTTTCCAACAGTGAGGAAATCCACTATTCGGAATACAGCAATTTTCCACATGAGAAATCAGTAATGAGCTAACAAGATGTAGGCTCCACCTCTGCATTTACTCCCTAAGAAGAAAGCCTGGCAGCAGTCAAGAAGATCAGTCTTGCTCTTTGTAATTTTAGGTTCTTGCCTGTCTTCAGAGAATTGGAAAAGAATGAGACTTCCTGTTAACAATGTAAAGACTAATCCAAAATTCAAACCAATTTTGATAAATCAGTCACTGTCTTAATGAACAGCCAGCAATAAACTTTAGTCATATGCAATTCTCCTTCTCAGGAGAGAGACGTCTTCTACCTGTGCTCCTGGTATCTCTTCGTCCATGGGGAATTCTGTTGACACTGAGTATGTACCCATCTTGAGTGGTGACTTCGTACTCCTCACTGGGGTAGCCATTGTAGGTGATGATTTCACTCTGCCCAGTAAAAATATGAGCATTGGTTAAACATCTTCTCTAAAGGTTATCAAAAGGAACTAGTAAAAAGCAACTAGTGTGTGTTTTTTGGGGTAAATTATCTGAAATCTGTAGCCCCAGGTAACCGTAAAATTAATTTACTACATAAAGTCTTGATAAAAAAATAAGTAGACTATTAGAAAATGTCTGCTAGTAGTACATTTTTGGGGGGGTTGGAGATAATATCTAGCATTGACCCACTCTTCTGACAAAACTATATTCTCAAGTCATTTGTCTTTTTTTTAAGTATACATATATATATTTGATTGAAGTATAGTTGATTTACAAAGTTGTGTTAGTTTCTGGTGTATGGCAAAGTAATTCAGTTATATATATATATATATATATATATATATATACACACATATATACGTATTATATATATTCTTTTTCATATTCTTTTCCATTATGGTTTATTACAGGATACTGAATATAGTTCCCTGCGCTAGACAATAGAACCTTGTTGTTTATCCATTCTATATGTAATAGTTTGCATCTGCTAGTCCCAAACCGTCCCCTGCCCCACCCCCCAGCAACCACAAGTCTGTTCTCTATGTCTGTGAGTTTGTTTCTGTTTTGTAGATAAGTTCATTTGTGTCATATTTTAGATTCCACATATAAGTGACATCATATGGTATTTGTCTTTCTCTTTCTGACTTACTTCACTTAGTATGATAATCTCTATGTCCATCAATGTAGCTGCAAATGGCATTATTTTATTCTTTTTTATGGTTGAGTAAAATTCCATTGTGTGTGTGTGTGTGTGTGTGTATACCACATTTTTTTAACTTCTTGTTTTATATTGGAGTATAGTTGATTAACAATGTTGTGTTAGTTTTAGGTATAGGGCAAAGTGATTAAGTTATACATATATATGTGTCAATTGTCTTTTGAGACCCCTCTTGGTTTAAAGATAATAAAACCATAGTCCAGTAGAGGACAGTCATATATATCATCCAGAGGGCTTAAAATAGAAATTCTTAATATTCTTAAAAATGTAAATTCAAAAGAGGAAGTTATCTATAAAAAATAGGGCTTCCCTGGTGGCGCAGTGGTTGGGAGTCCGCCTGCCGATGCAGGGGATGCGGGTTCGTGCCCCGGTCCGGGAAGATCCCGCATGTCGTGGAGCGGCTGGGCCCGTGGGCCATGGCCGCTGGGCCTGCGCGTCCAGAGCCTGTGCTCCGCAATGGGAGAGGCCACAACAGTGAGAGGCCCGCATACCGCAAAAAAAAAAAAAAAAAAAAAAAAAAAAAAATATATATATATATATATATATATAATTCTGCTTTATATTGCTAGAAAGTATTACTTATTCAGCCAAAAAAGAAGATCTACCTAGCTTAACTCTTGGAGAAATGTTAAAAATCACCCATGTTTTATGTTTTCTTATCAGAGATTTTTCTGCCATACAGGAAGTTAATATCTCACAATCAATTAATCTGCTTTACTTGATGGTCTTTGGAATTTTCCATCACTTACAATATTCATCCACACTTCAGGATTTGCTTCTTTCTCCAAATTAAAGAATCTGCCAGCATTTAAAGTTCCACAAATCAAATAGGTTGTTGTTAAAAACAGCCACATCATGCGAATGCCTGGCATAAAACATTTAATAACCACAGATTAATGTTATATGTCAAAGTTGATTAACGAAATTAAAACAGTCCCTTAATGAAAACTTGACTATCTTCCTGAGAAAGCTGAGACAGTGTGGAAGGGAGTAAATACAGTGAGCTAACTCCGAGCACTATTAATCTATTTTTTTCACATAGAAATTTCCCTGACATAGTCCACTTCCAGAAATGAAATGAATTCAATCTAGTATGAAGGCTTATTTTTTGTTTTATTTTAATCCAAGCTTTTCAGTTAATTTAAATCTTTGCTTACCTGTGAGTTGCCAGAACACATAAAGATTCAGAGGACAAGTTTCCATACCATGGCAAAGCTAAAAGTGGAGTTATCCTCTGGTCTCATCCAGCAGCCCTCCAAAAAAACAAGAGCAATGAAAAATGAAGCTTCAAACAAACAGACTTATGATCAATTTAAGTGATGTGATTACTCTTCTTGTGGACACCCAAAGGCAAATTTTGCACATTTAAATGTGCAGTGTCTCTTCCTTGGCACGGTTTAAAAGCATGTCTCCTCAAACCAGCCTGACCATAATCGCAAGGCAGATTACTCATCATAGGGGAGTTGCAGTCCAATGGCCTGAGTTTGAAGTCCAGCCTCACCATGAACAAGATTTCTGACCTTGGGTAAGTTATTCAGTGGCTTTGTCTCCTGGTTTTCTCACTGGTAGCATTAGGATAATAATGTAACTTACCTTATAGGGCTGTAGGGAGGATTAAGTGACACACAAAGCACTAAGCCCAGTGTGAGCTTTCACTATTTTTTAAAAATCTAAGAACGAACAAGAGAATAACATCAGAGAGGCTTTACTGTAACAAATTAATGACAGACTTCTAGAAATTCAGAATTTACTTTTGAAGTTAAATAGCTTTCCATAAATTTGCTATCTGGATGAAGACGATTTTACTTTTGTAAATGTTATAGAATTAAAAACATTTAGAAACTAATAACTAATAACTATTGAGGGCTTAGCTTGTGTCAGACACTGTTCTAAATGCTTCACATTGTGTTATTTAAACCTCAGAGAAACGCCATAAAGCAGCTACTGTTATCATCCTCGTTTTGTCAATGAAATTAACAAAGGCTTAGAGAGATGAAAGATCTGCCCAAGGTTACAGAACAGAGAGGTGACAGAACTAGGACAGGAACAAAGGCAGCCCCAGCGCAGAGCCCTTACACCTGGCTACCACTCCCAACCTGTCTCCCGATTGTGATACATTTTGAGCTTACCTCGTTAGGTGAGCTTCCCTTGTTCCCGAGGACTCTTCGTGATGAAGAACTTCTGAACTTTTGCATGCGACAAAATGAAGAATGAGATACGATTGCAGTTAGAAACTAGAGAAATGAGAGACAGGAAGCCCATGGAAATGAAGAAACCCTGGACAGTGACACACGCCCAGGGACAAATAACCAGTTTGACCGAATCCTCCACGTTTCCACTGAGCGAGCGTCTGTCACCGTTGGGAGGGTTCAGCCACATTTTCAAAACAAGGTGTCAAAACTGGAAGTATGTACTCAGTATCCTAAGACAAAATCAGAGTTAACAATATCAACCTTCTCAACACCAGAGTTCATTCTGAAAGTCAACTGGAGCAATGTTTGTGAAACTACTGATATCAACCATGTAATGTGCAGGCAAGTGATTGATTATAACTCCGTTGGGAAGTTGAGGCCAGCCTGACTCACTTTTGAGGCCAGAAAGGGTGTGGAACTAGCAGAGGAAACAAAATCCTTAGTCCAAAGGGATTCGACCTGCTGTTAACTTTGGCATAGAGACCTGAGGAGAATGAAGACATTTTAGCCCTAAGTGTTGCCAACAAATTTTGTCTCCCTGTGCACTGATGCCGAATAGAAATATGGATTTGGAGGATAAGAAATAGAGAGGCTTTTTATTTTCCTTGCCAGGCAAAGGGAAGACACAGTAGGCTAGCACCTCAAGAATGGTGCCCCCCTTTCCTGCGGAATTACAGGGATTCTTATAGGGAAGTTCGCAGTCCGAAGTGAGTGATAAGGATCCAAATGGTGAACGTCTTGCATTCTTCTTCTTCTTGCATTATTTCAAAATAGTCACTGCTGGAGTTGGGCCACCCAGTAATTGGGTCCAGTAGTCTCTGTGTTAACAGTCTGCGACCTCCTTTCTGAAATGCAAACAGCTACAAGGGGTGATTTGCTACAAGAGATTACAGGGGGAGCAAATACCAGGTGCAGAATGTAAATTGCCTAAATTACACAGGATTAGAGGTGACAGGTTAGCGTTGTGAAGGACAAATCTAACTACAGACACTACAGATTAGTAAATTAAAACTAGGATTGATTAACTCAGGCCAGTTTATGTTTCTTCTCTAGCCTGTTCACTGTTCCCTTTATTTTCCTTGTTCTCAGGAGAGGGAAAACTTCATTTCTATTTTTTGCTGCAACATAAGCTCCACCAGAAATACTGGATAATGGAGGCAGAAGTGCCCCGATTTTCTACTTCACTTTTTTTTTTTTGCGGTACGCGGGCCTCTCACTGTTGTGGCCTCTCCGGTTGCGGAGCACAGACTCCGGACGCGCAGGCTCAGCGGCCATGGCCCACGGGCCCAGCCGCTCCGCGGCATGTGGGATCCTCCTGGACCGGGGCACGAACCCGCATCCCCTGAATCAGCAGGCGGACTCTCAATCACTGCGCCACCAGGGAAGCCCTATACTTCACTTTTTATGCCGGTAAAGCCCAAGCAGTAACTGAATCTCTTTCATCTCCCAGTGGGAAGAAGGGTCAGTTCCTACCCAGCATGAAGAAGTTTCAGTTCTATTAGTTTGGACTCATCCCCAAATCCTTTCAAAAACAAACATTCATATTTGTCCAAATCCTAAGATCGGTTTCACTTGAGCCAATTAAACAAATATGGAGTGGAAGGAAGCACTCAGCTTGCTGGAATAGGTGGAAAGCTTATGTACCAGTCCATACTCATTCAGTCTTTTTGATGAAAGACAACCATGCTTTGCCCTGAATGACAATGGGCAAAGGTATGTGTCAATGGCAGAGGGGTGTGGACTTGCCTGGATCCTCTCATGGGTGAGGACTTTAAAAACAATGCCTTCTAAGAAAATTTCAGTGGACTCTTTGGAGAGTTCTAGGAAGCACAATGTTAAGATTATTAATGTTGCTTTGTTGTCATGACTTTATGTGGAAATAGAATGACTATAGTTAAACTTCTCAGGGTTTTATGGATTGTAGACTAGCTTAAAACTCTGAAGAATTTCTACACCATTGCCTTCTCATATTCTTACTCAACTTTGAGGTTTATCTAAATAATCTGGAGAATTCTTTCAATCTGTTTTCTTGTACAGACACAAAGTTGTCTCAAATAAATGAAGCTAGTCTTTTCCAAATGCTTTCGTCATTCTTCTTATGTAACCTTGCTATTTGAATAAGTATTCAATACGTTGAAATGAATTAAAACAAAAGACATTGAAACTTCTTCCTTCGCGCTGTGAAATGTAAAATGATAACTCCTATTCTCTAGAGGGTCAAATTTTCCCTGCTTTTTTTTCTTTTTCATAAAACTAGATGATATTAGAACTGGAAAGGGATCTTGGGCAAAATGTAGATTAAGGGACAACCTTTCAGAAGGTCTGTGGTATTTCTGATATCTTGACCCAAGGATCATATCACAAATTGTTAATGGTGGCTGCCCAGTCCATTATCAAGATGGCTGAAAATAGACTGTTGAACATAAATCTTTGAACTTGGTGTCTTATTTATGAAAATAATTGTTATTTTCTTTCCAATGTTCTAATTCAAAATACATTTGCTATTACAATGTCTCATTTTTTTGTTTACTAGTTTGCTTCTTTCTCCCCAAAGACTGCTTTCCCTTAACACATGACTTTGTATCAAAAGGGGCATATTTTCCCCTTGAAAACAATGAAAGTTAAAAAGATTAGGGTATAACCAACAAAATAGAAACTAAGGAGAATTTTGGAAAAGAAATAATTTAAAATCTTACACCTTTGAGACAAATTTTGCCCTGAGTAAAATATCTTGCATGAACTGGAACATGGAACTTGTCACTTGCCCACTAGATAATTTATCTAATCCACTATGCATCCTAAAATTCCAACAGGGCTCAAGAAAGCCATAAGTGGTGTATGTGTGTTTGTGTGTGTGTGTGTGTATGTGTGTGTAAAATGATAGATTAGCACACTTTGGCTTTAGAAAAGGCACTTTAAATTACATTAAAAAATTTTGTTCACTCATAAAGCAAGGTTGGCAGTGTTTATGATATCTATAAGAAATGATGTTTGTTTTTCAGATTACCTACTAGAGTGGAACATGTTCTCTTCAGGGTTGGTGTCAATGAATCCCCATTTCAGCTCCACTTTATTACACCCGCCTTCAAACACAGTATGGCTATGACAAAGAGGCACAGAGAGAAATGACAAATACAAAGTTCTATCTGTCATAAATGACTGAAATATTAAGGTTTTTGAAAAGAGGCCATAATAAGCTAATCCAATGTACACCCGCCACAATCCAAAATGCTCAAAGGAAAGATCACTTACATTTAAAGAGAAGTTAATACCAAAAGCCAAAAGTTCAGGAGGTTGTCTTTAAGGACATCCAGGTCCTGGAGTGGCAGGGTCAGAACTTAATTGATGGCAAAGGTGAAAGCTTGTGAGAATGAAGAGGAAGGGTCATACAACTGAATAGAAGGAAATTTATACTGTCCATTCCTCCAAGTAGGTTTAACTGCTTAACTGCTTACTTAATGTGCAGAGTTTATGTATGGTATGCTCTACAGCTCATTTTGTATTTGAATTCCTGTAGGAGGTATATTCAAATAGAGATTTTCTTTTTAAACACACACAGAATGCTTACCGAAAATTCCAACTGAATCTAGTTTTAGATATATTAATAGTTTCATCAATTTATGAGGTAAATAAATGATGATTAGAATATGTAAAAAGGTAACACTGGCTATTTTGATATATGCTCCTCTTTCTTTCCTGAATTTTTATTTGGTTAAATTACAGTTAAATCGCCTCAAATCTCCCCAGCACTACTGAAAATGGGTAGATGACTTTTAATATCATAGTATCTGTGTTTCATCCTTTTCCTAATCACCATCAACATCAAAAATTTGCTGAGTAAATAAATGAATTAGTGGATAAATCTAGGCGTCCAGAGAATGTTGCTTAGTTACTGAGAAATATGATAAAGTTATTACTAACAATTCTTAATTATTTATTGAGTATTTACTTCATGTCAGATGTTTTACTTTGAGACACTACCAGCTTGGCTGCAAATTCTACTAGGTCTCTTTCCTTTTAATTATGTTTCAAAGGACATTTTTCTTAACATCAATATATAGTAATTAATAGTAATTTAATATAAATATAGTAAATTTTTTACGAGTTACATAATAAATTTTACAGTAGATTCATAGGAATGAACAATCTTGCTTCGTACTAATCTGGAATAAATCCACTATTATTCATAAATTGCATTGCACACTAATACAATAACAGATTATTACTCAATAATAATTTTTCTGCTGTTCAGTCTCCAAATTATCCTTAAACTTGGTAACTGCTATCGCCCAATCTGGTATCTTTCACACAATCTATATTCTCTCATTTTCTCTATATATTAAAAAAAATCTTATAAATGCAGAATTACTCAAATTTTTCTACAAATAACCAGATTTCTTTGGGGATAATTACCTTTACTCTTTTCTCTATACCAGTACTGTTCAATAGAAATGTAATGTGAACTACATATACAATTTAAAATTTCTTACAGCCACATTTTTAAAGCATAAAGAACAGATGAAATCAAATTTTTATTTATTTATAATTCATTTTATAAATAAAATTTGATTCTATTTTTATTTCTTTTAAAGCAATAGATCCAAAATATTATCATTTTAACATGTAATCAATATTATTATTAATGAGAGATTTTCCCTTCTTTTTTTTGCACTAAGTCTTTGAAATCTGAATATTATGTTATAGTGATATCACATCTCCATTAGTATTAACCACATTTCAAGTGCTAAATAGCCACATCTGACTAATGGCATGTATTGGAGAGTGTAGCTGTGTGCTCTCAGTCTTATGCTGCTTTTTCTTTTTTGTTGTTGAAATGTTTCTTCAACCACATTCTTTATTGTTTCATATAGTACTCATCCCGAATATATATCTTTGTATCATAGATTGACCTGAATTGAATATCTGCCTATCAAACTTCCTACTATTTGAACCATCAAACGTACCTTCTCAAGTGCTTGATCTCTGCTCCCCAAATGAGCTTTGAGTTCTTATTGTCCAGCAAAAAGGCATATGCACAAATATTTAGCTATAGTCCTTTGTCAAAAAAGCATGATATCCACCACTGTTCTTGAAGTCACTAAACCTGGAAGGATGGCTTGTTACACTGACTCTATCCAATAACAAACACCAAACTATTATTTAAAAGTTTTTTTTGATGATTTAACATTTCCTAATAGAGAAAATGTCACCAAAATAATTGTTATTTTTAGAAATCATTTACACGTTTGACAGCTTCCTGGATCTAATGCTTCTGAGAGTGTTGATTGAATAAAGAGCAACAGGTACATATGTGTATAAGTAACATAGCAGCTTACTTGAGAGATTTTACTTTGAGACCATAGGTATCAACACAAATTGTACCCAAAAGAGCGCTGATTCCTCAATATTGAACTATTTGTTCATGCTTAGTTCAATAGCCACATAATAGCCCAAGCTATCTTCATCACTAGCTGGACCACTGTAACCTTCCAACTAAATTCCCCACAACCACCTCATTCATTCTCCATATTGTACCTATTGTCATCATTTTATTTTATTTTATATTTTTATTTTTTTTAATTAATTAATTTATTTATTTTGGCTGCATTGGGTCTCTGTTGCTGTGCTCAGGCTTTCTCTGGTTGTGGCGAGCAGGGGCTACTCTTCATTGCAGTGTGCAGGCTTCTCGTTGCAGTGGCTTCTCTTGTTGCCAAGCACGGGCTCTAGGCGCACGGGCTTCAGTAGTTGCAGCACGTGGGCTCAGTGGTTGTGGCTCATGGGCTCTAGAGCGCAGGCTCAGTAGTTGTGGTGCACGGGCTTAGTTACTCCGCGGCATGTGGGATCTTCCTGGACCAGGGCTCAAACCCTAGTCCCCTGCATTGGCAGGCGGATTCTTAACCACTGCGCCACCAGGGAAGCCCTGTCATCATTTTAAATCACAGATCTGATTCTGTTTTAAGCACTTTTGAGATTAAAATTCTTTAATGGCTTAACATTCAAAATTCTGTGAGTGGCTAGAAAGGTGTATAACTAGGCTCTACCTCTTCAAACTCATCTCATCCCATTTCCAACCTGGCTCCCTGTGCTTCTTTAGTTTCCTTTGGTAAATCTAGCTCCTTGCCACCTGAGCTAGTCCCCTGCCTGTAGTCCCATCTGGCAGATTTTACAGATCTCAGCCAAAATTTCATTTCCTCAAAGAAAAATTCCCTGCCCCCTTGATGAGAGTGGACTTCTTATTGGTGGATTCATTACAATTATAATTAAAGATTTAATTATGTGAGTAAGCAGCTGTAGAATATTTGCCTTTTTCATTAGTCTGTAAGTTCCACTTGGGAAGGACCAGTGTCTACCTTATTACTCTTCATGTTCTGAATGCCTAGCTACTTCATAATAAATACTCACAACATTATAGCATAAAGATTAAGAGCTTGGCATCTAAAGTCAAGATTCCAGAGTTAGAGAATTGATATTTTGGGGCAAGTGGCCCGATATCTCCAAACTTCAATTCCTTAATCTATACAGTAGGGATAAGAATGATACCATTTTATAAAGCTATTGTTAAGATTAAATAAGATAATTCGTGTAAAGTGCTTACACTGTTATTTCCTTATGGAAAAAGGCTCAGTGTACTTGAATGATTGTGTAGGTGATGATTTTTGTTAAACCATATACTTCCTCTGTGTTTTATTCCCTTGCACATACAAGTAACATTTTTATACTAGAACTTCCCACGTGTTTTATTAAAGGGAAAGAATGTACTATTTTGGCCAAAAAAATTGATATAGTTCTCTTAACAATTATAGTCTTAAATGTAAATTATAAAGACATGCTTTGGTTTATGTTTTGCAGCTTCCTGTAAGCTTCAGTTATATGACTCAGCATGTGTAAGTGCAATTCATTTCTAGGACACTGACAAGGTCAAGTGTTGGGATTGGCCAGTCTGCTATGCCATAGTCACCGAAGAGGTGCCTCCCTGTGAAGCTTTTCGGTGCCCTGCCAGCCAGCATTCCCCTGTCAAGTCTCAGATCTTATTTAATACCCTCCCCCTCACTTCTACAGCCCCTTTATTTATGTATGCTAAGGAAATTTTGAGATATGAGTCTTAGCCAAATATATATTAATTACATGTCTTTTTTTTTTTGCGATACACGGGTTTCTCACTGTTGTGGCCTCTCCCATTGTGGAGCACAGGCTCCGGACGCCCAGGCTCAGCGGCCATGGCTCATGGGCCCAGCCGCTCTGCGGCATGTGGGATCTTCCCAGACCGGGGCACGAACCTGTGTCGCCTGCATCGGCAGGCGGACTCTCAACCACTGCGCCACCAGGGAAGCCCTAATTACATGTCTTAGAAGTATTCCAGTTTCCACAGGACCCAATCAAGTGTCTGGAGGACAAAGATGGCATTCCCAGCCACTCAACAACTATATTTTGATCACATTATTGGATAAAATATTAGAGGTTATTTAACTGATTGTGTGAATAAATGGAGAATAATTGATTAACAAATACTAATATTCTGACAATACTGCATTGTGAGAAGTAGTATAGCATCATGGTTAATTAACAGCACTGGCCCCTATAGTGATGCAGCTTTGGAGTTATTCCCCCCCGAAAAAAAGTGGGTATACCACTTCAGGAAGTTATTAACTTTTCAAAGATTCAGTCTCTTACGTGTAAAATGGAGGCCACATGGAGTTCATCTTCAGGACTATTATGGGAATCCAACAAGATAATGTATAGAAAGCACTTAGTATAATGCCTGGCAAATGTTAAGTGTTTCAAAATAATAGGTAGAGATGATTTCTATTTTTAATGTTATTCAGATAAATATATCAAAATCTCAAGAGGGCAAGAAAGTAGGACTTATGGTTAAATATGACTTTGCATATGTCATTTAATGTCCTGGAATACTTAATTCCTATGTAAATTAAGTTTCTATTTTTCCGTATGGGAATTTGTTCATGAATAAAATTTCAAGCAGTTATCTTTATATAGCATTTTATAAAAATATTCATTAACCTCTTTCTTTGTAACTGGCATTGTGTTAAATCTTTTTAATGCATTATCTCAGAACAACTCAATAATAAAGGTATTAACATTATCTCCA
Organism: Mesoplodon bidens; assembly: GCF_964165515.1. Lineage (NCBI taxonomy): Eukaryota > Metazoa > Chordata > Mammalia > Artiodactyla > Ziphiidae > Mesoplodon > Mesoplodon bidens. The sequence goes on from NC_138176.1 coordinate 39,022,798, forward strand.
TTTCACAGATAGGAAAATTTGGATTAGAGTGATTAATTAACTTGTCTATGGATATAAAGATAATAATGGAGCTAGGAGCCAAACTTAAACAGTGTGACTTCAAGGCCCATGTGCTGTGTTATGCAAATATGATTCATGTACACCTTTGGTCTCCGTGACAGAAGATGGGGTAGGCAGAGAAGAGTGTCACCATTTTGTAGAAAAGGAAATTGCTGGAATCAGTGATAAATGATTTTTTCGGGGTCACATGGCTAATCAGTTGTGGAGCTAGATCTGGAACTTCCAATGGCTAATGCTAACATGAGCATTTATACATGGCCATTCCTTGTTACCTCTCAAAAATAAAAAGGAAGGTAATTATAGCTGTGAAAGCACTTTGAATAGAACATGAAGTGGTTCAGAAATGAGAGTGATTTTTGTTATGATTATCTTTATAATTATTAGTATTATCCTTGATGTCCTTGGAAGGAAGGGCTAACAGAACTAGTTCATTTCACTAAGTCAAATGTATCCATCTAACACCATATTGGTGTGCAGGACGCATTGGTTGAAACCAACGCTGAAAGGACTAGATCTGGAGGATGGAACTTAAAAAGTGTGAAATGTTGAGCCTCATGTAGGAAATCTCAGGTCTGAAGACAAAGGAAAGACCTTTTCTTACAAAGAATAGTGACTTTCCAAAATTTCTGATTCTACTAAATATAGAAAGGAGGATTGTTATGCTGAGGGTTGGGTAATTCTCCAGTGTTGCAGGACAGGGCTTCATTGATATGAATTACATTGGGTAGGGTCAAATGCGTGACTCTGCTCCTTAAAGTGTTGTGACTATGGAAAAGCTACAACAACACACCTATCAACAGATTGTCAGATAAATACCAACCAGGCTGCCAGACCTGGCTTTGCTCTGGGCCAACCTGGTTTTGACTCAGAACTTGGGTAGCCTGTTTCACATACTCACCCACATTCCTCTTCTGTCCTGACATTACCCATCTCATCCCCTGTCCCTGTTTCTGGTTCAACCACTCCTTTCTGTTGCTCTGGTGATTTTGCTTTAGTGTCCCTGTTTAGTTTAAAAATGTATTAAATTCTGGCCTTACCCACTGTACAGAGCCTCAGAAATTCTCTAACAAGCAGGACCTTGCCCAACCAGGACAATCTACATTGGGTTTCCTCATCTATATCTTTAAGGGGAACAAAACAAAGAAGTAACAAGAGCTAGAATTTGGATTCAGGTAACTCTGGGCTCAAGATCCAGATTTGATTCTAATTCTTAAATATTTGACCTTAGCTAGTATTTAAGTCTTCTGAGCATCAGTGGTATTCCTTAAAATAAGATAGGCATGGTACCTGTATCACAGAGATGTGGGCAGAAATAGATGGCTTTGGCCTTGCCTTTGATAAATGCTAAACAAGTTAACCAGTGCCAAGTAATGTTAGTTATTTTTATTACATCCCTGTTGGGTTGAAATTCCCCAGCATATTTTCAACTCAATATAAATTAAAAGGGTAAGAACCATGTTTTCCTTGTTTCATCAGATTATCTCCAGCCTCTAACACACAAAAGGTGCAGAGTAAATTTTTTTATATTAATGACTGGTAAGGATTACAAAGACACCCTATCACCAAGGAGACTGTGACTCCCCAAGTCCTGTGCAAAGTGGGCTTAGAGTGGAACTGAAAAATGGTTCCATGTTAAAGTGTTCTCCCCTTTAGAAGCTGCTAGTTCAGATTCCTGAACATGAAATACAAAATCAAAGTAAAAGTATTAAATTGATATGATTGGTGAGAATGATGGTGATGTACCTTGAGACTCCTATTGAAAATAAATTATAAATTAAGATAGAATATTTTTAAGATGTAGGAATAAAAACAAGAAAACCCTACCTCATTAAGAAATACAATGTTGTAGGGGGGAGTGACCCAGATAGCAGAGTAGGAAGACCCTGAGCTCTACTCCTCCCATGGGCACACCAAAATACAACTATTTATAGAACAACTATCAATGATAATGACCTGAAAACTACCAGAAAATATTTTCCACAAATAAAGATATAAAAAAGGAACAAGACAGGAAGGAGGGGTGAAGATGCATTATAGTCGAGGCCTGCACCCCTGGGTAGATGACCCACTTAAAAATACACTTAAAAATATATTAAGAGGGTAAATCTCACGTTGTGTCCTTACTACAATAATAAGAAAAAAAGAAAAAAGAAGGAAAGAAAGAAAGAAAGAAAGAGAAAGAAAGGAAGGAAGAAAGAAAGAAATGCAAAATTGACTCTTAGACAAACACTGAGAGAATGAAGCATTAACGATCTGCAAAACAAGAAATATTCAAGGAAGTTCATCATGACAAGAGAAATAAGACACAGGGAAATAATGGAATTAAGAAACTGGGTTTCTCAAGCTTCTAACCAGAGATACAATAATAATAATGATAATGATATTAATAATAATTTATTATTATTAATAATAGTAGTAGTTTATTACCATTGCAGATAACAAATTACCACAAATTTAGTGGTTTAAAACAACATATATTTATTATCTCGCTTTCCATGGGTCAGTAGTACAAGCATGGCATAGCTAGGTCCTCTGTTCAGGGTCTCACCAGGCTTCAATCCAGGTGTTAGACAGGCTGCTTTCTCAACTGGAGGCTTTACTAGGAAAGAATGGGCTTCCAAGCTCATCCAGGTTTTAGGCAGAATTAATTTTCTCATAGGTGTATGACTGAGAGTCCCAATCTTTTGCAGGTTATCAGCTGGAGGCCACCTGCAGATCCTAGAAGTCACACACAGTTCCTTCCCATGTGGGTTTCCTCAACATATCTGTTTGCCTTTTCAAGCCAACAAGGAGAATCTCTTGCTCCAGTCTGCTAAGATGGATTCTTACATAATAGAATGTAATCAGTGGGTGACATCTCATCACGTTTGCCAATTCTCTTGTCTAGAAGCAAGTCTCAGGTCCCTCTCACACTCAAGGGGAGAAGATTACACAAATTCATGGACACTGGGAGGTGAAAATTATTGGAGGGGTCACCTTAGGGTCTGTGCGCCACATTCTTACGACAAAAACCCGCTTCCTTAGAGAAAGGAAAGTGTATTTAATTTTGCAAACGGTCCTCCATCAATCTAATTAGGTCTTGGTAAACTTCATAGGGTGCATCCTGTCCAAGGTAAAAATCCATGTGATTGTAGTGTGGAATCAACTTGAAATAGATAAGCCTGGTAATTTTAGAAAGTAAATTCTCAACATCTCTGACATCAGCCACAGGGTCCTGTCCACCGCTCCACACTGCTGTTGGAACTTCCATCTTAGAAACGTTGTATAGGGGAGGTGTACTCTAAATAAAATTGAAGAGAGAGAAAAATAGTTTTCACAGAAAACCACATTATAGAAGTAACGTTAACTGTCAGTTGTTAAGCAAGTTCTTCAAATGTTGAAAATGTGCAATTAGGACATACTTAATGATATATAAACATTAACATGTTAAAAATACTTGAAAGTACTTTTGTGCAATAATATGAATTGTGGATTAAAAAAAGACAGCCATTATATTCCTGATTTTCACTTTTGGAAAAAAAGAAAAGGATCCCAGAGAAAGAGAGGCTCTTATTTCTATGGGGGACCATCTTTCTAGTAGCACTTGGGTTGAGAGTGTATCCATTTCAAACAAAATATTGGATAGAATAAATATAAATACCCCTTCTTATATGCAGAAATCTGGGCTCAGGGGAGTTAGTAACACTTCAGAAGACTCTTTAGGGGGCATTGAGACTAATGTACAAAAAAGACATTTGAAAAGAATGTTTAAAAGAAGCCAGCCCGTTACAGAGAAATAGAGTGGCTATGATGTTAATCCCCTTCTTTCTGGTAACACAACCTTTCTTGTGCTGATTCAACAAATCCCAAAACCCCAGTTCCAGAGTGGTCCAGGATGATCAGTCCTGGTCAATTAGTCCTTCATTCTTCTGGCCGCAGTATAATTGCATGAGCGATGGGCACATTATTAAAATTGGGTCAGAGTTCTCTCGGGAACTTTTTACCAGAGCTATTGAGAAAATATTGCCATTTTCTTTGAGTTTGCAGTTAAAAAAAGCTATATGAGCTAGGTACACACCGCTACCATTGTACTACTATCTTGGAAATAGCCTAAGAATGGAAACAGCATATGCAAGCAGAATTGAAAGAGACTGAGAGGGAGAGAGAAAGAGAGAGCCTGAGGACGGTATGTAAGGTCCTGGCTATTGTGCATTTACCACTATACCTTTTATTTCAGTAAAACTAAAACATTTTTTTAAATATAAAATAAAGTTGATTTCTACTACTTGCAATGGAAAGAGTTGCATATTCTATGGACTAAACTGTGTTCCCCTCAAATTCATATGTTGAAACCCTAACCCCAAGGTGATTGTATTTGGAGACAAGGCTTTTAGGAAGTAATTAAGGTTAAATGAGGTCATGAGGTTTGGATCCTAATCCAATAGGATTGGTGGCCTTATAAGAAGGGGAAGAGAGAGAGATTAATGTCTCTCTCTCTCGTCAACCACATAGAGGAAAGGCTATGTGGATACACATGAGGAAGGTGGCTTTCTGCAGTCCAGGAAGAGAGCCCTCACTAGGACCTGACTGTGCTGGCACATTGATCTCGGACTTCCAGCTTCCAGAACTCTTAGAAATAAATTTCTGTTGTTTAAGCCACTCAGTCTATGGTAGCCCAAGGAGATTAATACAGCATAGTTAATTTTGGCAGCAAGACTAGGAAGAAAAGGTAACATGGACCAGGTTATAAATCCTTAGGAAACAGTAACATTGGCTAGGGAAAGGTTTCTAAGAGGACTAGAAATGTGCCTGGGGGAGACCCCTGACTCGGTGACTCTGCACCTTGAGTTCTCCTAGTAGAGACATATGAGGCAGAGCGCACTGGTATAGTCATTCCACATTTCACTGTCACTGGATAGGTCTTTGCATTACCAAATATATCAAGTATAATTCTCCTACCCTGTAATACTGGGAGGCCTTGGACCTGGGCTTAGGAGCAAGTGGTAAATGGGAATGTGTAGCTATGAGAAGGCAACGTGATGGGCAAAGAAGGAAATGAGTGCAGATTAGCACTAACCAGTAGCGCACTCGAGGGAAGGGTGAACTCAGAAAAGCCTGGCGCAAGGCCCCAATGCAAAAGTGCAACTGATGAAAGAAGAGGCATGCTTTTCCTGACTTGACAGTTTTCTCAGCAGAATAATACAAAGCATAAATATTCAAATGCAAGGATAGAGAGACATAAAGAATAGAAAAACAACACAGCACAGCGTGGCAAAACTATTAGCAAGTTTTAAGGCACAAGTGGGTCTCAGGGGCCTCTGAAATGAGAATACATTTACTGCAATAATTTAATACCCTGCTAAGAATAAATAGGGGGGCCCAGAAGATGGCAAAGCAAAAATGAACATCAAGATCAAGATCCAAATGATATATGGTGTCTTTTGGTCAAGAAATAATTTTTTTACTTTCTTAGTTATACAGGATTGGTGATTATATTGGTAATCACACCTGCCTAATTTATGGGGATATTACTTACAGTTGTGAGAAAGGTTATTGATGTTTAAAACTTGTATATTGTTCACTCTCAGTCTGTTTTAGGTTTTCTTTTTTACCCCCAAAGTTCCAAGCAAAAGATTCATATTTGAACCTGAATGGCCATGTATTTTGATAGAATCTGTAAGCACAGTGATGAAGTTAATACTTGTGATTCAACTCTCATTCAAATAGATATTTGAGTCTTATAGGGTAAGGTCATCATCTAAAAAGCTTTTCTCGGGCTTCCCTGGTGGCACAGTGGTTGAGAGTCCGCCTGCCAATGCAGGGGACATGGGTTCGTGCCCTGGTCTGGGAAGATCCCACATGCCGCGGAGCGGCTGGGCCCGTGAGTCATGGCCACTGAGCTTGCGCATCCGGAGCCTGTGCTCCGCAAAGGGAGAGGCCACAACAGTGAGAGGCCTGCTTACCGCAAAAATAAATAAATAAAAATAAAAATAAAAAGCTTTTCTTTTTATTAAAGCAACTATATACTCTTTCTAGGACAAGGAATTGGTTAATTGCAAGAGTAAATAGTATTTTGACACAGTGTGTGAGTTTGTGTGTGTGGGCACACACCACCCCACACACATACAACTATAGCAGTTTAGGAGAAAAATCAGATTTTTCACACTAGTTGAAATTATGCATTTTCACTATTGTAGTTATGGTGGCACTGAAATTTCTTTTTTAAAAATTTCCAAATTTCCGTCCATATCCTTGATTTGAAAAACCCATGTATCTTTGATGACTATTTGTTTATTTAAGCTTAGTCTATCAGCAAGAAGCCAAAGCCATCATTGGATTTCCTTACATACTGAAAAAAAAAGTAATAACGACAACTTTTGCTTTAATATAGAGTTTTTGCTCCAAAAGTTTGCATGTATAATGTCAAGAAATATTTTGACATATCATTATCTGGCAGATAGGACTGCTTCTCCCTAAAGGTGATATTCCTGTCTGGAATATCTCTAATAATTCATGTACTTTAAAAAAATGACTGGTAAATGACATCCCAAAGAATTATTAGGAAAATGTTAGTTCATTTTATGAGAGACAGTTAAGAAGCCAGAGAATATGCTCCAGAAACAAAATTATGTATCTTTAATTCTTTCTTTAAAATATGGTCTTAATTAAGTGCTGAGAATTTCTATTTTTTGAAAAGGAATAAGTGTAGTGGAAGAAGAATGGACTTTTGATCCAGGAACTCCTGTGTCATATTCTGGTTCTTTATAAGCTAAATAATTTTGACTGTTTACCTAAAGCTCTCTGAGCTTCTGGAAAAATAGAGACAATAATATTTACCTTGGAAGGTCATTCTGAGGATCAAAAATAATGTTATGGCACATGGTAAGAACCCAATAAGCAACATCTGATCTATACAAAATATCTGGCATAGTGAATGGGGCTTAGTAGGTGCTTGATGAGTAGATACTATTTTTTAAGTTCATTTGTTGTATGCAATTGTTTGATTATTGTTGATATTGTACCTGGTGGAAGTGCATCATGTTCTGATCAGGATTTCCCCAATCAAAAGCTTGGAACTGACCAGAATTAATAGCCTATAATAAGATAAAAATAATAAACATGTTAAAATGATGCAAGAAAACAACATACATTTAAAGACAGTTAACAAAAAATTTACAAAATGGTTTGACATAATGTCCCACTCTGTAGCACATGAGCTAAAAGTTAATAAAGTTTAATAAGTCAAATAATAAAAATGATAAAAATGGATACTAATTCACGGAACTGACTTACAATCCTTTCTTCCCCTCTATACTTTTCCAACAAAAATCCTCAAGCAGTGATGGCTTTAAATATTACAATGTTATATACATAGAAAATGTTTGAAAGATGCTAAATCGAATGATTCTTGAATATTCTGGCTTCAGGAATTTATATATATATATATTTTAAAAAGGCACCAACTATACATTTCCTACATTAAAAAATGACTGCTATTATTATTTAAAAACTTTATGCCTTATCATCCTTGTCAGATGGTCTAGGATATTATGATTATATTCCTTATTCTTAAACATTTTTGTTACTTTTGAAAGGAATGCTCACTCAAAGAACACCCTCAGGGCTTTCTGAGGTATAGCCTCTGTCTGTCTGTCTCCTGTCTGTAGAGCCAAGCAGCCTGCCATGTTGTCAGTAATATGGCCATGGACTGAGTGTCTGAGACAGCACATGTAACCTTTTTTCATATAAAATTTTAGACTTCAGATATTAGAGTAGAAGCATTAATACTTCTAGGGGTTCCTTTTTCTGTTATTTGACACCCATGTTGGATTGAGGAGACAGATAATTTTTACCTTTACCTCAAGCACTTCATTAAATTATTCTCAGACTACTCCTAGGATTTTTTTTCCCTTAACTTGAATCTCAGATTTTTTTTTCAGATTAATTGATTTTGTTCTGATTTTTTGTTTGAAATGGTTCCCATCGTGATTTATATAGAAGCAGTAGTCTGCAGCTGTTGAAATTCTGTAGGTTTTCATCAATGAAAGGCAATAGAGTGTACAAGTTAGGAACTTGGGTTCTAGCATCAAACAGACCTTGTTTGAATACAAGCTTAATGGATTATTAAGTCTGTGATCCAGGCAAGATATGTATCTTCTCTAAATCTATTGTCTCATCTGTGCAATGGAAATGACAATAATATTCTTCTTATAGGGTTGTGAAGATTAAATATGGTAATGCATAAAAAGCATGTAGCACCTGGGAATAGTCAAGAAATCACTCTTTTTATTAGTATTACTACCATCATCACTATCATCATCATCCGTACCTTAGCTCTCTACATAACTTATGACCAAATGTTTTATCTCCCCACGCCCAGTTATTTCTATTCTGAACAGAACTTTCTGTCAAAGGAGAAGAGATATCTTTAAGAAGAGTCAGCTGTGAGATGTGTAAGGGGTTGGTTATGACATCTGTAGAATGGGAATATCAATGCCTTCATTGAAAGATTGTTATGAGAATTCATAAGAAAGAATGAGATAGAATTAAATTGTATATTTGGACAACAAGAACACATAGTAAGTGCTCAATAAATGTGAAATTGAAGTTGTATTTCCTGGAAAGCCATGCCTATCAGAGTCTACCTGTCTCCTCACCAGTAGGAGGCCCTGTGTCCAGAATATCTTTCTTCCTGTAGGAACTTGAAGGCTTATCTTCTGGGGGTGGAACTCTTCAAAGAATTTCAGAAATCCTCGACTAGTATTTCAGACTATCTATAGCAGCGATTCTCAACTTTAAAGCATGGAACAAATTTATCAGGGTGTAGGTTAAAATTCAAATTCCTAGGGATCTCAGATCCCTATTAAATGTTTTAAAGTATTTAAAACTCAAAATGTGTAATTAAATATTAAAACCTTGGGAAGACCTTTCCCCCCATACACACACTCATACATACTTGGTCAGAAAGCTATACCAACTGAATTTGACTTGCCAAATATTGAGTAATATAGTAACAAAAGAAACATAACCCTTAAACTGAGAGTAAAAACAGAAACAATCTATTTTAATCCCTCTCTAACATTTAATTTCCTCTGAATTAAGCAATATTTCCACACTCTGAAATTGCCCATATCCCAGTTAGAGGATAAACAGATCTTTTTGGAATAGCCTGTATCATGTTATATAAAGCTCTATTAGAGCTAACAATTTTGCAAAAGAGGAAACACAAGCTTTTCCTAAAAAAAAGGCAGTTCACAGTAATCTAAAGGTCAGAATTCAGTCAGAATACCTGGGAACCCAAACACCAGATACAGAGGACATGGAGAATAGAAAGGAATAAAGGAAATCAACATGAGTTGATGCTGATTCCAGAAACATCCACCTGACAGTAGCAGAACCTGCAAAACCCTGCAGTGAGCTCTCTTGGGAGTGCTCCTCAGGGATCTTGCAGAGATACGTGCGTGTCATATCAGGAACAGGAGCATGTACCTGGGCCCAGTGCAGCATATTCTGAACAGATGTTCCTGCAGGACTTTGTGACAAATAAACGTCTAAGCGACTCTGCAAAGTAAAAAGAATCTTACCTGAAGGCTAATCATATAATCACACCACAAGTAAATCTGAGTATTTTTTTCTCTTTCTTTCTCTCCTCTGTCTCTCAAGGAATAAACATGTACCATACCCTCTAAAGACATATTGACCAAAGAAGCCCGTCTTTAAGAACTTTTTTCTCCCTCATTTCCATACTTCTGTCCTGGGCAGTATCTTTGTAAAGCCCACAGAGGGCATCCTGCTGGTCAAAGACAAAAGGTAATGTACCTTTTCTTTCCAGCCTTACCTCAGACAGGTCCAAGAATATAGACAGTCAAGAGACAAAATCCCCAGTGATCTTCTCCTTCACCCTGTGATAAGTCCAAAGGGACATTCCCAGAAAGTTGTTCATCATGAAAGATTGAGAACAGATCTCAATGTTTTATCATGGCTTCTTAAAAATTCGGTAAATGTTCTGCAGGACTCTTTGACAGTTTGTGGGACATAATCCATCCAGGATTTAAACCTCTATTAATAATTAGATTTCTTTTTGAATCAAAAAAATCTTGATTTTTAAATATTTCCAACAGCATTTTGTTTGCTTTAGTATACAAAAGAGTTATTTTCCATCAGAGTGAGTATCTGAAACATCTTGGAGCTTTAAAAAATATAGCTACTTATGAGCTACCCAAACCTATGAAACAATATCAAAATCTCTAGGGTTGAGCTCTGGACATGTGTAATTTTTGAAAGTTCTACAAATTCTACTTGTGTATCCCTGGTTATGCTCCACTAAAGTAAACATCTTTGCAGGCACTGTAATATTCTATAATCCAGTCCATAACAGCGAGCGAAAAAGGGCAATCTGACTACATACATGTACAATGAGGGCCCCCAACGAATGTTCTAGGATGTCATTTTGTGAAGTCTTTCTTTAGCAAACTCTTAGGCCATGCTGAGAGGGTGTTTTTTGAAATTGTCTCTATTGAGTTTGCTTAAAGGTCTTTTTACTTAGCTCTACACGGTACACTTACATCTAAGCGAAAGGCAAGCATGGTTTCCCTAGTAAATTGAGAAAGTAAGAAGGTCATGTGAAAGGCAGTGGCTAAGGCATGCTTTGCATAAACAGCCTTTTATAAATCTTGCTTGAAATCAAGGAAAATATTAATCAGCATTATCCACCTAGGGAGGCAAGGCTCTAGGCAGAAGTCTGTGAGACAGATGGAGACCATCTTCAGCTTTGTCCCACCCCTGGTTTCAAACCTGTCTCCACTCTAGCTGGGGACAGTAGCTTCGTCTCTTTCTCCCTCCCACCCTTCGGGTCAGTTAGAGGTAGCTAAGAAAGGAAAGGCTCTCAGATAAGTTGGAAAGGACTTGATAAGAACCCCAACAATTATCCCTCTCAGTATCACTTGAACAGTGAGTCTGTAGCTGTTATTGAAGAGACATTCCTTTACCCCTTTGGATAAAAGACATAAGTCATTCACAAAATGACTATATCCAAATCACCTATGAAAGTAGAAAACTGGTTAAAAATTAGATGGCTGGGCTCACTCCCTGAAATTCTACAGCAGTCGGTCTGAGATAGGGCTCAGGCATAGCAAGATAAATTTCAAAACCATAGCCTAAGTGAAGGACTTTTAAATGGTGGCACTTTGTCCAACAACAAGAATTGGTGAGAATTTTCAGTGGCAGAGACTTCTCAAATCCTCCTACTAAAGCAGGTGGACTCTCAGCTTTGGTTGGAAGCCATAAACATGCTAGCTACATTCCAGGAGACAAAAAGGAGGCTTTGAAATGTGGTTTCCATGCAACTTAGAATGACCTCTCCTTACCTCTGTGCAACAAAACAATTGCTTTCCTGGATCTGACTACTTACACGTACCATGTTTAAGTTTTTTGGGTCAAATCCACTCCAAGTAAATAGAAAGTTGCTGCAAATATGATGAAATATCTTCCGGTTGCACACCTTGGTGGCAATGAATCGGTCAAAAAATATGTGAGGATAGAACATCTTGTCACCAAACAACACCTGCAAGATCGATTTAAGACACCATCAATTTTCATGAATGTGAATGTCAAGGGTGGAAAATGAGTGGTAATTCAGACAAGGACTAGACACAGGTGATACCTGCTCAGTGTTAGTCCTCAGTGAAACCAAGAGGCCCATTAAACTTTGTCTCTGTAGTTTTTCCAACCCACCTTTTCGGTCCCCCCATCTCACCTCTTGATGCTTTTTCCCAAGATCTTTTACTTGGAGTATTTTTTGGGACTTCCCCTAAAAAACTAGTCCCCATAGGAATTTGGTAAGCCTTGGGAGTCAGGGTTGCCTTGGTTTGATTCTAGACTCTGTCTCTTATACCTTAGGAAAGTATTTAATTTCTATTATCCTGAATTTCTTCAACTATAAAATAGAAAATTAATCTGCACTAAGTAGAACTCCCCTGTAGATAATAGGTCACATTTAAAACGCACCTAGTGCAGAGGGGAGTAGGCAAAATGGTGGAGTGGGAAGACCCTGAGTTCATTTCTCCCCACAGGCACCCTAAAATCACATGCTGTGATCTCAACTACTACACTATACTGTCCCTGATAAACTAGGGGGCACCAGAGAGAAATTTAACCTACTAGATTAAACCAATCAATCAATCAAATCAGCTTTTGCTGTATCTGTGACTGAGGAATGACATGAAAGACAAGCCTCTAAGTTAAAAATGAAGACAGCAGCGTAGAATGGCAGCAGAATGAGCACCCTGAACCCTGTTGGTAAAATTGTACATCATCAGTAAACCTACACGTGTACCTCGAGCATTCCTAGATGTTTGTAAAATGTTATTTGTCTCAAGCTGTCTTCTCTTGAAATCAATGGAAATAGGGCTAGTTTTAGTTACTACAGATTTAAACTTGGGGGAAAGTTGTCACATACCTTGATTACTTTTCTGGAAAGAGTTGTTAATTTTTTCACAGGACTTTGGATGTATTTCACAGTGGTGACTGGAGCCAATGCAAAAAATATCTTAATCCTTTTAGCCAGCTCTGGATTAGTAGAGAATGCTATGAAAGCTGAAAGGGAAGAAGATAATAATTCATAGATGTAGAACAATTCTTAATTCATTTTAAATTATAGTAAAAGTAGTTATATTAAAAAAATAAAACAAAGAAACTCAGAGTAAATACCATTTTTAGGGAAGGATTTTTAAATTTCTGAAGGTGGAACTGGCTAATTCAGAATAAAGTGAGTTTCCTGTCCCTGAAGGATGCAAATCTACTTATAGAGAATGTTGCAGAAAGGGTTCAAACATACAGTGTGGGGCATGTCTAGGTAAACTCCAAGGGCCATTCTAGCTTGACGATAGTCTTTGGTATCAGACAAAACTGGGCTATAACTTTGGCTTCCCATTTGCTAGCTATGTGAAAACTTGGGCAACTTAACCTCCCCTGTATGAGTCTCAGTTTTCTCTATCTATAAATATGGAAAATAGAATCCTTATAGAATAATTCTTTTGAAGGTTAGATTTATATATATATATATATATATATATATATATATATATATATATATATATATATATATATACATACACACTTTCTAATTGGCTTTATCACCATTAGAAAGGATTCCTAAGTTCAGCCATTTGTAAAATATGGATGACAATACTCTCAAATAACTGGTGTAAATGCTGTTGGTATTGTTAAGGTCTCTAGCTGAACCGAGAACAGTGAAGAGAATAGAGTGCCTTATGGCACTGCCAACGTAGCCCACCCACACACATCTAGCCTACCCCAGCACCCACTGGGAACTAACTAAAAGTCACACTGGTTGTGACATATAATCACTGAGATTTGTAATCCTCTGCTTTTTTTTAGTGTCCCTCACTAGACTGTGAGCTCTTTAAGGGAGAGATGCATACCATATTTATTTATCTTTGGTTCCCCAGTATCTAACCTGGTGTCTGGCAAGTGTTGTTGGGTATGAAAATGAATAAATAAATAATTGTCTCTCTTTCAGGCTTATCCATCAATCTCCAGATTTAGTCCTGGGAGGAAAATCCCTAAGTCATCCACACTTTATTTACTCTTTAGAAGCCAGCCAGACAAGATTGTTTCCCAACTCAGAGTTCCCAAGCTAGAGACTGCACAGAGGGAAGAAATCCTGCCCCCTTTCGTGAATATAAAGAAGATCCCCTGACACTCTCAGATCACACCTGCCCCAAACACACCAGTGGTGGTGCCTTGGGAGTGGCCCACATAGTAGAGTTGCTCCTGTCCAGTTTTCTCTATGATAAAATTGATTGTGGCTGGAAGGTCATACTTAGCCATCTCATCCAAACTGCCAAAGAAAAAGAACAACAACATTGGAAAAAAACCCATCTCATTTTTAGGCTTGCAATACTTAAACATATTCATTGCAGACCTAGATGTTTAGCTTTTGTCAAATGTAATACTGGAATCAATACGTGATATCATGCGTCTGTACAACTTTTGAGGATATCACCTTGATTGCAAGAATAACTTTATTAAGAAACTGAAATCAGAAAAATCTGACTTGCAAAAGCCTCCATAGGCTTTTCACTTAATTCTATAGCAGATGTACCAAACTCCCTTGAAAAGAAAAATTACCTGGAATGCTTATTTTTAAAACAGAATAAAGCAAAGAGACTTGCAGAGTTCAGCCCAGACAGACTGAATCAAAATGTCCAGGGAAGAGGCCTGGTCATCTGCATATTTATCAAGCACTTCAGGTGCTTCTTTCCTGTATGTAGTTGGGAAAACACTCGTCTAGGGAATCATGATGTTATTTGCAATTGTGCCATGACACAACTGCCCTGGAATGTGGAATTAGGGAATGCAAATTGGCTTCCAGGACTGAGGCCAAGGAACAAACAGCTTTAGTGACCTTCAAGGAATGGTTCTTAGCTCCACTACAGGTGCTGGGTTTGCCTTTGTGACTCAGCTGGCCTAACTTCTAAGGAAGACAGCGTCCACAGGGGCTGCTGGCAACTCAGCTCCAGGGACAGATTTCAGCACCACCAGCCTATGGAGGGTAGAGTTCCTTTACTACTCAGTGAATTGGAGTGTCATCTATGCTAAAGGGCTTGGCTTATCTTGGCTTATCATGAATGTCTGTTTCCCAGGATTTTCAACCAGAACCTTGTTCCTGGTCCCATTTCTTGATCAGTTTCATTTTTCCTCTTTAGTAAGGGTACCAAGTAAATTTCTGGGGTGCACACTGACAATATGATAGTCCTGGAATTAACCTTTCTAAAGTTGACCTTTGCATCTTGATTTTTTGTTCTTGCGTATATACTTTACATACACACATGCCAAGTGGAGTATTTAAAACAACTCTTGATGTAATAATAAGGGCATTTCTTCAGAGCTTGTGAAGAAAACCTGCGTAGAAAAAGAAATGTCCATTTCCTTCTTGTAGATTCCACAGTGTGCATTTGGACGGAAAGGGAAAATTCAAAGAGCAGTCATCCATATAAATGAGCAACGTACACACTTTATTCATTGGTAGTATTCTCCTTACCTGAAGGCCCAGTATTCTGGTGATGTGGTTGACAATTTCACGTGTCTTCTGGACCAGATGTTTCCCCGGCTGTTCCCCATCCATACATCATAACCAACATCTGCCAGAAGGAAAGCCAAGCTGTTGTTGGGCAGGTTGCAAATCCAGTTACTGGCAGATGCAATTAAACCATGCTGCAGATACACAGCAGGCTTTGCAGCTGCAAAATACAAGTAACAGGAGTTTTTTATATGAACTTCCTTGGTGCTTACAAGAAAATTCTTTTTCCTGACTCCCTGCCATACAGAAGGAAAGTTAAGAGATAAAATTTGGCACCAGGCAAGCCGAGGTTCTAGGGTTTTGAACTACTTCTGAAGCTGGGCAAGTTATTTACCTTCTCTATGTCTTGTTTTTCTCTTTGCAAAATCAGGATTATGTGCAATGTATTGTATTGTTATACAGCTATTGGAGTCAGATTGCCCTGATTTAAGCTCTCTTCTGCTACGAGTTAACCTCTTTGTGCCTTAGTTAACTTATTTTGTAATGGGGAATAGTAAAAATTGCTATCTTATAGTGTAGTTATAAGAATTAAATTACAATTAAAATACACAAAGTTCTGTCCAGCACAATAAATATCTGCTCTACAATTATTCACATTAACGACATTTTATTTCTCAAAAAGCATCTGGTGACAAAACTAAGTTTTTTCCAAGATAATAACAAAGACAATAAAAATGCCATTTTTTGAATGTCTCCTGAATGCCTGGCATTATGCTAGTTAATTTGCATTGTCAGACAGCAAAACACAAGGTTTTAAGTGAAATTTACACAAGGTAAAATTGTTAATTTGATGTAAACATCCTACTCACAAGTAGAATTGGAACAATTTGACTAAAGAAAGAGAAAGCAAGAAGGAAATGGGGAAGTGGTGCTGAAAACATAGAAGAGAAAGAGAAGTGACTAGGATATTTCTGTCTTTTATAAATGGTTTGTGATGCTGTGTTGGTACCCCAGGACTTTCCCTGAGGTCACCTTTGGAGCTAGACCAGCTTCCTGAGATTGAGTAGGCTGGATTGGCCTCTCAGAAAGCCTCAGCTGTCTGGAGGTGAGGCTAAAGTTTATATCCATTAATCCATCTTTTGAGGAAAAAGAGAAAGAAGAGGCGTTACTAATTCTGCTACATTACAGCCAAAGAGTGGTCATAATCCATAGCCCCTTTCTCATCTGAGCCCTCAGGCAGCTTCGCATTGCAGAGACAGCTTTCATAGCATGCCTTTGGGCAGCTACCTGGCAGAACTGATAAGATAAAAGTTTGGGGAAACAAAGTTCTTGTGAGTATTTCCAAAGGTAATGGAGTTATTTTAGGGGATGGTCAGTTCTATAAAGTGAACAGCACCGTTCCACCTCTTTCTCTTTTTTAAAATCTAGATTGTCTGTTTAAATACCTAACCCTTCTGATATTGGAAATTTTGGTTATACAATGCTCCAAAGAACAAAAGGAGCTAAGAAATGAGAGAAGAAAGCAAATAGTTCTTGCCAAATGGATTCCTCTCTTCTTTATAGATATCAACCTATATTGTAGGGAGCTAGAAATGGCTCTAACTGCATTGAAGTATAGAACGAATAGGGTCAGATTTACTTGAAAAAATAAAATCCCAGTGACTTGCATAGAGAACTAATTACAAATGAAATAATCCCAGTTAGAAAGCTGTTGTAGTAGCTGGAACACAAGATAATGGTGAAGTCGAAGCCTGGACTTGAGCAATAGTGAAGCTGAGAGTTTTCAGATTAGAGAGAAGTTTGGAAGGCAAAGTTGATAGGTCTTGGTTATTGACTGGGTATAGGAAGTGTGGGAGAAGAAAGTATCCAAATGACCCTAGAGTTTTGGTTTTTAAGCCTGGAAAGTGGTATCTCTAGAGTAAGACCAAGTTTTCTTTTGTTTCTGTGTTTGTTTGGAAAGAGGACAAAGTGATGGAGGAAAGGAAAGAGTAAACAGTGCATGTGAAAATGCTTTAAAAACTCCAAAGTGTTATGCAGATGAAATAGTAGAGTTGGTGGTGATGATTTGCCTCCACTTATGGAAGAGAATAGGCTCTATTTCAGAAAAAAGCTGCCCTGCTGCTATCATCGCATCCAGGAATCTCTCCTTAGGCACTATTCCTTTCATAATGAAATAAATCCCACCTGTTCTTGGATATGCTCTTCCATGAGGAATCCTGTAAATTCCGAGGATATAACCGTCTTTTGTCACAATGTCATATTTTTCATAAGGATAACCCCAGTAGGAAATAATCTGGTTCTAAAAAGAGGAAACGGAAAGGTATACCTCATGATGTAATCTCTTGATTTTTATACCCACATTTCAATATAGTACTTTAAGTCACAACCTACTGTTCATCTCTGTATTGGAACAGAATGTAGCAGGAAAATCAGGATAACTTGAGGAGGATTTTAAAAGGAGGATGCATGCAAAGGCATGGGTAAGGCAAGGTGGTGGGTTTCCATACATGCTGGTTTTCTTGGCCTGGTATTATTATTATTATTATTTTTGCAGTACGCGGGCCTCTCACTGTTGTGACCTCTCCCGTTGCAGAGCACAGGCTCCGGACGCGCAGGCTCAGAGGCCGTGGCTCACGGGCCCAGCCGCTCCGCGGCATGGGAGATCTTCCCTGATCGGGGCACGAACCTGTGTCCCCTGAATCGGCAGGCGGACTCTCAACCGCTGCGCCACCAGGGAAGCCCTGGCCTGGTATTATTAATGCACTCTAGTTCACTCTCCAAATGTTTGATGGAAAATGGCACGTTCATCTTACGAAGGAAACCATACGGCATTGTGCAGAACCCTGTGGCTAGTAACAAGTGAGTTGTTACCAACCTTGGATCTGAAGGGAGAGAGGAGAAAGTGGTTATAATACCCTGAATGAGAAAGTCAAGTAAAGAGGGCCATATTGAGAGGGGCTGTGACCTTTAGCAGAGGGAGACAGCTTGCCCAAGATGACCTTATGGACGGAACCAGGGCAGTAAACCATCTGGTCTCCCTCTTCTCCCACCTTCTGATCTCCTGCTCAATATGTCCATAGGCTGAACTGAACTGAAAACCAAAGGTCAAAGGAATTTAACTGACCTAGTTCTTACAGGGCAGAAAGAAAGGTGTAAAGACTAGAGAGTGGATCTAAAGGGGTAAAAACAGAAGATACCTCATCCACAGATATACAAGGAAGAGGGGAACTACCGTTTATTGGTCATCTTCCACATAGAAGATGGTTAATACCCCCTTGTTTTATTAATCCATATAACAGGTCTTTGAGATAGAATTATATCCATTTTAGAGTTGAGAAAACTGAATTTCAGGGAGAATAATAATCTGTCCAAGACTGAACAGTAGGAAGAGATAAAGACAAAATTTAAGTCAAAGTTAGTTTAGCACCAAAGCATATGCCTTTATGACAGGATTATGCATTTTCCCAGGCCGGGCACTCACAAGAGGTGTGCACATATTGTGCAGCTATATAAAGCGCTGATTATGAGAGCCCAGACTCTAGAGACAAGCTGTATGACATTGAATTCCAGCTCTTCCTCTTATTAGCTATGCAGCTTTGGGCAAGTTACTTAACTCCTTTGTGCTTCATTTACTTTAACTGCAAAATAAAGTTAATAATAGTTTCTCTTCACAGATATGTTGTGACGATTATACACACAGTAAGTGCTCTATAAATGTTTATTATTCTTCTTATCATTAGAGAATAGCCAAAAAGCAGCCGGACCAGGGAGGAAGAAAGTGTCTGTGAATGTGGAAGGAGGAGGAAAGTATTTTCATGGACTGTGAGCTCAGTAGTGTGGTAGAAGCTTAGGAGTACCTGCTGGATACTTTGGAGAGAGAAACAAGAAGAGACACTAATTAAAAAACATCGACAATTCCATTCTTAAAGTTCTAATACAAACTTGGATATGGGTGAGGACTTCAGGGTGCACAATGTACACAAGAAATTGTACATTTCCATTGGAATGAAGCATTTAGCAAACATTTGTCATTTGTTTTTTGCCTAGATCTGTTCCATTTCACTTTATTCCAGTCCAGTTCTGGTATGAATTCCTGCATGTTAAGACACTTTTGTTTATAAGCAACCCAAACCAATGGCTTACTAAGCTGAAAATCTACATGGATATAGTTCACAAATTAAAGGAACTGCTCTAGAAAGAGCCTCCGGAAGAGCTCAAGTATACTCCATAGAGATCATCAGTAGGAACTCATGAATCTTCTCTTCAGGAAACCACCATGAGATGGTAGCTCAAACTACAAGCAGAGGGAGTATTACTGCCCCAATTTGGGTCAGGTCTTTCAATTCTTTGGTTAGTTAGCATGCCAAGGGACAAGGGAGGAAACACAGATTTTTTTTTTTTTTTTTTTTTTTTTTTGCGGTACGCGGGCCTCTCACTGTTGTGGCCTCTCCCGCTGCGGAGCACAGGCTCTGGACGCGCAGGCCCAGCGGCCACGGCTCACGGGCCCAGCCGCTCCGCGGCATGTGGGATCCTCCCGAACCGGGGCACGAACCCGCGTCCTCTGAATCGGCAGGCGGACGCTCAACCACTGCACCACCAGGGAAGCCCCGAGGGAACACAGATTTAATCAGTTTAGAATTTTTAAAAACTAGACAGGCATACCAATTGCATCTAAAATGACAATAGCTTAACAATTCCTTCTCTTAGTTTTTTTCCTTAATGAGTGACTTACAATATTCATATTAGCTTCTGGATTTGTTGAGCTTCCTTCATTTTGACTACCATATATAGGTCCAAGAAGAAGCATCCAGCATGTTGCTGTTAAAAGCTGCCACATTTGGAATCTGCCTGGGAAAGGAAATATTAATATGTTTGTCATCAAAGAGAATTCTACAAGTGAAACTCAGTGTAATCTTTCTATAACACTACTGAGAGAGGGAGTAGAAAGATGCTTCTAGGTTATGTCTTAACAAGTAGTATACTTAATTATTCAAGACTCATCCTATGAAAAATCTGAAGTGGTGAATTTTTAGTAAGAAAAAAAAGAAAGAAGAAAGCGAGGAAAGAAGAAATGAAGAAACCAACATCAATTAAATCTCCAATAGATAACCAAACAAAAGGAGACGTATAATTCACAGAAAAATGTAATGGCAAATGTGTTAATCAAAGCACATTTAATATCTCTAGTTATCAGATAAATTAGTACTCTTCTGATGGTGGGAGTGAGCACTAGCACAACCTTAATGGAAAGAGATTTATTAACATGCACTGTGAATATTTATACCCCTCACTCAGTATAATTCTATTTCCAAAAGTCTATCCAAAAGAAAAAAATATATATACAAGCATCATTTATAAAATTATCCCCTTGGGGCTTCCCTGGTGGCGCAGTGGTTGAGAGTCCGCCTGCCGATGCAGGGGACACGGGTTCGTGCCCCGGTCTGGGAAGATCCCACATGCCGCGGAGCGGCTGGGCCCGTGAGCCATGGCTGTTGAGCCTGTGCGTCCGGAGCCTGTGCTCCGCAACGGGAGAGGCCACAACAGTGAGAGGCCCATGTAACGCAAAAAAAAAAAAAAAAAAAAAAAAAAAAAATTATCCCTTATTGTCTATCTTAACATAGTGAAATTTGCTAAAATAAGACATTGATAAAATAAATTATGGGAGCAGAAGAAAGGAATTATTCAGCCACCAAGTATTATGTTTTTGTGTGATATATGAATTCCTATCATATAATATTAAGGGCAAAACAATGTAACTTGTACATACATTTTGATAACAAAATATAACAAGAAAAAAAAGGACTAAGCATCAAATTTTAATTATGGTTAATCTAGGTGGTAACTATTTGGGTGATTATTTTCTCTTTTTTAAAGAATTCTCCATACTTTCTAAATTTTCTATATCCAGTATTATTTTATCATAAGAAGGAAGTTATTTTTCAAATAGAAAATCGTGAAAATTAAGGGGGGAAAAGATGACATGTATTCCTCATTTGGCTTTTTTTTTTTTTTCCTCATTTGGCTTTGAAACTACTTCAGTTTAAAAACAAACAACAACTGCAAAAGTAACAGAGGGGGACATTTTGCAGGAGACTTCCCATTAACTACTATATAAAATGAAGATCTTCAAATTATGTTAGAAAACACACTATCTGCTAATCTGTGTTGTTTTCCTTTAGAAAGAGATAAAGACAAAATTTAAGCCAAAGTAAGTTTAGCTCCAAAGCAAATGCCCTTATGACAGGATTATGCGTTTGCTTAGGCCAGGCAAATAAGAAGTGTGTATACACGTAGTCTTCTCTTGGTATCCGGGTGAGATCAGTTCCAGAACTCCCCCACTTACCTCCCCCATGGAAACCAAAATCCACAGATGCTCAAGTCACTTATGTAATTGTCATAGTATTTGCATATAACCTGTCCACATCCTCCTGATATTTTAAGTTATCTCTTTATTACTTATAATATGTAAGTATTATAATGCCATGTAAATGCTATATAAATGGTTGTAAATACAGTGTAAATGCTATGTAAATAGCTGTAACACACGGAAAATTCAAGTTTTGCTTTTTGGAACTTTCTGGAATTATTTTTCTGAATATTTTCTATGTGGAGCTCACAGATATGAAGGGCTGAATGTCTACTATGGGGTTCTGTAAAGCAGAACAGTCACTTCTCTCTCTTCTCTGTGCTTTCAACACCACTTCCCCTACTTCATTTTTTTCTTTTCTCTTTCTTTGTCAAATTGCTCCCATTCTACATTTCGAATAGATTTTTATATCAAATTAACATATAAGAGAGATGGCAAATCTCACCCTGTAGGAAATGGAAGGATTTTTCAGATTATGCCTTTACTATTCTGTTACAGAAAATTCCATGAGCTCCTCTCTTGGATTTATCCAAGTCATAATCTCTGTTGACTATATGTATTAATATAATTAATCTATACCATAATTAATATGATTAACTATATATGAATTAGGTAGTACATATGTAATTTTATATTAATGTAATATATTTATATATAACTAATATTGATTAATATAGCCAAATTCTGGTGAAACTCTATTATAATATGGTAGTGATAATAATACCACCACAATAATTATTGTTACTATTACAACTTGTTTTGAGCACCTATTATGTGCCAAATAAAGTATCAGACATGATTGTGATTATCTCATTTTATTCTCAAAATAATCCCAAGGGATAAGATATATTATTCCTTTTTTTTTTTTTTTTTTTTTTTTTTTGTGGTACGCAGGCCTCTCACTGCTGTGGCCTCTCCCGTCGCGGAGCACAGGCTCCGGACGCATAGGCTCAGCGGCCATGGCTCACGGGCCCAGCCACTCCACGGCATGCAGGATCCTCCTGGACCAGGGCACGAACCCGTGTCCCCTGCATCGGCAGGCGGACTCCCAACCACTGCACCACCAGGGAAGCCCTATTATTCCATTTTTATTTCAAGTGAGACCTGGTCTTGCATTCAAGTCATTTGCCTGAGGTCAAAGAGGTAGTGATGGAGCCAGGATCTGAACTCAGTTTGTCTCACTCTAAAGGAAATGCTCTGAATCATTATGCTGTTAACCACTCAGTCCATTCAGAATAGACATACTAGGGTTCTCTGCTAATCACCTGATTAGTGTTACCTGTGGCCTATACACCACAGGGATCATAATCACCATTAAAAACAATAAAGACTTTTAGAGCCCACCCCAGCCAAACCGGATGAGAATCTATAGGGGTGTGGCCAGGGATCTGCATTTTAAACCCTCATTTCAAGGGATTCATGTGCATTCCCAACGTGTGAAAGACAGACTGACTGGATTCCTTGAGAGGAGAAAATGTTTCATTCTCACTTTTGTCTCTCTGAGACCCAGCATGAAGGTTTTGAGAAATAAAATATTGCCTGCCATATCAGTAAACAAAGGATGTCACAGTCATCAGCGACTGCAGCCCTTCAATGGCGAGCAGGTGAGTCCTGAGGGAACTCAGGAAGGAAACAAAGAATACCTGCCATCTAGCAGGCATCAGACTGCAGCCATTCCAAAAGTGAGCCCTGAGGAAACTCAGGATGTGGAAACACAGGATACTGGCCACAGAGAGCTGAGGTGCATATCAAAGGAATGATTTCAGTGAGCCCAGACTCTTGCATCTTCCCATAAATAGAAATGTGCTAAATTCCTTAACTTGAGAGGTCTAGTTTTCTTTCATTAACAGTTTCTTTTGTTCTTACTACCTGCTCTTTGTTGCAAAACTCCTATACATCCTAGCTCCCCCCTCGCCTCCTCGGAGCAGTTTTCTCAGGGTTACTTGAGATGCTGACTCCGGGGCTTGAAGTCCTCAGTATGCCCACTCAATAAAACATAACTCTCAGCTTTTAGGTTGTGTATATATCTTTTAGTCGACACTTCCTATAAATGTTTGCCAAATAGACAGATGGATGAAAGAGAGAATGAGTACATCATTTAATCTTAAAGACTATCCCAAATTGACTCACTATTTTGTATCATATCTTTCTTGCCTGCTTTCATTTTACCCCACTGCATTGCTACTCTTTTTTTGACAGTGAGAGCTGATTAATACCTTAGTTCAGGTCTGTATCTTTCGGGAAGGTAGTAGGGAAATTTTAAAATATTAGTCTTTTCTCTCAAGACATTTACAATTTAGATGCTCCAACATCTGTTGAGTGATTGATACTTGAGGCCTCTAGGTTACAATCATTGGCAAGTGACCCTGGGACCCCTGAGTTAGAGCAGATCTGACCCTCTTCTAAAAAGGGCAGGCTGGAGAGCTTGTGTGGCTTGTAATGATGCAGGGAGGAGGGCTGTGTGCTGCTTATAGGAATAGCTGTAGTCTAGTCCCCAGTGATGGAACAAGAATGTGTACTAGTCATGACACGTTGTATTTTGCAGCCATGACATAAAGCCCATTCGCCTACCTTTGTTTTGTTCTTCTGTGTAATGGATCTGGGTGTGGAAAGGTGACACACCCAGGCAAGAGGTGTCTCTGTGTTATATTTTCTAAAGAGTAGTATGTTCTAACCAAACAGCCTTTGTTCAGGCACTTCTCACCAGGGCTGTGCTTACCTGTGCTTCCTAGGTGTGTGTTTGTAATAGGGAAGAACAAATCTGACTCCATGTTGGATCTGTTTCTTTTACTTCAACCTTTGCTTTCTGTTGCTTTTGTTGCAAGTTACTGTAATCACTGAAAGGATGTTGTCTGCAGCTATAAGCATACATAATGGCCTGTCTCAGGGAACCCTGCCCCCTCTGCCTGAATGTTAAACTAAAGTACCTTTGTTCAGCTCACAGGGAAACATCCTGACCCTGCCCACCTGTGAATGGCTGCAGGAAAGAAGAAATTAACACATCCCCTCCCTGAGTCTGGTGAAACCAGGAGATATTATGCAAGACTTATGGCCTTTTTACTTTACCTGCTCACCTCCCCCATCTCTGTTCTATAAAAGAAGCTAGCATCCAGACCCCGGTAAGATGGTTCTCTAGGACTCTAGTCCACCATCTTCTCGGATGCCTGGCTTTCTGAATAAAGCCGCTGTTCCTTGCCTCAACACCTTGGCTCCCGATTTATTGGTCTGTCGTGTGGTGAGCAGTGAGCTTGGACTTTGTAACATGTTTACCTGCTCTGCCTGATCTGAGCCTCACAATATTTACTATAATTGTTGGGTAAATCCACCTGATTCAGGCACTTCTACTTAATGATACTCCAACAATCCTCTAATCTCTTTGACCTGTTTCTAGGATAGCTTCCTGATGAATGCATCCTACATTGACCTCCTGCTGATTCACACTAATGTTTATATGGATGTTTGACTAAGAAGAGAGAAGATGTAAATTCCAGGGGACTTTTAGTCCTTAAAGAGGAGACCCTTATCTTCAAGAACCCAGACTAAATCAATATAGATTTATTTATTATAGGTATATATATATATATATATATATATATATAAAATCTACACAGACTGTATTGGTTTATTACTCTAAAGCATTTCACATTGCTTTCCTATAAAACATGACTCTTATAAGATGCTATTTGTAAAAAAAGAACTCATGGAAAACATACATTACAATATTTAGACATAAATATATGTTTTTTAGACTATATATATGTATATATACAAGCTATATACATGAGTTGCTTGGAGAGTCTTAATTTACAATATCATAATTAAGACTCAATATGGTCCTGCAATCAAGACTCTGTTTAACTTATTTAATTTACTTTTCCATAGTCTTATTTGCTCTTAGAATTTTATCATTTGAATAACACCAATTAAACATAATTTGACCCATATTTTCCAAGGAATACACTTGGGAAATTCTAGTTTGATATTTATTTCTTTTTCTATTCATTATACACTATGATAAAAGTGAATTAAAAGGACTTCCCTGGTGGCGTGGTGCTTAAGAAACTGCCTGTCAATGCAGTGGACATGGGTTCAAGCCCTGATCTGGAAGATTCCACATGCCACGGAGCAACTAAGCCCATGTGCCACAACTACTAAGCCTGTGCTCTAGAGCCCACGAGCCACAACTACTGAGCCCACGTGCCACAACTAGTGAAGCCCACGTACCTAGAGCCTGTGCTCTGCAACAAGAGAAGTCACTGTAATGAGAAGCCTGCACACCACAAGGAAGAGTAGACCCCACTCGCCGCAACTAGAGAAAGCCTGCACGCAGCAACAAAAACCCAACACAGCCAAAAATAAATAAATAAAATAAATAAATTTATTAAAAAAAATATTTAAGGAAGAAATTGTTACAATTAAGAAAAAAAAAAAAACCAAAATGCTAAGAACAGTGTTGTTATATTTACAGAGTTTTTAAGAACATCCTTATCTTATGTCCCAGAGGTTCTGCTCAATAAGTTTATACTAAGAGGATAAATTCTCAGTTTGAATGTGGAGGAGAGCCCTTTGTATAAAATTACTTTAATGCTTGTTATTTATCATAAAAAATTAAAAACATATTTTTAGTTATAAAGGGTTGCTTAAATAAACTATAATGTTAATTAAATTTTGTAGATAAAGTCATTAAAATGTATATGAAAACTATATAATAACATGAAAACAAACTTGTAATATTATGTTAAATGGGGAAAAAATTATTGTTTGGAGGAAGGGTTAGTCTTCATGCCAGGGTATGCAATGACTTTCCACGAATACATACACACATAAATAGTTTTCAAAAAATCAAATTCTAGATCTTTCACTCTCATATATATTCTCTCCTAAAATTCATATGGCCCGAGATTTCTAAATTCAAGGAGATCCTCGTTTTCTAACTCTACAAAGGTAAGGTGAAACTCTCTCCTCTTTTGAATCTTAACTACGATGAATTGTCCCAGGTTGTAAAAAAATCCGAGGTCCCTCACAAAGGAACACTTCACAATATTGACATGGGTATTGGGAAAAGGAGAGTTTAATCAAGTATCAATCCTTTTTCAAAAGCAACTATCTCTGCAAATCTTGTAGTTTCTAATTCTTTGCTTTCAAAACACTGAAAAAAGATCTACTTGAGTTGTTAGGAGGTAAATCATTAAAAACTGTTTTTGTAGATGCATCACTGTGATTAGTGATACAGAACTTCGAAAAGTTCAGAGCTGAATGGCATTAGGTAAACATGGTTTTTCAGCAATTTACATCTGTCGAATAAATGGAAAAGAATTGATTCTAAATTTTGTGTCATCTGTGAATAAATAGTAATTGTCATTGGGTGTATGAATTAAAAGGAAAAGTTTCATTCATGTCATTAAGAGATTCATTGCTACTAAAATTTTATTTTAATGCTTAATAATTATTCATTGAACTTTTAATATATTTATGATCATTTTGTGTGTGTGTGTGTGTGTGATACGCAGGCCTCTCACTGTTGTGGCCTCTCCCATTGCGAAGCACAGGCTCTGGACGCACAGGCTCAGCGGGCATGGCTCACAGGCCCAGCCGCTCCGCGGCATGTGGGATCTTCCCAGACCAGGGCATGAACGCGTGTCCCCTGCATCGGCAGGCAGACTCTCAACCAGTGCGCCACCAGGGAAGCCTTATTTATGATCCTTTGACCAACTGTATTCTAATAAAAATTACAAAGACAAATCATTAAAAAATTAAAAGAAAAATGCAACCTTATAAGAAGTGAAAACAATTTAAATTTTAATGTATATCCACTTTTTAGTTCCAGAGAAGAAAGATCAATTGATCAATAAAAGACTTTTTAAGCATATAAATAAATGACACTAGAATATATATTTATGGAAATATATAAAACACCTGTAAGAAAAAAGTGGAATGGAAATATGAATTCAATAAGAAAGCAAAAGATATAAATTTTTTTTTTTTTTTTTTTGCGGTACACAGGCCTCTCACTGTTGTGGCCTCTCCCGTTGTGGAGCACAGGCTCGGGACGCGCAGGCTCAGTGGCCATGGCTCACGGGCCCAGCCGCTCCGCGGCATGTGGGATCTTCCCGGACCGGGGCACGAACCCGTGTCCCCTGCATCGGCAGGGAAGCCCAAGACATAAAATTTTAATCCATTAATTAAAATATTTTTTTCAATGGATGATCTTGGATATTAAAAAACTACTCTATTGAATATATTTTTAAAATTGTATAACGATTTCAATTTAAACTGGCAATATTTGTGAGGTACCTTAAAGTACATCCTTTGAAACTATTTAGAATTATGATAAAAATTTTTCATATGTCAGCCTAAAAATATGTAAACATTTATAGAGTTTTGCAAAATTTGTTTGGGCCTATAGTAGTAAAACCAAATTTTAAGCAACTACAATTTTATTTTTTGAATATCTCCAACAAATAAGCAAATCAAAAAAGTATGATCTTCAGAAACTCTGGAAGAATTACTGCAAAACGATAATGGTTTTATCCAAATAGTAGGAATAACAATTTTCCTTCTTCTACTAGTTTACTTCTTGGTTACATATTTTCCTCAATGACTTTATTAGTTTGAATTATTCTTACAATAAAAATATACTAAAATATTTATTATAGTGAATATTTATGATATAAAATATAATAATATACTTACACTAAATAAAAATACTTAGAAATAATTAGGTGTAAATTTAAATGCAGTGAACTCTGAATAAAGGCTCTAGAAGTCTTCTTATGAGGCAAAGTCCACAAGTTTTAGTACGTCCACCTTGTTATAACCATTTTGGCAGTTCCTCATAGTTTTTCTTAATAATGATATTTTTGTCAGTGACACAAATAACTGGGTTTGCCAGAAGCCTGCTGTCTGTCAATTAAAATATTTTGGCCTCTGACACAAGTTCTCTTTCTAGCTGACACTTTTAATCTAAAACTGATTAGGGTGTTTACAAATCTTAGATTCTGTTTTGCCCTTACCTCAGCATCTTTCACAAAACTCTGATATTCTCATCTGTTACCAAAGTATAGTGACTCACAAGGTTACACAACTATTGGTAGCAAAGTTAATCAGAATCTAGATCTAAATTACTTCTCTGTTTTCTGAATTCCCCCACCCACAGAGTGAAAGAGTTAATAAATCAGGAAGATTAATGAGGCTATGAACAAGTGAAAGAAAGGAAATGATTACACAATCGGATGTCCAGGCCTGAAAATTTCAGATTTGAGGACTAAGTATTTTTGTATCAAAGGAAGAAGGAGTAGGCAGCTGTGATAGGACCTTCAAATAGCACTGAGAGGCTTTTTAGAGCCCAGAGCTATTGCTCTGTGCTCCAACCCCAGAGGCATCAGAAGACAAAAGAGTACTAGGGTGACTGGGGAAGAACAGACACAAAAGAGACAAGAAAAATAAATAGCAAATATCTAGAAGGCGCTAATTTTCATGGCTCTTCTACAATATTAAGGAAGAAGCACTTGCTCTGCTTGGCAAAATAGCCTCTGAAAGATAGCTGTGTTAAAATTTTTAATATAAAATAAATAGCAAAAGAGGAGCTGTGGAGGAAATAAAATTTCCCTCAATTTCTTTTTAGACATAAGATAGGCCAATGAAGAAATATTAAAGCAAGCTGCTTTACAGTAAAATGACTCCTTTAATATCATATTCCTATCCCCAAATTTAATTCCACACTATCATATTTCCTGCCTGAAGTGTTAAGTGTGCTAAAGTGACTATATATTTGATATATGTGATTATATATCTTTTTCAGACATGAGGAAAATCTGGTGACAACTTCTTTCTTAATTCTGGAAACAGAAAATAAAGAATAAGTATTAAAAAAAAAATGGGGCTTCCCTGGTGGAGCAGTGGTTGAGAGTCTGCCTGCCGATGCAGGGGGCACGTGTTCGTGTCCCAGCCTGGGAAGATCCCACATGCTGCGGAGAGGCTAGGCCCGTGAGCCATGGCCGCTGAGCCTGCGCGTCCGGAGCCTGTGCTCCACAACAGGAGAGGCCACAACAGTGAGAGGCCCGCGTATGGCAAAAAAAAAAAAAAAAAGAATAAGTATATTGTAAAAGCAACCAAACAAAAAATAACAGCCTTTTGGCTTTGATATATAGAATTAAAGGACAATCATTTGATCTCTCAACATCTCGGCTGGGGGTTATTAGTCCATCAGGTTGGCTCATCCTTATCTCCCTAGACTTGAATGCAGGTCTGCAATTATGAGGACTGGAAGAGCATGTACTCTTACATAACATCAACATTAATATGAACCACTTTTTCACACAACACTCAGCAAGGCTATTTATTGTGAAGCAGCTGGAAGGAAACAGCAGGTCCTTCACAAACTATAAGGGTCCATCAGCAGGCATATCACTTAGTACAGTGATTCCTGCTGATTCCTGCCACATTTCCCTTCAGATGACCTTGCTCCTAAGAAAGAATATTCAGGCTCAAGGCCATTGGAATGAGACAATAAAGGGCTTTTTGAAAACGTTAAACATTTTAAAAACATTATTTAAATATTATTTCCCAAAGTCCTAGATGCAATCCCAAAGAAAGGTCTCTTAAATTCTTAAAAGTATCTTTCACTAGTATTTCCAGGTATCCATATGTGTTATCACCTCTCACTGAGATTCAAAAATAGCAACGTCTGCTTTGTTAACTGCTACAGCTTTCTGAAAGGGGAAACTCATCATAACATGCCTGGAAAACTCTCCAGTATATCTTCTCCAACTGGAGTGGTCACATTCTACTCTTGCTATGTTTTGCTATCAAAACACAATGTTCCTCACCAACAATTAAAGTTCTGTACCTCCAAATATTTTCCACGTCTCACTGAAATACCATGATCCAGACTCTGCAAATAGACCAATAGTCATTACCCAGTCTCTGAAGTCTCCGGGTGTCTGTCTTCAAGTCCTGGGAGCTTCAGATAGATTTCAGCTCCTTTAAGAGACAGCTGTCAATAGAGCATGGTCTGTTTGATACAGCCCAGAACATGTTGCAACCAGGAATTTCTCAACTGGAGGCAGATTAATCATGACTTGAAAACCAGAAATTTCTCAACTGGAGGCACATTAATCATGACTTGAAATGCAACACATGCTACCCAGACAACATTGTTAGGTGAGTCCTTAGCCAGTGATGAAAAAAGAGTTGTAACGGACCAAAGTCCCTGCTCTTGCCAAGCCAGTCCCTGAGTTGTGTGCTTCAAGGGCTAAATGGATTGAAAGCTTCTCAGCAGAATGTAGACTCTCCATTCAGAAAATAATTTTCACCCAACGATGGCTGCAATGACCCAGTCATATAAGCATATCTATAAAGCGCCTAAACCCTCTGCATCATCCAACCACAACACCTGTAATGCTGTTCATTCCCAATTACTGTTTTAGCTTTCCTAAATTTTCTCTACCTTGCTCTATAAATTGCATATTAGAACTGGTAGGAAGCACAGAACATGTTGTTTCCAATCCTTTCAACTAGAGCCTAGAAAAACAATGTCTCATTTAAGATCTCCACCTAGCTAAAGGCAAAAAACAACCAAACAAGCAAACACAAAACAAAACAAAACAAACAAAAAGAGTTTTTCTCCTACTCTCTAACCAGTCTCTTTCCTACCATGTAAGCAGCCCCTGTGTCTGCACTGGGCAGAGGAGGTTTGGTGTTAGATAACCTGTAAAAAAATTTTAGGATTGCATAGATTTCTATTTTACACTTTCATACTTACAAGAGTGCAGATCTAATTTGTTTAAAATAAACCAATCAAACTTCTAAAATGATCCAAAATTAACGTTTGACATGCATAAAATCATCTGAAGAGGAGGAAGAGAATTCTGGAATTATTTCCTGAATTTTCATCATTGATTCAGGAATATCTATGTCAACTCAACTCATAGGAGATGGCTGCAAATAGTCTCAGAAGTTGCATTTTGGTCAGGCAGCCAGAATTTAGTGGGAAGAGGCTGATTTAAAACATCTTCAAGTTTTTCTGGATTGTGTCAATTTGTAATTAGATTGGAGTTGATTTGATTCAAAATTGTAGTTGGAATTGGTTTTGCTTCTGTTACTCTAATGGTTTCAGCAGTTTAATTAAAATTGTTTAGAGATTTATTTGCTTTATTAGAAAAGTTTTGTACCCCTATGGTTTTAATAGTCAATTACACTTTCAAGCAATACATTCTGCTAACATGTCATTTTGAGTCTCTAAAAGAGAAACAAAACCAAATGGAAAGATAGTACATATGTTGGCAATACATAAGCAACTGGAATCCAGTCTAGAAAATCAGATTATGATTTTGAGCAAAAGAAATGGGAAGGTGAGGTTTCCAAGCATTGCATAGTTGATGTTGAACATCTTACCAAAATTTTCTGCAGTGCATCCTTTGGCAAAGGAAATCCAGATCATTGTCATTGGGAAAGTTTTATAGTGAATGAGTTATTTATCCATGTAAGGGCCCTCTACTGTTTTGTTCACTCTTATTTCATATAATTTGCCTTTAATCTTTGTCTCCGATCTCCACTCCTACATTTTCAACCTCCATTTTATCCAAAAGAGCCATTGTAACATAGCATCGTATATGAGCTTTTCATATCATATTTTGTAATAAATCTCATTCTGTCCCCTGCTTTTCTTACTCTGTATTATGCTTGTGAATGGGATGGGATACAGTGCCCAGTTAAAACACTTGCATGCTTTGGCATATCATGAAGTGAAATCACCTAGGATTTTGCAAGCCCCAAATATCTCTTCTTTAAATTTTATAGGGCCTTTTTTATAAACAACTTTCCTTTTTGACGATAGCCATTCTGGCAGGTGTGCAGTGATAGCTCATTGTAGTTTTGATTTTCACTTCTCTGATGATGAACTATGTTGAGTATCTTTTCATGTGCCTGTTGTTCATCTGTATGTCTTGTTTGGAAAAATGTCTATTTAGGTCTTCTGCCCATTTTTTTTTTAAATCAGTTTTTTTTTTTTTTTTTTTTTGGATGTTGAGTTGTATGAGTTGTTTACATATTCTGGACATTAACCAGTCATATCATTTGCAAATATTTTCTGCCATTCAAGCCTATGATGACTGTCTCTCCTTTGCCCACATCTATCCCACTTCTTCTTTCCTAGCTTAAAGTGCAGCCAGTCAGGAAATCTCTAGATCTTTAGCCTTCCAGGTGGAGTCAGATATCAGGTTGCTGTTTCCCAAAGTGCAGGGTATATACATTACCCTCTCCAAGTTGCCCTGTTGAAGTTCTTTCCTTGGTCCTGAACTGAGGGACAGGCACTTACATCTTTTAAAATGTGTTTTAAGGCTATCAAATTTTTTAAAAGTGTAGCATAGTATAAGAATTGACCACAGATTTACAAAGCAGAACAGATAGACTAAAAGCAATTATAAGATAGAAAAACATGATGTATAATACATTGTAAGATATGTAATAAAAATAATATACATTCAGTGGAGAAAAAAAAGGTACATTTATGTTAAAGGCTAAAATGGCAAAACAAATTGGATAGGTCTTGGGATCTTAGAGGAAAATCATCACACTTAGAAAGAAAGAATCATTATAAAACATTCTCAAATTTTGAGATGATAGAAAACCTATCCAAAATTGACACTGAGGGGGAGAAAAAATACTTTTCCCTCTAACCTTGTAGGTTCTTGGCTGAGAGACCCCTGTAATAAAAGACAGATTAACAAGAGAAAAAACAAACAAGTTTCATAACGTGTATACCTCCTGCATACAACATAGGAGAGACCCCGGAAAACTGAGTAACTCCCAAAAATGGCTCAAGCCATGACCTTAAATACCACCTCAAGCTAAAGACGAAACGAGATCTTGGAAGGGGGCAGCAATTACGAGAGGTGAACAGCAAAGCACAGTAACAAGGGGAAGGTAGTTATGCACAGTTAAGTTGTTGTCTTCTCCATACCTAAGAGTGTCTAGAGATTTAGAGTCATTCTTCTCTTTCTAGTACTACAGAGAGGGAGACTGCCTTACCAATGGAGATTTCCCTTATAAATGTAAATGTCTCTTACAAAATGGTAATTTCTACTCAGTTTTTAGAGCCTTTCCTATGTGTACTGTTTCTTAAAAATAATCAGCCTAAAATAATCATTATGCCAAAGAGTCATATCTTGGGGTGACAAATTTTGCTCCCCTTTGACACCGTTAGTCACAAATCAGAATCTGGATTTGGGTCCAGCTCTAAAGCATATGTTCTAATATTCTGCCTTGTAATAAAGAAAAAAAATATATGGATTAAACAGGGGGGGAAAAAATCTTCTCATAAGCCTATGTTTAGGTCTTCTGTATAAACTAACCAAGACTTTAAGATCAGTAAGTATTTTAAAATATTTTAATGGTCAAAATACTTTTATTAAGAGCTCAAATGTTTGGCTGTGCTATTTGGCTCAGTCACTTCAGACTGACAGCACAGTTATCCCCAAAAGTGCTCAGTAATCAGCCTAAATGCATTTCCCTAATTGTGGAATGCACTGAGTTCAACTTTAAAATACAGGAGGAACTATACCTTGGATCATTTGCAACTTGGGTTCAGGAAATACTTTTGAATGAGCATATTTGCCTTAATAACTTGAGAACACATAAGAATGACTCTGTACTGGAATCTTGCGGCACTTGCAGAACAAGTGGCAGGTATTTTTAACCACCTTCCTATATCCTTGATGATCAGGGCTCCTCTGGAAAGATTTGTCTTTCTGATTCCACCATGTTGTTTATTCAATGGATATAATAAAGATTCCAGAAAGAGCTTTTAATTGTTAATAAGAATAGTTGGCTCATAGGTGATGTAAATGAAATCAAATTCTGACATGGGTAAAGGAGTAACCAAACAAGTCCAGGAAGAAAACCTCCTCATTACATCCTAATTATTCCTGAAAGCATATCTCGATATTTTGATGAGAGGGTGGAAATTCAGGGAACGACAACAACTTCATCTTCTTTTTTTTTTTTTTTTTTGTGGTATGCGGGCCTCTCACTGTTGCGAGGCACAAGCTCTGGACGCGCAGGCTCAGCAGCCATGGCTCACGGGCTCAGCAGCCATGGCTCACGGGCCCAGCCGCTCCGCGTCATGTGGGATCTTCCCGGACCAGGGCGTGAACCCGTGTCCCCTGCATCAGCAGGCAGACTCTCAACCACTGCGCCACGAGGGAAGCCCGACAACAACTTCTTAAATATTGTTCAAAACAAAATTTAACTGAGTAAATTTGAAGATCTAATTGGGTTTATTCAATGATTTATGAATCAGCATCATCTTCCCTAGAAAATAGAAAGGATCTCCAAAGAGCTACAGAATGGGAAATGCTTTTAAGGGCAGAAAGGGGATGGAACAAGAAAGTCTTAAAAATGAAAGAATTATTTCCCCAGGCAAGGCCACTTTCCTTCGGGGGAAGGCAGGGGTCTATCAGGTGGATTACCTCATTAATGCTGGCCATGTAATTCCAGATGGTCTGGTTAAATTTCACATTCCTGGGAAAGGTTGAAACTGCAATTAAGTCTTGGTTTGCTGACATGGGACTTGGCACAAGTGACTTCATTTTGAGCCTTTTTTTTAAAACACTTCCCCACTTTTGATCAGATTCTCAAACTAATGGAGAGATGTGATCAAAATTTAAGATACCAGTGCCACTTGCAGCTACTGCTCTGGAGTTCTCCCAGTTTTTGCTGATCCTCAGTGTGGTATTCACAGGTCATGACTTTTTTTGTTGAATCTCTGTTGTAGTCCCAGGTCACAGTTTCAGGTTCACTCTTATTTTAGTTGATCATTCTCTTCATTCCATTTTTGATGTTTCTGTCTTAAGGAGACCATATGCTTGAACTTAGTGGCTGTAACATGCATTTAAAGCCTTTGAAAGAGTACATTGCACCAGTAGAACTACCATGATTATTATAAACAGAATAATTCTTGATGTCTGGAGTGCACTTGGAGGCTATGGTTGCCAAGACCCAAACCAATCAAAATCAGATAAGTCAAAGAAAGACCCCATTGAGGGAGTAGTCTTTTTAAGCTAACTGGTTTGCTCAGTGATCTTATGTAACTGAATTTCAACATCCCCAGAAACATCAATCCAGGTATAGCAGGCGATATTGATCACAGCACAGACAACTCTTTGCTCAGCTAAAAGATAATTCAGGGCTAAGGTATTACAAGAACAACTTTGTCCAGTGAGTCTAAGGATTTTCATTGGGCAGCTATTGTTTTAGCTATCCCCAGTACTTTCAAGAGTTAAGGAAGGCTTCCTGATTATAGCTTATTTGCAGGCATACCTCAGAGGTATTGTGGGTTCAGTTTCAGATCACTTGCAATAAAGTGAATATCACAATACACCAAGTCACATAATTTTATTTGCTTTCCCAGTGCATATAAAAGTTATGTTTATACTATACTGTAGTCTATTAAGTGTGCAATAGAATTATGTCGAAAAAAATGGACTTACCTAAATTTAAAAATCTTTTATTGCAAAAATGTGCTAACCATCACCTGAGCCTTCAGTGAGTTGTAATATTTTTGCAGTAGTAACATAGTTTCATTATAGGTTATGGGAAAAGGCCAAAAATTTAAATGAAATTCTTTTAAATATCTTGTCTGTTTTCAGCTGGGGCAAATAATAAATATTTCTGCAGTATTGAACAACTTTTTTTTGAATTTTACTTTATTTTTTATACAGCAGGTTCTTATTAGTTATCTATTTTATACATATTAGTGTATATATGTCAATCCCAATCTCCCAACTCATCACCCCCCACCCCCAGCCCCTGCCACTTTCCCCTCTTGGTGTCCATACGTTTGTTTCTCTACATCTGTGTCTCTATTTCTGCCCTGCAAACCAGTAGTATTGAACAACATCTTGAACTCGTGATATCCCCAGTAAGGGTGCAAAAGGTTTTATTTTACTCTTTCTACCTGGTACTACAGACAGAGATCTGGGACAGCTGACTCTGGTAAGAATTCTCACCCTTTGTGAGCTTCTGTTAGTTTTCCCAGGATACCATCTGTAGCTTAGGTACCCACCAGAATTTGGAAGGTTTTTTTAAATTAATTTTAATTTTAGTTTTCTTTTGACTATTTCAGGAAATAACTAGCAGTTTACTAGAAAATCCTTCAGAGTCCTGTTGACCCTGGGAGGGACCATACAGGGGCTGTCCTTTAAGGTTAGATGTGAGGGTGCCTTTAAGGGTAGATATGACTGTCACTAATTTGGTGACCTTTTATTTACAATCTTGTAGTCTCTTTAGAATGGACAGGCAATTTAGACAGAGATTTACTGGAATGAGTAGTCAAAAGAAAGAGGATAGAGGAGAGCAGTAGGAGTGACATCAGTCTCTTGTCTTTTGTTTTGGGTACTTCTTGTGTCTTTAATTTTCATTAGCCTTTGCAACAATTTTTTTAATGAAGCAATTTCAATTATGAAGAATCCCATTCAGTTTGTTTACTTTGGGAATCTTATTTTCAAGTGTGTGTTTTGTTTTTTACATCTTTATTGGAGTATAATTGCTTTACAATGGTGTGTTAGTTTCTGCTTTATAACGAAGTGAATCCGTTATACATATACATATGTTCCCATATCTCTTCCTTCTTGCATCTCCCTCCCTCCCACCCTCCCTATCCCACCCCTCTAGGTGGTCACAAAGCACCGATATGGGGAGGGCAAGTGTGCTTTTTAAATAATCTTATTTAATTGGAATGTTCCTCATAATGGCCATGGTAATTTCCCTGAGGGCTGCCGGTAATTTGGTAGGACTCTTAGCTGCAAATAAGGAGAACCCATATGTCTGTCCAGCCACATCTTGGGGTCCCCAACCTGATGGTTACCAAGCTAAGTTCTGAGGAAACAAAATAAAGATCTTGTCTAAAATCTAGTTGCTCTGAGTAAGATTTTGTCACTTTCATAGACATTTATACCTTCTAGGACCATAGTTCTTAGACATAAAATAAGCAGGTGTGCTGGAAGGTGGCATGCTTAACTCTTTAGAATTTAAGGGTCCCATCTTTTATTATTTATTTATTTATCTATTTTAGTGAAGTTTTGGGAGCTCTCAGAGCCAAACTAATACTTAAAAGGTATGCACCACTGGGTTGGGAATTGTGTGATGTTTTACAGTGTAACTTGTTGCATAAAATTTTTCTTGAGGTTGGTGGGTTACCTAGTGTCAATCTAGCCCACTCTGTGATCAATATGTCCTAACATGGGAGTCTTTAGATTAGGTGGTAAGTGCTCTAACAGCTTCTAAATACTCAATCCATGCCCACCAATTTTTGTGGCTTTTTGGCTTTTAAGAGAACAGTATGGAAGTTCCTTAAAAAACTAAAAATAGAACTACCATATGACCCAGCAATCCCACTACTGGGCATATACCCTGAGAAAACCATAATTCAAAAAGAGACATGTACCAAAATGTTCATAGCAGCCCTATTTACAATAGCCCAGAGATGGAAACAACCTAAGTGTCCATCATCGGATGAATGGATAAAGAAGATGTGGTACATATATACAATGGAATATTACTCAGCCATAAAAAGAAATGAAATTGAGCTATTTGTAATGAGGTAGATAGACCTAGAGTCTGTCATACAGAGTGAAGTAAGTCAGAAAGAGAAAGACAAATACTGTATGCTAACACATATATATGGAATTTAAGAAAAAAAATGTCATGAAGAACATAGGGGTAAGACAGGAATAAAGACACAGACCTACTAGAGAATGGATTTGAGGATATGGGGAGGGGGAAGGGTAAGCTGTGGCAAAGTGAAAGAGCGGCATGGACATATATACACTACCAAACGTAAGGTAGATAGCTAGTGGGAAGCAGCCGCATAGCACAGGGAGATCAGCTCGGTGCTTTGTGACCGCCTGGAGGGGTGGGATAGGGAGGGTGGGAGGGAGATGCAAAAGGGAGGGGATATGGAAACATATGTATATGTATAACTGATTAAATTTGTTATAAAGCAAAAAAATAAAAAATAAAAAAATTAAAAAAAAAAAAGATTCCCATTGACAGTAGCCTTTAACTATACAAAAGAAAGCAAACAAACATGTGTATCTTAATATATCAGGTAACCAAGAGATGTTGCTACATCCTGGCCAAGAGAAGGCCCTGTGTTTACCACCACCAACTCCTACCATGGAAACTTGGACTGGGGAAAGGATGGATTGGGGACTGTGAACTGGGGGCTCCACATTAATGGGGAACTGTGAACTGCCACTAACAGTTTCCAAGTGGATCTTGGGATAGAATTAAGAATTAATTAAATTACAATTGTGATCTGGAATAAAGGTTAAGAGCTTGGGCTCCAATCAGAACCATCTGTCAGCTCAAGCTGACCTGCCCTGTGTTGGAAAGTCAATTAGATCAGAAGCTCCATGCAAAGAGAGTGGACCTCAGAAACAAAAGGAACTTACATACGGCCCTTGGAAATGGTGAGAAGACAAAGAACTCAAAAGGGTTCATGGGTGCCTTATCTGTGTTTAACAAAATCTGTTAAAAAACAAAATTCAACGAAGTAAATTTGAAGATTTAATTGGCTTTATTCAACAATTCATGAATTGAACAGCATCCCATCTAGGAAATAGAAAGGAGCTCCAAAGAGTGGCAGGAAAGGAAGGGTTTTTAAAGGCAGAAAGGGATTGGGACAGGAAGTCATAAACAAGAGAAAGGATTATTTCAGGCAAGATCATCTTCCTTTGGGTGAAGGCAGGGGTTTATCGGATGGATTACCTCATTAGTGCTGGCCAGGTAATTCCAGACTGAGTGGTTAAATATCTTATTCCTGGGTAAGGCTGTAACTGCAATTAGGTCTTCATTGCAGACATGGGGCTTAACACAACTGACTCCATTTTGAGCCTGTTGCTTCTTTTTAAAAAATGTACAGGCATACCCTTGTTTTATTGCACTTGGCTTTATTGTGCTTTTCAGATATGGTGTTTTTTAAAAATTGTACGTTTGTGGCAATCCTGCATTGTCAGATGATGGTTAACATTTTTTTTGCAATAATGTATTTTAAAATTAAGGAATGTACATTGTCTTTTTGGACATAATGCTACTGCACACATAATGGACTACAGTATAGTGTAAACATAATTTTATGCCCTGAGAAACAAACAAACAAAATGTGTGATTCACTCTATTGTGGTATTCACTTTATTGCAGTGGTCTGGAACCAAATCCACAATATATCTGAGGTATGCTTGTATAAGGATATTATTAATATTACAGGTCTGTCATATCATGAGGGAAAAGACTTTTTAAAAAGAAACTCAGAAATCAACTTGATTCTGATTTAGAAATTAAGCCTCTGTTGGTTAAATCAAAAGCTGGAAATTGTGAGAGGCTTCTTATGTTGGATTCAATCAGGAGAGATGGAGTCAAAAAACTAAGGGTTCAATAGTCCAGCTCTAGCATGAGGTTGAGGATGAGCCTAAGAGTATTGATGTTATATGGTAGGAAAATGTGTTTAAGAGGGGCTGGGGAGTGGAATTTTATTAAGAATATAGCACTTACTTAGATTGAGCTTAATGTGGCCATTTTGGGGGGAAAAAAAGGGAACATTAAAAAGTAAAATGAGATTATAAATTGGTTATACCTTACTGTCTTAGAGGAAAAGGATTGCACTTGGTAAAAAAAAAAGAATTAATATAAAGTATTCTCAAGGATGGATTATATTATTGGGATTGGAGAATACCATCAGTAAATATATGGCAAGAAAGAAATAAGAAAACAGGAAGGAAGAACTGGGATAAACAGAGTCTTGAGATACTTATAAACTAAATGCAGTGTACGGGAATGTTTATGTCCTGATTTGGACAAACTAATTGTAAAAAACACATTTATGAGACAATCATGGAGAGGTGAACATTGCCTGAATATTTGATAATATTAAGGAATTTTTGATTTGCTTGGTGTTTAGGTGTGATATTGATATTGTGGTTATGTTTTAAAATTGTCTTATGTCTTAAAGTTATATAATAAAATATTTCTAGATGAAATGATATGATGTCTGGAAGTTTGCTTTTAAACAATCTGTTGCTGGGTGTGGTGGGATATAAATGAAACAAAATTGGCTATATACTAATAATGATTTATGCTGGACTATAGATATTTGGGGGTTAAATTATTTTCTCAATTGTTACATTTGAAAACTTCAAAAAAAATTAAAAAAAATAACGAATAAGAGATGAATTAAATCAAACTCAGAGAACTGTAAGTTTTGTATTAAGTTTAGGAATAAGTGCTGTAATGATTAAGTGTTTGCTATTTTATGTGATTTTAAGAGAATCTGGCACATTAAAGAAATGGACAGATTAGGCACATGGAGAAAAATTTGTTCAATTCTTTGTTACACAAAATTAGTAAAGGCATTAATTATAGACGCACATAATTATAAGCATCAATAATGAAACAAAAGCTCCTATGTTTCTGCCTGTGCCATGCAGAAGAGAAAATATAAAAAGAAGCAAACTGGGTTCCCTGAATTTACAGACTTTATGAATATAGAAGAAGTGATTAAAAATACATCAAACATACCTACTGTGCAAAACAAAATGGTAAGAAACATAACAGAGGTAAAAATGTACCTTGTAGCATAGTATCATGTGAAAGATTTATTTGTATTAGGACTTGATTTGGGGTGTAGAATTTGGTGGTGTGGAATATTGAACAAACTTGGGTTTTCGAGTCAGGCAGAACTGAATTAAAATTACCTTTCCACTATTTGCTGCAAGATTTTGCACACAAAATTTATCTTTAGCATCCTTACTTTTTAAGATCGGTATAATATTGTCACTTTTGTAGTATTTTTGTGGGAATTGTGATGCCATTATCAAGTATTAATGTTTAGCAAAGTGCTTATTTTCCCTACCTTAAGTTTGTGAACTTCTCTAAAACTCAATTCCTATTTTTTAAGATAAATTTTCCACAATTTTTACACAGGGTCTTAACATACTACATAAAATGAGCATAACCACCATTGACGTATGTGCCCTGGATTAAGAGGAAAAACAGAAGCAAATTTCCAAATCTTCCCTCTAGTGTCAAATTTGGGTAATTGCATAGTTCCTACACATTTCTTTTGAAAATAGATTGTGAACATGAGAATACTATTTTAAACAACAGTAAGTGTTTTTCTCATAAGATTATTAGCTGCATGTTCCCTTCTGGCCACTTAAGGAATTTATGTCATAAAACAGTTAAATTTTAGAGCTGTAAAACAAAAAACACTGCCAGATCTGCAGGAATTCTCATGTAACCATTAAGCATATTTTTATATTAATGGCATAGGTTTCCGGATCTGTGTGTAATCTGAAATATCTAAATACGATTGAGGCAGGAGATAGATGGGCCCCAAGTTAGGCATTTACAACTGGCCTTCCATTTACATTTCATGGGGCAGGAAAAAGTGGGCTTCAGGCTGGACAGCTACAACTAGTCTCCTGTTTGCATCTCCTGAAGCAGGAGATAGGTGGGCTCCAGGTTAGACATTAAAAATCAGCCTCCTGTTCGCTCACCAAAATGGAAGTAACAACAGAAGCAGGTTAAATAGCCAGGCTTTGTGTCCTGTGTACCCCTTAAGATAATAGTCATGGCAGGAACAGAGAGGGGCTAACCCTTGTTTGAGTAAAGGATCAACAGGTCACATATTTCCCATCCTTGGGGCCAGGGAGACACTGCACCTGTGCATAAAGGCTCCTTGGGGGTCAAAAAGGAGGGGGCACCACCCCATAATATGTGATGCCAAGGCCCCCCATAGGCCTCTGGGCTGGAATCCATCTTGGAAAAAGTTGTGCATGCATGTTGGGGAGGCTAGGCCGGGTCAGGTGGAAAAAGAAACCAGATAATTGGCCAAAGGTAAACAAAGACCCGGAAGAACTGCCCTATATAAGTGACTTAACCGCCTCTTTACTGCACTCCTCCATTAGGAAGGACGCCCACACCCTTTCTCTCCGGGTGTGCATCTCTGCCTTGCTTCTGTCTTAACTAAACAAGCTGTTTCTCTGTGTGCTCTCCCACTTGTTGCGCTATGTCTCTAATAATAAATTTTGCACCTGTTTTTACAGTTTTTGCCTCCTTGAGAAATGCATTTTTCACTGGGGGCAAGGGCCAGGGGGTCTGGTGGCTAGAATTCCTGGTTTTCATCCAGGCTACCCAGGTTCAATTCCTGGGCACGGAAATAAGATCTGCTGCCTTTCCGAGATCACTATTATGTTATTTAAAACTCAATTTTGACTTCAAAATGTTTTTATAGGTGAAGAAACCAAGAATATGTTATAGTAGATGGAAAATGATCATCACTCTTGAAAGAATTTGAAGAGGTTCAGAACAAGCCTCCCAAAATAGGCCACTTTGTTATGCAGACTATTTTGAGCTGAAGGCAGCCACACCCAGCAGACTCAATTTGATCTGTCCTGTAACAAGGTAAAACAATTTAGATAGGGGGTCTAACTCAGAAAGAGAGCTATTACCAAGAGATAACTTTTTTTTTATGTGAGTGATCTATCTGTGTGGCAGGACAAACATCAAATTACCAAACATCTGCCCTCCTCGACCTGTTGAGTCACCTCCTCCCGTTGAAGCCCCAGGCCCCTATCCTGTTCCTTAGCCCAAGATAGCATATAAGCCTCGATTTTCTGCCTTGTCCTTGGGTTTCATTGTCTTTGTGGGGTCCCCATATGTACATAATTAAATTTGGTTTTCGGGCTTCCCTGGTGGTGCAGTGGTTGAGAGTCCGCCTGCCGATGCAGGGGATGCAGGTTCGTGGCCCGGTCCGGGAAGATCCCACATGCCGCGGAGCGGCTGGGCCTGTGAGCCATAGCCTCTGAGCCTCGCGTCTGGAGCCTGTGCTCCGCAACGGGAGAGGCCACAACAGTGAGAGGCCCGCGTAGCAAAAAAAAAAAAATTGTTTTTCTCCTGTTTATACGTCTTATGTCAGTTTGATTATTAGACCAGTCAAAGAACATAGAAGAGTAGAGGAAAGTTTTTTATCTCCAGCAGTTCTGTGCTTCAATCAGTGCATCTTGTAGTTATAGACTGGAATGTCATTATATCAACTTTAGGCATGAAATTACCATTAAGATTATTAAGATAATATCACAAGCAAAAATTTTCTCTTTTATTTCAACTGTTTCTTTGTTTCATATCTGGATAAACTGAGGTTGATAATGAAACTGAGCAGGACCCCGTGGGGCTCCTGGGCATGGAAGCCTTTCTGTACACCATTTCTTGTTTGTTGGAAATAGGCTTTAGCCTCCATGACCTTCCCTGAGTTCCAAAGGGCAAGTTCAAACAGTTGTGAATCAGGGAAGGGAGGGGATGCAGAGACAAGGGAGAGGCAGTCAAGAAACAATAGTGCAGCCTTGGGACAGGATCCTGGTCCTGCCTCAAGGGATACATATAACAATATCTTCGAGCTCTTCTGCAGAACTAAACCCCTGAACAAATGGAAGATGTTACCTACGTGAAGCATTCTTCATTCCAAAGAGAAGGTCACAGTTTGATAACCTTGAGAATCACAGAAGCTCATCAGGAGACCACCTGAGTCCAGATTAAAGGATGCAGGCCCTGCACGCACTCTGATCCTTATCAGCAACCCCGCCCTTGAACCATTGCTATAAAACTCCTCACCAGATCCTCCCCCCACATTGGGACACACAGTTTTGAGGGCACAAGCCCACTCTGTCCCCCTTTTGTAACCAAGCAGGACCCTATGGGGCCTTCCCGGGACAGGCCTTCCCCTGTATCCTCTGTTAGCTCCTCTCTGAAGTACCTAGATAATAGTATTTGATGCACAATTCCTGAGTTGTTTTGCAGATGTGAACCGCCCCCCCAAAAAAAATGTAAGATGTTAACTACTTGAGGACCATGAGCACATAGCCCCAGGCCTCCTGGAGCCTAAGGATTGATAATGTTAACCCCTGTGACACCACCCTGTTATCTCACCATCAGCCAATCAGAGAATTGTGTCCAAGCTGATCCCATACTCTGCAACCCCCTTCCCTCACCTAAAAGTGCTTTGCCAAACCCCTTCGGGGAGTTTGGGGCTTTTAGGGCATGAACCACCCATTTCCTTGCATGGCCTTGCAATAAACCTTTCTCTGCTCCAAGTTGCTACGTTTCAGTTTGTTTGGCCTCACTGTACATTGAGCACACAAACTTGCGTTACCACTTTGCCTGG
The DNA here is from genome assembly GCF_964165515.1 of Mesoplodon bidens. NCBI lineage: Eukaryota > Metazoa > Chordata > Mammalia > Artiodactyla > Ziphiidae > Mesoplodon > Mesoplodon bidens. Next base: position 39,067,465 of record NC_138176.1, read on the forward strand.
CAAAGCAATAAAGTTATTCTTTCTACTTCACCCAAAACTCTGTCTCAGAGATTCAATTTGGCACCGGTGCACAGAAGCCGAGTTTTCAACATCAATAACAGCTAAGGTTCGTCTGAAATAGAAGTATAAAAGCCACAAAGCTGAACCACATTATAAGATATGAGAAGTGTCTCTAATAAGAAATATGTTACTTACCAGAGTCGATGATATAAAGATTACAATAGGTATAAGTATTTAGAAATGTGAGTTTTGGATTATGAAGCCTAGCCAAAGGAAAGCAAATCAACAACAGCATAACACAAGGTGTCTTCTTAATAGATTTAGAACAGTGATTCTCAAAGTAAGTATTTCTGACCAGAAGCATCAGTGTCACCTGGGAAATTGTTAGAAATGCAGATTTTTAGACTCACCCCAGACCTACTGAATCAGGAACACTGGGGTTTAGTCCTAGCAATTTGTGTTTGTAAAAGCCTTTCAGGTGATTCTGATGTACACTAAACGCTGATGTTGAGAGACTATTCTCCAGAGTATTTCTGTACGTCTCAGATAAGTTTTTTTTTTTTTTGCGGTATGCGGGCCTCTCACTGCTGTGACCTCTCCCGTTGCGGAGCACAGGCCCCGAATGTGCAGGCTCAGCGGCCATGGCTCACAGGCCTAGCTTCTCTGCGGCATGTGGGATCCTCCCAGACCGGGGCACGAACCAGTGTCCCCTGCATCGGCAGGCGGACTCTCAACCACTGCGCCACCAGGGAAGCCCTCAGATCAGTTTTTTTCCAGACTATCTTTTCAAGGATGTTTGTAAAGCAAACAGCCTGGAAAGACAGAAGTACTGTCTCTTTCCAGGGTAGAGGGCAGGTTTGTTCTTGACCAGTATGATAAAGAAAATGTCTCTCTCTGGGGCAGAGACTGGACAGGTTTGCTAACAGCTGCCTTTATGAGACTGGGGGCTTCCTAAGCATGGGGATCCTCACTGTGACATAGATGCACTATGTGTCCAGTGTTCATCTAGGCCTGCTTTCACATTATCCCTATGGATCTTGAAGCTCAAGGGGAATGTGAAGGTCATAAAGTCTGTGTGTTATGAGTAATAGAGTCTTTTATTTTTGAAATGGGGGTTTCCTGTCTTCTGCCAGCATCCATGAAATTGTGGCAGGTTACCTTGCCAGCTTGCAAGACTAGTCACATCTGTGACAGATCAGAGCTACTGGACCAGGACACTCAAAACACATTGGAATTCTTTCACTTTAGTCAGTTCTCTGCTCATGTGTCACTTCTCAAAGAGACCTTTCCTGGTCATTTTATTTAACGTAGTGCCTTGTGTGCTTCCTACTCACCTATCTGCTATATTTTTATTATCAGTGGTTATATTACCCAATAACATAATATACATACATACATTTATCTGTTTATATTTTAGTATCAACCTTCACCACTAAAATATAAGTTCTATGAGGGCAAAAGATTTGTCTTTTGTTCTGCATCCAGAACAGTGTCTAGCTTGATAAACATTTATTAAATGAATATCAATATAATGTATTCTATACAACTTAAGCTTACTAAATGGATATAAATATTTTCCACAAGTAGGGCAGATATACTAGACCAAGAAGTTTTTAAAAAATATTGAACCCTGGGGCTTCCCTGGTGGCGCAGTGGTTGAGAGTCCACCTGCCGATGCAGGGGACATGGGTTCGTGCCCTGGTCTGGGAAGATCCCACATGCCACGGAGCTGCTGGGCCCGTGAGCCATGGCCTCTGAGCCTGCATGTCCAGAGCCTGTGCTCCGCAATTGGAGAGGCCACAACAGTGAGAGGCCCGCATACCAGTAAAAAAAAAAAAAAAAAAAAAAAATTGAACCCAATTGATTAATTTTGCCCTGTTTTGATAATAAGTTCAGCCATATTTTGTATCATTGCTTGGATAGGCATTTAGCAGAAGGCATATAAAATAACTCTAGGATATCATTTCCAAATCTTCTCTCCTCTTTTTTTGGTTTGAACTTGCTCTAGAGCCAAACCATTTGCAGATCTTCTAATCTTTTAATTTCCTTTGGTGTTTTGAGCTGTTTTAAATTCAATCAGCCTTTAGAATTCTGAAGAATAGTAAATGTATGCTATGAGACGTTTCAAAGTGAAAGTGTGAAACATAGAATCCTAAACTCATTAAAATGAAAAATCCGAAGCTCTCAGAAAGGGTATATTAATGCTTCAATGATTAAAATTGTTTGGCAGTATATTTATTCAAGGAAAAATAATTCTTTTTCTGACTGTGTGCCTAGGTGACTGTGTACTCACATTCTCAGCAAATCATGTATGTTTGTGCATAAATATGTGCATAATTTTGTATGTATAATATTATACATGATGTATTATGTATATATTTATACACATAAAATATATAATATGCATTTGTAAAAATATGTATGTATACTTGTAAATATTTTTACACTCACAATGAACATATATTCTTCAGTGTTCTATAACCTAATCTAACATCTTTATGATGAAGACATAAGGATTCACCAGCAGAGTCACCTGACTCCCAGGTATCATAAATCTCCACCTAGTAGGTACTGGCCTTGCTATAGTGACATAAATTGAACAATAAAATAGTAAGCTAAGTAATCTGGTGCTACTGAGTGTGCTGACATACATGGATTGTGTTCTCTCCAGTAAGGAGCAGTAGATTGTTGGGACTTGTAGAGAGACCTTGAATTAAGGATATTTAAAAAAGCATAAGTGTTTCACTGAAACCTCAAGCTCACAGATACGGCAAGTTAAGGAGCCCTGGTTTGGAGAGCCAACTGGATGATACGATAGATGAGATGAAAACTTCGGAAGAATGAGTAGGTAAACCACATGAATATGAGAAGAAGAAAGTATTTTTCAAATGCTTTTTCAGTCTCAGAAATAAAACTTGAAATAATTATATGAGGGTTAACATTCAGAGAAATATAATTCATTAAGCTCCAAAATGTATAGTAAGATAAAATCTTTAGATGGAAGCCAACTGGTCCCGCAGATTGGGTCTAACTTGGTTCCATAATTATGTGTAAACTTTGGCTTTCTGTGTTTTTTTAATATGACTTCAGTACTTAAAGATAGTCGGGTTTGAGGAATTGCTTTATACCAACCAAAATCACAAGAAGGGCTCAATGAACCAGAATATCAATGTTTTATGTGTGCAGAGAAATTACCTGCTGTTCAGTAGATCATACACTTAATATTGACTGTTCTGTGAACTTCTCACTTAGTAGGTTAGTCCAGCTTGAAGCTAAGATTGTCTGGTATGTAAGAACAACAAAATTAACTTAATAGATAGTGCCTTGGAGCTGTAAAAGTAATAATGGTTCATATTGGTTGAGTGCTATCATGAATCATACACTAATTATATTAAACTCTCTGGCACAGAGTAGCCATGCAATACATGGTCATTCAAAATGAATATGGAAATCCTCACAACAACCCTTTGAGGTTGAAGTATAGATCCATACTTACTGTAGAACTTACTATGACATCTCCTTGTTATGATGCCTTGACTTGCTTTACAGTTTTTTCAGCTATAATTTAATATCCTTGATGAGGTTTTGGATTCACTGCTATTATGAGCAACCCATCTGAAAACTACTTAGGGTGGGGTTATTTAAGCAGATATTTCATCTCATCTATATATACATATATATTTTTTGCGGTACGCGGGCCTCGCACTGCTGTGGCCTCTCCCGTTGCAGAGCACAGGCTCCGGACGCCATGGCTCAAGGGCCCAGCCACTCTGCGGCACGTGGGATCCTCCCAGACCGGGGCACAAACCCGCGCGGCCTGCATCAGCAGGCGGACTCTCAACCACTGCGCCACCAGGGAAGCCTCATCTCATCTATATTTTAATTTGCTTTCCTAAGTGCTATTTTCAAAAGGAAATTCTAGAGTGACATCCTCCTTGTATGCCTTAAACATTTTTCCCTGTTTGGCTAAGATTATATATGGCTTTTGCAATCTGATCTCTTTGATTAGGTTTACAACAATGACCAACTGAGACACAACAAAGCAGATGAGGATGAGGTTTGCATCTGAAAGCACAAATCCCTTCCTGTACCTTCTTTTTTTCTTTTGTTTTTTTGAAGTTTATTTTATTTATTTATTTTATACAGCAGGTTCTTATTAGTTATCCATTTTATACATATTAGTGTGTATGTGTTAATACCTTCTAATATTTTCCATTCTTTACTTTTCTTCTCACCTCTATTCCTTCTTTCTCATTCTAACATCTATCTAGCTACTTCTACTTTCTTTCACACCAGCAGAGAAAGCTCACATTCAACCGGCATTTTTCTCATACCAGATATCTGTGTAGAGCCTAGGAACTCAGATATCCAGTATTACTCCGAATAATTCTTTAGAAAAACCTCAGCACCACCTCACCCCATTGCCTCCTTCAGATAACTCTAGAAATACTTAATTTGAAAGTACAACAGGGCTATGTACATCAGCTTTGTGCAGCAGAAAGAGAAGAGTACTTGGGCTAGAATGTGTGGATTTTAACAATGCCAGTTGTACGTCCTTTATTAAGGTGCTCAACCTTTATGAACTTTAATATCCTCACTTGGAAAATGATGGGGTTAAACTAGGTAATGCTTAGACATCTTTTTTTTTTTTTTTTTTTTTGCAGTACGCGGGCCTCTCACTGTTGTGGCCTCTCCCATTGCGGAGCACAGGCTCCGGATGAGCAGGCTCAGTGGCCACGGCTCACAGGCCCAGCCGCTCCGCGGCATGTGGGATCCTCACGGACCAGGGCACGAACCCATGTCCCCTGCATCAGCAGGCGGACGCTCAACCACTGCGCCACCAGGGAAGCCCCTAGACATCTTTTAATTTTAGAATATCTTGACTTTTAAAAATGTGAATTGTATTTTATCTAGTAGGCTTGAGATTACAACACAGTTCTCTGTTCAGATATTTTGGTCTTCCTATGAGTTATGCACAGAGCATGGATACGTACTTGTAAACCCAAAATAAATTAAGAATTTTGGAGGGGAATGTGAGCAACAATATGATGGTGCAAGTTAAGAGGTATATATGAGGCACAGCTTGGGGGGGGGGGTGCGTACTCAAGGCATCTGGTAAGTAGAAGCCAGGGATGATGCTAAATATCCTACAATGTCCAGGACAATAAAAAAATTATCTGTCCAAAAATGTCAATAATGTTGAGGTTAAGAAATCCTTTACCTCCCACCTTCTTGAACTGGGGGTTGCCTGTTGCTTCCTAAGCTACCCTTGTTCTTTTCTCCCTAGAAAAGGAAAGTGAGCTGACCTCAATTCAATTTACAGTCTAATTTGCCTTTTCATGGAGTTTAACAAGCAAAAGAGCAAGTGATATCCCCATAGCACAGATGGAGAGACTGAGCTTTAGCAACAATAGACAATAGAAAGAAAACAATTTACTCAATCTCAAGTGTGCATACTTGAGTATCAATACTCAACCCCAAGACTGTCTTTTGGCAACACCCATGATTCATGGCTCATTATCTACCTGGAGTTTAGAAGATAAACTGAATGGGAGGATTGGAAGAGAAGTTTCACCTCCCCAAGACTGTGTTCTCTCAAGAGTTTCTAGATAAATTTTCAAGTGAAAAAAATCTAATTAAAAAAATTCTTTTCGGGCTTCCCTGGTGGTGCAGTGGTTGGGATTCCGCCTGCCAATGCAGGGGACACGGGTTCGTGCCCCAGTCCAGGAGGATCCCACATGCTGCGGAGCGGCTGGGTCCGTGAGCCATGGCCGCTGAGCCTGTGCGTCCGGAGCCTGTGCTCCGCAACAGGAGAGGCCACAACAGTGAGAGGCCCATGTACCACAAAAAAAAAAAAAAAAAATTCTTTTCAATTAAAAATGACCAATGAAAAGTTTGTTGATGCTAATATATTTTGAAAGTCAGAAAGAAACATTGCATTTAAAACAGTACAGAAGGGCTTCCCTGGCGGTGCAGTGGTTGAGAGTCTGCCTGCCGATGCAGGGGACATGGGTTCATGCCCTGGTCCAGGAAGATCCCACGTGCCATGGAGCGGCTGGGCCCGTGAGCCATGGCTGCTGAGCCTGCGCGTCCAGAGCCTGTGTGCTGCAACGGGAGAGGCCACAACAGTGAGAGGCCCGCGTACTGCAAAAAAAAAAAAAAAAAGTACAGAAAGCTATGTGGAAGAGAAGAAATTATTTTGGGAAAAGTAAATGAATAATTCTTTAAATCCAGCACTACTTTTTATCTTCTGCCATCATAGAAACGATTTCATTGTAAACTTCTCGAGGTGCATCCATTGCCCAGATAAAGTCCAAGTGATTGTAAATAGGAATTTCCTTGTGGTAAATGAGATTAGACAGTTTTGGAAGCAAAAGGTCAACATCCTGAGGGTTATCCAACAGGTCATTGTCACCACTCCATACTGCAATTGGTACATCCATGGCTGTCAAATTGTAGTTGGGAGGTGTGGCCTAAAACATAAGAGGAAAAGAATCAGAGTTTTAAGAATCAGAGTTTTTATAAGTAACTGCACTTGAAACTCAATACTTACTCAGTGGGTAGATTAGATATCATTAACTAACCTATTTTTTAAAAAATTGAGATATAATTGATATATAGCATTATACTAGTTGCAGGTGCACTACAATGATTCCATACATGTATACATTGTGAAATGATGACCACAATAAATCTAGTTAACATCTACCAGCACATGTAGTTTTTTTATATATATATATTTGTAATGAGAGCTTTTAAGATATACTCTCTTGGCAACTTTCAAATATACAGTACAGTATTATTATCTATAGTCACCATGCTGTACATTACATCTCCAGATCGTACTTATTTTATAACTGGAAGTTCATATTTTTTGACCACCTTTACCCATTTTACCCATGCCTCTGGCAGCCACCAATCTGTTTTCTGTATCTATGAGGTTTTTAAATTTTTTTGTTTTTTAGATTCCACATGTAAGTGAGATCATACAATATTTATCTGTCTGTGTCTAACTTATTTCATTTAGCATAATATCCTCAAGGTCCATCCATGTTATCACAAATGGCATGACCCAGTTTCATAAGTAAATCTTAACAATTATCGCTCAGAGTTACCTTTATCCACAGAGGAACGTGGATGCAATGTTTTAAATCAGTGCTTCTCAAATTCTAAAGGCCCTGTGAATCACTAGGGGATCTTAATAAAATGAAGAATCTGATCCAGTATATCTGGAGGAAGAGCCTAGATTCTGCATTCCCAGACGATGCTGAGGTTGCTGGTCCTGGACCATGCTTTGAATAGGCAGGCTTTAGATAATAATTCTTACAAAGTAAAAACTTAGATTTCGACTCAAGCTGAAGGAAGTGAATCTGACTGAATTTTAACTGTGATAGATAGTTTCTACACAAATAGTTACTCAAAATGTCCTGAGTCATTTATTTTGCTTTGTATGGTCTCCCAGTATAGTCATTCCATAGGTAATCATTTCATTTAAGGAGCTGTATTTGTTAAGTACTTGCCTGATTTTACTAAATATACGTTCAAATTCTGAGAAAATCTATCAGTAGCCCCATTTCCTATTTTTACAAAATCTCCATTCACACATAGATTTTAAAGAGATTCATAAAGCAGGCCAAGGGGACAAGAGAATCACCGCTAACTTTCCCACAGTTCACAGAGAATTAGGTTAGTTTTTTAAAGATGATATTCTCAAGAATTCTAATCCAATATATGAATATTTTCTTTATATTTATGTAATAGCCAATTCACCAAAGAAAAATATTTTATTATATGCAATTTTTCATAGTATTTTAATACTTTACTATATTCCTTTATATGTTGAAGAAAAGGGAAAATTGTGGAGAATAACCATAAGAATAAACCTACTTTTCTTTACTCATATTCCACTATTCAAAGTGTTTTCCAGAACCTAGCTTCTGGCTCTTAAATTAGTGTCACTTCCTCAGTCAGTTGAAACCATCCTGAGTTTGGCTTGGTTGAAGGGAGAATGGAATTGGGAGTGGGTGTTTCATGCCCCACTTGGCCCTTCAAGACGGAGTCTCTGATTACTGTTATTAGAGCCCAGTAGAAAGATAGAGTCTGTGTCTGGGGGGTTTGAGCTTGTGATGGTTGGGGGGAAAAGTCTTTACAACAAATGTTTGATCTGATTGTGTTCAGAAGACCTCTTTAAAGACATCAGAGATATAAAAACAAGGAGGCTGGGCCATCTTTTTCACACAAAAGGCATTGTGTTGAAAAGATATAAATCCCTTGTAGATACTGAGTCATTGAAGCAGATGAAAATTAATAGCGTTGTTACTTGGTTGGAAAAATTGGACGTGGGGTGAAGTAGAAGGGGAAAGAGTTACCAGAAAAACACAGAGTAATTCTCTCATTCAAAATTAGCCTGTGACAATCTGAGAGTTTATCCTGAGCTGACATTACCCATTAATTACTGTCAATAACTCCCTGAGTCTGGGGGAGAGATGAAAAGTTATTGTCTCAACTCATATTAACCTCAGGTACGATGGACTCCAAAGCCTGGCTTCTTTGTACTACAAGTAGGAGGAATGCGCAATATATCTACCTGCATACAAGGCTCTTGTCTGCTGAAAAATATTTCCAGCCTTGAACTGCAAGCATACCATCCTTCTTTTATGTCTGGGAATATGGTGAGAAAACTTCTCTGGCCATCAACAAAGGATAGGAAATTGTTTAAGAAGACCAGAGATTCTAGCTCTATCCCATGAACAGTTAGAGTTATTGGTTTAGGGAATTCCCTGGCGGTCCTGTGGTTAGGACTCTGCACTGTCACTGCCAAGAGCCTGGGTTTGATCCCTGGTCGGGGAACTAAGATCTGGTAAGCCTCGCAGAGCAGCCAAAAAAAAAAAAAAAAGGAGTTATTGGTTTATTATAACAGTTAGTTGCACTTTGGAAAGGAGAAGACAGCATGCGGGGGTCTGGGATACAGGGCAGATCTGTCTAATGCAGCGAGGGGTGTTAAGGTCGAGAAGGTTCTCACTGCAGTGGTGTGGTACTTTGAGGGCAGCGTGAATGAGCACAGACACTGGAGCGTGAAGAATTAGAGACCAGTGTGATGTTCCACATGACAAAAAGACTCAAAGGATTGAGTCATCTACTTTATAATTTCCTTAACGCTAGGTCTAGGCAACAACACTCCTTTGGAAAATACCTGCAAAGTTATCGTAATTTCATCTTTAACTTTTTATATCTTTGTCTTTCAAAATGCAAATAACCTCAACTTAAGATGCTTACCTGGTTATAATGCAGTAGGTTCTGAGTTGGGGTTCCCCAGTCAAAACCTTGGAATTTCCCAGACTTAACAGCCTAATGTAGAGAAATTAAAGACACAAGGGAATTAAAAAGTCACTTGGCTATGTAAATAATAAAATGCCAACTTTTCCAAGTAGTTTGCTTTTTTTTTTTTTTTTCGGTAGGCGGGCCTCTCACTACTGTGGCCTCTCCCGTTGCGGAGCACAGGCTCCGGACGCGCAGGCTCAGCGGCCATGGCTCACGGGGCCCAGCCGCTCCGTGGCATGTGGGATCTTCCCGGACCAGGGCATGAACCCATGTCCCCTGCATCGGCAGGCAGACTCTCAACCACTGCGCCACCAGGGAAGCCCCCAAGTAGTTTACTTTTAATTTAAATATTATTTAAATTTTTTTCTCATTCCAAAAATAGACTATTAATCCTCCACAACAATTTATTCAAGTTTAAATGCAGTTTTGCTTGAAATAATTTCAAGTCATAATCATCATTTATTTCTTGTTACCCAAAGCACCTGTTTTTTGTAGGATTTTCATTCACATGGATTGATAGATATTTTCATCTGGTAGTCACATGTCAGAAAAATTCCCTTTTAGAAGCATTTGACAGAATATTTTAAGACTGTGCTTTAGGTAAATTGTTAATGGTTTAGGCCCACAAAAAAAGTTTTAGCAGCTTGAAATGATACCTGACTCCAGTGGAGGGCGTTTTGAACTGAAGTTCCTGCTGGATTATGTGCTAGATACACATCTAAGCGACTCTAGAAAGCAAACACACAAGCACACACATGTGCACTTAGATGTATGTTCAGTTTCTCACAAACATCTAAGACAACTTTTTCTGATCCAGATCAAGTTTTATGGGCAGCATTACTGGCAGGAGATGAGCAAAAAAGTTGTATGTCACTTTATGGCTTGCAAACTGTGATTATATGGGCTTATCTCGAGGGTATATAACTAAACTAAACAATTTTGAGGGAGAATAGTTGTCAGTGTATAATACTATTAGTAGCAAAACATGATATACTATGAGCAAAACATGATATACTATGAGCATCGTTTTCTACTATGTTCTATATACTTTATATATGTTAGCTCATTTAATCTTCACAACAACTCATTTCATGGATAGGGAAATCAAGATGGAGGAGTTCAAGTGCGCTGCAAAGATAGGATTTGAATTTAGGCTTTTACCCTGAATCCATATTCTTAACTACTTCCTGATATTGCGTTTTGTCATATGTGCTTTTAAACATCCACTTGGTGCAAAGCAAATGAAATAAAATGTAAAGAGTGTGGACAAGATCTTACATAAATGCTCTGAAATAAGTGTTAGAAAGTTTATGGAGATGACTATCAGCATTAAAAATATTTAAAGTAATATTCAATATCTAGACATATTTTTCCTACAGAGGAACCTGACAACTTGGTTCAATGCCTCCGCTCACAGAATTTAAATGTCACACCAATTATTCAGGTGATCAGAAGTGAGTAGGGAGTTTTTTGTTTTGTTTTGTTTTTCCTACAAGCTGTTTACTTCAGGGCACAGTGAGGTGATGGAAGAAAAGTGGAGGCAATAAAACTGGGAGCAATGACTTGTGATTTCTCTTGGGCTTATCTGCATATCATGGACAGAATTCTGAAGTGACTCCTGGTTCTAATAGAGTACCATTCCTAAGTGATGATGAGACAAGTAATCACGAGGGTTGCTCAAAATATTCAGAATAGAAATTTCAATGCATACAAACCATGTTCAAGTTTTTATTATCAAATCCAGTCATGGCAAACAAGGCGTTCCTACAAAGGACATCCAGTATCTCACGGGAGCAAACTTCAGCACCAAGGAATTTTTCAAAAAAAATTTGTGGGTAGAACATTTTGTTACCAAATAGAATCTGAAAAATAAAAGCATCATTAAAGATTTGCAAATAACAAGCTGCAGAAAAGACATTGATTTGTCTTGTTTACTGGTACAAATGGGAATAGACATTATATTTTCATACTTCTATATGTTGTCTTAAGAGGTTTAAATACTCTCTCTCATTGAATTCCCACAATAAAGTTATGGAATGGACAGGGCAGGTATGAGTATTGAGTATTAATTGCTGCATTGAGAACTGCACTGGCTGCTGAGAAGTATAAGACAGAGTTACAGTCTAGTTGGGGTCACAGGAGTAAGGGAATAAACTCATAAAACAACATGGTAGAATATCATAATTAAGTGCCAAGATGTGTGATTTCAGCAATAAATAATAAAAAAAAATCAGGAGGGGAAGTGGTGACTTCTAAGCCATATTTTCAGCAAAACCTTTAAGAAGACAAAGAGGCTTTGTAGTTTAAAAATTGAAAGGACATCCCCTAATTGTTCTTAAAATAAGTAGACACTTTGTTATCCCCATTTTATTTAATTTATTGAAGTATAGTTGACTTACAATATTATATTAGTTTCAGGTGTACAACATAGAAACTCCATATTTTCAAAATTATACCCCATACAAAGTTATTATAAAGTATTAACTCTATTCCTTGTGCTATACTTTATATCCATGTGACTTACTTATTTTTTAACTGGTAGTTTGTACCCTGTTATCCCCATTTTACATGTGAGAATATAAGGCTAATGAATAGTCAGGATCTTGGTCTAGCGAGAACTGGATTACAGCTAGAATCTTGATCTAAGCCTCGAGCCTCTGACCTAAGGTCTAATGCTTTTTTAAAAACCTCTCTCTACATTGCCTGTCAGAAAATCTGAATATGAGTAAGAAACAAACAAATTCTGAATCAATGCAACCTGTAAACATATTCAGGGTCATCACACAATTTTACATTTTGAGTAAAAGCTTTACAAATGTAGTTGGTCTGTAGGTAAAATCTCTTAGGTTTTAGGCATGCGTGTTAATTGAGTGAAAAAAAAAAAGAATAGCACTCAACCACAGAAGAAAATGGCATCACTAAGTTTTGTAGCCTGAGATAAACTGTTCTCCTAAAGGAGACTGTGTATGTGTGTGTATGTGTTGGTTTCGGTGGGTGGGAGAAGTCAGTGATTAAACGCTGGAAAAAGGAAAGATTATTAATTCCCTACCATGGATGCCTCCATAATATTTACAGTTTATTGAAATCTCTGCTACTGCCCTATGAAATCCCCATTTAAAGAGGAAGGAACTCTTAGGAAAAGGCTTGGAAAGCCAAGGGTGTATGATAAGGGGTCTCCAAGTCCTTGCCTCACTTCACCATTGCTATCTTCCCCCTCTCTCTCCTTTTCCCTTCCCTTCCTTTTCTTTCCTATCCTTCTTCTTCCCACTTTTCTTGGACCAGGTGGTTTAGGCTTCTCATTTGATTCTTTTGCTTTTATATCCCTTTCTCTGGTCTTGGGGGGGAATCACAGCCTTGAAGACCTGTGTGGGTGCTTGGTAAAGAAACATCCATGGAAGGAGCAAAAACTCTCCGAGGCATTGCTAATCCACACAAAGTAATCAAGAATAAAGAAATCGGTGGGGATCTCATAAACTATAATGGGGATTCGACCATGGTCAGTGCTATTCAAGAAATAATATAAACATGTTAATTTCCACCCTTGAATATAAACATGATTGTCCACCAGGTGTTTGTTCTCTTTCCGTCACTTTGAAATCCACAAACAATATCTTAGACCCAGTTAAAGGGAATCACATACCTTGAAGAGGAAGGGAGGAATGAGTGAAAGTTTGTTCAACAGGCTTTTGGTATACTTCACCGTGGCAACTGGGGCTAATGCATAGAAGGCTTTGATTTTTTGAGCCAGCGTGGGATTTGTAGAAAAGGCGATAAAACCTGAAAAAGAACAACAAAAGGTGAAAGGTGTGTGTGTGTGTGTGTGTGTGTGTGCTTTACAATGTGAGATTACTTTGGACTTACTAAGGGTGCCATCTGGGACAACCTGAAATCGACAGAATGATCAGATTTTAGTATATTTGTTTTATTTTCATAGATTCTCTCTGGGAATATGAGGGTAGAACTTTTTGAAAGTTATAATAAACTGTTTTATCTGATTTTAGAAAATAGGCTAACTTTAGAATAATCATGTGGTAACAAAAATGTTATATTACAACAGGTTTTGTTCAGTTTAAAATGATCTAATCTCATAACAGAGATAATTAACATTTAATATGAGTAGGGTATATAAGTGGAAAGGTTAAAGCACAAATTTGAAATGTGTCCAAACAGAGTTTGAAACCTGGTTCTGTGATTTATTAGCTTTGTGACATTGGAAAAGTCACCTAAACTCTAAGAGCCTTAGTTTCCACGTCTAAAAATGCATGTAATAATGAATGCTTCCTTGGGTTGTTTAGGAAGTACTTGAGGTGAATCATGTAAAGTAAAGTAAAGTGACTAGGAACTAGTCACATAGTAAATGCTTGACAAATGAGAAGCCGAGATAATTCCAACATCTATATACGATAAACATTCTCAGCCCATCTGCTTTTAATTGTTTTCATGAACGGTAGCATATAAATAGACTGGGTTCTAATCAAAGAATTATCAACTTAAATTCTTTACAGTTGAATTACATAGGACAATCTCTCCCTACTGTTAATAATGACATATTGATGAGACTCAATAATGCCCTGAAACAAAATTTTTCCGAATTATACAACGGCCTCAGTTACATAATATCCAGCCTGGTCCCAATGGAGGAAGAATGGTCTTTCCAAGACCACTCTGTTTATTAAGGGATTCTTTATCTGGTTGCCTAACTCTGCAGATATCAGCCAACAGATCACCCAGAGTAAGCAAGAACCACACACAAGGAGCCTGAGTGGGTGTCCATGGGTCCATACAGGGTCAGGACAGGTGACTTCTCAGAATAAACTTAATCCCACTTTAGACACAATTTTATCAAGGATACTTATCTAACTTTCAAGTGCACAGCAGATTGATTGGAAGATGTAAATTAGAAGGCAGAAAATATTTCCCAAAATTTATGAGTATGGTGACATAATGACAAACTCTCCAATGGTGAAAAAGAAGAATGAAAAGAAGTTCAAATGAAAGAAAGTGCAAAATTTAAATACTCAAGAGACTGGTAGGTTTGAGTTATTTTGTGTCAGGACAAGCAGTTCTATTGATATCAATAACTCCTAAGGAAATTGTTGCATTTCAGCTAAATGCAATCATTTTATAGCCCTATATCACTGAAAAAAAGTTAAGCTATATTCAACATGTTCTATTTAAAAAAGCATGGGCATTGGTCGTAAGTTGAGGTAGACTTCCATTCAAAAGGGTTAAATTTAAATTTTGATAGTTTTGGAAACTAAAGGAGTAAATTTTAGGAATTTAGAACATTTCTCACTTTTTAACAAAGAATTTGAATTCATGGTTAACCATGTGTTTTGTTGCTGTTCTTCATTGCCCTGATTTCTCTTCGAGTCCAAGGCATTTATTCAGCTGAAGCTGCAGGGAGACTTTTGATCTTGCATTTGCTCAAGAGAACCCAAGGTCCCTTCCTGGGTCATCCTGCATTGAATGACTGGTCAACAAGTGGGTAAAGGACCAGCCAGCTAGTCCCACTGATGAAGACTCTGAAGAGCCATCTCATACAGAGCTGGCTGAGGACTTTTGCGGACTGCATCACTGCCCAACTTCTCCCTCTGCCTAGTCCTGCTTTTTGCCCTTTCCTCTAAAAGTGCTTTTATTAAAAAAAAAAAAATAGCAGACATCCTCATCTCCTTGGGCCCATAACATATTACACAATGACAGAAACACTGGGAAGCTCTTCCTCACTGACACTTTTTTCTGTCTAAAATTCTACCAGTGGGATCCATGCTTTAGGATGAACAAGCAGTGGGAAGAGAACTTCCACAGGCTTCTACCAATTATTTCATTGGCTTTCCTGAATATGTCCATATATGGGCATTCAGATTGCTTAGAATTGTAGTAGGAAGTAATGTCATTGGCTGACAGTGAGGATCAGCATAAAAAATATGGCATTATTTCTGCCATATAATCCCCTATTTTCCCTTATGCTTTCATCCTTTCTCTTCCCTTTACAGTTTCTCTCATGGTCTCTTAAATTTCCTTGATTATACTTTTGCCCCAACCATTCCACCAGAGTTGCTGTTAGAAAGGTCCCCTTATAGCTTCTAGGTTGCTAGAACCAATGGTCAGTCCTCAGACTTCATTTCACATGATTGATCAAAGCCTCTTCCACAGTTGACTGCAGTATTTTCCTAATAACACTTTCTCTACTTGTCTTCCGGAACACTAGACATTCCTGGCTTCCCTTACACCACAGTCACCATTATTTTCCAGTTTATTCACTTGATTCGTCCTCATCTTCCAAATCAACTGTGGCCCAGGCCTTAGTGCTTGGACCCCTCCTCTTTTCTGTCTGAGCTCAATTCTTTGGTTATTGCATCCTGTCTCATGTACTGATGATTCACATTTTGTATTTTCAGCCCAATCTTCCCTCCTAAACTCCAGATTTGTATCTACAGTTGACTGCTTGACGTTCCACTTGGATCTCCAATAGCACTTAACACTTGGGTCCAGAACTGAGCCCCTGCTCTCCCCACGACCTCAGCTGTTCTTGCTGTCTCCCTCATTTTCGCTAATGGCATCTCCATCATCCCAGTGCTCTGGCCATAAATCATGGTGTCATCCTTGATTCCTCTGTCTCTTACACTCCATATCCATTACATAAGCAAATTCTGCTGGTTCCCCCTCAATATCTATATCTATATCTATATCTATATCTATATCTATATCTATATCTATATATACGTCTAGAACCTAACCAGGTATCTTTACCACCCCCTCTTCTAGGTCACTATGATCTCTCCCCTGGGTTACAGGAAGAGTTCAGTGACTGCTTTCTCTGCTCCAGCGCTGTTTTCCTTCAACAACATGTCAGATCATGTAACTCCTCTACTCAAACTTTTCTATGGTTTCCTTTTCACTCAGAGAGAAAGCAAAAATCCCTACAACAGCCTCAAAAGCCCTGAATAGTTGGCCCTCCTCACCGTTCCCACCCAACTCATCTTTGTCTCTCTCAATCTGATTCATCCACACAATGAACAGCCCCATTGCTGTTCCTTGAATGTGCTGCATGTGCTGTAGTGTCAGATCTTTTGTGCTATCCGTTCCCTCTTCCTGGAATATCAGTCCTCCAGGTATGAGCTTGGCTCACTGACTTCCTTCACGTTTACTTAGAAAGTATTTGGTGGTGTTCCTGGTATGAAATTGCTGTGTACCCCTCTGATGCTACCTAATCTGACCCCGTGATTTATTTTTCTCTTCATAGTATTATCATTATCTAGCATAGTGTGTATTTTACTTTTTAATTTTTATTATTTTCTCTACCTTCTCCTGCTAGAGTATAAGTAGTAGGAAGACAGAGATTTTAAACTATTAATTTTTGCTGTATTCTTAGGATACATTATAGGTGCTCCATAAATATGGTTGAATGAATGGAATAAACTGAGACCAGAACCTGTGTGGTACAAAGTTTCAGAGCATTGGCTTGGGCATCAGATTTCCTGACCTGCTATCTGAGCTACCCTATTTGTAATAACTGTGTTACCTTACACGAACTATTTATTTACCTGCTCTTTAGTTTCACTATATATACAGTAGGAATAATAATGGTCTTATATCATTGGGTTGCTGTAGACATTATATAATGAATGGAAAGCAATTAGCATGATGACCAGCATGTCTGCATAACAACTGGAAAGGGGTCTATATGAACTAAACTACCTGCTAACTGCTGTTACCTACCAATGGTGGTGCCCTGGGAATGGCCAACATAGTGTAGCTTCTCCTGTCCAGTTTTACTTAAAATGAAGTTGATTGTGGATGGAAGGTCATATTTAGCCATTTCATCAAAGCTGCAAGAAAAAAAGACAAAATAAAATTGAATATATTTCCTTGCTATACTTTCTATAAATCAAACCTATTTAAGGTAAGGTTTCCTTTGAAAAATAGAAAACTAGATTCTCTAAGCATTGTTGCTTATAGACTGTTAGTGAGTGTCAGGGGTTCTTTGGGGTGGCTTCTCATAAACAGCTGACATCTTTTCTGAAGCACAGCATTACAGCTACAATTTAATCCAAACACAATAGTAGCTGTAGCTGGGGAATACATCTACCCTTGAACCTGAATGTCAGATTTAATAATCATTTGTATGTTGTGTTCCACTGCCATGTAATATGAACAGATGCTCTATTTTATTGTTTACAAATCAGCAAGAATAACCCTTTGAAAATGAGAACAGGCTATGCCACTCCTCTGTTGAAAACTTTCCAGAAGCTTCTCATTACACTTAGAATGAGCTCCAAGGCCTTCACCAAGACCTATGCAGCCTGGCCTGATCTGGCCCTTGTCAGCATCTGTAGTCTCTTCTCCTCTCACTCTCCCTCTTCCTTGCTACACTTGGGACACACGAGCTTCTTTCACTTCCTGGAAATTCTAAGAGCACCTTTGCACCTCATCGTCATCAGACAAATTCTCTTCTCCACTTCCATTAGTAATTTCTAGGAATAAGGCACAAGAGGGCCAGCGAGAGGAAATCTTTGATAATCTCCCCATGGTGTCAGAATTTCATTGTCTTCCCCACCCCCACTTGAATACTGATGATGACAGGTGCTGTTCATGAACCCCAACTGGGTTTAACCTTCTAGTAATCCTTGTGGATGTTCCTTCAGAATCTGCTGGGGGCAGCAAATTTCCTTGCTTCAGTCATTTTGCTCATTCCTTGTGGAAAAGCATATTCAGGGAATCCCGTAACAATGGTTACTGGGATCACAGACAGTTTGGAGGAAAGGCTACCCTTGCTTGGAATGAGGTGTAAGGAAGAATCCAAAAATGGATTAGAATGAAGATGACTTCCTTCTCCTCCTATTTGGAGTGTAATTTGTTAAAATGAGGCTGGACTGGAAGCAGTGAATACCCATGCTTTTTAACTCAATATTTATTTTCAATCGTCCCTTTTCTTTACCGGAAAGCCCAGAATTCAGCTGAGTCTGGTGAATAGTATAAATTTGTCCTGGCCCAGGTATTTCCTCTGCTGTTTCCCAGTCACACATCATATCCAGCATCCTCCAGGAGGAAGCCCAGGCTGTTGCTGGGTAGGTTGGAAATCCAATTTGTGGCCGATGCTAGGAAACCATGCTGCAGAAGCACAACAGGTCTCTGATCTACAGAAGAAAATTGTTAAAACCTTTATAAACTCACTCCTTATTCTCAGATAAACATGAAGATAGAAACAGGCTTTTATATGACTAGAATTTAAAAAAGTTTGCTTGGTGAGGTGAATATTTCTGAATACGTTATCTTAATTGTGGTGACAGTTTCTCAGATGAAAAAACATGTCAAATTGTACACTTTAAATATGTGCAGTTGATTGTATGCCAATTAAACCTCAAAAAGCTCTTGAAAAAATTATATTCTAAGGAAATTCAGCATTATGTTAATTAAGTGGGTCTTATATTCAGGGGCTGTGAGTTTCCACCCAGCACGACAAACTAAAATCGTGGGCCAGTGTACTTCACATCAGAGAAACCAATGTAAATCTGGTATCACTCAGACCCTCAGCTTAATCTCAGAGACCAAGGTGGTTCAGGTTTTTTTTGAGTAACTTAATGTAGTGTTTTATGATTAGAATATTTTTGACTGGAATGTATTTGATTCAGGATTTGAGACACTCATTTTTTCCCCTCACACCAATCCTACCTAAATGATTAGCATCATTCTTCCCATGAGGAATCTGATAGAGCTGAAGGATGTAACCATCTGCAGTTATAACTTTATGCATTTCACTTCGGTAACCCCAGTAGGAAATCATCTGACTCTGAATGCAGAAAAGACAAAACATTTAGCTTCATGAGTATACTTGACCACTTTTGATTCTTAAAATAGAATTTCTTATTGGTTGGGGTAACATGTACTATGTAAAGAAATCTTTCAGACTTTATAATAAATCATAAAGAATTAATGAGAACAATAGTGTCAATATCTTTGGAAGTATTATTTTTTAAATATTAGTGATATGAATAACTTACAATATTCATATTGGCTTCAGGGTTCATCGCTTTTTTCCAAGGAAACAAAATGAATTTCCAGACATGTGGATGAAACACATTGTTACAAGTAGCCACCACATTTTCAACCTATTAGGGGAAAAAAGTTATTGCATGATGTTTGTGTTTAAGGAGAGCCTGAGAACAAGGACTCACCACAGAGAGATCAAGGCCGGCAGATGGCAGGAGAACCCGGGTCCGAGGATCCAGTGCTTGGTATATGAGATCCAACAGGGTCTTGTCTTCAGAGAACTCACCACATCGTGAGGGGAGAGACAGATGTGTAAAGAATCCTGCAGTGGAGTGCATCATGTGCTCAGATGAAGACCAAAGCCCAGAAAAGGGCATGTCCAGTCCAGGATCCCCTCATCAAGGCCTCATCAAGGAAGGACTTTGACTTCTCTCTGGAACCTGTGGATTCCCATGGGATCAAAACCACAGGAAGGACACTCTCAGGCCTGCCTGTCACAGGGAGAGGGCTGGGAGGCTGAGGCATGGGGCAGGCAGAGGGCAGGAGTCCAGCCCCACACTGTGCCCCATCATAATGGACTCAGCAGTGTAGTCCTGTCTGCTCACCTCCCCAGGATTGTCTGTCCTTCCAACCCATTTCTCAAACCAGGTTTCTAGCCTTAGTCATGAGTGTCTGCAAAATCTCTACCTGAGTTTCAAAATGTTGTACCTTCACTTTAATAATAATCTAAACAAATTGACAGGGGAATAAAAAAAATTTTTGTGTGTAGTAAATGTTACAATATAACATAAAGTCATGATATTGAGCTGCCTTGCTATTTGCTTCATAGATTTTCCATTTCTTACCTTATTTGTCCTATTGTTCTCCTTGTTTCTCATCACTTTGTCAATTAGTAGGTTTTTACAATACTTCTGCTATTCTGGTAATTTATTCAGCTTTGTACATGATTCTATTTTCCCAAAGGACCTTTTATTTATCAACCTACCCTTGTAGCCTTGATATCAGAGCTACCATTTACCATCTGTTATGGTTTGAGTTGGTTTCCCCCTGACAACCCGAAAAATAGATATGTTCAGGTCCTCAGCTCAATACCTCCGAATGTCACTGCATTTGGAAATAGGCTTATTAAAGACGTAATTTAAGTTAAGATGAGGAAATACAGGAGTAGGGTGAACACTTAATCCAATATGAGTGGTCTCCTTTTAAGGAGATGGCTATGTGAAGACAGAGACACACTGAGAGAATACCATGTGACAATAAAGGCAGAGATTGAATCTATTCAGCTGCGAGCCAAGGGGCAAGAGTCAGCTGGACAACCACCGGAAACCAGGAAGCAGCAATGAAGGATTCCTCTACATGCTCCGGAGGGAACATGGCCCTTCAGACACCTTGATTTCAGATTTATAGACTCTCCAAATGTAAGACAATAATTTTCTGTTACTTTAAGCCACCCAGTTGTGGTACTTTGTTCTGGCAGTCCTAGGAAACTGATACACCATCTTTCAGAAAAGGGAGAGAAAATTAATACCTGGAATGATTGTCTTTTTTGAAACTGTGAATAAAACAGGGAAGTCTGTCTGTTTTGTATGTAAGAACTTCCTTTAATTCCTGCAGAATGGCAGGCTAAATGTTACTCAGACAATGACAATACAGAGAAATTTTTATATTATTGCCTTAAAGTATCTGGATTCAGAGATGACCTATTAAATAACTCTTGTTCACTCGCTATACTACACATGATGCATACTACTTAATCAGTGACCATTGCTCTGTTTTGAACTTCTAGGTGTCCTGATTCCTCTCAATTACTACTGCAACGATCTCCATCAACTCTTCCCCTCTCCATAATGGATACTTTTCCTAAGGGATGCCTGCACTAGCATAATCCTGCTCCCACTCCGACCTTGGAAATGCTCCACTGTGTTCCATTTGCAACCTTGTAAGGTTTTCAAAGTTTCAGACTTTTATTTTCCCCTACCCTCTATTTGAAACCATCATATCCAAATGTGGCTGTAGTTTCCACAGCTGCAGTCTTCTGTTCTAAACTTGACATGTTTATTCGACAAGGAAAAGGTTAGCCTGAGGGATACATGAAGGAATGGCATGTTCTCTGCCTTCAAGAGACTTACAATGTAGTGATAGTTCAGCAGTACCAGCTCATTCTACTTGCTCTCTTACCTGTACTGTCCATGCATTTCTCATTCCCTTCTACTTCAGGTCTACTCAGGACCTATGTGCTTGCTCTTAAAATCCCATAGATAAACTGAAGCTTTAGATATAGTCAGACAGAAGGGTGACTAGGTACCAAGGCAGCTATACAGCATCCTGCTCAGTCCTTGGCTCCATAAACATTTGCTGCTCCATAAATGAAAATTAATTATACTATTAGTAGTACTCCTCAAACCTAATAAGTCTCTTTGTTAGCCTCATACTTTGTAACTAACAGCTAAAATTAAATTTAAATTGACTGACCCTACTATTCCTAAGAGCCGCCTATGGCCCATTATCTTTTATCAAAAATTAAAATAAAAATTATTTCTCATTCACTATATGAAACTCAGCAAGGCTTATTAGGATTATTTTTCTTTAAGAAACAAATTTGTATATGTTGTTTTGACCAAGGCTGTAAAAACCTCAATTCAAAGCTCTCAGGTTTTGACGGTAGAAGAAGACTAGGAGAGAAGGCAGAAAGGAAGGTAAGAGGTAGGGGTGAGAGGGGGAGAGTGAAGGAGAATGATATTTATATAGGATGCTAGGATTGGTGACTGTGAGGGACCTAATCTGGTCAAGTCTGCCAAACTGGCCTTGTTTCATAACTATAAACACCATAAACATTCCTTGAATGTTATTTGAATTACTAAAATAAATGAATTTTTCCAAAATACCTCACATACATTGTTAATAAATACTGAATATGTTAATAAATACAGAATATGTTTTCAAATTCCTTGCCACTTCCCATAGAGATCGTGAATAGAGTCCCATTCTACCCATATTGGTTTGAGAAACAGTCAGGTTTGATTTCAAGTTAGAAACTGAATAGTGAGGAGGTAGAGCCCATTGGTAATACAGCCTGTTCCTGTCATACATTCAGAGCATTGCTTGTTCTTTCTTTTTTTCAAATGTCCTGAAATCAATCCCCAAAGGAGAAAAAGAGAGAAGAAACTTCTTAGAAAATTTTTTTTTTTTTTTTTTTTTTTGCGGTAGGCGGGCCTCTCACTGTTGTGGCCTCTCCCCTTGCGGAGCACAGGCTCCGGACGCGCAGGCTCAGCAGCCATGGCTCACGGGCCTAGCCGCTCTGCGGCATGTGGGATCTTCCGAGACCGGGGCACGAACCCGTGTTCCCTGCATCGGCAGGCGGACTCTCAACCACTGTGCCACCAGGGAAGCCCTAGAAAAAAAATTTTTATATACATATAATCAAGGTTAAAAAATTCAATGGAAAATTATATTTTACCTAAGGTAGAAATAAAGTTCACAAAACATATCAATATATTAATTTTGAAGTATATTAAGTACACTTTATAACACCAGAGAGTCATACTCACTGTCACCACACTGAATGCTTTCTTGAAGGTAAATGAAAAACTTAATTCTCTTCTTCCTTCTCTCTCTCACTAAATACCCATATATATATATAGGCGTACATGTGTGTGTTTTGGGTGACCTTTCCTAAAAATGTGAAGTCACTGCATTTCCAGTGAACTCACATATTTGCCAAATGGCAAGTCAAATATTGCATAAGCAGTAAATTCACAAGAGGATAGGGTTCCAATATGTCCTTAGAGATTCACTCTTTTTGATTTGTCACCTCCTGAAACTCTGCCTCCAACATCCTCATTCTCTGAGTTTTCTTGATTCTGGCAGTTATCAATTTTTTCCCTACACTTGGGTAGGAACACTTGAACCCATAAAGAATCATATTTACCTTAAAACAGTTAGTATGACCCTCTGGTATACTTTTCAAAATTTGAGAGAAAAACAACTTTTATCAAAAGGTTTTGATGGTTGTTTTTACCTAAATTATGAAATAACTAATACCAAGTATTGCACATGTGAAAAAATGAAGTTTTATTTATTGAAATGTTGTTTTACTAAGAACATTTAATAGGAGGTCTACCACCTTAACCAAAATGTTATGTGTACAATACAGTACAGGGGCAGCACTGGTATACAGGGATTCTCTCTAGTGTGTTCAAACTCATATTTTTCTTTTCTCCAGTGGTGTGCTGGAATCTCCTTTCCAGATGGCTGGACTTCTATAAAGCCTTTCTCATCCACAGGTGTCGGCCCACATCGGCATTCCCCAGGTTTTCCCAGTTGCAGCTATGAAGAGTTGGGACAGTTTCAATGGCTTCTGCTGGTTCCACAGCCCATACAGAGGTGTGTCTGCCTACCAAGCTGCACAGGTGGGTTAGACTTTTCTTGGGTCCCTGGTAAT
This sequence comes from Mesoplodon bidens, assembly GCF_964165515.1. Classification (NCBI taxonomy): domain Eukaryota; kingdom Metazoa; phylum Chordata; class Mammalia; order Artiodactyla; family Ziphiidae; genus Mesoplodon; species Mesoplodon bidens. The sequence continues at coordinate 39,091,220 of NC_138176.1, forward strand.
ATGGTGCTGGATTCCACAACTCCCAAAGAGATTTTCTTGTTTGTGATGGATATTGATTTTTAGTTGTTAAAAAGGGGAACAAAAAGGAGGGACATTTTATATCACCTTGATGCTGATGTCACTTTAGTAATGTTAAAATGTCAACTTTTCTTAAATTTTTCTATTTTTTTCTATATTCAGTAGAATCCCAGTAAAAATATTATAAAACTTTTTGGTAGAAATTGACAAGCCGATACTAAAATTAATATAAAAAGCAAAGAACTAGAATATTCAAAGAAAATAAAAGAAAAAAACCAAGTCAGAGCATTTCTCTCTGATTTCAAGACTTAAGTTACTGTAAAGGTACTATAAACAAGACAGTGTGGTAAACAAAATATTTCTATATCCATACAATGGAATTCTACTCACTAATAAAAATGAGTAAACTACTATTACATGCAACAACATGGATGAATCTCAAAATCATTCTATGGAGTGAAAAAAAGAAACAGGCATTCAAATCATAAAAGAAGAAGTAAAACTTTCACTATTTGCAGATGACATGATATTAAATATAGAAAACCCTAAAGACTCCATCAAAAAAATTAGAATAAAAAAATTCAGTAGAGTTTCAGAATACAAAATCAATATACAAAAGAGTGTTGCATTTCTATTCACTAAAAATGAACTATCAGAAATAGAAATGAGAAAAAATCCCTCTTACAATAGCATTGAAAAGAAGAAAATACCTAGAAATAAAGGTAACCAAGGAGGTGAAAGACCTATACACTGAAAACTATGAGACATTAATGAAAGATATCAAAGAAGACACAAATATACATCAAGATATTCTGTGCTCATGATTGAAAGAATTAATATTGTTAAATTCTCAATATTACCCAAAGCAGTCTGTAGGATCAATGCAGTCTCTATCAAAATTCCAATGGCATTTTTCTCAGAAATAAAATAAACTATCCTAAAATTTGTATGAAAACATAAAAGACCACAAGAGACAAAGCAATCTTGAGAAAGAAGAACAAAGCAGGAGGCATCTCACTTTCTGATTTCTAACTATATTACAAAGATATAGTAGTCAAAACAGTATGGTATTGACATAAAAACAGACACATAGATCAATGGAAGAGAATAGAGAGCCCAGAAACAAATGCACACATATATGTTCAATCAGTTTACAACAAGAGAGCTAAGAACATACAGTGGAAAAAAGAGAGTCTCTTCAATAAATGGTGTTGTAAAAACTGGATAGCCACATGCAAAAGAATGAGACTGGACCACTATATTATACCATGCACAAAAATTAACTCAAAATGGATTAAATACTTTAATGTAAGATATGAAACCATAAAACACCAAAAGAAAAATAGGGAATAAGCCCCTTGGCATCAATCTTGGCAATGATGTTTTTGTATTTAACACCAAAAGGGCAAGCAAAAAAAGCTAAAATAAACAAGCAGGACTACATCAAACTTAAAAGCGTCTGCACCGCAAAGGAAACCATTAACAGAATGAAGTCAATCTACCAAACAGGAGAAAATATTTGCAAATTATATCTGATAGAGAGTTAATATCCAAAATATATAAAGAACTCACACAACTCAATAACAAGAAAACAGTTCAACATAAAAATATGGCCAGAGGACCTGGATAGACATTTTCCCAAAGAAGATAAACAAATGACCAACAGGTACATGAAAAAGTGCTCAACATCACTAATCATCAGGTAAATGTAAATTATAACCCCAATGAGATATCAACTTATACCTATTAGAATGGCTATTATCAAAAGACTAGAAATAACAAGTTTTGGCAAAGATGTGGAGAAAAGGGAACACTTATGTACCATTGGTGGGGATATAAATTGGTACAGCCAGTATGGAAAACAGTATGGAGGTTTCTCAAAATATTAAAAACAGAAGTATTAATGATCCAGTAATTCTGCTTCTGGATATTCATCTAAAGAAAAGGAAAACACTAACTGGAAAAGAAATTTGCAGCCCCATGTTCTTTGCAACATTATTTGTAATAGCCAAAACATGGAAGCAATATAAGTCCATTGATGAATGAATGGATAAAGAAAATGTGATATCTCTATCTATCTATCTATCTACCTACCTAGCAATCTATCTAAAAAATTCAGCCATAAAAATGAAAAGAATCTTGACATTTTGGACAACATAGATGGACCTTGAGAACATTATCCTAAGTGACGTAAGTCATAGAGAAAGGCAAAACCATATGATCTCACTTATATGTTATCTCAAGAAACAAACAAATGAAAACTGAACTCATAGATAAAAGATTGGTGGTTGCCAGAGATGGGGGGTAGGGATGAGTGAAATGAGTGTACAGGATCAAAAGGTACAAACTTCCAGCTATAAAGTAAGTCATGGGTATGTAATGTACAGCATGGTGACTCTAGTTAATAATATTGTATTGTATATTTGAACGTTGCTAAAAGAGTAGATCTAAAATGTTCTCATCAAAAGAAAAGAAATTTGTAATTATGTGTGGTAATGGATGTTAACTAGACTTATTGTGGTGAACATTTTGCAAACTATACAAAAATCGAATCATTATATCTCAAAATTTGTCTATTTAAAATGAATTTCTTAAAAAATAGCATCAGTTTAAGAAAAGTTCGTTTCGACTTCACAACTTATAATTTAGTAATACCATGAGTTTTTTAAATCATTGCTGTCAAATCTGGAAAGCCCTCTGTCAAGGTTTTGTCATATGTGTGCTTTAAAATTTCAGGACAGTTCAAGTTGCCCTAAATACCTAAGTACTCTCTAAACTGACTACATTTTTCCTAGAAGCCTTTCAAGACTGTTATAAATAATTTACTTACACAGAAATTACTGCAAACTACAAAAATATATTCCCCTATATTTACACTATATATATTCTCAGCTAAGTGTCCATAGGCAAATTCCAAAATTTCCCATGGCCATGCCAGCACTAGCAAACCAAAGGGGAACAGTGACAAAGAGGAAATGAGAGTGGAAACATCCAATGGTCTTCATCAAATGTGGTTACTCTATATTGATTTTCCAAGTTTGTAAAAATATATCACCTTGTGAGTCAATTAGAGAGCCCTGGAAGGGACTTACGCAAGTGAGGGTTTTGAAGCTTAAGCTTTGTGACTTTCACAGTCACTCCAGGTTGGCTTGGAGAGGAGCACTCCGATTTCGAGAGGAGCAGGGGACAAGGTGGATCTGAGAGAACTGAATGATCTGAAAGAAAATATGTAAATTTAAAATACATGCGATCTATTATAATGGACAAATGTTACCATCCTGGAATAAATTTATTACTCTGTATTGGCCTCCACCACCTTCCTTTGCCCAGCCACTCAGGAGTGAGTGTGTGTGTGTGTGTGTGTGTGTGTGTGTATGTGGAGGTGGGGGGCGCCTCAGGTGAACGTTGCATCCGTTAATTGAAAATAAAGAAACTTTGTTTTCTTTGTGCTTCTGAATACAATACAAATAAACGTAGGACATTCTTAAAAAGACAAAAAAATACCTCTGTGTTATTCAATTTATATAAAATTATAGACAGTGAAAACTGATCTGTGATGACTAAAATTAGATCAGTGTTTGGCTGCGGACAACTATGAAGGGATAAATTAGTAAGGAGCACGAGGAGGCTTTTGGGGGTGATGACAATGTTTGGTATCTCGATTAGGATATTAGTTTTCTGGATGTATACATGTAGTCAAACTCATAAAATTCTGCCTTTTAAATATGTGTAAATTAATACATATAGCTGATTCACTTCGTTGTACAGCAGAAACTAACACAACATTGTAAAGCAGTTATACTCCAATAAAAAAAAGAGAAAAAAATGTATAAATTAATGTATTTCAATTATATTTCAAGGTGGACAGAATACGAGAGAGGCCTTTTTTCAGAATGATCTTTGCACTCATTCCAAATGTGTAATTCAAGCAGATAGGGTGGGTGTTATGAAGCCTGGACCTTGGTTTTATCTTTCTTTGGAATACCTGGTCTTGATCTTGTTTTTCTTGAATCAGTAGCTATTGATACCATCTGACTTAACTGACCCTAGCAGAGGCATCACTCACGTGGTCTTGAAGATTATGACCTCTCCCACTCTCTGAAGTTTATCTTAGCGTAACTCCTAAACATCTATTATGGTGATCTTTCTAGACCTAGTTTACACATGACATATTTTCATATAAACTCCCAATATAAATAGACTACATTCTTCATGAAATCCATTGAACTTATTCATTCTTTTTTTTTTTTTTTTTTTTTTTTTGCGGTACGCGGGCCTCTCACTGTTGCACTGTTGTGGCCTCTCCCGTTGCGGAGCACAGGCTCTGGACGCGCAGGCTCAGCGGCCATGGCTCACAGGCCCAGCTGCTCCGCGGCATGTGGGATCTTCCCGGACTGGGGCACGAACCCGTGTCCCCTGAATCCACAGGCGGACTCTCAACCACTGTGCCACCAGGGAAGCCCTTATTCATTCATTTTTAAAAGAATAAGCCTACAGAGAAAATAGTTTACTGAGTCACAGATAGCAATATACCTATGAACTCTAAAGACTTTATAGTTTGTATTGTGTGACTTACAGATACATTATAATGGTAATTAATTTAAAGCCCTGTCAAGGAATAAATAATGTGAGAAAACTATTATTTTGGGAGAGAAGTTAACATATCATTTTTTCATTTATCCATATTCTTGTTTATAGAAGAGATGCTTAGCAGAAAGGTGAGGTATGACATATATGACCTTACAAAATGCTAGACCTGTGTAATCTGCACTACCTGGTATAGAACTCAGTATTGTGGCCTGATAGTGCTCAGTAGATGAAGATTAAGTTGCTTCTCAGATTTAAAAGTAGTATCTGGAGATTGTAGTTAACTTATCTCCGACCTAATATATCTATGGCTGTCTGATCCTATACTCAAGTGTACTCGGTGTACATAAGGTACTTTGCAGAAATGAATATTTTAATATTTCTGCCTAGTTAGTAGTTTCTGAGCAAATAAATCTTCAACGTGAATTAAAGGACAAGCCTTGGAAGTTAAAAAGTGTTAGACCTAGAATGATTTGCTCCCATTCAAAGAGTAATAAATCTTATTTCCCTGGAATCAGTTGCTTTCATTCTGTGGTAGGGACGTTCCCTTTTCTCTTCCTGAGAAAATTTGTTCACATTCAAAGATGGATGAAACTCTGGGTCATGGAGCCAGCCATTTACATTCCAGTGGAGCAGTTTTCTTTCCCTCTCCCAGGAGGTGAGGTGGCAACTAAACAACTGTCCAATTCCTATTTAAACTGTTGGATTCATAAGTCTAGGGTTCTTCTCCTATGGCACAAGAGAAATCCTTTGTGCCATGGGCCTAATCATAATACAGCTTCAGAAGGGGAACAGATTGAGGCATGAGGAACTGATGTGTTTATTGCTACAATAGTCTTGCTGATCCAGAAACTTTATGTTTACTTGTAGGATAAAATAAATGCATAAAGATATTAAAAACATATCAGGATAGTTCCAATTAATATCTAGTCAGAAAACAAGTACACTAACAATCACTTCCATAGTTCAGTTCAACAGACGTACAATTTTCAGATTTCCAGAAAATGTCAACTAGGGAAAACATTGTAGTATGTGGGAACCACCTCACTGTATCTCAATGAGATCACATGCAAATTTTCTAAAGAAGCTATTGCCATACAAAATAAACAAATGGATTACCAGTAATATGAAGAGTCTTTGTACGGTGTAGATTTAGATAGATAGTTGTTGTTCAAACAACTACTGAATAGCTAATGAGAGTTCCTGCCAGTGCTGCCATCCATGGGGATGCATAATGCGTGAAGTGAATTCCGGAGCTGTTGAAAGAGGGAACCAGAGGTAGGGAAGAGTAAAATAGAAGGTGACATAGAAAATACAAAAGGTTGAAAGAAAATTTTCCAAGCACCTGTGGGGCAGGGTCTAGAAAAGTAAAATGAAATGTTCTCAACTGCTTTAGTTAAAATAAAAGTAGTTAATGACAATGCGATAGAGGATACAATTGTCAGCTTATATAACATTTTGGCATATCTGATATGTTTTGACATGAATTCTTTGTTGGCAGAGGTGAAGTTACACAATCCCTTTGGGAAAAATGATACCTAACTGAATGTAAGGATGAAGATATAGTATGTATGCAAATCGACCGTTTACATTTCATGGGACACAGTTACAAGTTAGACAAGACCTCGTATTTGTGGCCCATCTTGGCTAAGTTTTTATCTACCGTGGACAGATGGTGTTGGGTAGTGGAGGGCAGTGTGAAAAAGGAGGCAAGTGTTTCAGAAAGCAAGGAGACTTAAGGTGGACCCCTTGATGGCAATCTTCTCCAGGTCCAATTTCTTCAAACTGAGAAAAGGAAACATGTATAAACCAATGAGGAGAATCTGGATTTTTATACATGGCCTTGAAATCCTAGCTAGCCATGGGACCCCGAATCATTCTCATGGCTACATAAGGTAGAATGGCCAACCATCACCAAGTGATTTAAACCATTAGCTTGGATCTTGATGTTTTTGGTTTTTAAAGCTAGACCCTTGATGTTTGGCCTGATAGCTACACATGCTTGTCCGATCCATTACATTAACTTCACAAAAAGACAACACCTCATTTGGGCTTGATTTAGCATTTTATGATTGAATTTTACTAGTTTTATAGCACAATTTCTATAGGCATAAGCTTTTCATTGTCCTAACATTTCATAATAAAGATGATTGTGAGTTGGTGTATTTAATTGTATTATACTGATATGATATTTAACTTGATATATTTAAGATACATACTTTAAAATATGTAGGGAATGATTTGAAATGAATAAAGTTATATACATTTCAAAGTTTTTGCCTGCAGCAGTGTAGGCAAAACAGTGCCTACCCTGTGGCGAGGCGAGGTCTCACACTCTGACCTACATGATTTACAGGTTCTGGGGGGCGAGGGGCAGGCTGGAATTCACAGCTTATCGGATGGGGCCAGCCTGTCTTGGAAGCCAGCTCCTGGCCCTCAAACCAAGGGGAAGGCCAAGGTTTGCTGGTCTTCAGCGCTGATCATCCCCTCAGCCCCGGTCGCCTCCTCTCCGCCCCCTGCAGGCCAGCCGAGGAACTGCTCAGGGATCGGGTGGGGCCCGGAGCGCGGAGCCGACATCTCCAACCCGCTGAGCTTTGGCTGTTGCACCTACTGCAGGCCGGCCACCCCGCCGCGGAGACAGCGGGCCATGGCGCGGGTGCTGATCGTGGGCGCCGGGCTGACGGGAAGCCTGTGCGCAGCGCTGCTGAGGAAGGCGGTGGCCCGTCCTTTGCACCTCGCTGTGTGGGACAAGGCTGGGGACTCAGGTGGGTCGTCTCCTGGCCGAAACGGGAAACGCGGGGAAAAGAAGCCGGCGGGGACCATGGCTTCTGAAGTGGCCTGGGCCCTCCCGGAGTAAGTCTGTGAAGAAAATCCAGCAGCTCGGCGGGCGTCTGGTCATGTGATCGGAGACTTCCGGCGCCCGTGAGGCCTGAGAGGGCGCGCGGGTGGAAGCGGCGACCCCGGCTGGGCCGGGGGGTGGGGCGGGAGTACCGAGAGCACTTCAGAGGGCGGCCTGAGCGGCCTGGGAGGGATCCTGACTGGAGTTTGCAAAGCCTGGGCCTGCCGCTGTCGCTAAGAAATGGATTTTTTTCTTGGCCGCTCTGTGCCTGGGAGGCTTATCTCTAGATTATGAGAATCCTCAAGTGCCCGTTGACCAAGACTTTACGAAGATCTAGTTGACAGCATCCTGTCACTTTCCTGAAATCTGACTGCAAGAGGGAAAGCATTCGTTGATTCGTTCATTCTGACATTTCATTCATTATTTTGTTTTCTTTTGCCCGTTCGTTCATTCCTTTTACTCAGGTAAATAGATGCCTCAGTCACAGTGCTGAAGGGTGGCGCATTATTCATGTGTTCTTTTAAAAAAATCTCACACTCAGTGACCAAATTGTCTCTTAATTAATTCCTGACAATGTTAGATGACAAAATCTTCAGTATAAAAAAACGTTTTCTAGATGTCTGTAATCTGGAGAAAACAGAATATTTAAAAATGTATTAATTATTATGAAAGTAAAAAATTAAAAAAAAATTTTAAATATTTCCTCAAACAGTTCTAAGTAATCTATTTGTGGTAACCTGGGGTGAATAGCGTCAACTGCAAAAGGTTCATTCTAATGCACTAAGACATTTTCCTGGGGACTAATTCAAGGGGGAAGAATGACCACAGCCTGCAGTCCTCATAATCCACAGAGCACAGTGGACTTGGGTGCCCAGTACATCACCTGCACTTCTCATCATGCCAAAAAACACCAGAGGTGAGTTAGTCAAAAGGGGTGGAATCTGTCTTACTGGTTGTAGGATGTAAAAAGTTACAAATCATCCATTTTTAGCAGGGTTAAACTTTGACTCTTGTAATATCGTGAAATTATGTTATCATCATTGATCGTATTAGCAGTAAAAGGTTAACCTGAGTAAAGCGGGAAAACTGTAATACATACCTCATCCAATTGTGACCATCAGATGAGATGTTGCATGGAACATAGTAAGGGCTCAATAAATAAGAGTTCGTATGTTGGTGCTGAGGAAGAGGACAGATAGCTGTGATGGAAGTCAATCTTAACCAGCTTTAAAACTGGTGTATTGAATACCTTTCTTTTTATTTTCACTGACTTTAATTTTGAAATATATGAGAAAATAGACCTTTGACTAAGATTAGCAAAAGACTATGGATTCTCAAAACATTTCCGTTCTTCACCTGAATTATAGTTTTTATTAACACAAAACATATGTTGAGCTGCTCATAGGAAGATTTCTAGTTATTATTTAGGGTTGTAATCTCTAAGAATTCTTGGAAGAGAATATAGTATTTAGAGCTAAGTGTAGCATATAGTTATGTTATACATATTGATTTATTTCAGTTTTTATGATGAACTGTTAGCTCGTGGTGTTTTGAAGCCTCTGACCTCTCCTATTGAAGGAATGGTGATAAAAGAAGGAGATTGTAACTTTGTGGCACCTCAAGGAGTTTCTTCAATTATTAACCACTACTTGAAAGAATCAGGTGAGAATATAATTTTTTCTACCTTCTTTTAAAGTTAGCATTTTAAAATAAAAGTTATACACATAATTAAATATTAATGCTCTAAAGAAAGTTATAAAATAAAGTAAATGTTCTCCTACTCACCACTCAATAGCTAGTTGTCTTCCCCTAAAGTAATCATTGTTTCCAATATATGCTTCCAGAAAAATGTTTATGCATCTATCTATTGTTCTACGTGGCTGTCTCTATTTACCTATTCATATATTTGTATATATTCTTTTTTAAAACATAAATGAGGTTATTTTACATAAGCCATTCTATACTTTTCTCATCTATGTTTATAATAAATCAATCTCTATCTCTATCTATGTCTATATATATCCTATTGGTTCTATTTCTCTGGAGATTCTTTTTTTTTTTTTTTTTTTTGCTGTACGCGGGCCTCTCACTGTTGTGGCCTCCCCCATTGCGGACGCACAGGCCCAGAGGCCATGGCTCACGGGCCCAGCCTCTCCGCGGCATGTGGGATCTTCCCAGACCGGGGCACGAACCCATATCCCCTGCATCGGCAGGCGGACTCTCAACCACTGCGCCACCAGGGAAGCCCTCTCTGGAGATTCTTGACTGATGCATAATCATAGAGTGAATCATATCTTAGGTCTATTTTCATATCAGCAAATTCAGTGTGCTTCATTCTTTTCAATGCCTGTTCAGTATTACATGGTATGTGTGTATTGTTATTTAGTTAACTGTTAACTTTCTGGTAAGTATGTGGATTGTTTGGGGTGGTGGTGAGGGGTTGTTTTGGTTTATGCGAATACAAATATTACTGCAATGTTTAACCTTGACATACTTTTGAAAGCATATCTGTAGGATCAGTTCCTAGCAGTACAGTAGGTGTGTCAATGGTATGTGCATTTTTTATATAACTAGGTTGTGCCATCTCTTCCTCTTAAAGAATATCTCATCAATAGTGAAAGAGAACGTCTCTTTCCACACATCCTGATATTATGGAAATTTAAAAATTTTGCCCATGTGATGGGTTAAAATGGTATTTCCTTGTGTTCTGATTTGCATTTACTTAATTATGAATGAGTTTATGCATCTTTGTTTTGCTAACCACGTCTGCTTTTTTTTCTTGTGAATGTCTTATTCATAACCTTTGCCCGTTTTCTATGAGGATTTTCATTTGTTCTTTATATTTATTATAAGTGTTTTAAAATGGATTTTTTTGAAAAAGATGATAAATAATCTTGGATGATAAATGATTTATTTTTTAAAACAGAAATAGGCTTCTTGATGAATCATAAATAATTGCCCAACTGAAGATCACTGAGGAAAGGTATAAGGCTGAGTATTTGTTTTGTTTCATAAGCTATTTCTAGAATAGTTACTGTTTTGGTCTCCTTCATCAAATATTACTAGTTGGGAACTCTGAGAATCCCTGATACTGGGCATGGGAGGAGCCGGTGAGATTGAATATACAACATGAGGACACAGTAAATACCATTCTGGGTGAGGCCATTTCTCCATCTAGGATTTAGTCTATGATGGTGTATTCATCAGGATTTTCCAGAAAAACAGAATCAAGAGGATATATATATATATATATATATATATATATATATATATATATATATGCAGATTTATCATATAGAATTAGCTTATGTGATTTTGGAGGCTGGCAAGTCTGAAAGTCTGCTGGAGACCCAGGAGAGTTGATGGTTTAGTTTCAGTCCAAAAGCCTGAGACCCCAGAGAGCTAAAGGTACAGTTCCAGTCCAAAGGCTGGTGAGCCTGAGACCCAGGAAGAGCTGATGTTTCAGTTCAAGTCTGAAGGCAGGAGAATAAAACAATGTAAACAATGTCCCAGTTCAAAGGCTATCAGACAGGAAGACTTCTTTACTCCTGGGAGGGTCAGCCTTTCTGTTTTATTCAGGCCTTTGATTGATTGGATTATACCCACCTATGTTAGGGAGGGCAACCTGCTTTACTCAGTCTACCAATTTAAATATTAATCTCCTCTAAAAACACCCCACAGACATACCCAGAATAATGTTTGCCAAATATATGGGAACCCCCATGACTCAGTCAAGTTGACACATAAAATTAACCATCACAGATGGTGACACCATTTGGATATTTTGTAGAATGTCACCATCAGCTTCATATATTGCCACCATACAACTTGAAAAAAAAATCTCATTTCCATCATGATTTTTACTTAACCCAAATTAGATGTGCATACTTACTAAAATTTCCAAGTACTTACTAACTGTATTATATATCTAGCCATCCATGCATGCATACATCCATTCATCCAATAAACATTTACTGAGTGCTTACTATATACTGTTTTAGGCACTAATGATACATGAACCAAAGTCCCTGCCTCTTATAGCTGAGGGACACTCCTTGAATACATTGTACCTACATCCTTTTGTGTTACGTGTTTGGGGGACTATATGCTTTATTTTCCAATTTTGCTTTGGAAACTCTTGGCAGAAGAGGTCATATTTAATTATTTGTAGCTCAAACAGAATCTAATAGTACCTTGTACATAGTAGGTAGGTATAGTGATATAGCTTTAGATTTCTAAGATACATAAATATACATATATTCATTCTAACTTAGCCAATTCTTAGTAAAAACCTATTTATTATTTCAATTTGTGCAGTCTGTTGAGTGTGAGTACTTTAGATTTCTTATCACTATGTAAAATATTTATTTCAAAAGTAACTTTTAAAAAAGAATTACATACTACTGGTAGAAAATTTGGAAAATACAGAAAAATAGCAGGGGAAAGTGTCACTATAATATATAAATCAACAATAAGTCCATTTTGTGACATACTTTCTGCTTTTTTAAAAAATGAATTTTTATATAATTGAGTTCAAGGTCTACATATTTTGAGTCTACATATTTCAAGGTCTACATATATTGAGAGATTGACCCCTGGGCCTCATTCCTTCTACCATATTTGCATTTGATTTAAAAAATTTGTAATTACTATGTTGTAGAGTTATTCAAGGGAATGTGAAAGATGTAAAGGTATATGAGATCTGGAGACCTGACATGGAGGAGCCCAAGAGAGTATTTTGGGATAGATAAGACATACCTAAAGCATAGAGATACTTTGGATCAATGTCAGAATGAGTGGTAAAGGCAGTGATTGTCAAGATGAGAAGGATCACATTGGGCTGGAGTAGCTACGGAAAGGAAGCTTCATGGCAAAGGTTGGATTTAAGCTGGATGTTTAGTGGCTAGGAGCACGAGGTGTCCCATGCAGTGATGGACAGGATCTTTCATTGTGCTTTTCCCCCCTTATTCCATTTTTATTTATTTCTTTTCTATTCACGAGGCCAAATAAAAGTAGATTTGCTTTAACATCATATTTTTCTCACAACTGGAATGTGAGGTAAGTACTAGTATACCAGGGAGACTTAATGATCCAATTATATTTTCCTATCTTTCAGTTTATGGTTCATGATTCAGTCTTTTAAACAAATATTGATTAAATACCTAGTACATGCCAAGTACAATACTTTATATGCTATATATAGAAAAAACAGGCATAATTTGTGGCTTTTAAGTTAAAAGGGAAGAAAATATTAATCATATAACTACTCAAATAATTATTAAAATATCTTTGTGATAAATGCAAATAAGGGAAATGCTATGAGAGAACATTCCAGATTGTATTTCTCTTCATTTTGATTCTTTGTCATAAAGGTAATTGATCTATCGATGAGACTTGGATTTCTCTTCAGAGTTTTTTTTTTCAGGTTTAATAGGGAATATTGATACTTTTAATAGGGAATATTGATACTTTTAATAGGGAATATTGCTCTTTCTTGGTATTACTAGAGAGAATTCTTTACAGCTTTACTAAGATGTATACTTGCTCTACAAAGATAATGAACTTTAGAGTCAGGTGGATGTGGATTTAAATCATGGCGTGACATTTCTAAATCTGTTTCCTTATCTGGGAAATGAATTTGTATAATGTATATCAAGTGTTTGGCATAGTCTTGACATACAGTAGATGACTAATGAAAGATATCTATGGTTTCTATTATTATTAGTTGTAGTAGTAGTATTTTTTTTCCCCAGAGCAGGCATTGTTAGGGAGGTCCAAGGGCGCCAGAAGGGAGGGATTCCCATTAAACGAGATAGAAAGTAAAGAAAGTGAAGCCCAGGGGCTGTACAAGATGCACTTTACCATTTTATTCATCTGAGTGGATCCAGTCTGTGACTCTTCTCTTCCCTCTCATTCGTATGGAAAATCCTGATGATGTGAATATGATTTTGCTTTTGGAACAGGTGCTGATATCTACTTCAGACAGTGTGTGACCCAGATCAACCTGAGAAATGACAAGTGGGAAGTCCTCAGGGAAACAGGCTCCCCTGAGCAGTTTGATATTGTTGTCCTCACGATGCCAGCTCCTCAGATTCTGCAGCTTCAAGGTGACATCGTCAACTGTGAGTCTCAGCCTGCACTGTTTACCTTAGGGAATGGGCTCCCTTTGATAGAGCGTGAATTCAGTTTAACTGACTTAGCAAAGGGTGTATTAGGGATTCTACTGATTTGCATGTTTTAAAAACTGATACTATGGCCTGGTTCATTGTATTAGTCTAGGTCAAATTGAAATCCAGATTTTTAAAAACCCACTTAAAAATGGAATATTTCTCTTTTTTTCCTTGCCTTTAAGAAGTAAGTATTTTTGATGGAGATGTAGTAGTTTGGCCCAAAAGAAGAACAGTCTCTTTGTGGCCATTCTGGAAAAAAGAAGGTTTTTATGATATAAGCATTGATTATGTGACAAGCCTGGTAAACCTTACCTTGGATTGTTCTTGAGTGTGAGTCTTCCCTGATTGTGATTTGTTGACTCACCTTTCACCTGGCTTCTCCCACCTCCTTTTTAAAAAAAACAGCTTTGAGACTAATTCACATACCATACAACTCATCCATTTGAAGTGTATATGTCAATGGTATTTAGTATATCCAACGACATACTGCAACCATTCCCACACTCAATTTTGGAATATTTTCATCACCTCAGAAAGACACCCCATATCCTAAAGCTCTCACCTCCATCCCTCATCTCTGCCTCCAACTCTAAGCAAACAGTAATCTATTTTCTGTCTCTATAGATTTCCCTGTTACCTGGATTCTTTTTTTTTTTTTGTGCAGTACACGGACCTCTCACTGCTGTGGTCTCTCCCGTTGCGGAGCACAGGCTCCGGACGCGCAGGCTCAGCGGCCATGGCTCACGGGCCCAGCCGCTCCGCGGCATGTGGGATCTTCCCGGACCAGGGCACAAACCCGTGTCCCCTGCTTCGGCAGGCAGACTCCCAACCACTGCGCCACCAGGGAAGCCCCTACCTGGATTCTTAAGAAAAGCTTTTCTATAGCTCTGCTTTGTATCTACCTATGCCAGGTTTAACTGATTATTCTCCTCCCTTTCATCATGTCTGACTGACCCTGACACATAAGTCATTGATTTTTGGAGGATACCTCATCTTGCTTTGAAGTCCATGAGTTATAACAAAGCAGAGTCTGGTGATGGTGGCAAAGCTTTGGGGATGTGACATGCCTGTAGCTTTTGACTTTGTGGCATGACTGAAGGTGATATTGGATTTGATTGAGAAATAGCCTTTTATGCCACTGTTAGAAAGAAAACTAGTAATGAATATGGTTTATAGATCCTAGATTTAGAACTGTAATAGAGATTGTTCTCTGAGGAAGAATGTAGCTGCATATTACATCTTGAAAGCAGTTTGAGTATCAGTTCTACCATGCAGTAACAATATATAGCTTCTTTTGTTGTACAGTCTGAGACAGTAATATAGAAAGGATTGGAATGTTTATTAGATAGCTATAGGCAAAGTAAAAAACGAATTTCAAAGATCTCTTTCATGAGTCTACCTCTAGTGTGTTGCCAAAGTCACTTTAAAGTAGGATAATTTATTGCCTTGGATTCTGTAATAATTGGATTGTCGGCTCTTTATGATGAAAAAGTTTAAGAATGATTGACTTAGTACTTTTGACTAAGAGTAAGGACCTTTGGGGGGTTTTACTGGCTCAGTTCAGAATTGGACCTCATGCAAGCAATTCTGCGTTTGCTTCGTTGTTATGAAATAACCCATCTTAGCAGTAAAGGTTTAAAACAGAATGTCCTAACATGACCCTTGAATACCTGTGGGTCTAAAACAAAGGGATTAAAAACATATGATTTCTATTTATCTTATAAATCTCAATAAGGACCTCAGTATGAGGAATTAGCGTCATCTCTCTGTTTCTCGAGAACCTTAAATACACTCTTGCTTGCTTATTAGACATCTTCAGTTTCTTGAAAGACCTCCATTTACAAAGCTATCTATTGCCATCTAGTGGACGCAGTATATATTGCAGTCCTCCTCCACATTTTTTTAACTAGAGAGAACTATGAAGATGACCGAAATATAGGCTATAAAACTATCTGTAGGGCTTCCCTGGTGGCGCAGTGGTTGAGAGTCCGCCTGCCGATGCAGGGGATATGGGTTCGTGCCCCGGTCTGGGAAGATCCCACATGCCGCGGAGCGGCTGGGCCCGTGAGCCATGGCCGCTGAGCCTGCGCGTCCGGAGCCTGTGCTCCGCAACGGGATAGGCCACAACAGTGAGAGGCCCGCGTACCGCAAAAAAAAAAAACAAAAAAAAAAAACAAAAAAAAAAACTATCTGTAATATAATTCACAAAACTCCATTCACACAAGGAAATGAATTTAGGTCCATGATAATTAACTTACTCAAAAGTTCATAGCTAATTAGTGACAGAACTAGGGCTGTGCTACAGGTCTCACATTCATACCAACTATTAGCAGCCCTGTGTCTTTGGCTTTCTTTGTGCTTGTCTTTTCATTCTTTCTGTCTCTCTTTTTAAATCATGTCTACTCCTTAGAATCAATATAGTACCATCTCTTACATGAAAGACTTCCCTTTTGATTACAGTGTGGTCTAGATTTTCCCTTATCCATCCTCCCTTTCCCTATTTTCCTTTTTACAAAAGAAACAGAACTAGTTTTTTTTGGCAATTACTTATTACACTTACTACATTCTCCCAGTTAGGAGAACAGGGAAGCTTTATGAACTATATAGTGAACCTCTATGATTCATGATTTGCCATCTGGTTCTATGACAGTGCTACTCTCTATATATTAATATTATAAAAGCGAACTCACTTAATCCTCACAACAATCCTAATTACTATTATTTCCATTCTTGGTGGTGATGCTGAGATGTGAGCCTTAGTAGTGTGACTCCAGAGCCCATACATGTAACCACCGTTATACACGGTGTCAGACTACCCTATTATTGATTGTTTCATGTATTTGTGAGTTCCCACAGTGTCCCGCTAATTTTTTTTTTTTTTTTTTTTTTTTTTTTTTTGCTGTACGTGGGCCTCTCACTGTTGTGGCCTCTCCCGTTGCGGAGCACAGGCTCCGGACGCGCAGGCTCAGCAGCCATGGCTCACGGGCCCAGCTGCTCTGCGGCACGTGGGATCCTCCCGGACCAGGGCATGAACCCGTGTCCCCTGCATCGGCAGGCGGACTCTCAACCACTGCGCCACCAGGGAAGCCCAGGAGTGCATATTTTTAAAGGTCTCCTAATGAATAATCTTCCTTTATAGTTTTGTATGCTATCTCACATCCTTAAAACCAGAATGCTAATTTATTTTTTTATGAAACAAAAGGAAAGAAGGAAGGAATGAAGAAAAGGGAGGGGAAAGGAAGGAAGGAAAAAAGAAAGAAAGAGAGACAGAGACAGAGGCAGAGAGACACAGAGAGAGAAGGAGACAGACTGGGTCTGGAGCTGGACTCCCCGTGTGAGAGCCACTCCTTCTATCCCCGTGTAGACTCATGTGCATTCCTGCTCTGACCAGATGAATCCATAGAGGTGAGAACCATATTCATCTGAGCAGAAACATGTCAGTAACCCTCCAGGGAGAAAATGTGCTAGTCCTGCCCTACCCTTACCCCATAAAACACTGCTAATTTTGGACCAAAGCCCTCAAGCCCCCTAACATTACTTCAGAAAGCAGACAAATGAGAGCAAAAGTGTGGTCCATGCTGAGCATGTGGCCACAGATCAGGAGAGTTGCCAAAAATAGAGTTGAGAGAGACAAGGAGAGTCATCTAGCTGGCCTCCTTTCTTGAAGAATCCTGGTCTCCTCTGGGTTCCTTGAATGAACCACACATTCTTCATCTGTGCATTTACTCACAAAGCTCCCGTTGCCTGGAACAATTTGACACATCCTTTGTGTTCTCTGTCCTTCAGGACCCAGCTCTGGGCCTCTGAGTTCTTCAGAGCTTCCTGGGGGCTCTGTGCTTCAGGGAAAGCATTCAGAACCTTCTCTAGCACTTGGGTTTTATACTACTTATTTAGTATTGTCTACTCTGTGGAGGGAGTGAAGAACTTAGACTGACAAAGCCAGGATTCGTAACCCAGCTCTGCCACTTACTGTCTGGGTGATTTGGGGCAAGTTGCTTAACCTCTCTGAGCTTCGATTTCCATGTTAATAAAATGAGGGTAAATAACATTATCTAACCACATAGGATTACAGTGAAGATTACATGAGGTAATCTGAGTAGAGGATTTAGAAGTATTAAAGTTAATGTTCCCAGTAACTTTTTAGTGTTTGTGACTTTTTACTGTTAAGGAAAAGGTCTGAGATGTCTATTTAAAGGGTTGTATGCTTGGTGTTGGGGATTAACCAAAGGTGGCTATTTTATTTTCAGGGTTTTACAAGTAGGATACATTACAGACATATTCCTTGCTGTGAAAGAACATGACAATTGCCTTGAAAACTCTACATTAATTAACTTTTTTTTTTTTTTTTTTTGCGTTATGCGGGCCTCTCACTGTTGTGGCCTCTCCCGTTGCGGAGCACAGGCTCCGGACGCGCAGGCTCAGCGGCCATGGCTCACGGGCCCAGCCGCTCCGCAGCATGTGGGATCTTCCCAGACCGGGGCACGAACCCGTGTCCCCTGCATCGGCAGGCAGACTTTCAACCACTGCGCCACCAGGGAAGCCCTAATTAACTTTTAATTAACGAACTGATCACTTTTGTAAGAGGAGTAAGTCATTATCGGAGCTTTTTCACAAGTCAACAGTGACATTTTTATGAAAGCCACCTCTTTTAGAGGGAGGCACAACCTCCTCTCCCCTTCACCTCTTCACCCCACACCCCCAAACCTGTACCAGAGTAAGAGAATAAACACGTTGTCATAACATCTACCCCCACCTGCATGACTTCCATGCACACTGTTCATAGGATCACCCATACCTCTGAGGAAGCATCATTATGGGAATATTTCAAGTGTCCCCATGTTCCTGACATTTTTCTAAATGCTAACTCAAGAAATTTAGAAGATGCCATGCCCATTGGCCAGGTGTTCTCATGAAGCTGTGTGTGGGCACAAAAGTAACAGATGAGCTTTACGTCTGACAAGTGTAAAAGTTCTGTGTTAGGAGAAACTGATGTGAAAGCATTTTTATACGATGATGTGGTCTGAGCTCTTGGTTATGAATGAGCAAATGGTAGTGGGGGAGATGTCTCTGTAGATGATTCATTATTATCAGTCAAATGTGTGCCCACAAAAAGGCAGCCAGAAAAATCCTAGTAAGGATTTTGGATATCAGTAATAAGGATATTGGAAACACAGTGAGAAACATTACTTTGCCCTTGTGCAAAACAATGGTGTATTTGTATCCAGAATATCGTATGGTCATGTTGAGTTAGAATTTACAGCACTAGGGTGCAAAGGATCGTCTGTTCCTTCATTTCTCTAAATATATAAATTATCTGCTTAGAGCGTCTTTTTATCCACCTGATAGGAAACCCACCCTCAGTCATCATTAGAGCTGCCTCCCTTCCCTTTGGGATCACACAGGAACCTCAGGCTTTTGTAGTGCCAGAAAACAGGGGAGGTGTGGGGCGTAAGTCCATAAGGTTGCCATCATTATTGCTCCTCCTCTGCTGTGTGGGGCTGGGCCAGCCCTGGTCCTCTGACATGGGTTAGACACATTGCCTTGTGTGGACTCAGGGATGCCTTTCAAGGGATAACACTGTACTGACACTGAGATCTTTCCACTGCTCTCCAGGGTGAGAGACATGCTTCAAAGGCATTCTGCAGCAAGATCCCAGCTGGGCTGGGTACACAAGTGAGAGCCAGGTCTCTCTCTCTCTCCCGCAAACTCCTGTCCCTTAAACATTTCATCTCCACTCCATACCCACTCCCACTTTCAGGAATCCACTAGCTGAATCCAACTTAAGACTCTGAAAAAGAAAGACACTTCACTTTCGCACGTCTGCATGTGAGGCGGAAGGCATCCCAACCTTTAGAAACACAACAGTGAGCATCTCTTTCATAGATTGGAGGGTGGAGAAAGGAGAGTTGATTTTCCCTAAATGACTTCTTTTGGTGAGTTCTTTAATTTCTGGTTGCTATATTATAGCAAAGATGTAATAAACCTATAGGTCTCAAGAATGCAAACTATAATAACTAAAGGATGCATACATGAATACAGTCTAAAAGAAATGAAAAATCCTTTATCTAGAAATATAAAACTCCACAGTTGTACAATGGAGATTTACAATGGCAATAGAGATATATGTATACATATACATGTATATTTAATTATAAATTAGGAGAATCTGAAATTGTTATTAAAATTCTAGAATACAACACCAAAGGAAGAACAGAAACCTTCAAGCCTTAAGGTACATAGTTTTAGACTAAGGAAATGCCACTTTACTTCAAAGTACAGAAGTTTTCAATCCAATAAAATATTATTTATTTGACTGCATCTAAAAAATGCTTACTTGGCTTACATTTTAAAAATTGAAACACTTATTCGCCTGAAGTGTAGTCATTTAAAAGTTTCAGTAAATTCACAGATGGTAGGTTTTTAATGAACTATTAAAAATCCTAGGGGTACATTTTTAACTTTCTAAAGATGTCCTAGTAAATAACCACTTTCTCAGTAGTCACCTACGTACTATCCCCCTCTTTTCTCACATCGGTGCTCTAGCAAGCAAAACAGAGCTCCTCAGGCTGTCCCCTCACTCTGTTTTCCTTTCTAACCTCTGGCTACATACTCTGGCTTCAGATATTCTACCACCAATTTGCACCTTAATGCTGTACTTGACGTACACAAAATTGTTCAGTATCTTTCTTCTTTTAATATTATGTGATTTTTGAATTTGAATTTTATTTTATAATTAATACACTTTATTGATGAAAAACTTGAAAGTAAAAAGAAAATAAAATGCATTCATAATTCCAGCCCCATGGATCTTAACCCAGTTAATACATATTTCTAGGTATTTTTAAGGTAGAAATAAAATATTTTTTTTACTTTATAATATCTTAGGAAAAAATTTTCAATGCCAGTGAATGTTCATGTTTGTCATAATTTTTACTATATAGTGTTCTATTCTTTGGATTTACCTTTATGTATTAAACCAGTTTGATAAGCATTTAGGAGGTTTCCAAGTTTGCAAAGTGTAGCTTTGATAGCGCAAGTCTGAAACAAAAATTTTCTGCACTAAACTCCATACTGGATGCAAACAGTTATTTTCATATAGAGTAGAATAAGGTCCTCTTGATGACTTCTGTTCTAAGTTTTATTTGTTAATCTAATGTTTTATTTATCTCTGTGTGCCTTAGAATAAGGTTTCATTAAAAAATCCTGTTGGACTACTGATTTGAATTGCATTGAATTTGAGTGTTAATTTAGGAAGAATTTATGTCTTTACAGTACTGCATCTTCTCATCCAAGAAAATCAAAGTTCTATTTAGGTATTTTTACGTTCTTCAGAAAAATTTTGTAGCTTTTATCTTAAGAACTTACACATTTCTTATTAGGCTTATTGTGGAATCTTTTATATTTGTAGAGATTGTGAGTAATATCACTTTTGTTGTTTTATGTTTATTTAGGTATTTACAGAGAACACCACCTAGCTGAATTTTTAAATCTAACATGAAAAGTCTGTTTCTTTTGATAGGAGAATTCAACACTTTTACATTTATTGGAATAATAACTATATTGTATGTATCCTTTACATCTATGTCTACTTACTTATTTTACTTTTTTTTCACTTTTTTCCACTTTCTTATTTGCCAGCTTTATCAAGTATTTCTTATTCCTTTCCTCACATTATTTATAGGAGCTACAGTGCTTTGTCATTCCATTAATGGTCATCTTCTTATCCCTTACAAACACACTTAAATTTAAACATATTCCATCTCCCTCCTATTTCTCTCTACCTCATTCCACAAATATTTTTTGAATGTCTACTGTATTACATTTTATTGGGTAAGTTAAAAAAATTAAGTAGTCCTATTTTTTCCTCTCCCCAAATATATTTTTTATTACTTTAAATGACAAAGCTGATTAATAATCTTATAAAAAATGAAGCAATCCAAAGTTGAATTAGTAATTCATTCCCTGTGCTGTCTTCCTTTCCCACTCCCTGGAGGTAACTGATGTTAACAGTTTAGTGAGTGCCCTTCCACACCTTGCTTCAGGCATATGGGCACCTTCTAAATGTATTGGTTTGAAATTTGCATTTTAAATTAATTTCTTTGGATAAATACATCTAATTTATTTCTATTTAACAGCTGCATGATTTTCTCTAGTTTGGGAGTACCAGAACTTAGCTTTTCATCTCATTGTTTATTGATAGCATTCAGGTGGTTTCTCTTTTTTTCCTATTTATTCCTGTTTATTGCTAAATTGGGTGATAAAATACCAACATTAGAATTTGGGGGTCAAAAGCTCTGTATGTTTTAATACATACTGCTGTATTACTTTCCAAAAATTTTGTGATGATTCTCATTCTTAATGTTTGAGAATGCCTGTTTTTCTATATACTCATTTGCACTGGACGTTTTTAATTTTTTATTAATCTTTTTAAGATTTCTGCCAAATTGATAAATGAAAACAGGTACATCATTCTTGCTTTAATTTGCATTTACCTTGACTGAAAGTGAGATTGAGCCTCATTTCATAAGTTTATTGGACATTTAGATTTCCTCTTTTGTAAATGTCCTGGTCATCTCCTACACTATCTTTTCTAGTGGGCTATTTGTCTTTTAGGAGCATTTTATATATGAGATATTAAAGTTTTTCATATGGTATTACAGATATCTACCAGACTACCATTTATTTGTATTTTGCTCTTGTTTATGTCATTTGCCATAATAATTTGTTAAGATTTTTATTTAGTCAAGTCTGTCTTTTCTTTTATAGATTTCCTGGATTTCCTGACTTGCTAAGAACTATTTTTCTCACTCTAAAGTCATATAAATATTATAAATTATATTTTAATAATTTTAATTCTTATGCTTTACATTTAAATCTTTATCTATTGACATAATAAGTGTTTTATAAGGTATGAGATATGGATCTAGCTTTGTGGGCATTTTCCCCCATAGTGGTACCAATTTTATCTGCACCATTTATTTAATAAGAGTTTCTTTTCCCCACTAAATTGAAATTCCACATTTGCTATATGATAAGTTCCTTATATACTTGCATCTGTTTCTGGGTATCTATTCTGTTCCATTTATTTACTCCTTTGCCAAACCATCACTATTTTCTTTATAATCACTTTGTGGTTGTAACTCACTTTTAAGGAGTCTGAACTATATGGGTGTAAACATGAGGAAGTTTTATTTTTTCCTGGAACTGTCCTCACACTTCCCTATTTGAACTCCATGTCTTTCTAGAGATTGAGTGCCTTAATGACATCTTGATCATTTGCTCAACTTTCTAGTCACTTTTGGCTGTTGGAATAGTCTCATTTTGGTTTTTAAGACACAGCTGTGTTTATTTTTGAACTTCAGTGCCAGGTAGACCTGTATGTTGTACCAGGGGCTTGTGGCAGAGTGAATTGTGGGGTCTGTTTTACACACACACCCCTTCAGTCTCTCTTTGAATATCTACCCACCCCTCCCTTCAGACTATATTCTCCAGGAGACATTGATTGCTCCTATGACTGGCAGCTTGTTGGTGGTAAGAAGGTAGCCTTGGCTTCCCTGCACTTCATTCCTGTTGTCTGATGCTTAGTGTTGGTTCCATGTAGACAGTGTGTGGTGTGTTTTCTTGGCCCAGTGGGCAGATTTCGGCTTCACACTGAACCTTTCTGGGGCTGTTAACAAACCCCTCCTATAGCCTAGAGGCAGCGAAGTCAGCGCACCAGCAGAGCTTTGCCCCACCCAGCCCCTGCAGGTTCTGCAGTTCAGCAAGTACGTAGTCAGAAAACATGGTCCTTGTCAAACCTTCCTGGAGCTCCCTCCCCAGGGTTTGTTTCTGAATTATCCTCTGGGGACCTCCTAGGGAGAGGAATCACCTCCTCCCCGCTCACAGGATTTGGGAAAAAAACTTCTCTCCTGGAATATGACACTCCTGAGAGAGCTTTCATATCCCCTTGAGTCTTCTTCCTATATTGACTGGGTAGTGGGGCTCAGAGCAGTAAGGCCAGTTCTTACTGGTAATTTCTCAGAACTCTCTGAGAGCAGATGGCCAGATCCTTCTCCAGTGGCTTCTTTATTGCTTTTTGTCCCTAACTTTACAGAGAGCCAGATTAAAGGAGCAAAAATACTATTGCAGTTTTAATGTCTGGAAGGCAAGAATTTCCTTACTATGCTTTTATTAATATATCCCAATTTAATAATAACCATGCCCCCATCAAAAAAGTTTGCTTGTTGACCTCCCTCTGTCCGGCCTTCAAATTCAGTTTAAAACTGCCTCCACAATAATGTCTTCCCGACAACCAAGACCAGGCTATTTCTCTCATTACATGTTAGCCTAGTTTCCTGCACCTCATGTTTTAACACTATCACAATTGTAATTAACTAATGGCTTAATCCATTGTGCAATGTGTGCCTTTCCTGGTAGAATTTAAGAATATAAAGTATAAGAAGACGGGAGCTGGTTCTGACTTACCTACTGCTTGTGAGCGCCTCACACATGTATGCCTCAGTCTCTATTTACTGAGTGGATGACTGACTAGTCTGAAATACATCATGAAGGACAGGCAGAGGGAGAGGAAGAGGAGGCTTTGGGGAGAAAACAGGTCTTAGCAAAAAGTTGGAAGTAGAAACACTTGTTTTATATATTGGAGCCTGAAAATAGATTGGCTTAGTGGGAGTAAAGGCTTTGCAGTGGGGAATTTTGGGGAGATAAAGCTGGAAATGTGGATTTGGGGCAGAATGCAGTGAACATCTGTTGAACAAACAGCAGAGGTCCTAGTTCATCAAAAAATATGGCATCTACCTTTTAAAACCTGACTAGATACATTGAGATGGGAAACAACTTTACCTAATTGGATTGGGAGGAAAAAAACATTTGAGGACTTGGGGAACACTGTTCAAAAGGCTTCTAATCTTAACACATACACTCTCCTTAAACAGACACTTAACTTAGAACTTTGGTAATCTATACTACAAAAATGCATAATCTCAGACCTTATTATGTACCATAGAATATAATGATAAAATATTACTCATAATGAATACCTTCAACCTCCTTCCTAGAACTTCTAGAATCTCCCATCATCCTTGATGGAAAAATGAGAACCAATTCTTTTTACTAAAAGAAGTTTAAATTCTTCATTCTTCCTTGAGATTTTGATGAAAAGATTTTGATTACAAGCACAGGAAACAAAAGTCCTTTATTCATCGAATAATATGCTTAATTGCTTTTTCCAGCAGACCATCTCCATAGGAGGGGAAATAATTCAATTTCTAAACTTCTCTAGATATTAGCTGTTCTGTTGGGCTTCCTGCAAGCTTATGAACTGAGATCTCAATTTTAGACCAAAAAAATAATTATTACTATTAAATTCCTTTTATTTATTATATCTTGATCTTCACCTTTTGTATCTGCCTCATCTACTTGTCCTTATTATTATTTACAAAATATTAGACACAGAGAGTTCCACTTAATCTTATATTCTCTCTCTAAGTGCCTGAGAGGGACCCCAAGCTAATCTTTGCCTCTCTGCCACCCTCCCAAAACTTGAGAGTCAGCAGAAATGGCAGAGACTTTCATTCATCTTGGAGTTTAGAGTGATCTGGCACTGATATTATCAATACTTGTGCTTATTACCCACTCCAGATCCTGACAGGACAGAGGGAGTTTTCCTACTTAAATGTCCTTCTGAGGAACGAGTTACTTGTGTTGGGAAAAAAAAAAGAGCAAGAGAATTAACTTGATGATGATGATAACCAACATCAAACAGAGTTTTTGTGAATTTCTATTATTAAGCATTTTATCTACAGTATATCTTTTACTCTTTACAGTCACCTTATGAGCATTATTTTATCCCATTTTATACAAGGGGAAAGTGAGTCTCAGGGAAATTAAGACAACTTCTCTGATGTCACATATCTTTTGGGTGGCAGATCTGGAATCCAGATTTTCTCTAGGCTCTAGTAATTGGGGCAAGGTACCTTTTGGCCTCTTTGCCCAGCACTAATGTGTATGATCTCCTCATGCTTGATATAAATGCACCTATGATGTAAATATTTGGACTTTTTTGTTCTTGTACACATGCTGTCAATAGACGCATGATGTTTGAAACTAGGCCAGAAGGTTGCTTCTCTAAAGGAAGAAAAGATCCCTTCTTAATGCTGTCTTACTGCTGTGTACTTCCTTCCAAACTTAGAACTCTATTTTTCATTCAGAGTTCTTCGATAACAGAAAGGCTTTAAAAAGAAATGTCAAAACTAGAGATGGGGTGAGATGAAAGAGCAGAGAGCTATAATTTATTGAATTGCGTCATTATCACCAACTGAGTCATCAACTGAATTGAATTAAACTTTTCCCCATCTGAGCTGGCAAAGACATTTTAAAGAGAGAAGAAATTTGAGAACTAAGATTCTTAGCTTTCTGGCTGACAAAGACATTTTAAAGAGAGAAGAAATTTGAGAACTAAGATTCTTAGCTTTCTGGTAGAAAAATCTGAAGATTCAAATAAAATGTGCTAAACACAAATAAGAACATATTACCACAACCAACTACTAATTTTAAAACAGGGAATTTTTTTTTTTTTTTTTTGCGGTACGCGGGCCTCTCACTGTTGTGGCCTCTCCCGTTGCAGAGCACAGGCTTCAGACGCGCAGGCTCAGCAGCCATGGCTCACGGGCCCAGCCGCTCCGCGGCATGTGGGATCTTCCCGGACTGGGGCATGAACCCGTGTCCCCTGCATTGGCAGGCGGACTCTCAACCACTGCACCACCAGGGAATTCCAAAACAGGGAATCTTAAACATTTAAGATTAAAAGAGAGCAAGAGAGGAATAGAAGAATACCAACGTTCTACATTGGATAAGCTTTTTCTCAAATTTGTTTTTCTTTTTCACCAATGTATATAATTTAAGAAGTTTCTTATTCTGTTGCATCAGATCTATGAGATATGGCTATCTGCTGACCAGACATTCTGGTCTTCCATCACTCTTCTGAAATCTAGTTTCCAGAGTCTGACATTTTTCATTCTGACTTGAATGTTTGCTTCTAGAAAAGAATGAGAGGGAGAATCTAAAAAAATACTTGAGTAGCTAGCACAGAACGTTTTATGTTTACCAGTGTAGAATTCTCTGTTGGTTTGAGGAAGCTATTTAAAT
The DNA here is from genome assembly GCF_964165515.1 of Mesoplodon bidens. NCBI lineage: Eukaryota > Metazoa > Chordata > Mammalia > Artiodactyla > Ziphiidae > Mesoplodon > Mesoplodon bidens. Next base: position 39,117,977 of record NC_138176.1, read on the forward strand.
ATCAGTCTCTCCCAAAATTTCTACCATGAAATAGACAAAGAAAATTACTATATCCAAGGCAGAGTTTGCTTTCCATTTCTGTGAGTTCTTATAATTTTACTTGCCACAGGCATATGAGATTATAAAATTTTATTCCAAGGAGAGAAGTTAAAATCCAGTTTTATTTTTTTAAATGGCAATTGTAATATTTTATTCAGATGTTGAATTTATTTTTTCATTATATAAATATTTATTGAACATCTACTGTGTGCTAGAAACTGTTCTAGACACGCTGAATACAGCAGTGAGCCAAACAATAAAAGTTCCAAGGAACTTCTCTTCCAGTGGTAGGAGGCATACTATTCTATTCCAGTGGGAGGAGGAAAAATAAGTAAAATATCTATGTGAGATAATAGTAAGTACTGGGAAAGAAAATGAAGCTGCTATATGGAAATAAAAAGTGACCAGGAGTACTTTTGTGTATAGTATGAGCAGACCTGTGACAAAGTGATTTTTGAGCAGCAGAGACTTCAAGGTAGTGAAAATGTGAGCCATAAGATTATCTGGAGGGGTATCCTTGCAGAAGTAGCTGCAAGTAGAAAAGCCCCAAGGAATGAGGAGTTTCACAAGGGGGCCATTGTTGCTGGTGTACAGTGCATAAGGCGGGGCAGTGCTAAGAGGTTAGAGCAGAGAGGAAGCAGGAGGCCCAATTATATAGGGCTTTGTGGACTCTGATAAAGACATTGGGTTTTACTCCACATGAGATAGAAAGCCATTGAAGGAATGACGTGATCTAACTTAGATTTGAGGAGGTGTTTTCCTGCTGTTGTGTGGAATTTAGACTGTAACAGAGTTGAGTTGACCAGATGGACTGATACTATAAAAATACAGGGCAGAAATGAGGGTAGCTTGGGTTATAGCAGGTAGTGTGTTGAAAAATGGTTGCAAGCCAGATGCACAATAATCAATAGTTTTTGCATCGATTCTCTTCCTGATACAGGATCTCAAGTGTTCAGATAGTTAGGGAGAAAACTAAGCATCAGTGGTGCCAAGAAAATGTTTGACGGAAGAGGAAGTGATAAGCTATACAAATGCTGCCTATAGTTTCATGTAAGAGTTGGTCATTGGATTTAGCAATATGGAAAGCATAGGTGACATTGACAGTAGTAGTTTCTATGGGGTATTAGGAATGAAAAACAGATTGGAGAAGGCTCAAGAAGAAACAGGAAGAGAGGACATTGAGATAGTGGGTGTAGACCAGTGTTTGTCAATCGGTTTTTTCATTATCATCTCCCTAAAGAGTTTTTTAGACACTTTTTCCTAATTGTCCTCCAGCCACCCCAATGGAATTATAATATCATAGATATACTTTATATTTGCTACATATTTTATGTATATATATATGCTTTATATATAAAAAGAGTAAGAATTGTTTGTCCTTCAAGAGTCAATTTTTGCCCTTTGAGGGTGATATCACTCCTACTGAGAATGTCATGGTTTAGACAATCCATTAGAGGAGTTTTTCTGTGAAGGGGGACAAAGAATTGGGCTGGTAGCTAGAGAAGGAGGTTGGATCATGTTTTTATTGTTTTATATTTTTAAGATGGGTTGCATTATAACATGTTTGTGTGCTGTTGGAAAGAATATAATAGAAAGGGGGAAATTGATGTTGTAGACCACGATTTGACAGTTACAGGAGTCATGGTCTTGAGGAGGAGATAGAGGATGGGGGCTTAGATGGGAGCCAGACAGTTCTCCCACTATAACAGGAGGGAAGGCAGAGCACATGAGCACAGGTGGGGACGGGATGGTATATTTGGAGATGAGAGCCTGTGGATGTCCTTTTCTGAACGATTTGTTTTCTCAGTGAAAAAAGAAGCAAGATCATCAGCTGAGATTGGGGAGGGGCAGGAGGTTTTGAAGGTTTAAAGGGAGAGGAGAGGTGTGACATAGTCATCTAGGGGAGTGAACTGAGCAGAGTGAAGGAGGGTAGCCTGGCAGCACTAAGATCCACTTGAAGTTAGTGATTATGACTTTAAAATGAGACCAGTGAATATTTTTTTCCCTCTAGCACTTGATCTCCTCTAAGCACATTAGATATTTTAAGTATTTGAATTAATGAATAAATGACTAAAGTGAGTGAATACTGAGTTTATGCTGTTGCTACCTAAAATTTTTTCAATTTACTAAACTGACATGTTTTTAATTGGAATGTTTTATACTTGATTTTGTTAAAATTAAGGCCTTTAGACAAGAACATAGTATAGCACACCCTGGTTCAAGTTTTCTTATCGAAGTAGCTAAGATCAGCAAGGATATTTAGTGCCTTTGTTTTAGCTGATGCTCTTGCTGAATATGGGTAGAGGATGTAAAAATGACAACTTATTTGAATCTCTTTCTAAATATATTATTTTTATAAAAAGGAGACAAGAAGTCAATGGTAGTTTCTTTGAGGATGTGGTAGTCATTTGCTAGAAATTTCTGAAATTCTGAACTATGCTTATCCATTCATCCATTTATTAATTTAACAAGCATTTTCTCAGAGTCTCCTCTTTCATCAGCCACAAGAAGAACTGAATATAACATGATTTCTACCTTGGAGTACATTACAGGCATCTGGATGTTACACTACTTTTAGAAGAGGTGTATATAATTTACTTTAGACTACAAAAGATATACTCAAACTAATATATTTAGTGAACATGGTTCCTATGTAGTACCACATGCAATTAGAACTGATAAAGAAAGAATATAATAAAATTTGTAAAATAAAAAATTCAAACACATAAGTAAATTCAATACAATATCTATAAAATCTGTTTAACAGAAAACAGGGTGCTCACAGAGAGTGCTATGTCATGACTACAATTGCGTGCTTCATAGAATCTTAATTAGAAATTACTAATTCTTAAAGAATTACTAATTCTCAAGATTGTTATACTTTCCTTTTTCAAGATCAATTGGTGCTTTTGAAGAGTTAACAGCTTCATAAATTTGGCATATGATTCATTCTTCTGTTGGGGCCAGGCTGGTGCTCACAGGCTGCAGGATACACAGATGAACAGCATGTGGCAGTGTTTAAATGCTGTTCAGAAGGCCAATGCCACAGGCCTAAGACAATTTAGAACACTTCTCTACAATGATTGCACATGCATATTGGGATTATATTTTTCTTTTACATTGCCATGTGTCATGCTTTGTTTGCCAAACAGAATATAGAAAATGAATAGGCAGTTTTCTGGCACAAATCTTAGTAGATAAATTGTCAGAATGAACTCTGCTGCTTAAGAAAAGCATAAACATAATTTAGTCACTGGATGTGGCTGTATGTAGGTTATTGCTGTGGGGAATTTTGGTTTGGCCAAAGTGTTATTTTCTTTGAAAATTTTGATAGACTGAGGTTCTCTTTGTTTTCATAATACTCCCATTCCACCCCACCCACCGAAAGAGCAAGCTATCCAATTACTGAGGTTACACTTGTATAAATGTAGTTGCCCAAATCTAACATAATCATGAATTTATCTTGTCATGACTTAAAATTATAGATATTGTTTGAATAAAAGAGAATTAAGCTCTTGATTCATTTTTAAACTTTTTACAGAGAGTTTTCTTTCATTTAGACTTTTTTCCCATATACAATGGAGTGAATTTTAGGCTACCCCCAAAATTCAGATGTGTGTTTGTGTGTGTGTGTGTGTGTATGTGTGTGTGTGTATATCCCCCTCATTGTCCTACACACTTTAAGATAATACTACTCGTAGTGATTGAAATCTTTATATAATAATATAATGGGGGAAAAGCTCTATGGATAGACAGTAGTCATTATCAGACAGTAGATGTATAAAGATATTTTTAGTTTGTGACTATTGTCCTTATGCATGAATGTTCTCATTACTCTACCTTTTATATTTACTGTCATCCCAAAGACTTTGCTTTGAGACACTGTGATATCTTATTGCCCCCATTGCCAATTGCTTTCCAATTAACTATCATACATGTACATCTAATGAGCACTCTCTGTATTCCAGGAATTGTCCCATTGTCCCAGATTCTGAGTTCACCTAGGTTAATGAGCCCTAGTCACAGTTCTTAAGGAGCTCATAGTGGGAATATTTGTCTGTTGCATTTCTCTTCTTGTTGCTTCTGAAATATGTTTTTTTAAATATATAATTAGGCTTAAGAGCAACTTCTGACCATTTCTTCTGCCCTTCTTCCTAGTCTGGGCTCTGCTGCTTATTATCTATGTGTCCTTGGGCACACTACTTAACCTCTCTAACTCCCTGATTCCTATTCTATACAATTGAGGTGATAATTCCTACCTCATCAGGGCACTGGGGGAGATTAAATAAGATAATGTATTAAAGCACCTAATAAATTGCTGGCACACGATCAGTGGTCAATGAAAGGAAACTGCTGCTGCTGTTGTTTAACTTGTATTTGTCACATGTCTGGCACTTATTGCTAAGGTTTAGTTCCCTTTCATTCCCTTGCTGTTATCTGTTCTTCAAACATTTGGCCAGTGGGAATTTAAAACTAAAGTAAATAGCAATAGGTCCAATTTATGAGCATCTTTTATGTGCTAGATATTTTATATGTTTTGTCAATAATCCTAAAACAACCCAGTATTATTATTCCTACTACATAGGAGAAGACAAGGGAGATAAAAATTACTTTCTTAAGTGATGAAACTGACCACACACCCCACGCAACCCGCCCAGCTCGTGGCCTCCCGAGAGTAAGATGTGTGGCTGACAGGGTCTTGGTGCTCCGACCAGGTGTCAGGCCTGAGCCTCTGAGGTGGGAGAGCCGAGTTCAGGACACTGGGCCACCAGAGACTTCCCGGCCCCACATAATATCAATTGGCAAGAGCTCTCCCAGAGATCTCCATCTCAACACTAAGACCCAGCTCCACTCAATGACTAGCAAGCTACAGTGCTGGACACCCCATGCCAAACAACTAGCAAGACAGAACACAACCCCACCCATTAGCAGAGAGGCTGCCTAAAATCATAATAAGTTCACAGACACCCCAAAACACACCACCGGATGCGGTCCTGCCCACCAGAAAGACAGGATCCAGCCTCATCCACCAGAACCCAGGCACCAGCCCCCTCCACCAGGAAGCCTACACAACCCACTGAACCAACCTTACCCACTGGGGCAGACACCAAAAACAACGGGAACTATGAACCTGCAGCCTACAAAAAGGAAACCCCAAACACAGTAAGTTAAGCATAATGAGAAGACAGAGAAATATGCAGCAGATGAAGGAGCAAAGTAAAAACTCACCAGACCAAACAAATGAAGAGGAAATAGGCAGTCTACCTGAAAAAGAATTCAGAGTAATGATAGTAAAGATATCCAAAATCTTGGAAACAGAATGGAGAAAAGACAAGAAACGTTTAATAAGGACCTAGTAGAACTAAAGAGCAAACAAACAATGATGAACAACACAATAGATGAAATTAAAAATTCTCTAGAAGGAATCAATAGCAGAATAACTGAGACAGAAGAACAGATAAGTGACCTGGAAAATAAAATAGTGGAAATAACTACTGCAGAGCAGAATAAAGAAAAAAGAATGAAAAGAATTGAGGACAGTCCCAGAGACCTCTGGGACAACACTAAATGCACCAACATTCAAATTAAATGGGTACCAGAAGAAGAAGACAAAAAGAAAGGGACTGAGAAAATATTTGAAGAGATTATAGTTGAAAACTTCCCTAATATGGGAGAGGAAATAGTCAATCAAGTCCAGGAAGTACAGAGAGTCCCATACAGGATAAATCCAAGGAGAAACAGGACAAGACACATATTAATCAAACTATCAAAAATTAAATACAAAGAAAAAAATATTAAAAGCAACAAGGGAAAAGCAACAAATAACATACAAGGGAATCCCCATAAGGTTAACAGCTGATCTTTCAGCAGAAACTCTGCAAGCCAGGAGGGAGTGGCAGGATATATTTAAAGTGATGAAAGGGAAAAACCTACAACCAAGATTACTCTACCCAGCAAGGATCTCATTCAAATTTGGCAGAGAAATTAAAACCTTTACAGACAAGCAAAAGCTAAGAGAATTCAGCACCACCGAACCAGCTTTACAACAAATGCTAAAGGGACTTCTCTAGGCAGGAAACACAAGAGAAGGAAAAGACCTACAATAACAAACCCAAAGCAATTAAGAAAATGCTAATAGGTACATACATATCGATAATTACCTTAAATATGAATGGATTAAATGCTCCAACCAAAAGACACAGGCTTGCTGAATGGATACAAAAACAAGACCCATATATATGCTGTCTACAAGAGACCCACTTCAGACCTAGGGACACACACAGACTGAAAGTGAGGGTTTGGGAAAAGATATTCCATGCAAATGGAAATCAAAAGAAAGCTGGAGTAGCAATTCTCATATCAGACAAAATAGACTTTAAAATAAAGACTATTACAAGAGACAAAGAAGGACACTACGTAATGATCAAGGGATCCATCCAAGAAGAAGATATAACAATTGTAAATATTTATGCACCCAACATAGGAGCACCTCAATACATAGGGCAAATGCTAACAGCCATAAAAGGGGAAATTGACAGTAACACAATCATAGTAGGGGATTTTAACACCCCACTTTCACCAATGGATAGATCATCCAAAATGAAAATAAATAAGGAAACACAAGCTTTAAATGACACATTAAACAAGATGGACTTAATGATATCTATAGGACATTCTATCCAAAAACAACAGAATATACTTTCTTCTCAAGTGCTCATGGAACATTCTCCAGAATAGATCATATCTTGGGTCACAAATCATAAACCATAAACAAGAAAAAAAGGCAACCCTCAGAATGGGAGAAAATATTTGCAAATGAAGCAACTGACAAGGGATTAGTCTCCAAAATATACAAGCAGCTCATGCAGCTCAATATCAAAAAAACAAACAACCCAATATGAAAATGGTGCAGAAGACATAAATAGACATTTCTCCAAAGAAGATATACAGATTGCCAACAAACACATGAAAGGATGCTCAACATCACTAATCATTAGAGAAATAGAAATCAAAACTACAATGAGGTATCACCTCACGCTGGTCAGAATGGCCATCATCAAAAAATCTAAAAACAATAAATGCTGGAGAGGGTGTGGAGAAAAGAGAACCTTCTTGCACTGTTGGTGGGAATGTAAATTCATACAGCCACTATGGAGAACAGTATGGAGGTTCCTTAAAAAGCTAAAAATAGAGCTACCATATGACCCAGCAATCCCACTACTGGGCATATACCCTGAGAAAACCATAATTCAAAAAGAGTCATGTACCACAATGTTCATTGCAGCACTATTTACCATAGTCAGGACATGGAAGCAACCTGAGTGTCCATTGACAGATGAATGGATAAAGAAGATGTGGTACATATATACAATGGAATATTACTCAGCCATAAAAAAACAAAATTGAGTTATTTGTAGTGAGGTGGATGGACCTAGAGTCTGTTATACATAGTGAAGTAAGTCAGAAAGAGAAAAACAAATACCGTATGCTAACACATATATATGGAATCTAAAAAAAAAAATGGTTCTGAAGAGCCTAGGGGCAGGACAGGAATAAAGACGCAGATGTAGAGAATGGACTTGAGGACACGGGGAGGGGGAAGGGTAAGCTGGGATGAAGTGAAAGAGTGGCATTGACATATATACACTACCAAATGTAAACTAGATAGCTAGTGGGAAGCAGCTGCATAGCACAGGGAGATCAGCTTGGTGCTTTGTGACCACCTAGAGGGGTGGGATAAGGAGGGTGGGAGGGAGACGTAAGAGGGAGGGGATATGGGGATATATGTATACGTATAACTGATTCACTTTATAATACAGCAGAAACTAACACAACATTGTAAAGCAATTATACTCCAATAAAGATGTTAAAAAAATAAAGTGATGAAACTACCTGCTAGAAGAACGAAAATGCTGACTCCAAAGCCTATCATTATTTTACTACCACACATTCTTTCCAAGATCCGTTCTAATTCTGAATGCTTTAAAATTTTTTTTGTGAAAAATGGATGTGCATTTTGATCATAAGCATTAGAAGTTTTCATTTGAGCACAATCTCAAACTCTCAAAATCTGGATGCCTGATGATGTCATTAACAAGCTAAGATATAGAGATCTGCATTTTTATAAATAAGTATGACTGATAGTCTATGGACAGATCAAAGTTCCCCCAAACTTCTCAGATCCTGCCATCTGCATCAGTTGATTTTTCTGTATCATCTGAAAGTAGAATTATTTTTAAGGGGAGGGGTACTGGGGAGAGTCCTTTCCTTCTTTAGGCTTTTGGAAATATTTTTAAAATTTTGATAAAAATTTATCACTGATTTTTTTTTTTTTTGCTGTATGTGGGCCTCTCACTGTTGTGGCCTCTCCCTTTGTGGAGCACAGGCTCCGGACGCGCAGGCTCAGCGGCCATGGCTCACGGGCCCAGCTGCTCCACGGCATGTGGGATCTTCCCAGACCAGGGCACGAACCCGCGTCCCCTGCATTGGCAGGTGGACTCTCAACCACTGCGCCACCAGGGAAGCCCTATCACTGATTTTTAACAAAAGATTTGTTTTGATATTTTGACTTTTCTTTAATCATAAGTGGTAAACATTGACAATCTGTGCTTGCTTTAGTAGAGTAGTTCTCTGTCTTTATTTAGTGCTTTGTGGTCTCTGGTAGCTTGAGGACATCAGGCATAAAGAGATGATGCAATGAAGGAGATGTACAGCTGACCCATATGGCTCAGTTGCTGAGCCATTGCCTTCTGAGTTCAGTGTAGCAAGAGTTCCTTATTTGAGAAAGAGGAACTTACGGGTATGTATTTTCCATAGAGAAACTGAACAAACTCTTAAATTGAATTAGAATAATTAGAATGTAGAATTCTATGTAGAATTCTCAATATCAGCTTCTAAATGGTTACTTTGGGCGAATGCCAGTCTATCTGGACTTCATTTTCCTCCTCTGTAAAATGAGACCATTGACCTCTAGAACTCCAAGATCCCTTCTCAATCTAAATCTAATCCAAAATGATTCTGTAAAAAGGCAGATGTGTGTGTGTGATCACTATTTGAAATGTGAGTTATTTGAACATGAGTTCATAGAATATTGATGTCAGAAAGTATGTTTAGAAAATGTTAATGTGGGTGAGTGAGAGAGAAATACTTCATTGTTGCTTACAAACACCTTGGTTAACAAGCTTGCACCTTTCCTGAGCACATTAGATTTTGGGGGAGGAAAAAAAAAGGCTTGTATTTAAACCATGGTTCAATTATTATTATTATTATTTTTTTTTAGATAATGGTTAGTTTGCCTTTTTTATCCATTGAACTTGAGTTTCTTGAGTCTTATACTATCTCTGCCACCTTACACTGCCCCAAGCAATATTTCTTGAATGAATGAATTAATTGAATTATAAAATCCTCAGTGTACCTGATTACCACTATGGACAACTGTGAGAAAATAAGACTTCAATTTGCACTCTCTTTAGCCTCAACTATCTCATCACCTACTATGTACCTACATTATGTTGAAGGGAAAAAAAAATCAGTTACCAAAGGAAAAAAAGAATCCTCTACTTATCCTGTTCCTTCACTGAACTCTCATTAAAGAAAAGCAAACTACTATATTTTTGATGGCTAGCTGGAGTTTTATAAACATAAATAATTTTTATTTCTATAAGCAGTTCTACTTGTACAATGAAACCACTGAATGAAATACAGCAAAAATTTGGGTAGGGCTTTTCTCCCATTTTCAAAATGGTATATCCAAAGCAACAACGAAACAGCAACAACCAAAAAATAAAAATAAAAAAAATTTGGGAATTGTGTGTGTGGATGGGGAGGGATGGGTGTGACTATGGATATTGTATTGAAGGAGGAATGGAATTTAAAACATTGTTATTTGGCTATATTCTGAAGCAACTCATGAGTTTAGAACCAACTCTAATAATACGTTTCAATATTAGTTGTTTTCAAATCTGATAATGTTTTATACATGGAGAAGTTTAAAAACTGGATTTCAATTTGTGATTATACAAAACAAAACAAAACAAAACACCATTTCTTTTTCTGGGCCTTAATCTCCATAACCATGACATGAAAGGATAGGGATAAATGATGTTTAAGGTTTTTTCAGCACCAAACATTCACTGATTTTGTAAATCAGTTGATCAGTTGGCTGTAACACTGGCTTTCCAGCTTGACTCTAGAGTGGCATTTCTCTACCTCTTTAAATTCATCTCTCCTACACTGCTTTTTCACTCCCTTCTGTTTATCTCCTCTAAACAAGATTTTTTTTTAGTCCCCTATTTTGTAGCTTGTATTATGAAAAAAGATTAAATAATAGGCACCTTGGATATTTTTCAAATATAGTTTTACATGATGGACAATATTTTTTATTTTGTTATATATGGGACCAAGTTTTAGGAGATGAGATAGTATCAGGCTACAACTATATGACAAAAACTCTAGCTTTTCCTGTGTTCCTGTGTTCCAGTGTGCATGGGAGCATTCACTGGGATTTTTCACATTGAATACAATCTATTATGCATTTAATACACTGAATCTAATCATTCAGTGCTGCCAGTATCTCTCCCCTAATTGTGAAACTAGAGTTATGCCATACATTCATGTGTATCAGTTCACTCTCTTTATTAATGATTTTGAATAACCATATCTTAATGCATGATTGATGCTATTAATGTGGCCCCTTTTTGACAGCCAGGAGTGTGCCTTTATTCTTGTATTCTGAAGCCTAGCAGAATGCTAGATACTATAGGTGTGTTAAATGAATGCTTCTATAATGTTGATCTTTGAATGTGTAGACTTTTAAAAATATATAATGTTCTCATAAATGTGTAGGGATGTATTTATAATGATGTAAAGATGTAATAAAACTAGTTATCTCATGATGTGTACCTAAGTAATTTTTAAAAATTTACTTAGTTTATCTTTTAAATTAGTTAATGTAGGACTCGTTGTAGTGATGCTGCCTCCTCAAGCATTTTCATCTAGAATTCTTCTTCCACAATTGTAGTTTTGCCTACTCTTATATTACCTTCGGAGGTAATAGGTCATCACCCTTTGATATTTCAAGACAGGCCCTCAGTCTTGACTGATGACTAAGTAAAGTGGACTTTTTCAAGCCAGGGGAAACTGGGTTTTGGTCATAAATAAAATATGGTTGGAAAGTAATAAGAGAAATTTTCTTAGAAGTCTCAAAATCTGAAATGGAGATTATGCCAAGAAATTCCAGAAATGTTTTGAGGATTCTGGGATTAGGGAGTGTATTGATAAATATACTTTGGCTTTTGGTGACATTTCTCTAGAGACTTTGTTTTTATTTCCACAATGTTGTTCATAGTAGCTTACTCATACAATTTTTTTAAACTTCTAATGAAATGCACTACATAAATTATTGAAATTATTGGAGGGGGGACTGACATGATATTTAACATTTATCAAATGTCTATATTTTGAACACACATATTTTATGTCATATATTTAAATATAATCTCTGTCCTTAAAAACAGCACAGTAAAGAAGAGTCACAAAACAATTGATCCAGGTGTAAAAAGAAACAAATGTCTACAACTGTGTAATTTATCAGGGCTCAGAAACTTACCTTCCTCACCAGTCACTCTTCTATATTCAAGTATAAGGAAATTGTGAGCCAATGTGATCTGTTTTAAGAGATTTGGAGATATTTTAAAATAAAGATAGTTAATAAGAAAAGGAACCTCATTCTCTGATTCAACTTTAAATTTTCATGATCATATTCAATATTGCAGTTCTTAGTTTCTCAGGTTACTACCAAAGCATATGATGGTTATTTGGAATTTGCACTAAAATCTCAAGTTATTCCTGGTAAAACTGGTGTCCTACGTAGGTAACTCAAGGGATTCCATAGCTTCAAGATGAGCAAAAATTCTGAACTATTATAACAGTTCCTCTGACCTGAAACCCTGAAAGATTTAAGTATGTTTAACAATACAATATAATATAGGTATTTTGATATTATATACTTCTGATATGATAGTGTTTCAAAAATGGTAAGTAACTTAGTTTTTTGGTTTTTTTTTTAGTAACTTAGTTTTTACAGCAACATGAAGAGATAGGTACAATTACCCCAATTTAAAGATGAAGAAATTGAGATTTAGGTAATTTGCCCAAGGTGACAGAGTTAATGAGTGAGCTTGGATTGGAACACCAGGCAGGCTGAATCCAGGGGCCAGGCCTTAACCACTACACTGCACTCTTTCTCACTATTCCTGCTTTTTATACTGAACAAATGAACCATGAGTTTACAAGTATAGTAGAACCATGGTAGAAAGGCATGATGGACAATCTTTCACTTTCCATATTTTGATATCCAGTGTAGTAGGCAGAAAATAATGACCCCTCAAAGATGTCCACTTCCTAATCTCTGGAACCTTACATGGAAAAAGGGACTTTGCATATATGATTAAGTTAAGGATCTTGAGATGGGAAGTTTATCCTGGATTATCTGGTGGGCCCAATGTAATCTCGGAGGTCCTTACAAGTGAAAGCTAGAGGGAAGAATCAGAAGCCAATACGGAGATGTGATGACGTGAGCAAAGTTCAGAAAGATATGATTGCTGGATTTGAAGATGAAAAGGGGCTACAAACCAAGGACTGTGGGCAGCCTTTAGAAGCTTGAAAAGGCAAGAAACAGATTCCCCTCCAGAGTTTCAAGAAGGAACACAGCCCTGTGGACACCATGATTTTAGCCTAAGACCCATTTCAGACTTCCGACCTCCAGCATTGTAAGATAATACATTGTGTTATTTTAAGCCACTGTGTTTGCAGTAATTTGTTATGGCAGCAAGAGAAAACTAATAAACCCAGTAATTGTTTTCATTAGTAATAATGTTTTTCATGAAACTAGCTCATTCTCATCTAAGAATGATAGTCATATTGAACATTATATTCATTTCTAACTGAATACTCTATGTAGGAATTTGAGGAATTTGCCTCTCTTCTCTCATAAATAATTCCAGTTTACTGCTTTCTCTGAAAGTTTGGAATAATTAATCTTTACATCCTTACAGTTTTGCTAGGTGAAGTTCTGATAGTCTAACTTGTTTAAAAGAACTTTTGAGCAATTCACTTGGAAATGACTAGGAATTTATTTAGGCATAGACCTTGAATAAGATAATTCTCTTGCCCCTTCATAGAAGATTACTTATATTCTAACCCATAATTGGAAAAGCCAAAATTGCTTTGAAGTTTCAAAATGCTGATATTTTAGAAAGATATTTACTTTGAGATAAAATCTACTTTATCTGCAATTAGTTTCACTTAGCATGTTGCAAGGATGTGTCTGTTAGTAAATTTTGTAAAACCCTACTAATTATTTGAAGAGAAGAGTGCTTTTCAAATTCATAAAGTTCAAGATAGCATACCAGTACTAACATGCACGTGCCAGGACAGGCAGATGGAAGGAAGCCCTTCCATATCTACTTCTGCTTTGAGCTCAGTGATCATGTACTTGGATCATTAGTGTTCTCAGAAGCCAATGTAAAAAGAGGGAAAACAATTTAAAAGTTAATAGGAAAAGGAAGTCTTGAAGTAAGGACTTGATATCTCTGAAGATTATCTCAAGGTGTTGATATCCCCTGAAGGACCATTGCTTTAGAATAATGAAATGAAAAAGCTCACACTCCCTTCTCCTCAACCTTTCATTCTCAACACACTAATGCACATAGCCACATACAATAAATTTAGTTCAGTAAGTATTTATTAGACATCTGTTGTTGGTCCAGCATAATCCTTCTATAATTCTTTTCTTGTCATTTACATGATACAGTCTGTTGTCTAACCATTGTTTTTGTTTCTTGGTAAGCAATCAGTTTATGATTTGAAAATTCTTGTTGTCTTTGAAGTAATATTGTTGGATTTTCTAACACTTATTATCCTGAAATTTTATTTAGCCTGCTCAATAATAAGTTTATGACTAGTTAAGAAAGATTTTAACATTCTTTGCCTGGATAATTTCTTGTTTAATCATTGACATATGACATAAATTTTCTGATTCATGGATTAGACTACAAAATTTCTATTTAATCCCTAACATAAAGCCGATAACCGAATATTTTTAACCACTATCATTATCAGAAGTTTCTTTAGCGGTGGTGTTCATTGACTCTCATATGAAAGTAAGAAAAACGGTGTCTATCTGCAATAAAAACAAAGGTCAATGATTAATTCTTTTACTTAGTTGCTCTCAACTTAAACCAGTGAACTCTATCTTTATTTTAACTGTTGAGAGTTTTTAAAAGTCACCATTCTTTATTTTAGAATTTTATTCTTTTCATATCTGGTTCAAGTAGGTGGAAAATCAGCAAAGCATGTTTTTTCCTTTTATAACAATTTAAAATGTTCTGACCAAGCAACAGTGTCAAAATAGTCCTTTGTGTTTACAAATGACTTCACAATAGGTATATATAAAAAGTGAATATGAAATTTGATCTATTAATGTGAATATGCCACAGACAGATATACTTACAATACTTGGATAATTATGTGGTTGGATTTTAGTTTTCATTCTTGATGTGGAAGCAATTGCAGAATTTCCCTGCCATTAAAATATGTAAATATTGAATATATTCTCCATTCTTTATAATTACTTCTCAATGACATTGTACTTATCATGTATATTTCTTCTCAATACCACCCCCAAATTTAGGACACTTTCTTTCATGTGACCATACACATAATTTTTTATTTAATAATTATTTATTGAATGAGTGAATAGGTGATTGAAATTTTTGAAATACTTCAGAATGATCATCTTAGCTAACTGTTATCATTTATTAGTGCTGCTGATAAAGAAATTTTTATTTAAAATTTCCAGTTAATCGAAGTATATCCATTTGAGTATTTTTTTCCTGAAACAGCAAGTCTCTTATTGTCTCTAATTAGGTATAGACATAGATAGATATATCATGGCAGAAACTGACAAAAACTGATTTTTTTGTGGTTGTCAGGATATTAATTTATTATTGTGAAACAAATTTTCTATTAAATGCTACTTTAGTGAAACAGCAGGGTTGTATAAGTTGAGTAAAATCATCCTCAAAATGTTCTAATGTGGTATAGATGAAGAAAGAAAAAGGAAAACACTGGTATTAAATTTCCTCCTTATAAATGGGCTTTCTATTCTGCCATCGACCTTTTAACCATCCTATGCCCGATACCATACTTTCTTAATTACTATGGATTTGTAAAGTGTAAAACTCTAAATATCTGATAACATCCACCTCCCTTCTTGCTTGATACAAGTCGTCTTGACTATTCTTGATTCTGCCTTTGAATACCAATTTGTAGGCTTTTTCTTAGAACTTCATTAGATTTGTAGATTGATTTTAGGGAGAATGGAAAAACTGATGTTTTTGACAAAATGAAGTTCCTGGGAACTAAAGTGTCAGCCCTTTAACAGAATAGCAGTATAATGCTGACTTGTGCTGTTAAATTTATATTGACTCTACATTGTTACTTTTCCCTTCTTAAAAAAAGTCTTTCTCTGTTTACTTATTTAAGTTTTTGGTGAGTGTTCTAAAAAAGTGAAGTTTGAGATAAGATACAGGGTGCCTCTTTGTAGTTTACTGCATTGAAAATAGAGATAATGTTGTGAAATGCCTGAGAAACAATGAGTTCGGACGGACAGCTCTAGCTAAGAAGGGGGCTTCTACAGTCAGACGGTGCTGCAGCAAAGGACCTTATCAGACAAGATGCTAATGGTAGAGACCCAAAAAAGCAGAGGTATCCAGGATAGCACACCCTGGAGTGTTAGTGCCTTTATCAAACGGCTGCCAAATGGGGATTATTCCAGTCACGACTGACTGTATAGGTCGTGAGATTGGAATGTTAATTCTGCATTCTGCACTGTACATCACAAACAGCATGCTTATTTAAAAAAATCAAACTCAAAATTCTGTCTTCTATATAAGAGTATCCTTTCCGTGGTGGTATTTCCCACCTAAATCATGAAAGAAGACTGAAAAGTCACCATTCATGTGAGTACACTTAAGGAATAGAAGCCTTGTCTCATAGAGTGGTGTATGTTATTCAGGCATCCATGGTGATTTGTTATTTCAAAATTAAGCAAAGCAGAGCATCCATTCTTCTCAGAGTTGTTTACTTATATGCCACATTTGACATTTTAAGTTGAAGTCATTTCTGGATTGTCAGAATGCAGAAGAACCCTGAAAAGATTCTTGTAAATCAAAACTTTTAGTTTGATAGCAAAATAATTAGACAAACCTTGTCAGGTTTTCCCCTGACTGTTGTAGCTTGAATTTTTCAGACTTAACAGAAAATAGATATTTTGGATAAAATGCTATCTCCATAATCACACTATTAATATCCCCTAACTTTATCCAATTACAAGCAAAACTCTTGTGGTGTCTCAAACAAAGCAAATAATATATATTTTATTTAGGGGGGTTTAAATCCTTTTTGGTCATTCAGATTTCATATGATCAGTTGGCCACTGTGACCTATTTTAGGAACGGGTTCTCATGTAGACTAGCTTGTAGGAACCCAGTGGTTAAGGTGCCTTCTGTTGTCATTTTAAGCCATTGAAAATCTTTGCAGTTGGCATGTCTTGCATTTTATTATGATTAATTTACAAATATTTTATGAGGTGTATAAAGTGTTTTTGTGTAGTACCTTTTAACCAATTGTTTCTGATAAATAAATGTCTTTGTGAATTTTAGGTTTGCTTTTCCAGAGACATTTTATCTAAACTTCTTCATCTCCTATGTGTTTTCCTTAACTAGATACAATTTCTTAAAAAGATAAATTGGTTTGTAGTAGGCAGCCACTAGGTGACCTATTGGTCCATCTGAATTTTAAAATATATAAGGAGAGAGTATGAAGTGATGTTTAAGACGTTTCAGAAGAAAATGGGAAGTCCTAGATAACCACTTTTAGAAAGTTTTTAAAAAAAATATTGAAATGAATTTCTTCACATGTAGGGTTTTTTTTTTTTCTTTCTGACATTTATTAGTGTCTGGATTTTCCACTTCACAAATGACAGGAGAGAGACCTTGGGCAAGACCTAGAGTGGGAATACGGGGAGCTGGGTATGAGAATGGGGGAGGAGGTAGAGGATGGAGGGAGGGTGGGGGTTGGGAGAAAGCTAGCAGCCACATCAGTTCATCAAGTATCATGAGGAATTAGGCTGGAAATATTGAGCAAAAGGATTGTATAACTGGGGCTTGAGGATAAAGGGAAAGGGCAGAGAGGTGGGAACACATACGTTGGGTCAATTTAAATAAGTCCACCTCTTTTAAAAACACAGTTTTAAAAGACTCCTCATGGAGTTGTCTGTGTCATGAACTAGACTTTGCCTCAATTTGGGGGTAACTTTGTCTTCATCATTGTGTATTAGGAATGTAATGGTTTTATATCACTCAAGGGAGATGTTCTCGCAGGTCCTATGAGAGCTCAGAGCATTTTTATTATGTTTTATGATTACAGTTGGAGATGCTGTTTATCTTACTTCTTGTAAAACTCAGAGGGAAGCCTTCCAAGGACTTTACTTCTCTTGGGTCCCTCCATAATCAAATATGCTTCTTCAGCAGTAATTTTAGCATCTATTATCATGCTTGAGCCTTTGGCAGCCCTGCAGCCTCGCAGCTTTGACATCACTTGTGGTTTGCAGAGCATCATGCAGTGCTGTCTAGTGCTCCTGATAATAGTTTCTAAATGCATAGCTGATTTATACTGCCTGGAATTGTCCCATCTCTTCCTAGCAATTGAATTTGGCAAATTAATCATTTAACCTTTTCTGCCCCATGCCCAGGCCTCACTATGAGGTCATTGGTGTCACACTAAGTAAAGCTTCACCATGACAGAAGAAAGTTTGTGCTGGATTTGTAAATGTCACCCTCTCCAGAAGATGTACATGTTGTCTTTTCAGATGAAGAAATGAAAGCAAACAGGAGCATATCTTTTCAAGTGCACTTAATGAGTCCACAACAGAACTGAAAAGGGAGATCCATGCTGCTTACTCCCAGTCACATGCTTGGATCCTTGGGCTTCCTTCAATTCTCACCAGAATTCCTGTGCCTGCAGCATAGAATAATCATGCTTGAATGCAGCCTCAGACTTAAGTTCTAGAGCTGATTCCAAGATGCTAGGTTTAAGGACTTAGAGAGGGGGGAACTATAAAATGAACCTGCATTAATCTGATGTGCTAGCTCTCCATTCACTGTAACCTTGGATTTTTATGTCACAGGGATCCATCTTTAATCAAGGCTTGTAATTAAGCAGAAACTCAGTGGAGAGAGACTTTGATAGTCCCATGACTTGTTCCCCAAGCAAAATGCAAAGGTGTCTCTCCCCAGTTTAGCCCCCCTACCCTCAGAAATGTCTCATTATGTCCTTGGGTGAGCTGTGGAGGGTTCCATTTAATACTCCTATCACTCCTACCCCTTTGTCCCTCAAACCTCCACCCTCACCAGATAGACACTTCAGTCGCTGAGGCTTCCTCCTCCATAAAGTATCCTCAAGTAAACATCAAAGGTAGGAAGTTCTTGTTAGTACTATATGTTGACTCAAAGTGGCACAACAAGTACATTTCTCCTTGTCTCAGGGGTCAACTTGACCCACACCTGGATCTGACCAGAATATAGAAATATAAATTGTAAGGCCAAAGAAGGAGCTGCTGTTAGGGTCAGTTGTCTTCTCAAGCTAAAAAAGGTTAGAATTATTTTCTTTTGCAAACATAACCTTCCCACGCTGATTTCCTGATTTCTGGTGCACCATAGTACAGTGTGTTCTCAAGACTAATTCTTGGAACAGTCTAGAAAGTTTCATGTGCTTCTTATTTTGTTGCTACTTGTCGAAGTCCAAAGGGGTTGAATGTGTCAGACACAGTGGGTCATTTGTATGACATACTACATATTAATAAAAAAAGGATATGTGGGAATTCAAGGATATGCTTCATCATGTTTCAGCATTTAATTTCTGAACATGGCCAAGTATCTGTTTTCATTGAGAAAAGCTAGAATTCGCCAAAATCAACATGAAACAAATGGATTGCATCATGATGAAAAAGAGTTAAGACGTACACAGACACGTTGTTCCTTTCAATTGTTATCGAAGTAGCTTTGTTTTTTTAAAAAAGTATTAAACTTTTGATTGAAATTTAGAAAACTTAGAGAATTCAATTTGTGTATTGATTTATAGTGCATTCTGGAACTGCTCACAAAGTGTAAATATTCCCTCTCTGTGTAACGGAAATACTCAGACTACAGTTTTCACAGTCAGCAACCTTGTCATGGGAGACAACTGGTAGAAATTGGCATTTCTTATATTGAAACCATATTCTAGAATTTTAATTTCAAGCTAGTTAAGAAATGCAGTAAGAAGAGACCTATAGTTAAGAAATGCAGTAAGAAGAGACCTGTAGTGACCACACTATATCAGAATGTGATTCCTGATCATGAGAGAGCAACCTGTAGTTTCTAAAACTCTGTTTCAGATTGAGGATAGGAAGTTATACTTCTGTCTAGCAAATTACCACACACATTGCTTAATCTAGATTTGACATGTGAAGAAACTATACGTGGCATGAATACAAAGTAATGAGACTTGGTTTTTAAGTTATTTATATATACTTTATTAAAAAACATGTGTTGTCCTTGAGAGAGTTCCTCTGGAAATTTGTACTTGTTCCACAATTCTCAAAATACTTTTTGAAACTTTTGGAAAGTTCTTTTAAAAAGTTCTAGTCAATTCTTTTAAATAAAACTAGAACAAAGTATTTTTTTGAAGCTGCATGAGAATGGATTGGGGAATTTGGAGCCACCCTGGAAAAAATTTTCAAATTGCTGTTGCAGCCACACATTCTTTTAGATACACACCTATTCTCTAGCCATGGCCTAAATAATTTTTGACTCCTCTAAAATTATTTCCACTTTCAAAGGGAAAAGATTTGCTATCCTCGCGGATATTCAGAAAATGAGCTGTGTTCTCTAAAAGCAATTCCAGAAGGGGACTTTTCAAAATGTTTACAAAAATAGTAATAACTTGGTATAATAACATCACTTTTGAAACAGCATAATTGTCTGTATGTGTTAGTTCTTACATTTGTTGACAAAATATAATACTTCATAGTCAACACGTCCAATAGTGAGTAGTGGATGCCTTGTTTTATAAAAATTTCACTTCCTTGAGCCTGAATACAACTGCTGTTCTGATAGTCTCCATAATAGCTTATGAAATGCTTGTTGTTGACTTTTGGAGGAGTATGTGATCTTGTAATTTTTTAGGAGTCATGATAGCATAGCCTAGCATAATAGTTCCACAGGCATTTTTTAAAACTACATCTTTTATTAGTAAAAGTGTGTTGTTAACAAAGTAAGACTTCACAAAATAGGAAAAAAACTATATTTTGAAAACCAGATAATTACTTGAAATACTTTTTATCACAACATAAATTTCATATTTGAAATTATGTTGACTTTATTCTGGTGGAAGCAGTATCTAATTTAACTCATCTTTGTTAGTTTGTGGCTTATATTATTAAAATAATAACACAGTATTTTGTCCGTAAATGGTGGTTAAAGAAATCTATTGATGGAATAAATGAATGTGAATATTG
Source organism: Mesoplodon bidens (assembly GCF_964165515.1). Lineage (NCBI taxonomy): Eukaryota > Metazoa > Chordata > Mammalia > Artiodactyla > Ziphiidae > Mesoplodon > Mesoplodon bidens. The sequence goes on from NC_138176.1 coordinate 39,138,636, forward strand.
AAAAATTAGATTATGAACATTTGATACATTATAATAGCTTGACAGGTATTTAAAGGTAAATACAGATTTACTTTAGTAAATCTTTATTTTAAATGATTTAACTTTTGAGTATGTTACATTAACTCCAAAGTTATGAACCTGAAGTTAGATTCAAGAAAGTGTTAGATGTGTTCATGCTAAAAAAGCAAGTTAGATATTTACAGAGATTAATTCATTCAACACACTTTACTTGAGTAACCACTGTGGTTCCAGATGTTGCACTAGATGCTGGGGATTATGTGGTGGAAAAGCAGGTAGCACCCCTGCTAGATGAGCTTATACTCTAGTGACTGTAGGGCTCTGGAGAGAAGAGACCAAACTAAAAGTTTTTGTGGTGACTCCGTATTGCATGGAAAAGTTCTCATTCCAAATCTCTGGGTTCTGTTCTTTATTTTGAAGTGTGATGAATTTGGACTCATGGTCTTTAAAGAGCTTTCAGATTAGAGTTTATGCTATGGTTTTCTGAATTCTCCATTGTCATCTTAATTTCTATTGCCCTATTCCCCAAATTCCTAGTATTTTCAATATGTAATATAATATGTGAGTACTATATGTGAGAGCATTTTGTAGATTGTAAATTTTTTTAACTGTAAGGTAGTGTTATTATTCAACAAGAAAGCATTTGAGCTGTACTTATACAAAGTAGACACTCACACAATCACACAGTTTTGCAGATAATAAGAAAACAGCTTATCTGAAGGTCTTTTTTCCCTCCATTTTAAAAATTAGAGTTATTTTTTGCCTGACTTAACTAGTTAATTTATCAACTGTCTACATCACTTAGTCTTTGTAGAAACAATTTCTAAATCCCTTGAAACTGTATTTATGCTCACTATGGTTTAGAGCTTACACTTTCTGGCGGGCACAGAAATCTGTCACCCCATTAAAGAGAGACTCTCAATATTGTTTATGGAAGTAGAGAAGAAAATGAAGTCATAAATCTGGAAGACACCCTATTTGGCCACTGCCTTTTGGGGAGAAGTAATTCCAAATAATTAAAAAGGGCCAGTTAACTTTTTTCTTAAACATTTTTTAACAAGGAGATGTTATAATTTCCCTAAGTAACCTAAGTCAGCAGTCACATACATTTTCTTCATACATTTTCTTAAGTCAGTTCCTTCATGTGGAAAACAAAGGAAATGACAGGATAATGTCTAAAACTATCTCCTAAATTTTTCTATGTTTTTTTAAATGCCTCGACCCATAGTTAAGTCCTCTTAAGGATAAACTGCAACTGGACATGCTCAAAACATTTAAAAAAAGGAAATCAGATTTCACTAGCATTGTTTTTCACTAGGAATGAAAGAGTATTTTATTCTTTCTTTCAAGTTCTGCTTTCTTTAGACTTCTCTGGAAACATCTCTGAAGACAGGCATTACAAGACGTTTTGAGGAGAGAGAAATGGTGATCAAATACAACCATGTCAGAAATGTCTTTTCTAAGGGTTAATGAGGGCACATTGTTTGTTATATTTTTTGAAATCTTAGAATAGTTGTGGATTTTTATTCTGACGACAAAGTGCAGCTGTTTCTAGTCAACTCTTTTAAATAAAGTTCTTTCTTAAAATCCATTTCAAAATCAGCAAACTTCTGGGCCCAGAGTCAATCTTGCCCTATATGGATGCCAGACACTTTCATTAATTGTGAAAGTCACAGGTTAATCTCCGATGATAAATTTTTTTTCCAGTCAGAATCACAGATGATTCTGTGATCATACAGTTGTGCTACATTAACCATTTCTTGAATGTCAGTTACATTTCTCTCCTACTGAAACTCTCAAATGGCTCAACTAGTACATCATTCTTCTTTTCTCCTCCAAAGTTTCCTGGGAAACCTAGATTTGGAAAGAGTTCACCTATAAAATTGTCATCATCAACACCATCTTTTTTCCCTGCCTTTAAAAAAAACCTTTCTATTGAAATGTAATATACATCTAGAATAGTGCACATATGTTAAGTATACATCTTGATGAATTTGCAGATGGAACATACACACATATAACCAGCACTCCTATCAAGAAATAGAGCACATTAGCACCCTGAGAAGCCTCACTTGCATTCCCTTCCAGTCACTAACTCTTCCATCTTCCCAGTAGCTGTTACCCTGACTTCTAGATTTTTTATTTGCCTGTTATGTACTTCATTTAAATGAAATGAAACAGTATGTGCCCTTACAAGAGTTTAGCTTCCTTCACTTACCATTACTTGTTAGAATTATCTTATTAAAATCATTCTATCTTACTGCTCTGTAGCATTACATTGTGTAGATATAGCACACTTTATCCATTTCACTGTTGATGGGCATTGGGGTAGTTTTCTAGTTGATGCTATTACAAATAGTGCTCCTATGAAGAGTCTTGTACATTTACTTGGTGAGAAATTTGTATATACATAGGAGATCATCAACATATTTTAATTTCTCAATTTTATTGATGAAAAATTTACATAACAGAATTTCTGAGCAGCACGAATCAACCAGAGGTACCCTGTTGAGTTGGTAGAATTTTTTTCTAAATCACAGAAACTTAACATTTTAGTTACCCAGCCCTCTTGGTTTCAATCAAGCTAGTTTCATTTCTGCCCTTTTCACTGACCTCCTCTCACCCTGCATACCTACTAATACACATTATATACTTATGCTTACTCCTCCCTCTTTACTTTACTTCTGTCTCCTAGAATGGTTTAGTAATTATATGATACTTATAGTAGTAAATAACAGCAGCAACTGTTTATTGAGAACTAACTGTGTGGAAAAAGCACTGCTATAATATTTTTTACAATTATTTTATTTTACCCTCACATAATACTTATGTTATATAGATATTATTGTTGCAATTAATAGTATTTTTTCAAGTAGATTGAAATCATATCAACCACAATGGTATGAAACTAGAAATCATTCACAGAAAAAAAAAAGGAAAAAAATGTAGAGATTAAACAACATGCTACTGAAAAACCAGTGGGTCATAGAAATTTCTTCTATCTAATCAAAAATACCTAGAGACAAATGAAAATAGAAATATGACATACCAAAGGCCATAGGAAGCAGCAAAAGTGGTTCCAAGAGGGAAGTCCATAGCAATACAGGCCTACCTCAAGAAATAAGAAAAATCCCAAATAAATAATCTAACTTTACATTGAAATAAACTAGAAAATGTAGAGTAAGCAAAGTCAAAAATTAGTCGAAGGAAGAAAATAATAAAGATCAGAGAGCAAATAAATGAAATAGAGACTAAAAATAATTAGAAAAGATCAATAAAATTAAGAGCTGGTTCTTTGAAAAGATAAATAAAAATCAATTGACAAATCTTTTGCTAGATTAACCAAGAAAAAAAGAGAGAGGACTCAAATAAAATTAGAAATGAATGACAAGTTAAAACTGATACTACAGAAATACAAAGGCTCATAAGAGACTACAATGAATAACTATACACCAACAAATTGGACAGCCTAGAAGAAATGGACAAATTCCTAGTAACAGACAATCTTCCAAGACTGAATAATGAAGAAATAGAAAATCAGAATAGACCAATTTTTGTAAGGAGGTTGAAACAATAATAAAAAATCTCTCAACAAACAAAAGCCCAGGACCATACAGTTTCACTGACAAATTCTACAAAACATTCAAAGAAGATTTAATACCCATCCTTCTCAAACTCTTCCAAAAAGCTGAAGAGGAGGAAAACTTTCCAAACACATTTTACAGAGCTAACATTACCCTGATATCAATATCAGAGAAGGATAAATAAATGAATGAATAAATAAATAAAAGAAAATTACAAGCCAATATCCTTGTTGAGCATAAATATAAAAATCCTCAACAAAATATTAACGAACTGAATCCAACAATACATTAAAAGGATCGTACCTCACAGTCAAGTGGGATTTGTTCCAGGGATGCAAGGATGGTTCAGCATCCTCAAATTAATCGATGTAATACATCGCATTAACAAAATGAAGGATAAAAATTATATGATCATCTCAGTATATGCAGAAAGAGCATCTGAGAAAATTCAACATCCATTTATGATAAAAACTCTCAACAAAGTGGGTACAAATGGAATATATTTCAACATAATAAAGGCCATGTATGACAAACCCACAGCTAATATCATACTCAACAATGAAAAGCTGAAAGCTTTTCTTCTAAGATTGGGAACAAGACAGGGATGCCCACCTTCACCACTTTCATTCAACAGAGGTTTAGAAGTCCTAACCACAGCAATTAGGCAAGAAAAAGAAACATAAGTCATCCAAATCAGAAAGGAAGAAGTAAAAAAGTGTCATCACTTTTTGCAGATGACATGATACACTATACAAAGAACCCTAAAGACTCCACCAAAAAATTACTAGAACTGATAAATGAACTCAGTAATGTTGCAGGACACCAAATCAATATACAGAAATCTGTGGCATTTCTAGATACTAAAAATGAACTATCAGAAAGAGAAATTAAGAAAACAATCCCATTTAAAATTGCATCAAATGAATAAAATACCTAGGAACAAATTTAACCAAGGAGGTGAAAGACCTGTACTCTGAAAACTATAAAGACACTGATGAAATAAATTGAAGACACATATAAATGGAAAGATATTTCATGTTCATGTATTGGAAGAATCAATATTATTAAAATGTTCCTACTACCCAAAGCAATCCACAGATTCAAAGCATCCCTTCAAAATTCCAATGGTATATTTCATAGAACTAGAAAAAATAATTCTAAAATTTGTATAGAATGTCAGAATATCTCAAATAGCCAAAACAATCTTGAGAAAGAAAAACAAAGCGGGAGATATCATGCTCCCTAATTTCAAACCATACTGTAAAGCTATAGTAATCAAAACAATATGGTACTGGCATACACAAAAAAAGACACACAGATCAATGGAACAGAATTCACAGCCCAGAAATATACCCACACATATATGGACAATTACTTTATAACAAAGGAACAATGAACATACGATGGAGAAAGAATAGTCTCTTCAATAAATTTCATTGAGAAAACTGGACAGCCACATGCAAAAGAATGAAACTGGATGACTGTCTTAACCATACACAGAAATTAACTCAAAATGGATTAAATACTTGAATGTAAGACCTGGAGCCATAAAATTTCCAGAAGAGAAAATAAGCAGTAACCTCACTGACATCAGTCTTAGCTATGTTTTTGTGGATCTGACTCCAAAGATGAGGGAAACAAAAGAAAAAATAAACAAATGGGACTACATCAAGCTAGAAATCTTCTGCACAGCAAAGGAAACCATCAACAAAATGAAAAGGCAACCTACTTAATGAGAGAAGATATATATCTGATAAAGAGTTAGTATCCAGAATATGCAAAGAACTCATACAACTCAACAACAGAAAAACAAACAATCCACCTAAAAAGTGAATAGCGGATCTGAATAGACATATTTCCAAGGATGACTTGCAGATGGCCAACAGGCACATGAAAAGATGTTTAACGTCACTAATTATTAGGGGAAATGGAAATCAAAACCACAATGAGATACCACTTCACACCTGTTAGAATGGCCATTATGGAAAAGACAGGAAGTAGCAAATGTCTGAGAGGATGTGGAGAAAAAGGAACCTTCATGCACTATTGGTGGGATTGTAAGTTGGTGCAGCCACTACAGAAAACAGTATGGAGATTCCTTAAAAAAAATTAATACCAGAACCAGCAAATGACCAGCTATTCCACTTCTGGGCATTTATCTGAAGAACACAAAAACACTAATTTGAAAAGATATATGCTCCCCTGTGTTAATTTCACATTATGTGTGATAGCCAAGACATGGAAACAATGTAAGTGTCCATTATTGGATGAATGAATAAAGAATATGTGGTATATACACAGAGAAATACTACTAAGCCATAAAAAAATGGAGTCCTGTCATTTGTGACAACTTGGTTGGACCTTGAAGGTATTATGCTAAGTGAAATAAGCAAGATGGAGAAAGACAAATACCATACTATTTTCACTTAAATGTGAACTCTAAAAAAAACCCAAAAAAGAACCAAACAAAATTAAACAAAAACAAACTAATAGATTCAGAGAACAGAGTAGTGGTTACCAGATGGGAAGGGAGTTTGGGAGTAGGAGAAATGGGTGAAGGAGGTCAACTGTATGGTGACAGATGGTATCTAGACTTGTAGTGGTGATCACTTTGTAGTGTATACAGATGGTGCATTATAATTCTGTACACCTAAAACTTATATAAAATAATAAAATTTTAAATTATGAAGTGTTACAAATATGCAAAAAAAGAGCCAAGAACCATATAGCTAACATTCATGGACCCAATTCTCAGATTTAATTTAGGTAAAGAGCCTGCCATTTTTGCTTCAAATTTTTCCTGTCCCCAAAATTTAGAATTAGGTGACTTTCTCAGGTCACACTACAACTATGTGACAGAGCTGGCATTTGAGCCCAGCTGATATTTGACTCTTCATTCATGTCTCTGTAAACCTCTGCCCTCTCCCTCTCACTTTTTATTTATTTCAAGCTCTCACCCCCTTCACCTGCTCTTCCTTGCATGATTCTGTCTTGTTTCTGATCCTCTCTAAGAATACTAGCAGACATTAATTCATTCAGAAAACAAATATTTATGAACCTTTTTTAAGTTCCAGGAACTATACTAATACTTTTTCATACCTCATGTAATTTCTACTACAGCCTGCAAGGGAGGTACTGGTATTGACCTCAGTTGACAGAAGAGGAAACCACAGTTTAGAGGTTGAATCAGTTGTCTAATACTATAGATCTTAGGCGTCCAAGCTAATGTCAATTTTAGATGTGTCTGACTCTAAAGCCAATGCTTTTAATAACCTCTCAAAAGTTTGTTCATTGGAGAAGGAATTTATTTTTTATTATTTCTTGTAATTGTAGGTAGTATGCAATTCCAGCTCCTCTCCCAAGTCTCTGCCATCTTTTATTTTACAAGTGAGGAGGTTAATGTCCAGAGGGGTTAAATGGCCATTACAGGGCCACATGGCTACTCAGGAGACTCAGTGCTAGAACCTATGCTTCATGGCACCTAGTCCAGGGCTTCTCTGTCACATAATGCTGCAGGTCTCCAGCTTAAGGAGATAAGTCTATGAGCAGGTCCATTCAACAAATTTAAACCTCTTTTATTAATCCTCAGGTAAAGTCATTCTCTTAAAGGCCATCCCCAATGACCTCCTCATCATCACATTTGAAGTTTTTCTCAGTTTTAGCCCTCCTTATTTCAGTGTCTCCTATATGAAGCTCATCTTCCCTTGGCTACTCTGGAGCTGAACTCTCCTTGTTTTCCTTCTAACTGTGATCACACTTTCTCTCTCTTCTTTGTTAACTATTCCTCTTCCTTCCTCCTAAAATGTAGGCAGTACACAAGGCTTTGTCTTAAATCCCCTCCTTTTCTTTGCTCTCTCTGTTACCAATTTCATTTACCCCAAGCCTTTCTGTGCAGTAGACCCCAAATCTTTATTTTTAACCCTGATTTCTCCAAGATTTAGACCTGGGGTTCAGGCTGCTTGGGAATTCAACTTGTACAAAGATAATTTCAGCATCTGCTCTCCTCACCAAACCTGTTCCTCCCTTTATGTGTAGTGCAATGTCATCCCATTGGCTTATCATTCTCTCTGTCATGGTCCCCTGTATTGCTTACCTCTTGCCTGTACTTTTATAGAAGCCCCTTAAGGGATCTTTCTGTTACTAGTCAAATCCTACTTCACCTCAACAACTACAAGAAGTAAAAAAAACCTGCAGAAAACAGAAGTTTGTGGAGGTTAAACAAAATGCTCCTAACCAAAGTAATCTTTATAAGACAACCTCGGATTATTTTATTCTCCTGTGCATATAAACTTTGAAGAATTCCCCAGTGCCTACCAACTAAAAGTGGGCCCTCAAAGCCCCTTTATGTCTGATTTCAACTAACCTTTCAGGTCAAATTTATCTATTTCTTTTCCTTCTGACATATCTACACTTTTCCATTTCTGTGTCTTTTCCTAACTTTCTTTCTTTCTATAGAAAGCATTTCCTCACTTCTGTTAAGACCCAGTCCATCCTTCAAGATCCCCTCCTTCTATCACTTCCTTATATCCTAAGCCAAAAACAAAACTTGGTGGTCCTCTCTAACCAAGGATGATTGGTACTAGGGAAAAGGGGAATACACGTCAAACAGGGACCAAAATTTCAGAGTAAATAAGAATTAAAGGGTTGATTGGGATTTTAACTTGAAAAATGAAATTAAAAATTACAAATTATAAACATAAGCTTATTTTTCTTGTAATAAAATTTAGGTTATAATTGAAATTATATGCTAATTTTTGTAATGTACAAAGAGCACTTTTTGTGGTATCTTTGTCTGGTTTTGGTATCAGCATGCTGCCCTTATAGAACGAGTTCAGAAGCATTCCTTCCTCCTCAGTTCTATGGAATAATTTGAGAAGGATAAGTGTTAATGCTAATTTAAATTTTTGGTAAAATTCACCTGTTAAGCCATCTGGTCCTGGACTTTTGTTTGTTGAAAGTTTTTGTATTATTGATTCAATTTCATTATTGGTAATTGCTCTGTTTATATTTTCTCTTTCTTCCTGATTTAGTCTTGGGAGAGTATATGCTTCTAGGAATATATCTCTTTCTTTTAGAATGTTTATTTTATTGTCATGTAATTGTTTGTAGTAATCTCAGGATCCTTTGGAGATTTCTGTGGTGTTGGTTGTAACTTCTCTTTCATTTCTGATTTTATTTATTTTGGCCCTCTCTCTTTTGTTCTTGATGTATCTAGCTAAAGGTTTATCAATTTTGTTTATCTTTTCAAAGAACCAGCTCTTAGTTTCACTGGTCTTTTCTATTATTTTTTAGTCTCTTATTTCATTTATTTCTGCTCTGATATTTATTTTTTGTTTCCTTATACTAGTTTTGGGTTTTGTGTGTTATTCTCTTTCAAGATGTAAAGTTAGGTTGTTTATTTGAGATTTTTCTTGTTTCCTGAGGTACGGTTGTATTGCTAGACTTCCCTCTTAGAACTGCTTTTGCTGCATCCCATAGACTTTGAATCATTGTGTTTCCATTTTCATTTGTTTCTGAGTATTTTTAAAATTTCCTCTTTGATCTTCAGTGAGCCCTTGGTTGTTTAGGAGCATTTTGTTTAGTCTCTACATATTTCTTTTTTTTGCTGTTTTTTTTTTCTTGTAGTTGATTTTCAGTCTCATACAGCTGTTGTTGGAAAAGATACCTGATGTGATTTCAAACTTCTTAAATTTATTGAGACTTATTTTGTCACCTAGAATGTGATCTATCCTAAAGAATGTTCTATGTGCACCTGAGAAGAATGTGTATTCTACTGCTTTGGATGGAATGCTCTACATATAGCTATTAGCTATTTGGTCTAATGTGTCATTTAAGGCGAGTTTTTCCTTATTGATTTTCAGTCTGGATGATTTGTTCATTGATGTAAGTAGGGTGTTAAATTTCCTTACTATGATTGTGTTACTATCAGTTTCTCCCTATATGTTTATTAATATTTATTGTACATATTTAGGTGCTCCTGTGTTGGGTGCATGTATTTGCAATTGTTATATCTTGTTGTTTAATAGATCCCATTTTCATCATGTAGTGTACTTCTTTGTCTCTTGTTACTGTCTTTGTTTTAAAGTCTATTTTGTCTGTATAAGTACCGCTACCCCAGCTTTCTTTTAGTTTTTCATTTGCTTGGAATATTTTTTTCCATCCCCTCACTTTTAGTCTGTGTGTGTCTTTATATCTGAAGTGAGTCTTTTATGGGTGGAGTATATATAGACCCTGTTTTTTATCCATTCAGCCACTTTGTGTCTTTTAATTGGAGCATTTAGTCCATTTACATTTAAAGAATTATTGATAGGTATGTACTTATTGCTATTTTGTTAATTGTTGTCTGGTATTTTTATATTTCCTTTTGTTCCTTTCTTCTTTTGTTCTCTTCCCTTGTGATTGGATGACTTTCCTTAGTGTTATGTTTGTATTCCTATATTTTTTGTGTATGTGTATCTATTATAGGTTTTTGATTTGTGATTACCATGAGGTTCATATATAACATCCTGTATACATATGTGATTATTGTAAGATTATGGTCTCTTAAGTCAAACAAATTCTAACAACCCTGCATTCTGCCCCCCCAATATTCAATGTTTTTGACATATTTTTAATCTTTTTGTTTTGTGTATTCCTTATCTACTTATTGTGGATATAGACGATTTTACTACTTTTGTCTTTTAACCTTCCTACTAAATTTCTAAGTGGTTTACTACCTTTACTGTATCTTTGCCTTAACCAATGAGATTTTTCTTTTTGTAATTTTCATATTTCTAGTTGTGGCCTTTTATTTTCTGCTTAGTAACAGTTTTGTAAAGCTGGCTTAGTGTCACTGAACTCTTAACTTTTTCTTGTCTGTAACACTACCTCTCCTTCAAATCTGAATGATAGCCTTGCCAGGTAGAGTATTCTTCGTTGTAAGTTCTTTTCTTTCATCACTTTGAATATATTATGTCACTCTCTTCTGGCCTGCAAAGTTTCTGCTGAAAAGACAGCTGATAGTTCTTTGGGAGTTCCTTTATATGTAACTAGTTGCTTTTCTCTTACTGCTTTTGAGATTCTCTCTTTATCTTTAATATTTGCCATTTCAATTATAATGTGTCTTGGTATGGACCTCTTTGGGTTGGTCTTATTTGGGAATCTCTGTGCTTACTGGACCTGGATGTCTGCTTCCTTTCCCAGGTTAAGGAATCTTCAGCTATTATTTTTTTCAGATAAGTTCTCTGCCCCTTTCTCTCTTTTTTATTGGCACCCCAATAATGTGAATGATAGTATACTTGATGTGTCTCAGAGGTCTCTTAAACTATCCTTTTTTAAAAAATTCTTTTTTCTCTTTTCTTTTCAGCTTGGGTGGTTTGCACTACTCTGTCTTCCAGTTTGCAGATTCATTCCTCTGTATCATCTAATCTTCCGTTGATTACTTCTCATGTACTTTTCATTTCAGTTATTGTATTCTTCAACTCTGTTTGGTTTTTCTTTATATTCTCCAACTCTTTGTTAAGCTTCTCACTGTGTTCATCCATTCTTCCTCCAAGTTCATAGAGCATTATTATGATCATTACCTTGGACTCTTTATTAGGTAGATTATTTATGTGCATTTAGTTTAGTTCTTTTTGTAGGGTTTTGTCTTGTTCCTTTGTTTGGAACATATTTTTCTGTCTTCTCATTTTGCCTAATTTTCTGTGTTTATTCCTATGTATTACATAACTTGGTTACATTTCTTTTTTTATTTTTTGCTTTATAACAAATTTAATCAGCTATACATATACATATGTTCCCATATCCCCTCCCTTTTGCGTCTCCCTCCCACCCTCCCTATCCCACCCCTCCAGGCAGTCACAAAGCACTGAGCTGATCTCCCTGTGCTCTGCGGCTGCTTCCCACTATCTATCTACCTTACGTTTGGTACTGTATATATGTCCATGCCTCTCTTTCGCTTTGTCACAGCTTACCCTTCCCCCTCCTCATATCCTCAAGTCCATTCTCTAGTAGGTCTGTGTCTTTATTCCTGTCTTACCCCTATGTTCTTCATGACATTTTTTCCCTTAAATTCCATATATATGTGTCAGCATACAGTATTTGTCTTTCTCTTTCTGACTTACTTCACTCTGTATGACAGACTCTAGGTCCATCCACCTCATTACAAAGAGCTCAATTTCATTTCTTTTTACGGCTGAGTAATATTCCATTGTATATATGTGCCACATCTTCTTTACCCATTCATCCGATGATGGACACTTAGGTTGTTTCCATCTCTGGGCTATTGTAAATAGGGCTGCTATGAACATTTTGGTACATGTCTCTTTTTGAATTATGGTTTTCTCAGGGTATATGCCCAGTAGTGGGATTGCTGGGTCATATGGTAGTTCTGTTTGTAGTTTTTAAAGGAACCTCCATACCGTTCTCCATAGTGGCTGTACCAATTCACATTCCCACCAGCAGTGCAAGAGTGTTGCCTTTTCTCCACACCCTCTCCAGCATTTATTGTTTCTAGATTTTTTTTTTTTTTTTTTTTTTTTTTGCGGTATGCGGGCCTCTCACTGTTGTGGCCTCTCCCGTTGCGGAGCACAGGCTCCGGATGCGCAGGCCCAGCGGCCATGGCTCACGGGCCCAGCCGCTCCGCGGCATATGGGATCCTCCCAGACCGGGGCACGAACCCGTATCCCCTGCATCGGCAGGCGGACTCTCAACCACTGCGCCACCAGGGAGGCCCTGTTTCTAGATTTTTTGATGATGGCCATTCTGACTGGTGTGAGATGATATCTCATTGTAGTTTTGATTTGCATTTCTCTAATGAGTAAAGATGTTGAGCATCCTTTCATGTGTTTGTTGGCAGTCTGTATATCTTCTGTGGAGAAATGTCTATTTAGGTCTTCTGCCCATTTTCGGATTGGGTTGTTTGTTTTTTTGTTATTGAGCTGCATGAGCTGCTTATAAATTTTGGAGATTAATCCTTTGTCAGTTGCTTCATTTGCAAATATTTTCTCCCATTCTGAGGGTTGTCTTTTGGTCTTGTTTATGGTTTCCTTTGCTGTGCAAAAGCTTTTAAGTTTCATTAGGTCCCATGTGTTTATTTTTGTCTTTATTTCCATTTCTCTAGGAGGTGGGTCAAAAAGGATCTTGCTGTGATTTATGTCATAGAGTGTTCTGCCTATGTTTTCCTCTAAGAGTTTGATAGTGTCTGGCCTTACATTTAGGTCTTTAATCCATTTTGAGCTTATTTTTGTGTATGGTGTTAGGGAGTGATCTAATCTCATACTTTTACATGTCCCTATCCAGTTTTCCCAGCACAACTTATTGAAGAGACTGTCCTTTCTCCACTGTACATTCCTGCCTCCTTTATCAAAGATAAGGTGACCATATGTGCATGGGTTTATCTCTGGGCTTTCTATCCTGTTTCATTGATCTATCTTTCTGTTTTTGTGCCAGTACCATACTGTCTTGATTACTGTAGCTTTGTAGTATAGTCTGAAGTCAGGGAGCCTGATTCCTCCAGCTCCATTTTTCGTTCTCAAGATTGCTTTCGCTATTCGGGGTCTTTTGTGTTTCCATACAAATTGTGAAATGTTTTGTTCTAGTTCTGTGAAAAATGCCAGTGGTAGTTTGATAGGGATTGCATTGAACCTGTAGATTGCTTTGGGTAGTAGAGTCATTTTCACAATGTTGATTCTTCCAATCCAAGAACATGGTACATCTCTCCATCTATTTGTATCATCTTTAATTTCTTTCATCAGTGTCTTATAATTTTCTGCATACAGGTCTTTTGTCTCCTTAGGTAGGTTTATTCCTAGATATTTTATTCTTTTTGTTGCAATGGAAAATGGGAGTGTTTCCTTGATTTCACTTTCAGATTTTTCATCGTTAGTATATAGGAATGCCAGAGATTTCTGTGCATTAATTTTGTATCCTGCAACTTTACCAAATTCATTGATTAGCTCTAGTAGTTTTCTGGTAGCATCTTTAGGATTCTCTATGTATAGTATCATGTCATCTGCAAACAGTGACAGCTTTACTTCTTCTTTTCTGATTTGGATTCCTTTTATTTCCTTTTCTTCTCTGATTGCTGTGGCTAAAACTTCCAAAACTAGGTTGAATAAGAGTGGTGAGAGTGGGCAACCTTGTCTTGTTCCTGATCTTAGTGGAAATGGTTTCAGTTTATCACCATTGAGGACGATGCTGGCTGTGGGTTTGTCATATATGGCCTTTATTATGTTGAGGGAAGTTCCCTCTATGCCTACTTTCTGCAGGGTTTTTATCATAAATGGGTGTTGAATTTTGTCGAAAGCTTTCTCTGCATCTATTGAGATGATCATATAGTTTTTCTCCTTCAATTTGTTAATATGGTGTATCACGTTGATTGATTTGCATATATTGAAGAATCCTTGCATTCCTGGAATAAACCCCACTTGATCATGGTGTATGATCCTTTTAATGTGCTGTTGGATTCTGTTTGCTAGTATTTTGTTGAGGATTTTTGCATCTATGTTCATCAGTGATATTGGCCTGTAATTTTCTTTCTTTGTGACATCCTTGTCTGGTTTTGGTATCAAGGTGATGGTGGCCTCGTAGAATGAGTTTGGGAGTGTTCCTCCCTCTGCTCTATTTTGGAAGAGTTTGAGAAGGATAGGTGTTAGCTCTTCTCTAAATGCTTGATAGAATTCGCCTGTGAAGCCATCTGGTCCTGGGCTTTTGTTTGTTGGAAGATTTTTTATCACAGTTTCAATTTCAGTGCTTGTGATTGGTCTGTTCATATTTTCTATTTCTTCCTGATTCAGTCTTGGCACGTTGTGCATTTCTAAGAATTTGTCCATTTCTTCCAGGTTGTCCATTTTATTGGCATAGAGTTGCTTGTAGTAATCTCTCATGATCTTTTGTATTTCTGCAGTGTCAGTTGTTACTTCTCCTTTTTCATTTCTAATTCTATTGATTTGAGTCTTCTCCCTTTTTTTCTTGATGAGTCTGGCTAATGGTTTATCAATTTTGTTTATCTTCTCAAAGGACCAGCTTTTAGTTTCATTGATCTTTGCTATCGTTTCCTTCATTTCTTTTTCATTTATTTCTGATCTGATTTTTATGATTTCTTTCCTTCTGCTAACTTTGGGATGTTTTTGTTCTTCTTTCTCTCATTGCTTTAGGTGCAAGGTTAGGTTGTTTATTTGAGATGTTTCCTGTTTCTTCAGGTGGGATTGTATTGCTATAAACTTCCCTCTTAGAACTGCTTTTGCTGCATCCCATAGGTTTTGGGTCGTCGTGTCTCCATTGTCATTTGTTTCTAGGTATTTTTTAATTTCCTCTTTGATTTCTTCAGTGATCACTTCGTTGTTAAGTAGTGTACTGTTTAGCCTCCATGTGTTTGTATTTTTTACAGCTCTTTTCCTGTAATTGATATCTAGTCTCATAGCATTGTGGTTAGAAAAGATACTTGATACAATTTCAATTTTCTTAAATTTACCAAGGCTTGATTTGTGACCCAAGATATGATCTATCCTGGAGAATGTTCCATGAGCACTTGAGAAAAATGTGTATTCTGTTCTTTTTGGATGGAATGTCCTATAAATATCAATTAAGTCCATCTTGTTTAATGTATCATTTAAAGCTTGTGTTTCCTTATTTATTTTCATTTTGGATGGTCTGTCCATTGGTGAAAGTGGGGTGTTAAAGTCCCCTACTGTGATTGTGTTACTGTCGATTTCTCCTTTTATGGCTGTTAGTATTTGCCTTATGTATTGAGGTGCTCCTATGTTGGGTGCATAAATATTTACAATTGTTATATCTTCTTCTTGGATCAATCCCTTGATCATTATGTAGTGTCCTTCTTTGTCTCTTCTAGTAGTCTTTATTTTAAAGTCTATTTTGTCTGATATGAGAATTGCTACTCCAGCTTTCTTTTGGTTTCCATTTGCATGGAATATCTTTTTCCATCCCCTTACTTTCAGTCTGTATGTGTCTCTAGGTCTGAAGTGGGTCTCTTGTTGGCAGCATATATATGGGTCTTGTTTTTGTATCCATTCAGCCACTCTGTGTCTTTTGGTGGGAGCATTTAGTGCATTTACATTTAAGGTAATTATCAATATGTATGTTTCTATTCCCATTTTCTTAATTGTTTTGGGTTCGTTATTGTAGGTCTTTTCCTTCTGTTGTGTTTCTTGCCTAGAGAAGTTCCTTTAGCATTTGTTGTAAAGCTGGTTTGGTGGTGCTGAACTCTCTCAGCTTTTGCTTGTCTGTAAACGTTTTAATTTCTCCATCTAATCTGAATGAGATCCTTGCTGGGTAGAGTAATCTTGGTTGCAGGTTTTTCTCCTTCATCACTTGAATTATGTCCTGCCACTCCCTTCTGGCTTGTAGAGTTTCTGCTGAGAGATCAGCTGTTATCCTGATGGGGATTCCCTTGTGTGTTATTTGTTGTTTTTGCCTTGCTGCTTTTAATATGATTTCTTTGTGTTTAATTTTTGACAGTTTGATTAATATGTATCTTGGCGTATTTCTCCTTGGATTTATTCTGTATGGGACTCTCTGTGCCTCCTGGACTTGATTAACTATTTCCTTTCCCATATTAGGGAAGTTTTCAATTATAATCTCTTCAAATATTTTCTCAGTCCCTTTCTTTTTCTCTTCTTCTTCTGGAACCCCTATAATTCGAATGTTGGTGCGTTTAATGTTGTCCCAGAGGTCTCTGAGACTGTCCTCTGTTCTTTTCATTCTTTTTTCTTTATTTTGCTCTGCAGCAGTTATTTCCACTATTTTATCTTCCACCTCACTTATCCGTTCTTCTGCCTCAGTTATTCTGCTATTGATCCCATCTAGAGTATTTTTTATTTCATTTATTGTGTTTTTAATCGATGCTTGATTCATCTTTAGTTCTTCTAGGTCCTTGTTAACTGTTTCTTGCATTTTGTCTATTCTATTTCCAAGATTTTGGATCTTGGAAATAGAATCTTGGTTCATCTTTACCATCATTATTCTGAATTCTTTTTCAGGTAGACTGCCTATTACCTCTTCATTTGTTAGGTCTGGTGGGTTTTTATCTTGCTCCTTCTCCTGCTGTGTGTTTTTCTGTCTTCTCATTTTGCTTATGTTACTGTGTTTGGGGTCTCCTTTTTGCAGGCTGCAGGTTCGTATTTCCCGTTGTTTTTGGTGTCTGTCCCCAGTGGCTAAGGTTGGTTTAGTGGGTTGTGTAGGCTTCCTGGTGGAGGGGACTAGTGCCTGTGTTCTGGTGGATGAGGCTGGATCTTGTCTTTCTGGTGGGCAGGTCCACGTCTGGTGGTGTGTTTTGGGGTGTCTGCGGACTTTTTATGATTTTAGGCCACCTCTCTGCTAATGGGTGGCGTTGTGTTCCTGTCTTGCTAGTTGTTTGGCATAGGGTGTCCAGCACTGTAGCTTGCTGGTCGTTGAGTGAAGCTGGGTGCTGGTGTTGAGATGGAGATCTCTGGAAGATTTTCACCATTTGATATTATGTGGAGCTGGGAGGTCTCTTGTGGACCAGTGTCCTGAAGTTGGTTCTCCCACCTCAGAGGCACAGCACTGACTCCTGGCTCCTCAATTTGGGATGATTTGTTGTCTATTCATGTATTCCACAGATGCAGGGTACATCAAGTTGATTGTGGAGCTTTAATCCGCTGCTTCTGAGGCTGCTGGGAGAGGTTTCCCTTTCTCTTCTTTGTTCTCACGGCTCCTGGGTCTCAGCTTTGGATTTGGCCCCGCCTCTGCGTGTAGGTCGCCGGAGGGCGTCTGTTCTTCGCTCAGTCAGGACAGGGTTAAAGGAGCAGCCTCTTCCGGGACTCTGGCTCACTCAGGCCGGGCGGGAGGGAGGGGCACGGAGTGCGGGGCGAGCCTTTTGGGAGGTCTGGGGTCTTCTGCCAGCGTTCAGTAGGTGTTCTGGTTAGGGCAAAGCGGAGAGATTCCCGCACAGAGGATCGGTGCCGACTAGCACTCACCAGCCCGAGAGGCTTGTCTGCTCACACGCCGGGGTGGGCGGGGCTGGGAGCTGAGGCTCGGGCTTCGGTCGGAGCACAGGGAGAGGACTGGGGTTGGCAGCATGAACACAGCCTGAAGGGGGCTAGTGCGCCATAGCTAGCCAGGACGGAGTCCGGGGAAAAGTCTGGACCTGCCGAAGAGGCAAGAGACTTTTTCTTCCCGCTTTGTGAGGAGAGGGGATTCAGAGCGCTGCTTAAAGGAGCTCCAGAGACGGGTGCGAGACGCGGCTAAAAGCGTGGACCTCAGAGACGGGCGTGGGACCCTGGGGTTGCTGCTGCCGCCGCCAAGAGGCCTGTGTAGCAGCGCAGGTCACTGTCTACGCCCCCCCTTCCGGGGAGCCTGTGCAGCCCGTCACTGCCGGGATCCCGGGACACCTTGGTTACATTTCTCAATCGTGGAAAAGTGGTCTTATGTAGGAGATGTCATATGGGGCCCAGCAGCACACTCCCCTCTGGTCACCAGAGCTATATGCTCTATGGGTGCCCCTTATGTGGGCTTCATGGACCCTTCTGTTGTGGCAGGGCTTACTACTGTGGGAGCAGTGTTATGTGGGGCTGTTCCCTGGCCCAGTTGGCTGCCAGATCCTACAAGTGCAGTGGCTGTTGTTCTGCTAGTGGGCAGAATTGGCTTCTGGTGTGACTGACTGTGCAGCCTGGAGGATTGTGGGGCTGGCACTGGTCCACTGGTAGTCAGAGCCAGGTCCTGGAATGGCTAGATGCATAGTTTGTGGGGTCCTATGGCTGGTTTGGGTAAGCGCCTGGCACTAATAAACTAGAGGGAGCACTCCAAAATCATGCTTGCTAGTACCAGCGTCCTCATGGTAGAACAAGCTCCCAAAAGTGAGTGCTGTCAGTGTCTGTGTACCCAGGGGGAAGTCCTGGTTGCCTCCTGACTCTCTAGGAAGTTCTCCAACATCAGCAAATGGGTCTGACCCAGGCTCCTTTCAAATTACTGCCTCTGCAGTAGTATTCAGAGCGTGTGAGATTTTGTGTGCAACCTTTTAGAGTGAAGTCTCTGGGCTTCCCTGGTGGCGCAGTGGTTGAGAATCTGCCTGCTAATGCAGGGGACACGGGTTCAAGACCTGGTCTGGGAACATCCCACATGCCGCGGAGCAACTAGGCCCGTGAGCCACAACTACTGAGCCTGCGCGTCTGGAGCCTGTGCTCCGCAAATAGAGAGGCCGCAATAGTGAGAGGCCCGTGCACCACGATGAAGAGTGGCCCCCGCTTGCCACAACTAGAGAAAGCCCTCACACAGAAACGAAGACCCAACACAGCCAAAAGTAAGTAAGTAAACAAACAAACAAACAAACAAACAAATAAAATAAAAAAGTAACTGTACCATTAAAAAAAAAAAAGGAATCTTTAAAAAAAAAAAAAAAGAATGAAGCCTCTGTTTCCTACAGCCTTCCAGCTTTCTTATGTGCAAGCCCTGCTAGCCTTCAAACCCAGACATTCTAGGGTCTCTTCCTGGTGCAGGACCTCCAGGCTGGAAAACCTGATGTGGGACTCAGACCCCTCACTCCTTGGGGAGAACCTCTGCAATTGTGACTGTCTTACCTTTTGTGCGTTGCCTACTTCGAGGTGTGGGTCTTGACTATACCATGTCTCTGCCCCTCCTACCTGTCTCATTATAGTTCCTTCTTTATATCTTAGTTGTGGAAAATCTTTTCTTCTGGTCTTCAGGTCATTCTCATAGATAGTGACTCTGTAATTAGTTGTAATTTTGGAGGTACCTGTGGGAGGAGGTGAGCTCAAGGTCTTCCTACTCCACCGTCTTAGCCACTGCTCTGACAGAATCTGTTTTTGACCTTCATTGGCAGTGGTTGAGGTGTTATGATCCTTTGCAAGATTATGAAGAGGAAGTAGATTTAAACAAGGGTTAAGGTACTGCTTCACTAGATTCATTGCACCTTGGTAAGCACATTCACTTGGATTTCACATCATCCCACAAATCTTGTTTGGCTTCTGTAGGCGTTGGGCCAGATTTTTTAGTGAAGGTCATATTGTGATTTCCTAAGAGACTGAGGAGACCTGGGCAGCTAATGCATATTTGTATTATTACTAGGAAGTTTATAATCTCTAGTGTCTGCTAAAACTGTGATTTAATGTTGCAAACGAGTACAGAAATATACCAGACCATATAATGTTTTTACTAGCCTAGTTGTACCCCACAGCAGCACTCTAGTCAAATAAATAAAAAATAATATTCTTTTTTTTTTTTTTTTTTTTTTTTTTTTTTTTGCGGTAGGCGGGCCTCTCACTGTTGTGGCCTCTCCCCTTGCGGAGCACAGGCTCCGGACGCACAGGCTCAGCGGCCATGGCTCACGGGCCTAGCCGCTCTGCGGCATGTGGGATCTTCCCAGACCGGGGCACGAACCCGTGTCCCCTGCATCAGCAGGCGGACTCTCAACCACTGCGCCACCAGGGAAGCCCAAAAAATAATATTCTTTACCACCCACTTGAACTGAATTATTCTTCTTTGTGGGTAAATATTTATTTGTAAAATCTTAATAACAAACCTGAATATCTAATTTAATAAGATATAGTGACCTAGAAGCCTGAGGATCACTTTCTTCATCACAGGATCAGTTTGAATGCCAGTAAGTGTTTGTGTGTGTGTGTGTGTGTGTGTGTGTGTGTGTGTGTTTATAAATATAGATAGGTATAGTTATATAACTGTACATCTAAGCTATTTCAAGTTCCTGGAGCATTATTTGTGAACATAGTTCTGTATTAACAAAAAAAAATTTTTTTAATAAAAATGAGGCCTGCTAAAAACCTGTTTAGAGAAAATACTCTCCCTTTAGCTTTGAATGCCTTTAGGCATTGCCATAGATTCAGCCATCTGAACTGTTTTATTATTTAGGTGCTCTACATGAAGTTATTTAGGGCTTTCTTAGGTCCTTTATAAATGTGAAGAAAGTTTATTGTGTTGTGAAAAGAAAAGGTTCACAGGTTTCCTTCTGTTCTGTAGAATATATTTCATGCCAGGGATGATCAACAGGAAATTTGGGGTTGGAATATAGAATGAAAAAATTAATTATGGCTTTAAATCTTTGGTTCAAGTATCTCTTATATACACACACACACACACACATACACACACACACAGAGCAACGTCTTTTGCTCCTTAGATGACTTAGACAAGTGAAGTTTCTCCTTGCTATAGTTTTTATGTGGAGTTTAGATGTTTCTTATTGTGTTGCCAGATTGGGGAAATAAACTGTTGTGTGATCTGCTTTGGACTAGGGCAAGGAGTTTTAGTTCTTGAAGTGTACTGAAAGGTTAGATATAGCCAGTATTTGGCACAATATTATATAGAAAGCCAATACTGTATTGATACATCTGAAAGTGGTCTAATACAGTACTGTTCAGTAGAACTTTCTGTGATAATGGAAATGTTCTGTATCTCCACTGTCTAATGTGGTCGGCACCAGCCACATGTGGGTATTGAGCACTTGAAATAGTGTGACTGAGGAACTGAATTTTAAATTTTGTTTAATTTCAATTAAATTTAAAGAGCTAATACATAATAGAATGTTCTTTTACAGTTGCCTGAGAATATAGGTAACAGAGTAAAATTATTTTGAACTTTATAAAACAGAAAATTGCCAGTAGCTTGACTATGACACAGGTCATTCATTCACACATCTATTCAACAAATATTAAGTACTTACTATATACTGTACTATACTTAACTATATTATGCTAGATATTAAGGTAAACAAGTTTTCTGTTGCTAATTTGGACCCCAAATACATGAAACCTTTTGAAGATGACAACATATATGTGAAACTGACCAATTGAGGTTGGAGGGGCAAATGGTTCTATTGCTGTTACAGAACAGGATAGAAAGAAGAATAGGGCACAGGAAACCCTCAGGGACATTTCTTGCAGCCAAGGAAAGAGGGCAGAAGCCAAGACACCTAAAGAATTTGTTTTAATTAATCAGTTTGAAGAAATGATATATGGTCAAAAATTACCATAAGATAGAATTTAAAAAGCTAAAACAGAAACATGGGCCAAAGCCAAGTAGAAATTATTGCAAGATTAGCACATCCCAGGAAGCTGCTGTTCAACCAGGATACAGCATTATTCCAAAGTACAGCTGAGTGACCATAACCCCCAAATGAAATGCATCTAGCAAGAAAATGTAGGTCGAATGAGGTATGAGCTTGTTACTCACTCATTCCCCTTATGTATTGTCCTGGCTCAATAGAGAGGGAGGAAAGGGCGAATTTATAATTTGAATAGTGATTCTGCTATTCTGCAGGTGATTCTGAAGCCACTCTTGCCTTGAGATTCATACAATAACCACAAAGGACTTTACTTGGCTTCTTTTTATTTTATTTTATTTTTTTATTATTATTTTTTAAAATTTATTTATTTATTTATTTAGGGCTGTGTTGGATCTTCGTTTCTGTGTGAGGGCTTTCTCTAGTTGTGGCAAGTGGGGGCCACTCTTCATCGCGGTGCGCGGGCCACTCACTATCGCGGCCTCTCTTGTTTCAGAGCACAGGCTCCAGACACGCAGGCTCAGTAGTTGTGGCTCACGGGCCCAGCTGCTCCATGGCATGTGGGATGTTCCCAGACCAGGGCTCGAACCCGTGTCCCCTGCATTAGCAGGCATATTCTCAACCACTGTGCCACCAGGGAAGCCCCCTTGGCTTCTTTTTAAATTGAGTCTGTGACTCAAAAAGTCTAATGACTCATGAATCTGAGATTCTGGAATCCAAGAAAGAGCTGGGAGAGAGTCATCTTTCGTTTTGTTCCTTGTAATTTTCTAAACTCAGAGGGAAGAATGGACTGAAGCCGAATGTTCCTGAGCTTAGAACCTGATGTAAAGTGATCCCTTACTTCTAAAGGAGAAAAGAATTGGAAAAGGGCAATAATAAAAATGCCATCATCTAGTCATTTTGCTTTATAGGCTTACACTGACATTTGAATAATTCCTTTCAGAAGAGTTGTAACTTATTTTCAAAAAGTCTGCAAACTTCCCATTTTGTAGAATAATGGCAAGTAGAGTGTCCTTTTACCCTTGGCTAGGAATATAGTTAACTGAATAAAGTTATTTTCTGAGTGACGCAGTAGGACATATGCAGAGCAGACTTATAGCTAATAAACGGCAAAATTTTCTTTAAAAAAACATTTTATGTGATTTAAGTTTCAGAATTCACCCTCTTAAGAATCTTAAGAAAATTCCTTCTCACATCTCTTGACGCCTAAGTGTATGGGAGATGATTTTGAGGACTATAAATCTAGCAAAGGATTTGTCTGTTTATAGAATTTCTCCCTTTTCCCTGGACAATTGTTTAGATACATAACTGCACATTCCCTCCCTAAGGAGGGACCAGAGAAAGAGAAATGCCACTGCCTGTTAGGGTCCTCTCAAACAGTACACTGGAGCCCCTGCAGGGAGGAAGTTCTTCAGGAAAAAACCAGTGGTGCAGCCTGCTTTCCTCCACTGTGGAAGTTCATTTTCTCTTGTCCTGCCTACAGGGAAATAGAACAGCTGCTCGCCACATTGGCAAAATACTTGAAGACTGTTACTTGCTTATCAGCCTTCTCTTTCTTAGGTTAAATAAACCACATTTCTTTGTGTTTCTCTTTGGGGCCAATTTTCTTATCATTTTTTATTCCTTTAATCTCTTTGATCAGTCCCCTTGGGATTCCTTCCAAATCCTCTATAGATGCGTTCAGGGCCTAAAACTGAAGCTAATCAGGACCTTTATTAAGGCTTGCCCAGTGCTGAGCCTAAAGGGGTAATTATCCTGTATTTCCTATCAGTAACATGCTCAAAATACTCTTGTACAAAACCTGGTTTTTAAATTATAGCATAGCATCATTGGCTCAGATTTAACCTGCAGTTTTCATAGGGACACAAGTTTTTTTTGTCATGGATATTCAATACCATTGCTAAATCTTTACTGGTTCAGAGTGGTTTTACTTAGAAAAATCTACTCTATTCAGTCTTTATTGTTTCATCTATTGGCCAACTTCTACAATATTATTGCCATTTAGAATTTTATTCAGTATTCCAATTTCTACACCCAGTTTGTGCTGAATTAAAGCTTTGCACATTTAATCCCTCACTTATTCCTTTGGCATATGTTTATTAAACCCCTATATTTCAGGCACTGCCTGTCCTACCATGCACATTTTTAATGTATCGATAAATATAACTTTGTTTCAGCCCAAGGCAAGAGTGCATTGGACTCATTTTAAGGAAATATAATTAATGAAGTATAAAAAAACCCAATCAGAAGAAGAGTCTTCAAAGACAACATTAGCGTGATGTTCTGGTGTAGTACCAGCCAGTGAACTAAGCCTGCTAGAGCTTGTTTGAGCCTTTACTCCAGGGTAAAAATGAAGCAACAGTTACTGCTTCTTGTTATGTTTAACAAGAGTCACTCTTTAATGTCCACTTTTTGGCTAAAATCTGAATCTCCTTTTTTCACTTTCCGTTCTGGTGACTGTGGGTGTTCCCCACAGTCTTGGTGTTCGGTTCTGTATGTTCTTTTCTTTGGTAATGTGACCCTGTGCAACAATTTTAACTCTTTTTCTCTGTATTTATGTTTATACCATCTCTATTAAGCTCCAGTTCTATATCATTAGCTACCTCAAACACCATTACCTGAAATGTGTTTTATCCCAAATTTAGTACATTTTATTCTCTTCCAAATTATTTGCCAGTTCTGATAGCTGCATTTCTATTGCTGACATATACATCCTCCACTTAAAACCTCATTTTAAAAATTCTGTCCCCTTTTCCTTCCATTGTATCCTAATAACCTGTTTTGACATCTCCCTTCATTAATCCAGATTACCCATTATGGGCAGACAGTTTCATCGTATCACACTTCACACTTCTCAAAAACCACCAGTGGGTCCCCATCATCTACAAGATAAAGTCCCAAAATTTTAAGACACACAAACCCAGGAACAAGGCAGGGTCACAATATTAAACACAATTATTTTACAATCCTGCCTCTGTCACTGCTCCTACTCTCCTTCAATACCATCCAATCTATTCCCTAAAAGACAGTATCTTTGAAGTTGAGACAAGAAAAACAGAGTACCTGTGGTTAGGATCTGAACTAAAAAAGGCTAACTTAGGAATAGAATGATTTGGACAGAAAAAAATTTAAGCACATTTCCCAGCAAGGCCTGAAAAAGACAACATAAATGGACAGGAAATAAAGATACCCATGAGGGAGAACAAAAAATCCTAGCAAAGACCTTGATGGACCTTGATGGAGGCAGAAGTGAAGAACAGATCCATAGAAGGAAAAAAAAAAAAAAAAAAACCTCCAAGACTGTCTGATAAGTTAGTAAAAACTGATGTTTACATAGAGTCTTAGCCTCTGATAACCCACCCCTTACTACAGCTCTCCCAGCTTTGTTTTCAATAGACCAGTGTTCTGGGGGCATAATTCTACTGTGGATTCAGAACTTTTCCTCCAGATGGAAGTTTTTCTGTATATGTGTTCAGGAAGATATTTATTCAGGGATGTGGCTAGTTCATATTCTATGTATGAGATATAGAGGAAGGCAAAGAAGATTGTAAAGTGCCCCTTTACCACTGCAATCATCTTTTTCTTTTCTTATCTCATACTCTACGAACCAGTCTCATGTTGATGTAGGTATCGTGGTGGTCCCTACTCTGGACCTAAGCCAGGCCCATCACAGACAGTCTGGGCACATCTGTTGGACTGGTGCAACTGATCAGCCAGAAGACAGTTTATAAGAGAGACTAAATAGAACTTCTGGAGAGAGAACGCCTTTGCAGGGAAGATGAAGTTAGACAAAGTTAACCTAGTAATAAAGCTTTAGTAATTGTTAGGAGTGATACTTCTGAGAATATTGTGTCTATCATTTGATTCATCTACCAGCCATTCCCACTTAAATTCCCATGTGAATCGTATGGAGACATAGGGAGGAGGGAACTACAAAGAGAAGCAGAGAGCTCCACACTAAAGTCCTGGAAGCCTTTGGAACGGTACTGCTTCTGTACTCATGTGGAAAAATCAACACTGAATCAGAGAATGGGACATCCCCAGCCACCCAGCTGCTTTTCATGCAACACAGAGTAACTTCTACATGTTGTGAACTTCAGAGAGCCCAAAGCAACTTTAGCTTCAAGAACTGGCTCACTGGCAGGAAAGCAACAGGAGATAGTGGTATTCATTGGAAACGGGCACAGTACTTGGCAGAGGCAACAGTGTCCAGCAGGTTATGGTGGCAGATCAGTCATCTGTCAACCAGAGGCAGCTGATAAACACATTTACACATCATGGAAGACCTCAGAGGCCTAATTTCAGGTATCATGAGGGTGAGGGGTATCCAAAGCAGAAGAGGAAAGTGCCAGACCACATGTAGTAGCTGACAGGGCTTGTTCAAGAGCACCCATGAGATAACCCTTGGGGGTCCATAAATATTTGCAAAGGGCTTTGCAGGGCATTAGAGATTATAGATACTTTGTTTTAATAGGTAGGGTCAGGGAGCAGCACAATGTGAATTCTTAAATTTCTTGGGCTTAGAGAAAGCCTTTTTCCCTGGGTTTTTTTTTTTTTTTTAGATTTGTTAAATCTTGAACAGTGATGTTTGAAATATTTTAGGGAGATATAAGGTGTGCTTTAGAAATAAGATATGCCTTTATTGTTTTCATAAGTTTAAAGAAATGGTAACTGGGCCTATGTAAGCATTGCTCCAGTGTCTACTGCCTACTAAATGGGATTATGTGAGGGGGTGGGAGTAATATATATGAAACCCTTTTATACAGTGCCTGGAACTTAAGTACAGAAGATATTAGTTTGCATAGACTTCTAATCTTACCCTTTCAAGATGTTTATAATTTAGGAAAGGATAGGGATGGAACATTTGCTAGACTTGGAAAAGAACAGAACTTCGAGCCTGAATAAGCATCAGATTCACCTACGGAGATTTTTAAAAGTACAAATACCTGCCCCAGACCCTGAATCAGGGTCTCTGGCTGTGGGACCCAGGTACTTTTTATTTTATTATTATTTTTTGCAGTACCTGGGCCTCTCCCTGTTGTGGCCTCTCCCATTGCAGAGCACAGGCTCCAGACGCACAGGCTCAACGGCCATGGCTCACGGGCCCAGCCGCTCCGCGGCATGTGGGATCTTCCCGGACCAGGGCATGAACCCATGTCCCCTGCATCGGCAGGCGGACTTCCAACCACTGCACCACCAGGGAAGCCCACCAGGTACTTTTTAAATGCTCCTCAGATGATTCTGATGAGCAGCAAAGCTTATGAACCACTGGTTGGAGGCTAGAGAAAGTACTGATTTTCTGCTTTATAAAAACAAAAGCCAATCCTTTATAAAAGGCTTACCTTTGCTTTCCTTAAGGATGTACCATGGCCAAATGGAAAAAATACTGGGTTGGGATCTAGTCCTAGATTTGGCTCTGCTAATGGAGAAGGTCACTTAATCTCTTTTATCTCAGTTTCTTAGCTGCTTATGGAGACTCTGATACACTCTGTCCAGAGCTGTTGTGAGTATTAAACGAAATGAAGCTTCTATACCATAGGAGCTGACCTGTAGTAAGTAGGCAATAAATATTAGTTCTTACTTGCCCTTTTTCCCTCTCTCTATGTAAACAGTGATTCTTCAAAACAAGTACTTTAACACCTCAGTTCACAAACTAAGGGGGGAGATGAGTAACAAACCAATTACACAAATATTTTTTCAATTACAATTTTAAATGACATGTTATAAGGATCTCTCTTAAGATTTTCTGACCTAATTTACATAGTATTTTAGCGTTCTGTTTCAGCTATGATTTTTTTTCATACTGACGTATTGAAATAATTTTTTTCTCCAATGTTTTAATACAGGAAAGCTTATTCTAGGGAATAGATATGCCTTATCCACAAGTATAAATGACAGATGCACACTATTATTTTGCCTGTGGGTTATATAATACATATGTATGTTACTTACTGTTATGGATAAATATGTATACCCTTAATGCCAAGCTTTTTGAAAGCCTTTTTTCATGTATTTTAATAAAGAATCTAGATTTTAAATTTTATGTAAGCTGTTGGATTAAAAAACAAAAGGACTGGTTCTCATTATGGTCTAAGCTGGCTGAAAGGGAAATGAAGAAATGTCCAGAGTCAGTTCTGTTTGGCAGCATTAAAAAGAGAAATGTCTCCTACCATGTTTTTAAAAACAACTTTCAATTAAGTTTCATTTGGGATTAGGGTCTGTCCTAGTTATATACTTCAGCAAATTAAGATTTATAACAGAAGAGTTTTAGTATCTTAACACCATTAGGTAGAGCTGTAATCTGTTCATTGTTTCCCATTGTGTAAAATTCAGTGTTCCTTTTCAAATGGCATGAGAATTGCCTCTCAAAATCTTCTGGCATTGATAATCAAGTTTTGTTAGGTGGGAGAATGTTTATTCAGTTAAAAATTATATGACTCTCTTTGGCTTTTCACTTTTCATAAGTAATTTAGGCCTTCAGCATTTGTGTCTATAAGAAACCTCTTCACTGAATGGTGTAAGTGCCCATGTTGAAAGATTATTTCTAGATTACTAGTAAAAAATATTAGAAGAATAAGGACTGGCTTGTGGAGATCACGAAAATTTATCAACCTATGTTATGTATGTATGTATGTGTAAAACAGAAGGCCATTTCACTCAGTTTACTTCATATATCATAAAATAAATATTAAAGTAAACCTCTGAGACATCATAAAAATTAGCACATTCAAAGCATTTAAATTCTTGAAGCATTGTTAAAACAAACCTTTTAGATATATTCTCAGCTAAATATTATTATCCCCATTTTATAGCCAGCGTTATGGACAACCAAGGGCAATGTCAATTTTTGTTAATAAATGGTACATCAAATATGTGTATGGTTAAAAAAAGTTGATACATTTATTCTTTCCTTATTATGGGAAGTCTGTTTGTGATAAAAAGGAGTTCTGTACATAGGGCAATAGATTTATGCACAATGAATTCATAATGATTTCCCAGATGTTCATATTTAACTAGCAACCATTATGAAAGGCACAAGGCTTTCAAAGGTTATCTTCCTGATTAACAGCTTTCACCATTCCTGGCTGGGTGATTTTATAGCCTGTCAGGGAAATTAACCATGTCTTCTCCTGGTCATAGTTATCATAATACAGACAGAATATAATTTCACACATTTCAATCATATTTTGAGATGAAAACCAGATATTATTTGATTTCACTTAATGATTTATATACTGTCATAGATATATTGACTTACCCAAAATATGAAGGGAAATAGACAGTTTTTCAAAGTTAGCATATAGTTTTTAATACAAAAATATGGCCATGATAAGAGATGAAACATACGACCACAAAAAAGCTCTCAAGAACTTCATGTCCCATGATTAATTTTTCCTTTTTCATAATGCTGTTGAGTATGCCAGTGTGTCAAATTTCATTTTCTAAGAAAAGTATCTCTTTGAAACTAACTCAGTAGTGAAGAGGGAAACACTAAATCATAAAATGTCATCCAACTTTATAGACAGACTAAAAATTATAGGGATTTCTCAACAGTCCCAACAATGCAATATTGCTGTGAATGCATGTGCCTCCCTAAGCTTGAGTGGCTTATTATAATCAGACTAAATTCTCACACCATGTAAATCCATTATAGTTTATGAGTTAAATCCATGAGAATTATAACTGAGAGAGCCTTACCCAATCAAGATCAAATTTAATTATATGTTCACATTATAATCTAGAGAACAGAGGTTTTAATTTAAAACCACCCTCTCCTCTTTGTTCTGAATGGAAAATAAAGAATCGTTTTTTTCTCAGTTTGACATACTTGCCAGGACATATGAATCTTTCATATGCCTCTAATGCACTACACTTAGATAGACCCTAACCCAGGCATCTTCCCTTCTATGTCCTCTAACCCTCTGCATTTGTTTTCTAGGACTGTGTATTAGTTTGCTAGGGCTACTATAGCAAAATGCCAGAGATTGGGTGACTTAAAAAATGGAAATTTATTTTCTCATAGTTCTGGAGACTACAGGTCCAAGATCAAGGCATCAGTAGGTTCTCCTGAAGCCTTTCTCCTTGACTTATAGACAGCCACCTTCTTCCTGTGTCCTCACACGTTCTTTCCTCTGTCTGCATGCATGTCTGGTATCTCTCTGTGTGTCCAATTTTCCTCTTTTTATAAGAACACCAGACAGATTAGGTTAAGGCCGCACAGTAATGGCCCCATTTTACCTTATTCACCACTTTAAAGGCCCCATCTCCAAATAGAGTCACTTTCTGAGGTACTGGGGGTTAGGGCTTCATTATATGAATTTAGAGGGGTACAGTTCTGCCCATAACACCTTTTATGTATTTCTCCCACTCTCCCCGCTCCTTCCTCTTTTTCTTTTCTTACTTTTTTCCTTAAACATTTATGAGCACCTACTCGTATGCCAGGCACTTGGCTAGAGGCTGAAGATACAATGATGAATGAATAAATAACAGTCTTTTTCCCCAAAGATCTAGAGGGGAAAGTAAGAAAGTAGTTAATTACATTACAGAAGGATAGTGTTCTGATCAGTGTGCACATAAGGCACTTATTTAGGGAATTAATTCACTTAATTAGGGAATTAAGGTAAACCTTTACTGTAGAAGCAGTCTTCAGGTGAGTTTTGAATGACTAGTAGAAATCAGCCAGGAGAAGAAAACTGAGAGAATGCTCCACAAAGAAACAGCATGTACAGGATCCCATAGGTGGGAAAGACACAGGACACCTAGACCCTGAAAATAATTCAGTAGAGTTTGAGTGAAGCAGTTGTGAGACTGAGGCAATAAGTAATGGAGAAACACTAAATCAGTATTAAGTACTGCTTGGAAGTAAATTAACAAAATAAAGTTATGCTTGGGAAAATAAGTCATATTAAAATCAAAATAGAAACGAAAAACTTGGAAAAAATATTTGCAGCTTATAGTACAAAGGGCTGGTTTCCTTAAAATATAAAGAGTTCTACTAATCAGTATGAAAAGGCCAGTAATTCAGTAGAAACATACACAAAGGACTAGAGAGTTGAAATAAAAAGAAATATGAGTGGCTCTTAAACATATAAAAAAAAGATACAATATAAAACTACAAGATATTTTCACCTTTGGTATTGGCAGATATTTAAAAATTTGAAAACGTATTATAAACGTAAAGAGAAACAGATACCTACATTTCTGGTGGAGGTGTCAATTGTTACAATCTCGACAGAGGAAAATTTGGCAATATCCCTCAAAATTATAAGTACAAATTTCTAACAGTTCAATTTCTAATTGAAATATCCACACAAATGTGAAATAGTGTTTATACAGCTTTTCATTGCAGCACTAACTGTAACAGCAAAATTTTAATATCTAATAGTAAATTTTACACATTAAGTATTTCAAGGGAGGTGTGATGATATCTGCAACATATTCTGAAGTTAATAGAAATATAGGAGGGATGGGTAGATATGTGATAACACAAGTGTATAATAAAATGTTATTTATAGAATCTAGCTGGTGGGTGTATGAGTGTTTACTGCAAAATTAAACTTTTGTGTATGTTTGAAAACCTTTATAATAAAATATTTGGGAAAAAAGGATTGCTAGTCATCTTCAAGTCTATCCATAGGGGAATGGCTTATCTAATGATGGTGCATTCATACGATGGAGCACTAATTACAGCTATTTAAAAAAAGGAAAAGGGCTTCCCTGGTGGTGCAGTGGTTGAGAGTCCGCCTGCCGATGCAGGGGACACGGGTTCGTGCCCCGGTCCGGGGAGATCCCACATGCCGCGGAGCGGCTGGGCCCGTGAGCCATGGCCGCTGAGCCTGCGAGTCCGGAGCCTGTGCTCCGCAACGGGAGAGGCCACAACAGTGAGAGGCCCGCGTACCGCAAAATAAATAAATAAATAAATAAATAAATAAATAAAGGAAAAGACAGATGTTTATGTACAGACAGGGAAGACTCTCCAAGATATATTATGAAGTGAAATAAGAAAGATGTCAAAGACTGTGTATGTACACCACCATTTATGTATAATATCTTAAAGTATGTGCAAAAAATAGGAAAAAAAATATAGCCTCTGTTAAGGGACTTCATCTGGGGGATGGGATGAAAGGGAGATCTATTCTTTCATACATTTTTGAGTTTTGAGTCATGTGCATTTACTATCTACTCAAAAGTAGAGTTTGAAATTTTGATGTCTTACTTTATATAATTCTCACTGCCATCCAGCAAGGTAGGTGTTATTGTCACCATTTGCAGCTGAGAAAAAGTTTCTGAGAAGATCAAAAATTTGCCGAGGCCACACAACTAGTACCTGAAAAAGGCACACATAGGTCTATCTAATTCCAAAACCTTTGTCTTTTGCACTGCCAAGTAGTGCAAGGAAGAACTGCATTCCAAGCAGAGGAGACAGCCTGAGCAAAGGACACAAAGGTGGGAAGGGAAGTGCTCCCTGGAGAACTCAGGCAGTACAGAGTAGCTGGAGTGCAGAATGCATTGTGGAGAGTAGTGGGAGAGAATGAAAATGAAAATGACAGGCTGGATTATGAAGAAAACTTAGATGCCACATTAAGAATTGTGAACTCTTATCTTACAGACATTTAGGAGCCATGGATGATATTGAAGATGAGTTTCTTTTTGACCATGTATGGGGAAGGATAGAGAAGAGTAAAAAATGACAAGTTCAGACAACGGGCTTAATGGGGAGCTTTTGTTACCCATGTTGCTTTCTGAGCATCAGTCAAGAAATGGAATGGAAAATGTTTTGTGAACTGTAGAGCACTTTCATTATAAATTGTCATGTTTATATTTTATATGCACATATGAAGAAAACCTTATTTATATGTAATAAAAACCTCCTAAATAGAACTTCCACTGACAGTTTACTGCAGCAAGAATTATGGCAGAAGGGGACTTGTTGCTGAGATAAAAGTATACAAACACTTTTTTCTCTAAATCTCACCCTCCTTTAAAAAAGAAAATAATAATAGCTAATAAGAATAGTCAGCACTATCAAGGGATTACTACGTACAGGATTTTCCCACCTTTTTTGTTACAATATTGTATTGTAAATATAATAATAATTATAAATATTCTATTTAATATTAAATATTACAGAATTAAATATTATAATAAATAATATAAATGTTATAAATAATAAATGTAATTGTAAATGCTATTTAGTGGCAAAATTTCCCTTGTATTTTGTACTATTTTAATGCATGCTATAGTACTCATTTGAATTCACTTAAATATAGTATGACTGATTTACATTCAAGGATGATTTTGCCTTGTTATTTACAAAAGTAAAAAATTGAAAATAATCTAAATATCCACAATAGCAATTTGATTAAATAAATCATTGTACATTTATATTATGGGATATTATGCAGGCATTAAAAATATGGTTTCAAAGAGTGTTTAATGGCAAATGAAAAAAATAGGAAACAAAATTTTATCTAAAGCATGACTATCAGTTTGTCAAGGAAGTCAGTGATCTCTAGGTTGCAAAATCCAACTATCAGTCCTCAGCCTTCATCATACTTGGCCTACCTGGGGTACTTGAGTGTAGATTACTATTACTCCCTTCTGATTTTTCCCTTTGCAAACATGTTTCTCCCACAGTTTTCTGCATTTCAGAAAATGACACTACTATCTAACTCCAGTTGCTCAAGCCAAAAACTATGGTGTTATTCTTAACTTTTCTCTTTCACACCCCACATCTTGGTCACTCAGGAAGTGAGGGAGCTGATGCAATCACTCCTGGCCTGTGTATCACTGAGAAATGATTCTCCTGAGAAATGAGGGCCTAAACGTCTCAGTGCAGCTAAAGGCCAGGAACCTACCAATGATTGGCTTGATAGGGAGGGAGGGAGATAATGCCCTAGAGAATCCACATTTTACAATGGATAGATTTCTCCCTCACCCTAATCTGTATTCTTATGTTTCCTATTGTTTCCATTCAGAGCCTCAGTTTTTTCATATGTAAAATGGGCATAATAATTGTATATACCTCATAGTCTTTTTATGTGGATTAAAGTTGTAAGTGTATGTTAGGTGTTAATGAATATTGTGCTTGGCACATGGTAAGCCTTTAATAAATATTAACTTGCTTATCTGTTATTTATTTTCTTCTTGGATGATACAGTATATCCTCTTTATTAATAGAGATATTGCTATAATTTGATCCCTATGGAATGAAGCATTTTAGGGACAGGAGAAGTTTGGCAAAGCTTTATTCTGAAGCTGCTTGTGATGTGAGTCAGTGGAAAGTTTAAGTAATTAAAATTATTTAAATTAAAATTTTAAATAATTTCTTGCTAATTTGAATAATTGAAAAATTTTAAAGGTTTCTTTTCTCTTTTTCTGTGCTATTTTTTTAACATGTTATTATCAGGATGGTTAGAATTATCTGCCCAAATGTTTTTTGTTATAATTTTTTAAATGTGGTGTTTTCTATTCTATTACACCATACAGTTGCTTATTATCCCAAGTGTGCATTCAATTTATATACATACCATGCTATTCTGTTGGGGAAAACATAGTCCTTCACTTAAAAATCTGACATAAACTTGACACACTTTCATGAAATGTGAAATGGTTGAGACTTCTAATCCTAAATTATTCTCTAAATGTTCATTTATATTAAAAGCCTCAGTAGGCACATGTACTCCAAATGTTAATATCCTAGGGGATTACTTACATTGGCCATTTGGATATAGCTAGAAAGGAGACTATGAAAAATTTATTAGCATTGGAATGGGGTTTGATAAGTCATCTTGGCAGAAATATTCCTAAATTGTTCCAGGCAGATGGGTATCACTCTTGTGTTTTCAAAAATATTTGAGGAAGAAAGATTATATCACCAATTGGCATCTATTTTGGTATTTAATAATCATAGTTGTAAGGATATTCTTCCTTGTAGATGTTACTATTTAAGCCTCTTTACTTTTTTATAATTGTGTCCTTGGTGGAGAACAGCTCACCTGTACAATCACGTTTTGCATTTACTTTTGAGTTGTACCCTAATCCTTCATTTTTTTAACCTAAACTGTTTTTAAACATTCAACTTAACCATTTTGTGGCATTTTTGAAAAAGGCAATCAATTTTATATATTTCATTCTGAGTTCCGAACTGGGACTAGAATTGCTCTTTTTCTTTTTTTCTGCCTTCCTTTTCTCTCTTACTTTGTCTCTTACTTTCTTTCTGCCATTCATTCTATTATTCAACAAATACTTTCCCAATGTCTACCCACACCAGCCACTATGCTAGGTGTTGAGAATGCAGTGAGGAACAAAATATATGGGGTCTGTTTTCTCGTGGAGCTCACAGACAAAAGCAATTCTGTCTTTTATTTAGGACAATGGGCAAAAATTGCCTGTCTTTGTTTGCCAGTGTCAAAGACCAGCTTGTCACAAAAATCATGATCATATAAATAGAGAAGAAAGTGGTGAGTCCACCTGGTCACTCATCAGTGTTGTGACATTGAAGTTCTGCATTTGTTCTTCTGGAGGCCAAATAAGAACCACAGAGGAATTTAGTTCAGGAGTACAGGAGGAGAACTCTACAGGGGCAATCTTAGAAGAGGTGTAAGAGCCATCTCCCCTCCCCACCCCCCCACACAAAAAATTTTAGAAAGTGTCTTGCCAAAGGAAAAACAGTCATTTGAAAACTATTGCATCCTGAAACCCAGAGGGAAATATGCAGTGCCTTTGAGAAAGGATGGAGGAGAGTGACAGTAAATCAACAGTTATATTTAGGGATTAAGCTGAGAATGGGAATATTTGACATTATCCATGCCAATGTTTCTTTAAATTTCTGCATAGTTTTCTTCTATGTAAACATTGTCTCAAAGGGACATTCCTAGACAGGGTAGAATACTGGGAAAGCAGTGGAGGGGAATTTAGCAAACAGGCTTTGACCAGCAGACACAGAGTTCCAAGACTGTGGTCTTTTAACTCCCCACCCCCACGGTTACTACAGCCACTATCATCACAACCACCACCATCACCCACGATTCACAAGCTACTGGTGGGGAAACACTAGTAGAGGTCATTAGGATTGTATCAAATAATAACGGTAAATAACAAGAACAGCAATATACTGAATACTCACTATGTGTCAGACACTCTGGCATATACTTTACATTATCTCATGGAATCGTGAGATAATCATGAGATAAATATCCCCATTTACAGATGGGGAAATAAAGGCATGGAAAACTGATGTAATTTTCATTAGGTTACACAGCTTGTAGGTGGTGGAGTTATTCAAACAGAGGTCTGTCTGTCTGCATAGAACACGGTCATCCACAAGGCTACAATTTCTTTCTAGATCCCTGTTTCACTTGAGAACCTTCACTCAAGAACCCTCAATTTCAGGCTGTTCACCAGTTGGAATTTGCGCTTTTCCCCCAAGTCTGATGGATATACAGCTGGCAACTGAAGACAGGACAAGAGACTTAATAAAAGGCTTCAAAATAGTTCTTCCTTATAGTATAGAGACCATTCAAGATTAAAATTCAGATTTTCAAAGAATGGTAATTCACTTTGCAGCTGCAACTGCTATCCATTAACTGATTAACTCCTCTCACTATTGACTGTTTACTCTATTTTAAGGTTGCAGAAATATCCAGTAATCCTACAGTTATCAATTGTAGAGACATTAGATTTACATATAATCACAGCTCAAAATCATGCCTGTGGATATAATAAGTGGTTACATTCTTTTATCAGTGGATTTAGTTTCCTAGTGGCCAATAATTTTGAACTCTCAATGTGTGCTACATTGAAATTAAATATTCATTATGATCTTTTGAAGTTTACATTGGAAGGTACTTCAAAAACTATCAGTACATCAAATTACAATGTATTGCTTCTCTTTTTAAAAATCTGATAGTGGTAATCCATGGTGAATTTTGCTCTTTTCAATTCTTTCATCAGTGCAGATGTTAGCAACTCACATGGGATAGCTAAAAAATTCTTTCTCATAAAAGTTATAGAAGAAAGTCAGCCATAAATCATATACTTTAAATATGGGGAGAGCATCTTGCTATGGATAGTACAGTTTCTCAAGAACAGATGATTGTAAAATGAAAGGTTTAATACTTCCATTAACATAGCACTTTCCTTATTGATTGTTTGCAGTTGATTGGACCCATTCTTTTAGGGATGTCGTTTAGGACTTACTGTCTTGTATTTTTCAATAGCTTTTTTAAAGTTCCAGGAAAAATATCCAAAGAAAATATTATACTCATTTCTTGTGTGTGTGTGTGTGTGTGTGTGTGTGTGTGTGAGTGAGAGAAAGAGAGAGAGAGAGAGAGAGGTGGGGTGGGAGGTAGGGAGGAGAGAGAGAGATTGGGGCAGGTAGGCCCTCAGATTACGCATTCACATTTCATTGCATTTCATATTTCATCTTATAGCTCTTGGACTTGACTGATGGTTAACAGTAAACATGTATAATTATTCTTTCATGCAACTTGGCCATTGGCAGTGATTTTCATAGCGTAATTTAACTGCTGAGGCTGCAAGTCAAGATTCATCAGTTTTATTAGGATGCTGAACCTTAAAAGCTTATGGTTGATGATGTTATTAACTCTCTCTGCATTTCCTCTGTAGTAAAGGGGAAAATTGGAAGTGCAGCACTTTTTAATATAGTCCACGTGTGGGTGGCTATAAAATATGGGGATGAAAACTATGTCAGAGCTGAGTAAGTGACTAACCCACTTATCTCAACTCTGCCACTTCAGTTGTCAAGCATTTATTGCTTCAAAATACTTTATTTCACTTTGTGAAAATGAATTTATGGAATTGTTTTGTGTGTTGACTTTTTGTTTTAGAATACTCACCTTTCTTATGGTTTCTAGATATATTTTTTGCATTAATTTTTCTCCATCTTATTATGAAAATGTTCAAAATTACAGAAAAGCTGAAAAATAGGTCAATGACATCTATATACATCAACTGTAACCATTGTTTCAGATTTATTTTCTCTTTGTATATATAGATAATTCCTGTTTATCTTGTATTTGTTTATTTTTGCTTGTTGTTTTTGTTTATTTTTCCTGAATCATTTGAAAGTAGGTTGATAAGTTGCAGACATCATAACTGGTTATTTTTTATTATTTTAAATTCATGACCCAATTAAAATTCAATGCATTAGGTTGTTAATCTCTTTAGCTTTAATCTTAAAGTTTCCTCCTACAACCCCTCCTGGACTCTACTTTTTCGTTATTTGCAACCTTGACTTTTTTGAAGAGTTTAGGCCAGTAGAAAATTTGATGATCTGAACTTGTCTCATTGTTTTCTCATTAAATTCAGGTTAAACCACTGGTTCTCCAATTCTAACATGTTTCAGAAACATCTGGAGGGCTTATTAAACGTAGATTGTTTGGCCTACTTCCAAAGTTCCTGATTCAGTAGGTCTGTGTTGGACCTATTTGCATTTCTAATGCTGATGCTAATGCTGATGCTGCTGGTCTAGGGACCACACTTTGAGAACCACCAGGTTAAACATTTTTGACATAGATGACATGTGTACTTCTTAATTGCATCACATCAAAGGGCACAAGGTGGCAGGTTGTTCCTCTGCCAATGATAATTTGATCATTTGGTTGGTTAAGTTGGTGACTGCTAGGTCTCTCCATTGTAAAGGATCATTCTTCTTTGTACTTAGTTATCTATGGAATGGTACTCTGTAAGTAATAAGTAATCTGCAGGGAGAAACTGTGAATTTCTATTCCTAAATAGTCTGGTTTTAGTATCTAGTGATAATCCTTGTCTGAATCAGTTGTCACTGTTCTATTATTCTTTAAAAAATAGGGCTTCCCTGGTGGTGCAGTGGTTGAGAGTCCGCCTGCCGAGGCAGGGGATGCGGGTTCGTGCCCCGGTCCGGGAAGATCCCACATGCCGTGGACCGGCTGGGCCCGTGAGCCATGGCCGCTGAGCCTGTGCGTCCGGAGCCTGTGCTCCACAACGGGAGAGGCCACAACAGTGAGACGCCCGTGTACCACAAAAAAAATAATAATAAAATAAAAATAATATTTTGTTTTTCTTCCTCCTTCTCTCTCTTTCTTCCTCCTTCCCACACACATACATACACATACAGTTTCTCTCTCTCTCTCATACTGTTTCTCTGCTCTCTCCCTCACCTTTTCCCTCTTTCCCTCTCCTTCCCACCTGCTTACCCCTCTTCTGAGTTTCACTATGGTTCAAGATTTTTAAAATTCAATGTGTTATAATTTATTGCCATTGTTATTATTTTTGAGACTCAAATTTTCCCAGGTTTATCCAGTGATAACCCCTTCTGGGCACTTTCTTGTAGTCTGGCAAAAGATGTTCAAATCTCTCCTTGTACTTTTTCTGCTCTAGACCTGGAATCAGCCATTTCTCTAAGGACAACTAGTTTCTTTTTGTTGGGAATATTATTTAGAAGCCATTGTCTGGGTCCTGGGGGGTTTTAATTACTACCAGGGTGTCATTGCTCCTACACCCTTTCAGAGGACAGACCTAAGATTTAATTTTTTAAGAAGTGATGAATTCAAATGCAGTACCAGAGTTCTTCCTCACCTTCCTCCAGTCCCCATTGGTATCCATAGTCATCCACAATAACAACTCTGATTCTCAAAAAAAATTTCAAAACATTCAAAAAATGTTTTTAAGTATATGCATAAATATTTGCTCATTTGCTCCAGTCCATATAAAATAGATTGAGAATTACAGTAATGATACTTCAACCAACAATAGTAAAACTACTAAGAAAATAAGATTTCCTTGTAATTTTTTTTGTCCTTAGAATTTATTAGAGTATATGTAGTCTGAGGGCTGTGTTCAAAAGTTTCTTAAATTATTTTTCTTTGTGTTTGTGTTATCAATTTGATGTAGTTTATTGTAGTTGTTGCTCTTTTTATTCTATTTTAGGGTTTGTTTCTCCAACTGTTTTGATTTAATTTTATGTTTTGAATATGTAAACTATTTACAAGGTCAAAGTCAAAATTATGTAAAAATCAAAAAGCTTCAAACCCATTTGTATTCATTAGTTTCAGGTTTATTCTTCCTATGTTTCTTTTGACAAAAGTAAACAAATATTTGTACATTTACTCTTTTTCTTATGCAAAAGGAGCATACTATATACATTCTTTGGCGTCTTTTTTTTTTCATTTAACAATGTATTCTGGGAATCAGAATATACCAGTTCATAAAGATCTTCCTCATTCTTTCTCAGAAGTACATATATCCCATTTTGCATTATAGATAATTCAATCAGTGTCTTGTGGGTGAGCTTTTAGGTTGCTTCCAAATTTTTGCTGTGGTAACCAATGCAAGCAGCTTTTAGCTTGCCTTATTTACGGTCTCTCATGATGTTGCAATAAAGCTATGGACCAGTTATTTTATGCTCACTTGAGGTTGGAGAATCCACTTCCTAGATCACTTATATGGTTGCTGACAAGCCTTTATTTCTTGCCACTTGGGCCTTTCCATAGGCACCTGAGTATCCTCAAGACATGACAGTTGGCTTCCTTGTCCCCTGGGCCACTTTCTGACATGAGAGCTGTCTTCCTCCAGAATGCATGATGAGAGAAAGCACATGCACACGTCCAAGGCAGAAACCATAGTCCTTTCATAAGCTAATACTGGAAGTGTCATCTGGTCATATCTGGTATATTTTATTAAACTAGAAGTAAGTCACTGGGTCCAGATGACACTAAAGGGAAGGTGAATAAGCACCACCTCTTGGGGGGAGGAGTGTCAAAAATTTGTGAACATACTGATATTCTTTAAACTACCACATTGTCTGACACAGAGACTTCAATCTCAAAACACTTGTGCTGTGATAGCACTTGTACTATATAATGTCACAATTGTTATCTCATTTAATCCTAACAACCATCTTGTACTGCTCCAGAGTAGAACTACACCTCTATCAAATCTCAGCTTTATAGTTTTAATGCTTCTCCAGGTTATAAATTAATTTCTATGACTATTCCCAATATAAAATTTCAGTAGATCATCTTACACATCTGTGCTATTCAGTACCTTAGCTTTTGTTGTAATGTTTTAGGACAGTGATAACAAACAAACAAACAAACCCTGTTTAGAGTGGGAAGAAATGGGTGGAGTGATTGATTTAAAAGATTGGCTGTAAATTGATGATTGTTGAGGCTGGATGATGGAAAGATACTTGAGGGCTCATACTATTATACATATATATGTGTTGTGTATGTGTGTGTGTGTTCCAATAATGAGAAGTAAAAAAAAAAAAACAGAGGGGAGGAGGAAAAAAAGAAAACCTATCTCTTTTCATTTTAATTTTCTGTCCTTCAAGATTTATTGCAGTAAAGGAATATAAGTGTTTTTGAACATTAAAACAAATTGACTAGTTCTTCTGATAACTATCAAGTTTTCTGCTCATCAGAAGGAACCTCAAGTTCCTAACATGTAGCCCATCTTCTGTGAG
This sequence comes from Mesoplodon bidens, assembly GCF_964165515.1. Taxonomy (NCBI): domain Eukaryota; kingdom Metazoa; phylum Chordata; class Mammalia; order Artiodactyla; family Ziphiidae; genus Mesoplodon; species Mesoplodon bidens. Next base: position 39,179,698 of record NC_138176.1, read on the forward strand.
AGAGTTCTCAAACTTTACTGTATGTAAGAATCACCTACAGAGCTTGTTAAAATCTTCCCAGGTCCCCAAACCAGCAATTATAATTTAGAATAAATCAGTGGAATAAAAAATTCTTCATTTTAAGCAAATACTTCTGGTGTTTCTGATTCCAGTGATAGGTGTACTCCAATTTGATATACACTGTTCTGTGGATTTATAGTGAGGGCACTCTTATGAGTAAAGCAGTATGATAGATAGAAAGATGAAGTGATGTTCTCACACTATGCTGTATTTCCTAAAGGAACTTGCAAACTACTAGAGCAGAAAGATATGCACAAAGTGTTATAACAGGAGTATCAATAATTGGGCTGATTCCACATTGTGATACCGGCTCTCAGCAAGGAATGAAGATCATATGGGAGCAAATTTCCTGTCTGGATGAGCAGAATATAACAAGAGCTTTGAAAATATAAAGGAATATATCATTGTTTGCTTTTCTAAAGATCAGATGTTTCAAGCTAGTCTTGTCAAGTGCTGAAAATCATTCATTTTTAGATGACTGCTCTGATAATTGCCAGGGTTTTAGGTTATTGATTAAAGAGAAATCCACATGCTTTGACTATAAAATGTGCAAATGACGAAGGTAGTTTAAAAACTAACACCTTGTAGCTTACAAGATCAACTCACTGAAATGTCATGGTAGACCTTAGAGAAAGCTCAGGAATGTGATGGGCAAAGTCAGTTTTTTAATTCTTCAGATCTGCTCAGGAACACTGATAGAGAGACTATTAAGAGCCTACGCTGCTGAGAACCCAGCTGTTACCATTGGGTTGCCTCATTCATCAGTTAAAATATATTTTGTGAATAGGATTTTATGCTGCTAGGCATAGTGGTGGAAGGCATAAGGGTTTAGGGAGAAAACTAACATTTAATTGAATGCTGTGAATCTTCACTTTTCTTCACAACCAAATTATGAAATAGGTATTATTCCCATTTTAATGATAAGGACACAGATTTAAAGGTAATGACTTTTACAGCTAATTTATAACTATCAATCAGGTAAAATATATCCCCAAGTGATCTAAATGATTTGCTCCTTAGTATGAAATTTAATTAATATTGTTGATATTAAGTTTTTCTAATAATAGCTAAGCAGAAGAAAGATACTCCTAGTTCAGCAGCATCAAAATAATAATAACTAACTTTTATTGAGTACTTATGAATTAGGTATAGTATTTAGTATCTATAAATCCATCTTGCATTGTCTCCTGAGTTAAGACCATAATGTCGCTATATAGATAGCTGTTTATGTAGGGTAAGGGAAAACAAATGTAATTCATCTACTTTCTAGACTTGGTTATACTTTTATTACAGATCTCCTACTACTACACTGCTTGTGAGTAATTTCTTCAAGGGATGAGTAAGATCATAGGAATAATATAACAGTCAAGCTAAACTTTTTGAAGAGGGTGGTGATTTAAAATGTGTCTTTGGATTAAACACCAGTGATTGAGCATTATATTTTTCTCAGTTTCAGAGAAATGGCAACACTAAGTAACATGATTTGCTTGCCTTAGCTTGTATCTGCAGTTTTGAAGAACTGCTTTTATCCTGAATGAAACTAAACAGTGATATAAAGTTGAAGTGCAACTCTAAAAAACCCAGGTGACTGCAGTAGTATTAACCCATTGTGACTTCCTAAACAATAGTCCAGAACTAACTCCTGTTAAGCCCAAAGTTATCCAGAGAAAAGTTTACTTCTAGTTTAGAAAATACAGACCTCCCAAGAGCAGATGAGTTCATTCAGCTCTAGAACGTGTCTGACATAAGTGCTGGAACAAGTTATATAATTGTCTTAATTCCAATGTTCCAAGTGAGACATGTGGCCCTGCTCACTGTCTCTAGCAGAGTTAGCGTGGGAGATGATTCCTCTGGTGAAATAATGAATCAATGGCCTCCTGTTCAGACTACTGCAGGAGCTAACATATATTTGAGAATGAGCCCTCAAATTTCATGTCCCGTTAGTCAAAAGTTCCATTTGGTGCATCAACAGAAATGGCTGCTCAGAAAAACACTATTAAAATTGTACTCTAACCATAACCAGAGCTTTGCTCTCATTAAATCTTTACAGGTTCATTGTAAAGGATATTTATGATTATACATGTTCATAATTCTTTCTGCATGCCTCTTCCTGCCAATAGGAAAATTTCTAAAAACTTGCATATCTTATAAATATATGCAGAAGGTTATTACTCCCTCCTTCTGTTTGACACTTGTCTTTAGACTGTAGTACATCCTTCTTGCTTGTCTGCCTATTTCTTATATGTACTTCTCAGGATCTCAGCTGGATGATAAGCAGGGCTCCCTGAGGGCTTCGGGCATATGAGAACATACGCGCTAGGACAGAGCTGACAGAAATTGATTGCTGAGATGGTGGGGGAGGGGAGGAGCCTAAAAATCTTCTTGAGGAATAACTCAGGCCATGTCCACTTCTGGGATTCATGTCTGTCTGGTTACTGTGGGGGTGGTCCAAATAAATCTCTTTGCAGAGCAGCTGTGAAACCTCCTGTGAGGGGGTAGGAAAGGAGGAGAATACATCCAATGCCCAGCCCTGAATAAAAGGCCAGCCCTGTCAAAGCAGTCACAATAACAAATATTTTTTGTAAGAGCTTGTAACATATTAGCTGTTACAAACACAGGCTTGAGTCCTAGGGGCAGAGAGAGAACTATAAGGAGATGCTGAATGGCTATTTTCACTAAATTTGGAACTCATTGGAACCAAGAAATCCTGCTTTAAAACCCATTTAATAGTGTGAATCAAATAGGAGCCTTTGCATCCCAGGGATCAAGACAGTCACTGGCAGAGAAATGTAGTGCCCAGCTAAGGAACAAAAGAAATACTGTGCCCAGCAGAGCAGTGCAGACTGGTGAGTGCCTTGCTGCTGATGCCACTAGTGAGCAACAGTGGAATCTTCCACATGCATTGCACTTTTACCCTCATCTTATAAAATTATGGACATCCTTCTACAGAACCACACTACCATTGTTAAACCCGCAGTCATTCCAAATTTCATCTAGTATTTTGTCCATATTCAGATTTCCCCAATTCTCTCAAATTGTCTCATGGCTGTTTTTTCCCTGAACCGGGATCCAATCAAAGTTCATCAACTGTATTAGTTTGTTCTTTCCAGAGAATTTTTCATTGTTCATTTTGAAATAATTTCAAACGTAGAAAAAAAAGATGTAAGAATAATGCAAAAAATCCCTGTATATCTCTCACCTGGATTTTCCAAATGTTAACACTTTACTACATTTGTTTTATCAATCTCTGAACTGTTAGAGAGAGTAGGTTGCAGGGTGATGCCTCATATCCACAAATATTTCAGTGTGTACTTCCTCAAAACAAGGACATTTTCTTACATAGCTGTAATACAATTGCCAAAATCAGGAAATTAACATGGATACAATACGATTATCTAATCTACAGATTTTATTAATATTTTGCCAATTGTCTCAGTAATGACCTTTATAAAAAAATTATTTTATTCTGCTCCAAGATTCAGTCCAGGATCACATGTTACATTTAGTTGTCACGTCTCTTTAGTTTTCTTTAATCTGTAATGGTTTCTCAGTTTTTGTCTTTCATGACCTTGATATTTTTGAAAAGTTGAAGAGTTGTGAACAACTGTGATACAAAGTGCCTCTTGATTTTGGTTTGTCTGATGTTTCCGTATTATTAGATTCAGGTTTTGCATTTTGGGTTTGGATGTGATATTGTATCATTCTCAGAATATTATGTTTAGACAACACATGATATTGATTTATCCCATCACTGGTGATGCTAAGTTGATTGGTGGTGATCACTTGGTTCAGGTACTGTTTGTCAGATTTCTCCACTGTTAAGTTACTATTTTTCTTTTTGTAATTAATAAGTAATTTGTAGGGAGATACTTTGAGACTATGTAAATATCCTGTTTCTTAACCATCTTTCCACTCACTAGTTTTAGCATCCATCAATGATTCTTGCTTAAATTATATCCAGATAAATTTTATTCCTTTGACCAGGGCTTTACTTTGTTCTCTCCTGAATGGCCTCACAAACACTATTTTATTTTATTTTATTTTATTTTATTTTTTGGTTCTTTAATTCTGCATTTATTTATTTATTTATTTATTTATTTTTAACATCTTTATTAGAGACAAACACTATTTTATAAATCTACTTTACTCAAAGTTTCTTCCAAAATCCTAGCTGGCTCCAAAAATCTTTTTATAGTAGATTAAGAGTCCAGGTGTTGTTGTGTCTCTTCCTCCTCACACCTTCCCTTTGGACAGGTGCTTCTTCTCTCCCAGAACTTTTACTGGCATAAGCCATCAGTTTGTTATATAAGATATTTCGCATGACATTTCTGCTTTGTCCTAGTTTTTCTCCTCCCTGTTCCTGGTTTTTGACAAAAAAACCTTTCTTTTTAGTGCCCACATCCTCAAATATGTCTACTTCTCTTTCTCAAGTTTAGGGCTTTGACATCTTTCTTTGTAAAAGACTTTCCTGTTGTTAGTTTTGTTTTAAATCCAAAGCTTTTATTCTCCAAATCTGCCATTTTATTTATTATGTCTTTTTTGTGTCTCTCCCATTTTAACTTTTGAAAATTACCTTCATCAAGCCATTTAAAGTCTCTTTCAGTATGGGCTACTGGAATTTGAAGCCTGCTTCTCTATAGTTGTACCTACTTTTGTCTTGAAACGCTAAAACATGAAAATAAGCTAATTCTGTACTGTTCTCGTCTGCTTCCAGCAAACTGACTTGTGTTCTTTTTCTGTATTATTGTTTTTTCCCTTCAGGTTGTGTTTCTCCAATATTTTCAACAAGTTCAGTTTGTCTTTCAAAACAGCTTTGAACTCACTTTTAAAAATTAATTTACTCATTTTCCATTTACCTCATATTCTGTATCCTCCCCCAGCCTGTGTAGCTGCTAGCAGTCAAGTTCATTCTCACTGGGGCTCATTATATAGCCTATTCATTTTTCCCTTTCCTTGCATTTTCATTTTGATATGTTTCCCAGGGAAGCAATATATTCAATTTGAGATTCTCAACCTTTAGTGTACCTATTCTTTCCTCCCTTTTAGAATGCCCCACAGTCTGGCCATCTCCATAGCTATATCTGTATTCCCACAAAAATTCCATATAGTCGCCCTCTTAAAAAATACTAGGTAAGTTGTAGTTCTCAAGCTTGAAAACTTCCCTAGCTGTACACCATAGGGAAATTCTCTTTTGAAATTTTTTTTGAGATCCATTTCTTGATCTGTTTAGCATGTATTTGCCTCTCCCAGCTTTAACCTTTCTCTTCCGTGAAATCAAGTATACTTTAAAAAGGAATCCAGGGCACTTCCCTGGCAGTTCAGTGGTTAGGACTCCGGGCTTCCAATGCAGGGGGTGTGGGTTCGATCCCTGGTTGGGGAACTAGGATCCCACATGCTGAATGGAGTGGCCAAAAAATTTAAAAAATGAAAAGGAATCTAGTTTGTTGTGTGATGCATGTGGCAAAGGGAGGTGGCACATGATCACAGTTAGCCTTTGAAAGCTTTGAAATTGCGACAGATTTTAGTCATTTTTCTTGGGAGAGAGTTTATGGTTTCATCAAATTCTTAAAAGCATTCTGTCTTTCGTTCTCAAGTCCTGGCTCAAGTTCATATTCTGTAGTCAAAAAGCCAACCAGGCTATTTTTTTCTGCATTTCAGTATGTAAAGAAGTAAATCATCAGGCCACAGAGTCTTTCTTCTCCTATGCTATTCCTGAAGTGTGCACTGGGTTTAGCCTTTGCTAGGTTAATGAAATTCTAAATAGTTTTCTTGGAAGTTTTGGATCCTTTTCTCATAATATAATCCACCAAGGGATCCCAGATGTACAATTTGAAAATCCTATCAATTCCTTAATTCCAGGGGTTTTAATTTCTGCATTTAATTCATGCAATATAGTTTGTAATCACTCTGTCTATTGGGCAGTTGCCCTCTGCTTTCATAGATAATTTCAAATAGTTTTTCCTTAGAGTGTACTTCTGGGGTACTTCTCCCCTTCCAGAAGCTGCATAAATGTTCTCTCCCCTCTTCCTTCTATCCCCTTTGCCTTCTGCACCCCATATGGAAGGCAAAGTAGACAAGTTAAAAATGTTTGCCTTCTTTCCCTTTTTGTCTTCTGCATCTCCCATCACAAATTTTTAAAACTGCTTTCCTCTGTCCTGCCCCAGTTTTTCAAATACACTCTGCCATTCTTCCTTTCAAAATTCCCACTTGAAGATGACACTCATCAAAATCCTAAACCAAAAGAAAAAATGCTAAGGTACACCCTCTCATTTCCACTCCTGTTACCCTTGATCTTGAATTCCTTTGTTAGTTAGGCTTTCCCCTAACTAAATCCAGACCAAGTTTTCCTCCCATTTCTCCCCTTTTCTTTTCTCTACTCCTTCCTAAATACCCACTTCTACCCATACACTGCCCTCTCTCATTTCCATTTCTACGTTCTCCCCTTCCTCCCCAAATTTCCCTCCTCTCCGTCCGCCATTGGTAGCCCCTTTTGATTTCCCTTCTTTTCTGTATGCTCCACTCACTTAAATGAAGATTATTTATTTTGACGCAATGTCTGGGAGGTAGTGAGAGCAAATGTATTATATGCTACATTTTACAAACATAATAACTGAAGTTTGGAATGTTTAACTTACACATCTAATGCAACCCGTTGTCTAAGACTTACAGACCCAAAGCTCCCTTGTCACACTCAGTTTATCTAATGATCTCCCCTCCTTCTTGGGTCTAAAGAAGAAGATAACAAATTCAAGCTATTAACTATTTTTCTCAAGTCATACCAACATCTGTGTGCATCTTTCTCAGAAAGATAAATTTTATATTTTTGCAGCAAGTAAAAAGTGCAATGATTGAAAAATCTCTATAAAAAATCTTTGTCCAGTGTTGCTTCTTAAAAACAGAGCAGGATGTTTTAACATATCTAAAATTAGGTAGTGGAAATAGGATTGTATCTGTTGTAGGAAAGGTTATTAAAAAAGTATAGAACACCTTCCCCAATAAAAGCAGATGCTGAATTGGAGGCAAATCTCAATGTCTAACCTGCATAACGTTAAGGCGGGGTGGGGTGGGGCGGGTGGCAGGGTTGTGTCCAAATTTGTTCAGACAAAGAAAGAAATTGGTAATATTTGAATGTTGCTTATTATTCTCTTGAATATAGAATATAAGGACAGTAACTGTTTAGCTGGTTTCCAGAAATTTCCTCTTGATTGTTTAATTTAAAAGAATCAACAATTAAGTATGGCCTAGAGAAAAGTTCATTACTGATTTTGATAGGCACCTATCAGAGTTGTCCCAAATTACACAGCTAGTAAAGCAATGGGACCGGGACTTGGGCCAAGTTCTCCAGTCCCAGATCTAATGGTCTTCTGATAAATCCCCATCATCACTGGTAATATTAGCCTTTGAAAGCAGGTCCTCTGTCAGGCTAGCTTTTTTTTTTTTTTAACATCTTTATTAGAGTGTAATTGCTTTACAGTGGTGTGTCAGTTTCTGCTTTATAACAAAGTGAATCAGTTATACATATACATATGTTCCCATATCTCTTCCCTCTTGCATCTCCCTCCCTCCCCCCTCCCTATCCCACCCCTCTAGGTGGTCACAAACCACCTAGCTGATCTCCCTGTGCTATGCAGCTGCTTCCCACTAGCTATCTATTTTACATTTGGTAGTGTATATATGTCCATGCCACTCTCTCACTTTGTCCCAGCTTACCCTTCCCCCTCCCCGTATCCTCAAGTCCATTCTCTAGTAGGTCTGCATCTTTATTCCCGTCTTGCCCCTAGGTTCTTCTGACCATTTTCTTTTTTTTTTTTAGATTCCATATATATGTGTTAGCATACAGTATTTGTTTTTCTCTTTCTGACTTACTTCACTCTGTATGACAGTCTCTAGGTCCATCCACCTCACTACAAATAACTCAGTTTTGTTCCTTTTTATGGCTGAGTAATATTCCATTGTATATACATGCCACATCTTCTTTATCCATTCAGCTGTTGATGGACACTTAGGTTGCTTCCACGTCCTGGCTATTGTAAATAGAGCTACAATGAACATTTTGGTACATGACTCTTTTTGAATTATGGTTTTCTCAGGGTATATGCCCAGTAGTGGGATTGCTGGGTCGTATGGTAGTTCTATTTTCAGTTTTCTAAGGAACCTCCATATTGTTCTCCATAGTGGCTGTATCAATTTACATTCCCACCAACAGTGCAAGATCGCCTTATCTGACTTTTGTGTATGTGTCTACTGGGCATATGTGGGGTAGCTCTTGGCATTCATTTTATACTATAACGACAAGGTATAATCAGTGTTATTCTAGTTTAATTTTAGAATCAGCAGTCAAGACATTGTCATCTAAATGTCTTTCAGGGTTTTCCATCTTGCTTGTGTTCTGCTAGTGTTCAGAAGTGTTTGGGAATATTTTTATAACCCAGTCAACAGCAGCGGTAAAAGGCAACATGAACAAATACAACTTTGAATGACTTCACCTCCTCCATTACACCTAAGGAGACAATCAGGATAGTTGAGATTTGTGCCTTTCAAGTTGTTGCAGTTATAACAAAAAGGGAGGGCAGAAAACAGGACAGGGGAAAGAGAGAGAGAGAAAGAAGGGAAATTATTAACCCACATTTTTTTAAAAGACCTAAATTCATAGATATAACCCTGCAGTAAGACGGTGGTCTTGTGCTGATTTGTAAATTATAAGAACAAGTATAGCACTCATCATTTAAAAAATAAAGAAATGTTCAGGGGAAAAAAAAACAATGAAAAACTTACAAATTAGTAAGAGATCTAGGGGAGAATAATTTGCTGAGTGTTAAAAAATCACAGAATAATTGATGTCATATTGTAGCTATTCACTGACTAATAACTGATGCTCAATTTACGTGCTTCCCTCTGTTCCTGTATATAGTTTCTGTTAACATCAAAAGACACTCTACATGATATGGGGAAAAACAAGATTATAATATGCTTAAGCCTTTATTAAATATCCATTTACTACATTTCTTATCTAATTTGCCAGGATATCAGAATATACACCATTGGTGAAAAAAATATAATAAATGTAACTCCCATTAAATATCCATTTATCATCTCTCCTAACTATTCATCAGATTATCATAATGGTCTATTTAAAGTTGGCTTGCAAAAAAACACATATCAGGACCAGAGATGACTTGTGCTGGTGAGCTAGTGAAAAATAAAGGTCCATTACATTGATTTAATTTCTTACATAACAGAAAAGGTCGACTAATGTAATATGTCAGTTATTGTAGATAACACTTGTCCACAAATATTTTAAGTTATGAAATATATTTAACTAGTTTCATACTTTTATTCACTTTCCAAATTTAAAAATCCTAAACTCAAAACTTTATCCAGGGAGGAAAGGGGACTGCTGTAAACATTGGGAGAGAAGAGAAAATATCATGTCTTTAAGTTTGATCATTCTCCTTCTTTCAGGAACCATCTACAGATAGTCTTTTAGTAAATATTTGGGGATGATGAGGTTGAAAAAGATTAGGTAGCTGCACACCCACAAAACTTGGGAGAAAAGTCATGTTGAAAAAAAAACCCAAAAACAAGTCAATATTTTACATTTTACTCCTGTGAATACATTGCCAGATTGCATGCCATTTCCCAGAGCTACCCCTAATGGCCATGTTTTGGACTTTTTCTGATGTTTCTTAAGAGGACTAGATGCTATGTCAAACATTACTTTCTAAAATGAAGTAGAGCATCTTTTCCCAGAGTGTATCCTGGGAAATGTTCTGCAGGCTGGAGGATGATGGGACTGGGAGTTGAGTTCCTGATAAAATGAGATTGGGAGGTTCTCACACAGTCTATTTTCCTCTGGACATACATAATGCCTGTTTATAAAATTCTGCTGTATGGAAAACTATTTAACTTTGTTTATCCCAACTCTTCTCAAACCTACTTTTTTTTAAACCATTTTAACCTTTTATTTTATTTTACCTTATTTTGAAAATTCTCTTTTACTCTAATACCCTTTAACATCTCTAAGAACTAGCACCCTCACTTTAGGAAACATTGGACTAGCCTTCATTGTCATGGTCCTTCAGTGCTTTCTTTTCACATCATTACTACCTCTTCAAGATCTGCAATGCTATCAGTGATAATTGTAATGAGTAGTTAATGCTCCTTTTCCTTCTACATATTCCACAGATGCAGGGGGCTGTCAATATAGTACTCTCAGCACTGCTTGATTATGATGAGGAAATATTAATAAATGAATAATTTATTAATAAAAAATTAGTTGGATACCTTTAGTACAGTTTTGAAATACAGGCCAGAGTACTAAATAGGCTTTCTGGGAATAGTTAGTTAGTTAGTTAGCTCATGTGTATTCAAGAGACAATAGAAACTGATAGAATAGAGTCCATTTCAATCCAATTTTGGGGTTCACAACAAAGGAAAATATTTCTAATAAGGTTTTGAAATGCCCCAGGGTTTTGGTTGTTTTTTTCTCTCCTATTTTAGGCTTTAATATGTTACAACTCCTAGGTGGTTTGCATGCTGTGGCCTAATCATGTAACTTTAGTCACTTCATGAAATTTTACAAGAAAAACAAAATTTTAAATTTTGAAAATCCAAGTTTTAGGTAAAAGAGATTGATATTTTGATGCTCCATGGTACAACCTTAGAATTCTGAGAATCTGAAAAGGCTGTGCATCAAAATAAATAAAGTTTAAAAAGTAAATATATCATATTTTTAAGTAGGTTGTTACTGTAACTTGCAATCCATAGAGTTATTTTTAGGAGAGCTAGAACATATACGCCTGGAAAATGTATGTTTATATTTGCTACAGTAAACAGGATTCTTGACTTTAAAAAAAATAACTTTCTGTATTATCTGATCTCGTTTAGTAATTTGTTGTCATAGTTGTGGCTAACGTTCACTTTGTGTGCACACAGTTCTTTTATGTAAAGATTATAGGAGCTCCCACTCATAAGCTTAAAAAGTTATAGATGAGAAAGTCCTTCAGTTGAAAATTATGCAATAGAGAATTAGCTACAACTAAAGCAACTGCGTAATACATATACTTCTTTTAAAATAACCTCAGACTATTTGATAGTTAATAAACTTAGAGATCACATTGTGGAGAATTATCTTGAGGCACTGCAAAATAATTTCACTAATTCAGTTTCTAAAGGTAAATGTTTTGCTACAGCTTGCTCCAAAATCAGCTTAAACCATGTCTTTTGAATGACTATTAAGAGCACAAATTGAAATTACCATTTCACAACATAATTTTTCCCTATAAAATCTAGCCAAAGGGCTTCCCTGGTAGCACAGTGGTTGAGAGTCCGCCTGCCGATGCAGGGGACACGGGTTCATGCCCCGGTCCAGGAGGATCCCACATGCCGCGGAGCGGCTGGGCCCGTGAGCCATGGCCGCTGAGCCTGCATGTCTGGAGCCTGTGCTCCACAACGGGAGAGGCCACAACAGTGAGAGGCCCGCGTACCGGAAAAAAAAAAAAAAATCTAGCCAAAAATCCATACAGAAAGTTTAGTTTCAGAAGTTTTAAGAGACTTCTCCTGTTATTCTAATCAATATTCCAATACAGCTGGTCCCTGTAGCCATACAGTGGACAGCCTGCTAGCAATATCTCACCTCTAGTTGCTCAATACAGAAAATCAGTAATTCATAAAAGAGTCTGTAGTTCAATCAAGGCCAGACTTTTGAATTTTCTTCTCTTGTCTCACAAGAAATTACAGCCTGAATACCCTGCTCTGATGTAAAAGAAACTAGAATACAAATTGATGGTCTTAAAATCTCAGAGGATGAGCTGAGCCTTACAGATCCAGCAGACATGACTGTTTGGTTGAATTTGCCGACATGAGCATCTCTGCAACAGGACTAATGCGCTGACGTGGCCGTCGCTGCAAGAGGTATCTGTTCTTGTGAGAAAATGGGGAACTCAAATTGATGAGGTCCTTGCTATTAAGTTCCAATTTAAATCACCTTGGGAAACATAGGCTCCACGTCCATTTTGGCTTTCTACTTGTTTACACAAAGGGAACAGCTTCAAAGGACTCGTGTCCTAGAATTCATACTGGCCTCATCACAGGGAGCTATGGTTTGATGTTCTTGTTCCCAATTTATTGCCAGGGTTCGAGAACCTGGGTACCATGGTGATAAAGTGCCACTGAAATACATAGGTAATCAGTCAGTGTACTGGAGGATTGATTTCTTTCTTTTCTTTTCTGAACAGACAAAAGCAGTCTTCTTAGAAGCAACGGGAGTAAGAGGACACTTACCATTTATGTTATGAGAATAGCAATGATAAAGGCAAAGATGCAATTTAATTAATAACTTCACCTGGGCAGTGACTAGCTCCAGGGAACTGAAAGTATTGGAAACCCTAATTGACCTCTCCCATAAAGGACACAGGCCTCTCTTTTCCCATTTTTAAATTGGAAGATATCAGAAAGACAAATCATTTGCTCTCAAGCTGACTTCTGATCCATAATGGAATTGTGACCAGTACTTAGAACTCTCAGATTTCAAGGCAAGACTGCTGTATACATTATGTCTTATTACATATAATGATCCTCACTTTAACCACTTGTCTGTCATGAAGAGCACATCGCAATTTAAAAGAGGCCAGGCAGTCCGAACTGACTACAAAGATTTTTTAAAAAATCTTTTAAATATTCAGATGCATACACTTTATTTTAAATGTTGGCTACTTTGCCATTTGCCACTATGACCCAAATTCCTCCCTTAAATGTTTTAATTGAAGCCAAATTACTTCACTTTCTGTCTTTACATAAGAATGTAACACACTCATTGCTGTGACAGTAATCACAGAAAATTTGGCTTCTGGTACTTTTGCTCTCTTAGCCTTCAACTTCTCTTTTTTCGTATTTATTTCATTTTTCATTCCACTTTCTCATATTTTAATATTATATTTTCTCTAATTTATTCATTGGTCTTTCCTTTACAGTTATCCTGAAGTTTTTAACAGGTGACATGTGGCCATTTTTTTCCTTAAACAAATTTATTGAGGTATATTTGACATACAATAAACTGTACATATTTAAAGTGTGCAACCTGATGAATTTTATATGTATAAATTTTATATACAAAAGCACTTACGATAGTGAGTATACCCATAATTCCCCGAAATTTCCACATGATTATGTGTAATCCATTCCTCCTCCCATCCTCTAGCCCTTGCATTCCCAGGCAACCACTGATCTGCTTTCTGTCTCTATAGATACATTTGCCTTTTCTAGAATTTTATATAAATGGAATCATACAGTCTGTACTATCTTTTGTCTGTTCTTTCATTCAGCATAATTATTTTGAAAGTCATCCTCATTATTGCAGGTATCAATAGTTCATTCCTTTTTAATGATTATTAGTATTCTATGTATGGGTATATAGTAGTGCATTTATTCATTCATCTCTTGATGGATATTTGGGTTGTTTCCAGTTCGGGGTTATATCAAACTGCTATGACCATTTGTGTGCAAGTCTTTGTATGAATATGAATTTCCCTTTCTCTTGGATAAATACCTGGGAGTGAAATGAGTCGATCATATCTTAGGTGCATGCTTAATTTTTTAAGAAACTGTCTAATGGTTTTCTAAATTATTATACCATTTTACATTTTCACCAGCAGTGTATAAGAGTTTCAGTTCTTCCACCTTCCCTCCACCTTCTTGCCAACTCGGAATATAGTTAGTCTTTTTCATTTTAGCCATTCTAATAGGTGTGTGTCTCATTGTGATTTTAATTTACATTTGCCTAAAGACTAATAATGCAGTGCATCTTTTCATGTGCTTATATGCCATCTGTATATCTTTGGCAAAATGTCTATTCAAATCTTTTGTGCATTTTTTATTTGGTTGCTTCTTTTTTATTTTTGAGTCTTGAGAACTCTTTATGTATATATTAGATTCAACTCCTTCATTAAATGTATGCCATGTAAATATTTTCTCTTAGCCTGTGGCTATCTTTTCCTCTCCTTAACAGTATCTTTTGAAGAGTAGAAGTTTTTTCATTTTGAAGGAGCAGAATTTATGAATTTATTCTTTTATAATCATATCTTTGATGTCACAAAGATTTTTCTCAAACTTTACTTCAAGAAATGTTATAGATTTTAGGCCTATGATTCACTGTGAGTTAATTCTTATATCTAGTATAAGGTATGGAACAAAGTTCATATTTTACATATGGATATCTAGTTGTTCCAGAGCAACTTATTGAAAAGACTATTCTTTCTCCACTGACTTGCCTTTGCACCATTGTCAAAAATCAATTGATTGTATATGTGTGGGTCAATTTCTGGACCCTCTATTCTGTTCCATTAACCTGCTTGTCTGTCTTTACACCAGTGCCACACTGTCTTCATTACTATAGCTTTATAATAAATCTTGAAATCAGGTAATGTTATCCCTCCAGCTTTGTTCTTCCTTTTTGAAGTTGTTTTGTCAATTCTGGGTTCTTTGTATTTCCAAATAAATTTAAGAATCAGCTCTTCAATTTATTTCAAAAAAGATTGCTGTGATTTTGGTTGGGATTTTGTTAATCTATAGATTAATTTGGGGAGAATTGACATCTTAACAATATTGAGTCTTTTGACCCATGAACAAGCATCAAATAATAAATGCTCAGGGATAAATCTGACTGTGTGTGAGATACATACACTGAAACCACAGAATATTGCTGAGAGAAATTAAAGACCTGAATACATATATTTCACCTGCCATTTAAAAAATTTGTCATGCTTTATTTGCCTTGTGTTTTTTTTTCTCCCTCTCTGCTTGTAGTCCAACTTCAAAGAAATTAAGATATAATAACTTTAAAAGTGTGCTATTTGTCTCTACCTTCAGTTACTAATGAAAAAATGATGGATGGAAAGTTTAGAAAAGGGTTGTTTATAAATAAATTATTCATAGAATCATTAGCTGCTGTATGTATTATCTAGGCACTTTGTTCTTTCTCTTCTGCAATTTTTTTCTCTACTTCTGGCACTTTCACTTCTTATTAGTGTCTTCTGGGGTAGATAGGAGTAGAGAGAAGAAATGAGATGAAACTAATAAATTCTTTTTTCCCTGTTATTAAAAGCCTTTATGGAAAAAGAGATTGAATGCTGTGTTTAGGGATTTCACTTATCTTTCCTGTCCCCATTCTGTGCCCCACATTTCCATAGACGAGTGATGATTGGCAATAGTAGGAAAGTACAAATATGCACATTTAAATATCAAATGCTGCCTTCTAAATTTGTTAATGTGTTTTATCAGTGAACACTCACAACATATGTGAAGTGCATTTCTCAAGAGTGAAGCCTATCTTTTTGAAGAAGATTTGTCGTTATAATAAAGATTTAGAATTTTGAAATTTGTTAAATTATCTAATAGAGTTCACTTGGTAGATATTGAGATTAAAAGAAGCTATTACTGAGAACCCTCAGAAACTTTTATGTTATTCATACTTAGGATTAATAATTCTTATGAAAATTTGCTTTCGGTTCACATCTTATAAGAGAGTTGATATAAGTTACAGCTGATGTGTGTGTTACCAACACATACTTTTCAGAATTGTGAAGTATAATAAATTGAATATTATTTATGAGTATCTTCAACAAGGCATAATTAAAACTATGTTACTCTTGATAAAATAAAGAATACATATTGTGATAAGTATCCCTAATTATCTTTATTATATTCACTTAATTGTTAATTTGCAAAATTAGGTAATTTGCAAAAGATTCTCCATTATTACTACCAGTTTGTAAAGTTCTTGTGTAACTTAGAGTAAAATTACTTGCACAGTATAAAATATGAAGGTTATTTTTTTCTTATTATGTAGTGAGTTTATTGATTCTCTATGAGGAAGGGCTGTGAACAAAGAGAAGTAAGCACAGAATGGAACCTAGAACTTGTCAAGAAAAATTGTATTTGGTCGTTGAGAAACAGAAATATAAAAAACATAACTGGAATAAAAGAAGAAATAGTTAAAGAACACCAAGATAATCATTTTGCAATATATACATGTATCAAACCATCATGTTATACACCTTAAACTTATACAATGTTATATATCAATAAATAGGTGGAGGGGAGAGTACCAAGAAGGATTAAATTTATTCAAATAAGCAGCTTTTGTGATGTGCCTCATGTGACATTTAGAGAACCTATAAATGTCATCAGGGAATCAGTAGCTATCATTTTGAAAAATCACAGTTAACAGGAAATTTTTCTACGTAGCCTTTAGGAAACGTATCCATCTTAAAATAAAGGAAATTTAAAAGTGAAATTCTGCCAACATTCACTGCAAACCTATTGTGTTTTAAGTGTTGGAATACAAAGATGAAGTAAAAATCCTGATTTCAAGGACTCCCAGCTGTGGCGAAGGGAAGAGCTTGGCAAATCCTCTTCCCAAAAAAATCAATTGTAAAACTGGACAAAACTTGTAAAAAAAAAAAAAAAAAAAAAAACTAACAAGAAACCATTTAAGTTCTGTAGAAAACCAAAATCATATAATAATCTGAGAAGCTTCATGCTTGAAAAACTATTGAATGTTAGATCTATCCATCAGAAAATAGAAGCTTTACTAACTCAAGGTGTTTGAGCACAACCTCAGTCCAATCGTTGGCTGACCATTAAATTATTCATTCACAAGGGTGACTCCTAGGGATCTAGGTTTAAAAGTTAGAACAAGAGTAATAAAAGAAAACTGAGCAGGGACATCAGTGCCTGCGCTCCACTGGGAGACAGATTTCACAGATTTAGCCCAGGCAAGTTGCTAAACAAAAAATAAACAACAACAATAAAAAGCAACAACAACCACTGCCATCAGGGGGAGAAGTTAGAATCCAGAGTTGCTGCAATATATTATCTAAAATATTCAGTTTTCAGCAAAAAGTTAAAAGACTAGAAAGTGTGACTAAGGAAAGGAGCAGTCAGTAGCAATTGTCTCTGAGTATCCCCAGATGTTGGATTTAGTAAACAAAGACTTCAAAGCAGCTAAATGAAATCATTTTTAAAGAATTAAAGGAAATTATGACAATATGAATCAAGTAATAAATCTCAATAAGTATGTAGAAATTATAAAAAGAAAAAGATTCAAATGGAAATTCTGAAGTTAAAAGTACAGCAACTGAAATGAAAAATTCACTAAAGTGACTCAAGAGCAGATTTGAGATGGCAGGAGAAAGAATCAGTGGACTTAAGACTGATCAATAGAAGTTATCCAATATGAAGAACACAGAGAAAAAGGACTGAAGAAAAACGGAGAGTTCCCGATCAAGATGGCAGAGCAGCAAGATCCTGAGCTCACCTCCTCCAATGCACACACCAAAAGTACAACTATATCCAGAACAGCTCTCCCTGAGAAAGGCCTGAAGACTAGCAGAGCAGATTTTCTACAGCAAAGGATATAAGTGAAAGGGCACAAAGGAGGAGAAGAGATGCAGTCTATTCAGAATCCACATCTGCATTGTGGTGACCTACAAGCAAGAGGGATATCACAACCATAGAGGGCCTCCCTGAAAAGTGAGGGATTCAAGCCCCACATGGTGCTCCCCAGCCTAGGGGACTTGCACCAGGAAGATAAGCCCCCATAATGCCCAGCTATGAAAACCAGCAGGGCTTATGTCTGGGAGAGATGGAGGGGTGTGGGAAACCAAGACTGTCACATACAAACTCACTGTCTCCAAGTTCAAGCACAGAAGCAACAGCTTGAAAAGCACTTGGGTCATACAAGGAGATTCCTTGACTAATATTAGGGTGGGTACCCGAGGGGCAGTGATCTAGTGGAACTTTCCCTGGAGACATAAGCCCTGGTGAGTGCCATTTTTTTGTACTCTCCTTCCACCTAGCTGACCTGGCATTGGCAGGCACCATTTCTGTCACTCTCACTCAACCTACCTAACACCATGTGACCACCCTGGCATTCCCATGAGGACCCAACCCCCCCACCCTGTCTGGCCCCTTCAAAGCAGCTCCAGGGAAACAGTAAAAAAGTAAAAACAAAAAATTTTTAAGTAAAAAAAAAAAAAGGAGCTCCAGCCCCACCCCATCTGGTGGTGCCCCTCCAAAGCAGTCCCAGTCAGTGCTGGTCCCCCTCCAAAGCAGCCCCCACCTTGGGGGCTAGACACAACCTATCTTGACAGGCAGCCTTAGCTGGCACCAGTGCCTTTCTAAAACAGCTGTCACTTCAGGGGCCAGTCCTGCACACCAGTGTGCCTACAACAGTCTCAAAAGGCCTTGCTGCCAGTTGCACCAGGGACCAGCCCCACAAATCAATGCACTAGCAGCAGTCATGGCTGGACCTCTCCGTCAGCTGTGCTGGGGCCTGCCCTGCCCAACACTGAACGTACAGCAGTCACAGCCCAACCACAACAGAAGGAGGCATGCAGCCCACACAGAGGATACCCTTGGAGCACCTGGCTTCAGTGACCACAGGTGATTGTGCCATGGAGCCTCACAGGACACCTTCTACATAAAGCCACTCTTTCAAATCTGAGAGATGTAGCTCATATACCTAATACATAGAAACAAATACAGAGAGTTAGGCAAAATGAAGAGAGAAAGGAATACCTTCCAAACAAAAGAATAAGACAATACCTAAAAGAACTAAATAAAACAGAGATAAGAAATTTACCAGATAAAGAATTCAAAATAATAGTCATAAAGATGCTCACAAACTCAAGAGAAGAATGGATTAACTCAGTGAGAACTTCAACAAAGAGATAGAAAATATTAAAAAAGAGCCAATCAGACTGAAGAATATACTAAGTGAAATGAAAACTACGTCACAGGGAATCAACAGAAGATTAGAGGACACAGAAGAATGGACCAGTGATCTAGAAGATAGGGTAGTGGAAATCACCCAATTGAAAAAGAAAAAAGAAAAACTTTAAAAATGAGAATAGTTTGAGGGACCTTTAAGACACATCAAGCATACTAACATTCACTTTTATAGGGGTTCCAGAAGGGACAGAAAACCTGTTGAAGAAATAATGACAGAAAACTTCATTAACATGGTGAAAAAACAGACATCGAGGTCCAAAAACCAGAGAGAGTTCCAAACAATATGAAACAAAGAGACCCACACTGAGACACATTGTAATTAAAATGTCAAAAGTTGAAGAGAGGGCTTCCCTGGTGGCGCAGTGGTTGAGAGTCTGCCTGCCGATGCAGGGGACGCTGGTTCGTGCCCCGGTCTGGGAGGATCCCATATGCTGTGGAGCGGCTGGGCCCGTGAGCCATGGCCACTGAGCCTGTGCGTCCGGAGCCTGTGCTCCGCAACAGGAGAGGCCACAACAGTGAGAGGCCCGCGTACCGCAAAAAAAAAAAAAAAAAAAAAAAATGTTGAAGAGAGAATCTTAAAAGCAGAAAGAGAAAAACAGCAGTTACATACAAGGGAACCCCCATAAGACTATTCACTTATTTTTCAGTAGAAACTTTACAGGCCAGAAGGGAGTGGCATGATATATTTAAAGTGCTGAAAGGAAAAAACTTACTTCCAAGAATACTCTACCCAGCAAGATTATTATTTTGAGTTGAAGGAAAGATAAAGAGTTTCTCAGACAAGCAAAACCTAAAGGAGTTCATTATCACTAAACTGACATTACAAGAAATGTTAGAGGGACTTCTTTAAATGGAAAGGAAGAAGCCATAATTAGAAACAAGATAATTATAAAAAAATCTTACTGGTAAAGGTAAACATATAGTAAAGGTAGTGGGTCAACCACCTATAAAGCTAGTTTGAAGGTTAAAAGAGAAAAGTAGTAAAATTACCTATATCTAAAATAATTAGTTAAGCAATATACAAAACAAAAAGATGTAAAATATGACATTAAAAACATGAAACTGGGGTGGAGGTAAAAATGCAGTGCTTTTAGAATGCACTTTAACATAAACCATAAACTTAGAATAGACTGCTGTATACATATGTTGTAATACATGAACCTCATGGGTACCACAAATTAAAAACCTAAAACAGATAGGCAAAAAATAAAGAGAAAGGAATACAAACATAACACTAAAGCAAGTCATCAAATCACAAGGGAGGAGAATGAGAGAAGAAAGGAACAGAGAAGAACTACAAACAAATGGAAAGATACTTTGTGTTTATGGATTGGAAAAATTAATATTGTTAAAATGTTCATACTACCCACAGCAATCTACAAATTCAATGTAACCTTATCAAAATATCAGTGACAGTTTTCACAGAACTGGAAGAAATAATCCTAAAATTTGTATGGAACCACAAAAAAACCCTGAATAGACAAAGCAATCTTAAGAAAGAACAAAGCTGGAGGTAGCATGCTCCCTGACTTCAAACTATATTACAAAACTATACTAATGAAAACAATAAGGCACTGGCACAAAAACAGACACATAGATCAATGAAACAGAATGGAGAGCCAAGAAATAGACCCATACTTATATGATCAATTAATTTACGACAAATGACCCAAGAATATGCAGTGGGGAAAAGACAGTCTCTTCAAAAATGGTGTTTGGAAAACTGGACAGCTGCATGCAAAAGAATGAAACTGGACCACTTTATTATTTCATATACAAAAATATACCCAAAATGGATTAAAGACTTAAATGTATGACCTGAAACCACAAAACTCCTAGAAGAAAACATAGGCAGTGTGCTCTTTGCCTTCAGTCTTAGCAATGTTTTTTTGGATCTGTCTTCTCAGGCAAGGGCAACAAAAGCAAAAGTAAACAAATGGGACTATATCAAACTAAAAAGCTTTTGCACATGAAGGAAATCATCAACAAAATGAAAAGGCAGCCTATTGAATGGGAGAAGATATGTGCACATGATATATCTGACAAGATTTTAATATTCAAAATATATAAAATACAGAACTCAATATCAAAAAATCAAACAATCAGATTTAAAAATGAGCAAAGGGATTTTGATTTTCTGAGGAAGACATACAGATGGCCAACAGACACATGAAAAGATGTTCAACATCATTAATCATCAGGGGAAGGCAAATCAAAACCACAGTGAGATACCTCACACATGTCAAAATGGCTATTATCAAAAAGAAAACAAATAGCAAGTGTTGGCAAGGATGTAGAGAAAAGTGAGCCCTCGTGCACTGTTGGTGGGAATGTGAATTGGTGCAGTCACTGTGGAAAACAGTATGGAGGTCCCTCAAAAAATTAATAAAACTACCATGCAATCAAGCATTTCCACTTCTGGATATTTAAAGAAAATGAAAACACTAATTTGAAAAGATGTATGCCCTTTGTGTTTTTTTGCAGCATTATTTACAGTAGACAAAATATGGAAGCAACCTAACTGTCCATTGGTAGGTGAATGGATGAAGAAGATGTGGTATATATAGACAATGGAATATTACTCAGCCATAAGAAAGAATAAAATCTTGTCATTTGTGACAACATGGCTGAACCTAGAGGGTATTATGCTAAGAGAAGTAAGTGAGATAGAGAAAGACAAATACCATATGATTTCACTTATATGTGGAATCTAAAACACAAAACATACAAACAGAACAAAACAGAAATAGACTCATAGATACAGAGAACAAACTGGGGTTGCCAAAGTGAAGGGGTTTGGGAGTTGGGCAAAATGGCTGATGGGGATTAAGAGGTACAGGCTTCCAGTTATAAAATAAATAACTCATGGGGATATAACACATACAACATAGAGAATATAGTCAATAATATTGTAATGACTTTGTATGGTGAGAGATGGTTACTAGACTTATTGTGGTGATAAATTTGTAATGTATATAAATGTCAAATTACTATGTTGTACACCTGAAATTAATATAATATTGCATTTCATCTATACTTTAATAAAAAGGAATAAAGAAGATAGTGCAGTCCAGTGTGGTAGATTTCTCAGTGTCTAAGTTGGAACTTGAATGCCATATTCAGAAGCCAAGTACTGGTCACTTCCCAGGGCAAGTCCTCATTCTCATGGCATGGATAATGTAATGTTTAATATTACCTAAAATAGATTTTTCCCTCATGTGATTTCCCAAAGACAGAACATAAAATTAAATTTCATGAAACTTAAAAAAAAAAGGAAAAGAAAAATGAGGAGAGCCTTGGAGATCTCTGGGACATCATGAATACCAACATACATGCAATAGGAGTCCCAAATGAGAGGAAAGAGAGAAAGCAGCAGAGAAAGAAGACATTTGACGAAATAATGACCAAAAACTTTCCAAATTTGAAAACCAACATTACTCCACAGATTCAAGAAACTCAATGAATCCTATAAAGAATAAATACAAAACCATACACACCTAGACACATCATATTCAAACTGTTGACAGCCAAAGAAAAAAAGAAAACCTTAAAATCAGTAAGAGAGAAACAGCCCATGACATGAGAAGAATTAATGCAATTAATGACTGACTGCTCATTTGAAAGAATGGAGTCCAGAAAGCAGTTGAACGATATATTCAAAGTGCTGAAAGAAAAAATGCCAACCAAAAATTGTATATCCAGCAAAACTAGCCTTCAAAAATGAAGATGAGATAAATCATTCCAGATTAAAAAAAAAAAAAAAAAAAGACTGAGAGAACTCATTGCTAGCAGATCTGCCTTACAAGAATACCACAGGACAAGAAATCTTGTCAGCTAAAAGGAAGTGACACTAAAAGATAACTCAAATTCACAGAAAGAAATGAAAAACGCTGGAAATGATAAATATATGTTAATATAAAAGGCTATATAGCATAATTCTACTCATGACTTCTTCAAAAGTCATAATATTCGATAAGGTAGTTATTATACTATACTGTTTCATTTACACATATACATATACATTCATATATATGTAATATATAGGACAATAATAGCACAAAGAATGGAGAGGGAATGGAACTATAAAGGAGCCAATTTTCTATATTTTATGCATTTATTAGTAGTCTGCAGTTGACTGTGATAAGTCAAGATGCATATTTTAATCCCTAGAGCATCCATTAAGAAAATAACTCCAAATAAAATCATTTTAAAAAAATCAACACAGAAATTAAAATAGTACTCTAAAAATACACTTAACACAAAAAAGACAGTAATGAAGGAATAAAACAAAAAAGACAGGATACATATAGACAACAAATAGCAAAATGAAAAATGTAAATCCACCCATGTTTATTAAATGTGAATGGTCTAAACATCTCAGTTAAAAGACATAGATTGTCATATTAGATTTAAAAAAGTAAGATCCAGCTATATACTCTCTACAGAGACACAAGTTAGATTCAAAGACAAACAAATCTATTTAAAGTAAATATATAGAAAAAAGATATGTCATGCAAACAGTAGCCATAAGAAAGCTGTAGTAGTTATAATATCAGACAAAATATACTTTAAAACAAGAAATATTTCTAGAGAGAAAGAGGGATATTTCAAAGTGATAAAAGAGTCAGTATACCAGGAAGATATAACAATTATAAATATATACATATACCTAACAATAGAGCCCCAAAATACATGAAGCAAAAATGGACAGAATTGAAAGTAGAACTAGAACAAATCATGGAAACGAGTTGGTTAATTTCAATCAACTAAAAAACATAAAATATATAAATGTTACTAGTTATGTCCTGGTAAAAATAATATTACCAAATATGAGTTCTACTACTTGTAGATAAGACCTGTTTGTCTAAACAAGTGCAAATTGACTTCTCCCTTTTCCTGACTTCACATACCTTTAACTACATTACCTTGTATTGTTTCTATCTATCTATATAGATTCTATCTCTCCAGCCATGTGAGGAGCCAGAGTACCTGGGTTTGAATCATAGTTCTGCCATCAACTAGATTCTGTTGAATCCTTCTTCTGCAAAGTAAGGATAATAGTAGCTAGTGCATGGGGTTGTTGTGAATTTTACATGAACACATAGTAATAAATGTTAGCTACAATTATTATTAGGCCATTCAGTATATTTGATTGATTTATTTCAAATATATTTGAAAAAACTATACACACACACATACACAAGAAATACAGGAATGAACAAAACTGATTTTAGCTCCAAAATAATCATAGAAAAATGTTAATTGACTAAAGGTTTCCCCTAAATCTTAGGGACAAAGTCTCGTAAAAATATTAGAAAAGTATGAATCTTACTAAAGGTTTCTCCTAAAGGATGATTATCAGTGGTTAGTCATCAACTTTAAGAACCCATCACATTCAACCCACAACTATGTCAAAGAACTTGTACTTAATTGATGACCTAAGAAACAGAATATGCTTACCAGATTTAAAGGTCCCATATGAGGTGACATTTCTAATGCTCTCAAAGGTAGAATTGACATTCAAAATATGTTATTAAATAGGAAAATAAGCCTACAGAAATTAGATGAAGTTCTGGTAATGCAGAAATGCAGTAATGTAAGAATATGATGGATCAAGACTGACTAATCATAAATTTAAGAGAAAAAGAGCTTAAATCATGGGTGAACACTTGATGAATGTAGGGTTGTGCAAAAAGCTGATATAATGCAAGGATATATTAAAAAGAATGTGATATACACGTTTTTTAAATGAATCTTTTTATTATGATAGGTTGGTGAATTTTTCTTCATATGCTGCATTCTTTTTTTCTATTATACCCTTAGATAGAAACTAAGGGAATGTACAGAGAAGAATGGCTGACATGAAAAAAATGATGAATGGGAAACAGGTTTTTAAAAAATTTTTAAATATTTTTATTGAAGTATAGTTGATTTACAAAGTTGTGTTAATTTCTTCTGTACAGCAAAGTGATTCAGTTATACATATACATACATTCTTTTTTAATATTCTTTTCCATTATGGTTTATTACAGGTTATTGAATATAGTTCCCTGTGCAATAGAGTAGGACCTTGTTGTTTCTCCATTCTAAATATAATAGTTTGCATCTGCTAACCCCAAACTTCTCCTCCACCCCTCCCCCACCTCCCCTCCCCCTTTCTGTTCTCTATGCCTGTGAGTCTCTTTCTGTTTCATAGGTAAGTTCATTTGTGTCATATTTTAGACTCCTCATATAAGTGATATATGGTGTTTGTCTTTCTCTTCCTGACTTACTTCACTTAGTATGATAATCTCTAGGTCCATCCATGTTGCTGCAAATGTCATTATTTCATTCTGAAAATAGGTTCTGTATAAGGGCAAATAAAAGGAATTTGGGTTACTTTTCCTGAAATGGGAAAGGCTAAGACATGGGAGCATAATTTTTAAAAATTAAACCAAGCATCAACAGCTCATTTCTAGTTCAGGTTCTTCTTTGCTTAGACAAAACCAATGATAATGATGATGATGATACTCATATTTCTAAAATTGCCACTAACATTTATAGAGGACTGATGCTTGTCATTTACATGGATTACCTTATTTCACCTTCACAATCACGCTATGAGGTGAATATCCAAATTAGTTTCATTTTTCATATCAGGGAACTGAATATAATTTTAATCAGGTGAAAACTAGGCTAATAAAATGTGTCTCACTCCTTCAGGTAGAAACATGAAAATGCTTTGCAATACTCTAGT
Organism: Mesoplodon bidens; assembly: GCF_964165515.1. NCBI lineage: Eukaryota > Metazoa > Chordata > Mammalia > Artiodactyla > Ziphiidae > Mesoplodon > Mesoplodon bidens. The sequence continues at coordinate 39,205,283 of NC_138176.1, forward strand.
TTCCAGGGTTTATTTGTTTACCAAAATTATAATCATTCTGTGTGGAAGATGCTTCATTACTGTTAAGGACCAAGTAAGGAAAAATTAATTCCAAAGAAAGTCAACTGACATTTTGTTCTGATATAATTAAATCCAACAAGCATTGTTGAATAAATACTACATACTTAACATGGTTCTAGATGCCATGATAGGACACACAAAGAAAAAAAATCAAATATATTGAATGGCCTAATAATAATTGTAGCTAACATTTATTAAGTACTATGTGTTCATGTAAAATTCACAACAACCCCATGCACTAGCTACTATTATCCTTACTTTACAGAAGAAGGATTCAATAGAATCTAGTTGATGGCAGAACTGTGATTCAAACCCAGGTACTCTGGCTCCTCACATGGCTGGAGAGATAGAATCTATATAGATAGATAGAAACAATACAAGGTAATGTAGTTAAAGCTATGTGAAGTCAGGAAAAGGGAGAAGCCAGTTTGCACTTGTTTAGACAAGTAGTTCCAGCATTCTTAAAGAGATGGCCTGAACATGGAAGGGAGTACATTATATGTGGGTTGTATAGGAGTGAAGAGAGCATATTTGGAGTGAACAGTTCACTCATTCATTCAATAAGCATTTATTAAGACCCTCCTATAGGCCATGTACTGTGCCATTTGCTGTGATATGAAAAAGCAGCAGATAAGAGTTCGACAAGCACAGAGAATGACAACACTGGGTGATAAATGCTATAGAAGAGGAGTCGAGGAAGGATGGATTGTGCAGAGGATAAGCTGAAGTTCACAGAGGAAGCCTGTTATTCCTGGGTCTTAGTGGAGAGGTACAAATGAACCAATCCAAGAAGGGGCTGCAGGGTAAGTATGAGAGCATGTGAGAATAGTCACATGGTTCAGAGTAATGGAAGTGTTACCACAGAAGGTAATTGGCGGTAATAAGGGATTTGCAGCTGGAAAGGCTGAGTTGAGGATGGATGAGGCCTGCATATTGTGGGTTCATTCTTTATTTGGGGGAAGAGTGGGGAGCCTTTAAGGATACCAACCTGCCCTGGAATGCTTTGATGACTAGAGGCAGGTAATGTTGGGGTGAAGTGAGACCACATGTAAAGGGATCTTTAGTGACAGAGTGAGTTACTTGGACTTGAGATGACAGGAAGTGAGGAACCATGTCATATGATTAAACCCAGCCATGTAGTTAAAATCAGCAAGTGGGCCTGAGGTGATGATTTCATGATGGCGTGATGGCAGTGGGAATAGAAAGGAAAGGAATCTGACCGTAGTGTTAACAATATATTGCCAAGTATCAAAGACTGATTGGATATGAGGAATAAGAGAGAGGGATGAGTCAGGTGACCTCATGTTTTCAAGCCAGGGAAACTTGGAGACTAGGAAGACTGTGGCACTGGAAGCAGACATTAAGAAACGGGCACAAGGAAAGTGTTTAAATGGGAGAAAGTAAATGTTTTTCTAAATGTTTGAAAGATAATATGAGAGCCTTTTGGAATAGATTCTAAAGTCTCTATTGATAGTGGTCCTTAGTCCACAAAGAACCCGAGGCAGCTGATTCTCAAGTTTTAATGTTTGTAGGTTTAAAAAAAAAAGATAAAATCTAACCAGGATAAACATTAATCTATCTGGACCACATGGCTTCATAAAATTCCATGCATGCATTCAACATGTATTTTGAACTCGTAGAGAGTATTACCTAGTGGATGGTGGCATAGATTAGAAAGCAACAGTGTGTGTTCTAGGACTGGACAGAACTTGGGTCATATCCCAGCTCCTGCACAGGATAGCTGTGTGAAGTCAGCAAAATACTGACCCTCTCTGACCGTGAAATTCCTCAGCTGTGAAACAGAGACAATGGCAGTGCCCACCACATAGGAAGATTGTGGGAATTAAGTGGGGCGATGCATATAAAACCTTCAGTCCAGTTCCAGGCACACAGAGGATGATCAGGGAGGGTGAGATGCTGCTGTTATTGTCTGTCATCATCTCTGAATCCCCTTTATCTCCATCAGCACTGTCATCTCTATCATCAGTATCCCTGTTCACCATTTTCCTTTCCATCACTGTTATCATTGTCATCCCTGTGGTCACCATCATCACCATCATTTTTAGCCTCCATGGTGGAAATTCCTCAAAGTGATAGGCACCTGCTTTGTTGCTCTATTAGTTTTTCTGTGAACAAATACTGAATATTGCTATTTAAGAGGCAAATCTAGACATGGAATGTCCCTGAATTGTTGCTGTCAGTTTAGGCCACACTGCACCATTCTCCTGTTCTTTTTCTAATAATAAATAGTTATCATTTAATGATATTGATACAAAACTAAAATTTGCTTAAGTTATTCTTGTTTGGGTTAATCCAACTCAAAAATTTGAGTCTCATGTATATTATAGTAAATTAACTGCTGCAAAAAAGTCATACTATTATTGCAGTCAACCTTTTTGTGGCAAAGGAACACAGCATAAAGCACTTACAGAGACATATCCCTTGTTCAAAAAAGATTTAATTAGATGTGAATTCCGGCAAACCTTACTAGTTAAGGAACGACATTGCATTTGCTGTTTAACCATGCCTTGGCCTTGCATGTTTTGTGAACATCAGTACCCTAGCAAACAAAAAATGGAGAACTGGCTTCTCTCACTCACCTCTCAACCCATTTATGCAGATTTTTAAAAAATAGATAATGGAAAGAATTTGGCTATCTTTTCTTTATCTCTGATACCTACATCTATAGGGGAAGTGATTCATGTTTAGGATGCATTCTTCTCAAACAATAATCAATGAGGGTAGTTTATATTGTGTCCAGACTTCTGCTTTGAAGTATTACAAGACTGTTGATTTAGAAAGTGGCTTTGATGAACATTCCTCAAGATAAAAGCATGTTGCTTTTCAAAATGTCACCTACTCATTTTGGACTATGGGGGAGCTTATTTTATGTACCCCCTTGTCCTCTTCCTAGCTATATGCATTCCACCAAGTTTAAGGGTGGTACACAGTGAATGACTCAGCTGCTTCTCTGTGGAATCCATGGACCAGTGCCCACCTGCAAACATTTTGCTACCAATCTAGGATAGGATAAGTCAGAGATTGAAAGTAAGGGCTTAGAAATTTTCCTGGTAATTTGACATTGCAATGACATCCAAACATATGCCTCTGTATTTAACAAAAATCTTAGTCATCAATTGATTGGAAGTTTTAAAAAATGAAAAACTGTAACAACAACCAAAACCAAAACAAAAACTAAATTCTGGTCCTTCACCACATTGGTCAACAGAACACCAGTTCTGTGGGATATTAATAGGTATTCCATAAAAAGTGCATACTACCCTTAAATAAGTTTGGGAAGAACTTATAAGTCTGGGTTCTTCAGGACTCCTCAGGGACTGCATTGCAAACCTCCTGGGTAGGAGAAGGGTAAGCAGAGTCTCTGATCTCATAAAACCCTGGATTTGTAGAGTATCTGCAGAGTGTCCTGTAGAGAACACTATGAAAAAAATATTCCATAGCTATTTTTAACTTTTCAGTTATTTCTTACATAGCTTTAGTACAGCATTATGATTCTCCAAACTTGATTTGTTTTCCTTATTTTTAATTTTTGAAATATGGCCTATACTGTTACCACTGTAGTCAATGTTACCATTTTTCTAATATCATGTTTTTTTTTCTTTTAGTTAAAAAAAAATATGACCGATTGGTAAAGACAAAGCCCCACCTCCTAGAAGTCAGAGACTACATTTTTCTTATGATTTCTGGATCATCACAGAGAATCTGGAATGAACCTCTGCAGTTTATGTGAGGGATGATTGGAAAATTCTTCTTGGCATAGAAAGGTAAAATTAGGATCTGAAGGGACATTGGAATAAATCAGACATGAAAAGGTTTTTTAGTGCTACTCATGAAGGTAGAGGAAAAACGAAAGGGCAACTGAGGGTTAAAGAAGTCATTGAAAAAGTACTTAAAGAAAATGTAGGGACCTAATGAAACTTAAAAGCTTTTGCACAGCAAAGGAAACCATAAACAAGATGAAAAGACAACCCTCAGAATGGGAGAAGATATTTGCAAACGAAGCAACTGACAAAGGATTAATCTCCAAAATATACAAACAGCTCATGCAGCTCAATATCAAAAAAACAAACAACCCAATCCAGAAATGGGCAGAAGACCTAAATAGACATTTCTCCAAAGAAGATATACAGATTGCCAACCAACACCTGAAAGGATGTTCAACACCACTAATCATTAGAGAAATGCAAATCAAAACTCCAATGAGATATCACCTCACACTGGTCAGAATGGCCGTCATCAAAAAATCTACAAACAGTAAATGCTGGAGAGGGTGTAGAGAAAAGGGAACCCTCCTGCACAGTTGGAGGGAATGTAAATTGATACAGCCACTATTGAGAACAGTATGGAGGTTCCTTAAAAAACTAAAAATAGAACTACCATACGACCCAGCAATCCCACTACTGGGCATATACCCTTAGAAAACCATAATTCAAAAAGAGTCATGTACCACAATGTTCACTGTAGCACTATTTACAATAGTCAGGACATGGAAGCAACCTGTGTCCATCGACAGATGAATGGATAAAGAAGATGTGGCACACATATACAATGAAGTATTAGGCCATAAAAAGAAATGAAGTTGAGTTATTTTTAGTGAGGTGGATGGACCTAGAGTGTGCCATACAGAGTGAAGTAAGTCAGAAAGAGGAAAACAAATACCGTACGCTAACACATATATATGGAATCTAAAAAAAAAAAATGGTTCTGATGAACCTAGGGGCAGGACAGGAATAAAGACGCAGACATAGAAAATGGACTTGAGGGCACAGGGAGGGGGAAGGGTAAACTGGGACGAAGTGGAAGAGTAGCATTGACATATATACACTACCAAATGTAAACCAATAGCTAGTGGGAAGCATCTGCACAGCACAGGGAGATCAGTTCGGTGCTTTGTGACCACCTAGAGGGGTGGGATAGGGAGGGTGGGAGGGACGCGCAAGAGGGAGGGGATATGGGGATATATGTATACATATAACTGATTCAGTTTGTTATACAGCAGAAACTAACACAACATTGTAAAGCAATTATACTCCAGTAAAGATGTTAAAAAAAATAAAATAAAAATTAAAAAAATATAATGAATGGAGTAGAAGCATCCAAAAAAAAAAAAAAAAAGAAAGAAAGAAGATGTAAAGGTGGTCTTTGAAAGGCTATCAGATATCAGCTCTGAGGCCAAGATCCAGTGCCAGGAACAAGTTATGGGGACGAGATTGCTTCACCTCCTAGTAGATAGGTCTCCCTTATTAAAGCAGCACATCTTTCAAGTCGAGATTATTTTTTTTCTCCTGGTTTGATAACATTAAAGCAGCTCTGTTGATTGCTGGCCATCGCTTTGAGAGTGAGGCGCTAATAAAGTGTGGAATAGGTGAAAATCCCCATGAAAGTAGGCAGACTCCACAGCTTCACGTTTGGAAAAGCCCCAGTGGAACACCAGTGATCTCTTTTATTTCTGTGTGCCCAAGCCTGCTGGCTTCCTCATCACATTGCTTCACATAGCCACCCTTTCTATACTCTTGAGTCTCAGCCTCATTTTCACCATTTTCTATCTTCCCTCTGTCTTCAAATATACACAGCGTTTTCCTATCTTAGGGGGTGGGGGGGGTGGGAGGGAAGCTGATAACTCTACGCTCTCTAGCTACTTTTTATTTCCCACTTTCCCGTTTCTGCAGAACTTCTTAAACAAGGTGTCTTATTTCCTTGCCACCTCCCCTCTCCTTAGTCTCAGGCATCTGGCTTTAATAACAATAATGACTGTAGGAACTATGGCTGGCTTGACTGAGGGCTTACTCTGCACCAGGTTCAGTGCTTAGTGCTGAGCACACATTATTTCAGTGAATTCTCACAATAATAGTCTGCGTCAGGTATTACTCCTATCATAAGTGTATAGATGAGTTGCTCAGGCTTAGATGAAGCAACACAGCCACTATTTATGGGGCTGGGATTTAGCCCAGGTCTGACTGACCTCAATGCATTCTCTTAACTACCTCTTTGTTTACTCAGAAGTGTCAGGAAAATGCTGCCAACGGAAGAGATATTGTAATCCATTTAAGGCCCTTGCTCTTAACAAGGAGCATCAGCATCCTCCTTGGGGGCATTTGCAAATTTGTAGCGACATTTGGTTGTCCTGAAGCTGGAGTTGGGAATGCTACTAGTATTTAATAGCTAAAACAAAGAGTGTAGTGGTGAGAACTGTCCTGCAATGCTGAGAACCACCTCATGCAACAGAGTTATCCTGCCTCACATGCCAGTGATGCCCCATTCAGAAACGATGAGAATGGATGAGAATCTAATAATGGATTCAGAAAGCCTAAATAACTTCCCTGAATCTGGAGCCATAAATCAAACTGATGTCTGTCTGGCTCTAAAGCTTATGCTTTTTTCACTCTATTCAACACAGTACATTAAAATATTATGCATAATTTGATTTCCTCTCAGAATTATCATATTTTATATGTAACATCTCAAATATAATTTATTTAAAGAATAGTTAGCTAATTTCCTGATTGAATGTTCTTTTAATACATTTAATGGAGACAGCATGTATCATAGTGTTTGCCAGATTTTCAGAAGGATGCTAAAACTTAATGAAAGAAACCATCAACATTATATTAAATGAAGAAAGCTGCCTTATCTGGAGCATCCTGTCTTCTTTACTGTCTACCAGGAGTGGAAAGGACTCATTTAGGAAAGGAAAAAAAGGGGGATGGGGAAAGCTAGGTAAAGAGGTTAGTAGAGAGGAAAATATATATACTTGGATTTTTATTTAATTAGTCTTATATACCAAGCTCTGAGCTGTCACTTGTAATCTTTGCTGCTTCTTTTTTGTGTTTCTTTTTTTTTTTCCGGTACGCGGGCCTCTCACTGTTGTGGCCTCTCCCGTTGCGGAGCACAGGCTCCGGACGCGCAGGCTCAGCGGCCATGGCTCACGGACCCAGCCGCTCCGCGGCATGTGGGATCTTCCCGGACCGGGGCGCAAACCCATGTCCCCTGCATCGGCAGGCGGACTCTCAACCACTGCGCCACCAGGGAAGCCCCTGCTGCTTCTTTTTAAAAAATATTTTTCATAAACATCCTAAAGCGTTGTCCACATTTAAATAAGATTCACATATAAAGGCATCTTTTAAATGTGCTTATTTCCAAAATATATGTCATTTTTTTTTTTTTTTGTAGCAGTTTTAGGCTGTGCTGGGCAAATGACCTTGTTACACTTGCTAAAGGAGAGTTGTGCTTTTCATAATCATAGATTGCATGCCTGGACCATACACTTGAACTTGCCCAAGTCTGCACAATTTAGCCATCCTTTCCTAACATCAAGGCCCACCACCATTTTTTTTGCCACCCCAAAAGAGTGCAGTAGCAGTTTCAGCTTCATTTTCGTATCTAACTTTGAAACTCCCATCCTGAATTGCCTGAAAGAAAAAAATGTCTGTTTCTTTATACTGTTTTTTCTCCTTCCTATTTTCACAACTTGAGATATATTTAAAATCAGATATACAAATGATTTTCTGGGAACTGCTGAAAACAGAGAATCTCGAACTTCAGTTATGATAAGAATATCTGGAGAGCTTATTGAAAATGCAGATTTCCAAGCCCTGTCCTGGAGAACTGAATTTAGTAGCTCTTGAAGGGCGTAATATGCTTTGTCAACAAGCTCCCCAGGTGATGGAGTGCAGGTGGCTCGTGGACTGTACTTTGAAGACAATTGGTTTAACATTTAGTGAGCCCTTGATAAATAGCTGTCAGATATATGAATGTATCTGAAGGCTGTCCTGACATCCTTATTTCTGTCAACAGAGGCTTTTACCTATAACCACATGAACTTACAGTCCTAGAAGATGCATTAAGACTACTTCCCCCATACTTTGTCCACCGGTTTTCATTGACTCTTGAAGTCTTACTGTGGTTGCTTCTCACTGTTTCTTGCACAGGTCCTTTCCATCTCCATGGCTATCACACTGCTTTAGGACCTCCTATTTCTGACTTGTCAGCATATTCCCTGGAATCCAGATTCTTTTTACTCCAACTCAGTTTTTAAACCACTATCAATTAATAGTCCCCAATCCCATGCTTATCTGCATTGAAGACTCTTGACCCAAGCTACATTTCCACTTAATCTCCCTCTGCTCTCCTCTTTAACCATACGAGTTTACACTCTTTTCCTTAATTGTGGTTTATGCGTTTCCATCTCCCTGTCTTTGCTCATGCCATTCCCCCATGGGCAGAAAAGGGTTAACTCAGCAGGCCTGGGTTGTTCAAACCATGCACCTTCCAAAGAAATGCCTGTCTTCAGTTCTAGGCCATGGCCAGCTCCTGGGAGATAACCTCTTTGCCCCTGAAATTTTCTTTCTGATAAGTGTTTTTGTATGCCTAAGGCCTTGGACCTTACTATATTTATGGTAAAAACCTACTTGTATGCCTGAGGCCTTGGCATACCAGTTTGACCAGATAAGTGTATCCTGACAATGTGACTTATGGTGAAAACCTGTTTTGGCTATAGTGGGTGGCTGGGCTCTGAGTAGCTGAGAGCAATCAAGTGGGCTCTACATGTCTATTGTGACTGACCCCCAGTAACAGTCCTGGACACCAAGGCTCAAGTGAGCTTTCCTGGTTGGCAACACTTCACATGGGTTGTCACATATTGTTGCTGGGAGTATTAAGTTTGTCCCCATGAGACTCCACTGGGAAGGACACCTAGAAGCTTGTACCTGGTTTCTCCTGGACTTCCCCCCTGTGCCTTTTCCCTTTGCTGATTTCGATCTGTATCCTTTGACTGTAGTAAAACATAACCCAATAATATAACAGCTTTTCTGAGTCCTGTGAGTGCTTCTCATGAATCATCAAGCCAAAGGATTGTCTTGAGAACCCGACACACCCCCATAGGACTGCCTTCTCTTTTCTGCCTCACCATAGCCTAGTCATTTTCAAATTCCTGCTAAAATCCCTTCCCTGCCACATTGCCTATCCAGAAAGGCAGGCAGCAAGTAGCATCCTCTGCTGGTGATAGTGCCCACTGAAAACACTTTTCTGAAAAGAAATTTGGCAGTGTTAGAAAAACTTAAAATGGACATACTGTCGACCCAGCAGTTCCACTTTTTGGAGTTTATAGAAATCTTTACACAAGGGTGTACTGAATGTGTTGCTGTCTAGTTTGCAGAAGCAAAAATTAGAAATAACCCAGTCATCCAATATTAATAGAATAATCCCTTAATTATTATTAATCCCAATGATAAAGCTCCCATTTACTGAGCACATTCTGTTCTAGCCCTGTGCTAAGTGCTGTACTTAGAGTATTCCACTTAAATTTATAACAAATCTTCCATGTAGGTAAATTATCCCCACTTAGACAAACACTGATGCACCTAGAGGTTAAATGAGGACATGTAGCTAAGGTCTGTATGACTCCATCCTTACAATTCATACTAGGCTAATAAAGAGTGGTTAATGAGCCCTGTATACTGGCATGGAAGGATGCCTATCATATATTATTAAGTTTAAAATTAAAATTAAATTATGAAAATATTGTATAATATGTTACCATTTTTGTAAGCCATATCTATATATACACACATTTGCATAGGAACTAAAAAATGCAGTAAGATTCATTAATTTACTGAACAGGTAACAACTTCTTTTCTCCTAATATGCTAGAATGATGATTACATGAGAAACTTGGCTAGCCTCATGCAAGGATATGAAAACAGGGAAGACAGGGATCTCAGATTAAAAATAAAAATTGTGTGCCTCCATTGGTAAAAGGGGAGGCACTCTTGATCCTAAATTTTGGGCAAAAAAAGTATTACTATGTTAGTAATGCTAGTAATATATTTATGAAAGGAAAGCGTGCCTGCATCCTTTCACAGATAGAAGCAGACAATATATTAAATATCATTATATTTTTATATATAAATACGTTATAATTTTTTAGTTGTAGATAATTTAGAAAATTTTATTAAACATAATTTTTTAGTTGTAGAAAATTTAGAAAGTGAAGCAAAGCACAAAGAAGAAAATAATGGACTGATCCATTATTTTCTTAGAGTAGCATTTCTTTTCTGTGTTCTAAAAATGAATCTTATCAGCAGACATGCTAGCAGCTTTTCTCAAAAAAGAAAAGAAAAAGCAAAAAAAGAAAAGTTTTGTTGTTTAAATAAATTTGACACTGCATGTTGCATGCTCTCCTTGTTCTAGTGGAAATATGTTTATTAAATAAGACCTGCAAAAAAAAAAGCCCTTCTTTATTCAGTATTTCTTGGATTATGTGACCATATAACTCCTCTTGACTGTCTATACCTCCAAGCCCACAGAATTAAAGGTAACTGTTACCTCCTCTTCTACCTTAGCAACCTGGTCACTGGCAGCAGCGATTTTCTCATCTTTGTCCAAAGAGGAATAAAGAGCCTCAATTTAGTTGTCCCAATATTTGAACATTAAAGATGCCCAGGAATGATTCTAATTGACTCTACCTGAGCAACATGCCCCAAACAGCCACTATGGAAAAGGAGATAAGATATCTTGATTGACCAGCCTGGGAAATAGACTGAGTACTGTGGCCAGGGCACTATGCTCTATGATGGCCAAAATGGCAAAAATCACAAATATTAGAGTGGGGAGAATTAGTTGCCCCAAGAAAAAGAGAGGAGGGAAAAGGTGACAAAATACAGGATGTCTAATATGCTGCCTTACTCTCTTTTTCTGTACTTTTTGATTGAAACTCCTTGTGGGTTTCATAAAAACAAATATTGTATATACATACCATATATTTATTCTCACATTATATTTTTTCAGTTAATATAGCATGAAAATTTATTTTCCATTGACATTATTCTTCAAAAACATGAGCTTTTAGAGCTGCATATAGTCCATGTTGTGAATGAACTATTGTTAGGCATTTAGTTTGTCCTCAGTTTTGGTTTTAAAAAGTTCTAGGTTGCACATTCAGCATCAGGATTTCTTCTTGGTTCAACTCAACATTCAGACTCACAAGGCCACATTTGACATCATTCTACTCCAAAGGGTATAGGATAGGAACAGGGCTTGCTAGAAGGGCAGTGATGGTCATCCCTTTCCTATAGGAGTCCTTACAGTGATCCATAGTAGTTCATGTGCAAAAAGATGAGATGCACATTAGGTAAATGTGGGATCTGTCCTGGTTTAAAGGCCTTATTCCCCCCCAAAGAAGCCAGTAGCTCTTACAGCAAATCCAAAGGGATAGGTTTCAGGGGCCTTGTAAAGGACATGTTCAGTTACAAGAGCCACACTCGGGGAAGCTCAAAGCTATGATTCCTATCAGTTATTTATAGTTCTCCTAGTATAGATGCCACTTACCTGTCCAGGGTCAGTTTTCCCACAAGTTGTGTTGACTAGTTGTCAACATACTTGACATGCCCCCTCATCAGGTTACCAGGTGTTGACCTAAAACAAATAGACAGCCAGTTATCTCTCCAGCAAAAATGAGTTTGTTTGGAATAAGCAGAGAATTGCAGTTCAGGATCTGCAGTCATGGCAAGGCACGTGTAGGGCCCTACGTAGCAAGGGAAGAACTCTTTTATAGAGGGGAAAAGGAAGTTGGGAGGGCTAGGGTAAACAAAGAGGCCATGGCTTTTTCTTGGCTGAGTCCTTGCCAAGAAGGAAGAGGAGTCTTCCTTCCTGTTGGACTCTGCTATCACTACAGGGTATGAGGACACCCCTCTTTTGGTCTCCCAACTGTATTTAATTTAGGTTTCTGCTTATTAATTTTTTACACAGGTAACTAAAGATCAAATTCTCGTGAAGAAAGGGGAAAGCTTTTGTTAACCATTTAACCACAGACATTCTTTTTTGTTTGTTTGGTTTTGGAGGGTTTTTTTTTTGTTTTTTGGGGTTTTGTTTTGTTTTGTTTTCCATTAATAGGCTAATTTTTATTAGACTATAGTTGCTTTACAATGTTGTGTTAGTTTCTTTCTTTTTTTTTTACATTGCTCTGCAACTTTATTCACCCAACAATATTACTGACATTGATACACATCCACTGTAGAAACAGATCCACTTCAATCTTAACAGCTACATGGATTCTACAATATGGCTGCACCATAATTTAACCAGTCCCTATTAATGCACATTAAAATTCTCTCTTGTTTTTTTAAAATTTTATATATTTTTTGAATTTTATTTTAAAATTTTTTATACAGCAGTTTCTTATTACTCATCCACTTTATACACATCATTGTATACGTGTCAATCACAATCTTCCAATTCATCACACCACCCCCCCAACAGCTTTCCCCCCGTGGTGTCCATACGTTTGTTCTCTACATCTGTGTCGCAATTTCTGCCCTGCAAACTGGTTCATCTGTACCATTTTTCTAGGTTCCACAGATATGTGTTAATATACGATATTTGTTTTTCTCTTTCTGACTTACTTCACTCTGTATGACAGTCTCTAGATCCGTCCACGTCTCTACAAATGACCCAATTTCGTTCCATTTAATGGCTGAGTAATATTCCATTGTATATATGTACCACATCTTCTTTATCCATTCGTCTGTTGATGGGCATTTAGGTTGCTTCCATGACCTAGCATAGTGCTGCAGTGAACATTGGGGTGCATGTGCCTTTTGAATTATGGTTTTCTCTGGGTATATGCTCAGTAGTGAGATTGCTGGGTCATATGGTAATTCAATTTTTAGTTTTTTAAGGGACCTCCATACTGTTCTCCATAGTGGCTGTATCAATTTACATTCCCACCAACAGTGCAAGGGGATTCCCTTTTCTCCACACCCTCTCCAGCATTTGTTGTTTGTAGATTTTCTGATGATGCCATTCTAACTGATGTGAGGTGATACCTCATTGTAGTTTTGATTTGCATCTAATAATTAGTGATGTTGAGCAGCTTTTCATGTGCTTCTTGGCCATCTGTATGTCCTTTTTGGAGAAATGTCAATTTAGGTCTTTTGCCCATTTTTAGATTGGGTTGTTTGTTTTTTTTAATATTGTGCTGCATGAGCTGCTTATTTATTTTGGAGATTAATCCTTTGTCCATTGATTTGTTTGCAAACATATTTTCCCATTCTGAGGGTTGTCTTTTTGTCTTATTAGTAGTTTCCTTTGCTGTGCAAAAGCTTTTAACTTTCATTAGGTCCCATTTGTTTATTTTTGTTTTGATTTCCATTACTCTAGGAGGTGGGTCAAAAAAGATCTTGCTGTGATTTATGTCAAAGAGTGTTCTTCCTATGTTTTCCCCTAAGAGTTTTATAGTGTCCGGTCTTACATTTAGGTCTGTAATCCATTTTGAGGTTGTTTTTGTGTATGGTGTTTGGGAGTGTTCTAATTTCATTCTTTTACATGTAGCTGTCCAGTTTTCTCAACACCACTTATTGAAGAGAATATCTTTTCTCCACTGTATATCCTTGCCTCCTGTGTCTTAGATTAGTTGACCATAGGTGCATGGGTTTATCTCTGGGCTTTCTATCCTGTTCCATTGATCTATATTTCTGTTTTTGTGCCAGTACCATATTGTCTTGATTACTATAGCTTTGTAGTATAGTCTGAAGTCAGGGAGTCTGATTCCTCCGGCTCCGTTTTTTTCCCTCAAGACTGCTTTGGCTATTCGGGGTCTTTTGTGTCTCCATACAAATTTTAAGACTTTTTGTTCTAGTTATGTAAAAAATTCCATTGGTAATTTGATAGGGATTGCATTGAATCTGTAGATTGCTTTGGGTAGTACAGTCATTTTCACAATATTGATTCTTCCAATCCAAGAACATGATATGTCTCTCAATTTGTTGGTATCATCTTTAATTTCTTTCAACAGTGTCTTATACTTTTCTGCATAAAGGTCTTTTGTCTCCCTAGGTAGGTTTATTCCTAGGTATTTTATTCTTTTGGTTGCAATGGTAAATGAGAGCGTTTCCTTAATTTCTCTTTCAGGTTTTTCATCATTAGTGTATAGGAATGCAAGAGATTTCTGTGCATTAATTTTGTATCATGCAACTTTACCAAATTCATTGATTAGCTCTAGAAGTTTTCTGGTGGCATCTTTAGGATTCTCTGTGTATAGTATCATGTCATCTACCAACAGTGACAGTTTTACTTCTTCTTTTCCAATTTGTATTCCTTTTATTTCTTTTTCTTCTCTGATTGCTGTGGCTAGGACTTCCAAAACTATGTTGAATAATAGTGGTGAGAGTGGACATCCTTGTCTTGTTCCTCATCTTAGTTAGAGGAAATGCTTTCAGTTTTTCATCATTGAGAATGATGTTTGCTGTGAGTTTGTCATATATGGCCTTTATTATGTTGAGGTAGGTTCCCTCTATGCGCACTTTATGGATAGTTTCTATCATAAGTGGTGAATTTTGTCAAAAGTTTTTTCTGCATCTGTTGAGATGACCATATGGATTTTATTCTTCAATTTGTTAATATGGTGTATCACATTGATTCATTTGTGTATATTGAAGAATCCTTGCATCCCTCGGATAAATCCCACTTGATCATGGTGTATGATCCTTTTAACGTGTTGTCGGATTCTGTTTGCTAGTATTTTGTTGAGGAATTTTGCATCTATATTCATCAGTGATATTGGTCCGTAATTATCTTTTTTTGTAGTATCTTTGTCTGGTTTTGGCCTCATAGAATTTGTTTGGGAGTGTTCCTTCCTCTGCAGTTCTTTGGAAGAGTTTGAGAGGGATAGGTGTTAGTTCTTCTCTAAATGTTTGATAGAATTCACCCATGAAGCCATCTGGTCCTGGACTTTTGTTTGTTGGAAGATTTTTAATCACAGTTTCAATTTCATTACTTGTGATTGGCCTGTTCATATTTTCTATTTCTTCCTGGTTCAGTCTTGGAAGCTTATACCTTTCTAAGAATTTGTCCATTTCTTCCAGGTTGTCCATTTTATTGGCATAGAGTTACTTGCAGTAGTCTCTTAAGATGTTTTGTATTTATGCGGTGTCTGTTGTAACTTCTCCTTTTTCATTTCTAATTTTATTGATTTGAGTCCTCTCCCTCTTTTTCTGATGCATCTGGCTAAAGGTTTATCAATTTTGTTTGATAAGAACCAGCTCTCAAAGAACCGGCTTTTAGTTTTATTGATCTTTGCTATTGTTTTCTTTGTTTCTATTTCATTTATTTCTGCTCTGATCTTTATGATTTCTTTCCTTCTACTAACTTTGTGTTTTCTTTTTTTCTCTAGTTCCTATATGGGTCTTGTTTTTGTATCCATTCAGGAAGCCTGTGTCTTTTGGTTAGAGCATTTAATTTATTCACATTTAAGGTAATTATCGATATGTATGTTCCTATGACCATTTTCTTAATTGTTTTGGGTTTGTTTTTGTAGGTCCTTTTCTTCTCTTTTGTTTCCATTTTCTTCTCTTTTGTTTCCACTTAGAGAAGTTCCTTTAGCATTTATTGTAGAGCTGGTTTTTTGGTGCTGAATTCTCTTAGCTTTTGCTTGTCTGTAAGGGTTTTGATTTCTTCATCAAATCTGAATGAGATCCTTGCCAGGTACTGTAATCTTGGTTGTAGTTCTTCCCTTTCATCACTTTAAGTATATCATGCCACTCCCTTCTGCCTTGTAGAGTTTCTGCTGAGAAATCAGCTCTTAAACTTATGGGAGTTCCCTTGTATGTTATTGGTCATTTTTCCCTTGTTGCTTTCAATAATTTTTCTTTGTCTTTAACTTTTGCCACTTTGATTACTATGTGTCTTGGCGTGTTTCTCCTCAGGTTCATCCAGTATGGGATTCTCTGCACTTCCTGGACTTGGGTGGCTATTTGTTTTTCCATGTTAGGGAAGTTTTCGACTATAATCTCTTCAAATATTTTCTCTGGTCCTTTTTCTCTCTCTTCTCCTTCTGGGACCCCTATAATGCTAATGTTGTTGCATTTAATTTTGTCCCCAAAGTCTCTTAGTCTGTCTTCATTTCTTTTCATTCTTTTTTCTTTATTCTGTTCTGCAGCTGTGAATTCCACCATTCTATCTTCCAGGTCACTTATCTGTTCTAATGCCTCATTTATTTTGCTATTGATTCCTTCTAGTGTATTTTTCATTTCAGTTATTGTGTTGTTCATCTCTGTTTGTCCTTTAATTGTTCTATATCTTTGTTAAACATTTCTTGCATCTTCTTGATCTTTGCCTCCATTCTTTTTCCGAGGTCCTGGATCATCTTCATTGTCATTATTCTGAATTCTGTTTCTGGAAGATTGTCTATCTCCACTTCATTTAGTTGTTTTTCTGGGGCTTTATCTTGTTCCTTCATCTGATACATAGCCCTCTGCCTTTTCATCTTGTCTATCTTTCTGTGAATGTGGTTTTTGTTCCACAGGCTGCAGGATTGTAGTTCTTCTTGCTTCTGCTGTCTGCCCTCTCGTGGATGAGGCTATCTAAGGGGCTTGTGCAAGTTTCCTGATGGGAGGGACTGGTGTTGGGTAGAGCTGGCTGTTGCTCTGGTGAGCGGAGCTCAGTAAAACTTTAATCCACTTGTCTGCTGATGGGTGGGGCTGAGTTCCCTCCCTGTTGGTTGTTTGCCCTGAGGCAAGCCAACACTGGAGCCCACCCGGGCTCTTTGGTGGGGCTAATGGCAGATTCTGGGAAGGCTCATGCCAAGGAGTACTTCTAGAACTTCTGCTGCCAGTGTCCTTGTCCTCATGGTGAGACACAGCCACCTCCTGCCCCTGCAGGAGACCCTCCAACACTAGCAGGTAGGTCTTGTTCAGTCTCCTATGGGGTCACTGCTCCTTCCCCTGGGTCCCAATGTGCACACTACTTTGTGTGTGCCCTCCAAGAGTGGAGTCTCTATTTCCCCCAGTACCCACAGATTGGGAAGCTTGACATGGGGCTTATAACCTTCACTCCAGTGGGTACACTTCTGTGGTATAAGTGTTCTCCAGTTTGTGAATCACCCACCCAGCAGTTATGGGATTTGATTTTATTGTGATTGCACCCTTCCTACCATCTCATTTTGGCATCTCCTTTGTCTTTGGATGTGTGGTATCTTTTTTGGTGAGTTCCAGTGTCTTCCTGTCGATGATTGTTCAGCAGTTAGTTGTGTTTCTGGTGTTCTTGCAAGAGGGAGTGAGAGAACATCCTTCTACTCCGCCATCTTGAACCAATCTCCATTGTGTTAGTTTCTTCTGCATAGCAAAGTGAATTAGCTGTATGTATACATATATCCCCTCTTTTTTGGATTTCCTTCCCATTTAGGTCACCACAGGCCCAAAGACATTCTTAAACATAAATTATTGTCCAGATATGTGATTGTTTCCTTAAATAAATTCTAGAAAGTGGGAATACTGAGTCAAACAGAATGAATAACTTAAAAACTCCTGATACATACAGCTAAATTATTTTTCATAAAAGTACACCAAATCAAAATATCATTGATGATATACTTGTCACATTTGAGCCCCATATGACTTTCCAGCATTATTTCTGTCACTTTCTTCCTGAATGTAACTTTCCCTCCAGCTCCATTAGCCTTTTCACCCATTTCACTTTCTTTAACATTTCTTGCATAGCCTGGTCCTGTGACTAGAATGTTCTGTCATTTCTCTGCCTGGTGCCACCTGGTTTACCTTTCGAAGTACACTAGAACACTTTCCTAAGTAGAATTCTTGACTCACCCCTCTCATCCCCATAGTTTTTGTTCTGAAGGCTACTTCAGTGCTTTTCAGGTTGTATTATTGTTAGGTGTATATATGTCTATTGTTTATAGTAGAATATGAACTCTCCGTAGCTAGAAACTGCATCTGCAATTCTCCAGTTCAGAGCACTTTGAATAGTCTATAATGGCCTTTTAAAAAATGTTTGTATTTAGAAGAGTATGAGTTAATTTGACAATAAATATTTATTGAACAGTTACTATAGGACAGGCACTGTTAAAAGTACTCTATCCCCAGCATCTAGAACTGTACCTGCACATTATAGATGGCCAATAAATAGTAAATACCAGTTGAATGAGTGAGTGAATGCAGATACAGCACTGGATAAGACAAGGTCCCTATTCACCTGAAGTATAAATTTTAAAGAGTGAAGAGAGAGAATAAGCCAACAAATAAGAAAGTTATTAGATGTAAGATGTGCAATGAAGAGAATTAAAATGAGGATGATGTTATAAAATGCTGGGTGGGCACTTTAGAATCGGTAGTCAAGGAAGGGTTTGCTGTGGAAGTGACAAGCTGAGATCTGTATGCTAAGGAGTAGTTGATCATGCAAAGATTTGGAGAAGGGCATTCCAGGCATAGGCAAAATCTAGTACAAAGACCCTGTGATGGAAAGAGCCTGGCATATTTCAGGTAATGACAAGGAATGCTCTGGAGGTGGGCCGAAACAGAAAAACAGAGATGATTTTCAAAATATGTAATGACTGCTACATTATAAACATTGATGAGTCATAACTCATTTCAGCCACTGGCTTCCCTTCCCTTCTCCCCTCCCTCCCATTGTCCTACTTTCTGGCTCTGTATCTGCCCTGTATCCAGAGCTCAGAAAGCTTTCAAGACACCCATCTCAGTCCCATCCTGCTGTTCTCTTCCAACTCCTAATCAGATGAAGAACACTCCCTATCTACTATTTTTATTTCATAGAATGTAAGGCAGGTCATATTTTTAGTGAGTACTTTAGAATTCTTGTAAGACTGACTCTCAGACTGTCAGGAGGTTATTTGGGATGGTAGTAGTAAAAGACAGTGCTTCCTAAACTTTAGTGTGCAAACAAATCCCTGAAGATCTTGTTAAAATTCTGATTCATCAGGTCTGGGGTGGGGCCTGAGATTCTGCCTTTCTAATAAGCTTCCAGGTGATGCTGGCGCTGCTGGTCCATGGTCTCCCCATTTAGTAGAAGGACATAGAGCAGTCTTGGTTGCCCCTTAAAATCCACTAGGGAGCTTTTAAGTCTCCTGACCCTTAGGCTACACTCTATGCTAATTGAATCTGAAACTCCAATGTTGGGACTCAGGCAGATTTTTTTTTTTTAATTCTCCCAGGTGATTCTAGTATTTGAGAAGCACTGGCTTAGGACAGAAGGTTGGTAAATATCTCGCCCAATCTCTTAGGTCTCAGGCTAAATTCTACAGTTGTTGATGAAGTGCCAGGTGTTCTTTCAGAAAACAGACCTCCTAGGAAGAGTAAACCCTACCCTGTCAAAGTCCTAAAAGAAGTCTAAAGACAGTTAAGATTTAAACTTTAAAAAAAAATTTTGTCCTTCTTAAGAGTGTACACGTGATTTCTCCCTTAAGAGCAAGCAGGACTTCTTTTTTGCCCTTAGACCATCCTAATTTAAAACTGTTATTGATACCAGCTTCTCTTGCAGGAACTTTTCTTTTTCTGAAACCTTTGGGCAAACAGAGCCTATAAAGTAAAGAAAGGAGGGCCCTGCTCACAGGCTTTTGCCATACAACCCAACAAAATGAAATAATAGAGTCTGAAGTTCGGGATAAATATGGTCACTTCAAGATGGTGTTGTGTCCAAACTCCAAGCTGATGAAAAAAATGATACCCTATTGGAGCCCACTGTAATTAACTCTTGGACAGCATTTACATTATAAACCTAAGTTTTAAGAGGTTTGTTACTCAGTTGTAAAATTTGCTCTAGGCTATGGCTTGGACATAGACAATTTCAGCTTGAAAGAGGTTTTAAAAATAAAAGGACTTTTTTTTCATTGAGCAAGTGAAGTGTGGTTTTAAGAGGAATGAAATATCTACTATGCTCAGGCATTCTTTGCATCTCTCTCTATTTGTTCTTCAAGTGGTCTTGATTTCTAAGAAATGAAACCTAGTATGTTTGCATATTTTTAAACCAAATGTTTAAATTATCAAATGTTTGGTGGACTCTTGGAATTAAGGAAATGCGTTTTGAGAGTCACAACTCAATAAGAAGGAATAAAAATGTTCTTTGCTATTTTTTATGTGCAGAACTAAGGTGGGACAGAATTCTGTTCTTTGAAGATCCTCAGTCTGTTGCACATTTTTTAAAAGGTGGGTTACAAAAGAAGAAAGCTGAATTGAAAAATAGAAAACCTATTCACTATTTGTAGGCTTCCACTGAAAATTTCTTAAGGAGTTTCTAAAATGTCTCTGTCATAAGTACGTGTTAAAATAAATGTTGGTCAATTTCATGACAAAATCTTGATTTCTGCTTATTGGTGTTGGGGACTTTTTCTGAGATAACCTCTCCTCATTTTCAGAAAGGAACTCTTTCCTCTCTCTGGTTTAGATTGTTCCTCCAATGGCATACTGAGCAGGACAATATTAGACTTCTCACAATACATCATCTATTGTCTCTCATTAACATCCCATCTGCTCATAGTGTTTCCTTTTCCCTATCTTTTTTCTCTCCCTTTCACAGTGGATGTAAGCATCATCACTTTTACCTCCTGCCTGACTGTGGCATAGCGAAGACCCAGTTATACACTGGTGCCCAGAGTAGCTCTGCCCTAGGGCTCTAAGTCTAGAAAATTTTCTGATTTATTGGTCAGTAGTGGTCAACCCCAGGCCCTATAGGATTTCATGCATCCAGAAAGACCTTACATAAGTATGATTGAAGCAAATTACTCTTTACTAATATATGCTGTAATCATTAAAAGTAATATTTCCTTTGAAAGAGCAAATATAAAATCATGACACATAAAGATCCCATAAGCAACCACCAATAGAAGAAAAAACAAAAGTAGGCATTAACTTTAGAAACATACATTAGGGACTTCCCTGGTGGCACAGTGGTTAAGAATACGCCTGCCAATGCAGGGGACACAGGTTTGTGCACTGGTCTGGGAAGATCCCACATGCCACGGAGCAGCTAAGCCCATGCGACACAACTACTGATCCTGCCCTCTAGAGCCCGCGAGCCACAACTACTGAGCCCATGTGCCACAACTACTGAAGCCCACATGCCTAGAGCCTGTGCTCCACAAGAGAAGCCACCACAATGGGAAGCCCGCACACCACAACTAGAGAAAGTCTGCGCACAGCAACGAAGACCCAATGCAACCAAAAATAAATAATTAATTAATTAATTAATTAATTTTAAAAAACCATATATTAGGCTCCTTGTCAGTGATACTAGGGAAACCAAGGTGTTCTGGGTATTACCCAATTTGATTGGCCATCTTTTTTCTAACTAAAACAGTATTGCCTCACATTTTATTTCAGATGTCACCTCTAGGGAATGACACCTGACCATCATCCCACCCACTCAATCTGGACCAAGTGTTCCTCCCTCCTCACTCTTTGTACTCCCTTTGTATGCTCCACTTGGCTCAAACATAACTCCTCAGAATTCTGTCTGTCTACTCTCCTACTAGGCTGTGATGCCTTTGGGTTTAGAGACTATATATCTTATTCATTGTTGGAACCCAAGTATATAGCACACTGCCCTAGCACCATGTTCAATAAATATTTGTTGTATAAATCAAAATTAATACATGAGCAAAGTGGAAGCATAGGGACTTGAACCTAAATAACAACTCTTGAATTTATTTGCCATTATTCTATAATACTTTTTGGTTTTATCTGAATATTTGGGAAAAAAATGGTCTTGTTTTATTTGACAAGGACATTGTCTAGTAGTAGCAATAGGAGCAGAAGTAGTAAAGCTAACATTTATTGGATATTCAATTACCAGGCACTCTTCGAGGTGATTTACCTACATAAACTAATCTGATCTTCTCAACAGCCTATATGATGGATTATATAAGTATTACATAATATTTCACTGCTGCTATCATCCATATTTGACATATAAAGAAACTGAGCTACTTGCTCATGTCATTGCAGCTAGTGGTTCAAACCCAGACATCCCAGTTTGAACCACCTTTAGGTACCATGCTATGTGGATGAGATGATGAGGGCCACTTGTGGCCCTTACCTATGAGTGTGTTATGGTTGAGTCTGTTTTCACATCAGGGACTGCCAGTCTCCAACATTTTGCTTGGCAGCCACCATACTCCCATACGAAGGCAGTTTCTCCTGATCTTGCTTTCCCTGTAGTGTGCACATGTTTTTCTTTCAGTTCCTCGCTGTTAAGTGTTTTATGACTTGGGGATCTTGAAGAGGCAGCTGTATTGTTAATGTAAGCCATTACCACAGAAGTTTCTGCTCTTTTTCAGAACCTCATAATTTGTTAAAAGTTCTGGTTTGGGTTTTCCTCACATCTTATTGCTGACAGTTTTAGCAGTATATGCCAACATTGTCGGCCGTCTCCAGGGTACTGATTGATATATAAAGGTTTCTGTAATTGTCTAAGATCATTTGCCACTTTATGTAGTACAACTTGCTCACTTAGGTACACTCTGCTTCCAAGTGATTTTTCTGGCCCCAGTGGGCTATAAAATCATTTGATACTGCTGTAACTTTAAAGACAACAAAACACTAGCTTTGAATCACTTGCTTTTGTTCACTCATATTTTAAGGTTGCCTTTGTACACTGAGGAGGGGGAAATGATAAGCAGGGATTCTTTTGTTAAAAGGAAGAAAATAAAGGGATATTTTTCTCGCCATCATTTATTTTCCTTGCTGATGATATCGATTTGCAGTGCCTTTCTTATGAGCTTTCTGTTAGTTCTTTCTCGTTTTGAAGCATATCCATTTCCAATAGAAATTTTTGCAAACTGTGGGTCATGGCCAATATCAAAAGCTACTCTGACCCAAGTTTTTCTTGATCTGATAGCTATTTGAAAATTAAGCACTGGTCCAATGCCACACAGTTTGTTAGGGCCAAAACTGAGGCTAGACACTTGGTCTCCAGACAGCCAGTTCAGTGCTCTTTCTATTGTTCCACATCCTCAAAGTTTATTTGTTTGAAATAATGGTCAATA
The DNA here is from genome assembly GCF_964165515.1 of Mesoplodon bidens. NCBI lineage: Eukaryota > Metazoa > Chordata > Mammalia > Artiodactyla > Ziphiidae > Mesoplodon > Mesoplodon bidens. Next base: position 39,228,147 of record NC_138176.1, read on the forward strand.
TTGTACCTTAGGAGGAAAAGTTAAAGAAAAATTTACTTGGTAAAAGCCAATTATTTTGAGAGCTCAAAGCCCTCACAGATTTAAGTTTCCAAAGAATAACACACACACAACCACAAGAGTAGCTTTCCAAGAACCTAGCAGGAAGAGATATAAAAACTGTATTTAATTTTCTAGCCAAATGCTAGACTGACCTAAAATTAAAATTTTTAAAAAGTATATGTTATATATTTGAATGCTTTAAGGGAGTTACTAGATAGAAAAACTGGAAAAGGAGTAGTACTTTCTTAACTCCTTTAGACTTTTTTCTCAATTGAGTTAATGTTCCAGTATGTATAGAATCCAGTTCAAAATTTCTATTGTCCTTCACCATGTCCCTAAAAAGAATTTATAGTCTGTATTAGTTTGTTACAGCTACTGTAGCAAATTACCACAAACTGAGTTGCTTAAATAAGAGAAATTTATTGTCTCACAGTTCTGGAGGCTAAAAGTCCAAGACTGAGGTGTCAGCAGGGTTGATTCCTTCTGAGGGCTGTGAGAAAGAGTTTATTCCATGCCTCTTCCCTAGTGTCTTAGTTCTTTGGGCTGCTATAACAAAATACCATAGACTGGGTGGCTAATAAACAACAGAAATTTGTTTCTCATACTTCTGGAGTCTGGAAAGTCCAAGATCAAGACACTGGAAGATTCAGTGTCTGGTGAGAGCCTACTTACTGGTTCATAAACGATGGCTGCCTTCTCACATGGTAGAAGGGTCAGGGGATCTCTTCGAGATCCCAAAGGCCTCACCTCCTAACACTGTACTATCACCTTGGGTGTTAGGATTTCAACAAATGAATTTTGGATGCAGGAGGAGGGACAAAAACATTCAGTCCATAACACCTAGCTTATGGTGGTTTGTTGACAATCCTTGGTATTCCTTTGCTTATAGAAACGTCACCCCAATCTCTGCCTTCATCTTCACATGGCATTCTCCCTGTATGCACGTCTGTGTCCAAATTTCCCCTTTTTTATCAAAGGACCCCAGTCATATTGGATTAGGGGCCCACCCTATTCCAGTATGACATCATCTTAATAAATTACATCTGCAACAACCCTGTTTCGAAATAAGTTTACATTGTGAGGTACTGATGCTTAGAATTTCAACATGTGAATTCAACCCGTAACACTGTCTATTTAAGAAAAGGTTAATTCTTTGATTAGTTACATCAAACAAGAAAAACTTAAATATAGGCAATATAGTTTCCCATCTATCAAGAAAAAAAAATACAAATGACAAGTATTTACTTTGAATTAATCATTTAATACCATTAAATCCATCATGTACTTTTAAATAAAGTCCCTATAATTCAAGACCACATTACCTGGAGATTAAGAATATAATAAATTGTTTCATCACCTTGAGATACTACCTTGATTTTTGTAGGCTTTCCTCTCATCTATTTTTTTTCTCAGCAAGACAAATATTTTCATTTACTCTGAGTTAATTTATGATAAGTTCTTAATCCTCAACTTCCAACTCCAATTTACTTAGGAGGTTATTTAGAAGACAGCATTCTCTAACTCCTCCCAAGCAGGTTATTATTCCCTTCTCTGTGTTCTCACAGTATTAGGTACATGCCTCCATTATAAAACTGCACTCATTAGAATATTTTTTTTTGTTTTGATGCCTGACTCTGCTATTAGACTGAGTAATTTGAGGACTGGGATTGTCTGTCTTATTTATTAAAGTGTATTATTTATTTCCCCAGTAACTGGTACAGTGTCCAGCACATAATGTTTGGAATATTTTAAGCAGCCAATAAAAGCTCATTAAAGATGGAATCAACATAGAAGAACTCATAGATGCATAGCATTTTAAAACTAGAAGTGATCCCACTTTAAATTTTATCTAATATAGTCTATACACCTAGTATCTGGTCAACATTTTATCAACATATGTAAATATAAAGTAGTGAATATTAACCCAAATTAGTATTTATCAAGCAGGTATTTTCAAGGATTATAGAAAAACTAACACTTATTTATAAGACAATCATTATTTGACAAGTTCTCAGAAGTATAAAACATACGATCTTTTGAAACCCTGTGAAAGTTCTTTTTAAATCTAAACACTAAAATTTGATAGAAAGTATTTCGAATTGCTTTAGATTTTAAAACTTTTGGGAAGTCTTTATCATGCTGATTTAGTTCCAAGTAATAAATAATATTTATTAGAGTATCTCCCATCTGCTACTTTATAGCTACCTGGGGCAATAACTTCATCTTTCTTTGGGCTTTGTAAAATACCAAACCACTAGTTGTCATCCCTTTTAGCTCCAAAATTCTACTATTCAAATTTATATCCTACAACTATATATTGTGCACTTGCTATATTCCTAGCATGTGACAAGATACTGGGATCTTGATTAAAGGATGCAAAAATGTATGAAACACATTACCTCCATGGAACCATAAACTAGTCCAAGATGCATAAGAATATGAGTAAGGTAAGTCAGTCCTGTAAAAGGCACAGAGATGGTGGTGTGGGAAATCAGAGAGCTCTTCTATGTGCCTGGGAAAGCCAGGGAAAGCTTCACAGGGACCACGAACATTTGAGCAATGCTTTGTGCTGTAATTATTGAAAGGTTACCTAAATAAAAGAGAAGATGACTTTCATGGAGAAAGCCTTGTTGCTTAAACTTTGGCAGACACTTTAATGAGGTGGTCAGGCCATCCATTTTCACCCCCACTTGACTTTGAATTTGCAGAGCCCAGCTGAAAGCACGTGAGGGCCTCCTCTCACTCCTCAGTCCGAGAACAGGCAACCCTCCCTTCCCCATCTGAGCTCTGGATAGATCCAAGTCTTGAGGGAAGAACCTAAGTTTAGAAGTTCAGGATCCAAGGAAGGCTTTTGACTGTTGCTATGACCTGTAAGCTAAGGGCAGACTGGCACCATGGAGAAGCATTTCAGGAGCTTTCTAAGGAAGATGGGGGACCATCAGGGCAAGTTTCTTTGTACAATAGGAGCCATTTCTTCCCTCCCATCATTAAGTCTCTCAACCCCTCTATAGACACAGGAGTTAGCAGATCTTCGATTTCTACCCACTTACATTTTCTCCACTCAGGCCCAAAATAGAAAGGCCTCTTTTCCATAACAAGAGAAAAACAGCCCAAGTCCTTTTGCTACAGAGCAGGAGCAAAGCTAGCGTTCCTCTCCTGCTTCAGTTGGATCTCAGTGTAACATGGTTCAGGATCACTGGTCACCACGATGAAAAATGAGGTCAAACGGAAGTGAACCCAGAAATTGTCAGAGGAAATAGAAGGGAACTTCTGTGTATTTAGTAGCTCTAAATGTCTAGGTGATTTATTATTCATCCATGCTCTCACTCAACCAGTATTTTTGAGCAGCAACTGCATGCCAGGCACTGTGCTAAGCCCTAGGTGTAGAGCATAAGCAACATAGAAACAGTCCTTTTTTCAAGGAGGCTTCATTCTGTGGGAAGATGGATAATAATGAGATCATTACAAATTGTGATAGATGTTATGAAGATGATAAGAGGAAATGTAATAGCAAGTCAAGAGGTTGAGGATGCTTTAGATGGGTAACCTGGGAGGGCTTGACTTCTTGGAGACAATGACATTTAAGCTGAGCCAAGAAAGAAGAGGAGTCAGCTATGCAAAAACGTCAGGCAGAGGGAACTACAAACATAGAGATAGCACGTGCTATTTCATTTATGCCTTGTAACAAATGCTTGAAGTAGGTATCATTGTTCTTCATGTAGCCAGAAAGAAAATGGAAGTAAGAAAAAATATACTGATCAGATTTCTCTTTTGTCTATTAACGAACAGATTTCCCTGGAGTGATGCTTTTCAGGCGTCTTTCCTGGCCACACCACTTGCTTGTAGGGTTACAAAGTTCTTCTACCCCTCTGACCCTCAGTTTCCACTTCTGTAAAAGAAGCATAAAAACCCATCTTTCAGTGGGATTTGGTGAGAATTAAATAAACTGGTAAACGACTTGGCACCATGCTGAACTCAACTAATGCTCCCTCCGTATTTGCTTGTTCCCTTTTTGCCTTCCGTTTCCAGGGCCAGGCTAAAAGATACCAAAATGTGTCTAGGATGTGAGGTAATTATTCAGTGGCTAATATAGTTCCAAGCTGGAAATTGTAGAGGTCACCTCAATTTCAGTTGTGCCTAACTGTACTGTAAAATGTCTGAAGTGATCTAGTGCCCTTTAATCGTGAGCACCGTTATGTAGGAACACAAGTGCCTTTCAGTGAACAGAGGGTTGGCCTGAGAGCTGAAGATGGGCTGGAGGGAAGTCACTGGTACATCACATTCTGTCACCAGGAAACATTATTTGTCCTCCTCCCAGCAGTGTGGAAACAGAAGAGTAGGCCCCGTCATTTGTTTTCCTTTTCAGCTCTCATCACTGAAAACCTGGAGTTTCTTAACCATGTCTTGGGGCTCTGTTGACTCTAACTAAAATTAATTAGCAAGCTCCCGAGATCCTTGGACCGTTCTAGTAGCAGAGGTACACACAGCAGTTCTTCTCTGGCATAATGCCGAACAGACAAAAAAGAGCAAACTGCTCCATATAGGCTTAAAATTAATGAATTGCCTCTCTTCCTTAGTCCTGACATTTCCAATAAAAAGTGGTGGGTTTGGTCTCATGGCTTTGTCTCTAAATTGAACACTGAATTTACCCACTGACAGACTTAATGACTATAAACATCAGAACATGTTTCCATCAAAGGACATAACTGCTGGAAAATAGGGATGCTGTAAAATGCATCTTTTAATAGCAAAATTTAAAAAGTAAAGGAAAAGGGAGGGGAAAACCCCTTATCTGCTGCGAATCTTTTTGAAAACAGTCATTTCCCCTTCTGCTTCTCCTACCTCCCCCACCCTCCACCCTCACCACCAGATCCTCTCTCTTCTCTATCCCTACCATCCAAACAGCAACAACAACAACAAAGTGAAAGAAAAAGATTCACACCATAAGTTTCCATTGAACAGTGAATTTTTGGTATATGAAACAATATTGGAAGCATTAAGTGGAAGTTCTAGCTCTGCGGGCCCATGCTATGGTATAGTCTTTCCTTCCTTCCTTCCTCCCTGTCTTCCTCCCTTCCTTCCTTCCCTCCTTTCTTCCTTCCCTCCATCCTTCCTTCACTTTTTTACTCCCTCACTCAAAAAGCCTTCTGCTGTTCATTTTTATAAGCCATCTTCTAGTGATCCCTGGAGAAATGTGCCCTTTGGCTTCTAGCCAGAGGCTCATCTCTAAAATATAAACCTGGGCAAAACTAGAATTGAGGATCACATTTGCTCTTTGCAAAGCGAGATTGAAGACTGTTACCATGGTTTTTTTCTCTATCTTAATCAATAGACAAATACTGTTCTGTTCTTTGAAGTCTTTGTGCAGTATTCTATAGGGAGAGAGAATGACAAATTAGACAAGGTCCCATTTTCCAGAGAGTTTTAGCACACTGTACTCAAGGTGTCTATATAGAAAAAGAAAATTAGCCAACCAAGTAGTATGTCCTTGCTGCACAATAAGAATTCAGCAGAAAATGGAGAACTGTTCCCAGTGGTTCTTGATGCTGAGTAAGGCTGGGAGAACTCCTGAGAGGCTGGCCCTGGAGGCTGGGTGGGCATGGTCCTGGGAAGTGTTTGGAGATGGAAGGATGGAGAGGAACAGAGAGGAGGGAGAAGGTCTTACCAGAGGAGGAAAGAACTGTGTGCAAGGGCCTTTGCTTCATAAAAAAGAAGCTCCATACTCCATTTGGTATTTGCCCAACAGAATTGACAAAAAGAGCCAACTGTTTCATATGGCACGTGGTAGATTTTGCTAGGTCTCTGCTGCACATGTGCCTGGCGTTTGCAGAATGGAGGTGGCTGAGCACCTAGATGGAGAATTGTAGGGCAAGACCAGTGAAAACAATTTGAAACCCATTTGGCTAATATGCCATGCTGGAAGGCAAGGCTAGTCCAGAGGGGCACAGGGGCACCTCTTATGCTTACCCCATAATGGATGTCCTGGGAGGACAAGCTCCTTAAGGGGGAAAAGGATTTGGGTGGGGAATCAGGAGAGATACCCAGAAGGCTACCATTCAGGCTGAACGGTGCATATAAGAGGGCGTATTATCTTCAGATAGTCTGGCTGGCCCCAAAGTCTCCAGAATGGAAGATGAGCACACTGATTGCCTGTGCGTCTGTGGTAGGACACTCAACACAAGCAGATGGCATGCATCCTCTCCACCGCCTGCTGCCTCTGAGGTCAAATATGGACGCTGTGTTCACAAAGACATTTAGATATTGAGGACTGACAGTTAATGGAAGAATTTGTCCTAATAAACTGCACCCGCTGGGTCCAAGTTAAAACATAAACCCTCTGCTAAAATTCATAAAATATCAACAGCAGAAACCCCGTAGATCCCACATCCTTTTTCTTGTAATGGACCTCACACCAAAGACAGTGCATTACATTGGTCTGAATGCCATTGCACTCATTCAGCAGAAAATTCATTAAGTTTACTGTGAATGTAGGGCTACAGCAGGCTGGATCGGCTTTATTATGCAGTTGAGGCAGCAAATGGTTTTTTTTAATGATTTGCATCATCTTCATCTTCATTGTTCCTGCCCCCTGCTGATGTTCTCCTCCTTGAGGTGGACCAAGGCTTCAGATAATGAGGTAACATTTAGTATTATGATTTTTTTTTTTCTTTTTGCGGTATGCGGGCCTCTCACTGTTGTGGCCTCTCCCGTTGCGGAGCACAGGCTCCAGACGCGCAGGCCCAGCGGCCATGGCTCACGGGCCCAGCCGCTCCGCTGCATATGGGATCCTCCCAGACCGGGGCACGAACCCGTATCCCCTGCATCCGCAGGCGGACTCTCAACCACTGCGCCACCAGGGAGGCCCTAGTATTATGATTTTGTTAGACTTTATTACCTCCTTTAGCTACATAAATCTCCAAACTCTTTATAAAAACAACCGTTATATGTTATGTTTGGTGGGGGCAGCCACTGGGGTGTGTAGTATGAACCATGTCGCTCAAACAACAGCACAAATGAGGATGGCTGCCTCAAATTTAAATTCTTCAAGCCGCTGCTGCACAAATTCCTGGGTAATGGTGGGGGAGGAAAACTCGGAGTCTTCACAGGTCTTCAAGGATTTCAGCTAGAGCTGGGATTTTTCCTAAAACTTGTGGATTATTTTTTAATGTGGCGGAGGAGGAAGGCTGCCTTTATTTTCTATTCTGCTTTATCAAACCATTTAGAAGGGTTATGCTATATAAATCCTACAAGTATGACTCAGTAGGATCTTTCCGAAAGCCACTGATACTGAGCAGAACAGCAGTGAGAAAAACACTTTTAAATCATAAGAGTTATTATGGTGAGGTGTACTGGTAAACCTCGAGACCTCCCACTTCTCTTGAGGAAACCAACCCTGGTTCTCTTGAGGAACCAGAACTCCCACCTTGATTTTTTTTTTTTTTAGCAAGGCATCTTAAACATAATAATGAAATAATTGATGGATTTCTGGTGGCTCTGAGGCCACTGTGTTACAGGACTCATCCAGGTCCCCACTGGCGTTGGTTCCAGGCCTGGTCTCTGCTGTACATTCAGGGTGTGTTGTTGCCATTCTGTGTGAATGCTGCCCTTGGCATTGTTTAGTAGGCATCCCTACCTATAATGTAGCTGGCAGGGGACCTGGTTCCTTCAGCTGGTTCTTCTCAGCTCTGCTGGTAAATAGCTACTTGACCTTGGGAAAGCCATAGAACCTTAGTCTTGCCTTACCAATAAATATTCCTTATAGTCGTTTCTATTTCTAAAGTTATCTCATACTCACTTTTTATTCTCTATCTCTCAATATTTTTGTGAATTTTTGAATACAGATTCCATAGTAATTACTAATTTAGTATATTGTAAGAAATATATCTATATATCTATATATCTATATATATATATATAGATATATATATAATTATATCTCAGCAAGGGAAGATGTAATAGCAACAAAAGCAAGCTGGAAATGTACCTCATGAAAACTGTAAGAACTTTAATTCTGCTAAAGAATTTGGGTGCTTATTGAACCCTCTTGGAAACACAGTTTGGGGTAAGTTGAGATTTAGTGCCTAGCATGGGGAGAAATACCATGGAAATAACCATTCCTAAGTTACTTAGTTGAAACAGGAAATAAGAGAGTCCCCTGGCAGTAAGACAAACATGATGCCCTTTCCAAATCTTAAGAATTTTGATTAGGACTAGTTTTATCAAAGAATGTTCTTGCTGATTTCTTGTACATCTTCTTCCATCCCTTAAACCCATCAGGTAAAACTGTTTCATGTTCACTGGAGCTAAAGCCCCTTGGGAGCCTTTCACTAAAGGTAGATTAGAATTCATTTTAAAACAAAAAGACTAAATGATGAATGGGTGTGCATTGGGATAAAGTGATTTGGGGAGTTTTTTGTTTTGTTTTCTGGAAGATAACAGAATTGTTGGGAGACACTTGTAACAGAAATGTAAATACCATGTTAACTATCTGTTCCCACTTTTTTCCTCTGTGAAAAAAGGGAAAGGAGAGGGCTTAAAGTGAATTATAAGGCCATGAAGTTAGAGGTAATTACAGGAATAATTCCCTCTCTGAATAGGTTTTAATAGCCCAGAACTTGTTGCCCTACAAGGTTTAGAACATATAATTCTATAGATTTTCCTAGAAAACAAAAGATTTTTCTCCCCTCTGTTTGCACTCTGTTCTTATCAACCTGCAGCATTCCCGTTTGTACCTCCCTCCCAGGCTAACGGCAGTGCTCTCTCTGTGTCTCCATCCCACTTTGTAGGTACCACTCTTATAATACCTTTAAAATCATATGGTAATTTTGTATGTTTTCTTAGCTACTAGTCTGAACTCCTTGAGGGCAGTTGCCATCCTGTTTATTTTTTATTTTCTCAGTTCCTAAAATAGTGCCTGACAGATAACAGTACTGAAGAAATATTTGTTGAATTGTATTTGTATAAATCAAATAGTTTAAATGCAAGAAACATGTCCAGACTTGATTAACTAACTCTCAGTGAAATAGGCACAGGTTATCTGTGTTCCTGGCTTCTCTGCTCTCCATCAACCTCCGGGTACACCCCCGCCTTTATCCCCACACTTTGGAACAAGTTCTACTTCTTGCTTATTTGGTCACAGGGGAAAGAAATCTGATAAACCTACTCATATTGAGCTGTAATTGACCTTAATATGTTTCCCTTGAGTGACTTAACCACCTCTGTTTATTTGAGCTCTGAGTAATTCTGGGTTAGGCTTTATAACTTTCAGTAAGGAGTTGACCTTGTGGGAGGTTTGAAGGTTATAGTCATATACCTGACCTCTCTAAATTCTAACCATTGAAAATAGATCAAAAAGCCATGTGGATATAAAAGCATTATTAATGAAACCCCAATAGACTCCTAAAGAACAAAGTCCCCAGCTGAAGTGGGATTAGAGAACATCTTAAACAGGAAGCTGAAGTTAGTGCCTCATATTTCCCAGATATCAGTGCAGCAACCACTTATAGGAAAAATTTGAGCTACAAAATTGACTCTGAATGTATTTCCTCCCATGATGCCACCAAAATGTCACTGGAAAAAGTCACCAATGGCCTCCTAATTATCAAATCCAATAGGTATTTCTTTGCCTTTATTTTAATTTATTTCCTGTTGTTATTTGGCTCTGTTGAATATTCCCTTCTTGGATTTTTCTCTACCTGGGCTTCCAGGATAATACCCTTCCTTGATTTCCTTTTCTCTTACCAACCATTCTTTCATGGGCTCTTCTTTCTTTGTTTACCCCTAAGAGTTGGTGTTTCTCAGGGTTCTATGAAAAGCCATCTTCTCTTCTTACTCTATGCATAATCCATCAGCAGTTTCATCCACTCCCATAGTGTCTACTCCTGTCTATATGCCATCAGGAAATCTACATCACTAATTCAAAGCACTATTTATATTCCAGATCAATATATTCTTTCTTTTTTTTTATTCCATAAATATTTTTTGACAAATTGCTCTGTGATAGCAAATAGTGGGAATACAAAGATAAGAGTCTCTGCCTTTAAGAAAGACTAGTAGCAGAGGCAGCCATGTAAACAGAGTACAGTGGTAATATCCAAAAGAATATATGGGAAGCATTGAACAAACAAACTCAAATCAAACAAGGAGATATAGAGAAAGACCTTAGAAAGAGCATGTGCTTTAATGACACAAATGCTGATTAACAGTGAGCATGGTTATTGATTCAAGTTTCCTTTCCGTCCTGTTCTTCTCTTTCTCTTGGGTGATGGATGACCTGAGTTCCAAGGAAGGTATTTGTCTGCAGACCTCCTCTTTCCTCACTGAACTCTGGGGGTTTCATTTGGTCTGTATTGTTGTGTTGGCATCCTCTGATATTCATGGTCCTCCCATGACTTCTAGTCTGATAGCCCTCTCAGTATGTGTGGACCTTCCACAAAGGGCTCTGAAATCTCTCAGCTGGTCTCCCTACCTCTTGCTGGGGTAATTCAAATCCTTTAACCAGACCTCAGATCCATCTGCATAGACACTATCTCACAGATGGCATGATAAAGTGGGAATTTTCTGATATGCACAGGCTTCCCAGGCTCTACCAACTTATCTTTTGTCATGTAATTCTGAAAGATTTCAGCCTTGGATGGGTGACAGAGAAAAGGCATCCTATATTCATGTCTAGCTTCTCTCCTCTCTTCTGCCTGTCTCTCTCTAAGCCCCACCCTTTATCCCAAGAAAGGTGTTGATTTCTTCTTTCTGTCCTTTTTCATCAAGTCTGTAGCTTTCCCTACTATAATATTCTTGATGTAACTTATACATTTTAAGTCTTCCAGACTCTACTGCAACTTACAAATATATATTTTTTCCTCTCAAAAGGCCCAGCTCTTGTGAATCAAAAGCTCTTTGGCTTTCAAACTGTTGACTCTAATTTCAAGGACCTATTTTGGAACTCAAAGCCAAAAATTGCACTTTTTGTTCCTGATGTTGCCTTTGTCTCCTCCCTTCCCTAAAGCACAAAACTTCAATCTTCTTTAGTTTATTGTTAGAAAGACCAAATTTTTTTTAATTAAGTAAGAAAAGGAAAAATGCAGTGGATTTCATAATATTATTTTGCTACACAAGTGGCCCATATCAACTTTCCATATTTAATTATATGCCCTTCCATTTATAAATTGTCTTCTAACTTCTTGACTCAGTATTAAATTTTTTTATTTAGGGCAGAGAATAAGGCAGAAAAGTCTTTTGTCTTCCTCAGAGCACCTGGGTTTATTCATTCATTCATTCATTAAGCAAACATGTATTGAATACCAAGAGCTGTTGACAAAAAGGTGAATGACAGTCCCTGTCCTTCAAGAGTTCATGAGTTAATAAAAATCACTGTTAAGTAGTAAAAGGAAAGTGGAAAGTAAACCAAGATGACTCAGAGGAGAAGAATATAAATCAGAATGAGGATCCAAAATAGCTTCCTAGGGGAGGTGACACTTGAGCTGAGTTTTAAAGGTTCAATGAGTTCAACATGTCAAGGAGAGTTTTATTCCATCCATAGGGATCCACATGTATCAATAAATGGGAGCATAGTTGGGAATTACATCTATTTAATTGTGCCTAGAAAAAGTAAAGAGTCTTTGGTGATCAGAGAAGAGAGATTAGTATTCAATAAACAGTTCAAGAAGGACCTTTTATGCTTAATAGGAATTTGAATTTAACTTTGAAAACTGTGAAGAATTATAAAGAACTTAACTTTGAAAACTATGAAGAAAATTATTTCTATAAAGATATAAAAGGATTTAAGGATTTTTAAGGAAATCCTTAAAAAGGATTTTAGAAAGGTCACTCTGGCCACAGTGTCAAAAATGTAGAGAATGAATTACATTTTTAGGTGGATCTCAAATTAGGACAAAAGTTATAAGATTACTGCAAAATTTAGATGAGTGGTAAGAACCTGAGTACAGATGATGAAATACAGAGGGGAGGATTTGGAAGATGTATAGCAGGTCTAATCTTCAGGCCTTGGAATTGGGAGTTGAGGAAAGGGAGGATGATGCTGAAGTTTCTAGTCACTCAGTGATTATGAAAATAGCAGTTTTAATCTCTGAATTAGGGAAGGGCAAATTTGAGGGGAAATATCAAGTTCAAATTTGGCTGTCTTAAATTTGACACACCTGAGGGACATGAAGTAGAGGTGTCTAGCGGAGAGCTTCACCTTAGGATCTGTGACTCAGTGGAACTGGAAGCATTGATGTGATTGTTAGAGGCATGAGTGTGGGCAAGGTGATCCATCAGGAGGAATGTGAAAACATGGAGAAACAGAAGGCGAAGAAGAAAATCCTGTGGAACATGGTGCAGGCCAAGGAAGAGGAACCCTCAGAGACCAGTAAAAAGGAACTAGTGGGAGGAGAGGAGAGCCAGCGGAGACAGGCACAGAATCCAAGAGATAAAAGAGATAAGAAGGAGGGCTAAGTCAGCAGGTGCTTATGATGTGGCTCCTGTAAATTAAGGATGGAAAAGTAATGAGGGAACAAGTGGAAAGTATGAACACAGAACTCTGTGGCTTAAGGAAAGAATAAGTACTGAGTTCTGCTTTTTCTAGAAGATTAACAAGAAGGAAGAGTCAGGGTGATGTACCAATGGGGGGGGGGGTTCGTTTTAAACCAGATTCTGAGGTGTTAAAACCAAGTTTTGATCAGGTAAATGTCCAATTATGACATGTAATATAAGGAAACTCATTTTAGTAAGGCATATATACAGACACCCTTCCTAAATGAATAATGTTTTTGTATAATATATGCAAAAGGTACTTAAGAGAGAAATGTCCTGGAGCAGTAAACTGTTTGTTTTCTCTGGACATCCTTTAAAAAAAAAAACCAAACAACTAAACAACAACAAAATCCTCCATAAAATTGTATTAACCTACATGTTAAAAGAATTATATCCCCTCCTCGGTTTTATATCATATGACTGAGGACCAGGAGGATCTCTGCAGAAGGGCTTCTGAACAGTTAACAAACTCCAAAGAAATGTTTCCAGGCTCTTGTCATATTATGTGAGCTTGTCATTCCTGTGGCAGAGAAGCTTTTGCGAGGGTATCACCGTAGGGTATAGTAACCCTGCCGCCTCTGCCTCAAAGGAGCTATTTTCTTCCCTGCACACAAAAAGTTCGAGTTGGCTGCGTGGGTAAGTGAGAGCATCACAGCCGGGAGCTGTCCTACTGAGGAACCCCATTAAGACCTGTCAAGGTTTGCCATTTCCTTTCTATGTTTATTAGTCATGGAATAAACACAGTAACATTTGAATACAGCCGTTGCATCTCTAGCCCATCTTAGATGTTTGTTTGATTGTATTTACTTAGAAAATGACTTCTTCTCCATGAAACATATACCCCTTGAATTACTTCACATACTTGGAAATGCACCCCTCACTGCTGTGCCTGCCAAGCAGGCTGTGACTGAACAGAGCACACCTATGCTTGACAGTGGAAATAGAATTGATTCCAAATATTCCAAATCATGGAATACCAGGCATTCCAGAGTTAGCATTTCTTTACCTTCTCCATACAGAGAGGATAGCACTGAATGCTGCAAATATGCTGGGAGACTTTTAAGACCCATAAGCAATTTGCCTTTCAGTATCTACTTTTTTTTTAATTTTGAGAAAATGCCCACTTCCCAGCACTCCACTCCCCCTTAATCACCATGATCAGCATAGCAGGATTTCAGTGAATCACCATCAACTTTTATATAAGTAGGTGGGAAGGAAGAGCTCACTCTAAATTAGTGCTGCCTAGATAGGAATTTGGAAGGTTTCAAAGGGAAAATTCAAATGAATTTTCTGGGAAAGAAATTGTTCAGTCTGAGGGTTTGTAAATTGTCATAGGTTCCCAAAAGTACATTACTAAGCATGAAAAAGAAGAATTTTTCCTTGATTTGTCAATTCATAAGTCATCATGATATAACTCATTTGATCCAAAGGAAAAATAACACTGAAGTATTCATATTTGTATTATTTATACCACATGCTTGTTTATAAAAAGAAAAAGTGATTTTCCTTCTCTTAACTCAAAATTCCGTAAAAGAGGTTATTTATGCTAATTTACAATTTAAAGAATTTTCATCCTTAGATCATGTATACTGATGATTCCCTACCGAGCTTCCACCCCTCCTTCCTTCTTCCAAACAACCTGAATTTGTTCAGGTATCCACCCCTCCCCCAAGCAGCCCAGGAGACTGAAGGGAAGCTAAACACATCCCAAGGTCCAGAGACAGTCTTGAATTTCTAAGCTAGGCAGGATCAGATTCTCCTGTAATGACTGTAATAAGTCTAGTTAGCTGGTCATGTGACCTAGTTTCAGACCACAGGAAGGATTTTTATTGCATAGTTGGGGCAGGGGTTTTCTTTCTCATGCGAGACATGAATAAGGAAGTATGTAGTTCTCATTGCTAGGAGCACATATCTAAGGAGGAGGAGAGGAACCAGCCTTAGGAACAAGTCAACACCAGATTATAGAGGAGACAAATAAAAGGAATTTAGCCCAGGGGGATATGGTATGGCTAGTGAATTAGCCAAACATGAAATCTTTTCTCCTTGTGGGCTTGCATTATGTGAGATAATTTCCTTATTATTTAAGTCAAAGTGAATGGGGCTTTTCTTTCTTTGCATCTTGAATAATACTATTATGATTAACATTTTATATTCATGTCTGGGCAGACCCTGCAAATAATTGAAATCCAAGTCGGTCTATGTACTTTGATTGGAAGAGTATCAGCCACAGATTGTCTCTCCTACCAATCTAACACCAGACCTGCAATCCTGGCCCTTAATGACTGCTTTAAGCTAAAGCACTGTGTATCCATGGAGGTGTTTGTTAGGATGCCAACAGGACTGACATCTTAAACTGGGTAGTCAAATGGAATCAAAGTTTTATCAGAAAGTAGGGTGTGGGAGTAAGAATTGGGAAGACTTCCAACAGTGTCCAACACAGTCTGTTATTCTGGGATCTGGAAGCTGTTATGTTGGGTAAACTTTGAATTGGATTTCCCCCTAAGACATAAACCTTGGATACAATAATTGCAGCAATTCTTATTATAATATCTTGATTCTAAATAAATTATTTCAAATTGTAAATTTTTCTAGTTTTGAGTAACATTGTTGATACAAAAATTAGCCCCATCAATTATGAGGCTTTAAACACAATCTTTTATTGATGTCCTTTCTACATGCAGATGTTAATGAAAGGCTGGTATAGCTGGAGGACTGAGAGGCAGGTAGGCAAAAAGATGACTGTGCCTGTCTTTTCTCTTCAGGCCAATTGATGCTTCTTTGTACACTCACAGATTGAAAGCCAATAGTCTTATCAGTTTCCCACAAACAAATTTTCCTTGTTACAAAAAATAAAGCTCAAATGCATTAGTTTTATAGTTAGTATTTTCTCAGGCAGGGCCTAACATGCACTTTTCACTCCTGTTCGTGAAGTCGTTTAGTGTTGTAAATTATACATTAGCCTCCAACTGCTGTAAGCATCACCTCTATTATTTGTGTTCTTCATCAATAAATTATGCCATTTCAATAAGATGCAAATTTCTATCAACAATTTTGGTCTTGAAATTACAAACCTCAAGCTTGTATAAATAATATATGGAAATGGAGATGGTATCTGCAAACTGATTTTATTATTGGACACTTAATGATAATGAAATATAATATTGTCTTAAGTGAGTTCTTTCTAAAACATCTAGAAATGGGTCCCAAGCTGTCCTGCATAGCTCTCTTGATATAAAGTTATTTAGGTATGGGGTAAATGATAGAATTCTGA
This sequence comes from Mesoplodon bidens, assembly GCF_964165515.1. Classification (NCBI taxonomy): domain Eukaryota; kingdom Metazoa; phylum Chordata; class Mammalia; order Artiodactyla; family Ziphiidae; genus Mesoplodon; species Mesoplodon bidens. Next base: position 39,243,985 of record NC_138176.1, read on the forward strand.
GGGACAAAGACCAACCTGAAGCCCAAAGGATAGTTTTAAAGAAGTAACTCTTAAAAAGCACTTAGTTTGCCTGCATTAGGGATTTGTGAATGCATAAAATGGTTTGTAGCCTGGCAGCATTTCTCACAAGCAAACTGAAGATTACTTTGGTGCCAGTATCCATATTAGATGATAGAAGCTTTAATTGATAAAGAAATTGTGAGTGGCTTTGTCGACCTTGATGGAAATAAAATATAAAACCTTTTTACTCTGTGGAATTGCTATAGGACAGAGGCCTGAAATTTTTGTTCTAATTCAGAACCATCCTGGGAGACCCATCTGGTCCAAGGTTATCTCTGATCCAAAGAATCCACAGGATGTTTTGGTGGGCAGGGAATGAGAAGCCATAGGATGAGTCTAATGTTGGCCTTCTGTGTGGCCTCTGACAGACGTGGGGCCTCCATCTGGCCCCTGGTACCATCAGACTTTTGAGCCCAGAATGAACCTACAACATCAGCCCCATAGATGCTCCTCCCTAAACATCAGGGGAGGAATTCCTCTTTATATTCCCATTTCCCTTTCCTTCTTATCCTCACACCTTACTTCCTACATTCCCTCACCTAAACTATCTAATGGGTGTCATCACCTTGCCCCAGGATCCTGGCATCCTATTTCTTGGCTCCTTTCTGCCTCTATCTTCTTTTCAATGTCATCAGCTCTTAGGGTGTTATATCTAGGACCTTGCAGAGAAATCAACAATTGAGATCTCATTTTAGTGATAAAATAATGTAATAACAGTGGTAAAATTAGTAATTAAGAATTATGTAGTATGGTTATAACAGCTATAATAATAGTTATAAAGTAGCTCTTTATTGTAACCTTCCTATGTGGTAGCCACTGAACTAAGCAATCTTACATGGTTTCTCTTGTTTAATCCTCTAATAGGAGCCACTATTATTATTCCTACTCTGTACCTTTTTATTCATTTCCTTTTGCACTGAAACTGTGTCCCTTTTGCTTTCCAGCCATCTACAGAGACATGTTTTATGTTTTCTGGAAATTTTTAATTCCACATTCTTTAATTATTTCATTTTTATAACAGTCTCTTCTTGTATTATGGTGCTGTTATCCTCTAGATTCTCTCTTAGAATGTTATGTTTATTTAAGTATTGAAGTATTCTGCTGGTTCTATTAATTCTGTTTCCTTATGTACTTTTTGGGGGTATAATTTGTTGACCTTTGTTCATATTTTTCATGTTGCTTTTGGTTTACCCCAAGTATTTACTAATTTGTTTCTTATTTGTGTTGACACTTTGTGTTTGAAAATCTTTTGGGGGAGGGTTGAGGGAAGAAGATACAGGTTCTAATTACAGGTGCTCTTGAATGAAGGGGAAAGGAGAAATATATGCTCATTGTAGTGTGCTGGGAACTTTCTTTCTGGGCTTGGGGTTGCCTTGCCCCTCTTAGAGGTCTCTGGTTATCTTTGGTCGTGCCTGTCTTCCAAGTCACAGGGCCCTTTCTCACTGTTTCAGCAAATGGAGGATTTGAAGTGGGGAAGTAACAAGATGGCTGATCAGAAGTTAGTTTGCAAATTACTCAGACATGCCTCTGCTACATGTATCTCTCCCTAAGCACAGAGCACATTTTTAAACTGCTCTCATCTTCACAGGGTGCGCTCCACATATTTTGGGGCATAGTTTCCTCCAATCTTAGTCTCTGATTTCTAACTTTCAGGAATGCTTGAAAATCTCTAGCTTTTTGGTAGCACAAGTCCTTATTTTCCAATGCTGCATGGTTTTATAATTCTTTTTAAAAATACCTTTTCTGTCATTTCATAGGATTTTGTATAGGAGACAGTAGGATTCCTGGATTCTATCTACCATTTTGAACCAATATTTACTCCCACTTCACAGATGAAATAACTATAATTAGCTTAAAGAATGCAGATAAAAATCTGAGATCCTATCTATTCTGATCAAGTCCTCTGATGCCAGAGCCTGTGTTCCCAACCAATATGTACTCTGATTTTCATTATAGGCTTTCCAGTTTATGTATAATCACATTCAATAGTTCATTTAGTTCACACATTATAGCCTGTAAGGTTTTATGACTATTGTCTCCAGTTGATTGATGAGGGACCCGACTCAGAAATGTTAAGTGCCTAGCCCAGGAACTTACAGCTAATAGTGGCGTGTAGCAAATATTTCTACATGTGCAGCAAGTAATGTTTGGTACATAATAAGAAATCAGGATAAAAGAAAAGCTTTATTCCCCTGCACTCCAAGACCTCACAGAATAGAACCTGAAGTAGAACCCAGCTTTCCTAATTCTCAACCTTTCTGGGTACCTTTATACTAAGCCTCACTACCTCAATTTCCTTGGTCCTGTTATTAGCCCTTTTTCAAATTCATCTTGTTAATACACACACACACACACACACACACACATACCCTTACTCTATTGGAGATTACAAATGGCAAGACCTGGCTTGTTTTTGATATGACTACATCCAATAATGCATTGATGTTTTATGCAAATATACATCAAAGAACTAGCCCTTAGGTTTGCAAAAGATTTCCAATATGGGCTCAAAGCTCCAAAAGTTTTGCATCTTCGTTTTAAGGTAGTTCTGCAATGTACTTGGAAATAAAAGAGAGAGAACTAGTTGTATCAAAGAGAAAACACTGACAAATCAGAAGTTTACTGAAGAGTCTAATCAACTGAGGGGTCTAGTAGACCATGCTGATTTTTAATAGTGCTAGTAGACACTTCAAATAACACAAACCACATTGCACTGAGGACTTCTAAGAGACTGTTATTGTCAACTGGAGAAAAAATGGAGAGCCTTTAATGAAACAATTGTAAGCACACTGTATTACATTATTTTGATTTGGGTATTGTTACCTAGATCATTGTACTCTGGGTAGGAGAGTATGAAAGCAGAAAGCATTAGGTATCAACAATGAGTGGCATCACTGAAGTGAAATTCCATTGCCTCTGCATAAAGAAGTTAGATCTAAGTCCACTCTTACCCCTTCATTAGCTCATTAGCTATTGTTGTTAACAATACTAGTAATAACAACAACTATCATATGTTCACAGGGCTATTGAGATGAATATCTGGGCTCCAAGAAGGGAATTTTATCTTATTTATTACATCCCTACTGCCTTACTTCTGTTTTTGCTTTAATGTAAAACAAAGGAAGCAAATAATAGAAACAATACTTTACATTTGCTATTGCTTAATTAATCATAGCTGTCTATAAAATTTCCTCTTTTAATGCTCATCAAAACATTGTAAAGTAAATATTATGATTTTTAGATTATAGCTAAAGTATGATATTTAGTTATTAAAGTAAAGAAACATTCTGAGAATTAAGTGACATCCTGTGTAACACAAACACAGATTAAGTGTGATGAAAGGAAAACTCATACTCCAGTTATCTGTTTCTGAATCTGCATGCTTATGCCACACTGCCTTGCTTCTCCAGCAATACTCAGAAGAGCAAGTCTGGACCACTGAGGTTTTCTAATACTAGTTTTCATCCCTCAGATGAAGATGTTCACCTTATAAATATATGGGTCTCAGGATTCACTAACACCACAGGCCTCTTGGAATTTCTCTGTTCTGCCCCCAACTCAACTCATCACACCTATCTGTATGTTCAGCAGAAAATCACAAAGATATGTAAAATTGAATCTAGTGTTTCTCCTTATTTTACTGAAATAACAATTTGCTTTCTGTGACTACTAGATTAACATAACTTTTTAGTTCATTGTTTTCAGTGTCAGGTATTAATGTTTTGCTTGGGTAAACACAATTTCTGATATTCAGAACTTATCAAGAAATTCAGCATGGCATCACTAAGAGCTATATATTATTTAAAAAGAAGAATTTTCAGCTGGTTCCAAAATCTCACTTCAGCTCTGTACTGGCTATGATGAATTTGGCTTAAAAGCAGTAAAGTGTGTTCTGGCATTTTGGCTCCATTTAAAAGATTATAAATTGCAGACATTCATTTTAGTGTGATCTTTTCAGCCCATTCATTTCAGTACCTCTTCAAAAATTGAAGACAAGACACATACCACAGACTTTTTAAAGGGGGTCAGATTTATATGCTCCTTGGTATTTGAATTGAAAACTTTTGACTTTAAAAAGTGCTTTACAATCTCTAAAATAACAAAACCAAGAGTTATAGCCCATAATCCAACAAAAGAAATGAAACAGGAATCATAAAAAAAAAATTCATTTAATCCAGAAGAAAAGAGAGAAAATAGAACAAAGAACAAATGAGAAAAACAGAAAACAAATAGCAGGTGAAAGACCTAAATCAAACCATATCAATCATGACATTAAATGTAAACTGTTTAAATACCCGAATTAAAAGCAGAGATTGTTATATTGAATTAAAAAAATCAAGACACAACTATATGCTGCCAAAAAGAAACACACTTCAAATATAATGACATATATATATTAAAAGTAAAAAGGATAAAAAATATATACCATGCTAACACTAATCAAAAAAAAGCTGAATGGCTATATTAACATTAGATTTCAGAGCAAAAAATATTAATAGGGTAAAGAAGGTTATTTCATAATGATAAAGGAGCCAATTCAAGAGGACAAAAGAGTCCTAAATGCACATATACCTAATGAGTTCCTAAATACATAGGGGAAAAAAAAAACTTGGTAGAACTACAAGGAGAAATGGTGATCTCCACAATAATTATCAGAGATATCAATGCCCCTTTGTCAATAATTTATGGAACAGAGAGACAAAAAATCATCAGTGATGTAGTACACTTGAATAATACTTATCAATCAACTTTACTTGACTTATAGAACACTCCAGTGAACAACAGCAAAATACATTCTTTTCACATGCACATGGAAAATTTACTGAGATAGACCCCATTCTGGGCCATTAAAATATTTTCAGTAAATTTAAAAGGATTCAAGTAATCCAAAGTGTATTCTCTGACTACAGTGGAATTAAATTAGAAATGAATAACAGAAATATCTCTGAAAATTTTCCAGATATTTGGAAACTACATAACACAATTCTGAATAGCCCATGGATCAAGGGAAAAATGAAATGGGAAATTATAAAGTATTTTGAACTGAATTAAAAAATACAACATATCAGAATGTGTGAAATACTATTAAAACAGTGTTTAGGAGGAAATTTATAGCACTAAATGCCTAAATTGGTAAAGAAGAAGGTCTAAAATTAGTGACCTCAGCTTCTACTATAAGAGGCTAGAAAACAAAGAACAAATAAAGCCAAAGTTAGCAGAAGAAAGGAAATAATAAAGATCAAAGTGGAAATTAATGAAATAGGAAACAAAAGCAATAGAGAAATCAATGAAACCAAAAGTTGATTCATTGAGAAGATGAAATAAAATTAATAAACCTTTAGCCAGACTGATCATGAAAATAAGAAAGACACAATTTACCAATATCAGTAATTAGAGTGGTAACATCAGTACAGATTTTACAGATATTAAATGGATAATAAAGAGGTATTAACAGCTTATGCCTGTAAATATGACAACTTAGATGAAATGGACAAATTTCTTGAAAGAAACAAACTACCAAAGCTCACTCAAAAAGAAATAGAAAACCTGAATAGCCCTAGATCTACTAAAAAAATTGAATTTACAGTTTAAAACCTTCTCATAAAGAAAACTCCAGGCTCAGATAGTTTCACTGAGGAAATTCTACCAAACAATAAGAAATAAATAGCAATCCTACATAATTCTTCCAGAAAATTGAAGTTGAGGAAATAGTTTCCAACTCATTCTATGAGACCAGTATTATTACCCCAATGCCAAAACCACACAAAGACACTGAAAGAAAACTACAGACCAATATTCCTATGAACATAGAAACAAAAATTCTAAACAAAATTATAGCAAATGGAATCCAACTTTGTAAAAAAAAAAGGATCATGTCCAAATGGGCATTATCTCCCGAATGCAGGGTTGGTTTAACTTGCAAAAAAATCAATGTAATTCACTATGTTAAGAAACTTTTAAAAATCTATGATCATCTCAATAGGTGCAAAGAAAGCATTTAACAAAATTCAATATCCATTCTTGATTAAAAACTCTTAGCTAACAAGGAATAGAAGATAACTTCCTAAATCTGATGATGGTATCTATGAAAAACCTACAGCCAATATCATACTTCATAATAAAAGACCAAATGACTGTTGTCATCACTTTTATTCATCATTGTTATACTCAGGGTTTAGCCACTGCAATTAAGCAAGAAAAAGAAATATGAAGTATCTAGATTGGAAGGAAGTATCTAGATTTAAAGGAAGGTATAAAACTGTCTTTATTCACAGATCATATAAGCATCTAGATAGAAAATCCAAAATCTACAAAAACAGAGAGTGAGTTTATTAGCAAGATTGCAGACTCTAAGATCAATATGCAAAAATTAATTGTATTTTTATATACTGACAACAAGCAATCAAATTTTTAAAAAATTAAATAATACATATACAGTAACATTAAAAATAAAAAAGAAAACACTTTGGAATATATCTGATAAATGATATGCAAGACCCATACACTGAAAACTATAAAGCATTGCTGACAGACATAAAGACCGAAGTAAATAAAGAGATACACCTTTTTCATTGATTGGAAGACTTGGTACTTTCCCCACATTGATCTGTAGGTTTAACGTAATCCCAATCAAATTCCCTGTGCGATTTTTGGTGGAAATTGACAAACCGATTCTAAAATTCATGTGTAAATGCAAAGGACCTAGGATAATGAAAACGACTTGGAAAAAGAATGAAGTTGAAGAGCTAACATTACCTGATTTCAAGAATATCATAAAACTGCAGTAATCAAAACAGAGTGACATTGGCATGAAAATAGAAAGCTTGTCAATGGAACTGAATAGAAATAGTTCCACACATATAGACAATTGATTTTTTTTCACACACACACACACTGTATTTTATTTTTACAAGAGATAAATAAACTGACACCAAGCATTGTAAATGGATGACCACAACAAAAGCAACAATGATTGAAATTACCAAACATGAAACACACTCATACTATGATAGACAATTGACATTTGACAAGGATTCAAAAACACTTCAGTGGAGAAAAGATAATCTTTTCAACAAGTAGTGCTGGATCAGTTGGATGGCTATACACTAAAAAGAAAAGAAAAGAAGAACTCTGATCTATATCTCAAAACGTATAAAAGATTCACTCAAAGTGGATTATAGACCTACATATAAAACCTAAAATTATAAAAAAATTTTCAAGGAAAATATTTGTGGCTTGAAATTAGGCCAAGATTTCTTAGATATAACACCAAAAGCATAATCCAGAAAAGAACAAATTAGTGAATGGGACTTGAGCTCAGCAAATGACTCTAACCACCCTTGTCCTTCTTAGCCCTGGAAGACAGATCAACTTGAACTCAAGGTTCATTCAACATTCTTGTTTAGGAAACTGAAATTGACTTACATTGCCTAGGAATCCTTTTTCTTTTTTAACTTTTAAATATAACAGCAATGCCTAACTTTTGAATAACATTGTTAAAGTTACAGATGGACTTTCTATATATCATCTTAATTATACAGCAACTTTTATAAGGAGGATAATCTTATTATGCCCACCTTACACATGACTAAACTGAGGCTCAGAGAGATTCAGTTACTTACCCAAGGTTACATTGTTAGAAAGTGGTAGGGCCAGACTCTAACACAAGTTCCCTGATCTTGGAGTCTGGTTGTTTTTCTACTGTCTCACTTTGCCTCTCTATACAGAATGGTGAATTGGTCCCTGATTTTTAAAACGAAGCCAGTTTTTGCTAGAAGAGAAGATTAATGACAGCATCAACTCTCTCGAGACACCAGGATATTACTTAGTGAACTAGATATCTATCCTTTATCTTTCAAACCTATCATGGCTACCGTCCATGTTTGTAACTATGGCTAACGGGAAAAGATGCATGACCAACTGCCCTTTATATCTTGTATAGAAATAAATTTGCCTTAGCCTTTAATGACACTTTGCCACTCTGTACTCAGGTTGCTGTAAATTAATGCAATTCCCAAAGTGACTACCAAATGCCCATGGTGTAACCTCTTCACCCAGTAGGAGCTGACCCGATATTCCTCTGATGTTGTCTAAATAGATGACTCACTTCAGGGAGCCTCCCTTTGAATTCAGTGCTCTTGGCATTTGCCCCAGTTCTGTAATAGCCACATACCCCAGGGGTAAAGTAATGGATCTCTGACAATCTGGCTGTCCCCTTTATTTCTCTTTCACATTTGTTTACACATCTGTGACTGTCCTCTGAGAATGGCACAAAGTAGAAAGGATAATATCCACCCACTATCCTCTCTAGGGGTCAAAACCACATGAGCAGTCTTATCAGTCTCAGTCAGATTATTCTTCAATTGTGCTTCTAGACACGGGTAAGCCATTTGAAAGCCGAAATAGAGTGTCCTTAACAAGACACTATCTATCGAATTTAGACCAGTATACTTACTGCAAAAGACAATATTTGAGAAATGTAAATGAATAAAAAGTGAGCCTTTCACATTATAGCCCAGCATTTAACATTTGGAAGGGGGGATGCATTTTATAAAGCTATCCAGAGAAATGCAAAATTATATTTTCTTAATAGTAGTAATCCTAGTCCTTTCCCTTGGAAAACAAATTTAGTGTCATACTTGCGTGGCATCCAGAGAAACAGAAATGGAGCAAGAGGTTGGAAAACTATGGGTGGAAGTAAAATACTTTACTTCAAGCGCCTGGTGTACATGTTTTGTCTGACTCGAGCAACAGTTTTTATCCTTTTTGATTTGCATTATTTCTGCCTATAAACCTCTCTATTCTTTCTCTATTGTTGTGGGTGTTTTTAGTCTTTATAACAATGCTGGCAAGAAAAGAGAGTTGGTTTCTCTCTTTCTCCTAGTAGAGGCCAACGTAGTTAAAAAGAGAGAGAGGGAGAGAGAGCACACCAAGGTGTGTCTAAGTTGCCTCTGCCACTTGTTAATTGTTTGACCTGGGCAGGAGGAATTTATTTAACCATGCTGAAGTTCAAGTGTTTCATATATAAAATGAGATCACAATACACATGTCATTGTGAGAACCAAATGAGTTACTGTAAAATGTGTAAAATGACAGACATGTAGGAGACATCCAATATGCATAATTTTTAACTTTCCCCTTAATGAATTTAAGAATATGACTAATTTCTCTCTATTGTATACCTTTGTTCAGGCATGTATCATTATTTGGATCAAACAGTAAATAAATTCTTATTTGGGCATCAGAAATTTAATAGAAATAGTGCAACCTCCAAATCCTGTACTTTTGATGATTATGGTTCTTTGTTTTGGAACTTGAAATAAGATGTGATTTTCAGTTCGGTTTCTGGAACTTATAACTTAAAATGTGTCAGGTAGGTAAAATTTCTTTAAGAGAAAGAATAGTTCATTGATAAATATTTAAATATTAGATATTGGAAAGAGGACCACAATTTTCCACACTTATGGTAGAGGCAGAGGTATGGATTGTCCCAAATTGTTCCCAAATAGTTCTTCTGGTTCTAAAATGCCATAAAGAGCCAGCTACCCTTATCCGCTCAGTGCCATGTCCTAACTCCACTCCAGCACAGGGCTTTTGGCATCCTAACAGATTAGTGGATGAAAGACAAACCCAGCAAATCAACAAGGCCGATAACCTGGACATATAATTAATATGTAGTGTGATGGTAAAGATTAGTCAGACCCACCTGTCTTCCAGTCCTTGCTAACTGTGTAGATTGTGATAAAGATTAAACAAACCTCTTTCTATGTAATAGGAGTCTCTTCAGTTTTCATTGTTGTTGTTGTAAAATGGAGATAATAATGGTACCTGTGTGGAGTACCAGGCACATATAGATGTTCAATCAATATTAAGTACCATTATGAGTTATCTAAAAGAGACCATTCCCTGTTTACATTAATTCTAACTACAGTGTTATAAAATGAGAAAATGTAAAAACAAAACAAAGCAAAAACTATGGGCTGTCACATCGACTTGCTCCACCCATTCTAACTTTCCTTGGGTTTAAATGATCTTTATTTGATATCTTTCTGAAGTCCCTCCCACCTTCCCCTGCACCACCATTACCCCGTGGGAGAAAGCTGTAAGGCATACTGCTTAAGAACACAGCTGAGTTTGAATCCTAGCTCCTCCTCTTATTGACTTTATGCTTGGGGCAACTTTATCTAATCACTAGGCACCTATAAAAAAGGATAATAATACCTGTCTCCTGGAGTTATTGTGATAATTAAGTTAATACATGTAAAACACCTAGAAGAGTGCCAGGAAAGTAATACGTGTTCGATAAGCGCTAACTATGATTAAATGCTAGCAATTAGGAGTAACAGACTGTATTCATTGTTTCTCTTCTGAAAGCATCTGTTTATTCTGGGGTCCTGACTTTCTATTGTGAGGGCTTTTTTCCCCTTGATCTCTTTTTTTTTCCCCAATAATAAAAGAAGGAGGGCGAAGTGTTATCTATATACAACATACCGGCCCCATATGTTGTCAGTACAATTGTACTCTGTTGAAGGTATAATGATGAGTACCTCCCTGGGCTTCCTCATTATTCACATTAGGGTTCATTAAAACAGGGTTTTTGTAAATTATCAAAGGTACTCCAATTTTGACCTGGCTATGACTTTCAACCTGGGTTGTAATTCACATGCATTTCTCTGTATTCCACATTAAACTGTCACCTTCTTGAGGTCAAAGGACCATATCCTAACTTCACTGTATCTACAGCACCTAATGCATACCCAGAAATGTTCAGTAAACTGCCACATAACTGAATGAATGAATGAATGAATGAATGAAGTCACATTCAAAATATAGTATGCTAGCCCTCTGTTCAGCAACAGAGTAAATGTCCAAGTAAGTTTTGGGATAATCCTGGAACTTTTAAATTTTCAGGGAAAGTCTCATGCATTCTATTTTGGGACTTCCCACCTCCCTAGTGTCACCATTCCTGCCATAGTTCATTGTCTGCCACCCCCCCAACATAATTTGTGTTTTCCTGTCTCTGTGCCTTTACTCTCACTGTCCTTTCTTTCTGGAATGCCTTTGTCTCCTTCTCTACTTATCTGAATCTCAACTCACATCTCACGTGAACATTTCCTTCTCTATTCTAAGTGTACGTTGTTTCACCTTCTGACCTACTATAGCAGCTGCTGTCTAAACCAATAGCTGTCACTTAGTATGTACTGTTGCATATTTTTAGTTATCATTTTTCAAGAAAAATACTTAACCAGATTTTAGATCCCTTGAAAGCAATGGCCGTGTCTTCTATACCTAGCACTGCACCTCCTGCTTGGTGCAATAATAAATAAATAATTGCTACTGGGGTGACTTGGTCTATACCATCAGACAGCAATGCAAAATAAAACTAACTCAGCACAATTAAAACATTAATTTGTGAGCAAATAGGGAAATTCGATGTGCTGAAACACATCAGGACAAAGATGTAAGTTGCAGGTAGAATTTCATCTTTATTAGTTCCTTTTGATTCTGTGCTTTCTCTTTATTTGGTTTGATGCATCTTTTTATTTTTGTTTGATTCATGCTTTGGGGCAAGCATAGTGGGGTAAGGATATTTAACTTTAAATCTTGTTGCATGTGCTAACAAATAAAAACTCTACTGCAGAATTGTTTATTTTACAATGAAACATTTCAAAACAAAACATGAGCCAACTAATGCCTCTCTGCCATCTGTTCTGAAGAAGTGTGGGGAAGGTGTAGATGGGGGTGAAGTGTTATATGCACAGTTCCCTCCTCCTCTTCAAACCTGTCAGGAATATAGTGCTAATGACTGTGGCGTGGATATCACCCAGATTTACAGTGTGTGGCAATATATTTGAGCATCCTGATTATCACAATATATGGAGCTACCAAATCCAAAGCAGTGTAAAGAACTGTAAATAAGCAGCATGCTGGAAGGTCATGTAAGTTCTTGTTCATATTTTAAATCCTGGTGAATGAGTCTTCCCCAAACGCAGATGAAAGGAAAAGCATTACCAACCATTGCTCCAAATCTCAGAGCAGCCACAATGATAGCTGATCTGTGTCAAGGACCAAGGTTGTCTTTGACACTGGACACTTCTTCTGCCCCAGTTGCCAAGAGCATCTGGTCCCATGCATTTTCCTTACTCTGCATTCCTGCCTTAAAATTTTTTATATCTATTCATTGGCTGACTATTACCACCTGGGTAATGTGTCAGCATTGCATGGAGCTATATCAGCAGCTTCCTTCACTCATCACCTTATTAACATTGCCTTTGATTGTATATCCACCGAGGAAAGAATAACATCCCATTTGTTTTAGGATCTGACAGAACACTTTAGGACTGGTGTGGGCTGCCTCAAGTCATCAGCTAGGCATAGAGCCATCTCCTTCAATGAACCTCTACCTCGGTTCAGTTTGGCACGCTGCCTTTCTTATGGCCGGCATCTGAGAGACTCACTGTTCATGCGCTTCCATAAAACTGCTTTAATGCCATCTATCCCTTTCTTCTTTCCATTAGTATGAAGCTCTCTTTCTTCCCATTCCTGGATTATTTCCTTTATTCCTATGATGAACTTCCAGTTTTTCTCTGCTTACTCTAGTCAGTCTTCCAGGAGCATCACAGAGAACCGATATTTTGCCCATCCATCTTCTATCTCCATTTTCCATCCATTCATCCATTCATTCATCCTTCCATCAATTTATGTAGATTGACTTGTGTGCCAAGCACGATTATATGTATTGGGTAAACAAGACAAGTTCCAGCACTCATGGACCTTCAGTTCCAATGGAGGGGGTCAGAGAGTAAACAAACAAATAGACAAACACATATGTGCCAGGTGGCAATAAAAGCAATGGAGGGAAATAAAACAGGGTAAAGGAGAATGATGGGTGGTTGCGGCAGGAGGTGGGGTGTTCAGGCAAGGCCTCACATGGCAGATGAGAGAACAGACACAGGAGGGACAGATAACTGGCCTGGGGTCACACATTTAGTGGGTGGTCAAGCCAGATTCAAAACCAGGCCACCTGGCTCAAGAGCCCGGACTCTTTACCAATGTGCCAAGCTGTGCTCTTGATCCTACGCCATCCTATTATGGATAGCTGAGAGTATTTCCAGGGGAAAGTCCATACCTGCTGTAGGCAGCACTGCAATCCCAGCAGGAATTCACATTCAAGAACCCAAGGAATTGAGGAGAATGTGCAATACCAATGCACAGCCCAGTTGACTGAAAACAGACTAAGCAACAAATAAGGTTTAAAAGATAAATACCAAGATTGCCAATACAGTCAGCTCATTCCTCTTATTCAATCAGTAGGCTTTGTGAGCATTTACAAGTCTCAGTTTGAAATTGTTGTATATGACTTAAATCTATTACAATTATCTATTACAATTATAAGCAGTGCTAATTTCAGGAGAGTTTTAAATCCATAACCTCAGGATCACACTCCTTGTTCAATAAGGCAACTCTCTCAGTCAGTGTTCCTTCAGATGTGGCAAATACTAAGTAATTAACCTTAACAAAGTCAGTCTTTGTCCATTTCCACAAAATTAGTTTCTAAAGATGTGTTAAGAGCAGTGGTTGCATCAGTCCCTATTAATAATACTCCTGGGCCCAAATAAATAGAGCATGTCCTCACGGCATAAGAGATCTGGAAAATGCTGACAGGTTGCATGTCAGCTTGTGTGTAGCATAAATGCAAATTCAACGCAAGCATAATCATGCCATCTTTTTACAGCTCAGGGTCATCAACAGTGCTATTAGGGAAAATAGAAATCAGATTTACGTAAAATATTCTGAAAGCATGAAAAAATAAAATATCTTACCTTAAAACAGAACTAGTATTCTGTGATTTTGGATTTATCACCAAGGTTCCTTGCATTTTTAAAAAGTGTCTCCTTTATAAAAGTCTACCTAATTGGAAAAAATGGCCATAACAAAACAAAAAGGAAATCATTCCTTTCTTTGCCTTTTTTATCTTATTTTTGTGGGATTTCTATCAAGCATCTCACTTAAGGAATGCTGAATTATGAAATGGGAACAACTTCAAACCAAAGATCAGCTATATGTCCTGACATTTAGTGACAATTAGTAAACAGAACCCTGATGAAGCTTAAATTAGTTAATGCTCAGAATTTCCAGATATCTGGAAGAAAGTGTAAGGAAGCAGCACACTTCAACAGCAGATGTTCAATTAAAGGAAATCTGGGCCATCAAAAACTCCATTTCCAGGCTTCCCTGGTGGTGTAGTGGTTGAGAGTCCGCTTGCCAATGCAGGGGACACGGGTTGGTGCCCCGGTCTGGGAAGATCCCACATGCCACGTAGCGGCTGGGCCCATGAGCCATGGCCACTGAGCCTGCACGTCCAGAGCCTGTGCTCCGCAATGGGAGAGGCCACAACAGTGAGAGGCCCGCGTACCACAAAAAACAAACAAACAAACAAACAAAAAACTCCATTTCCAAATCCTTGAAAGAAATACTGAAAAGGCCATATATATTTTTAGTGACTTGCTATATGCTGTAGATTTGTTTTGAAACAGTAACCATCTGAAGTAAAATTATATACCTCCTGGAAACTACTTTTTTCTTCTAGGCTTCTAATTCATATGTCCCATCCTTCAACATAAGACAGTTTTAATGGACTTGAGGATATGGGGAGGGGGAAGGGTAAGCTGTGACAAAGCGAAAGAGAGGCATGGACATGTGTACACTACCAAACGTAAGGTAGATAGATAGTGGGAAGCAGCCACAGAGCACAGGGAAATCAGCTCGGTGCTTTGTGACTGCCTGGAGGGGTGGGATGGGGAGGGTGGGAGGGAGGGAGATGCATGAGGAAAGGGATGTGGGAACAGATGTATATGTATGACTGATTCACTTTGTTATAAAGCAGAAACTAATAAAAAAAAACATAAGACAGTTTTAAAATCATGAGTACGTTGAGTAAGGCAAGGTTAGCAGAAAACAAGATTAGATAGCAAGGAATAGTGCATTCTTATTCATCCTATAGGAAGACCACCTTTAATATTTGGAACTATCATTTAATATTTAAGTGACTGTTTCAAATAGAGCAGAAGTTAGTTAAATAAAGGTAGAGCTTTTCCCTCCAGAGCTTTATTCTCATCAAGAGTTAGCTACGTATGAAGGACGGTAGAAGTGTTGGGCTTAGAAAGAGATTACAAAAAAAAAAAATTCTGCCTTTGAGGAACCAAGTCAAGATGAAGCAAAAAGACATGTACATAAAAGATTAATTACAATACAGTGTGACCTTGTGTAACGAACAGTAAACAGAACAATGATGTGTGGGCTTTTGTGAGGTCTTCTTAAAGGAGGAGGAGGGGAAAATGAGGAACATTCTGGGCAGAAGAGTGGCCAGCAGGAAAGGTCAGAGAAAACATGGTTGAGGCAAACTAGTGGACCAGACTGCCTAGAACAGGAAAAATATTGAAACAAAAAGTTATGTCTAGGTTGTATGGAGACTTAACTGACAGGCTAAGAAATTGGAATTTCCTTCTGTAGGCAATAAGGCAGTCATCGGAGATCTTGATTAATCTCATGTGTAATGGGGGCAAAGGAGTATACATATTGTATCAGATACAGTATGGATTAGAAAGGAGGATGATTGGAGGCAGGGGATCTAATTAAGAGGTTCACAACTCCAGATGTGTGTAGACAGCACAGTCTAGGGAGAAGGCAGTGGAACACATGTGGGAAACTTTTTGAAGGTGTGGAGACTTTCTGGAGAGTTTCTGCCTGAGAGACAAGCCTATATTATGAATGACTTATTGTTAAAGCTTACGTAACCAGAAGTCATTTGGATCCTTAATTGTTAATGCTTGCTAGTTTGATTAAAGGCTTTTTTTTTTCTTCCAGAAGTAAATGAAGAGTCGCTTCATTTTGTTCTGAGTAGGTCTTTGCACAGAAAGGACAGAATGCACAAAATCACAAGATATGGGTAAAATATCATCAGCAATATTAATAATGCTTCCTGTCCACCTGAAACTCAGAAAAGGGATTATCCTTAGAGGAAAAGCGAAGTTCAGTTACCTCTCCAGGCTAATAATATTGGCTCTATAAAATAAGTGCCTACTGTATACCAGGCCCTCTTATTAGACATTATCTCATTTAATTCTCCCCAAAGTCCAATTAGATAAGTTTAAACCGCCATTTTACAAATGATGAAATAATGACCAAACGATGATAAAACCACATATCTAGCTAGGGCCACGCCAGGACTTTCCCTGGCTCTAAATCTGATGCTCTTTCCATTAAGTGGCACACATGCAACAGGACAGAATCTCAAGGAAGGGAAAAACACTTCTTCAATTTAGGAAATGGAGAAATTAATCTTTTTTCGAAAGGCATCTGAATGTTTTAATAGGCTTTTCTCCCCCTTCTGATTGCTACATCTTTAAAAAGGCAAAAGAATAAGAAGGAACAGGAGAGAGCAGACAGCAGAAGCAAGAAGAACTACAATTCTGCAGCCTGAGGAACAAAAACCACATTCACAGAAAGATAGATAAAATGAAAAGGCAGAGGACTATGTACCAGATGAAGGAACAAGATAAAACCTCAGAAGAGCAACTAAATGAAGTGGAGATAGGCAACCTTCCAGAAAAAGAATTCAGAATAATGATAGTGAAGATGATGCAGGACCTCAGAAAAAGAATGGAGGCAAAGATCGAGAAGATGCAAGAAATGTTTAACGAAGACCTAGAAGAATTAAAGAACAAACACCTAGAAGAATTAAAGAACATACACAGAGATGAACAATACAATAACTGAAATGAAAAATACACTAGAAGGAATCAGTAGCAGAATAACTGAGACAGAAGAACAGATAAGTGACCTGGAAGACAGAATGGTGAAATTCACTGCCATGGAACAGAATAAAGAAAAAAGAATGAAGAGAAATGAAGACAGCCTAAGAGAACTCTAGGACAACATTAAAGTCAACAGCATTTTCATTACAGGGATCCCAGAAGGAGAAGAGAGAGAGAGAGGCCCTGAGAAAATATTTGAATAGATTATAGTCAAAAACTTCCCTAACATGGGAAAGGAAATAGCCACCCAAGTCCAGGAAGCACAAAGAGTCCCAGGCAGGATAAACCCAAGGAGAAACATGCTGAGACACATAGTAATCAAATTGGCAAAAATTAAAGACAAAGAAAAATTATTGAAAGTAACAAGGGAAAAATGACAAATAACATACAGGGGAACTCCCATAAGGTTAACAGCTGATTTCTCAGCAGAAACTCTACAATCCAGAAGGGAGTGGCATGATATATTTAAAGTGATGAAAGGAAAGAACCTGCAACCAAGATTACTCTATCCAGGAAGGATTTCATTCAGATTTGACGGAGAAATCAAAAGCTTTACAGACAAGCAAAAGCTAGGAGAATTCAGCACCACCAAACCAGCTCTACAGCAAATGCTAAAGGAACTTCTCTAGTGGGAAACACAGGAGAAGAAAAGGACCTACAAAAACAAACCCAAAACAATTAAGAAAATGGTAATAGGAAGATACATAGCAATAATTACCTTAAACATGAATGGATTAAATGCTCCAACCAAAAGACACAGGCTTGCTGAATGGATAGAAAAACAAGACCCATATATATGCTGTCTACAAGAGACCCACTTCAGACCTAGGAACACATACACACTGAAAGTGAGGAGATGGAAAAAGATATTCCATGCAAATGGAAAGCAAAAGAAAGCTGGAGTAGCAATACTCATATCAGATAAAATAGACTTTAACATAAAGAATGTTACAAGAGACAAGGAAGGACAGTACATAATGATCAAGGGATCAATCCAAGAAGATGATATGACAATTATAAATATCTATGCACCCAACACAGGAGGACCTCAATACATAAGGCAACTGCTAACAGCTGTAAAAGAAGAAATCAAAAGTATCACAGTAATAGTGGGGGACTTTAACACCTCACTTACACCAATGGACAGATCATCCAGACAGGAAATTAATAGGGAAAAACAAGCTTTAAATGACACAATAAACCAGCTAGATTTTAATGATATTTATAGGACATTCAATCCAAAAACAGCAGATGACACTTTCTTCTCAAGTGCACATGGAACATTCTCTAGGATAGATCACATCTTGGGTCACAAATCAAGCCTCAGAAAATTTAAGAAAATTGAAATCATATCAAGCATCTTTTCTGACCGCAACGCTATGAGATTAGAAATCAATTAGAGGGGGAAAATGTAAAAAACACAAACACATGGAGGCTAAACAATACATTACTAAATAAGCAAGAGATGACTGAAGAAATCAAAGAGGAAATCAAAAAATACCTAGAGAAAACTGACAACGAAAACACGATGAACCAAAACTTATGGGATGCAGCAAAAGCAGTTCTAAGAGGGAAGTTCATAGCAGTACAAGCCTCAAGAAACAAGAAAAATCTCAAATAAACAATCTAACCTTACCCCTAAAGGAACTAGAGAAAGAAGAAGAAAGAAAATGCAAAGTTAGTAGAAGGAAAGAAATCATAAAGATCAGAGCAGAAATAAATGAAATAGAAACAAAGAAAACAATAGCAAAGATCAATAAAACTAAAAGCTGGTTCTTTGAGAGCTGGTTCTTATCAAACAAAATTGATAAACCTTTAGCCAGACTCATCAAGAGAAAGAGGGAGAGGACTCAAATCAATAAAATTAGAAATGAAAAGGAGAAGTTACAACAGACACCGCAGAAATACAAAACATCTTAAGAGACTACTACAAGCAGCTCTATGCCAATAAAATGGACAACCTGGAAGAAATGGACAAATTCTTAGAAAGGTATAAGCTTCCAAGACTGAACCAGGAAGAAATAGAAAATATGAACAGGCCAATCACAAGTAATGAAATTGAAACTGTGATTAAACATCTTCCAACAAACAGAAGTCCAGGACCAGATGGCATCACAGGTGAATTTTATCAAACATTTAGAGAAGAACTAACACCCATCCCTCTCAAACTCTTCCAAAGAACTGCAGAGGAAGGAACACTCCCAAACAAATTCTATGAGGCCACCATCATCCTGATACCAAAACCAGACAAAGATACTACAAAAAAAGAAAATTACAGACCAATATCACTGATGAATATAGATGTAAAATTCCTCAACAAAATACTAGCAAACAGAATCCATCAACACATTAAAAGGATCATACACCATGATCAAGTGGGATTTATCCGAGGGATGCAAGGATTCTTCAATATACACGAATCAATCAATGTGATACACCATATTAACAAATTGAAGAATAAAATCCATATGATCATCTCAACAGATTCAGAAAAACTTTTGACAAAATTCAACACCATTTATGATAAAAACTCTCCAGAAAGTGTGCATAGAGGGGGAACCTACCTCAACATAATAAAGGCCATATATGACAAACCCACAGCAAACATCATTCTCAGTGGTGAAAAACTGAAAGCATTTCCTCTAAGATGAAGAACAAGACAAGAATGTTCACTCTCGCCACTATTATTCAACATAGTTTTTGAAGTCCTAGCCACGGCAATCAGAGAAGAAAAAGAAATAAAAGGAATACAAATTGGAAAAGAAGAAGTAAAACTGGCACTGTTTGCAGATGACATGATACTACACAGAGAGGATCCTAAAGATGCCACCAGAAAACTTCTAGAGCTAATCAATGAATTTGGTAAAGTTGCAAGATACAAAATTAATGCACAGAAATCTCTTGCATTCCTATATGCTAACAACGAAAGAACAGAAAAAGAAATTATGGACACAATCCCATTCACCATTGCACAAAAAGAATAAAGTATCTAGGAATAAACCTACTTAAGGAGATAAAAGACCTGTACTCAGAAAACTATAAGACACTGATGAAGGAAATCAAAGATGACACAAACAGATGGAGAGATATACCATGTTCTTGGATTGGAAGAATCAATATTGTGAAAATGACTGTACTACCCAAAGCAGTCTACAGATTCAGTGTGATCCCTATCAAATTACCAGTGGCATTTTTTACAGAAATAGAACAAAAAAATCTTAAAATTTGTATGGAGACACAAAAGACCTCAAATAGCCAAAGCAGTATTGAGGGGAAAAAAACGGAGCTGGAGGAATCAGACTCCCTGACTTCAGGCTATACTACAGAGCTACAGTAATCAAGACAATATGGTACTGGCACAAAAACAGAAACATAGATCAATGGAACAGGATAGAAAGCCCAGAGATAAACCCATGCACCTATGGTCAACTAATCTATGACAAAGGAGGCAAGGATATACAATGGAGAAAAGACAGTCTCTTCAATAAGTGGTGCTGGGAAAACTGGACAACTACATGTAAAGGAATGAAATGAGAACACTCCTTAACACCATACACAAAAATAAACTCAAAATGGATTAAAGACCTAAATGTAAGACTGGACACTGTAAAACTCTTAGAGGAAAATATAGGAAGAACACTCTTTGACATAAATCACAGCAAGATCTTTTTTGACCCACCTCCTAGGGTAATGGAAATAAAAACAAAAATAAACAAATGGGACCTAATGAAACTTAAAAGGTTTTGCACTGCAGAGGAAACTACAAACTATACGAAAAGACAACCCTCAGAATGGGAGAAAATATTTGCAAATGAATCCATGAACAAAGGATTAATCTCCAAAATACATAAACAGCTCATGTAGCTCAATATTTAAAAAAAAAACAACCCAATCAAAAAATGGGCAGAAGACCTAAATAGACATTTCTCCAAATAGATATTTCCAAAGAAGATATACAGATGGCCAGGAAGCACATGAAAAGCTCCTCAACATCACCAGTTATTAGAGAAATGCAAATCAAAACTACAATGAGGTATCACCTCACACCGGTTAGAATGGGCATCATCGAAAATCTACTAACAACAAATGCTGGAGAGGGTGTGGAGAAAAGGGTACCCTCTTGCACTGTTGGTGGGAATGTAAATTGATACAGCCACTATGGAGAACAGTATGGAGGTTCCTTAAAAACTAAAAATAGAATTACTGTATGACCCAACAATCCCACTACTGGGCATATACACAGAGAAAACCATAATTCAGAAGGAGTTATGCACCCCAACGTTCATTGCAGCACTATTTACAATAGCCAGGCAATGGAAGCAACCTAAATGCCCATTGACAGACGAATGGATAAAGAAGATGTGGTACATATTTACAATGGAATATTACTCAGCCATAAAAAGGAACGAAACTGGGTCATTTGTAGAGATGTGGATGGTTCTAGAGACTGTCATACAGAGTGAAGTAAGTCAGAAAGAGAAAATCAAATATCGTATATTAACGCATATATGTGGAATCTAGAAAAATGGTACACATGAACTGGTTTGCAAGGCAGAAATAGAGACACAGATGTAGAGGACAATCATATGGACACCAAGGGGGGAAAGTGGTGGTGGGGGGCTTGTAGTGGTGGGATGAATTGGGATTGACATATATACACTAATATGTATAAAGTTGATAACTAATAAGAACCTGCTGTATAAAAAATTAATTAAATTAAATTAAATTAAAAAAATATAAAAAGGAGGAACAGGAATTAAAGCTGGAAAATAAAGACAGTGACTTGGAGAAAAAGAAAGTGTGAGCCCAGTCTTCTTTTCCTCTGTTCCTCTCACCTCTTACCCTCCATGAAGAGGTTAGAGAGAGTTCTGGATGGACAGCGGCATCCTCAGATCCTGAGAAAGTGAGCGGCCCCACCACAGACCGCTTACGTATATCTTCTGGCAGTAGCAATGTGACTGATCTCTCAGGCAGAATTCTTGCATTATGTTCCCTATTTGCCAGTGCCAGTTCTGGGCTTAGAGGTTTTAGAAGCAGCAGTTTGCTTGGAAGGAAGAGCTAGGAGACCTCCTTGAAATTTCATTTGCATATCAAAGGCACTGTATATACTTAGATGGCATGTCTGTGGCTGAGAGGGGGCCGTTAAAGCCCTATTCTGAGCCACATTCACCCTGCAGTAGACTTTAGCAAAAAATCTAAGGAACTGTCAGACTTACAAGGAGTCCTAAGTAATCTCCCTAACCCTGACATTGTTCCTTGAGGTCAACCAGTGTGGTGTTTGAGCAGCTCTGCTTAAGCTGAGACTCAGCCATCAGGGATCAGCAGGAGAGAGTAAGCCCGCCAGCCTCTTAGAGTAAAGTCATTTAGAAAGAGACTGTCATACAGAGTGAAGTAAGTCAGAAATAGAAAAACAAATATCGTATATTAACGCATATATGTGGAATCTGAAAAAATTGGTATAGCCGATCTTATTTACAAAGCAGAAATAGAGACACAGATGCAGAGAACAAAAGTATGGATAAAAAGAGGGAATGGGGGGTGTGGGATGAATTGGGAGATTGGTATTGACATATATACACTATTGATACTATGTATAAAATAGATAACTAGGGCCTCCCTGGTGGCGCAGTGGTTGAGAGTCCGCCTGCCGATGCAGGGGATACGGGTTCGTGCCCCGGTCTGGGAGGATCCCATATGCCGCGGAGCGGCTGGGCCCGTGAGCCATGGCCGCTGGGCCTGCGCATCCGGAGCCTGTGCTCCGCAACGGGAGAAGCCACAACAGTGAGAGGCCCGCGTACCACAAAAAAAAAAAAAAAAAAAAAATAGATAACTAATGAGAACCTACTGTATAGCACAGGGAACTCTACTCAATGCTCTGTGGTGACCTAAATGGGAAGGAAATCCAAAAAAGAGGGGATATATGTATACGTATAGCTGATTCACTTTGCTGTACAGTGGAAACTAACACAAAAGTGTAAAGCAACTATACTCCAAAAAAAATTTTTTTAAGATGAAAAAAATAAATAAAAATAAAAGAAAATTTGTTTTAAGGGGATGTCCATGTGCTTGAGAACACAGACCTTTCCATAAAGGCTCCTTCTCTGGGTCTCATAGATTATCTGCCTCAGTGCATCACTCCTAAAGTTCTCCATTACATTTGTAAAGACTCCTTAGCCCAGGAACATAAACCCAATGTGTAGTTTATGCTTTGGTGTGTATACATATACCTGAGAGCGCTCAGCAAGAGCTAGTAGATGGTGAAGAAACTCAGACATTATGTCCTCCAGGAAACCTTCCTGATTAACCTTCTCTTTCACCCCCACCCAATACCAGATCTGGATTAAGTGCTCCTACTCTGTGACTCTAAGTAGCCATAGCATTTTCTTGTCCACTGAATTGACACTGTAAAAGAATTAACTGAGCCTGAAGCAGACAAGCTTCTTAAAGAGGATGAAGAAGAAAATTTGGAGGATAAGAAACTTGAGGAGGAAAAGGAAGAAGAGAAACCTTCAACATCTACAGAGAAGGAAAAATTCATTCAAGTCATTGGAGTACACGAAAATGTCCATTCCCAACCTCTATTTGGAACAGATGTATTGTCTTCTTGGAGGGAATCAGCTAATGAAGGTACATTGGCCCCAAAGTATCTTGATGCAGTGGGTATAATTGAACGCACGCAGGAAAATTTAATAGAGGTTGAAACCAGAGCCAGACAAGCATTGGAGAAGTTTGATAATGTGAATGAAAAACTTCATTATACCCTTAATAAGAAATAAAGAACTGGAGAAAGAGCTAGAGGAAATATTGATGAAGTATAAAAAGAAGGAGTCTGAAGGAGAAGAAGAAGAAAATGAAGGAGAAAGAAAAGAAGAAAAAGAAGAAGAAGAAATCAGGTCAATAGAAAGAGCCTCAGAATCTCCAAGGAAAGAGGTACAGTGCAAGGAGGGTTCTAAATCCAGAACTCGGACTAAAA
Organism: Mesoplodon bidens; assembly: GCF_964165515.1. Taxonomy (NCBI): domain Eukaryota; kingdom Metazoa; phylum Chordata; class Mammalia; order Artiodactyla; family Ziphiidae; genus Mesoplodon; species Mesoplodon bidens. The sequence goes on from NC_138176.1 coordinate 39,267,835, forward strand.
CCACTTACAGGATGAAACCCTAATAACAACCATAGGACACTGGGCTTCACCATGGCTCCTGTCACTGTACCCACCCCAGGTATCTCTGCACTTTTGAGCTGACATTGTGGCTCAATGAAAGGGACTCCCTTTGCATCAGCTACCAGAAAAGCCATGACAGACAACTCAGGAACATCTTCTTTTTAAAAGTCACAGTGATGGCTGTAGGGAATCAGTGCATTAGCTTATTTTCAAGATTAAAAATAGTTTGTGCAAAGATAAAAAAAAAGAACTAGTAGATGGAGGTTTTTAACAAACTTAATATCCTGGTCACTTGCACTGCTTGTGCAATTCCATGAGAATTCTGCTAATGGAAACAGAATATGGAGAGTGTATGTTTGATTCTTACCTTGAATGAGAGCCTTTTTAACCATTCATTCAGGATATTCCTTAAGACAGATTTTGTAAGCCTTTGGTGAAACAAATACCATCATTTTAGATGGCCAAAGTTGAGGACACACTGCTATTTTCAATAATGTCTTAATGAAATAAGTGCGCACAGACATGGCACAATATGGTGGACTAACAATGCATACTTTCTAAATCCCCCCAAAATAACTATCTCACTTCTTTTTTGGCTGCCCCATGCATCATGTGGAACTTCCCCAACCAGGGATCGAACCCATGCCCCCTGCAGTGGAAACAAGGGGTCTTAACTGCTGGACCACCAGGGAAGCCCTAATATACTTTAAGCTTTGTGCGGTATTATAATGACAGAGCTCAGTGTTAGAGTTGGATTCAGTTCTTAAACGTGCCACACACCAGTTAAGTGACCTGGGAAAAGTCATTTTACCTCTGAACCTTTATGTCCTCAACTGTAAAGCAGGATTAATTATGCCTACCTACCAGGGTTGTTGCAAGAAGAAAATGAAATAACATGTGAAAGCATCTAGCACAGATAGGCATGAAATAAAGGAAATTCTGATGAATCATTAGCTTTATCAAGATAAAAAGGTGGCTACCTATTTCTGCATCTCCAGCAAGGAATTAAAAAAAAACCTCATTGTTTCCATTCTGAATTTACTAGTTGATTGCTGAACCTTAGCTTCATGTTTTATGGATATTTTCATGTATTTTAAAAGTCCATGGATATCCATTTCAGATCACTAACTCCAAAAGGGAAAGTGAGTAATTATATAACACATGAATATAAAACTGTATTCATATCTGCATCTTAAAAAGAATTTGTCTACAGTACATAAAATTATGTGGGCAACAAAAAGCCAAAATCATAAAGATTCCAGAGAAAATGACTTGCTGAGGTCTTAAGCTTGAAATTTCATGAAGTGAAAATGAAGAACATTTTTAATGCACTTTCTTTGTTCCTGTTCTCCAGGGGAGATATTGAAATTATGGCTGAAGTCCTCAGCATTGCCATAATAATGTAGACATTTAAAGGGCTACAATTCATATTTCAGGAGCTGGCCTTCAAGTCATCTCAAGACACAAGAGGATCGTTTTATTCAGTACTGTTGGCACTTTGACCTTTTGGGAAACATGCTGTATTATGTTTCACGCTGTTACACTATTTGTTAATTTGCCTGTCATATTAACATAGTAGACTATTTACAGCTGTTCTAATGTAAAGTTTTACTAATAATAATTCGCCATAAATGTGGACTCTTGTCAGTGAAAAAAATAACTACTTCATTAATCAAAGGCTTTTAAATCTAAATTCCAAGTTAAATATGGTATATTATACCAAGATTTTCTACTTAAAGAAAGCATATAAGAAGAAAGACCAATTTAAAAGGTTTGGGAAATATCTTCTCAAACCACATGTACAAATCCAAGTTTTAAGCTGTTAAACAATACTGCATTCTTTAGACCCTGCTGTTTAAAAGTCTTTGGAAATTTTAAAACACATACAATCGTGATTCAAAAAGTACAGCTTCCCCCAGAAGAATTCAGCAGAAAATAAAAATAACCTAGCTGAACTCCCACTCCCCTCTCCAAACATATCATAAAGCCTAGGAAGGCCAGATTCTCGTCCTATATAATTCCGTGAGAATTCCCACAGGGAAATCTGTGAAAGAATTCAGAAACCTCCCTTGCGGAAATTCTCATAGAACTATATAGGATGAGAATCTGGTTTATAAACAATAAATATAAAATTCTTTAAGATATGATCTTTGCCCTCAACTAAGCCCCAGATGTTAACAGGGTTAAGATAATATTGGGGCTTCAATACACTGCTTCCTGGGTTCCCAAGAATTCATTCGGTCATTCAGCAACTCTACTGTCATAAAGAGACATAAGAATATTTGTAAAATTGCCCCATTGTTTTTTTATCCAGTTTTCAACAAGGTGGGAGCTAGGAGACATAGGACATATCAAATTTAAGCAGAAGGGTAATATGATTATATTTGCCAATGAAGGTTTTCTTATATTACAAAAAATGGCACAGGCTTGTAAAACATTTGAAGAATACAGGTAGAAATAAAGTTACAAAAAGTTATCAAAAAAATTTAATAGACCTTGCCAATTTAACATAATTCTCATGTTCCTCTTCTAAGAGCAAAGAGAAAAAATGAGGTCAGGTTATCAGGTGGCAACTGAATAATTTTGAAACCTTCACCTACTTAGAATTCACTGCAGCATTTTCTCTAAGGAAAAGAGAGTGGGAGTTTTTAATGTGCCTCAACTTATAAGATAGAGTTGCTCTGATGCAAATACAGAAACAAAAATCAAGGTCAGGGTTATGGAAGGGCAGAAATAGGCTTTGTCATGCTAACCATGGTCAGAATACTGAAAGTCCAAGGAGAGGAAGGCAGGAGGAGCCCCACAGGTTAGATTTACAGAAGAGTGCAGAAGTCAGGTCAGCCACAGGATGGGGAAACTTTGAGGACCAGAACTGTTGCCATTGAAACCTTATTAATAGGTCCTTCTCTTCCACCTGTTCTTGATTTTCAGATTAACCAATTCACGTACATTCTTGCCTGGGAACAAGAACAGATGACCTTTATAGAGTGTAATGGGCTAACACTAACTGAGTGCTTACTATGTACCAGATTCTATTCTAAGGTTTGTATGTGTACATCTCATTTAATCCTAATGAAATTACAGCAACTCAGTGAGACAGGACTGCTATTATTCCCATTTTACAGATAGTAAAACTGAAGCTTAGAAAGATCAAGTAACTAGCTCAATCATATAACCAACAAATGTATATGAAGTCAACTTTTATTCTTTAAGTATTTCTGTAGGCACAGAAACCAGTGACACTGTAGTCACCTTATTGATGGAATTGGGGGGAAAGGCCATTCAAAAAAGTACAAATCAACTCAGTCTAATAAATGGCATGGTTGACATTTTGGATATATCATCAATCCAGACAATCCAGTCAAAATTTATCTTTTGAACATAAACACAACCTATGCACTCTTGAATTCCAGTGCTTTCAAATGCCATATACCCTTTCTATGCTCATAATGAGCTCTAGTTATTTCCAGCATGGATTGTTTATTTGGAGAGAGGTGGGAGCTGACATCATTAACAGGCAAAGAGAAATAAATATTTTACCATCTCATAAAACCATCTATTATGGGTTCATTTGCCCCTATGCTCTTGAACTTTCACCCTGATCTTCGGTTGCCTTTCCAACACCATGGAATATCTTTGTTCAAAGTTGGACCTTTTTAACTATGCCCAGAGCATGATCTGCGTAACTGCTCACACATACTTTTTACTGTCTGTGTGCTTTCCATCTGGTACTTTGGTCGGAGGCAGCCTCGAAAACTAGAGATTTGGGGTACTTTTGCAGTCTCCTTTCTATCCATCTCTCCCAGAGTTCTAGCCACCCACAGCCTGATTTTCTGTCTGCCCTTCTCAAAAGCATTCCTCCCTGCCTAAGATCAAACTTCAATGTATTCATTGCACTAGATCTAAGAGGCACAGAAGCAATCTGGTGAGCTAATCACAATCAATTTAAAAGATAAGTTTGGTTAACTAAATGAATCCTTAATGGGCAGGTTGATTAGAGGGGTCATTTCTGAGCAAAGGAGTCTTTTCAATACTTACAACTCCTAACCCCCACCCTATATGTCATTAAAATAAGAGTTAACAAGGACCAAAAAGTTGCTAGTGACTGCATTTGACTAAAACTTGAAAAGAGCCTTTCTGCTTTTTAAATTTTCCTGTTCATACAGTAAGCAAAATACACACATATATTTCAGGATTTCACAGAAGAAGACATCATAGTCAAAGCTGAACCTCTAAAATCAAGTCTCAAATAGTAACCTTAATCTTCTTCAAGAATCTGATGAGGGGTATGTATACGCACACACATGTAGATATAGCATTTTAAGATCCCATGAAGTAAGCAGTTGTAGAGCAAAGAAAAGAAGTGGAAGCTATGCCCTGAACTCGTCTTTAAATAACAACCTCATCATTTCCAGCTTCAGTTTCCTCATATGTAAAATTATGCAATTTGGCTTTCCTTATCTCTTTTTTTAAACTTTTTATTTATACTGGAGTATAGTTGATTAACAGTGTTATGATAGTTTCAGGTATACAGCAAAGTGATTCAGTTATACATATACATGTATCTATTCTTTTTCAAATTCTTTTCCCATTTAGGTTGTTACATAATATTAAGCAGAGTTCCCTGTACTATACAGTAGGTCCTTGTTGGTTGTCCATTCTAAATATAGCAGTGTGTAAAGTCAGACAAAGAGAAATATCATATGATATCACTTATAAGTGGAATCTAAAAAGAAATGGTACAAATGAACTTATAAAACAGAAACAGCCTCACAGACTTAGAGAATGAACTTATGGTTACCAGGGGGGGAAGAGATAATTAGGGAGTTTGGGTAATGTCCCTTCAGCTCTAAGACTTTTTGACCATCTTTTTTCTGATGCTCATGGAACGCTTTTTATTACACTCCTGGAGTGGTAATGATACAGTCTCTCAAGACAAACTTAGATTAACAGAAGACCCAACTGTAAGCCTTCTGTGTAGCTTTCCAAATGGATTCAGAATACTTGCATCATGGTAACCAGACATCAAAAAATAAACTAAGAGAACTAAACTCCTTACAGTTTCTTTAAAGTGGAAGGTGTATATACATAGAATCAGCCTAAATAAGAAAATGACATGTTATTTGTATTAATTTTTGTAGATAGAAAGTATTTTCTATATCTTTAATTTTGGTACAGATGTGACTGTGGAGACTGTTTTCCTTTGTTATGAAATATAAAATGAGAAGATCAAAATAAGGTCAGAATTCTCAGTGGCTGACCTATTAAACTCAAATTATGAGTAGAAGATATTGACATGGGAAAACTTTGTAACTGTCTGCAAAAGGAATAGAAAATAGAATGGGTCAGATCTGACCAGATAAATTGTCTGAAACATATCTGAACATGAGAATTGGAGACAAAGCAAAAGAGTCTGATTTGCCAACCAAAAAAACCACTGAAGCACCGAAAGGAGCTATCTGAAAGAGGAAGGAAGAGGCCCTTAAGGTTAAATGGAAAATATGCCCCCCACCATTTCACCTCAGTGATGCTTAAGAGTTTGGGCCAAGCTCCAAATAGAGCAGTGAACATTTGGTCAGCTACTTGGAAGAAGACCATAAATACAAAGCAGAGATGGTGTAAGATCAGGTTGATGTAAGATCAAGTCAGTGTAACACCATGTAGGTGGAAACCTTTAAACGTGGGCTCATTTTAAAGTGAGGGAAGGGAACACACTGCCGTTCACTGCTGTTTTCACAGTGCCAAAAGCAATGTTGGTACACAGATACTTAGTATTTGTAGAATGAATGAGTGAGTGAATGTCAGGCAATGTTGGGAATGGAGATCTAGTTTGTATGTGAGAAAAAAGGAAAAAACTGCAGGTCAGCAAAAGCTATTACCAGAACTGTAACATAATATCTAGATTAGTGAAGGGGAGTGGAGCAGAAGAAGAAGATCAAGGAAAGAAAAAGACATTTACTGCCAGAGCAGAAGGATTTGGGAGCATGGTATCTGGAAGCATTTGAATGGGAACCAGGCGATCTTTGTCTTCAACCTCTGCCGTGGTACATTATGTGACCTCAGGCGAAGGATCTGGCTTTATATTTTCTTCTTAATAACAGGAGTTGACATTTTCTCCCCGCTTTAAAGGAACCAAAGAGATTCCTCAAACACCATAGCAAATGAATATTCTTCTCTGGGGCTGGACATCATCAACAGATCTGTGTCCAAAACATAGACTTTATTTTACTTTTTAAATTAACTTTATTGGAGTATAGTTGCTTTACAATGTTGTGTTAGTTTCTGCCGTATAGCAAAGTGAATCAGTTATACATATACATATATCCCCTTTTTTGGATTTCCTTCCCATTTAGGTCACCACAAAGCATTGAGTAAAGTTCCCTGTGCTATACAGTAGGTTCTCATTAGTTATCTATTTTATACATAGCAGTGTACGTATGTCAACCCCAATCTTCCAGTTCATCCCACCCCCTTCCCCCGCCCGGTATCCATAACTTTATTCTCTACAGCTGTGTCTGTATTTCTACTTTGCAAATAAGTTCATCTGTACCATTTTTCTAGATTCCACATATAAGCGACATTATACAATATTTGTTTTTCTCTTTCTGACCTACTTCACTCTGTATGACAGTCTCTAGGTCTATCTATATCTCTGCAGATGGCACTTTTTCATTCCTTTTTATGGCTGAGTAATATTCCATTGTATATACATACCATATCTTCTTTATCCATTCCTCTGTTGATGGACATTTAGCTTGCTTTCATGTCCTGGCTATTGTAAATAGTGCTGCAATGAATAGTGCTGGGCATATACCTGGAGAAAACCATAATTCAAAAAGATACATGCAACCCAAAACATAGACTTTAAATATTTCTAGTTTTTCTTCAGAATCAGTTGTAAAGAAGAAAAGTTTATTCATTCAACAGACACTTAGAGAGCACCCACTGTTTAACAGATACCTTTCTAAGCATGGGTAAAGATTTTTTTTATGTCAAGTAGCTCAGTAGTTTGAGGTATAATCTACAGAGAGTAATTGGGAAGCTACAGAATATTTAAGATTATTTTCATTATTGCTAAGTGTCTTGAGAGAGTGGTTCTTCCCATACCACCTCACCCCTCATTCATCTCTCTTCCCTGTGCCATCTGATCTCAAGCCTCCTTGCTCCAAGGAAACTACCCTCCTCTAGGGTCATCCATGACTCTCTAATCCTTTGGATGTTGTTCAGGTCTTTCATCTTTTAATTTCTGTTGAGGCATTTGATATTATTGATCATTCTATTTGTCAAAACTCCCACCTTCCCTGGTCTTCTTATCAATGGTGTAGTATTTCCTAAAAAGTTATAAAGTGAGCTTGGAGCCACAGAGATAGGAGTGCAAATCTCATGTTTGTCGTCTTGTAAACCTGAGCAAATTATTTAACCAAGTTAGTTTCTTCGTCTGTAAAATGAGGTGCTTGAAGTTTCATTCAACATCCTCCTTATGTTATTGTTGTAAGGATTTCATGAAGGTAAAGCATCATGCCTGGTACATACTAGAATAATAAGATCAACATAAGAGTTCTATTTTGGTTCCCCTTCCCTCCATCTGCACTACTACTATCTTACTTCAGGTCCTTCTCATCTCCTCCCTGAAATATTTGAATGGCCTCTCAACAGTTCCCTTGTCTTACATCTCTCACTGATTCCATTTTATTTCTCACTTGCAGGCTTTCTGAAATGCAAATCTGATCATACCACATTCCTTCTTAAAATTCTTCAGTGGAACAAAGTCCAGACTCCTAAGCATGGTGTGACCCAGGTTCATCTCTCCAGCATCATTAACCATAACAGCCTCCCACACCCTTCATTTTGGCCATGTTGAACTACCTGTAGTTTCCAGAGCACTCTGTGTGCTCACACACCTCTATGCCTTTGCACATGACTTTTGCTCTACTTGGAAAGACTTTTCCCTCCTTTTCTGCCTGGATAACTTCTGTGTGTTCTTCAAATTCAGCTCATCAATACATCTTTTAATTTTTTTCCTAAAGCAGATAGTTAGTTCTCCCTCTGACATGCTTCAGCATTATCTAATTCATACATTGTGTTTTACCTATTAATTTTGCTTATTTGTCTTCCTAACTGCATATGCACTCCATGAGGGACTGTATCTGTATCCCATTTTTTTCATAGGGCCTGGCACCTAGAATGATCAATACATGTTTGTTGACCTAATTACGTAAACAATGAGTTTCAGTGTTTGGGCAGGAATGGAAGTGAAAAAAAAAAAAAAGGAAAGAAAACAAAGCATGGACTTTGAGCCAGTATGAAGTATGTATGTGAAAATGCATCAACCAGGAGTAAGTAGGCAGATTTGCAAAATCAATGATGAAGGTGGTGTGAAACGGAATTAGAGTCCGCCTAACAACAAACACACGTGCAACATGTATTTTCCCCATGGTCCAGTGAGGAAACAAATTCTACCTTTTCAAAAGCAAGGAATGAATAAGAGTATATATAAATTCTAGGACATGGAACAATGATTAAATGTTCATGCATAAATTATTAGGAGCACTTATATGTGGAATCTAAAAAACCTGAACTCATACATACAGAGAACAGATTAGTGGTTGCTAGGGTGGATGGTGGGGTGTGGGTGAAATGAGTGAAGGTGATCAAAAGGTACAGATTTCTAGTTATAACTAAGTCCTGGGGATGGAATGTACAGCATGGTGACTGTAGTCGACAATACTTTATTGTATATTTGAAAGAAGCTAAGAGAGTGCATTTTAAAAGTTATAAAAAATTATAACTATGCAACATAACGAATATTAACTAAACTTATTGTGGTAATCATCTCATAATTTATACATATATCAAATCACTGTGTTGTACACCTAAAACTAATACAACATTATATATCAATTATATCTCAATAAAACTGGAAAAAGAAATTTTAAAAGAAAAAAGTCTTTGAATTTTTACTCCTATGCCCTTAAATTTGGCATAGAACCTTTCCTGTATTCTCCACTGTTTCATGAATATTGCCATTATATAGACCAAAAGTTGGCAAACTACAACTTATAGGCCAAATCCAGCCAGGCTCCTGCTTCTGCAGATAAAGTCATATTGGAACACAGACACACTCATTCATTTATGTATTGTCTGTGACTGCTTTCATGCTATAATGTCAAAGTTGAGTCCTTGCAGCAGAGTCTGTATGGCACACAAAGTCTGAAATATTTACAATCTGTCCCTTTACAGAAAAAGTTTGCTGACCTTTGATATGGCAGTAGGTATTAAGACAAATATCAATAAGTGAAGCCTGCTCTTTAGAGTGTAGAACCCAGAGCTACTGAGCTGACAGACTTCCAGGTAATTTCTCTTAAAAAATGAAAACTAAAAAGTTTTGAAAACAAAAAGCTGTCAGTTATCAAAAATGAATTTCAACTCCACCAGCAATTTTTCAAACAACTAACTGACAGAGTTCCTTCAGTTTGGAAGCTTAAAGTAAAGGGCATTTTATATGCATAGTAAGTGATTAATTTGGCTCTGTTGCTTTATTTAATCATTTGAATATCATAAGTGACATTCATTGTCAGATATAGGGGAGATGGCCTGCAGTCTAGAATTGATTTCTTATAAGAAAGTAGAGAGTGAGATACAAAATCACTATCTAAGTTAGAGGCTCTAATGACTCATAAAATCTTTCTGGGCTCTATTTAAATCATTTGAAACTGAAATTAATGATTCATATATGTGATGGCTCTTGCAGAAGTAAGAAAGGAATCGTGATTCATCTAATATTAGTACATGAATTTTGTTCTTATGGCACAGGGTGGAGAAATGCTTTTCAAATGCCTTGAGATGTGTGTTCTTGCACATGTTCTTTTTCCTGATTTTGGATCCCAAATGGAAAATAAGGCTAATTAAATTACTTCCTAATCGCATTACTCTGAAAATGTTCACAAACAATACCTGAAACTGAGAAGTCATTCCTGATCCCTCTGATTGGAAATGGTGGTATCAGTGAACATTCAACAAATGACTAAATGACATTGTGTATAGATTCTTGTTTGTTTTTATCCATACCATATGTGCAAATAATTTTACATAGTAGATAACTTCTTGAACAGTTGAACAATTTGGTGTAAAGTAACATTTTTGTAAATTGAATTTTATTTTATTTATTTAAATTGTATTTTCAGACATGGGTCTCCACTATGGTTTTTTCTCCTCAATGCATTATTAAAACACACATATACGTGCGTGCACACACACACACACACACACAATTAAAACAAATCGCACTTTTCATAAAGAAACATAATTTACCAATAAGCCCACTCAAATCCTTTTTGGAACAAGGAAAGTTATAAAAGTAACTATTGAACAATAAGCCAAAAAGAATTTTCCAAATTAAAAATTTACATTATGTAGAACACCAAATTGAAAATTCAGTATTATTCGGTATCTAAAATGTGGAAAGGGAGAAGTTTCATCTCACTGCATAATGGTTACAGATTAAAGAAAAAAGAAATGGAAAAGAAAAACTTTCACATCTAAGTGAACAACCCTTTTCCCTGTAAGTCACCACGATTATCTTTTTAAGATGTATTTTGGCCACTTTCCAGACACCCTTACCTGAGGTGCTGAAGGTATAGTTTAAACACCTTAAACAATTGCATTTATGTGATCTGTGTACATCTCTTGAACAGCTGGCCTCTTCTTTCATCTTTTTTGAGTACACTGCTAGCACTGGGAGTAGGGGACGGAGGTAAAGGCAAGTATGAAAAAAATTCAGCAAAGCAGTAGAGAGGACAGAAGAGCCAAAGTTCATACTAGTAGTTATTTCCTTAGATGGAAGCATTTTATGCTGTGTGTTAACCAAGTCTGCAAGTCAGGTCACCAATGTCATTCATGTTTTGCCCACAAAAAAGCAGATTTCCCTGTATTACAGAGTCAAATACTAAAACTGAAATCAGAGTGCTCTAAAAATGACTTTCAAAGCAGGGGCATGGCTGTCCTTTTTAGCCCCAATAATTATGATCCCCTTGGTTAGGCCAGCAGCTGTAACAGGGCAGTGGTAGGCATCATGAAGACTAGAACTGTGCATTTGCATTTTGTTCCTAGCACTTAATAAATATTTGTTGACCTACTAAAGAAGCTAAAGTTGGCCTTTCTTCATTTATTTATACTAACTCCTGCTATATTCCCTCCATTTTCTTCTTATGATCATGTCACCTATGATCTTAATTCTCATACCCCTCTCCTCCTCTGCACTAGTAGTATTAGTTCTCTCCTAACACATCAGTCATACATAGCACAGTCATCTCTCTTTTTCTTACCCTCTCAGCCATAAAGGAACCTAAGAGAGTGTAACTGTAGAAAAAAGAATCACAAATCAAACTAAATCAGCAATGAAAACCATAAGCCAGCCTTTCTGTGTTGCATTTTTATAACAAAAGTTTTTTTTCACATGTACAACATAATGATTTGATATTTTCATAGATTATACCCCATACAAAGTTAATATAATATTATTGACTCTATGCTCTGTGCTGTGCTGTACATTACATCCCTATGACTACGTTGCATTTTTTCTTGGGGAGAGGAACTAGATACTCAAGAGGATGGAGATTATGTTCTTTTATTGGCAGTGGGCTGGCATATTCCACGTGCACCTAGAGCTAAATAAGAACTTTTTGATGTTGACAATTATGATAGTTCAAGGGAGCAGGAAATTGAAAGAATCAGAGAAGGAAATGAGGCCTGATCTATGTCTGCCAGATTTGTATCTGCAGTCCACACCAAAGCAATTATTTTCACCCACATCTATGAGATTTGGAAGTAAATCACTAGACATGCATCATTTAGTTATCCTCACAACTTCAAGAAGCCCACACTAAAATCATCTCAAGGTAGTCAGTCGCCTTCCCGTTGCTTAAAGATCTCCAGAGAAGAAACATTTCCAATTTCCCAGGTGCCAGGAAGTTTTTCCTAAACCTAACTATAATTCTTTCTTCTGTAATATAAGCCCTGACTCTACCCAGCTGACTAAAACAGCTCCTTATCTTCATCTGGATAATATTTCTTTGCCTTTTTGAAGGTTGTTATTATAGCTTCCCTCTACTCCAGCATTCTTTTCCCTGGGCCAACTGATCCTAGTTCCCTTAGCTTTGCCTATTTTGTAACCCTTTCAATGCTTGTATGTTTGTGTTTTGGATAATCCCAAGTATACTGGATTTTACTAAAATTACCCAAGAATAAACTAGGTGGAATTGGGGCGATGCTGAGTTAAGTGTCCAGGTTACCTCGTGGTTTCTCTTTACTACGTTACTTATGTACCTTGTGTTATCAAGCTTGAGTTTTCCATTGTAGCACCATTTTGCTTCTTCCTGATAAGATCAGGATTTGTTATGATCTTCAGATTTTTCTTTTTAAACTTCAGTTGAATTTTCCCCTTTCTCTAATTCAAAATTATGTTTCCTTCTCTGGGTTAATTACTGTTCCATTTTGAATATTATTTGGCCCATGACCTAAGAGTTTAGAAAATAGTTTTAAACTCCTTCCTATCTGTTTTTAGGAAAATCCTTTCATAGTTTTTCGGAATAAAATGTCCAAAAAAAAAATAGAGATAGCAGAGGTCTGAACTGCAGAAAAGGTTAAGTCCAACTCCTTCATTATACAGATGATGAAACTAAGACTTAGAATGATTAAACAGTTTGTGCCAGGTCACAGAGATTCCCAGGGGCAGAGACAGGGTAGAAACCAAGGTCACACGATTCTCGGTTGCATGCCCTTTCTACAACTCACTGAAGCTTTTAAACCTGCCTTATGTTACACTAACAAAGTTTCCAAGTAAGACTGCCAAATGAGAAAGGTATGGAAATTGTAAATTTGAAGGAGTTTAATAGAAAATTGCTTTTATTGTAAATTACACAATGTTACTAATGAATAGTATAGGCATTACAAACTAGAATTCTATCCTATGTTATACTGGAAGACTTTATGTGTTTCAGTTAGCCAGAAAAAAAAAAATCTACAAGCACTCTTCAATTAATCAAAATAGGTTCTCCCCACTGAACTTTTATTTTTAAATTTTTATGATATAAATCTGCAAATGTATATAAATGTAGAGAGTGTAGAATAGTGAATCCAGATTCAGCAATCATTAGTACATGGTCATACTTGTTTATCTAGGTCCCCATGTCCCCCACAATTATTTTATGGAAATCTCAGGCATCTTGTTGTTTTATGTGTATTTCAGTGTGAATTTCTTTAAAACCATAAACAAAATAGTTAAATACACCCACAAATATTAACAATAATTTCTAAATATCAACTATCCTGTCAATAATTAGTTAATATTATCAAATAGCTAGTCACTGTTCATATTGCCCTAATTTTCATATCTGTGTATGCATAACAGTTTGTGTTTGATCGAGATCAAAATAAGATTTTACAATATAACTGCAATTGCAATATAAGCAATGGATTTATATGTCTCTTAAGTTCCTTTTAATCCTTTCTTTTTCTCCCTTGCCTTTTTTTTGTTGAAGAAACCAGGGGTGTTTATCCTTTATAGTTTCTACAGTCCGCATTTTGCTGAATGCGTCTCCATGGTGTTACTTAACATGTTCATTTGAAGCCAGTGTTTCCTATAAATTGATAGTTAGATAGAGAAGATTGATCATATTCAGATCATACTCAGATTTATATTTAGAGAGATCACTTTGTAAGTGATACTGTATTCTTCTATCAGGAGGTAAGCTCTTGTCGACTATTAATGATCATTGCCAAGATCCATTAATTCATTAGAGATTTTAGAAAATGTGATATTTTAGTCTATTGGCTAGATGATTTCTAAAGAAAATTCAATTCATTAACTAGTGGGCTGCTCATCATTACTTGTGTCAATATCTCTTCAATAATTGCTTATCTAAACCTTCTTCTCTTAGACATTACTCAGTAAAAGTGTAGGTAATTAATATTTTCTGAGTTCTCGAATGTTCTTAACAGTTTGTATATGGTCTTTTTACTTGAAAATCATTTTGGCTGGTTATAAAATCCGTGGCTCACATTTTTCTTCCTTTGAGTGTTTTAATGTGATACCCCATTGTCTTCTGCATAAAATATTGCTATCAAAGAGTCTGATAATAATCTGAGTTTCTTTTCTTTATAATTGACTTGGTCTTTTTGTTTGGATACTCAAAAGATTTATTTTTTTAAAGAAACTTTTAGCTTTAAGATGATTAAATTCCTGAAGTTTTACTAGAATATATCTCAGCAATGGCTGTTCTTGGTTGATTGTTCCAGGGACATGATGCACTCTATCAATATGTAGTTTTGATCATATTTTTTTAAAAAACTATGCTTAGTATTTTTCTATTCGTTGTTCTAGTTTGCTTCCTCTGGAACTTCCATCATATAACTCTCTGGCCTGTTTGTATCATCTGTAGGGAAATTATTCTGCCTCTTCTCATTTGTCTTATAATGACGTCGTATGAACAGTTTTATTCTGCTGCTTAGTTTCAGTGAATGAGATTTCCTGTACTTTGAGAAGGGAGGTGTGAGGCAAAATAGATTTTGAGAAACTCCTTCTTTTGAAAGGTGTGATCAAAAATATGTCCTCATACTTTCTGAGATCTGCCTTCTCTGCTGTCTATCCCACTTTTGACTGGCCCTTTTCTTTCCTGTGTGTTCAGTGGGTTCTCCTCCCAGAACTTTCTCTATAGTGTGAGACTCTGTCTTATTAGGTAGCTTTCGTTTGTTAATTTTGAGAATTTATATGGCCCAGACGGGTCCATCACCTTCAGATCTAATGAATCACAGATGCTTTGCACTAACTATGAATTGGATTATGCAGAGCATTCTCCCGGTTTCAGCAGCCATATATGAGGATTTGTGTGATACTTTGTCACTTCATTTTGTTTGAGATGTTGTCTGCAGGCTTTTAATTTTGCTACCCTACTTGTTTTATTTTTATAGAACATAATTACTTCTGCCCAGAATCCTCCCTGCATTTTCTTTTAAAAAATAAGCAAATCGGGGCTTCCCTGGTGGCGCAGTGGTTGGGAGTCCACCTGCCGATGCAGGGGACACGGGTTCGTGCCCCGGTCCGGGAGGATCCCGCATGCCGTGGGGCGGCTGGGCCTGTGAGCCATGGCCGCTGAGCCTGCGCGTCTGGAGCCTGTGCTCCGCAGCGGGAGAGGCCACAGCGGTGAGAGGCCCACGTACCGGGGGAAAAAAAAAAAAAAAAAAAGCAAATCAACATCAAAAAGGTGATGCAAAACACCATCTTATATGGTATTTCCTAGGGCCTGGCCATATTCAATTATATCTCTGACACCTTTTATCCTATAGCAGAACTGTTAGAGAATTGCTCATGATAATCATGATACTTGGGCAATGAAGAAGCTTGAATTATCAGGAAAAAAGAATTTCTGCCTAACTTT
The DNA here is from genome assembly GCF_964165515.1 of Mesoplodon bidens. Lineage (NCBI taxonomy): Eukaryota > Metazoa > Chordata > Mammalia > Artiodactyla > Ziphiidae > Mesoplodon > Mesoplodon bidens. The sequence continues at coordinate 39,283,290 of NC_138176.1, forward strand.
TAGTTTACTAGAGAATTCATTCAATTAGAACCCCCCATTCCAGTGTGTGGTGTTTTGACAGTCTGAGACTGTAAATGCTAAAGGTATTTGAATTCTGTCCAACTATTCCAATATTTTCTGGGACCAAATTCCAAATACATGATTAAAATCCTGTCTCCATATTTATTATGGCTAATTTACTGAGAATGGATAAATTATTTGGTATTACTATATTTAGAAAGAATTTATATCCTTCTGGTTTATGGAAAGCATGTTGATTTTTATTTATGTTTTTGTTGCATTGATTTTTCAGTTTATTTTCTCAGAATAATCAGAAGTACACTTCTGCTAACTGATGCCTCTCCCAAAGGTAAAATTTACCTTACAAGTCAATGGTAGTCTTTGGGTGATGGACAAAGAGGGAAAAATAGTTGGGAGGGGGCGTTCCTGGAATTTAACATCTAGAATAATTTGAATTCTTGTTTTATGAAGGAAAATTAAAACATTTTGTTAAAGGACAGGATTGAGTACTATTTAAATATGATAATATTCAAGAAGTAAAATTCAAGAAATTATATTAAATAGCACACTGAGCAATTTGAGTTACATATCCATATTTGTAAAAAAAATCAAATGTTCTTCCAAACAAATCTAGGTCACATAGAACCATTGGGATAACTCTCAAAAATTGAGAGCAGGATATTTCCACAAGCAGCAAAAGTCCTGAATGAGTAAAATTTAATTCAAGCCTGTTCTTAATGAGCAGTGATTACTTGGGTATTTACAATGACCATTGATAATCAACTGTTAACTCATTCATTCAAAATACATGTGTTTTTATGCCTTTTATATGCCAAGCATTTTGCTTAACACATATGTAGATTAACATCATATTGTCCCTGCTTTAAGAAACATGGTCTAGTAGGATAACCAAATATGTAAACAGATTAATAAAATACCAAGTGATATGTGTCAAAATAGAAGTGCTATGGCAGTAAAGAGGATAGAGATGTCACTTTTTCTTAGAGAAGCTGTGAAAGAATTTACAGAGAGGTCATTAATAAGGACCTGAAAGATTGGGAGTGTGACAAAGAGAGGAGAGTATGTTTATGGAGGGAGCAATATACACAAAGCTATGAAAGGAAGACAGAGCATGGCATAAAGTTCAGTGTGGCTAGATCAGAGAATCCAAGGGGAAGAGATGAAGCTGCAAAGGGAGGTTGGAGGAAAATTGGGATTCCTCTAAATCATTCTAAGGAGCTGTGATCTTATAGATTGGTGGTTCCTAGTTCAATCAAACCCTTTAGTATGCTGAATAATGGATACCTAAATATATCAGATTCTAATCCCTGGAACTTGTAAATGTTATAAGGAAATAGAATTTTTGCAGACATGCTTAAGTTAAGTCTTTAGATGAAGAGGTTACCCTGAATTATCTGGTGGACCCTAAATCAAATCACAAGTGCCTTTATAAGAGAGATGCAGGGGCAGATTTACCACAAAACACAGAAGAGGAGGAGGCACTGTGACCACAGAGGCAGAGATTAGAGTGATGCAAGTTTAAGTCAAGGACCATTGTGTTGGCAGCCACCAGAACCTGAAAGAGGCAAGGAACAGCTTCTTTCCTAGAGCCTCTGGAGAGAGCACAGCCTTGCCAACAACTTGATTTTGGCCCAGCGAGACTGATTTCAAACCTGTAGCCTACAGAACTGTAAGAAAATAAAGTTCTGTTATTTTAAGCTACCAAGCTTTGGGTAATTTGTTACAGCAGCCATAGGAAACTAATATCAACCCAATGTCCTCTTTTTTTAATTGAGATATAATTCACATATAAAATTCACCCTTTAAGGTTTACAATTTAGTGTTTTTAGTACCTTCACAAGGTTGTATTTTGACTTGCAACCATCACCTCTATCTAATTCCAGAACATTTTCATACTCTGAAAAGAAACTTATGCCCATTAATGGTCACTCCCCATTCCCACCTCTGGCAACTATTAATCTTCTTTCTGTTTCTATGTGTGTGCCTATTCCAGACATTTTATATAGGTGGCATCATACAATTTGTGGACTTTTGTGTCAGCCTGTTTTTCATTTAGTGATATTTTCAAGGATCCTCCATGTTGTAGCATGACTTCATTCTTTTTTCTGGCTGGATAATATTCCATTCATCAGTTGTTTATCATTCATCACTTGATCCACATTTTGATTGCTTCAATATTTTGGCCATTATGAATAATACTGCTATGAACATTCATATACAAGTTTTTGTGTAGACATATATTTTCAATTGTCTTGGTACATACCTACAAGTGGAATTGCTAAGTCATATCTAACACTATGTATAATTTTTTAAGAACTGCCAAATTTGTTTCCAAATGCATTCCACCATTTTACATTCCCAACAGCAAAGTATGAAGGTTTCAGTGCTGCTACATCCTTGTCAATGCTTGTTATTGTCCCTTTTTATAACCATCCTAGGAGGTATGAAGTGGTATTATTCCATTGAGGTTTTAATTTGCATTTCCCTAATGACTAATGATGTTGACATCTTTTCATATACTTATTAGTCATTTGTACATCTTCTTTGGAAAAAATGTCTACTCAGATCATTTGTCCACTTTTTTGCTGGGTTATTTATCTTATTATTGAATTATAAGAGTTCTTTATTTTTTTAAGATAAAAGTCTATCATATATGATATGCAAATAGTTCAGCATTCTGTGTGTATCTTTTCACTTTCTTGATAGTGTCCTTTGAAGCACAAAAGTTTTTCATTTTGATGAAGTCCAACTTATCTATTGTTAGTTTAGTTGCTTACACTATTAGCGTCTAACAAACCATTGCCTAAGCCAAGGTCATGAAGATTTATACCTGTGTTTCCTCCTAAGAGTTTATCGTTTTAGCTCTTACATTTATATCTTTGACCTGTTTGGGGTTAATTTTTGTATGGTGTGAGATAGGGGTCCAATTTGTATTAACCATGTCTTTTATTTTCTGTATTCTGATGATTCAGCATCTGGGGTCTTGCTAATCCTAGAAAAACTGCCCCACCCAGGATTAGCCAATCCTTAGAGATAATAAACAATTCACCCCTGAGTGTTCCTTTCAAATGCAAACCAGCCAATCCAAAGCCCATATATTCAGCCACATCTTTCATCAGGCTCTCACACTCTGGGCTACTATTCACCTGTCTTAATTACCCCAGGGCCATGTACCATACAATTTAGGGACAGCCCCTGTGCCCCAGAGCCTGCTAAAATTATTCAAATTAGCCACTTTTAAACCTGTTTATCCTGGTTTACCTGTTACTTACCAGAGAAACCACAATAAATGGTCTTGCCCACAATTTCCCCCCTCCCTCTACCTCCTGACTGAACTTGATGCTTCCTTGTGTGGTACCCCATAATGTAGCATGCCCATTTCTCTTGGGATCTGTGAGTATAACAAACTATCTGTTACAATCATCTCCTGATCTGTTGGTCTTGCCATACCTAAATAATAATAAAACCTATATTAAAACACAACTTCGGGCTTCCCTGGTGGCGCAGTGGTTGAGAGTCTGCCTGCCGATGCAGGGGACACGGGTTCGTGCCCCGGTCTGGGAAGATCCCACATGCCGTGGAGCGGCTGGGCCCGTGAGCCATGGCCACTGAGCCTGCGCGTCTGGAGCCTGTGCTCTGCAATGGGAGAGGCCACAGCAGTGAGAGGCCCGTGTACCGTAAAAACAAAACAAAACAAAACAAAACTTCATTTTTTTGCATGTGGATATCTGATTGCCCCAACACCATTTGTTGAAAAGACCATTCTTTCTCCCATTGAATGGTCTTAGCACCTTGTCAAAATCAATTTGTCATAGACATATGGATTGATTTCTGGAGACCCTGTTCTATTTCACTGATCTATATGTCTGTCTTATGGCCAGTACCACACTGTCTTGATTACTGCAGTTCCATAGTAAGTTTTGAAATTGGGAAGTGTATCCTCTGTTTTTTTTCTTCTTTAAGATTGCATTGGCTATTCTATATCCCTTGAATTCCCATATGAATTTTGAAATAAGCGTGTCAATTTTTGCCAAAAGAAAAAAAAAAGGAGTCAGCTGAGATTTTGATAGAGATTATATTGAATCTGTAGATCATTGATTTTCTCTGTCATTTTTCTATTGTCTATTTTATTTCCACTCTAATATTTATCATTTTCTTCCTTCTTCTTTCTTTGGGTTTAATTTGCTCTTCTTTTTCTAGTTTCTTAAGGTGGAAGATTAGTTTATTAATTTGGGGTCATTGTTCTTTTTAATATAGGGCTTTACAGACACAGATTTCCCTCTAAGCACTGCCTATCTGCATCCCATAAAGCTGGAAAAGTATTTTCTAATTTCCCTTATTTCTTTGAGTCTTTGGTTATTCAGGTGTGCATTGTTTAATTTCCACATATTTCTGAATTTCTGTCTGTTATTGATCTCTAATTTCATTCTATTGTGATCAGAGAGCATACTTTGTATAATATCAATCCTTTTAAATTTACTGAAATTTGTTTTATTGTCTAACATAGTTCTATCCTAGAGAATGTTCCATGTGTACTGGAGAAGAATGTATTATTCCACTTTTGTTAGGTGGAGTGTTCAGTATGTCTCTCAGGTCTAATCAGTTTATGGTGTTGTTCACTTACTCTATTTCCTTAATGATCTCCTGTCTGATTATTCTATACATTACTAAAAGTGAGGTATTGATGTCTCTGACCATTATATCTCTGTTCACTTCTGGCAGGTTTTGCTTCATGTATTTTGGTACTATGTTGTTAGATGCATATATGTTTATTATTATAAACATCCTTCTTTGTCTTTAGTACAGTTTTTGTCTTAAACTCTGTTTTTTCTGGTATTAGTATAATCACTCCAGTTCTATTTTTGCATAATATATCTTTTTGCATCCTTTAACTTTCTACCTGTTTGTGTCTTTGAATCTAAAGTTTGTCTCTTGTAGACAGCATAGAGTTGGATCAGGTTTTTTAACCATCTGACAATCTTGGGCTTTTAATTGGAATGTTTAAGCCATTTACACTTAGTGTAATTACTGAGGTGGTAGGATTTACGTCTGCCATTTTGCTACTTGTTTTCTAATGTCTTTTTTATTTCTCAATTCCTCCATTACTACCTTCTTTTGTATTAAGTAGATATTTTCTAGTGTACCATTTTAATTCCCTTGCTGTTTCTTTTACTATGTTTTTTTTTTTTTTTTTTTTTTTGCGGTACGCGGGCTTCTCACTGTTGTGGCCTCTCCCGTTGCGGAGCACAGGCTCTGGACACGCAGGCTCAGAGGCCATGGCTCATAGGCCCAGCCACTCCACGGTACGTGGGATCTTCCCGGACCGGGGCACGAACCCGTGTCCCCTGCATCGGCAGGTGGACTCTCAACCACTGCGCCACCAGGGAAGCCCCATTTACTATGGTTTTTAAAAGTTATCTTCTTAGTGGTTTCTCTGGGCTTACAGTTAACATTATAATTTATAACAATCTAATTTGGATTAATACAAGCTTACTTTCATTCGTACACAAAACTTTTGTCCCTATATAGCTCCATTCTCTCCCCCTTACTTTGTGCTGTTACAGTCATACAAATTACATTTTACATTGCATGCACATAAACACAGACTTAGAATTTATTGCTTTATAAAGCTGTCTTTTTTTTTTTTTTTTTTTTTTTTGCTGTACGCGGGCCTCTCACTGCTGTGGCCTCTCCCGCTGCGGAGCACAGGCTCCGGACACACAGGCTCCACGGTCATGGCTCGCGGGCCCAGCCGCTGCGCGGCATGTGGGATCCTCCGGGATAGGGGCACGAACCCGTGTCCCCTGCATCGGCAGGCGGACTCTCAACCACTGCGCCACCAGGGAAGCCCAGCTGTCTTTTTTTTTTAAGACCATACTTCATTCAGATTTCTTTTGCTTTTTTTAAAAATTTTTATTTATTTATTTATGGCTGTGCTGGGTCTTCGCTTCTGCGCGAGGGCCTTCTCTAGTTGCGGCAAGCAGGGGCCACTCCTCATCACGGTGCGCAGGCCTCTCACTATCGCGGCCTCTCCCGTTGCGGAGCACAGGCTCCAGACGCGCAGGCTCAGCAATTGTGGCTCACTGGGCCAGCTGCTCTGCGGCATGTGGGATCCCCCCAGACCAGGGCCTGAACCCATGTCCCCTGCACTGGCAGGCAGACCCTCAACCACTGCACCACCAGGGAAGCCCTAAAGCTGTCTTTTAAATCAGATAAACAGTTACAAACAAAAAAATATTTTATACTGTCTTTTATATTTACCTATATAGTTATCTTTACCAGTGTTCTTTATTTCTTCATGTGGATTTGAGTTACTGTCTAGTGACCTTTCATTTTATTCTGAAGTATTAGTATTACTCATACTAATAGGGCAGGTCTTCTAGCAGTGGATTCTCTCAGATTTTTGTTTTTCTGAAAATGTCTTGATTTCACCTTCATTTTTGAAGGATAGTTTTGCTGAATATTTAATTCTTGGTTGATGTACTTTTCTTTCAGCGTTTTGAATATGTCATTGCCACTGTATTCTTACCTCATGGTTTCTGATGAGATATCAGCTGCTAATATTATCGAGGATCCCTTTTACATGTTGAGTCATTCTCTCTTGTCACTTCAAAGTTCTCTTTGTCTTTGTATTGCAGCAGTTTTATTATGATGTGTTTAGGTGTGACTCTCTTTGATTTTATCCTTCAAGTTTGTTGAGATTCTTAGATGTGTAGATTAAAGGTTTTCATCAAATTTGGAATGTTTTTGACATTATCTCTTTATATATTCTCTCTACTGCTTTCTCTCGTCTCTCCTCCTGTGATTCCCATTATACATATGTTGGTAATTTGATAGTGTTTCCCAGGTTTCTGAGGCTTTGTTTATTTTTTCTTTATTCATTTACTTTTCTCTTCCTTAGACTTGATAATATCAGTTGATCTATCTTCAAGTTTGCTAATTCTTTCTTCTACCGGCTCAAATCTTCTACTGAGCCCCTCTAGTGAAAATTTCACTTCTATTATTTTTCTTCTCAACTCCAGAATTTTCATTTGACTCTGTTTTAGAATTTCTGTCTCTTTATTGATCTCCTCTATTTAGTGAGAAGTCATTCTCATGCTTTCCTTTATTTCTTCAGATATAATTTTCTTTAGCTCTTTGAACACAACTAAAATAGCTGATTTAAATCTTTTTCTAGTAAGTACAGTGTCTGGGCTTTCTCAGGGACAGATTCTACTGACTGACTTTGTCCTCTATGTGAGCCATACTTTTTGTTTCTTTGCATGTCTCCTAATTTTGTGTTGAAAACTTACATTTTAAATAATATAATGTGACAACTCTTAAAAATCAGATTCTCCCACCTCCCAATGGTTTGTCATAGTTGCTGTTTGTTTTGCTGATTTTTCTAAACTAACTTTTTTAATGTCTGATTTCTTTGTCATGGGTGGCCACTGGAGGTTCTGCTGGCTAGCTTAGCATTTGGCTTATGATTGGACAAAGATTTCCTTAAATGCCTGGAGCCAATGAGTCCCCCCAGGCTCTGTGTGTGTTTGGGAGAATCTTCAACACTCTAACAGGCAGTGAGCAGCTCTGCCTTAGCTTTTACTCCCTGTTTTCACAGAGCCTCAAGGTTAGGCAGAAGTGAGAGTTTAGATTCTTTTCAGCTCTTTTCTGAACTTAGCCCTGGATATGGTCACATCTCTATGCATGTGCTTGGCCTTCTGGATTACTAGGAATATGTCTGTGCTCTTCAAATATCCCTATGCACATGCCTTTCCCTAGCTTTTCATTTTAAGCTTCTGTTATTTGCCCCAATTATTATCTACCACATCTCACAGCTGTAATGTTAAACAATTGCCCCTGACTCTTTCTACAAATAATAGAAAACTATTTCTACTGAGAAAAAGACTGTTTACAGTGAGTGGGTAAGCTCTGAGTCAAATTAAATATAGACAGTGTTCTGGTGGTTCCAGGTAACTATCAGACAGGTCAAGTAATGACAGTTTTTCTGGGAATGGAGCTTAGAAGGAACTCTAACCCTGTATTGCCCTCCGTTGGTTGCCAGGCTGCTGGTTTTTACCATGATTGCAGGCTCTTGGTTTTCAAGATTATTGCAGAGCTGGGAAGGGGTGTGATGGGAATAGAGCAAGGTAAAATCAAACTAATCTCACTATTTTTACTGATATTCAGCCCTTTTTCTTGAAGAAAAGCTTCTCTCATTGCTGCAAGCCTGTGGTTAATGCCCAGAGTTCTGAAAAAGTTTATTCTGACAATTTTTGCCAGTATTTTCATTGCTTTTATAGAGGAGAAGGTTTTTAGAGTTACTTATTCTGGTATTTTTCAATATCACCCCAAAATACTCTTTTTTTAAATTTAATCTAATTTTATTTTTTTATCCAACATACTCTTTTTTTTAATTTATTTTTTTTGAATTTTTTAACAGCTTTATTGGAGTATAATTGCTTTACAATGGTGTGTTAGTTTCTGCTTCACAACAAAGTGAATCAGCTATGCATATACATATATCCCTGTATCTCCTCCTTCTTGAGTCTCCCTCCCACCCTCCCTACCCCACCACTCTAGGTGGTCACAAAGCACCGAGCTGATCTCCCTGTGCTATGCAGCTGCTTCCCACTAGCTATCTATTTTACATTTGGTAGTGTATATATGTCCATGTCACTCTGTCACTTTGTCCCAGCTTACCCTCCCCTTGTCCTCAAGTCCATTCTCTACATCTATGTCTTTATTCCTGCCCTGCCTCTAGGTTCTTCAGAACCATTTTTTTTCTTTTTTTAGATTCCATATATATGTGTTAGCATACAGTATTTGTTTTTCTCTTTCTGTCTTACTTCACTATGTATGACAGAATCTAGGTCCATCCACGTTACTACAAATAACTCAATTTCGTTTCTTTTTATGGCCGAGTAATATTCCATTGTATGTATGTGCCACATCTTCTTTATCCATTCATTTGTTGATGGACACTTAGGTTGCTTCCATGTGCTGGCTATTGTGAATAGAGCTGCACTTGACATTGTGGTACATGACTCTTTGAATTATGGTTTTCTCAGGTTATATGCCCAGTAGTGGGATTCCTGGGTCATATGGTAGTTCTATTTTTAGTTTTTTAAGGAACCTCCATACTGTTCTCCATAGTGGCTGTATCAATTTACATCCCCACCAACAGTGCAAGAGGGTTCCATTTTCTCCACACCCTCTCCAGCATTTATTATTTGTAGATTTTTTGATGATGGCCATTCTGACTGGTGTGAGGTGATACTTCACTGTAGTTTTGATTTGCATTTCTCTAATGATTAGTGATATTGAGCATCCTTTCATGTGTTCCAGCATACTCTTTTAATAACAAATAATGTTTAATGGTACCCTTTACTTCCTAAAATGAAATTCATGGATAATATAACCTACCAATACACATAACTTCAAAACTATCAATATAATTAATTATAATATAACGAACATATGAATAATAGAAAATGTTTGGCTATGACTACACTAGAAGATATAATGAAAGAGTCAAACACACCTCTTTGTAGAATCATTTTGAATTGGATATTACAAACAGAAATGATTATGGTTGTGCTCTTAGAGTACTCACATACCACATATAACCATTGATATTACAATTTTCAAAAATGCTGAACAATTCTTTATAAAATTCCAAACAAAACAAAGTACAGTCTTTCCTCAATTTACGTTGGACTAGCATTTCCGAAAAATTCAGTGTATATTAAAACCTTGCATATTAGTGTTTTTATGTAAAACTGAATTTGGTCCTAGGCTTAGATAATTACATACAGGTTTTTTTTAAAATTAATCTACATGAATGGTTGGTGGGAAAATCTAGCATGATGTGGAACTGCTCCTCACATCCTTGGTCACTACCAACTGAATGTCAGTAACAGCCACATAATCATTTATACACTTTGAGACACGCTCCTGACAAAAAAGGTTCCCAAACACCCCCTAGGGGGCAGTACCACTCCTTTGTAAATCACTGCTTTAGAGGATTTAGTAGCTGTTTTTGTTTTTGTTTTAATCTGATATGCACAAACTTTCAAAGAAAGGTCCCCAGTAAGAAAACCATCAAGCTGATCAAATGCAAGTGTGCTATATTCACAATTCACTATTTACTCTGCCCTACATTCTACCTTTCAGGAATACTGAATGCTGAAATAATCACTAAATAATTTGCAGACACTTTGATGCACAAACACTTTGTTTTCTTTTTTCCTTTTTAACTTTTATTTTAAATGAGAGTTTTATTTAGTACATTCAGATGAACAAATATAGAACTGATTTATGTGGAATAACACTGTTTCCCTACATCTTAAGACCCTAAGTCCTCAGCTAAGGGCTTTGTAATTCCATTGACATCTTTTTATAATTGGCTGGTACTGAGATGCCTTGAGTAGGCTCCCTGTGATATGTAACCCAGATTGTCTCCAAGAGACCTTCACTTTGTCCCCTTGTGGAGATAAGTGAGAGCTGCTTTATGAAGGAGTCACTAAATTTCACAGTCACAACAGTGTCAAGGAACCAACACTGTAACCCTTGCCATTTTTGATGGACACGTTATGGTTTTATCACCTCTGATGAGGAATCTAATAACAAAAGTCCTATGAAATGAATCTCCACTGGTTCTCAGTAAAATGCAACCAAATTCTACTTCCCTTCTGGGTTCATGACTTTTTATGAATATTGTTGCAAGTGCTGAAATATCTACAACTTTCTTTTGACCTTCTGAATATAATACCTAATTAGTCAGCTTCCACGTTGCCAGGTGATGTGAAATGCTGTAGCTCCGAGCCTTCATTCTAACGGAACTGGAATTACATACATTTATATAATGGCCTTTCCTTTGCAATCCCTACAGTCTGTATCCCTGAATTTGCAAGCAGATATTCTGAGACATGTATTTCTTGCAGTCCCTCAATAGCAACAGAACCCTTCTTATAGTTTGTGGACACTTTTATTTAGAGTTGCTCCTTTTCTTTAACATAGAGGGATGCATTCTCACTAGATAAGGCTTTAGTTTTAAAAATGTCCAGATTGGATTCCACCAGAGGGCACCATGGTAAACTTCATTTTGAAAGGGACCTGCAGTAGGTCAGATAAGAAAGTCCCCAAAAAGAGAATGTTGAAATGAATGTAATTAAAGCAGCAATATATTGACCAAGACACTGATTCCACTGTGATTTTAAAATCTCTATAGAATGATTCATTTTGCTAAGATTGTGTTCATCATTCATAGGCACAACTTTGCCAAATCAAAAATAGACACAGGCTTTATCATGACCAATGTATGAGCTCCACAAATTGTCAAGAAAATGGCAGTTTTCTTGACTTGGAAAGAATGGATGCCTTTCAACACATGAATCTTAGGAGGCAAACCAATTTCACACTTTCCTACATGCTACAAAATAGTTGTCTTTGGTAAAGCACCAATTTCAGCATGGATTTCAATTGTTTACTACTAATAGACCTTGGGGGTGAATTTATAATATTCTTCAAGTCCCAACCCAGACAGGATTCCATTCCCTTTTTCAGAATTCATGGTGTTGGGATTCCACAAAACTTCCCAAATGATGGCAGCTGTATCAGTGCTCACACCTCCAACAGGAATTAACAAATAACAGGGCACAAACAGGAAACACAGTGTACCGTGTCCATGGCTCCATGAGTGCATAGGTGATATGGCACACAGGGTATGTTAATTCCCTGATATTCATTCATTCATTCATTCAGCAAAGACTACCTGCCACATACTACTGTTGTGGGCTCTGGGGATACAGTGGTGAGGAAAATCAACTTGGTCTTTGCCTTAATGGAGCTAGGTGACGAGTAGGGGGAAGACATATAAAAAGAGGAGGATAAGCAAGGAATCAAATAAAAACATATGTAATTTCAGGAGTCACCAGAAGTTAATAAAAAGGTACTATGACTGAGAAGGAAGGGAAAGTCTTACTTAGACAGGCTTGTGTGAGAAGCCCTATCTGTGTAGGTTACATGAAATAGGAGAAAGAGCCAGCCATTGATGATATGGAGATAGGGAGCAGCAACACTGAAGGCTCTTCAGCTGGAAAGACCGCAGTATGTTTTAGTAACTGAAATGAGGCCTCAGTGGCTACAGTGGTGAGTTTGCAGAGTGTTGCACAGTAAACTGGGGCCAAATCATACCAAGGATTTTGAGTTATACTCTCAGGGCAAATTTTAAGCATGAATGTGGCATGATCCAGAGAATGGGTTTGAAGGGAAGGGGACACAAGTTGGAGAAGATGGGATGCAAGAAATTAGAGAAATCAAGTAGGAAGGTATCGCACCGGTCCAGGAGGAGAAAATGGTGGTGACCGTAGAGATGGATAGAAGTAGCCTGATTCAAGATACATTCTGGAAATTGAATCTACATGGTGGATAAATTAGATATGGGGAGAAAACAAAGACAAAGATAACTTTCAGGTTTTTAGCTTGAGCAACTGGTAAATGTGGATGCTATTTACTAGGCCCAAGAAAGGAATGGCTTTCAAAGCAAGAGGTGGGAAGTAATAGTTAGGTACCCAATTTCTACATGATAAGTGCAAGAAGACAGTGATACACCCCACTGAAATAGATTCAGAACTGCCCTCTGAGCTCACAAGACACAAGTCTCATTTGTACCATTACTATCTCCTCTTCCAAATACCCAAGAGATGATCCCTATGTCTGTGTTTTCAAGGTCTGAGGTTATGAAGGGCAGAGAGCCGCCCCCCACCCCACGACCTCCATTTACCTTTCCTACTAAACTGCAGGCTGATGTGGCTTCTGATTCCTTTTCTACATTCAGAGCATTTACTACTCTCTGTCCTGCAGGACAACTTCAAATCATCTCCACAACACCTGTGTGGCATCAAAAGTGTTGGATTTGTGACCAGAAAACTGCCACTATTTTTCTGAGTAGCTGAGCTACCTAGGGCATGCTTTTTAACTTCTGGGAGCCCTGCAGGTCTTTGAAAAGACAATATCAATGATTACATGTAAAAGCACTTTGTAAACTTGTAAGCAGTACCATAAATAGGTGTTATTATTCTTTTTCTCATTTTAATCTCAGTCATCACCTCTGCTACAAATAATCTGCCATTCATTTTGTCCTGTTCTCTTTCCTTTCTTCTTGCCTGCTTCTTCTGTCTCTTGTCCCTTCTGCCACATAAATTGCTTTCCTGAAAAAGGCTGGTTATTTGGAGACATCATCACCAGCCAATCAGAGCTCACCATTCCTTCTGGCTGGTAAGCCAATCAGATGTAACCTCCAGGTCTCTTTTCAGTGTTGCTAGGGCTTCAGGTCTACTTCTAAAAGCTGACTTGCTTGCTTTCTGCTGGTTCTCATTCTCTCTCTCTCTCTCTCTCTCTCTCTCTCCTCTCTTCTCTCCCTCTCCCTCGCCCCTTCTCCCCCTCCCTGTCCTTCCTCTGCATCCCTCTCCCCACTCCCCGTTCAGGGTTTGGAGCAATTCCAAATACTTAAGCCTTCCGGAAGTTTGGGTTATGGATAAGCAAGATTTGACTGTATTTTTTCCCTTAAGAAATAGAGAACAACTATTCCATGTTCAATATTGTAGCAAGTATTTTAGCAGCTTAATGTCCCTTGGCTACATACAAGTTAGTTTTGTTTATGGGGGTTTTCGGTGTACAAATCAATTTTAATTCAGATAGACTAGAGCATAAACTGGCATTAAATTTGGGAATGAAAACATCATATCACTCGAACCTCATTGGGCTTCACGAAATACATTCACAATATTTTAAGGCTCTTACAATTTTTAACTGATGACAGAAGATGATAAACACATTGTGCTTATCATGCTCCTGTTTCTTCAACTTTCAGTGCTAGGATTATTGAAGAAAACCATGGATAGCAGTGATTTGGGAACTAATACCTAATGGCTAAGTGGATGTTCTCTCACTTCCTGTTTATCTTTGGAAGCTAATTAACATGGGAATAATAGCTAGAGACCCTCCCTTTTTAGAGGATCTGCTGGTCCATCTTTAAATGCTGTATAGCTGGGATGTTAAGAAGATTCCCTTAACATAGAACAGCTCTTTCTAAAACCCTAAAGACGTTTGATAAGGAAAAATAACTAACAAGTGATGTCTTTCTCATAACCTTTGCTACCTACTTAAAAACTGAAACAGTACAAGAATTTGCAGCTTAAGATGACCAGAGAAGTGGCAGGAGGCCAGAATTCTGTCAGAGCCGGCTTAGAAAAGCTTAATGATTAACAAATGGGTCACTGCCTTCAGGCTCTGACCTTTAGAGCTAACCAGTTTTAGCCTTTTGGTTAGGTTCCTTCAAATAATTCCGTATCAAGGAAAAAAATACTCCCTGATGGCATAGTACCACCCATCCAAAAAGGAATTCTTAGGCAGCCCACGTATTTGGTGAGTAGCTTTTCTAATACCATGTAGTTGGTCCTAAGCACAGCATTAATAACTGTTAAATCATATTTTTTGTTAGAGTTTAAGGAAGGCCCTAAGCACTACTGCATATCCTGCAGGTGAAATGTACGAAATTCGGTTAACATGGTAACGGCTCTAAAAATACCTAGGCTACAGTTTAACCACAGAGTTTCCTCCTCAACGTAAAAGAGCCACCTTCACGAGCTGTTCGAAAGTGCAACAAAAGCAATCTCTGTCGGACTTTGTGCAAGCAGGCTACTAAATCAGGCCTGACAATGACAATCGGCAGCCACCCTGCATCAAAGTAATAATTAAAGTTTTGCAGACCAGAACAGCAAAGCACAACCCAGCGAAGAAAAATGTTAAATTGATAAGCCTTTTCTTTCCTCCTCCAACCTGTTTTCTCTCTCCCTCACCCCGCCCCCACCTCCAGGTGGACTAATTGGGGCGTGGCAGGGGTGCAGTGACAAAGAGTCACCGCACTGTAACCGCAGGGCCCCGCCCGAAGGAAAGCCTGGGGCAGAGGGACCCAAGGGGACAGTGTGCCGGCTGCCACGGTTTTCCCAGCAGCCTCTGCTCCAGCTCCCACGGAGCCGCGCGCAGGAGGCAGAATCGGTCACATGGGGGTTCCCGTCTGGGCCCTTTGCTTGGCACAGACAGAGAGGGTGGGGTCAACCTTTTCCTTGAAGCTTTTGCAGTTAGAGACTTGGAAACACAGTCGGCTCTTTTGAATTCTGGGGGTGGTTGGCTGTGCAGGGCAAGAGGTTTCTTACTAAATTCTGTCATGTCTAGGCTGCCAGATTTAGTAAATAAAAATACCTGGCACCCAGTTACATTTGAATTTTAGATAAACAGTTAATAATTTATTTAGTGTAAGTATGCCCTATGCAATATTTGGGTTATACCTATACTAAAAAAAAAGAAAGAAAAAAATTGGCATTTAGCTGAAATTCAAATTTATCTGGATGTCCTGTATTTTATCTGGCAGCTCTAGCAGGGTCCTTTCACTTTTTTCCTTCCCAATAGTCTCCCAATCCTCCAACACCCAATCAATAAGATGGGGTTTTTTTGTTTGGAGTTTTTCACTTTGGTTGATTTTGTTGTTGTTTAGTTTTGCTTTGGATCAGTTTAGAAAGGCCAAGGGAAATGAACTAGCATTTACTGAGTTCATTCTTATACCAAGCCTTGTATTAGCTACTTTGATGTATGATTTTTTTTTTAATCCTCACATCATTCCTGAATGGTAAGCTACTTATAATCTACATTTTACAAAGGAGAATACTGAGGAAAAAAGAGGTTGAGTGACTTGGCCAAGGTCACACAGCTAATAAGTAGCAAAGGTTAGAATAAGCCAGGTATGACCCCAACTGGCTTTCTCAACGACTTTAGTATATCTGCATTAGTCAGATTTAAATGTAATGTTTAATTTTTGCATGTTTATAATATATTAGGGTTTTTTTCTTGACAAACCTCTACCAATAGCACAGATTCTGTAACAAGTGAAAAGCTCTAATTGCCAGCTGAATTGGGAATTATTCTCCATCAGCTCCTTCTAAAGAATAAACTATTTTATTGATCTTTTTCCTGTTATTGGACCTTCAGTCCATTTCTGACTGAAGTAATTAATTTAATGACATGCTAAAAGAATAGCTCTCTCCACTAGAGCTATTCTAAGGGCTTTCCATATATTAATGTAATACTTAGATCATCCCTATGATATAGGTGATACTGTAGTTATAATCTTCATTTTACAGATGTGGAAACTGAGGTTTAGAGACGTTAAGTAATTTCCACAAGGTCCCACAGCCTAGGCTTTACAGCCAGGAACACCAGGTTTTAATCATGGTTAATTCAGTTATTAGCATACACAACATTAGGAAAGGCTCCATGCCATAAATTGGAAATAATAGTGCCTCTCTCACAAGGATAAAGCTTTGTACATAGTGAACACTCAACACACATGAGCTTATAAAATGATTTTGAGAATTATCTTTACTTGGCACTTGTGGCAAGAGACATAACAGAATATTCTAGGTCAGGGATTGACAACGTTTTTCTGTAAGGGCTAGAGAGTAAATATATTGGTCTTTGCAGGCCAAGAGACAAAATCAAGCATATAATTTAGGCAGTTTCATAACAAGAGAAAGAACAAATTTCCACAAATCTTTTTTTTTAAATTGAAAATTTAATAATAACAACTGAGTACAATTTTCTGTAATATAGGTCTCCTAATGAGAAGAAGGGAATTCTTTTATTGTGGAGGATGGATATCATTTCACTTAATTGGGGTTCAAAGTTAGTGTTTCCTGTCATCAGAATCAGTTGCCCATGTCCATCTGTTAATGCTGATTCATAATGAGATTTTACATATTTCATTTTTGAAAATGTCTTTTCATACAGATAGGTACTGCCAAATATACTAATATCTGTCTATGAACATATGATTTTAATTGAGCACATTCATTGCTTGGAAGGCATTTAAAGAATTCTATCCGATTCGTCTCCTGATATTTGCCTTTTAGCATGTCATTAAATTAATTACTTCCAATTGAAGGGGAGGTGGAAGCTCCTCAATTGCACAGTTAAGTAGATTTTGAAATATGGAAATTTCATTTGCACTTACATCAAGGTCCAAACAAATGCCGCTGGAACTGTAGTTTGAACTCAGAAAATATATCTGGTGCATATTTATGTGGAAATGGAGGCCTTGCTCCTTTTTTTAACTTTTGACAGCACAAGAAGTGTATAAAGCAGCTTGACATTACATATGATTCAAACAACATTAATTGTCATTGAAATGACTATAGTATAAGTTTTGCTTTTAAGTGCTGATTTGCCTTGTAATTTTAGGTTTTATTTGTTAAGAAGCAGTATCAATTCTTCAACAAAAGCTTATTTCCAAATCCATTCAATGTCCAATGATAGTAGCTGATGATAGCACATACTATTTACAAAAATTTCAACCTTGACCCTCAAAAAAATCACAAAAAATTACCACTGCTCAGCAATTAATCTGCTATATAGTATAGAAATAGCAGATTTAAATTCTACTCTGACAAATACAGAATTTATAATGGTTAAGTCTACAAAAATAAAGGAAGCTCACCATTAACACTGTTTCAATTATACATGGTATTTTAAAATATTTTCCACAAACCACCGGCTTGTGAATAATACAATGAATATCCATAGGTTTAAAATGCCTTACAAGTTCATAAGCTTTGTAAATTTGTATAACTAAGCCTTTTTTCTGCTTAAAAACATATTTTTACCACTGTCATTTGGAACACATCTTAGAAGATTCTCCTTCAGGTTGTACTGAATTAGTGTTCTCTCAATTTCTTAAAAAATATTCTCACCTATAGTTTTTACAATGCAGACAGTTCATAGAAGATAATTGTTCAGTATCTTCAAAGGATTGACTCTTTAAATAAATAACAACTGAGCAGTATCAGTAACATATGTCAATTCATCAAGAGCCAGGCAAAACCACCCAAAATCATTTGCGTTTCTTTTTCTTTTTTAAATATTTATTTGTTGTCTTTATTTTTTTGGCTGCGTTGAGTCTTAGTTGAGGTAAGCAGGATTTTTCATTGTGGCGCAGGCTTCTCTCTAGTTGTGGTACGCAGGCTACAGGGCTCGTGGGCTCTGTAGTTGCGGCATGTGAGCTTAGTTGCCCCACGGCATGTGGGCTCTTAGTTCCCCGACCAGGGATCAAACCTGTGTCCCCTGCAATGGAAGGCTGATTATTTACCACTGGACCACCAGGGAAGTCCCTGCCTTGTTTTTTAATTGACTATTGATGTTGCTCCCAATATTCTGAACTCTTCAAGCAACTGTTCTCCCTGGAAAGCCAAGTCTTAAACAAGTTTATTTTATTTATTTATTTACTTATTTTTGGCAGTACACGGGCCCCTCACTGTTGTGGCCTCTTCCGTTGCAGAGCACAGGCTCTGGACGCGCAGGCTCAGCGGCCATGGCTCATGGGCCCAGCCACTCAGCGGCATGTGGGATCTTTACGGACCGGGGCACGAACCCGTGTCCCCTGCATCGGCAGGCGGACTCCCCACCACTGCGCCACCAGGGAAGCCCCAACAAGTTTATTTTGTCTAGACAATTTCTTCAACTGTTGCAGTCAAACACAATTTAATTTACTCACCAATGGCAAATAGCTTTCCTTGCTTAGGAAACAAAGGAGACAGAAACTTGCTTTGGTTGAAGCCTCATTTTCACTTTTTATTTTTATATAAAAAGGAAAAAAGGAGCTTCCCTGGTGGCACAGTGGTTGAGAGTCTGCCTGCCGATGCAGAGGACGTGGGTTCGTGCCCCGATCCGGAAGGATCCCGCGTGCCGTGGAGCGGCTGAGCCCGTGAGCCGTGGCCACTGGGCCTGCGCGACTGCAGCCTGTGCTCCGCATCGGGAGAGGCCACAACAGTAAGAGGCCCGCATACCGCAAAAAAAAAAAAAAAAAAAAAAAGGAAAAAAAATTCTGCTGTGATGAGATATTCCATCTAAAATTCTTTGATTTTATGACCAATTGCTTTCCTGCGAGTTGTGATTAGTATTTAAATCTAGTATTGCCTAAGTATATTTTTTAGCATAGCTGTAGTATCATTCCACAATAAGCACAATGATTTGCCATCTAATTTGATAACAGAATCATCCACACAGCACTCTGCTTGCCATTTGAAGTTGACATTTCTCTTCTTATTTGGACATGATGAGTATGCAGTGGTAATTTAAAAATAATAATAAAAGATGTCACAATACAGCATGCCACTTAAAGTCAAATCATAAGTACATCAGTGTGGTTTGTAGTGCACCTAAGCAGCACCACAAAGTAATAAGAGCAACCTATACCAGCTATGTCACAACCAGTCTACTTACTCTGCCACTGTAGGAGGAAAGCAGCAATGAACAATATGTAAAAAAATGAGCATGGCTTATTCCAATAAACCTTTATTTATGGATACCAACATTGGAATACATATATTTCCATTTGTCACAAAACATTATTTTTGTTTTGATTTTTTTCAATCATTTAAAAATCTAAAAACCATTCTCAGCTTGAGGACCATACAAAAACAGGTAGGGGTCAGGTATGGGCCATGGGATATCTTTTACCAACCCCTGTTCTAAGTAACTAAATGTTAAAGTTAATTAAAAAATTTGATGCAAAATTTTCTAAAGTAGATGATACATGATCTGCATTTTAAAACAGGCTCTCTTAGACATATACTAATCTTTCTTTTATCACAGAAAGTTAGTGTATAGTAAATATTAAGAACAAAGGCTTTGGTGACTTCTCTGGCCCCTTTCTCTAGGACCAGTGAACCTCGGCCAGGAGCGCCCCCTAATAAAGCTCACTTGAAGCTTTTTTTTTTTTTTTTGGCAGTACGCGGGCCTCTCACTGTTGTGGTCTCTCCCGTTGCGGAGCACAGGCTCCGGACGCACAGACTCAGCGGCCATGGCTCACTGGCCCAGCCACTCCGCAGCATGTGGGATCCTCCCAGACCAGGGCACGAACCCGCGTACCCCTGCATCGGCAGGCGGACTCTCAACCACTGCGCCACCAGGGAAGCCCTCACTTGAAGCTTTAAAAAAAAAAAAAAAAGAACAAAGGCTTTGAACTTGCTCATTTAGGGCTGAGCCTTGCTCTGACATTTGCCACATGGGCAAGGTCCTTAATATATTTAAATTTGTTCATCTACATAAATGGGACAGATAATTAGACTTCTTACTGAGATCATAAGTAAGACACAGAGACCAGTATCATCACTACTACTTAACAGGGTAGAGGACTTGGTCACTCAAAATGTGGTCTACATCACTTGGCAGTTCATTAAAATTAGAAGCAGCACTTTAACAGGATCCTCATGTGATTTTCATGCACATTAAAGTTCTAGAAGCACTGGTAAAGGAGACACTAGCCAATGCAATCATGCAAAGAAATGAAATTGAAGATATACATTTTGGAAAGGAAGAGGTAATCCTGTCATTATTTGTAGATGACATGATGGTCATTTATAATTCAAGGGGAAATTCAAGGGGAATCAACTGAAAACCTATTACACTAATAAAGTAGTAAATAAAAGAAAAGAAAGCTAAATATAAGAAATATAAAATATATTTTGATACATATATGTATAAATACACACATACACAATTCAGTATTTTTATTATAGTATAACAATTACCAATTAGAAAATATAATATTTAAAAAAACAACTTCTATCCTCAAGAATAACAAAAACAGTAGACTACCTAGAAATAAATCAAACAAGGGATTGTACATGACTGGATGAAGAGAACGCTAAAACTTTACTGAATGACCTAAAAGATGACCTGGATGAATAAGGAAGTATACCATATTCATGGTCAAGAAGAGACTCAATACAATAAATGTCATTTAACCCCACATTAATCTATAAACTCAGAACAATTTTCTTAAGACAGTTGGCAAGTTGTTTCTGCAATTCATCTGAAAGATGAAATGTTTAAAATTCACCAAGAAATTTGGAGTGTCAGGAGGCATGGGGAGTAAACCAGGCTAGGTTACTTGCTCTGTCAGATGTTAAGACATACCAAAAAGCTATAGAAATTAAAATAAAATGGCATTTTTATAGAAATGGTCAAATTGATCAGTGAGTCAGAATAGAGTCCAGAAGTCGACATTTGATTAAAAATTTAGTTGATAAAAGAGGCATTCCAAATCAGTGGATAAAGAATGGATTATTTAAATAAATGATATAAAGACAACTGACTATCCACTTCAAAGGAGTTCAATTTCCCGTACTTCATACCATATAAAATAATAAAGTAAAGATGGATTGAAGAGTTGGTCATAATTCAGAATCTTGTAATAACCTATAATGGAAAATAATCTGAATATATATATATGCATAAAATATTCAGATTATTATATAATATATATAATATATTGTATATATAAATATTCAGATTGTTTTCCATAATAAGTTATTTTCCATTATAAGTTATTACAATATATATATTTATATATATAACATATATAAATATATAAATATATATATATATATATATATATATATAAAACTGAATCACTTTGCTGTACACCTGAAACTAACACAATATTGTAAATCAACTATACTTCAATTTAAAAAAAGAGTTAGGGGCTTCCCTGGTGGTGCAGTGGCTGAGAGTCCGCCTGCCGATGCAGGGGACGTGGGTTTGTGCCCCGGTCTGGGAAGGTCCCACATGCTGGGAGCGGCTGGGTCTGTGAGCCATGGCCACTGGGCCTGTGCATCCGGAGCCTGTGCTCCACAATGGGAGAGGCCACAACAGTGAGAGGCCCGTGTACCGCAAAAAATAAAAATAAAAAAATAAAAAATAAATAAATAAATAAATAAAGAGTTAGTCATAAATAAAGGTATAAAATTACTGGATGAGAATATAGAATATTTTTGTAATTTTCATTTGGGAAAGCCTTTCCTTGAAGCTACAAAATTTCAAAATTAAAAAAGAAAATGAGGGCTTCCCTGGTGGTGCTGTGGTTAAGAATCCGCCTGCCAATGCAGGGGACATGGGTTCAAGCCCTGGGCTGGGAAGATCCCACATGCCGTGGAGCAACTAAGCCCGTGCACCACAACTATTGAGTTTGTGCTCTAGAGCGCGTGAGCCATAACTACTGAGCCCACGTGCCACAACTACTGAAGCCCACGTGCCTAGAGCCTATGCTCCGCAACAAGAGAAGCCACAGCAATGAGAAGCCTGTGCACTGCAACGAAGAGTAGCCCCCGCTCGCCACAACTAGAGAAAGCCCGCACGCAGCAATGAAGACCCAATGCAGCCAAAAATAAATAACTAAAATTTAAAAAATAAATAAATGAAAATTAAAAAAGAGAAAAAAGAAAATGAATTGGAAGATTTGACTACATAAAACGCAAACTTTCCTATCACCTAGAAACAACTGGTCGAATACATTTACAATATCTATAACAAGTGTAAGATTATATGCAGAAAATATAAACAAGACAAAAACAGCCCAAGAGTCAAAAGGCAAAGTTCACAGAAGAAATGCAGATGGTCAATAAACATATGAAAAGATGATCGACCTCCCTGGTTGTTGCAGTTTTCTGTCGCAGTGTGACAAACCACGCCAAAATTTAGTGATAAAACAACTATTGTATTACATCGGCAACTCTGCAGGTCAGAAATTTGGACAGATTACAATGGGGACAGCTTGCCTCAGCTCCAGTGTCTGGGATCTCAGCTGGAAAGACTCAAAAGCTGGCTGGTGACTCTACAGCTGGGGGATGGTATCTTCTGGAGGCATCTTCATTCCTATGTCTGGGAGTTGATGCTGGTGTAGGCTGGAACTGTCCACCAGAAACCTATGTACCCTCTCAAGTGGCCTGGGATTCTTCATAACGTGGTGGCTGGGGTCCAAGATTGAGCATCCCAAGATAACCAGGCATAAATTATATTATCTTTTATGACCTAGTTCAAAAGTCACAAGCTTTCTCAAATTCAAGGGAAGGGCACATAGACCTTACCTCTTGATAGAAGGGATGTAAAAAGAGAATGTAGGATGGGAGATATCGTTACACCCATTTGGGGAAAATCTATCTACCACACTGGTTATCAGGAAAATGCAAATCAGATAACTTGAGACCATTTACACACAACAGATTGATAATTCTTCCCAGTTTCATTCATTCTTTGGGAGAAAGAGTGGGGGGGGGGCGGATAAAAAGGAAGATAAGAAAAATAAAAACATTAGGCTAAATTTTATCATTGTGTTTTTCCCTAGTTAAAAAAAAAAACAAAAAACTTGGTCTTGGGTGAATTTCTTCATTGCTCAAAATGTTATTAAAAACTGGCCATTTTAGGGCTTCCCTGGTGGCACAGTGGTTGAGAGTCCGCCTGCCGATGCAGGGGACATGGGTTTGTGCCCCGGTCCGGGAAGATCCCACATGCCGCGGAGCGGCTAGGCCCGTGAGCCATGGCCGCTGAGCCTGTGCGTCCGGAGCCTGTGCTCCGCAACGGGAGAGGCCACAACAGTGACAGGTCCGAGTACCGCAAAAAAAAAAAAAAAAACTGACCATTTTATTAGAATATGAAAAATTACTATTTTTGCACACTCCACTTAAATAGCTATACATTTTCACATTTAAGTAAACAAAAGCAAAGAAATTCTCTGTCCTTAACTCACTCTTCAACATTAGAGCATACGCACTACTGAACATAAAATTTCATTTTTTCCCCATATTTTATAGTTGGAGTTAAGTTTAGAAGTGAATAACAAAAATGGTTTGTGTGTGTGTGTGTGAGAGAGAGAGAGAGAGAGAGAGAGAAACATGCAGAATACACCTTATTTTGTATTTGAGCTTTTTAAAGAATTTTTTGAATTGTATTCAAGAAAGCAAGAAGCTCATGCAGATAATTTTATGATTTTAATAAGCCATACAAATATCATTTTGCTTCAAGAGAATTTTCCTATATAAAAGAGTTTCTTAAGTTTAATAAATGATTTGTAACTAATGGGTTGCTATTTCTGGTGAAGTTTAAAGTATTATGTCATTTTTTTTACCTGTTAAGTGCATTAGCATATAAGGTAGTACTTTTACCATGACTACTAGAACAGAGAAAATTTTTTTCCTAAAAGAAAATGTTTTGTGTTCTTTACCAAAGCCATCTGTGTTATTTTAATATTAATAATGTGAATGTATGATTTTATGTTTATTTACTGTACCTGTGATATTTACATAATGTTAATTGTATAGTTAACTACACGGTACATAGCAGAAGATTTGAATTGATTTCATACAACTGGATTGCTGTATATACTGTTATGCAAATTCATAATCCCACCATGATTTTGGTTCTTGGCACCATAGAAATAAAGACAGGGGATTCAGGGACTAGCAAAGAAAAATGAAGAGTGCCTGCTTTTTCCAGCCATCATGGAGTAATAGCTGGAGCTGCTTTCCCCACAATATCATCTCTTTGACACTTGCAAGAGAACGATAGGTTATTCTTTTGCACTTGCTGGTAAAATACAAATACCAAGTTAGCAAATTAAAAAGTTAAATTTCTCAGAGTGACATTGATTCATCTATATTACATATAAGAAATAAATATTTTATTCACTGCATCATTCAATTCAATTTCTCAATATGCATTACTCGAAGTAGAGGTGAATTAACTTTCTTATGGGCTGACTATTCTGATTTTCTCCTTTTGTACCATGTCCCTGAATCTTCAAAGAGGACAAGCTAGCATAGTAAAACTGGTACTTAGTGAGAAACCAGAGCGTAAATCAGTTCCCACTCCAGGCAGTTCTTAGTCTATAAACTCTCTGTTGGTAATCTGGTTGTTTTGAATTAGGAATGTGTATTCTTATAGAAACAATGTTCTAATCTGCTATCTCAGTCTTGCCCACAAAAACTTATTTACCATTAATAAAATAGAAATACTATTCATTTGCTCAAATAAAATAGAGAACAATACAATTGTTCTATTTATATTGGACACTGGTTATTGAGGAAAAGCCAGATGAGGAGGTAGATGGAGGCATTTGTGAGATTCTGAAGGGGGCTCCAGGGAACTCTTACAAGTTAGGTCGTTTATTACTTCTAATATCTCTACAAAACATGTGACTTTCCTTATCCTTCCATCACCAACTATTAAAGCCATTTTCAATTTATTGAAAATGGGGCTCAAGGAATTATTCTGTTCTGTTATTGTGGTAGTGGCCCATGTCTTGTTCATAAATAGAATAAAAGAGGAAGAGAAGAGAAGGCAGTTGGTGACCTAAGAAGAGATTACAGGACAACTTGAATGAGGAGGAGGACTAGTGGGAGGAGGTATTTGGGTTTGTAGTAGAGGAAAGGAGGTGGCAAGTGTAAGCCATCAGGTGCCCATCTAACCAGGACAGCATGTTTGCTGCCTAAGCTGGAGGTGAGGACGAGGTGGGTAGGTGGAAGCATGGAAAAAGGATCTACAATTGAATTCTCATATACATGAGACATCCATAACCTAGGGTGAAACCAGATATGTCTGAAAAGATTTCAGCAAGTAATCCAATAATATTACTCTAAATTTCCTTGTAATCAATGAGACTAGCTCCATTTTAATGTCCCTTAGCAGACACAGGTGTGGAGAAAGAGTTGACCTTTGGAATTTGCTCTTTAAATAATACAATAAGATCCCATTTGTCATCCCATCATGGAGATCATGCCCTAGCAGGTGTACACATTTACCTGCAAGCAAAGAGTAAACAGGTATGTGAGGACAGGAAAGCAAAGGAGGAATTTATGTTTCTGGCCACAAATGGTAGAACCATGAGTCTGGAATATGTCATAAGAAGGAAGAAAACTACCTACTATGTTCCAGGCCATAGAGGTACTTTGGTTAACTGTATTAGATTTAAATTATATACTAACTTTGATTAATAACAGATACCTAGTAAAAACCCATACCTGGTAAAAAAAAATTTTAATAAGTTTGATAAAATAGTGCTTAAATGAAGTTAAGTTATAGATCAGAAGCAAACACCTTGAGTCTATAAAATTGGCTATAAAACTTATATCTTTCCAAAGATGAACTAGGAAAAATTCTTTGTTTTCTTCCTTCCTTGCTCCCACTTCTAAATGTCCTTTTAACAATTGTATCTTCCTATACTTTCCTGTACCTTTCTATATCAGTTAAGGCTAGCTTGTTAATCCCTTTCCCTGCGACAAGAACAAGAACAATACTTGTTATTATTTGTCCCTATTTTGTGCCAAGCGTATATATAATTTTATAATATTTAGAATATAAAACTTCTAAAACTTTTTAAAATAATATTTAGAACAAAATTTCTAATCTTCATAACAACCCTTTAAGCTAGGTCATACCACTACTTAACAGATTGAGGAAACTGACGCTCAGTAAGGAGAAATATGTGTATCACATTATATTGATATGCACTTATTTATACACAGAAAGGTTTTTGCTGAGGCTCAGAAATGCAAGTGTTCAGTTAAGGATAACCTCTGTCAAATCTTTCATGTTAAACATTCGCAGTGATGTGAAGGTAAGATGAGAAATAGGGGGAAATGATTGAAACCTGGCAGTAAAAACTTAAATGGGAACAAAACAAAGATAACAAAGAAAAATGAACAATATTTTACCGGTAAATTAACAAAAAAACTTTTAAAACAATTGTGCTTTTCATCAAATTGAGATTTTTATTAGTTATGGGAGTATGCTGGTTTTAAAATAAGTAAAATGCTGTAGGCTTCCACTAAATGAAGTCTGGTGCCACTTACAGTTTTTTTTCCCAAGTCCACTTTATTTGCTTTGGCTTTAGCTAAGCATTGTGGGGAGTTGTTATTATGTAAACAGAAAAGATGCTAGCAGATTTGGAAAGTACCAGGTGAACATACTTCTGAGTGTCCTAGAGCTTACACCACCAGACTGACATTTTGCCTTAATACTGCAGATTCCAGATCCTAGCAAATATTGCTTTCTAATTTCTAAAACTATGAAAGTTTTGAATTACAATATTAATTCTCCAAGTCATTGCCCCTGTATAAATTAACTCTAGCCATAAATATAAAAATATATATCTGTATAAAAATATGAGGTGACATGTAATACAGTTTTTACTATTATGAATTTTAGAATGACTATATTGCTCATGAATGGCATGGCCATAAAGTAATTAAGTGGATAGGCTGGGAAGAGCAGCTGTAAATATGTATGATATTCTGTGACATTTTGTGTAAGAGTACACACAATGCTTTATTATTATATTCTTTCTCATCTGAAACTCAGCACTTTTCCTACGATAAGAGTGATGGCATAATAATCTAAAAAGTTAGAATGTATGGAAACAAGGCAAGCATTTTCCAACCTTATTATTGTGGTTTCCAGACTTACTGTACGTGTTCTGCAAAGAGAACAGGAAAAGCCAATCATATTTCTATTCTGAAATCCAAAAAGAAGGTTCCCAGGGATAAAATTGATAATAACCAGGGTAAAATTATTTAATGTCTCAGTCCAAAATCTATCCTAGTCTTCTAACTGTTTTGTTAAGAGGTATTTTATGGTGACTGGCATAGTGCTGGATGCATAGTGGACTTAGAGTAAACAATGCTTGAGTTAGATAATCCCACGTTCCTTCAGGAAACAGCTTCTACATTAAAAAATGTTTATTTTTCTAATCCCATAGTTAGAACTAGTTGCTATAGAAAAAATTGACTATCATTTTAGTTTCACAGAACCTCCATCCAGAGAAAGAGGAGGGTGGGTAGTGAGTTTGTGAAACAGCAGAGACTTCATATGATTGCAAGAAAGTCAAAGACTTTATGAAGAGCCAACTACAGGCACATCTGTATAGCTAAGTGCTCTTTTTCACAGAGTGGCAAGAAAGCAGAAACAGAGACCAGAGAGAAAACAATGGTTTTTTTTGTCCTTGACAGATTGTTCCTTATGATTAGAGAGATGGGAAACAGCAGGGATTAAAAATCCCTCCTGGATCACTGGGGAGAGGGGAGGGAACCTGATTCATCACCAGTGCTGGTAACAGTACTAACAGTTTGGGCTTTCACAGTACTGCAAAGACATTTTATAGCAGACGTGCCTATTTAATCATGGAAGCCTAAGAACTTGCTCCTAAAATAATACTTGTTTATTTTTATTTTTACCACGAAGTAAGATAAAGTCACGATCAATTAAGTATTATTGGATCTTAGAAACTTTAGTATCTTCATGTCTCAGTGTTTTATGGAATTTTTTTTACCAAGACAATAAATGCTGTTTATGACTTCTTTAAATTTACATAATATTCCAACATACTAATACCCTGTGAACTTCAAAAAACCAAATACTTTTATAGTGGCATAACTGGTCACCAAGATGAGGGGAAGGAAACTTTACAATTGTGAGAAGTGCAAATGTTCTCATTAAGGCAGTATTGACCCAGACAGCCATTTAGTATCTAGCCCCTCAAATACCTCACAGCTCTGGAATGCCCGCTGGGACAAATAAACGTCAGCACCTAAATTCTTACATTTCCTTCACTTTCTGATTCATCTGGTGAAGTGCAAGTAGGAAGTATCTTTCTTTTCTCCCCCTTTTAATGCCACTTAATGCATTGATTTTAGGATCCCACAGAATTTGGGAAACATGATAAACTTCTCTTACTAGATATGAACTTAATTGTCCTAAGATGCCTATGATTTTTAATATGCTCTAATAACTTCCAAAAAAACAGCAACATATAGCAACTAGATGGAATGAACCTGTTAAAATTTGTATTCAGATAATGATTAGCATTCTCCCTAAACACATGAGTATGAAACCAGCTTAATCCAAAATTTTTAATCAGTATATTTTTATTAAGTGACCAAAAGACAATACAGAGAAGTCTATTTGTTTGTCACCTTTCATTTTTATATAATCCTGAGATAGGATTAGGATTAAGAACATGTAATGCCGACATACTAGAATAATGATGACGCAAAATATGGGTTTTCATTCCTTTCAAAAGATAAACCTTTGAAACAGTCAGCATTCTAAATTAGATAGCTAAATAAGCCCACAATTTATTTTATTTTTCAAAAACTATTATCTGAAATGGTTTTAGCATCTTTAATACTCCTTACTTTTCAAAGAAAAGCTTTGTTTTTTTTACCCTCTGCTCTGAAAAGTGAAGTGTATCCAGTATGTATACTCCACTTACCAAGGAGATATCTTTGATTTAGTATTATCCTGATATGCTTGAAACTTAGGATGTTGCCTCTAAAGGCTTTTTTAAAACTTTTTATAAAGTATGTTATACATATAGACACCTCTAAAGGCTTTTAAATTCAAGAGCTATATTGTTGGGTTTTTGCAATACACTTATTTGCCAAGCATTGTGCTAAGCACTTGAGATTATCTCATTTAATTTTCTTAACAATCCTTTAGGCCAACACTGTTTTCATTCTCATTTTATAGGAAAACAGATGCTTAGAGGGATTAAGCAGTTTGACCAAGATCACACAGATTCTGTGTCAGAGCCAGAACTCAAACCCACATTTTTCTGACTCCAGAGATACCTCTCAGGATGAAAGAAATATTTCCCTGGGGAAATCCCACATAGATATAACTGCTGAAGTCTGTCCCCAATAAACTTTAGATTTATTGCTTGAGAAAACTACTTTTGAAAATGTGCTTCCAGGAGTTATGACTTCTATACCTACAGAGTCCACGTGAACATTCAATTTATTCCAGGTCAAGTGAAACGAGACTGACTCTGGGATGCTTGTACACGAGAGGGGTGACTCACGAATGGTGAAAGTTCACATTCTACTGGCCTGCTAGGAGAGCTATTCATGGAAAATGGGTCTTTCAACACTATTTCTACAACCACTTTGAGTAAAGAGAAACCAGCTACTCTGGCTAAAATACTATTGGCTTCATATACCCACAGAACTAGATGGTCTAATATTAGGAATTGAATTCGTGCATAAAACTTGTTGACATTCTTGGAATTCAGTATAAAAGATAAAAGCAATAATAAGCAAATCAAGAGCAGCCAGTATCCCCTGATGCAGAGCTTAAATAATTAGAATACAAATTGACTTCCTAACTTCAACTGTCCCTGAGCTGAAATTCTTTATATATGGTAGCAAATTGGGAGATTAGCAATCCTCTATAACTGGCTACATACAACAAAACTTCTAGAAGGAGGTTACTGCTTTTAGCACAGAGTGACCATCAATGTGAACATTTACCATTAACTACAATGTTGATAATGAATGCCAAGTTAATGCTAAAGGTGTTTGTTTTACTATTGATATTGAAATATTCATTGTCATGCCCCAAAACATCAGCCTTTGGTAAGGAGAAATTCAGATGAGAGCAGTACTTTTTTATGAAAACACAGACCTTCAGAAATGAAAGAAAGAAAGAAAGAAAGAAAGAAAAATAGAGAGAGAGAGAGAGAGAGGGAGGGAGGAAGGAAAGAAAGAAGGGGAGAAAACAGATTATCTAAATAAATATTATGATATCATATACAATACTAAAAGTTAAACAACACATAGGAAAAAATTTATAATGTACAATAAATGGAGAATCTCTATAATATATCACCCATTGATAAAAATCAACTTAAAAACATGAAGAATTTAATAGACCAATTAGCAGAACAACATGAACAGATTTTTTCCAAAAGAGACTATGTGCACTAGTATATATACAAAGAATGTTTAGTCTCGTCGGTAAAGAAATATATATTAAAACTAAAATGAGATCTGTTTTTCCTATTAAGTTATCAAGAGAAAAGGTAATAATCACAGGCAAGGAAACAGTGAAATGGGTCTTTTATACACTGTTGTTGGAAGTGTAAATTGGTGCATCTTTCTGAATGTCAATTTAACAGTAATTCCACTTCCAATATTCTGTCTTAAGGAAATAATCAGAAACGTAAATAAAGATCTATGCACAAAGATGTACATAACAGCTTTAATTATAATGGACAAAAAAGGAAACAAATGTCCAACATTAATGAAATGGTTAAATTCAAATTACACAACATCCATTCCTTAAAATTGTATGGGGGCATTAAAAATTATGTTTACAATGAGATATTTTGTAAAATGCAGTATATAAAACTGTATGTATGATATGGTCACAGCCATGTTTAAGGAAAAAAGTCAGGAATATACTGAAGAAAAAGTGTCAAAATATTGATAGCTGTTTCTCTGGGTAATGAGAATATAGTGTTTATTATTTTCCCTTTTGCCTCTTTATGCCTATGTGTACTTTCCAAATATTCTAAAATGGATATGTATTCATCAATATTTATGGAATGCCCACATTGCATCAGTCATTGTCCTGGGATCTGGACACACAAAGCTCATGAGGCACAGTCTTTTTCCTCAAGTTGCTTATAATGTAGTGTCTTATTTTTATATTGTAACTTTTAAACTTATAGAACAACAAAGTTATTTATTAACTAGGGTAGGTGAAAAGTAGTGTCCCATGTATTCTCATCTGATCTCTTTCCCTCACACCACCTTTTCAAGCCAACAGGAATTCTGGCTGATTTATCTTCAAAATATATCCAAAATCCTATGAAAGGTAAACCAATAAAGCTCTGAGAGAAAATAAATAAGAGAATATCTTCAAGACCCTGGAGTAGGCAGAGTCCTTAAACAGCACATAAATGGGCTAACTATAAATGAAAAAACGGTAAATTGTACTAAATTATAATTAAAACTCTGTTCATCAAACCACCTATTAAGAGAGTAAAAAGGCAGGCTACTGAGGGGGAAAAAGCTTTTATAATTCACATATAAGACTCATATCCAGAATATATAAAGAGCTCCTAGGTAGCAATAAGAAAACGGCAGATAACCGAGAAGAAAAATAAGCAAAGATTTGAACAGGCAATCATAAAAGAATATCCAAATAAACATGGAAAAGCTTCCAAATATTAGTCATCATGGAACACAAATTAAAACCACAATGGGATATCACTACATCCCAAATTAAAAAGGCAGATTGTAGCAACTGTGGATGGAGATGTAGAGCAACTAAACTTTCATACACCCTTGGTGGGAGTACAAATTGGTACACTTTAGAAAACCATTTGGCAGTAGCTACCAGAGCTGAACATAAGGGAACCCCATGATCCAGGAAT
This sequence comes from Mesoplodon bidens, assembly GCF_964165515.1. Lineage (NCBI taxonomy): Eukaryota > Metazoa > Chordata > Mammalia > Artiodactyla > Ziphiidae > Mesoplodon > Mesoplodon bidens. The sequence goes on from NC_138176.1 coordinate 39,315,394, forward strand.
TCCTATACTAGTATATACCCAAGAGAAGCACATACATATGTTCTTCACAGTACCTTTGTAATCACCCAAAACTGCAAACAATCCAAATGTCCATCAACAGTAGAAAGGATAAAGTGTAGTAGATACATATAAGCAATACTATCCCACAAGGAGAATTAAGTACAACTACATGTAACAGCAATTAAAATATCACCAGCATGATATTGAGTGAAAGAAACCAGACACAAAGAGTACATACAACATCATTCTGCTTATGTGACATTCAGAAACAGCTCAACTAATCTATGGTGTTAGAATTCAGGATTACTGATTACCCTTGGCAAGGAGTACCTGTAAAGCAGGAAGAAGGTAGCTTCTGGGGTTCTGGTAATGATCTGTTTCTTAATCTGGCTGGTGATTATACTGGTGCATTCACTTTATGAAAATTCAAGGCATATTTTTCTGTACGTATATTAAACCTCAAGTAAAATTACATTATATATATGTATGTGTGTGTGTGTGCCATCCGTATATATATAATACATGCACACATATATTTATAAAATATATATAATTCAAGGGTATGTATTTATACATGCATATGTGTACACACACACACACACACACACATATATTACGTCCAAAATGTAACCACTTGTGACCTTCTCTACTGTTACCTCCCACCTAAGACTACTGCAAAAGATATTTGCCCCAGTTCCTCTCATGCATCCCTGCAGTCTTCACCTATAGCCAGAAAGATAATTTTTAAAATGGAAGCCAGGTCATATCTGCCCTTGGCTTATAACCAGTAGTAATGGTTCCCCTGTCAATCAGAATAAAATCCTCAGAGGAGACATATATCCCTGACAGCCTATTTAAAGTAGCCTCACTACGCAGACCTGTCACTCTCATCCCTTTACCCGGCTTTAATTTTCTTTATAGTTCTTATCACCAACTGACATACCATTTACTTAGTTATTTATTGATAATTGGTCTCTCTACCACTAGTATGTAAGCTACCTGACAGCAGGAACTTTAGCTTTCTTTATTATATCCCTCACATCTAGAACGATACCTGGCATCATAAAGTAGGCAATGAATGAATGAATGAGATCATCACCAAACCACATAGGAAATAAGGTAGAATATGTATGTCTAGCCCTCTTTTATATGTTAGGATACTAAAAGACTGAAATTACATTAGAAAACAAAAAAATGAAATTACTCACTTGATGTTATTGAGGAGTACAGTCCAGGTCTTCTGTTTTGCTCTCCCCCCTCTTCCTTTCTCCCTCTGTTCTTCCTCTCCCCCATACCCACATGTACATACATGTGTGCACACACAGGCATAGGCACAAGGAGAATGGGATAAGGACAGTTCTCCTAACTGACAGAAGTATGAATGTAAGCTACCCCATTCAATGCAATTTATAGCCACTTTATTTACATCAGATAGCCATAAAATATATTATATATATATATGTATATGTATATATATATATATATATAATACATGTATGTGTGTTTGTGTGTGTATAATTACAGAGATTATAGAATCCTAGTGGCTCAGAATTAAATGAGGATGATGTCCAGGTAAAGATTCATTATATTGGAATCAGGCACTTTTATATGAGCCTTACTTTGTGGATATATGGCCCTTTTGAACACACAATAGTAAAGAACCTATTATTTTTCTTGCCAAAATATGTATATCCATGACCTAGGACTGCTCCTTCCAGCATTTTGCATTAAAAAATTTTTCAAACAAAATAAAACCATTTTGTTAGGCCCTGCAACAATTAAAAACTTTCTGGGCCCTGAAGGTAAATTTTTTTGCAAATGAATATGTTCAGAAGTTGAAATTGTTTCAGTCAAAAGTCTCACCTCCCTGTTCTCAGAATGAATTGTAGAGCCCCTGAAGCAGACAAGGGTGTTTAAGGTTAACCTCTGTTTCTATATAGATATCAATTACCTTTTCAAAGTCTTCCCAGTGGGATTTGCCACTTGGCAGCTTGTCTAAAAACTAGCTAAATGTGCAAATGTGTGTGGCGGGGAGGAAAAGGTCCAGTTTGGTTGTCAACCTAGTTGACCCTTTGGTTTTGGTAAAAAGAAAAAAAATTTTTTTTCAAAAAAGAGTTTTAGGCCCTTTCAGTTGCTAAATAACTGACTTCACTGTTTTGTAGGTTTATTTTTTTAATTGAAAAAATGGGAAACTTAGTGATAATGCCCCAAATACACAATACGTGCTCAACTGCTAGTGTTAGTCTCCTTCACCTCCTCCAGCTCAGAAAACAGTGAGCATAATATCAGGCCCCATAACTCTAAAAGTAGAGTAAATAATAAAATGAAGCCCAGGATACACTGAGTGTAACAAGGCCAGTGTCAAAAGATCATTTGTTCATCAAGTAGATAAATCTTTTAATAAGATGGAAAATGATGTTTAAAGGGAATGATGGCTTTTACTTTTGAGTGCAAAATAACCATTAATGTCAGAAGAGAAAGAAATGCTAAAGTTCATTTTGAAGCTCAGACTTACTTACAGATCAGGAGGGGAAGTGTGGAGTAAAGAAGACGGGCATGACTCCGATGCGGGAATTCTAGCTTCATCTTGACACAGACTTGGAAGCTGTGAAACCTAGGGCAAATTACTTAACCTCTCTGAATCTCAGCTTCACAGAGATGTAAAATTAGAATGGTAAATCTTACAGGGCTTTTGTGAAGATTAAATGAGGTCTTAGTTTTAAAAATGTTTTGTAGCCAAGAATATGCTGTGATAATGTGTAGGATTATTATTGTGCTTAAATAATTTGAGTATCCTTCTTGTTTTCTCTCTTCCTCCTAAAGCCACTTCTCTAATGTTTAGCTAAAGTTACCCCCCTCCTTGAGATTTGCCAATCCCTACTGACTTAGATTAGGATATTTTTCACCAATTAGATGAGAATTTTTCATATGCTCCATTTCTGAACTGGCTTGACTGAAGCCTTCAGAATAGAACTATTGCCTTCTCTGAAACCCAAATTATTAATGTAGTACATGAACAAGCAGCTCCCTGAGACCCTTAAAGGTAGGAAGACTGGAGATGGAAATTAAAACATGAGGGAAGTCTTTTCGTTCTTCATCCCAGGATGGAACATTGTCCCATTTTGCTAAATATTTTTCTCTCTATAATAGAAAAAATCATTAATGAACACTTACCGTATGCCAAGCACTGTGCTATGCAATATTCATGTAATCTTCACAACAGATTAATGCATCCTGTACTATTTTTGCCACTTACAGACAAAAGGACTATAATTAGAATAAGTGGCTTGACCACGGTCACCTACCTAGTAAGAGGTAGAGTCAGGATTTGAACCCAAACCTGCCTAATTCCTTTCCCAGTCTTTCCATTTGTTGATTATCTACCTCCTACATTTTAACTAACTTTGCATGTCTGTGTTTGCCTTTCTATCTCTTTATACTTTCATCCTTTGTATTTCTGTAATTAATAGGGTAGAGGACTGTAACAAAAAAGACTAAGGTATGGTCCCTGTGCTTAAGAAACTATGATAGTCCACTGACAGAAAGATGACAGGCAAACAAATGACTGTATGACATGGAAGAACTTAAAGAAGTCCATAAGAGATGGAGCATTAGTCTCCTCACTGGTAACATGGGAATAATATTCTGCCTTATACGGTTGTTGTTAAAATAGGGTGAAATGCTTGTGTTAAGTGTTGGCAAAAACCCTGCTCAGTGTATGGAATCTATAATGTTGCCAGCCAGTCCCAGGATAATAAGTAGGACACAAAGCTAGAAAAGCAACTTGGTGTCAGACTTTGAGAGACTTAAATGTCAGTCTAAAGAGTTTGGACCTACAGCTTGATGAAAACAAGTGTGCCAAGGATAGTAATCACTCTGCAAAGAAATTAGAGCTGATGCTATTTTACATTACCTTTCAAAATTCATCATAAGTGAGCTGGAGTCGGTAGAAACAGTTGGAACTGGTTTAAAGGAGTTTTGTATTTGATGTACTAAAAGGAAAGATAATTTAAAGTTTGATGCCCTGTACTTTTTCTTCCACAGTAATTAGTGAATGCCAAAGGCAGCAACTGGAGTCTGTGAGCTACTCCTCTCGCTACGCGCTGGGCCTCTTTTATGAAGCTGGCACGAAGATTGATGTCCCTTGGGCTGGGCAGTACATCACCAGTAATCCCTGCATTCGCTTCATCTCCATTGATAATAAGAAACGCAATATAGGTCAGTACCCCCATTATTTCCCTTAAATACAGTAACAATGGTGGGTGTAGGTCATGAAAAATGCGGTTTAATTGAGTGTTGCCATTCTGAACAGAGCAAGCATTTAACTCCAAGCCACAGGGGATAAAATTTAATGTCACATTTGGCCAATAATAAAATACACAGTGAAACCAGCAAAGTTTTTCAGAAAATCATTCACCACATGGTTTGTATTACTGAGTTTATGAAAATAGTGTCAGAAGGTTTAAGATTTCAAAATGGCCCAAGTTCTATTGCTTTAATATGGATCCATCTATATGCAAATTTATCTCTCATCATTTATTTCTTGGTGGAGTTTGCTTTTGTTTGTTTGGTTTTGTTTTTAAAATTTGACGAGTGCTGCTCTTTCCACATCCCAGGCTAGATATAAAAAGTGAATTTTACTATGTTATGAAAATCCTTCACTTCAATATAATTCTATTTATTTAATTTTCATCTGGAAAACTACATAAAATTACTTTGTATACAATGTAACTAAAATAATAGGTGAAATGTTTCATATGAGCTTTACTAGAATGGGATAAAGTCTACACCCCACCTTCTTTGTTGAAGATAGTTATTAAAATTAGATTTGAATTGCAAGAATAAACATAACTGATTCATTTCATGCATAAAGGTGAAAGTATATTCTTATTTGTAGGATTGTAGTGATTGCTAAGAAATTGCTTTTTGTGAAATAAACGTTAATGATCTAAAATGACTAAATTCTTGAAAGGAATAGTCACTGCAATTTGTTACGGTGTTTTATGGTGCAGTGATGGTTTCATCAAGCATTAGTTAGAAGTCTTGCCTGATAAAATCACCAACTAATGTCTCTTGGCTTGCCAGAACTTTATAATGATAGAACTGGGCTAGAGTATGGTTTTTATATCAGAGCACATGATCTTAGAAAAATGTTTCTTTTATAACTTAAAACTCCCTAAGGGCTGGACTGTTTATGTTAATATGATACCACATATATGTACAATCAGCAGTTCATGAAATGTCCTGTAACAGCAATGGACTAACCATTTTTAACTCGACAACTGCTTTGTTCTGAGAAAAGGAAAATAGCCCTTGATCTTCTGTTATATGTCATGAATTAGACATTATCCTTTGTGTATTGCTTCATAAGATATGACATCTGTTAGGGTATATTTAGTAATACATAACAGAAAAACCAATTTAAACTTGTTTAAACAACATAGGGACATTTGTTATATTATCTGCTATGGACTGATTTGTATCCCCCCAAATTCGTATGTTGAAGCCCTAAACCCCCAATGTGATTATATTTGGCGACAGGGCTTTTAGGAGGTAATTAAGGTTAAATGAGGTCATAAGGGTGGAATCCTAATTATAAGGCTGGCCTTATAAAATGAGGAAGAGAAAGAGAGAGAACCCTATTCTTGGGCATACACCAAGGAAAGGCCATATGAGGAGAGTGAGAAGGTTAAAAAGCAGGCCGTCTGCAAGACAGGAAGAGAGTCCTCACCAGAAACCAAATCAGCTGGCACCTGGATCTCGGACTTCCCTTCTCTGGAACTGAGAGAAATAAATTTCTTTTGTTTAAGCCATCCAATCTATGGCAGCCCAAGCTAACTGATAATATTATCTAAAAGGAAGAAGTTGGGGAGACTTCATGACTGATTGATTCAATAACAGAGCAACATCTTCAAGGACCTAAGGTTTATCCATCTCTGCTCTCTTCCACTCTTAATGTTGACATCCTCAGAGGACTGGTAGCAAGATGGCAATAACTATTGGAGTCACATCCAGACCCAGCAACATGCTTAGAAAGAAGAGGGACTATTACTATCTTAGTCCCTTTCTGAGAAGTAAGGAAGTCTTTCCAGAAACCCCTCAACTGACTATCTTGTATCTCATAGGTCATAACTGGGTTACTCAACCAGTCTGAAACCAACCACTGGCCAGGGGGGTGGGACTACCATTACAACCCTAGACAAATCAATATCTACTCCTGGAACTGGTATCAGGATCATCTTCCCTTTAGTCATATGAGGGTAGATACCTGACTAAAATAGGGGTTTGTTAGGAAGAAAGGAGGGAATAGTGGATGCTGGGTTGGCAACAAATAATGTCCATTATCTTCAAGTAGATTCATATCTTATGTGAGAGATAAAATTGTAAAGTTGGCACATAAAGAGAAGAATCATGTATATTCAAAATTATCTTTGAAAATATCTTAAAACTACGTGACATTTTGGAGACTAACATAATGTTCAGTAAATTCAGTATAGCATTTTGCCAGCATTCAATAGATTTCAGTTTATTCAGGTGAGGCCAGATGAAATTGTTGGTTTGCATTTGTAGGACAGTGATATCTTCTACTATGAAAGGCACACAGGAAAGAAAGAAATAGCAGTCATATCTCCTAACAGATTAAATCGCTGTGCAAATGGAGTGGGATGGTGAGTGAAAGCACCCACACTACTATGTAGTAGCAATTTATAAAATCAGAGTTATGCAAATTTGAAAGAGTACAACATAAAAATATTAATAAATTCTCACAAGATTGGCAGCTTTTGAAATAATAGAAATACCAAAAGAATCTTCTTTTATATTAAAAATCACACAATTTTAAATCTTGAGCACCAGGTGAATTGGGAACTATGTTTTTGCTACAGCCCATGGTGGTGCCACTTCAGACAGCAAAGAAATACCTTCCTTCCTTTTTCAGTTTTATGAAAAATTAATTTTGGATTATGCAAGTTTTAAAATATAGGAGACCCCCAGTAATGGCATTCCCTAACATAAAATCTAACTAACTGCCTTGCATTTAAACTATTTTTTCTCACTATCTGGGGCCAGGGTGCTAAGTATATCTACTTGAATTCACATAATATAAATGTTCATATAGTGTAACTCCACTGTATTTTATTGACATTGATATTTAAGTAGGCCAGTAAGAATTGTCTCTTTATGTTACTAACACTACCCAACTCTACCCTTTATTTGGGGTGTTCGATTGAAACAAGAATTAATACTATAAATACACACAATCAATGAAGGGAAACATTTGTGTTCTGTCAGGTAGGGCAGCAACAAGACAGACAAAGGGTGGCAGAGCTGTCCACAAAATAAAATCTGTTGTCAAGTCTTGAAGAGAGCCAGAGGATACAGGATTAGTAGCCCAAACCAGACAAAGGTCAATGAGTAATCATTTGTCAAATGTCAGGAATAGACAGTACACAAACCAGAAACAAAAGTCTCCTTGGGCAGAGGGGCTAAATTCCAAGATGTATTAGATTCATACCAGCGATTATGGGTACGACCCAATACACTTAGGCTTGTGCTTTCCAAAATGTGTTCAATGGAACATCAGTTCCTTGATATGCTCTTTGTGAAGAGTCTCTGTCATCAATAAGTTTGCAAAATGCTACTGACATTTTAGAGAATCTCAGGGCATATTATCCTATTAAAAGATATTCCTATAGAGAAGACACCTTCTCACTTTATTTAATCTAGAATTTCCCAAATGTACTTGACCATGGAATATTTTATTTAGGCACCAAACCTGATAACATCCCACAGAAATTGTTCCCTAGGACACACTTGAGAAAGCCTGACTTGATGTCACCATTTATGCTTCGTACTTGGGCAGGAATTGTAAGCCAGATGAGAGGATGGGGAAGTCTAGTCCTGAGTCATCAGTGGGAAGATACTGAGTTTTTTTAGAGGTGGAAGAAGACTTTTTGCAGATGAACTCAAAACTTGGTAGGGTTATAACTGGAGACAATTTAGGTTGAAATAAGGTCTGAAGTAAGGTCATGTGAATTATCATTAACATGGATAATATTTTAAATGATCAATAAGATTATCACTGTGGGAAGAATTTGGACTTTAAAAGACTCAGATTCAAATTCTGGCTCTGAAACTTGCTAATAATGTGATCTTGTACGACCCTTGTTTTGTAACAATAGGTTTTGTAACAAACACAATCAAAAATTGTAATGGCCTGAACATAACAGAAGTCTGTTTCTTCTTCACATAAGACCCAAACAGGTGTTTATGATTGGAAGGTAGCTTTCATCAAAGAGGTGATTCAGAGACCCAGACTCCTTCCACCCTTTGACTCTATCAGCTTCCTCTGGTGGCTTATAGAGTCACTGTGCTCATAGGAATCAAACAAGTGGATGAGGAAAAGAATGGAGGAGAGCACATAGGATATTTTTAGGGTTAGACTTAGAAATGGTACATATCAGGAGGGGTCACGTTTTATTGATTAGAACAGTTATGTGGCCATACCTATTTGGAAGGAAAGCTGGAATCATAGTCTACCCGTGCATGTAGGAAGAATAAAAAGTGGGTTGGTGAACATCTAGCCAGTTTCTGCTGGAGCACTTAGCATAAGTCCTTCTGTGAAAGAGGCAGATTAGATCTACATAGATGATAAATAGATTTCAACACAGGTGCCAATCATTTAACAGGTAATCATCACCTGGGGCAAAAACTAAGAACAATTCCAAGACTGGGTCTAGACTCAGTAGAAGAGGATTCTACCAACAAGTGGCAATGTCTGTCATGCAGAGGGCATGGGGAGCAGTGGGACAAGTGAAAGACATTTATCTCCTGTATAGGGAAAACACTCCTGTGTGTTCCTCCTTTACTCTCACACTCCTACCACACTCACAACACTTCTGACACCAGAAGTATGGATTTTCCACACCTCAAGGAATTCTGCAACCCCTGCTTGGTGCCCTGCAATTCAATTCAGTTCTGACACTATCTCTAGGGAGTTAGCAGCAGATCCCACAGGCAAAGGGTCCAACCCCACAAGACTGCCTCCACTTCAGATACCAATTGCAAGTTTCAAGCTGTCGTCTGTACTTCTGACTAACCAACTATAAACCGGTGTTCCCATGACCCCTCCTTGGGTTTGATAATTTGCTAGTATGGCTCACAGAACTCAGGGAAACACCTATTTACACTTACCGACTTATTGTATAATAAAGGATATGATATAGCACACAAATTAATAGCCAGATGAAGAGGTACATAGAGGGAGGTCCAGAAGGGTCCCATGTGCAGGACATTCTGTCCCTGTGGAGTTGGGGTGTGACACCTCCAGAAAGGATGTGTTCACCAGAAGCCCTCTGAACCCCATACTATTGAGATTTTTATGGAGGCTTCAACATGTAGGCATGATCTCTCATTAACTCAACTCTAGCCCCTCTCCCTTCATGGAGGATAGAGAGTGGGGCTGAAAGTTCTAAGCTTCTAATCATGGCTTGGTCTTTCTGGTGACCAACCCCTATCCCCTATCCTGAAGCTATCTAGGAGTCCCCCACGAGTTACCTCATTAGAACAAAAGACACTTCTATCACCTAGGAAATTCCAAGGGATTTAGGACCTCTGTGCCAGGAACTGAGGGGAAAATGGTATATATATATATATATATATAGTTTTACACACCTCCCAAGATCTCTGAGATCCTTCCCAACATCTTAAATTCGGAGTCAGACTGGCCAGGAGTCAAACTTCCTATATTGAACTCAGTTCTACCACTTACTAGCTGTGTGACCTTGGATAAATTACTTAAACTCTCTGTTTACTGATCAATAAAATGAGGAAAATAATACCAACTCTAAAGGGTCGAAGATGAAGTGATTCAAACATATAAAGAGCTTCACATAGCACTTAGCAAATAATGTCAGTATCTATGGTGCCTAATATTATAATTAATAATTCCAGTCTTTAATTCAGATATTACATTCTCCAAAGCAAAAGGCATAAATATAAAAGCCTGACTTATGTGAATGCAACCCTACGTTACCAGGACAGATAGGAGTCAGGGTGGCTTAAATAAATAAAATGTATAAGTAACCCTCAAAATTATTGGTCAGAATTTTAGCATCCTTCCCTGTTCACCATCTAGAAGAGTGTTAATGATCAGTACAATCACTAATAGGCAGCAATCTGAGGAGATTAATACAATCTGCAACTCTAGAAATGTGATGGCCAATGACCATAATTACATAGCTTTAAATATCTCATTAAAGAAAACAATCCGACTCATCCAAAAAGAAAACAAGTGAACAAACTTTTGCATCACATGGAATTTATACGTTCAAGGATTGTATTGTTAGGATCCTTGAGTAACAAACACTAATATAATGCATAATGCATTTAAAGGCTCTTTTACAAAAGATTATTCCATATAGCTGTTTGTTACATCAACTCTTTATAAAAGTTAGGAGCATGATATGAAATTCTGTAAATAAATGGGATGGGCCTGGGGCCATAAATCCAGTCACCTTGTCTTCACTTAGGGGAGTACATGATTATTCCAACTAGGTGATAGCCATGCAATTGACCACACAAAATATCTGCTTTTGGATTTGAAACATTGTGCAATTATTTGTCCTCAAATTTGCAGAAAATGCAATCCAGATAGGTAACACTTTATAAGTTGAACAAAAAAGGACGAGGGAGAAGAAAAAGGGACGAGAGGGAGAAAAGGAAAGGAAAAGACCTGGGATGATGAAAAACTGTCAGGTTTCCAGTTCAAGCTTTTTCTTTAAAATATCAACTCCAGAAACAGAGCTTTCAGATAAAACAGCAATCATCATCTTAAAACAACAAGCAGTAACCAGTTACAAAATTCATAATATTGGGTTTTTTGTGTTATAGACATAGTCATTTGTAATTCAATTATGTAACTGATGCTGTCCATATGAATCTGTTAAGGCAATTTAATAAACAGCAGTCAAATACTAATTACAGATATCCATCTCACTATTACAGTGATGCCACAGAATGTTACATGATTGTAATATCAAATCTTTTTCCTTGCTCTCTCAGAAAGGAAAAAATATGTGTGTGTGTGTGTGTGTGTATATATATATGTATATATATATACACATATATATGTATATGTGTAATGTATAAATGTACTTACATAAAACATATCTACATATGTATACATTAAAAATGAATATCATATGTTGTCATTTAAAGTAATAGGCACAAATATAAAATAGATTACTCTTATTTCACATAATATTTGCCACTTTTAAAAATAGGTTTTCTTTAGAAAATGAGATAACTCAGTCCATTTTGTAAGGAGAACATTTGCACACAAAGTAAAAACAAACAGATTCCTTTCAGCCGCTGGTTTCCCTATCAAGCTATCCTCAATGGGAAAGATTTACATCCACGATAACACTTGTCCTCCCACTTGCCAAGCAAGTGAACTCAGTCTGAAAATCAATGCCAGAGACAGAGGGAAAGTGGAAAAGAAGCTAAATATGTAACATCAAAAATAAACCTTTAAAATATCCTAAGGAATATATTACTGGGAAAAATATATATCTTATGGAAGTTTCCTTCAGAAAAATTGAATTCACAAATATTTTATTTATATGTTTTCCATTCTCAGTTTATTCGGTCAAATAATTATTTACAAATATGTATTGGATGCTTCTGTGTGCTGGGCACTTTGCTTGGAAATGAGGATTCCATAGTTTCTGCCCTCATAAAACATAACGTTTATGAAGTCTACTCAAATGAGAAATTCTGAAGGAAATTGATACCTGAGGCTCTGTTGGACTAGTGACTTGGAGTCAAGTATGAGTCCTCATAAATATAAATAGACGCACTGAGTAGACGCAGAGAGCAACAACTCACATATATGATCAAAACTGGGGAGAGTCATGCTGCCTCATGATGATATTATGATCTTTTAAAAGGATGCTTTAGACCTGGGACCTTTTGTCAACATGAATCTAATAATCTTCTTTCTTCAGGTGAAGAAATGAAAAAATGGGGACTATGGAACATTTAAATCCATGAAAAATTCAGAAACTTTAGCATAGCCTATTATTTAACTTTCTCCTGGGGCTGCTAAAAAGTTTAATAAATACAAATAAGTTGTGCAATGTCCAAGAAGCAGTGAGCAAAAGGATAAAGAAAGTCTAGAGTCTACAGCTGCCTGGTATTTCTGTAATTATAAACAATTCCAAACTGCAGATGTATAGAGCATCCACACTAAGAAGTGAGTCTTGAACATTACATCTGCAAGTCTCTTCTTGTGCCAACATTCCACCTTTGTGTTCTGCCTGCCCTGCCCTCTGAGAGTGGTATTTTCACTTGTGGTATTGGCCTAAACGTGTGGCTGTCAGGCTGAGATTTACAAAAGATCTTCAGGTTGTCCAAGAGTTCCTCCAGAACACAAGAGCCAGATGTGTTGGTGACTGAGTGTAGTTTGGATCCACTATTAGGGGGAGAAGAGGGGAATGAGAATCAGATGACTGTTTATGATGAATAAATGTATGGATCTGAAATTTACAGGGTATAGATGAGAACAACAGAAAAACTGAGAGGCTGCCATCATTGCTGCCAATTTAGAAAGGCAATAGCAAAGGAAAGCCCTCTGTTGGCTTTGTAAGGAGGTGAGGAAGGCCAGTTTACCTCAAGGAGGGAAAAATCAGCAGAGATGCACAGGTAGGAACTGCCACCGTCCCTCTGACCTCTTCACTAACAAAAGTCAAGTAACTTGGTATGTAGGTATCGTGTAATGAAGGCACTGCTGTATTAAATGTAATGACATCTAATTTTTGCTATTTGTAATTATGATCCCTTTAAGTGATGGCTCTTCTGTCTTCCAAGCACCTAGGAGAGATTAGATGCCAGTTTGAGAGTGAGAACAAGGAGAGCTAAATTGTTTTGCTTAATTGAGGAAAAAATTTCAGATACTCTGAGACTAAGGGGAGGGCAAGGAGCAGAGAAGGGAAAGAGGAAAGAGAATACTACATAGAGTAGTAGAAACTCTGGCTTGACCTGAGGGATTGCTATGTAGACTTGTAACTTGTTTGCTATATAATTTACTTTGTGACCCTCCTCCCACAAGTCCCTACCACCTCAGTATAGTTCTGGATTGAGCAAGTGTTTTAAATCGATGGGTGCTTTTTATTGGAGAGTTATTTTGTAAATCAACACAGTCCAGACACTTTTTGGAATATCTAGGGTGAAATTATTAGGAACTTTATGGTTTCTTCACATTAGTTCCTGTGCAGAGATTTGGAATCTGCTGTCTCTATGGAAAAACCTCACATCTGTTTGAGAACCTTATTTTTTATTTACTTTTTTTTTTTGCGGTACACGGGCCTCTCACTGCTGTGGCCTCTCCCGTTGCGGAGCACAGGCTCCGGACGCGCAGGCTCAGTGGCCATGGCTCATGGGCATGTGGGATCTTCCTGAACCGGGGCACGAACCCATGTCCCCCGCATCAGCAGGCGGACTCTCAACCCCTGTGCCACCAGGGAGGCCCGAGAGCCTTATTTTGAATGCAGACAGAACTTCTCATCCTCTGGACCTCCAGTAACGCAAGCTCAACTTACTGTTTCCATAATACCTGCAACCAGGTCAATCTGTTGAGGGAGCTGGAAATTGGGGAAATGCTCTCTCTATGGGACTGAATGTCTTGAAGTATCTTGAAGTTAAGTCCTTACTGCAGCCTGAAGCGAAGCTGTCAACACCGTGGGTCTTAAGCCAGGGCTCAAAATGATGTGCTCTGCTCTGCTTCCCAGACAAGGGCCTGGCTTTCATCATTCTGGAGGCATCTCACAACCTCTGCAGATTGAGAATAGTCTTGTAAAACTGTGTAACTCTCAGACAGCTTGTGAGCCTCAGGTCCTGGGAGACAGTAAAGACTTGTTGAACTGGATGAGAGCTTGACAAGTCTTCATTCTGGTCCATTTTTTATCTGGGACCACAACAACACTATACCAAAGAGATGGAAACTTTCCTTTGCCTAGAGCTCCCTCAGAAAAGATTTCACCATTTTTCTCACTGTCAAGAATTCTTCCTCAGATCAATCTGAATGCCTCATGGGCTAAAGAGTTGTTATGCCCTGTTTGCAGAGCTGCTGCGTTCTCCAGATGAGCAGCTCTCTCCTTTAGCGGGAATACATGCCGCTGTCTATCACACGTGCTATCCATTAATTAATCCCTCTTCTCTTCATCAAGATTGAAAATATAAGAGAGAGACTCTAACATCGTGGCATAACAGGAGTGTGTATTCGGTGCTCAGGAAATATTTGCTGAGCCGGTCGCCCTTTATGCAGCTCTGAGATGCCCTTCCCTTGTTCCGAAATAACATCGAGAATTAATACTTCAGCACTGGTCACCCACTTAGCAGGCAAGGAAAAGTAATGGTAGTCAGCAAATTGTTCACCCCTAAGACAACCTAGGTATCTGTTACTACGGCCCTCTAAATCATATAAAATGAATGAGCTCTCTAGTTGCCAAATCTGCAAGCTGTTGAAAAAACATATGTGAGCTATTGGCGACTAGAATGATCAGAAGCCTCTTTTGGAGACCCTGTCCCATGCCTATTACATGGGGAATACTTGACTACATAGTATCAGAGGTATTGCCAGTAAGACCTGGAAGTTTTATCAAGCTGTCTTCCCAAAGAGATCCAAGTATTCTTGGTAACAAGTTTACCGTGGTCTCTAGGGAATATGCATCTGCTTTGAATGATGCCCTGTAACACAGACCTTGATTTCTAAGGTTACACTTCAAAGGATCCCACCATTCTTTTTGTGAAAGATTTTTTTAAATACTTGGTTGAAGAACAACTGTGCTCCAGCTGAGATATTTAACTTAGAAAATATGTGAGAAGCTCTGCAAATGTGCCATTTCTCTTCCATGGTTTAACAGTTATCTCTTTTTTGTATCTCAATGGAATTAAAATGATATCTTGCATAGGAACTTTGCCACAAATGATGAGTTCATATTAACCCAAACTTGGTAAGTGGTGAATTCCTTATTGTATAATTCATGATTTGGTTTTTATTATCATGGATGGTCAAAAATAACCAGTGTTATCAAGTATGTTTCTGTTCCATGGTTCCATGGACTTTGCAATCACACAAACCTAGTTTCAAATTATAACTCTATACTTAGAATTAGGTTGAACTATATTATATTGCTGTCTTTGTAATTTAAAATGTTCAAATACCAGCATTTTCATGTGATTCAACCTAATAGCTCTGTAACCATGAGTAAGTTTCTCAGTCTCTCTGAGCTTCACTTATCTGTACTGTAAGGTTAATAGTGTCTCCCAGAAATGTAATAAGGGTTGAATAGTGTATCCAAAACTCTTAGTCCCATGCCTAGCACACTGGAGGCACATAGTAAATTCTGTCTTTACAGTTGTTGTCACATAAATTATTTTATGGTTTCAGTCTATCAGCTATATAAACGTTTTTTCATTTTGAGAAAGAAAAAAGGGAAGGATAATGCCAATAATGCAAGTTTAGTTAAATTATATTATCTTCTGTTAAAAATAAAAACACTTACACGTTAGGGTAGTTAAACAATATCTCATTTCCCGAATAAGGTGTTAAACTCAGAGAACATTAAATTAAATGTGGTTCTTCTTTTTTTTTATGGAATCTCAAATCCCTTTTTGAATAATTCCCCCAAAATTTACACTCCAGCATATCCGAGAGGAGTTAGATACTATGAAGTAAGTTGTCAGCAAATCAAAGGCTGAGACTAATTCAAGAGCAGGTTTCAAAGTGTGACTGCAGAATCTCACCACAGGAAATCGCTTCATTGTGCTTCATAAATACTTTATATCAGTTAGCATTTTTAAGTCTGTCCAGAATCACCAATCCATCATTTTGCCCAGATGTGACATTACTGAATCAATTTAGCCTAAAGAGTCGTTTGGTTTTATTACCAATGACTTTCTTGTTATTAAGTGAACTGAGAAGGCTTTGATATGCCCTTTAAGATCATATGTGGACCCTGCTATTTTTAATAATCATTGCCCCTACAGACTTCATATATGTGCTCATTTAGATAATGAGAAGCATCTACATGTACTGCACAGGACCTTGAATTCCCTGCATAATATGAATGAATATTAAACATCGGAATCTGAAAAGAATCTATTGAAATTCCATTAATATTTATAACTGCTCTGTGGGACTAGGGGAATTCTTCAGTATAAAATATTCCAAATTCATGTTTGTAAGAATGAAGCATCCTTGAATTTAAAATATAGTTTTCTTCACTGAAATAGATTTCTATTATACATATACCTAGTGAATTCTTTGTTGTTGATATTCTATATCCTTATTTAAAAGAGTCAAGAAAAGCGTTTTAGAACCTTGGGCTCATTTGAACCTAATCCACTCTTTTTTATTAAAAATAAAATGCCTGTTTGTTCCCTTTTCCACTGTCTATATTCATAATATTGGTTTCTTAGGAGTAGCTCACAACATCATAAAGGATATTGTTAAAAGGATTATAGTCCCTTTGATTTAAGAACTTTGGCCAAAATACCCAGATTCAATTTTTTTTTCCTTTCAAAATATAACAGGAAGGATAATTTCACTGGTCTTATTAGTAAAGGAGATAAGAATGTCTACAGTAAACTGGTAAATTTCCTCTATCAAAAGCACCAGAAATATTTTGACACATCATAATTAAAAACTTCATCTGATTAGTCTCAGTCTTCCAAATTCAACATTTTATAATGTCAAGGCAAAACTTTCTCTTTAATGCACCAAATGAACTAGAGCAAAGTATTGATATTAGGCCAAATCCTCCAACCCAGAGATATATTTCTTCTGGTCATGGTATCCTTTTGAGCAGTTAAAAGTCTAAAGCTGAACCCAATTACGCAACTACAGTGATAAAGTGATATCCTTAGAGCAGACCAGTATGCTTGCCCAATTTCAGGAAAAGAGTCCAATCATAATACCACTCAACACACAAAATTTCATATAGGGCATGATGCTGAGTAGGCCAGAATAACGATGTATAATAAGGGATGACTGCTTATTGCTGGTGAGTGTTGGGAAAGTGGCACATTTTAGTTGACTGTCATCATAGAAAACCAGGGCTTTCGTACACACTGTGGAAGAACTCCAGCGAGGTCTGGAACACCAAGTGCGAGTTAGGACAAATCGCCTGCTCTGGGGACATGGGTAGGCCCAATTAAAGGACTATTGAAACTCTTCCATTTTTCCTTTTGGCAGTGCCAATAAAAGCTGCAACAGGCTGAAAATTTCCTTGTGTCTCATGATAAATAGATGTTTTCCTAAAACTTGGGAGGTCTTAACCAAAGAAAAAACTTCTCCAAAGCAGATCCTGAAATATAAGCAGTCCCACTAAATGTGGCCCCATTCGTTAAATGGGTAGAATCTATGGAATTTTTAAAGGAATTACTGCAAGGAACTTGGAGGAAAGATTATTCCAGCCCTGGAAAGCAAGTAGAATTCAGAATATGATTGCCAGAGTTATTTTATTCCTTTTTTTTAAAAAAATCTATATATGTTATAGTCAGACTTAACATGTGAAGCGCTGGCTCTTGATTGCCTGCCTTGGAAATTCAGAACTTTTTCTCTGTTTCTAAAAATGGAGCTACCAGTCTCCTAGCTCCTTGAGCCCCAAATCAGGAATCATCCTTGCTTTTTTTTTTCTCTTTCATTGAACTCACTTCTCTTCATCACTGCTGTCACAACCCAAGCACCATCTTATTTTAACTAGTCTCTCCATACTTGCCCCTTTCCAGTTCATTTGTCACATCGCCAGAATGATCTTCTTCAAACACATCTGTTTATGCCATTCGCTTTCCCACTTAAAGCCCTTTATTGCTTTCCCTTTGCGTATAGGATTAAATCTCAGATCCTTATCATGACCTACAAGATCCTGAATGATCTCATACAGGGGACACAAACTTTTTCTATAAAGGCCAGCTAGTCAATACTTTAGACTCTGTGAGCCATACGGTCTCCTGTTGCAACTTCTTAGCTCTGCTGGTGTCACACAAGATATAAACATTATATAAAGGAATGGGCATGACTATGTTCCAGTAAAGCTTTATTTACCAACACACGTGGAGGCCAGATTAGTTTGCCAGCCCCTGGTCTAGCACATGCCTATTTCACTAGCTCCTTCCTCCCTACCTTACTTGGCTCTCCAGTCACACCTCTCATTCCTGCCATGGTTTTTCCCACTTAAGACCATGGTCCATTTTGTTCTCTCTGCCTAGACTGTCTCAGTTTAAATGTTACTTCCACAGAGGCCATTCCTGAATTCCTAATTTAATTAGGTTTTCCTATTATACTCTTCTTTAACACCTTATATTTTAATTTTCAGTAACTACACACTGATTTGTGTAATCATTTGTTTAATGTCTCTTTTACCTTCATATTGTAAGGTCCATGAGTGGAGAGACTGAATTCGCTTTGCTCCTCTTTGTATCTCCAGCACATGGCACAGTGCTTCACATATAGTAATTTCTCAATTAAATGTGTGTTAAATGAATAATGAGTTAAGGAGATCTAATCAAAACATGACAGAGGAAAACAAAAGATAACAATTTGGGCTCAGATCTAAAATATGAAATGCTTTAAGTCCATTGATTTCCAAGGTATATCATTTTTAAAGTTCTACACTTGAAGTAAGGGATGTGTAATTCATAGGCATACCTCAGAATCTTGGTACTACAAAGACATTTGTGGTTGACACATTGTGGCTTTTACACAAAGTCGCATGCAGGTTGGGCATCTCTACTTCATCTTACAGATCTGCTAACTGAAGCATTAGCCCCTAAAGTCAGCATGAAGGTAAGAAAGAAATGGAGGGCACATAATAGCTCTTAATAGCCTTGGACTAGATGGAACACACTTCACTTCCCCTCATGTCCACTGACTAAGACTAGTTATATGGCTCCTGCTTAACTGCCACATAGACTAGGAATTCTCAGGGAGCACATGAACTATTTAGTGAGAGTGAACTATCTCTGCCAGAGAGTGTAAAAAATAGTTCAAATATATTTCCTAATATTAAACAAAATTGGCTATATGAAGGTACTATAAACCACACATATTGGTATACTATAGATGATATATTTTACCAAATTAAAAAAGCTTTTCTTAAATTTTAATTTACCTCATTTATGTTAATATTCTCACTTGTTAGTAATCTTTAGGGTCTTACTCTCATGTCTCCCCCAGACATTTTTCTACAAAGACTTTTAATGTGTAATAGAGGAAAATGCTCATTTTGTAATAATTTCATTTTATGACCATGGTTTTTCTATATAATCTATAAGTTTTGGTCATTTTAAAAGAATTCTATGGTACATTTCCTCTCAAAGGTAAAATATTATAGTCCAGAACTTGACTGTAAGGGAATGATCCTTATAAGAAAAGAAATATCTATATGTTCTCTTTGCTCCCCAAATTGTCTCCACAAGTTATTTATCAGTCATACATTGAATATTTATTGCATTTCAGCTATAGGCCAGACATTGTTCTAGGTGTTTAGGTGAATAAGACAGCTCTTCTACTGCTTACCTTTGACAGGGAATATTTAAACATATTCCAGCATAATGATAAAAACTTAGAATTCCTTATCAGCAAAATTTCAACAGTGTTTAATCTGATATTCTCTTGTGTCCTTGTTATTTTATTTCTGCAGGTGTTTGTGGAATTGAAGTATCGATATCTCTGTAGCACACTGTCTTTTCATTTGGTCAGTATTCCTAGTCAGGTCTTTAGTAATCCTTGAGTTACACTTACAGGGATATAAAAATATGCCTTGTTTTAAAGAGACAGTAATAAGCTCTGAGGCTATATCTGCTCCATTGAAGAAGGTAGAAACAATTCTCTATTTTGAAATCAGTCTCCTGGGTCTGTCCTCCTTATTTATATGGGCATACCTTGTTTTATTGCACTTCACTTTATTGTGCTTAGAAGATATTTTACTTTTTACGAATTGAAGGTTTGTGACAACCCTGTGTCAAGCAAGTCTATCAGTGCCATCTTTTCCAATAACATTTGCTCACTTTGTGTCTTTGTGTCACATTTTGGTACTTCTCATAATTTTTCAAACTTTTTCATTATTATTATATTTGTTATGGTGATCTGTGATCAGTGATCTTTGATGGTACTACTGTAATTGCTTTGGTGTGCCACAAACTGTGCCCATATGATGGTGAACTTAATCCATAAATGTTGTGTGTGTTCTGACTGCTCCACCCAGCGGCCATTCCCCCATCCCTCTCCTTCTCCCCAGGCCTCCCTATTCCCTGAAATACAACAATATTGAAATTAGGCCAATTAATAAACCTACAGTGACCTCTAAGTGTTCAACTGAAAGGAAGAGTCACACATCTCTCACTTTAAATCAAAATCTGAAACTGATTAAGCTTAGTGAGGAAGGCATGTCAAAAGCCAGGAGAGGCCAAAAAGTAGGCCTCTTGCACCAAACAGTCAGCCAAGTTGTGAATGCAAAGGAAAAGTTCTGGAAGGAAATTAAAAGTGCTACTTCAGTGAATACAAATGATAAGAAAGTGAAACAGCCTTGCTACTGATATGGAGAAAGCTTTAGTGGTCTGGATAGAAGTACAAACCAGCCACAACATTCTCGTTTGCCAAAGCCTAATCGAGAGCAAGGCTTCTATGGAGGCTGAGAAGTGAGAAGTGAGGAAGCTGCAGAAGAAAAGTTTAAAGTTTAAAGCTAGCAGAAGTTGTTGATTCACGGTTTAAGGAAGGAAGCCATCTCCATAACATAAATGTGCAAGGTGAAGCAGCAGGTGCTGTTGCAGAAGCTGTAGCAAGTTATCCAGAAGATCTAGCTGAGACAATGAATGAAGGTGGCTACACTAACCAACAGATTTTCAATGTAGGTGAAACTGCTTTGTATTGGAAGAAGATGCCAGCTAGGACTTTCATAGGAAGAGAGGAGAAGTCAATACCTGGCTTCAAAATTTCAAAGGACAGGCAGACTCTCTTGTTAGGGGCTAATCCAGATGGTGACTTGAAGGTGAAGCCAATGCTCATTTACCATTCTGAAAATCCGAGGGCCCTGAGAATTATGCTAAATCTATTCTTCCTGTGCTCTATAAATGGAACAATGAAGCCTGGATGACAGCACATCTGTTGACAACATGGTTTACTGAATATTTTAAGCTCACTTTTGAGACCTACAGCTCAGAAAAAAAAGAATTCCTTTCAAAATATTACTGCTCATTGACAATGAATCTGGTCACCCAAGAGCTCTGATGGAGCTGTGCAATGAGATTAATGTTGTTTTCATGACTGCTAACACAACATCCATTCTGCAGCCCATGGATCAATAAGTAATTTTGACTTTTTTTATTTAAGAAATACATTTTGTAAGACTACAGCTGCCATAGATAGTGATTCTTCCAATGGATCTATGCAAAGTAAATTGAAAACCTTCTGGAAAGGATTTGCCATTCTAGATGCCATTAAGAACATTGGTAATTCACGGAAAGAGGTCAAAATATCAACATCAACAGGAATTTGGAAGAAGTTGATTCCAACCATAGTGGATGATTTTGAGGGTTTCAATACTTCAGTGGAGGAAATAACTGCAAATGTGGTAGAAATAGCAAAAGAACTAGAATTAGAAGTGGTGGCCGTAGATTTGACTAAATTGCTGCAATCTAATGATAAAACTTAGAGGAGTTGCTTCTTATGGATGAGCAAAGAAAGTAGTTCCTTGAGATGGAATCTACTCCTGGTGAAGATGCTGTGAAGACTGTTGAAATGACAACAAAGGATTTAGGATAGTACATAAATGTAGTTGATAAAGCAGCAGCAGGGTTTGAAAGTATTAACTTCAATTTGGAAAGATGTTCTACTGTGGGTAAAATGCTATCAAACAGCAGTGCATGCTGCAGAGAAAATCGTTCATGAAAAGAAGAGTCAATTGATGTGGCAAACTTCACTGTTGTCTTATTTTAAGAAACTGCCGCAGCCACCCCAGCCTTCAGCCACTACTCTGATCAGCCAGCAGCCAGCCACTACTCTGATCAGCCAGCAGCCTTCAGCATCAAGGCCAGGCCCTCCACCAGCAAAAAGATTACAATTTGCTAAAGACTTAGATGATGGCTAACATTTTTTTAGTAATATGGTATTTTTTAAATTGAGATATGTACATATTTTTAGACATAATGCTGTTGTGCACTTAATACCATTGTATAGAGTAAACATAACTTTTATATGCACTGGGAAAACAAAAAATTTATGTGACTCACTTTACTATGATCTTCACTTTATTGTGATAGTCTGGAACCAAACCCACAATATCTCTGAGCGATGCTTGTATAGCTTGTCTAAAGGTACGCCTCTGGAGAGATCTGTCTCACAAAACCAGATCTGCTTCCTCCAAACAAAGGCAAGAGCCTAAGGAATGATGGAGAGGGATGGATTCAAACATGAATTCTTGACCAAGTGGAAATCTTCCCTGACACAGAACCTCCTGAGACACTCTGCCACAGGGATTCTGTTGATCTGCAAGGATTTATCTTTGCCATGGAATCTGGGAATCTTGCCTCTTTGGATTTCCATAACGGAAGTCTTTAAGAAATTGCTTTCTCTGAAAAGGTCAGAATTATTTGAAAAAAAAAACTGGAATTTCCAATATAGTAATTAAATGTGATTGGAATAATCAAGAAGTCTCATGGAGGAAAATGTTATCTAAGACCCTCCATAATGTAGAGATACTTATGAGTCTTGAGCTCTGATTTCCAAAATGTATATCTGGGTTTGGGGGGAAAACATGAGTCTGCCCCACAGCCTTGAGTCACCCTCCTCTTCCCTCTTGCTATGTCAGTGTATACATATTTGCTTGTATGTGTGCTAATTATGTCTCAAATTACAAATAAGAAAATGTATTTCTCCTCTACTACAATATATTTCTATGTAAGAAGCAAAGAGAACTTTTCTATAGCCTGAATTTAGAACAGCTTATGTCAGGAGTTTGAACAATAACAAAGAATGAAAAGAAAAACCAGAACAATGTTGTTCAACCTTTTTAAACTCCATACCCATAATCTTTATTAAGCCAGGCACTGTGCTAAGTGCTTTTATGTTTGTTTGTTTGTTTGTTTGTTTTTTACATTTTATCTTTACAACAACTCTCTGAGGTAAATATTATTATCCCTGTTTTTATAAGTGAAGAAACTAAAGCTTAGAGAAATTAAATAAAACGATGACTTCAGCCTGAGCTTTGTTTGTCTCTGAGTCATACTTTTTTGATCAAAGTAAAAATCTCTTTGCTGGAGAGACTAATAAAAGCTCCCCATGGAGATTTATCTCTTGCCCCTGCACCTACCCTAGAACACAATGAGTTTGATTGATACCTGGAAACTAGATTCTTTCTTATATTCTTCTTTAACTTTACTTTCTGTCATTTGTATATTTAAATTAACAGTGGCTTTTAAAATTCATTTCTAAAGATGAGATAATAACATCAAATGTGTTATTTGAAATTTTACATGTTCCGCTCACCCCCTTCCCATATTTGGGTGAGCCGAATTCTCAGTGCCTTCCTCTACCACCAGCCCAACATTGAGAATCCTGGGAAGGAAAGAACCTTGGAAATCCAGTTCTCCTACCATCACTCACATGACAAATGCTATTCATACTCATGACACACTTCACGAGGATAGCTCAAGTTATTAGGAATCTCAAGAGGCCTAGCATTCTCACACTCAAGATCACATATATTAAAATACATGTAAGCAAAAGTAATGTTATTTTCAGAATAAACTTGATTCCTACTTAATATATCTTTAAAAAGAAAAATATTCTCAATCCTGGATATGTTAATTTAACTATTGTTAGTTAACACATGATTTTCCACAGAGCTGTAACATTTGTGAATTATTTATCTGTTTCAGTGTGTGAATTGAGTATCTGTGGAATGTCAAGAACTGTTCTAGGTAGTAGCAGAGCTGAATCCAGACCAAGGAATTCTTAAACAATGTAGTGTGTTTTCTTACCATACTACAAAATAGCTCGCTGGATTTAAACTCAAAAGTGGGATGGAAATTAAAGCCCTAAAAGCTAGGGCAAACTCAAGGCTTAGAAAGCTCAGATGAAGAGAAGTATTTTCATCACATTGGTCCTATGGATTCTTAGTTTTAGTCTCTTCTTTGAGGACCAGGAGTTTCTGCCCTAGTGACAGCATGGAGTGGTTAGGGAAAGGATGAGCTTTACTTCTCAAATTGTCACCACTGCCTGGACCTCCATTTTATAGTCACAGAAAATTAAAGCTGAAAGGGATCTGAAGATAATAAACTTTTATAACCCCTTACTTCACATATGAAGAAACTGAGGCCCAGAAGAAGGTTGTTTTTTTGCTTTGGGTTTTTTTTTTTCATAATTATTGGTCAAGTTTTCTAAAGAAACTGCTAAAATCTAATCTTCTTTATATATTGGAGATATAAAGTAAGATTAAGGGCAGACAGGAGGAGAAGAGAAGAAAGAAAGGAAACGCATTTGTAGGAAAAAGCATACATGTGCTAGACTTAGTACTAGATCTTCACACATTTAACTTAGTTTAGGTTACAAATGACATAAAACCCAACTTGGTTGGCTTATCCCCTCCCCCCCAAAATAGGAGGGGGTGGAATTTATTGGTATTGTTCCTGAAAAATCCAGGAGTAAAGCTGCAGACATGTCTGGATTGATTCAGTCAACATCATGAAGACTTAGTTTCTGTCTATTTCTTGACTCTACCTTCTTCCGGATTGGGTTCATTCATAGTACCAAGCATTTCAGTGCCAAGTCTTACAAAAAAAGAACCTGTTTCCCCAAAAGCTCAACACTAGTCAAGGAATTGAATCTCACTGACTTGACTGGCCTGCCTTGAGTGATGTACCCATTGCTAAATTAATCACTTAGGAATGGATTAATTGATAAGTTTAACTTCCATCACTTTTATCTGGGCTGAAAGTGGGGGAGGGTTGATCTTCTAAAACAAAAACTTAGCTACTGTTGCCACAGAAGAGCCAGTAGACACTGAACAGGCAACGTCTACCACACAGATATTCGCTCATATGAACCTTATAACTAGCCTGGAGGTCATATTTAACTGTACTATACCATGCCTTGTCTCTTGAATCTATTAAGTAGATCACCAGGCAGAAGATCTTCACCATTTGTGAACTGACTTGAACTCCTTCATGAGACCCAAAGCCAATTCAGTAGGAAAAGAAATATTAAAATGAATTTCTGTAGGCAATGTATTTTTTTTTCTCCCTGTAAGTGGGAGTACTCCCTGCCTGTCCCCCAGGCCCAGCCCTGCCTGCCATCCCTCATCCTTTCCACTGATCACCTTGTTTATTCTGAAGCCTTATCTATTTTGAGGATTTGGCTCAAAACCTTGATGCTTATACCTACTCCACTCTCAGGACTGGGGGATGCCCCTCTAAACAGTAGAATTATCCCCAGTAGCTCATCCCAGCCCCCGTTCCCACCCTCCTGACCCCAACCCAAAGCCTCAGGCATTCAGTCCTCTTAGGTATTGAGGAAATAGGCAACATGTTTATTATTCAAGTAGTTTGGATTACTGGTGAATGTTATCATTTACTTTCTCAGCTGGCTGGAGAAGGCAAACATACTCTTCTGTGAACAACTTTCCATTGTTTGCTGGAAGATTATTTCCTGAATTTGTATACATTTGTTTATACTGGAGCTATAGGGAAACATCTTCTGAAACTGGAAGTATGAACTTTTGGGGAATTCTCATTTTATTTTCAATTCATCGTGTGTGGTTTTACACACTTGTTTATATTTAACTAAATGCCTTTCAGAATGGTTACCTTATACAGAATTGTTTAGAGAATGTCTGTGTGTCTTTTTAAACATAAGAAATCCAAACATATATAGCCTGGGATAACAAGGATTACAAACATACATGTGTATCAGTTTTAAAACTTTCCTTCCTAGCCTCTATTTAAAATGGCAAATGCATACATCCCTAGATATATTAGTAGCCACAGGCCTAGAATAAACAAGTCAAGGACCAAAAGAAGAGAAGAAACTAATAAGTATATTAGTTTTTTTTTTAAGCTAGTATTTCCAACTCAGTGATGGAGAAGTCTCTCCTGCAGATAAAGTTGGAGGTAATGAAGTTGCCCAGGACATGAGTAGGGCTCTTGTAAGTGAATTTTAGCTTCTATAACTTATATACAAGAAATAGGTTTGAGATGGTTATTAAAAAGCAAATAAAACCTGCAGGTGGTCCCTCTGAATAGTGAGGCCTAGTTCCTGATTCAGGGCCAGCAGCAGCAGACACACACAACAGCAGACACGCTGCCAAGGAGGTGGAATGCCAAATGGCAGACTGTTAGATGCTTGTTTGGGTTGGAAGGGGAAAGAGAGACAACAGGAGTACGTATCCCTCCATCTCTATCTCCTTTTCCCCTCCCCACTCTTTTTCCTTCCCTTTCCCTCTGCTATGCGTTCATCATCAAGAGTGAGTTACTTTTTTTTGTTGGATTTACTGATGCGACTGACTTACTCTCCATTATATTTGCTGCTGGGCTCCAGAGCCATATGAAGGAGTTAAATTGTAATAAGAGCTCTCCTGGCTAGAGGGCAAGTCTAGTTAAGCCAGTTCCACATTGGGAGGGAGAGGGAAACTTACCACCAATGCCACTGCCAGGAGGAAGGAGAGCTGACCACCCACCCCTTCAAACTGTGTGGCTCTCAACGCCTGGTCCCTTTTCTCTCTTCCCAGGAATCTGTTTCCTGAACTTAATTTGCACACACTGTCAAGAGCATACCAGTTAGAGATAATGGCTCTCTAACTATTTTGCCTAGGTGCCATTTCCCCCACTAAGATGTAAGCTTCTGAAAGGCCCTAACAGAGTTTCTCTTGGTACCAAACTGCACTAAACACCCACATGCTCATTTGATTGAATCAGTAATTAAAGAAACATTTTTACCCATTTTTTGATCCTCTTGGTCTGCAGCTATAGTGTCTGCCACTCCTTAAGTTTCTTTAATTTTCTACTTCCCTGTCAGAAATGGAATCTAGAGCTGGTTTTAGGGGAACCCAACTTCTGCCCCTTGATAGATATGGCTAAAAACAAAGTTTAACAGATGGAAAATGTCTCTGAAGTATTTGCATGTAAATAAGGATGTCTCAGTAAGTTTGAGCTTGCTATATGAGTGTACAGTGTAGATTCCTCATATAATTTTGGAAGAAGGTAGTCAGAAATGGTGACAAATTTGGGTCAGAAGTGGGAAGGGAATATTCTAATTTAAAACTGTCCTTATATCCAGTTTTCTAAGACAGTGTAAAACATTCTTCCTCCATTGCTTTGTTAAGTTTGTTGTCCTATACTAAATACTTACTATATTTTTAGGACTTTTTTCCAGAGAAATGTATTCTGATTCATTGACTATTACTGTCAGCCAGTACTAGGCTGATTTGACCGCCGTGTCTTTATAATGCATTTAAATATATGGCAAAATAAGTCTCCATTCACTGATCTTTTTTTTTAATTTTAAATATTCTCATTGCCTTATTTTTCCTTTAGAATTGATTTTTAAATTCCAAAAAACTTGTAGAATTAATTAAGAGTTACTTTTTTCTTACTAGTTATTGTTGGTATATAGGGAAATCAATTTAATATCAAATTTTAAAAATTAATTTGATGGATTTTATGTTGGCTTATTATTATTTTAAATCATGATTTCCTTCTTTCTATTAATTATAAATGTTATTTTTATTTTTTATCTTAGTGCATTAACCAGAGCAATGTTAAATATCATTGATATTACTAAGCATCCTTGGTTTATGCTGATTTTACTGTGAAAATCTATATTATTTTCATAGTAAAGTATGATATAGACCAACTGCTTAAGGAAGATATTCTGTCTCATTCTGAGAAAGTCACTTTTTTTCATGTTGTATCTTTTTTCCATGAATTGATATTAATTGTTAATGGATGCCTTTTAAATACATATTGAGATTAGCATGTTTCTTTTCATTGTATCTATTAATATGAAAGAACATACCTATTAACATTAATAGAAGAATGACCTATAGTTTGGTGTGTGTTTATATGTGTAAATGTGATGTGTGTGTCTGTAATCAACATTATACTAAGCTTGACAATTTCAAACAAATCACAAGTAAAACACTTAGGACCTGGAGTCTTTTTTGTTTTAATTATTTATTGACTGTGTTTTCAATTTCTTTTATGTATTATTTCTTTTATATTGAGTTAATTTTGGTAACTTTTTTTTCCAAGAAAAATTAACCTGTTTCTTTTAGATTTAAAAGTTTATTCACATGAACATGTACATTTCTTTGGCTTTAAAGAACTTATCTGTATCTGCTATATCCTATCTGGCAGAGGGAGACAGTGGGGATGCTTGCCTATCTTTAAGTGGAGTGGAAAAAAACAAAAAAGAAATAAAATGTCTCCCCTGAAATGCCAAACCACATATCCACCTTCAGGCAGATTTGGTGCCAGAATTCATTCTGCTACTATGTTCTAAAAATGCAGTTAAAGTAGTCATGTGCAGTATTGCCTCCAAGGTATCTGGCAGAAATGAAAGTAACTCTCCAAAGGAATAATCTTTAAACTCAGGCCTCAAAGAATTTCTGAGACAAAGTTCCTAGGAACTTTAGGCTCACCATAGGAACATGGGTCACAATAGAAAAAAAAAAAATCATGTAAGACATAAGGAAACACACCACCATGAGCAACAATGATTGATTACACCTATTAATATGAAAAAATGTACTTATTAATATATATCTATTAATATTAATAGAAGAATGTTAATAGATTGGTGTGTGTTTATATGTCTACAAAAACACTCAAACTCCTAAAGATTGCAGATTTTTAAATAACTAAAGATAATATAGTATATTGATTGTGTTTAAAGAAGTAAAAAGAGAGTACTGACAATGTGACTAGGGAGAAAGAAGCTATCAAAACTGATCACACAGATTTGAAAAATAGAATGTTTTAAAATGAAAAGCAAAATAACTTAAATTTGAAATTAAAAGGACAAATTAAACATCAGAATAAACACATATGTAGGGAGAATTGTGAACCGAAAGATAAATCAGAAGAAATTACATGGAATCTAGCATAGAGAGGGAAAACATTATAAAGAGATCAAGACACATGAAGATAGAATGAGAATATCTATCATATCTCTAAGTAGAGTACTGTATCTACCAGACAGGGAGAATGGAGAGAACTAATGACTGAACAAGTTCCAAAATTAATGACAAAAATGAGTCTTCAGATTCAGAAAACACAATGAAGTCAAAGAAAGTAAGCAAAAAGAAACTTAAAACCTCAAAATATTCAAGTAAAACTGCAAAACACCAAAGGTAAAGAGAAAACAATATAAGCATCCAGATATGAAAGAATTACCTGCAATCAAATTGAGTTGACTTCTTGACCCCCACCCAAAACTGCAGAATAAAAAAAAAAAAATGCAGTGCCCACTTCATACCCATTAGGATAGCTATTTAAAAAAATAAAATACCAAGTGTTGGCAAGGGTGTGGAGAAATTAGAACCTTTGTGCATTGCTGGTAGGAATGGAAAAATGATGCAACTGCTGTGGGAAATGATATGGTGATTGATCAACAATTTAAACACAGAATTACTGTATGATCCAGCAATCTCACTTCTGAGTGTATACCCAAAAGAAGTGAAAGCAGAGACTTGAACAGATAATGGTACACCCATGTTCATGGCAACATTACTCACAATATCCAAAAGGTGAATACACTGACAAAATATTGTATATACACACAATGGAATATTATGTGGCCTTAAAAAAGAAGGAAATTCTGACACCTGCTACAACATGGATGAACCTTGGAGACAAGTGAAATAAGCCCATTACAAAAGGACAAATATTGTGTGATTCCACTTATAGGAGGTACCTAGAGTGGTCAAATTAATAGGGACAGAAATAGAATGGTGGTTGACAGGAGCTGGGGTAAGTAGGGGGTGAGGGATTACTTTCTAATGCCTATAGAGTTTCAATTTGGGAAGATTTTTAAAGTTCTACTGATGGATGGTGGTGATGGTTGCAGAACAATGTGAATGTACTTAATGCCAGAGAACTGTAAACTTAAAATAGGTTTAAAAGGTAAATTTTATATTATATATATTTTACCATAATAAAAAAAAAGCTGCTGTGCCTCTACCCAGGAATAGTCTGCCACTCTTCCTGGGGTGTTAATATAAGAATCAGTCTTAATACTTTCAGAGAAGTCAACTCTGTCATCCCTTTCTAAAGCTGTTCTTACCACAGCACAGAGGTCAAAACAAAAATATTATCTAGGGGTGCCTTATGTTTGTATAGCACTTTATATTTGAAGAAGGCTTTTATGTATCCAAACCCATTTAATCCCGTGACAACCTTATAAGGTAAGTAGTATTACACCCCTCTAATTGATGGAAGACAGTGGAGCCTAAGAGATTAAGCTGTCCAAGACCACTGGGCTATTAAGGATGCAAAGGTTCAAATAACTTATCTTCTGACTGAAGCCATTGATCTCCCAACATACAGAAATAGTTGTCAACTTACTATGAACTTTACATTTAAAATGCCAAAAGCAAAGTGCTATGCTTGTTAAACTGAATAAAGAAAAGAAAAAGAAAGATAACATCATTACATTCTCAGGAACCAAGAAATAATGATTACACTGAGTTTACGCTCTGAATCCTATTAACATATTTGTGGCTTTTTATAGTGCTCTAGTTCCAAGCCTTGGTCACGTTTAAACTCCAGTTGGCTATTTGTATTTTTGCACTTTAGCTTCTGAAAATACCCTTTAATTTGGGGGTTGAGGGTCTTTCCCTTAAAACTCATTGTCTTAGGTTGCAGCTGTTCAAATTTTAATTGAAATTCTCAAAAATTTTTGTCTGATTCCAATAAAAACAAGTAGCCAGGTTGTTCTCTCATTGTTATGCAAGAGCTGTTTCATTTTTGGTCTTAAATTTCCTTTTTTATTGCTCTCCTTGGAGTGGATGGCTAATGTAAATGGGAGAAACCTGGCAACGCACCATCACTACCCTTAGTAATTATACGAGCTCCCGGCTAGAACAAATGGCTGGGTCAGTGCAACCTCATGCACACAGCTGAGTTTGTTTCCCTTTGAAGACTGCCATAGATAAGTCAACTCAGAACCCCAACTCTCCTGCTTCCAAATGCTGACCCAGTAGCTTTCTCTGTCTCTGGGAAGGTTGGGAACCTCATGGAAGAGGGGTGACATTTTTGCCACCCCTTTCTGTGAACAAGCCTCCCTGAATGTATTAACTGACAACATAGATAACACTCCCTGAGGCAGTATGCAGTAGGTTTCTCACAGTGGTGGTATTCAGTGAAAGATTTGAGATTTTGCACTCCCGTGTGGTACCAGTAAAGTAGACACTGGCAGGTTAAACACTGAAGGTTCAAAGAGAGGGTCCCCTCTTTGCCCTTTCAAGTTGTTCCAGCTACTGTGAGGTGAAAACTGGACAATCTTCTTACCGCTGCATTTACAGCACAGATTCTGAAGTCAGATCTCCCACTTCATATATATTAAAATGTTTGAGAACACGCCACTTTAAAGTGCTCACTGCATTCTCTCTGAGAGACCCAAATTCTTTAACAGTATTTTGCTGTAAACTTCATAAGCCAGAGCGCAACAGGAAAATGAAGTACTTTCACAAAAAAAATAACTCACACCTATCATTTGCACAACACCAGGAGAACTTTTCCCTTGGATATATCTGATTTATTGCTTTTATTCTCATAGCTTACATTTATTAAGCACCTCCTCTGTGCCAGAAACTGTGCTAAGCACTTCACACACATTAATGTCGTTTAATCCAGACCACAGAACAGTGTGGTAGATGCTAACTTATTCTCATTCTACATACATACACACAAAGTAAAGAGGTTGAGTGGACACACAGCAAGTAAGTGGCTTGTTCTGTGTAAAATTACTTTTTCTGTGTAAAGATGTACAAACTTATCTCAAAGAGATTGTTGCCTTTTGTAACAACCCCGAAAAGAATGTTATAATCCCAATTTAAAGAATTTTCATTATCAGTCTTCCCAACCCCTGTCAATAGCTTATAGATTTTAGTATTTTCTTCTTTCAGCAGGGGGGAGCACCAACTTTCATATTATAATTTCATGCATTTCATATCTATTTAGTTTTCCCTCAACTTTTCTCTTCTGCATGATTTAAACAAAAAATAATAACAGGAAATCTTGGTTAACATTCCTTCCAAGGTTGTATTCTCTAATGCCTCAGTCACTTTGCTTTCAATGTCAAACTTTATTCAATTTTCTATATTCTACTAAAGAGTGAAAGATATGAAGCACTTGTTATTTTTCATTGTGAAAATATAGCAAAAAAATTCAATGGCAAACAAAAAAGGAAAGTATCTCCATGTTATGAATGAGGCAGACTTTTTTTTCAGATTTTTAATGCTGCTTAAAAGATGAAGAACATTATGAGGTCAAGCTTGTTTTGAGAAAGGTTTTTTTTAGGTATTTTATTCTGGCATTTATATAATTTCAACAAGATATTTTTGCAATCCATTTAACATAAAATTAAGAAGATGAACATCTACTTTGTTCTCAGAATTTAAAGCGAATATAGGCTATGTATAAGAAATGGTTCCTGCCCTGATAAGCTTATGATTTAGTGGTTGAGAGAGATAAACATACCAATAAATTTAATTATACCCAAGGCAGTACATATTAGGTCATTTTACCTTCCTTCAGGTTCTTTAACAAGACCTGAAAATTTGTTCTCTAAAACGCATCTTGAATCTGTCCTCCACGTCAGTAAAGCCTGATTTTGAATTTCAGAAGTAGCCTAATTTTATGCTTCAAAGATTAGAATCTGTTTTCCCTTCATTTATTGTCTGATTATTGTGATCAACTCTTAAATCCGGATTGAAATGCTGAGAGACACTAACATGTTACCCACTTTAAAGTGTATCTTTATGTTCCTCTTACACTAGAGTCATCGGAAATCGGACCTTCCCTTGTGATTCACACCACTGTCCCATTTGGAGTTACATACTTGGAACACAGCACTGAAGATGTGCAGGAGTTAATCTTCCAGCAGCTGGAAAATATTTTGCCTGGTTTGCCTCAGCCAGTTGCTACCAAATGCCAGAAATGGAGACATTCACAGGTAATCAGAGAATCCAGTGGTATGTGCACAGTTTTCTCAATCAGACCTGACTTTACTTTTTCTCATCCTTTGACACTCGCTAGTAAAAGAAATTAACATGATCTTGGGAGCAAATATGTTTGCCTAATAAAGAAGTTTACATGCAGGTTTTATTATCCCATTATTTCTCAGTAAGAGATACATATAATTTTCCCCAATGTTATGTTCAAATTCTAGCATCTCAAGACTTATATACCCTGAAGATCTGGGGTTTCCTATGCAGGCAAGGCAGGTTATATATCAAAATGCAGCTGTTTCTCTGGGGTTTTTCTAAATCAATACTGTGGTTATATAGAAACCACTGTAACCTCCCAAATTTTTGCAATATGTCGAATTAACCTTGTAAGTGTATTTTGCTACCACAATTTTCATTTTTATTAAGTTCCCACTTTGGTTTTGACTGCTGCCAGTAGAGCTGTTTGGGGGAGAAAGATGAATACCTGCAACAGCTAGTTGAGCTGTTTTTCAGGGTTAGATAAACCTGCTGATCACTCTACTAGTTCAAACTTAAAATCTCTTTACACTAAGTAAATGTTGACTTTTTTGAAAATCTCTGCATACTTCAGCAGAAGTTTGTGAGTATTCATAGAAAAAGTCTTTTGATCTGTAAACGCAGTTGTGAAGTCATCTGGGGACAATGGAGCAAAGGGCAGAAGGAGGAAAGAAGCAGTGACTTGTCTATTTTTTCCGAAGATTTCTGAGCACATTGATTACCTGACTTACCAGCACTATTGATTACCAAAGCTGTGAAGCCTTTAAAAAAAGTGGTTGTGAGAAATCGCAGCAGATTTTGTTTATTTTAAAGGACTTTCCAAAATCAGAGGAAATGGTAAATTACTTCCTAAAATATTGCAGCAGGTCTATGTGTTTACCCATATCTTCTCAAGTTAAATTATACACTGAACCTTCTGGGAAAATATTTACTTAAACACCTCATGGTCACTTTAAAAGACTTTACTTTTTCCTGTTAAAACAATTTTTAAAATCTCAATAGCTAATGTCTTTAAGTGATATTTAACTTAATCTTAAATTGGCCTGAAAAAGAAAACAAGGAAATAATCTTGTTGATATAATTTGAAGGTAGATATATTACACAGAAAGTCACTTCGCAATTTATATACATTCTTTTAGAAGAAATGATAGTTTCTGAGTTTCTTCTTGTGACTTCCTCAAAATAATTTATTAATAAACTGAAAAGGTGGGTTAAAATCTACTTATTTCCTAAAATTTAATGTGTTAGTAGAAATAGATTTGACTTGCCCACAAAATGACTTAGTCAAAGTTGTGCAATGTCACAAAATTTAATTTAAAAAATCTTTGAACACAAAGTACATCCAAACTCTAACAATGATTTTTATTACAATTTGGATGTTCTCCCTTGAAATTATCCCAGTACATTTAAAGTCATGAAATCTACATTGGCTGCAAAGCCTGGAGGGGAATAAGATGTCATTCAAATTTAGAGGTTTGTGTTTTCCACTATTCATAGTACCTTGACCAACATTCTACAGAACATAACGTCATTATAGCAGAGATCTTACCTACATTGTTCAATAGAGAGATCTCCCATATCACCTTAGGAAAAAGGCTAATTAGTGACAGGTCCAGAGACTTAATAACATTTAGCCAGTTAGTGTTCAGTTATTATTCCCAAGAGAATGCTTCTCCAATGTTCTTAAAAGGTTCATCTTAACCCTTGAAATTTAACATAAATGTCAATTCACCCTTTTCCCTTGCCATCCCAGCACACAAGCTCTACCTGAAATGAATTCATGAATGTTTGTGTATGAATACGGTCTTATATAGTGCTTAAACTGAAGGGAAGAATGGTATGGAAAGAGGGGAAAAAAAGAAAGAACAGCC
This sequence comes from Mesoplodon bidens, assembly GCF_964165515.1. NCBI lineage: Eukaryota > Metazoa > Chordata > Mammalia > Artiodactyla > Ziphiidae > Mesoplodon > Mesoplodon bidens. The sequence continues at coordinate 39,350,525 of NC_138176.1, forward strand.
AACTGATTTTGAAGTTTCCCTCATTTCTGATGCCCCTTGCAGGAGAATCCTGCCCTTTATTTCTTCCAGCCTGGGTCTCACCCTTCATTTCTTTTCCTCCTTCCTCTGTCCTGCTTCACCCAAACCTTCTCCTGTTCTTCCCACTCCACCCGCTTCCTTCCCTTCTTTCTCACTGACAAACAAATGATACAGCCCTTCAAACCCTCATTTTATAAAATCCTAGATAGACTACAGGACTGGGGTCCCTGCCTCAGGAAGCAGTGGTTGGTATGGATTCCCCATCCCAGGCCTCTCAGGCTGGACTCCCCATCTCCATGCATTTTATTTTTCTCTTCTTTTGTATTGCCTACCCTGCATCCTGGTACTCAGTGACTGTGGAGGGTAGGGAAGAAAAAAAGGAAGAGAGATCACAATGATGAGCACCCACATTGCATAGTGCAACAGGCCTGGAGCTGGGCGATTCAAAGATGTGATCTCATTTAACATCAAAAGTAGCCTTATGAGGTTGCTAGTTTTAACCCACTACAGCCATGAGAAAAACAAAGCCTCAAAAACAGGAAATAAATTCCCTAAGGCCCCATGGCTAGTAATGACAAAACTAGTCTACCTGCCTCTCAGGTCCTTCCCTCCTCTTCACTGACCCTCTGTTTTGAATGGCTGCTGTAACAAATCACTGCAAGTTCGGAAGCTTAAAACAACACAAATTTATTATCGTACAGTTCTGGAGGTCAGAGGTTCAAGATGGGTCTCAGTGGGCTAAAATCCAAGTGTCGGCAGGGCTGTGTTTCTTTCTGTAGGCTCTAAGAGAGAATCCATTTTCTGGCCATTTACATCTTCTAGAAGCTGCCCCCAATCTTTGGCTTGAAACCCCTTCCTCCATCTTTAAAGTCAGCAACAGCAGGTCAAGTCCTTCTCATATTGCATCACTCTGACCTTTTCTCCTGCCTCAGTCTTCCTTAAAGGACCCTTGTGATTACATGGGACCCACTTGCATAATCTAGGACACTCTCCTCATCTCAGGGTCCAGTGATTGGCAACATTAATTCCAGCTGTATCCTTAACTCTTTCTTGACATTTAACATTTACAAGTTCTAGGGGTTAGGATGTAGACATCTTGGTGGGGAGAGCCTTATTTCTGCCTAGCACACCCTTCTTTCCCCCAGAATTCTTTGGTAGATTCCTTTATGAGGCAGTATCTCCCACTCCTCTCATAAAACCTCTGGGGAGACCACCAGCCCTTTAAAGCTTTAAGAGCAGCCACTTTAGGAAGTGGCTGCTCTCTGAAAGAGGTAAGGGAGTATTTTGTGGGGGGGCAGTTTTCTGTTTCCCTGATGATGCTCTTCGTGCCTTCTGCTGCCTCTAATGTCATATATCCACAGTGGTAGCAGGGGGGTGAAAGATGGTTGTTCATTTATTCATTTGGTTAGTCGTTTATTCCATAAGCATTTAACGAATGCCTAGGACATGTCTAATACTCTGCCCATGGAATCCTAGAGACTAATCTTTGCTGAAAGCCTTCTCCTAAGACACTAAGTCAAATTTTTTGTCTTGAGTAAGATAACGCTGCTTTTTTGTGGGTGCTGCTTTTAAGGAAAGAGGCAGATCAAGAAAGAAGGCGTGTTTGAAAGACTTGGGAGCTGCTCTGCGCCTCCCGTTTGGGGTCTGAATAAAACAGTTGAGTAGGTGGTTCAAACAAACATAACAAAGCAATGGCAGATTTTTCATGATTCTCAGTTCCTCCCTTTTGCAGATATTTGCCTTCCATTATTTAAATGTTTATCCAGTTAATATAACTTGATGCCTAGGCTGTGATGCATTGAATTAAGATTTCTGTAACAAGTATGATATATTAATCCATTCAGCAGAAGAGTAATAACTGAAAACACCTTTCCATGTACATTGACAGGGGACACTTAATCAGTATGATAACCCTAATACTCTCACCACTATTATTTGCTATACCTTCCTTTGTTTCAAGTCTATCATGATGCCTTTCCCAAACTATAATAAATGTATGATTTGCTTGCGAGTTTAATGCTGATTTTCTCCCATCTTTCTGTAGTTCCTGAAAATTTCAGTGGCTTTTTCTCTCACTTAGCACATTCATGGATTACTTTATTTTTTAAAAATCACTGCATCTATTTCAAATACCAAGGAGATCAAGAGAGGAGTTTGAGGGGGGGAGGAGAGTCAGGTGGTAAATGAATACCTTGGTATCTTTGGCAAAAATAAATGGATTTGGACTAGACTGTTAAGCTTTTGCTGTAAAGTTAGAAATTAGTTATCTTCTATAGTTATGTTCTTTTCACTTGGTCTTTTGCCCTGAGACTGTACATTCTCTCTCCTCAATGGTAGTCCTTTTATATTCTTTAAGGAGAAGGATGGTGAACTCTGTAAGAATCTGATCAAAGCTATGAATATGAAGATGCTCATCCTTTCAAAATATACCTGTACACATAAACACAAAATCACATCTAATTATGAAAATGTATCAATATAAACAACCTAAAAGTCCTCCCATGAATCCAGCATTAAGGACACCTGCTGTAAATGTTATACTCCTATAACCCAAACAAATCAAGAACCCCTCATTAGCCCAGTCTTGTGTTGTGGTCTAAGAAACAAAATTCAACAACCAAAAGGAATGTAAAGTAATTCTCATCTTTACTAGTATCTTTTATAGAACTTTAAAGAATATCCAAAATTCATCATCCTTAGCAGTACTTTTTTTTTTTTTTTTTTTTTTTTTTTTGTGGTACGCGGGCCTCTCACTGCTGTGGCCTCTCCCATTCCGGAGCACAGGCCCCGGACGCGCAGGCTCAGCTGCCATGGCTCACGGGCCTAGCCACTCTGCGGCATGTGGGATCTTCCCGGACCGGGGCACGAACCCGTGTCCCCTGCATCGGCAGGCGGACTCTCAACCACTGCGCCACCAGGGAAGCCCCTTAGCAGTACTTTTTGAAGTTTCTCTTCTCATTCCTTATATATCCCACTTCTAGAAGCTCCCTCAAATCTTTTTGCACCCTTAACTCTAGTTTTCCACAGAGTTTTCCCTGATAATCAGCCATACAGGCTTATCTGTTTTTTTTCTTTCCTCTCTTCAGCCTCCCATTCACATTCCTCACTTTTTTTTTTTTTTTTTTTTTTTTTTTTTTGTGGTACGCGGGCCTCTCACTGCTGTGGCCTCTCCCGCCGTGGAGCACAGGCTCTGGACGTGCAGGCCCAGCGGCCATGGCCCACGGGCCCAGCCGCTCCACGGCATGTGGGACCCTCCCAGACCGGGGCATGAACCCGCGTCCCCTGCATCGGCAGGCGGACCCTCAACCACTGCACCACCAGGGAAGCCCCACATTCCTCACTTTTGACTCTTTTTTTCCGCCTCTTAAATAAGTAAATCTTAGACCTTTTCAATGCAAATTCCCCATTTTGGCTTCCTCAGGTCTTCCCCAGTTGATTACCTTGGTTGACATAGTACTGCCCAGGAGTTAGAAGGAATAAAAGAGAAAAGAGGAAATGTGCAACAGCTTAAGGCCAGAATTTTCTTTAGAGGTTTGTGTTTGGTGGCGGAGGGGGATGTGTACACAGAAAAGCCTGAGGTCACCCACATACTTACATTATTCCCTCATGAGATTAATTTCTGGCCGGTAGCTGTGTCTGATTTCAGCATTGGAAGATCAGGTGGTAATTGATATTTCCATTTTTTCCTTTTCTTTCTTACATATTTTCTATTTCATCCTCATTTTCTTCTCTTAGGCAGGTTGAAACTGAAAAGCAGTGACTGATTGATTGTATGAATATACCAAAATTATAAGTCCAAATGATTGCCCCCTTCAACATAGTCAGTCACCCTAATAAGCCACACCCTTATTTTAACAAGATCAGGCATCTCTTTCAGAGCCGGACACATATTCCTCAACATGTAATCAGTTGAGTCAGGTCTTTGAAAGCTAAGCTTGAATTTAATGTTTTAGAAACAACCAAAGTCATTTGGACTTAAATCTTTTTAATAAAATGGATGGCCAATCTTGACAATTTTCTTAAATGTTTTTATGGAACTAAAGAAATATAGCTCTTTGTATTTAATCTGTTTTAATGTGTCTAGTAAGCTGATTCTAAAAGCTACTACCCCTAAAAGACATTGGCCAATGCACTACAGATTTAACCATAAGGCCTTCTAGGATAAGTGCTTTGAAAGACAATAATCAGTTGTGTTTATCAGTTAAATACATTAGATGTTTTGTTTTGTAATTTATTTCTAGGATAAAATCATGCTCTTTTGGTCATTCTGCCACTAAGACTTTTCTCCCATATTTGTGTCTTGTAATTCCTGGATTTTTGATAACGTGGTGTGATTATGATCTTGGACTTTGGAGTCAGACAGACTTCGGTTCAAACCCCAGCTCTCACAGTGCCTTTGAGCAAGCTAGACTGTAACTCTAAGCCTTAGGGCCCCATCTGTAAATGGTACAACTGAACCTCCCTCATAGGGTTGTGGTCAGAATAAAAGGAGAGAACACAGTAGAAAACATTTACTACAAAACTAGCACAAAGCAAGTTCTCAATTAATATTATTAAATAGGGGTAACAAGAGGAGGAGGAGGAGAGGAGTGATTCCATGGTTATTTCTTAGTAGATGAGCTCTGTGTGTCTCTTGCTCTCTTTTCTGGTACCTCTCTTCATGCCCACATGCTGTCCTACTTTTTAATTTTTTCTTACTCTCTTCTCTTTTCAGAGTCTCTGTCTTTTCTCTTTGTTTCACATACACAGATAGTTCTGGACAAGGATATTTCAGAAGGACTGACTCAATGCCAGGGGCTGTGACACTAAGTCATACCATAGGGACTGTTAACATCAGACAAGATGAGATAAAAGTGGTGTATCCCGGTGGACACAAGGACAAGGAACTCTTGTCAGTTTTTTTCAGCTTATAGATTTTTCAGCTTCTTGCCATTCATTCCGAAACTATCTTGTCTGGTAATTTAACACAATTTATGACATGAGTCAAAATTTCCTGGCATGAAATTATGGCCACAAGAACACTCTTGCCTATGTGCTGTAAGTGACCCATGGAGAGCCAAAACAGGCCCTTTGGGATTGATGGACTATGACATGACCCAATCTACCAAGAGCAGGAAATCTAACAGGTGTCAGTCCTGAGCATTCCTTTGAGTAATCTCTCACCTATTTCTCACTGGCACAGAACTAGCCAGTTGCTTCACTTTATTCTGAGGTAACTACATATGCATGAGATCATCAGCTGAGAAATTCTGATCATTGAATTAGGGATGTTCAGTCACAGTTTAATTGAAGTTTATATGGGCAGGTATTTCCCCTTTTCATAAAATTCCATATTATATGAGCTATTCAACGTTTTAACACATATGAATTTAATTAAATCATTTTTTTTCAAGTACTCATGACAGGAACTTACCCTGCCATGTAGTCAGCATCACACTTTTCCAAAAAAGCTATTTTGAACAGCATTACTTTACAGAAAACTTTAAAAAGGAGGCTGTGTCATTTTTCCTGTACAAATGCAAAATATATTCATCTGCGCCCAGTATTACTACTGAAAACTGGATGATGGATGTTATTATATGGGTGTGGACAACCTAAAAGAAATAGGCCTTTCCCATAAAGGGAAGTCCACTTGGTCTGTTTAGAATAGACATCAGTATTATGCTCTAAAACTAACAAGCTGAACTAAAAAGTTCAGTTAACAAACGCTATTTATACCAACATTAGAAATTAATAATATATATTCATCTTTTCATTTAGCATACATTTATTGAGTTCCTACTATGTGCCAGACATTATACTGGATTCTATAGACTCAAAGACAGCTCCCTTCATTCAAGGACCTTCCCATATAATCAACAAGGCTGACCAATAAGCAGATAATCATGATATGGTACAGTTTGTTTTAAGAAAGGGATACACAATGTACTGTGTGCACACAGAGCAGATTTGAGGAGAAAGTGGTAATAAATAGCTTCCTAAAAGAACATGTCATTTGAGCTAAATCCTACAAGATTAAGTCAGAGGGGCAAAGGGAATGATGTTGGAATGATGTTCTAACATTGTGTACACTTTTCCAGAGGCAGGAGAGTGCAAGATACATTCTTGCTTTTCATCTTGATCTTGCCATCATCTGTTATAGCATTCATATAAACCATGACAATCTACACCATCATTTTATTAGACAGTGTATATGCATAATCATTCTCTCTCTCTCTCTCTCTCAAAAATGCCATTTATTAATCCCCTACTCTGTGTAGCTCACTAGGCTCTGTATGTAACTCGCTTCATCTCTACCCTGTGAAGGTTTATACTCCTTCCCCATTGCATAGGTCAGAAAGTTGGGGAGTTGAGAGCTCAGTGCCTTGTGTGAGGTTCATCCACTAGGAAGTGGCAAAAATGTAATTCAAACACAGGTCTATTTAAAATCTATTGCTTTTAAACACTCACTCTACTGATGGTAATTGAGATCTGGCTTTCCTCCATTTATGACACATTCTTCTACCATCATTCTGTTGGCTGCTGTCAGTTAGAAATAATAATTAACATTTATACTCTGATTTTAGAAAGTACTTTTATACTTGTTTTCATTTGAGCCTCACAACAATTCTGACAGATCAGGAAGCATCTTTGTTTAAATGAGGAAACTGAGGTTCAAATTGACTGCTTTGCCTAACATGACACAATGGGTGAGCAGCAAAATAGAAACTGAATATGTCACTTTTACATTCAAAAGTCCAAGTTTCACACTGTATACAAAAATTAACTAAAAATGGATCATAGACCTAAATATAATACCTTCAACTATAAAACTTCTAGATGAAAACATAGGAGAAAATCTTTACAATCTTTGGTTTGGCAAACATTTCTTAGATAGCATGCAAAAAGCACAAACCATAAAAGAATAAATTGATAAATAGAGCTTGATCAAAATTTTTAAAATGTCTTTGAAAGGCAGTGTTAAGAAAATGAAAAGACAAGCCATAGACTTGGAGAAAATGTTTGCAAAAACATATATCTGATAAAAGACTGGTATCCAGAATATATAAAGAACACTCACAAATCAGTAATAAGAAAACAAATGGCCCAATTACTTAAAACTGGGCAAAAGATTTGAAAGAGCACTTCACAAAGGATAGGTGTGAATTTAACCATGGAGGTGTAAGAGTTCTACAATGAAACCACAAAACATTGCTGAAAGAAATTAAAGACTTAAATAAATAAATAAAAGATATCTCATGTTCATAGATTGCAAGACTTAATATTTTTATGATGACAATATTATCCCAAGTGACCTACAGATTTATTACAGTGTCTATCAAAATCCCAGTGGCCTTTGCAGAAATGGAAAAGCTAATTCAAAAATTCACATGGAGTTGCAAGGGACCCCAAATAGCCAAAACAATCTTGAAAAAGAATAAAGTTGGAGGACTTACACTTTCTGATTTCCAAACTTACTGCAAAGCTATCATAATCAGAACAGTGTGGTAATGACATAAGAATAGACATATAGATCATGGAATAGAATCAAGAGCCCAGAAATAAACCCATACCTGTGGTGAGTTGATTTCTGACAAGGTTCCCCAAAACATTCAATGGAAAAGGACTAGTCTCTTCAACATATAGTGCTGGAACAACAGGATATCCATATACAAAAGAATGAAGTTGGACCCTTACCTTACACCACATGCAAAAATTCACCTAAAATGGATTGAAAACATAAATATGTGAACTAAAATCATAAAACTCCTAGAAGACAACATAGGTGATAAATCTTTATGACCTTGTATTCAGCAGTGGTTTCTTAAGTATAAAGCCAAAAGCATAAGTAACAAGAAAAAAAAAAGTAGGTAATTTGGACTTCATCAAAATTCAGACCTTGTGTGCACAGAAGGATTAGCAAGGAAGTGAAAAAACAACACTAGAATAGGAGAAAATATTTGTGAATCACTTGTCTGATATGGGTCTACTATTCAGAATATATTAAGAACTCTTATAAATCAATAGCAGAAAGCCAAACCGTTCCATTTAAAACTGGGCAAAGGACTTGAATAGACATTTCTCCAAAGAAGATACAAATGGTCCACAAGCACATGAAAAGATGCCCACATCATTAGTCATTAAGGAAACGCAAACTAAAACCAAATGAGATACCATTTCACAACCACTAAGATGGCTATAATTTTTTTTAAAAAACGAAAAATAAGTGCTGGTAAGGATATAGAGAAATTGGAATGCTCGTACCTTGCTGGTGGGAATATAAAATGGTTTAGCCACTGTAGAAAACAGTTTGGCAGTTCCTGAATAAAATAAACATAGAATTACAGTATGATCAATCTATTCCAATACTCGGTATAAACCCAAAAGAATTGAAAACGTGTTCACATAAAGCTGTATACACAAATGTTCACAACAGCATGATTCACAATAGCCAAAGGTAGAAACAATCCAGCTGATGAATGGATAAATATAATGTGGTATACTCATAAGATGGAATATCATTCAGCCATAAAAAGCAATGAAGTTGGTACATGCTACAGAATGGGTGAACCTTGAAAATGTTACACTAAGTGAAAGAAACCAGACACAAAGGCCTCATCTTGAATGATTCCATTTATATGAAATTCCAGAATAAGCACATTCATAGAGACAGAAAATAAATGTTTGCCAGTGACTACTAATGATAAATTTCATGTTACGTGTATTTTACCACCCACAAAAAAAAAAGATGTGGGTGGCAAGCAAGCACACAAAAATATGCTGAACATCATTGGTCCTTGGGGAAATTCAAATTAAAATGACAATGAGATACCATGACACACCTACTAGAATGGCTCAAATCAAAAATTCATCCCCAAATGCTGACGGGGATGTGGAGCACCTGGAATTCTCACGTATCACCGTGGGAGTGCAGCATGGCATGGCCCCTTAGGAAAAGAGTTTCACAGTGCCTTACAAAGTTAAATATACACTTACTATATGACCCAGCAACCCCACTCTTAGGAATTTACCCAAGAGAAATGAAGTCATATATCCACATCAAAACTATATGTGAATGTTTGTAGCAGCTTTATTAATAATAGGCAAAATCTAGAAATATCTCAAATATTAATTACCTGGTAATGGTCGAAACTGTTGCACATCCATAAATGCAAAATTACACTGTAATAAAATGGAACAAACTGATAATATTTGCAATAAACATGAGTAAATCTCAGAAGCATTATCTAAGTGAAAGAATCCAGACTCAGGCTACATACTTTATTATTCTATTTGTATGACTTTCTGGAATAGGCAAAACTGTAGGGACAAATCACTCACGCCAGGGGCTGTGATTGGGTGAATGGGGTTAACTAAAAAAAGAGGCACAGGGAATTTGGGGGAGGCTGATGAGAACGTTCTCTATATTGTTTTATAGTGGTAGTTACACAGCTGTGTACATTGTCAAAATTTATAGAACAGTACACATAAAAAAGAGTGAATTTTACTGTATGTAAATTATACCTCAATTAATCTGACTTTAAAAACCACTTGTTTTTTTAACTCCATTATTGTCTGAGGAGCACAAGCATTGACCCTTTTATTTTCACAGTATTAAAAGTAGAAAGAAGGTTGTTTCTAGACCTGATGATCAAAATAGCTGCAGTCTTTTTGCCATAATTTCAGAACCCAACCAAAAAGCTATTGGGTCTGTTCAACATGAATGAGAACCAGAAAGAAATAATGGCCATGCTTCTCGGTTGTCAAGAAGAAGGGAAAGGGAATGGGAGAAGGGATGAAGAAGGATTGAATTAGTGGGAAATTAAGCAGCTATTAACTTAAGTGGGGGAGAAGTAGTGATTAGGCTCAGCTGAGTAGGAAAGACGATTTTTAAGTTTCTCTCTTGACTCAAAATCAAAAGCATTTTTGGCCCTCTACATCCTTGGAGCCCAAGCAATTGGATGGTTTGAGAGATTGTGATGCAACATTTATATTTAGATGAAAACAAAAGGATTCAAGTCTGTTAAATCACCTTGTAAGTAGGAACTGGTTTTTGTACCCTCACACCTTATACAGTGCTCGGCAGCTACCAGGGGCACAACAAATATTTGAAGAGTTAATGAATGAATATACTAAAACTTGCTGAAGGACAGAACGACTTTCTATTAAATTAAAAACTTTAAAGGGAAATGTAATACGACTGTTGTTTTGTCCATTATTACTGCCACAGTACTATAGAGAAAACAGTATCTCATTCTTTATTGTGTGCTTGTTCTGAATAAGTCCTCATCAAAGTAGACTGCTCCAGTGTTTTCAGGACTTTAAAAGACAGAATAGGTCTAAAAGAATTCAATGTAGACATCACCAATTGAATATACAATTTCAGCAAAGTATGTCCTTTGCAGTTCGAGCGCACTAAAGCTGCTACATGGACCATAGAACTGATTTGTGGCGCTTTCTGCCTGCATCTACCCAATGTTTTATTAAAATAGAATAGACAAATACCAATAAAGAGAAAAGCTACACTGAGAATTGACCAAACTAGATCACTTTCTTCACACCTAGGATATTGCAACCAATAGTAATTTTACAGCAGCTCTCTGTGTACCAGATACAGAGCTCTGTAGCCAGAAGCCCAAAATACAAGCAAACCTTTCCCTAAAGCACAACAAAGAAACGGGTTTATGAAATCACTGTTAAATATAATAGAACGCTGGAGAGATGAGTAGAACAGAGGCAAGATAAGATGATGCACATAACACATAAGAACCAATTTAAAATGTACCATCTCTGCAGGAAATCAACCATGTGTTGATAAAGCTCTTTATGAATATTAAGTACTATAACATAATATAGGATTGAGAGCCTCAAACACGAGTGACCAAAAGAGGTACAATATTTTTTAAGGAAATATACCTAAAAATAGATTAAGTGGTATCATCAGCACCCTGAATGTGTCATTATTATCCCAGTTCTGAGTATCACTTATCTTCAATAATATGCGGTATATGGTTAAGAAATAATCCTTATCAACACTTTTCTTAAGAATGTAAAAAATATATTCCATATGTCTGTGATTTCTGGCTGTGCCACAAAAATCTGCACATGGAGAGTTGACTCTTCTAAGAAAGAATTTTTAAAAGATAAAAAAATTAGACATAAATTGGCTAGGTCATCCAGAAAAATTGTGTTTTTTATCCTTTGTCACACCTGTAGCTTTCAAGAATGTATTTACCATCTCCAAGGGAAAAAGTTATTTAAAGGATTATTTAGACTTTATGTCTGTGCAGTCTCAGTGCAGTTTAGCTATAATCTATGGAAATAGCATAGACTGTGTCACTATGGTCTCCATCTTTTGAAATAAAGGCAGACATCTGTATATCCCTTTATACACACACATAGGCATTCACACATACACACTCATCTAGTTCTATTTTATACCCCTTTCAAGGTATTCTTTATACAATGACATTTTACGAGATGAGGGTGAATTATCTGGGTATGAAACCATCTTTACTACCTATTTGAAATTCAGACTGATTCAAATATTCCTAGTGCCTTTGCCTGGACTCCACAAAATGTGAGCTAGAGACAGAGAATTCAGCTTTCCAGGAGTGATGACATAAGTGTCAGCGCAAGGATTTTGGACACCAGAATAGTTGTTTCCTGGACAATGGAGTTGCTCAAGAAAGGAGTTAGAATGGTGAGGTGTGATGACACAGAAGGAAAAAGAAAAATTCAGAGACAGAGAAACCAAGGGAAGTTATTTTCATAGAGAAAAAAATTCCACCACATTTAAAGACCACTTGAACACTGAGAATTTAAAGATTTCAAAAGTTTGAATTAGTTTTTTTGTTGGCCCGTGTACATACATCCTTTGAGCAAACATTTATTCGATACCAACCATGTACAATGGAGATGTAAATGGAGATGCTGGAAATACAAGAATGAATAAAACACAGTTCCCATAGCTTCCTATTTCTGAGGACTCAAAAGGCTTTTAAACATCAAATATCTCTTACCAAGTTATAATATTGGTGAATTAAATGTAGAGGAATCAACGACATCTTACTGCCTTTTCATCAAACTCCAGAGGGACCTTAAAAAAAATAAGAGAAAGGGATAGACATATTACATTTTTAATTTGGCCAATAGAAAACATTTTGTACTGTTAAAAAAATCTGTATTCAACTTTCATTTCTCAGCTCTCCCTTTCCTGTATCACAGAAATTTACTTAGGGGTCAGTAGTATTTTTCATTATTGTCACAACACTACAGTCTCATCTTTTTCAGAGTGCCTGGACTAGTTCCCCATCTATAAATATGTAAACAAACATTTCAATTGACATCAGCATAAGTTATGGTCTCTCCTTCATTTATTTACATTTCTCCCTGTTTTGGTAAACAGGCATATATAGATGCTTATAATCAATGCCTTGGGAATATGGTAACAGTGGGAAGATGTAAACAGAGAATCAATACAAACCACATTTACCTTCTAGGTACTTGCAATTTGGAGGTATGTATGTATTCCACATTTGATTAAGTCTTTTTCCCCCATTCCTATTTTTCTCCACACCTTTTATGATTACTACCTGAAAATTTCGCTTCAGGTAAACAAACAAAATGTTTTACCCCAGATTCTAGGTCTATCTAAATTAATATTTGTATAAAAGGGAGGTTGTGCAAGTTTCTGGGAAATAAGTTTTACACAAGATTTTATTCCATTTTTTAAAATTACTCATCCACTCACCAAGTCCAAACTTAGGTTGTCCAGTGTTACCTGAGGTTACTGATAGTTTTTCAAAGCCGACCTTTGCTTCTCCCCAACCCCTCTTTTATGGGCAACATTCCTCAGGCTGACAGAGACTCTGCTCTGAGCCACATCAAGCACCTCACCCCAGGGCAGTGGTTCCAAGCATGTTTACTTCATGGACTAGTAAAATCCCTCTAACTATTTTGGGAACCAACATAATATTGCTATCTTTTTATTCTGCAATTAAGAATTTAAAAAGTAAAACATAACTACAAGCATTTAATGCAAAGAATAACCCACCCAAAAATATGTAGTAAAGATATCACCTCATAACAATTTATAAATAGAATACATTTTGCTCTATGAAAAAGTTCGTAATTCTTATTTTTTCTCTTCTTGCCATAGATTGACTTTTGGGAACCACTACCTTTGAGCTTTGCATATGGGCTCTAAAAGAATAAGTTAACCAAATATTCAATTTCTGCTGTTTATGTACTGTGGCATGGGTTCAGGTTTACACTGGCAGCAGAGTAGAGGAAGTGAGGAAATGTATGAATCAGCTCCATACCATCTCAGGCCTCCTAGCTATTCATATTGCCAGTGTGGTCAGTACCTCACAAACACAATGGACAGGGGAAATGCCAACACAAAGATATTATTACTCAGAGCTTACCCCAATCAAGTTAGTGTGCAACTAGGAGACAATAACATTCCCTTGAAATCCAGGGACAGTTTAGGGAAAGTCACCCTCTGACATTGGAATTGATTAAAACCCAATTCAAAAGATGTAGTGTGGGGCGTCCCTGGTGGTGCAGTGGTTGAGAGTCCGCCTGCCAGTGCAGGCGACACGGGTTCGTGCCCCAGTCCGGGAAGATCACGCATGCCGCGGAGCGGCTAAGCCCGTGAGCCATGGCCACTGAGCCTGCGCATCAGGAGCCTGTGCTCCGCAATGGGAGAGGTCAGAACAGTGAGAGGCCCGCGTACCGCAAAAAAAAAAAAAAAAAAAAAAAGATGTAGTGTGTGTATCAAAAGCACAAGTGATGGTTTAGACATCTCCATCTGCTGTCAAGACTCAGGCATACCCAAGTTTAAATAAAGTGACCCTGAAGAATGTAGAGCAACATAAGCAAACAATAAAATTACCTACAGTCTTTTATAACACCAGAGCGTTTTTTTAATGTGAATTCTTTCAAATGCAATTGAGAAATAGGAGGGCAGTAGTACCACAGGGGAATCGTATTGGTTTTGTACATGTTTACGTTTTCTCACAAGCAAACAAATATTTGCTTCAGCAAATATGAAAATCTTAAGAATAAAACTGAAAATCTCCAGAGGTCTCTTCCTTTAGTGCCATAGTGGCTGTGACAGAGGCCTCAAGAACCACTGGGTTTTCCATGTTATGCTCTTCAGCAAAAGTGTAAGTGCTGATGAAATAACATTTCCCCTTTGGTAAAATGATGGACTGATGAAGAAGGCTATATCCTGGATATTTTTAATTTTGGTCAAATTGGTCTCTTTTAGAAGCAGCTTCCCCTCAGGACCTATTACATCTCAAAGGAGGAAGCATAAGCCCCAGAGTTTAGGCTGCAAAGATGTCCCTAGATTTAGAGGCTGGGAAAATGTTATTAATCTTGCTAGTCACTTTACTTTATTGTTTTTGTTAGTGCTTTCAAAGTTCTTTAAGTTTTGAATTACCTGCACCAACTCTATCTTCCTACAAGCCCTGATACTTGTAACACACAGTTTTATAGAACTATGGTTGTAGACAAAATATATGTATTTTATTTTCACCCAGCAGTTAAAGACCCGATGTGACCCATGGAAGGGCAATGGTCTAGAAGGAGGTTACTAGAAGGTTATTAGAAGGAATTGGAATTGAGCTTCCAGCATCATTAGAGGAAATGGCTCCCGATGTGATTCTAATTCTTGGCATTGAAATATCTCTGCTTTGGACAAAGGCAATGCATCAGACTCTCCTGGCTTAACGGGAAAAGCGGGGGAAAAAACAGTAAAGAATATTTAATTCTCTTATTTCTAATTACATGTTTGCTCTGCAATCTTCTAGTCCAGGATTGGTATATAGGATTCCTCTCAAGTGCCAACTCCAATTGACTGGTAGTGGCTGCCTGAAGCGATGAAGTGAGAAGGATGCTGAGGCCACTTCTGGGCTCAGTGGAGAAGAATGCCACAATTGATTAGTGATGTCTGTCAGGAGATACTGCACATGTGTCACCCCTATAATCTATGTTACAGTTGAGGAAATTTGCCCACTAAGATGAATGGTCTGGGCAGACAACAAGATTCGGTTCTGGAATCGGTAAATTTACCTTTGTAAGTGAACAAATCGATTCTGTGATAACCAGTCCATCTCTGTCAGTTTCACCTGAGGCTGCTCATTTGGGTGAATTAAGAAAATGGAGGGTTTAAACCAGCAATGCTGAAGACCTTAGAAATCCTGACACTGAGATGCTTCTTGCCTGAAAAGGCCCTGCTTAAAGGATCCTGCCATTCAGTATCTTTATCCTAGTTATGCATTTACTAACTAGTAAGTTAGTAAATGCATAACAAGTACTTCTTCTCTTACCCTATTTAATATTTGCCGTATTTTATCAATTGTAAGATGCCATCAAATCGGTATGCACCAGGAGACCGTCAGGATGTAGTGTTCACACATGTGAATTTGGTTATTGTTAGTGGTCTAACAGTGGGACCACCACCGCAACCCCTTGATATTTAAAGTAACAAATAATTTAAGGACCATTTGAGAAAAGAATATGAGCCTTGGTTGCTACCTAAAAACCTTTCTTTCCCACTGGAGAGAAAGTGTACGATCAGAACTTGAAGAACAGGTATCAGCGTCTTGGAGGAAAACCCCAGAAAGGACAATTCAGTGGAGCACTCTTGTAAGAAATGGTGCATGGCCAGCGCTCAAGGCTGCACAGAGGACAGATTGTGTGGGGAAGAGCATGGACATTGACACCCTTAGTGAAAGAGTGCTTCACAGAAGTCAAACTCTGAATGTGAAGATTCTGGAAAAGCTAACCAACTTATTCCTCTTTGATTTCCTTTTTATGTTTGCAAAAGATCTACATGTAGATAATTCTAAAAGAACTTCTCTAGTAAGTATAAAATAAAGCTTTGTGTCATGCTGACACCATTTAAAAATTTTTCTCATTGGTACTTAAAATATTGATGATGCCTTAGATTCAATGAAATGAAGTATAATCTACATCCATAACAAGCTGCAGCAAGCACCTGATTGTTCATAGGTTGTCCAAGTTCTTTCAAGTTAGTTGCACAGCTAGGATTAAAGCTTATGAGACCTTAATTCTTGCCTAGCTCACTTGAATATCACCTAGTGCCATATTTCAGAAAGTAAACAAATGGGCTGAATGGCCAACTAGAACTGGTCACCCTAAAATAGAGCCACCGTGTAGGCCAAATCAATGAGATTGTTCTATGGGTAGACTTCTGACAGTCCAAGGACAAGCTTTAGCTGTCAACATAGGTTTGGAAGAAAGAAGGTACATTGTCATGTGTGTCACTGAATTTTTTTGCTAACCGTCAACTATAATTTTGTGGAAATACCCATTTAGCCTACTTGTCTGCCTCCCTCTTTCTTTTCATCTTTAATTTCATTCTCACACCCAAGGGACTATTTTTGTGTGACTTTTCACAATTAATAATCATTATAAAAAGAAACTATTAGGTTAAATCATATAAAAGTTGACAGTATTTTACCATTTCTGACCTACAGAATCAGCAAATTTCTGTAGTTTAATTTAATACATGACATAGGAGACATTCACATAAAGCAGTTCGCAGAGACGTTTATCATTACTGAGAGCCTTCTAAATAAAATAGCTCTTCCATTTGAGCTTCTGCCAGCTCTGTGGGAGCCACTGAACAACACTTCTTGTGTAGCTGGTTCCCTATGAACACCATTTGATCAACTATGTGTACGATATTCTGTCTTTTTTTAAACTCAATAAACACTTATTGCACACTTCATGTGGGCTAGGCACCATTTTCAGCCTTGGGTACAAAGATTAGTGCATCACAGTCCTCACTTTTCAGAGCATGCAGTCTAGGAAGGGAGACAGGCATGGACATAATTACAGTGCAAAATAGCAAGTAACATAATAGATATAAATAACATGCTGAAAAGGCACTTACCCTGCCTGGCAGAGCAAGAAGACCTCTGAGCAGGTGACATTTGTGCTAGTTCTTAAAGGATAAGCAAATTACTTGGCAGAAAAGAGAGGGAACAATACAACATCACTAAGCAGAATGACTTGTTCAAAGTCACAGAAGCACAACAAAGGAGGATGTGCTTGAAGAACCTTAGTTTGAATGTAGATAGGACACATGGCAGAAGTGAGAGAGGCAGCAAGAGGGGAGGCTTGGATGGAGCTAAGATTGGGTTATGAAGGGCCTTCCATGGGGGGCTGAGGAGTTTGCAGTTTATTCTACAGGTGGAGAGGAGTCACAAGACACACATGGGTTTAAATCACTTAGCTGTAAAACTGCTTTTTCTGCTTTGAATTTGTATGTCCAGTCCAGTCATCACCTAAATATACAGAACCATTATATTAGTGACCTGCAGTATCAGCTTCTGCAGTTTGAGTTCTCTCTTACCCACCCTGGCACACATGTGAGCCCAAGCATCCTGGATTTCCAAGGGGTTGTTTCAGCCCTGACATCTCTCTTAAACACAGTCATTGAGCTGTGGTTCCTCACTGTGGCTGGAAGCGTAGCCAAAGGCTGCATTACTGTGAGAGACTGTGGCTTTGACAATTACGTGCTGCTCCACTGCAGGGCTCTCTACTTCACATGGGTGAAGGAGGTTGCCAACACACCCTTCATGTTTTCATATTTTCCTCATTGGGTAATTGTAAAATGGGCGAATTCACCTAAATGCAGCAAGATTGATTTCATCCCAACTGCAGACTGGCTAATCAGTGGCCCAGTTTTCCAGCCATGTGATCTGGCATCTGGCACTTACCACTCATCAAATGAAATTACACAGCACCGATAAATTACCACCTCACCCCTAGGCAGAACGTTTTTCCTTAAGCTACCTCCTGCTTAATACTTGTCTAATGTGTAATAGTACCATGGTTTATCCAGACAGGGATGTCAGCTGGAATGTATCAAAACTTTACTACAAATGGAGATTTATATATGTGTGTGTATAAACATAGACACACATATAGGTATATGTATATGAATATGTATGAATGAGTTATCCCATTTATGTGAATTTTCCAGATGACTATTAAACATTTTTGTTTTATTTTACTTAAATTAAGTCTTTATGGAAACATTTCTGAAGGGGTTGGAGGGGCGAGTTCAGGAGTTCTGCTTTGTTTGAATGTTTCTTCACCTCCGAACTTTCTGTCCTCAGGAAAATCTTTCTGAGTCTCAGCTTTCTCAGCTATAAAATGAGAATAGTAGCAACTACCTCATAGGTTGCTGTGTGAATTAAGTGGGGTGTGCGTGTAACACATTTGGTATGCAGTGAACATTCGAGAAATGCCAACAATTAATACTTTATGCTTATTAGAGTTGATTCTGGAATATTGGGGCCTTCATCATGAGCATTAATGATTTCAGGAAAACTAATAGCTAGTACCCTGGGGGACTATTAAGAGCCAGAAAGTTATTTGCCCTCCACTAAGTGACCCCAGACTGCCAGGCTTTTTCCCAGCCCTGTCTGGTTTTTGAGTGTTTCTACAGCATCCCTTGCTTTCAGACTACGAATTGTCATGTTCTAAAATCACTAATATATAGGAGCCCAGCAGTTTTCTTTCTCCCTTAGTGTTTCACCGACAAATCAAATCATCCAACTTGTTTAAATTCCATCTAAAGCAGGAGATTCAAAAGCTCCGACTGAACACCCAAGTCTGTGCTTCAGTGTCTGTACTATGTGCTATTTTAGCCACTCAAAGATCTTTTCTACCCATTTCAAGATTATTGGCTATGGAAAGACAAATAGTGCATGATCTCACTTACATGTGGAATCTAACATAGTCAAATGCGTAGATGCAGAGAGTAGAATGGTGATCGCCAGGGGCTGGTGGGAGGGGAAAATAAGGAGATGTTGGTCAAAGGGTACAAAATTTCAGTTATATATGATGAATCAGTTCTAGCAATCTAATGTACAGCAACATGACTATAGTTAATTATACTGTATTGTACCCTTGAAATTTGCTAAGAGAGCAGATCTCATTAATTACCTTGACTATGATGATTATTTTGCAATGTATACATATAATACAACATCAAGTTGTACATCTTAAATATACACAATTTTTATTTGTCAATTATACTTCAATAAAGCTGGGGGGAAAATAAATTATTATTCAACATAAATTAAAACTATGACCTAATTTTCTTAAAAGATTATCTGCTATGTCTATGATAGATGATATTGCTATCAAGTGACCTCCAGAAAAGTGAGGGGATACTTTTAACATTTGTATCTGATACAGGCCTTTAAAGGTCCATATCTTAAGTGATTCAGGAAGGAAATGATTGTACCACCTCCTTTTTTAAAGCAAAATATGGCATATAAATAAAAATATCTATGCAAAGATTTAAAAAAATTATAAAAGCATATACTAATTCAGCCTATCAAAAACGTAAATCAGCTGCATAATCCAAATAGCATTTATACATTTCTTGATTTTTTGGTGTGATTTTTAAACAAGCAAATCCTCATGGGCCTTATTCTATTACTCTTCATGAAAACACTGTATAAGAGAGACCAGAACTGCCACGTTGTAGTTTATGTGAATGGCGCCCCCTGAAGTTGTGCGGGAAAGTAGTCCCAAGTGAGATTGCCTTTATAATAGCTTTGTGTAATCTGGTTTTTTAGGGAGTTTTTGGTGCTTCAGTAGCCAAACCACCAGTGTCCAAGATAAATACATTCATCTCCAGCTCATTCCACTGGCTTTGAATGCTTGTTAGCAACATACATTCCAATTTAGAGAATAATTTTTCCAGGAAATAACCTCTATACCTTTTTCATCATTTCAAATATTATAAACCTGGTTGTACAAAATAAAATAAGTCCCAGACTTCAGCTGATTCTCCCTACTTTTGGTGCATATATAGTAAATTCTAAATTCTTAATAGACTTTATTTATAAATTTTGTGTTTTTAAAATTTGAAACACAATATTCCTCTTATTTAGCCTCTCAGTTATGTCCCTTCCTCCTGTCAGCCCTCTCCCCCAACACACACACACACACACACACACACACACACACACACACACAGACACTGTGACCTGCCCCACAGATTCCTAAACAGCATCCATAGACTGTGACGTTTACACATGCTTCTCCTTCTCTTTGGAAAGCCCTATACCTGTTTCCTCCCCTGGCAAACTTTTATGTGTCCATCAGAACTCACATGAAGTGACCAGCCATGCCCCTTTGAAGCTTTCTCTGTCCTCTGTCAGGTGTGCTGGCCTCCTCCCATGTATTCTTATAGCACCTTGCCTTTCACTCTGTCTTAGGCCTTAGACACTTATATGCCAGCAGTCATGCTGAACTGGAAACTCCTTAAGGACATGACCCTTTAAATCTCTTTTGAATCCACCTTGTCTGGCACATAGCACGTTCTCAATAATAGGTGAATGATTTCATGAATTTTGTTCTCCCTAATGAAAAGATTAACTGTACTTTCAACTAATTTAGCAGATCATGACCTATTAATTTTGAAGTTCAATACACTTCTGGTTATCTTATCAAATAACTGAAAAAGTAAACATTTAAAAATTTCAATGTAAACACTTGGGCGAGAATCATGCACTTCTTGAGCTCTTCCAGGGAGACCAGATATGGTTACATTTGCACAGAGGAGCAATTTATGGAACTAGTTGGAAATATTCTATGTTTTCAGGCTATCTTCTTTGCCAAGATTGAAAGTCAGTACATAATTGACATTAAAAGGATATGGTGTTCTACTTAGCGGGAATAAAGGAAAAGTAGTCCTTGCCCTTGTGACTGATTGGTTGAGGAAAATGTTTTCATTCGTAGAGGAAGGAGGAGGTCCTTACTTTTTTTTTCCTCCCAATGGTGAAAAATTTCAAGCTGAATGACAATTAGCACGAATCTGGCACTTTATAAATTGTGATGTAGCCTCGCTAGTCAAGCTGTGAATGTATATTGTTTGCACTTAATCCTTAACTTAGCCAAGGGGCCTTGGCTTAGTTTTCCGTTGCTCGTTGTGAAACACCTTGATTTCTCCAGGTAGAGAAACGTTCCCCAGGTGGGCATTGACGTGACAGCACAACAGAGCATAGGATGTCAATTTCAATTATTTTTTTAACATTTTCAGGTTACAAATGCTGCTGCCAACTCTCCTGGTCAAATGACTCTTCATCTCAAACCTTTTCTTGTGTGTGGAGGGGATGGATTTACTCAGTCCAACTTTGATGGCTGCATCACTTCTGCCTTATGTGTTCTGGAAGCTTTAAAGAATCATATTTAGTACCTGTATTCTTATTTTTTACGTGTACTTTGGGGTTTTCACAATTTTCTGTCATTGATTATTTTGTTTTATATTTTGTTGAGAGAAATTACCGGAAAATTGTTCTTTACTGATTGTTATTTTTCATATGGAGTATAAAATCAATTTTATAATTTCAATAGTTACAACTCATGCTAGAATGAAATTCCTTGTACTTTATACTTTTCTCCACTTTTCTGAATTGCCATGTCTACTCCTTGTTGGAGGCAAAGTAGTGCTTAAGAAAAACAAATGACTCTCCCCCAAAATTATGTCAAATCAAAGTAACAGTTCATGTTCAGAAACCTTTATTATTCTTTTGAACATTTCAATCCCAAGTGAAGAATAATCATTATCAAGGCCTCATTATAAATCTTCAAGTATGTCCTTGATTCAGTATTTTTGCAAATTGCCAAACTACAAGATTCCTCCAAACTGTGGATAACAGAGTGTAATTTTTGTTTCTCATTTCTCTTCCAAGTTATTAAATGATCCTGAATTGTAGGTCACATATGTCATCATCTCTAAGAACGTGGTTTGGAGGGCAACTTGACTGACAAAGAAATGTCTCTTCAAATTTTCAGAAAATAACCAGATTCAACTTGACTTTCCAAGTCACACAGTACTTTTTAACCTTAGCAAAAAAAATCCAGTCTTAATAGGAAAGAAAAAAAGTAAAGAGAATCTGAGAGAAATTATATTGATCTTTACCTTTTGCTATCTCTTGTGGCTAGTGCTGTTACTTTTATGTCCTCTACAGTATGTGCTGTGGCATTTAGACTCTGTCAAGTTTAATGAATTTAATACAAAAAAATTTACTGAACCAGAAAATAGATGCACTTAAAACAGTTCAATATTTGCCAACTTAGCGGTTCAGCATATCACCCACATGCTTCAGTGACAACCCCATGACTTGCTGGCTGGAGAGAAATTGATCCCCAGCCTTCCAAACAAACTACCTGTTGCTAATTTGGAAAGTGAAATGGTTACTTCCATTTTGCCATTTTGAAAGGAAAGAAATTGTTGCAGCCTCTCAAACTGAGAAAAGTTCAACCAAAGACTCCGTAGCTTGGTAGTATTTAAAATCTCACACTTACGTGCCCACTATCATACATACACACACACAGGCACGGGCAAAATTTGTTTATGTAACTACAGAGTGGGTTTTGTGATTCTATGGAATGTCATTATACATCTCCTATTAGCAATCAATTCATGGAAAACTGAAATGCCTACATGTGGTTAATATCACTTATTTTTGAAAGCATAGAAAGGAAAAGGGAAATTACTGTGATCTCTGGTATGATATGATAAAAATATTGAGATTTCTTTCATCATTTTGGCCTATATTTGATTAACATCTGTCTTTATTCTGGTTATACCCTTAAAATATGGTAAAATAGTACATTCAAATATATTAAGTAACTATTTTGTTTTTAACTAATATAATTCTGGAGCCATTTGAGTGAAAGCATACTGAAGATTTAAAAGCAATGCTATATTCATCTCATGAGTGTATATACTCCCAAGAAGAGAGAGAAAATGATTTATTAAGGTGGAGTGGGTTA
Organism: Mesoplodon bidens; assembly: GCF_964165515.1. NCBI lineage: Eukaryota > Metazoa > Chordata > Mammalia > Artiodactyla > Ziphiidae > Mesoplodon > Mesoplodon bidens. Next base: position 39,373,367 of record NC_138176.1, read on the forward strand.
CCTACAGAAATTATCCTAAGCCAATACTGATGACTTTTAATATCTATTCATTCGAAGTGTGTTTCCCTAATAATTGTGCATCTGCTTAAAGAAGACTATGGCAATACGAGAATGCACTCAACCCTGCTTAGTATGTAGATCATTGTTACTTTGCTAATTTAATCATTTTTAAAATTCATTTTACATTTAGATCCATCTCTGATAGAAACAGACCAATTCCCTGATGCTCAAATAAGGAAAGAAAATGTTTCAAAAGTTTGTTTTTCTATTTTCATTTACCTCTTCCTTTTAGAAATTGAAATGGATATGGGACTATCTTGTGCTAGAAGCCATCAAACCTCAGATGGCCAGGATGCCCTAAATGACCCAGGGCAAAGGCAGCTAAGTCCCCTGAGAAATAGGGGTCAGCACCTTTTGGCAGAGTTACCAAGGTGTATGTATGTCAGCTCCACAGGACCCCACAGCACCACAGTGCTGCCAAACAAGAACTTTTGTTAAACCAGCCAAGGAAATCTGCTCTGTTTTGAAAGGAGCATATTCAAGTGAGAAACGGCTTGAGCAGTGGGGTGATTTAATACATGTTAGCTGATAAATATAGACTTTGCTGGAATAAAACTTTATGATGCAGGGTTGAAAAGCTTAATTACTAAACTGTCTATACACATCTTGCTCAGGCAGCGAGGGTGACAAATTATAGCAGTCAAATAGTATTTTTCACCTTTGGCGTTTCTGAAGGGGAAAAGTATGCCTAAAAACATCGAGAAAGCAGTAATAATCCCAGACCAGATATTACTGAGGGAAACAAAGACATGTCATTGAGTCACCAAGTCTTCTGTGCAAAATGCCACCATCACCACCCCTCCGCCTACTTACTACCTTGTTAAGTAAAAAGAACAAGGTCAATTTTACATTTATCTGGCATTTTATACATACACATATATATATTATATACATATATTTCCATCCTCCTAACATCTTGTGAAATAAACAGAGCAGAGAATTCTTATTCACATTTGACAAATAAGGAAACTGAGGCACAGAGATTGGCCAACCAAGGTCACATCATCAAATGCAGGACAAGAACCCAGGCCTCCCATGACCCATTTCTATTTACGTGGCACCATGCCGGTGCCAGATGAACATGATAATTAAAGCTGAACTGAAATATTAGTTGGAGGTGCAGTCAGCACCATGTGGTCCTCTTACTGATGTTTCATTTCAGAGAGCTAACACTAATCCTGATGTGATGTATACAGGAGTCTAATATAGAATAAAGTCTCCGTAAGTACTGGCTAAGTGATTTACATTCCTGTTATTTTCATTTGCTGGTTTATTTCCTTCTTTGGGGGGCACTTGCTGTGAAAAATGGCTGTATCCTAATGACACTGAATCTCAACGCAGCAGTAGTTGGTTAGCAAACAGGCTTCCTCTGCATTCAGCGTTTCCTTCTGTATTCCTCTTTGTCTCTCTATTCCCTTTGTTTCATTCTCTCCTCTATTAGTTTCTACCATTTCTTTCTCCCCTCTTATTTTTCCCTCCCACTTCTTATCCTGTGTCCCTTCTCAGAAATCTGGAATATAAATGCATCACATTATGACTTATAGCATTTGTAACTTTTTGCTTTAATATAATCTCTTTTCTCTAAAATTTAAAGCAGTCAATGCTGCATTTTATTCAAGTTGATAGGATAATCATTATTTTGATTTTTCAAAAGTAATGCAAGAATTCAAAACTATCTGTAGCTTTCAGGGATCTCAGTGCTAATAACCTAAAATATATGTGCAAATCATGGTATCAGGCTCTGTGGTGGACACAATGGAATATAATTAGCCATCTTCACCTAAAGATGCTAGTTAGGGGGAGACAAGTCCCATAGAGTGGGAGGCATGGTAAAGGTACATGTTGGTGGAATCGCAGATAGTAAATAAGATGCTGTATCTCATGAAACTGGGAATCCTAAGAGAAAGAACCATGTTTCCTTGGAAGAGAGAGGGTCTCCAAACAGAAGCAGAGATCCATCAAGAAGACACTTCTGACAGCATCCCTCCCCTCCACACCATAGTTGGGCAGACCTGGCTGACTCTAGGAATCCAAACTGTGTATCAGAGTGGTCAGGATAAGTGAGTACTTTCTGTGGAGAAGCCTCAGTGAAACACAGAATGTAGTCTCTGGGAAAAGGAAAAAGCCTTTGCAAACCTCAGACTAGCTGGTTCAGGACTGAGCTGCTATAATCCAGTCTGGAATGTCCTTGTGTTTCAGCCAGGTAAGCCAGGGAGGGTTGAAATGGTACTGTGTCCTGTGTTTCCTTCTCAACAGACAGTAATTATAGTCCACTTAAGAGTTCACAGCAGAATCCATCAAATGAACCTGCTAAGGAAAAAGAATTTCTAAAGAGTGTGTTAATTGAAAAGGCATGCAGAATCATAGACTCCTGGAATGTCTAAATTTAGAGCAACTTGGAGACCATTTAGACCAGTTCTTAGCCATCTTGGATTTTGAACCTACTAGAGAAGCTATGGAAAGCTATAAGATTTTCTCCTAATAACAGCAACAAAAATAACGATGCACATAGAGCCTGCTGGCTAGCTGCCTGCTTTTGTAAATAAAGTTTTATTGGAACATAGCCTTGCCCACTTGTTTGTGTATCATCTGTGGCTGTTTTTGCACTACAACAGTAGGGAGGGGTGTTTGCAACAGAGACCGTATAGCCTACAAAGCCTAAAATATTTCCTGTCTGGTCTTTTAAGAAAAAATTTGCTGACTCCTGTTTTAGGGGGTTACAAACCCTCCAAAATCTATTTTTAAACACCCGGGGTCTATGGACCTCAGATTAATAACATCTCAATCTCCATCCTATTGCTTTATGTAAATATAGGCATATCTTAGATCCACACAGCCGGTCCATTGTTCCGCGATCCTCTGCCCCATTGTAAATCCTTTTAGAGGAGCAGTACCACTTGGCGCTTAAAAACACATCCCCTGGAGTTAAATAGATCTGCGTTTTAATCCAGACTTTTGCTCCTCAGTGTGTGACCTTGCAGTTAAATAGCCTCACAGCCTCCTTCATCACTGAAAAATGAGTTGGTGGTAGCTGCCTCATAAGATTGTTCTGAGGCTTAAATCTATATAAAACCTTAAGCGAGTACTGGACACAGAGTAAGTGCTTAATAAATGATAGCAATGATGGTAGTGATGATGAAGGGAAAGAAGAAAAGGGAGGAAGAAAGTATAAGCAGATCCTCCTGGTGCCTCTGAGGCCCCTGCGAAGGCCAGTTTCCTCTGCATTTGTGTAGGACATGTAGGAGAGTTGATGGTAAGGAGAGTTTGTCCATTGATTAAATGATGGTGCAACTCGGTAACAGCTCTAGGTTTCTTCAAAACCTTCATGAAACAGAACAGCAGGGGCTACCTGAAACCAGCTGTGGGCCACTTTCTTTTTTCTTTTTTTGGTAAGTAGACGCTTGGGGAAAAGGGGGTTTGCTCTAAAGTGGTCCTTGAAAAGGAACCAGGGCTAGGTCATTACCAGGAGTAGGGATGAAGTAAAATACAGGCATTCTCTGCAATGAACGGTGTCTTCTCCTCAGCAAGTATGTGTGCTGAATGCAAAGAATTGCACGCTTGGATTGGATTCTGCTGAAGATTATTTACTTAAATCTCTGAAACGCTGTGAAAACTGGGAGTGAGTTATTTCACATTCTTGACATGTTTGGCTAAGTATGCAGATTCATTTCCTGTCCCTGGCCTTCATTTTAAAAAGCCCAACTCCGGGCTTCCCTGGTGGCGCAGTGGTTGAGAGTCCGCCTGCCGGTGCAGGGGACATGGGTTCGTGCCCCGGTCTGGGAAGATCCCACATGCCGTGAAGCGGCTGGGCCCGTGAGCCATGGCCACTGAGCTTGCGTGTCCGGAGCCTGTGCTCCACAACGGGAGAGGCCACAACAGTGAGAGGCCCACGTACTGCAAAAAAGAAAAAAGAAAATAAAAAAATAAAAAGCCCAACTCCTGGTAAGTTCTATGGCATCCTGAACCTACCACTTTCTAGATGTGTAATCTTGGACCAGTTTCTTATGTCTCTGAGCCTCAGGAGCTTCATCTATAAGATGGGGCTACTAATTTTACCTGCCTTAGGGTTATTCTGAGTGTTCTGGAATATGCTATGTAAAGTGCTTAGCATTGTGCTCTGCACATAGAAAATAACAAATGTGAGCTGTTATTATTACTATTATTGTTAGAGAAATATGACTTAGGAAAATCATTCCCTCTCATAACCATCACTGCATCTCTAGGTAGCTTTAAATCTCGCTAGGAAGCCAGGTCATTACTCATTAAACTCAGTGGGGACTGTACTGAAGTGCCACTGTAACTTTGGCCTTAGTTAGAGTCATTTTTCCTCAGAAATTCTTACTGACCCTTGAGTGAATGAATGAATAAATGCTTTATGGTTTATTGTAATGCTCCTTAACATACCTTGCACAGGATCCTGTTTTTCCTCAGCCAATCTAGTCTCCCCACTCTTGTGATACCAATCACATATGTATTGTACTAACTGGTTCAATATCTACTTGCCACCAAAACTGCAAGATCCACAGAAGCAGAGGGGCGGGCACATAGGAGGTACTCAGTAAACATCTGTTGATCCGATGAATGAATGGATTCAACTAATGAACATTTCTTATTTTAATTGCATCAGGTACCAAAGTAAAGCATTGCTGATACAGAATTATCTCGTAGAAGAAAAGTGTATCAACCTTATCCTCAGTAGAGGAGATAATTACAACAGTACCTACATTCTCCCTGTTTGGTCTCTATTCAGTCAATAGGTGATCTCAGAAAGTCCCTACTTTATGCTGCCTCCCACTATTTGGGAAGTCCTTTTTGGAGGGAGGGAGAATATGAGAGAGCTGCTCTACCATTTGAAACTGTCTAATAAACACTTGTACTTCACTTATCATTTTGCCTCTTGTTTAAAGATTTCTGCCTATGAAGCCAAAAATTTGAGCAAAGAAATGCACCAGACTAAAAAGAAGCCTGATGAGTCTTTTGTGTTTTTTATGAAAAGCAGGAGTCATATATATTGAAATTTGTTAAAAACTAGACAATTGAATTACCTGGAGAGGGAGGTTAACTGAATTTCAATTTAAATCATTATTAACTAGAAATCCTTTCTTGCATCAACTTCTGCATTTCTGTCTTTTCTGAATGCTTGGTTCACTTCTTCTTTTTTCTTTTTTTTTAAGTGCCTCTGGCATACATGACATATTAAAGTTGAATGAATCTTGCAAAGCCTTGGAATCAGGATTTCTTTAGAATGTAGTAAGCTCTATGGGGACAGAGTTTTTTGTCTTTTTTTCTTCACTTTGGAATCCTCAGTACCCAGAACAGTGCCTGTCACATATTGAATGAATAATCCAAGAACATTCAGACCATCAGCAATTAGGAAGCCGTGTTATATAATTAAAAGATGTAACAAAAGAAATGAAAAACTAACAGCTTATGAAGTCTGACAAGAGACAAAAAAATGAAAATGAAAAAGCTTTCAAGTCTTACTTATTAATATGTAAGTTCCATAAAGACAAGAATCATGTCTAACTTGTCTAAAATATATCCCCAAAACCTAGCACAGAGTAGGTCACATAGTAGACACTGAATAAATTTTTGTTGAATGGTTAAATGATTGAAAAAAGGAAAGCTTAAGTGAAAATGAGCACTACATTATAAAAAATCCAAGAGAAAGAACCCTTGAAATATAATACTTAAGTAGGCCCTCTCTGTGTAGTTGGTGTGTTTGTGATGCACACATGTGCCAGAGTGGGGAGGGGAGGACAATGATGCTTTTCCCTGTGTAAACAATCAGCATAGCTCCTGTGGCAGTATGTTCTGCATTCTGGTTTATCACCTCCCAACAACATGTTTTCAGGGTTTCTTGGCTCACATTTTTATTTTCTTGGTATTCTTTTTATTAGAATTGATTTAAAGGTGACAAGAGTTAGATCTAGTATAGGACCCACTTCTACAAGACAAGTCACCAACTTCAAACTCACACAGTATATTTTAACCATTCAAATAAACCATGTTTATTTACCCTTTGGAAAGCAGTTAAACTATTTACTGCAAACCAAAAGATTGTCAAAAAATAAAGTGTCAATGATACAGAGGCCATTGTGGAGAAAACAAAAACTGGCACGTGTCACTTCATTGAGAGGAGTTTATTATCTGGGGTGAACAGCACTTTGACAAATTAGCTCTATATTAGAAGAAAGAGCTAAAAGAATGTGCCTATAACCAGGATATCTGTTCATTTAATAAACTATATTGGTGGTAGCAATAATGAAAACCTTATAATTATTTCAACAGATGCTAAAAATTGTCATAAAATTAACATATATTACTGATAAAACCTATGGTAAACTCATAAAAGGAGGATGCTATCTTAGAGGGATAAAAGCTATTTTAAAACTATAACAGACGTCACAATTAAGAACAAATTACTAGAATCATCTACATTAAATTGGAAAGACATCAAAGATCCTTGCATCGATGTTTTTGAAATTCCTAGGGAATGCATTAAGGCATGGAACATATTTAAGAGATGTGAACATTGGAAAAGAAAGGCAAAATGGTTACTAATTGCTGTCAATATGATTATACTCCTAGAAAACTCAGGTGAACTAATTTTTAGAATTAATAAGACACTTCTAGTCACTACTAGAGAGGCTGAATTATAAATACTCAAAGCTCGATAATTTTTCTGTATGCCATAATAATCGATGCAAATATATCTTTATATATTTTTAACAAACAACAGAGAATACAAAGGAATATCTCCAGGAAGAGATACACAGAATTTATACAAGCAAACATTTAAAAATTTTTAATATTTTTTAAAATTTGAATAAGTAGAAATATATACCATATCCCTGAAGGGAAATACTGAATATTATGAATTTTTCCATTTTCCTCTAATTAATCTATAGATTAAACATAATCACAATGGGATTTTGTTAATATGAAAAAATAATTCTAAAGTTCATCTGGAAAAAACTGACAGGTGAACGTAACTGATAAGTTTATGAGCAAGCAGGTCATAAGCATTGAACTTAGCTATTAAGACATATTGTAAAATCAGATAAATAAAACAATTCACTATTGATTCTAGAATTGACACAAATCAATGGAAATAATGGCTATAAAAGCACTTAGTGTGACAAAGGAAGCATTACAAAACTAATGAGAAAGGAAGAATTATTTAACAAATGATTTAAGGAAAATTGACTAACTATTTGGTTAAAAAAGAAAAAGAAAGAAAGAAAAAAGAAATCAAATGTGATACTATTCTTATACCATATATTACAATAATTTTTAGATGGATTAAAGAGGCAAATATAAACAAATATACATTTTCTCTTTAAAAAAGAAAGGAAAATTTAGGTAAATATTCAAACCCCCCAGAAAACAAAACTAAAAGTTTACAGAGCAATTATGAAAAAACACTTGTAAATGGCTCATAGTAAAAGTATTAATATCCCTAATATAGAGAAATCTTATTAACAAATGTTAAAACTTTGGCTCAATTTTTTTAAGAATTAAAAAATTTTTAAATATCTTTTAAAGTATTAAAAGCACTAAACTGAAAAGATATAAGCAGCCCCATGTTCATTGCAGCATTATTTACAATCCAAGATATGGAAACAATCTAAGTGTCCATCAGTGAATGAATGGATAAAGAAATTGTTATATATATATATTTGTCCATTTCCTATTGATGGACATTAAGTTGCTTTAAATTTTTACTCTTGCAAACATTGTTATAATAAATGTCCTGCACATGTCTCTTTGTACACCTGTGCAAGAGTTTTTATAAGGCATTATGTTAAAATGTATTAAAATTGTGGGTTCAAGTGAATACGTTATATATTTTTTCTACTCTGTATGTTTTTAATAATTTGAAAATTAATAAAAAAGAAATATTGTGAACAATACCTTAAAGCCAACTGATGAAATTTTCCCATAATTAAAATGAGTACATCCAGGTTGGGATGGGGTAAGAGACTGGGGAGCCTGCTCGGTAGCAGATCCTCAAGGAGGTAGCAAGACCACTATGGCACCAGAACCCAATGCATTTCAAGTCTACATATGTTCCCTGGAAGCAAAGAGCCATGAAGGGTGTAGACAAGGAGCTATCACAGGCAACTGTGGTGACCTTGATATTACTTGACTGTCTTCTAATTTCCTGGCACCAAGCACTGGTATGATTCTAGGAAGTAGGGAGACTCCCCTTCCAAATGACTGAGATTGAATTTCCCATCTAGCTGCCGGAAATCAGGGCAGGCTGTCATATTTTATTTGATTAAAGAGAAAAGAACTACAATGAGACACCACTTCCAAGCCATTAGATGGCTATTATCAAACAACAAACAAACAAACTAAACAAAAAAATACAAAAACAAACAAACAAAAAACCCAGAAAATAACAAGTGTTGGTGAGGATGTGGAGAAATTGAAACCTTCGTGCATTACCGGTGGGAATATAAAATGGTACAGCCACTGTGGGAAATGGCATGATGGCTCCTCAAAAATTTAAAGAGAATTACCGTATGATCCAGCAATCTTACTTCTGGGTATATACCTAAAAGAAGTGAAAGCAGGGACTTGAATAGATATGTGTACACCCATATCCATAGCAGCATTACTCACAATTGCCAGAAGGTGGAAGCAACCCAAGTTGCTTCCATCAACAGATGAACGCATCAACAAAATGTAGTATATACACACAATGGCATATTACGTATCCTTAAAAAAGGAAGGAAATTCTGACACATGCTACAACATGGATGAACCTTGAAGACGTCATGCTAACTGAAATAAGCCAGTCACAGAAGGATAAATGTACAATTCCACTTATGTAGGTTTCCTAGAGTAGTCAAATTCATAGAGACAGAAAGTAGTATGGTAGTTGTCAGGGGCTGGGGAGTTAGTGTCTAATAGGTACAGAGTTTTAGTTAGGGAGGATGGGAAAATTCTGGAGGTGGATGCTGATGATGCTTGCAGAATAATGTGAACATACTTAATGCCACAGAACTGTACACTTTAAAATGGTAAATTTTACGTTGTGTATATTTTACCACAGTTTTAAAAAAGAGAAGAACAAATTGATATTTATTACGTGTAAAAAAGGGGGTATGGGCCTCCCTGGTGGCGCAGTGGTTGAGAGTCCGCCTGCCGATGCAGGGGATACGGGTTCGTGCCCCGGTCTGGGAGGATCCCATATGCCGCGGAGCGGCTGGGCCCGTGAGCCATGGCCGCTGGGCCTGCGCATCCGGAGCCTGTGCTCCGCAACGGGAGAGGCCACAACAGTGAGAGGCCCGCATACCGCAAAAAAAAAAAAAAAAAAAAAAAAAAAAGGGGGTAGGAGGATATTTACAAACCTACAAGAGAAGCATGAGGCCCCCTTTCTCCAGCAGAAAAATAGATTCAGTCCATTTCTTTACCCCTTAATTTCCTATTTAACAGAAATGGCCCAAAAAATGGGAAAAATACACACACACACACACATACACACACACACACACGAATATGCTCTGCCTGGTAAGTAATCAAAATATATACATATGTGTATATATGTATGTGTTTATATATATATAAATATATAAAAATCATGTTCAGCCTCATGAGTAAACAAAGGAATGTAGGTTAGAAACCACAGCAAAATGCAAGTTTTAATCTATCAAATTGACATCTTTTAAAAATTATTAACTTCGGGCTTCCCTGGTGGCGCAGTGGTTAAGAATCTGCCTGCCAATGCAGGGAACACAGGTTCGAGCCCTGGTCTGGGAAGATCCCACATACTGCGGAGCAAGTAAGCCCGTGAGCCACAACGACTGAGCCTGCGCGTCTGGAGCCTGTGCTCCGCAACGAGAGGCCGCGAGAGTGAGAGGCCCGCGCACCGCGATGAAGAGTGGCCCCTGCTTGCCGCAACTAGAGAAAGCCCTCGCACAGAAACGAAGACCCAACACAGCCAAAAATAAATAAAATTAAAAAAAAAAAATTACTAACTTCTAAAAAGAGATCAAAACTCTTTGAAGTTAAAATTTTCACAACCTCTGCATAGTAAGTTGGCAATATATATCACATTTTTAAAGCATGTTTTTTGACTCAATATTTATACTTCTAGGAATCTAGCTTAAAGAAATAATCAAGGATGCAGACAATAATTTGTAATATGTTTATTTAAGCATTAGTTAGGATAGTGAAAAACTGGAAACAACCTACATAAACACTAATAGGAAATGGTTGAATAAATTCCAATAGATCAAAACAGTGGAATTTAATGCAGTCATTTGAAAATGTGCTCTCAAAGCATACTTTCCTGTCTGGAATAGTTCTATGATATAATGTTAAGAGAGAAAACCCAAAATATATAACAGTAAAACCACAATGTATTATGATCTTCATTCTATTAAAACATAAGGTGTGTATAATGTGCGCTTATATATATAAATTATATATATACACATATGAAGGCTATAGGAAAATATAAAAATCTTAACAAAGTTCTCAAGGTGGTGAGATTTTGAGTGACTTTTATACTTTTTCTGTATTTTTACAGGGAGCAGACAGGCTGCCTATTGACCTTGTTTTAAGGTACTTCAGAGGGCAAAACCAAAACAAGTAGCATTAGAAAAGCAACTGAAGCTGATATGAGAAAGAAATTTCTAAGAAGCAGAACTTTCCCCTGTGCAGCAGACCTCTGGGGGCTTCTATCTGCTCTGGCTGAGCCATCACCAGCTGGGGGAAGGCAAGGGAGACGGGGGCTGAGGACTTAGAATGCAGATTTCTGGGCCACACAACCCCCCACCTATCTGAATTGAAGCTCCAAGGCTGAGCTTTGGAAATGTGCATTTTCTTTAAATTTCTCCAGTGGTTTCAGAGGCGGCTAGATAATTTCTGCACTGGAGAATCCGCAGATTAGAAGATTTAAGGTTGCTTCCAGTGTGGGAACTCAAAGCGAGTCTGAGACTCAAAAGTCTGGAGATTGTCTGACTATTTACATTATAAAACCAAGGAGAGTAGTACAGATAAAAAGGGAAGTATGCTGGATGGGGCTGGGATGGAGAGCGGAGTCATGTGAAGATCAGCACTGCCCAGTGTTTAATAATTTCAGCACTTAACCTCCAGTCTAGGGGCCCCTCACGTTGTAACCTGAGTAAGAGAATGTTCTTGTTCTTAGAAAAATACATGCTGAAGTATTTAGTAGTAAAGGGGAATTTTTTGTCTACAGCTAACTCTCACATGGTTCAGAAGGAAAAAAAAAATTAGATAAGGTGATGAGAAAATGCAAATGTAGCTAAACTAGAAATTTAAGTAAAAGATAAATGGACATCTTTATCCTATTTTTGAATCTTTTCAGTCAGCTTGAAATTTTATTAAAATAAACTGTTAACCCCCCGCCCCCAAAAAAAGATAATTAAAAGACAAAGCAAACACAATGGTAATCCCTAGGCCACTTAAATCTAAATCACCAGGCATGCTTTTGCATTCATTCATTTATTCAACCAACATTGATCAAGGGCCTATTCTGTACTAGGCTCTGTATTCAAACCACGGGATATATATCAGAGATCCAAACACTTTCCTGCCCTCACACTGGTCACGTTAGAGTTGGGTTAACATAAAATACAGATTTGGAGGACCCAAGACTGAGTGCATTAGAATCTCTGGAGAAGGGCCCAGGGATCCATATTATACAAAATTTCCTGAGATGTTGCTTATATACACTAATGCAGTGCTGTTTTCCAAAATATGGGCTTTGACCCGTAGTGGTTTATAATAGCAATTTAATATGCCAAGATTTTTTTTAAATTAAAAGAACAGAAAAAAGAAAAAGGGGGAAAAAACAGAAAGAGAAAATAAGAAGGCTGACAAATAGTAAGAGTCACTATTATTTCATAAAACTTTTGCTTGCATGCCCTGGGTCACTGAGTAAACTGGGTTTCATGTAGAAGACCACTGCTGGAAAATGATATATAAAATATATCACTTCTCTTTTCCTCTCTAGCCCCTGTACCCAACAATTCTCCCTTAATCCAAATCTGGGTGTGCTGAGATGCTGGGGCACATCCACTGCCTTAAGAAGCATCAGGCTGTTCTGGGAATTTGACTCACTGGTCATATTCCTGACGTAATGGCACTTCCTTTTGCTTCTGCATAGAGCCCAGAGCTGCACTCTCCCACAGATGGCAATGTCTCCAGCATGTCACATCGTTTTCTTTGAAGGACCCAGCATAGCACAGCACACTGTCTGTCCTGGCACTCTGTGGCAGAGGTAGAGCCACCGCGAGAAAGGAACTTCTGAGACCAAATGCTGCCACTTGCTGAGGTGCTTTTTTGGGGAACAAGAACACAGGGCATAACACAGCCAATTTTCCAGGCCAAAGTGCTGGGTATTTAATTCAGGCCCCTTGTGTCTGGTTGAAATCCTATGCAGCCCACACTTTCTGACCCAGATGAGAGATAACGGTTGTCTTAAATCAAAATGAAACAGGATGGGGTTAGCAAACCCACATGAAATGCGCTGAGGAGTCCTCTCAGGGACCTGAGAGCCTGCTGAACTGACCAGACCAGGGATGCTCCTGCGGTTGACTTGTGAGCTGGCCACACAAGTTTTGTTGTCACTAAGAAGAGAAATCCAAAGGCTAGTTCAGCATAAATGGTCCCCTGGCTGCACTGAGGGCGGTCACAGGTGAGTCATCAGCAGTGTGGAGGCCTGAGAAATGCTGCTTTACATCTCCGTCTCATGGCAAGAGGAGTATCTCTTAAAGAACTGAAAAATGGAATTACTCAAACTAAAAACTGCTGACCTCACCAGGACGATTCCTTTCCTGACCCGAGTCTGGGAATTGCTGTTGGTAAACCCCCCAAAATGAATTTGCTCATCAGAAAAGGGCAAAATGAGATACTCTCAGATACACTCGGTGACATGTTCACAGCCTTAGAAGCCAACCCTTCCCCACCTCAAACCAAAGCACTGAAATTCTTGATTCTGTGCAGTTGTGGTAGAAATGCCCTCTATCAAAAGCAGGCTCCAGTACCGCAAGCCAAAGATAAATAACAGAGGAAATCATGGAGACCATGACCTCTTGGTGACCCCTTGGAGCTAAATCTTTGCTAGACCTCAGAATATCAAAAAGGCCACCAGCCCTCCAGCCACAGTTTATGTATGAACAGCCTGGAAACCATCTCCGCCTGCAGAAGACTGGCTCTCTAGAAGCGTGAGAAGAGAAATCTCAAAGGAATTTCTTGTTCTATTCCCCAAAGCAAGGGTTTGTTGTTTAGGTGGAGAACCCCCTTCTGAGAAATGAGCTCATTCCTGGGGCTCTGCAAGGGTCACCCTGAAAAGGTATTTGCCTGGGAGTTGGGACGGTGCCTATCTCCCATCCAGTGTGAGATATTAGTATTTGAAAAATGTGTTCTCTCACTAACTAGCAAATAAGTGAACCTCAGGATCTCACAAGGGCCTTCTTTCCTTGTAGATTTCACTTATGGATGCAAATCAGCAAACATTTCGGAGTGTTTGCTAGCTGACAAGGATTGTGCAACCTTCTCCGAGGATGCTGAGCAGAATCGGACTCAAGTTGCTCTTGGAGGGAAGCACTGAGCAGACGGAAGCATGGGGTCCCCTCTCGAGACAGTGTCACAGCATAGGAAAGACACTCCTGGCTACCACTTTTGGTTTAGAAACCTCGGAGGCACAAGACAGCAACTGAGGCTAAAGGAAGCCAGTATCTAACAGCCAGGGAGTGGCCCCGAATTGCTCTTGGAGTGTCTGGCCTGAAGACTGAGGCAAAGTCAGCTAAATCTTCAGAATAAAAGGTGTGGAGAGAAGCTGGAAGATAAACCTGACCCTGAGTCTAGTAGGAAGGAGACCTTGACCACAGGAGGGATGCAAACAGATGAAATTTGCATCTCTTGGTTTTTAGAATCACCAGGCAGTACAAAGGTCAATTAATTGATAGAGATTGTATACGTAGACATAGATGTCGTTGGGTTTTTTGTTTTTTTACCCCTCTCTCCTCTTGTCAAACAGGTCATCTATCTCCCATAACCTACAATGGCCTCAAAGTTTAGAAGCCTTCTGGGTCCTCTTCTCAGAATATAAAGGATTTGGGTGAAATAAGTGGATTTCCAAGTATGCTTTAGTCATGGAAGTTGTTTTTCAGACAAAATCTTCTATCGTCTTGTAAATAAAAATGAATCGCATACAGGAAGAGCAGCCCTTCAGGTGGAAACAGGACTCCCCCTGGGTTCCTCTGAGAGTTCCTCAAAGTACAGTTTAAACCATGACTAAGAAGGACTTCTGAGATCCTTGCTGGCTGATTCTGGAACTTGGTGACCCTGTGGCAGGTGCCCCTCAGAATTTGTGACTTCTGTCCTTGACCCATCATGGGGCAGTCATCCAAATGGCTTATCTAAACCTTGTGAACCCCAAGTGTCCTATTTCAGCAAATCCACCCTCTAGAAGTGAGCTCGCCCAGGCCTTGGTTTGATGATGGGTGAGAATGACCACTCAGAACTAGTTAATGTCACTGTCGCTTTGGTTTTCTGCCACCGCATCAGACAAGCAATGAAAAAATATGAAATTAAGGGAGAAAAAAGCTAATAAAACTCCTTCATGCACAGGACATTAGTTTAGTATACTAATTCTGTTCACATGTAAAGAACCTGCTCTCAGGAATCCCACTGTAAATACTCCTTTGTTCAGAGAACTGTCAATTCCCACCCACTCCTTGTGAATGCTAAACTAGAGGCTTGTACATGAAAACATTTTATTCAATCTCATGGTTATAAAATATTCTTTAAAGTTGTCAAAGAAATCTGATAGGTTTTGATTGACCTGGATTTTGCTTTTTCCCCCAAAGAGGATATGCCTCCTTGTGTTTCACTGATCTTTTATTGTGGACTCCAACAATTTGCTGACTCCAGTGAACACTTGTCAATTGTCTCCTTAACACCTATTGCCTTTCTTTCCAAAGACTTCTTTTGAATACCTTCTCTTTTCCTATCCTCAGTCCATGTGGTCCAAGATGGGGCATCACCACTATGCCTGACTTAATCAGTGCTTCATGCTGTGTTGGCCACAGAAACTGGATCGAGGTAAAATAAATATGAAATAAACTCATTCTATCAGATTGAAGCTTGGGACCTTGCAAGAGTTTTCCACTGGACTTGGATTTGAGAAGATCTGACACCAGAGCTTCTGTAGCCATGTCACTGTAGAGGGCAGGTCTAGGAAGCTGCCAGGACTCCCAAAGGAAGGTCAAGAATAAAGCCAACACACTAGAAGGTAGAGCCAAGAAATGGAGATGAACTGACACCTGAAGCCATCATTTGAGCCCGAATCCCTCCCTGGCCTTTTTAGTTATGTGAATCAATAAATTCTTATTTGGCTTAAACCAACCTGACTCAGGTTACATCACTTGGAACATAACAAGTTCTAATTTATGCAATGACCATGGCGCTATTCCTAGAAAGGAAGAATTGTTGCTTTTTCTGATGTATATGTTTAGTCCACCAACACTACCTATTAGTAGTAGCATGGTAATTCCTACTTATTGAAAATTTTTTCCCCTAGGCACTGTATCTACAGCTTTCCATGCATCAGCTCATTGGTACTATTATTATCTCCATTTTACAGATAAGAACACTGAGATGACCAATGTCATAATAGCTTGAAAGTGGCATTAGGACTTCCCTGGATGTCCAGCGGTTAAGACTCCGTGCTTCCACTGCAGGGGGCATGGGTTTGATCCCTGGTTGGGGATCTAAGATCCCACATGCTGCACAGCGCAACCAAAAAATAAAATAAAATAAAATAAAAAGTAAAATAGCTTGAAAGTGGCAGATATGGAATTTAAACCCCAATGTGCCTGATCCCATGGCCCATGACCACCTATTATGTGGCAGGCATTGGGTCAGCACTAAGGACAAAAGTGACATCTGTTGTCCTTGTCCTTAAGGAACTTTCAATGAAGTGAGAGAGATATAAAACATGTGGGAGCTATAGGGCCAACCTTCTCCCCACCCCTTTTCATACTAGGGCCATATCTAGTCAGTGGCAATTGCTTTTTTCTCAACCAGACACAGTACCACATCCCTTAAGCAGGGGAGGGCATTTGGAAATGTATGGAAAGTTCTCTGTTCTTACAATGACTGGTTGGCAGGGGCACCACTGGCATTTAGTGGACACAGGCTGAAAGGTGCAGGCCTATTCTGCCCAACAAAGAATAGTCCCACCCAAACCGTCAATAGTCCCCTAGACAGTGAAGTTAGATATTGAAATAATCCAACCTAGAACTGGTGGCAGGTAAAAAAGAGATCCAATTAGGGTTGCTTTAATAGAAAACTCAAAATAAATTTCAAAAGTCTGTGAAAAGTACATACTAAAACAAAGTGTAAATCTGTAGTGCGTCCTTTGACCACTGCCAACCATTCATAGACCCTTTTCTGCTTATGAGCAAATCTTACAGCAAAGTTTCTCCCTATGATGATAAGCACATAGAATTCCTTCCTTCCCAAGATATTTAAGATCCAGATTTCCCTGAGAAGAGCCAGCCCTGGCAGGCTCTCATCCTTTCCAAGTGTGGCCTCTGAACCCCTTACAAAGACATTGGTCCTGTCTGCCCTTCTCCATCTCTGTTTCCAGATTCTGTTCCCCTCTTCCTCCTCACTCCTTCTCATGCCTCCCTTCCCTCATTAGGCATCTTTTAAAAATGTACCCAAACCCAAAATGTGGAGGTCTGACTATATTGTTCAAATGTCTACAATGTGTAGGTTACACGTTCTCCCTAGTTAGGGTTAGCGTATGTATGGGTAGTGTTTTCCTTCAGGAATCCAACCACTTCTTGTGTTTTGCAGCCTCGCTTCTATGTGGCTTCTTGGGTTGGCAGCAATGTATCTTCAAACATCTGCCAAACTACCAGGGTCTTCACTCTGTGAGATTTTTAATTCCTTAAACACAGAATTTATGACCTATCAGCTTGGCATTCTGAAAAGCAGACACTGAGATCCAATGAGACATAGAAGGGAAAATGCCTGTGAAGGGCAAAGAGTACAAGGAGCAGAAGCAGGTGTGGAGAGCTTTCAGACGACGATGCTGGTCTGACACCTTGAAAGGAGAGAAGGAAGGAGGAAGACCGGGTAGTGCAACCTTGAGATTATCTCAGGCTGGCCCCGTGAGCACCAGGGCACCAGAGCAAAGGCCGCCTGCCTGGTAGAGGAAGAAAGGGCTCAGGCAGAAACGGCCCAACTCCCGTGTCTCCAATCTGTTCAGTTCAGCAACTGACCACCAGCCAACTACCTTCCTCGCAGCAGGTTCTCCGGAAGGCAGATCCGAGTGGTACCCCTCCTGGCAGCCACATATGGCATTGCAGGGATATTAAAAGTGGAAGTCAGTTTGGCATAAGGTGTGTGGGGTGTGTAGTTAAAAGAAAGAAGATTGCCTTGAAAGTAGGGGTCTGAACTGTGACATGATAAAACCATCAAAACCAGAATAGTATCTTTCCGTCTGGAGGACTAGGTCTCACCCGCAACTTCTAGACTGTTGGCCTGGTTGAAAGAGGATAATTTCACCACTTTAAAAAGGAACAGAATTAGAATGCCAAGAGTGCAAAGTATTCTGGGACTGCTGGGCATCCAACATGCTGTGTTAATCATAAAGGGGAAAAGCCCTCTGTTCTGGCCAGAAATCAGGGGAGTTATTTCGGGAGCAGCCTCATCAGTGACCCAGACATTTCCATTTGAGTTCCAAAGCTCTGAAGAGCATAAGCCTTGAGAGCCTTTTCCACTGGCCCGTGTTTCTTTCTCCATAGGGCTTTTTTGCACAAATCTGCTACAAATTCAACGTTCACCTTCTCAAGGAAGACTGCAGAGAAGCAGATCTTTGTCATCAGAGACGGTGAACTTTCCTGGGAAGTGACTTGTCTGCCCATTCAAGGGATCTCATGGCTCACAGTCACCTGTCTTAACCAGCCTCATAAAAAAAGCATTCGGAATGCTACACACACCAGATTGTACCAGCCTATCTTCTGTCAATAAAATGCCCCATATCAGAAAGCCCAACAAATGACAATCATTTCTACAATTTTTATGATGTCTTCTATGTGAATTTCTCTAACCTGAGCCATTGGATGCCTGAGAGATGAGGGAAAAGGGATTCAAAGAAAAGTATTGCATGATGCAAACCCTAATGGGATGACAGACCAATTCTCTACTCAAGTAAACTCAGACCCCCCTCTTACTCAAAAGGGAAGATAAACCAGTTACAGCATCCAATATTAATTGTGCACTTCTGCATGATCCCATTTAATATTTAGACCAACCCTATCAAGAAGGTAGTATTTTTATAATCCTCTTTGGAGAAATGAGGATATCTAGTCTCAGTGTGCTTAACTTATTTGCCTGAACTAACCCAGGGAGCAAAGGGCTGAGCTGAGACTTGAACCCAGGCCATTCTGAGTCCAGAGCCTGGACCCTTAACCACACTTCCCTATCTCCCAGTCATTGTGATCAGGGCTGATTCAGACTTTGGGGGAGGCTGAGCTTACACGTTTGGCGGGAGGCAGCCCTCTTTAAGAAAAAGAAAAATGTATATGAAAACAAAATTCAATACAGGGCCTTAGAAGGGGTCCATGCAGGTGAGGGAGGCTGAAGCTTAAGCTCCGTTACCTTCCCAGTAAATCCGCTTTGATTGTGATAATGCCATTATTGCCAACAATGTTAACGTGAAGAATAATAATTATTCTTCAAATGCAAATATATGAAAATCTGGTTGGATTAGGGTTTTAGGATTTACTTTGGAAAACAAAGCTGTTCTGAGAGCTTAGAGACCCCAACTGCTCCCTTCCCAACCACCATATAATTCCTCTGCATCTGAGTCATACCCCACCTGCTCAGATTCTCTCCACGTTATCCTTGTATCTCTATTGATCTGCCTCACTTTCAATTTCTTAGTAATAATCATAATTATAGCTAACATTACTAGAGGTGACAGGCACTGCTCTAAGCAATTTTCTCATTGCTTGTTAGAAACTTTTCAGATGAGGAAACTGAAACCCTGAGAAATTAAACAGTTTGTCTCTGAAAGCTGTGTTCTTAACCATTACGCCAGAGGGCTTCCAATAGCCTAGGTCAATCAGACGTTAATGCAGGCAGACTCCACAGAGGCCAGAATAGAGTACAATAATTACAATGTCTTGATAAAGTACCAAATATAAGGCTAGATGTTCTGTAAGTCACAGACTTAATGCCTTGATCAGAATCCCCTTTAGGCACCTGTAAACAGTGCAAGATCAAACATATACTTCAAGTCAAGTCAGGAGTTCTGAGACATACAAGACCTTGAAATATGTGATTTAATTGATTAGAAAGACATTTTTTTCCCTGGGTTGCAATTGCTGAAACCCAAAAAAATAAGCTTGGCAGTGCCTGAATTTACATATTTATCATAAGTTTTATACTTCTTTCGTCATTATCAAATTACCCACACCAGAAAGTTGTGCTTCCCCTGAAAATGAGTCGCCAACCAGGAACCGTGCCTGAGGAAACTAGGGAGGTTGTGTCAGATTATCTGGTCAAACTGGCTTGGCAGTCTTCCTGGGGCTGAAGCACCATGGAGAGTGCATATCTGAGTCACGTTCCTTGGACTTCAACGTTTGAAGGAAACTCAAAATTTATCTAGTTCAAACCCCCTTCATTTACAGATGAAGGCAGTGAGACCCTGAAATACCAAAAGTCACAGAGCTGATGAGCATCATTCATTCAGAAAACTAATTGAACTGATTATGGGGCTAGGATAGAGGACTTTCCACTGCCCCATGCTGCCCCATGGTTAAGACATACCACTGGGCACAGAATCAGTAATCCTGTGATTTGTTTTTAGAAAAATTTCTATTGATGACGTACACATACAAGGTTTTCATTGGTCTGGGCTCTGCCTATCTATCACCATCATCTCCTGCACTTCCCCAGTATGAACCCTTCTTCTTTATATTTCCCAGAAAGTACTCACTATGCACTCTTGTCTCAGCTCAGGCTGCTGTAATGAAATACCATAAATTGGTGGCTTATAAACAAAGGAAATTTATTTTTCATAGTTCCAGAGGCTGGAAGTCTGAGATAAAGGTGCCAGCATGGTTGGGTTCTGATGAGAGCCCTCTTCCAGGGTGCAAACAGCCGAATTCTTGCTGTATCCTCACAAGGTGGAAAGAGGGGGCACTAATTCCATTCATGAGGGCTCCACCTTCATGGCCTAATTACCTCCCAATGGCCTCACCTCCAAATATCCTCCCCTTGGGAATTAGATTTCAACACATGAATTTTGGGAGGGGGACACAAACATTCAGTCCCTAACAACTCTCACTGCTCTGAGCCTTTGTGTAGGCTGCTTTCTCCATCTGGATTGCCTTTCTTCCTATTCACCACCATATGAATTCCTTCATTTATCAAAATTCACGTGTGTCATCTTCACAGTGAAACTTCCCATGAAGACTGCACATTCCCCACCCATTCATCCAGAAAGGATGAGTTTGATTCCTCTTCTATTCTCTCAATGCACAGTTCTCAGGGCTTTTAGCACTTGCCACATTTTACTTTGGCTCTTGGTTTAATTTTATTCCCTGCATTTAACTCTGAACTGCTTAAAGTCAGAGACCCAATGTTGGTCATCTTTTTAATCACTTACTGCCTAGGCTCTAGTGGGTACTAAAAATACTGTAACAATATCAGTAACATTCAATCCCTACAATAATCCTAAAGGGAGGGTGTGGTAGGGGTGGATACTACCAGTGCTCACCAAGGCTTCTGGTTCTCTTCTTAAATTTAGACATGGCCACATGACCTGCTTTGGCCAATGAAATTTAAGCAGAAGTGATATATGTCACCTCCACATGGAATTACCCAAGAACAGGTACTCTTTTCCCCTGCAGTGGTGGGCCCTAAAGTCTTGTGTTGGACAGGCAACATCATAAGGTGGGGAAGCTTCAGTCACCCTCTGCTGACCCACACTGGACATATAGTGTGGGTGAGAAATAGATGTCTGTGGTTTTAAATCACTGATATTTTGTATTTGTTACTGCAGTGTGACTTAGCCTTTTCTGACTAATACCAAGAGGGTCTAATATTATCCTCTTTTTCTAAATGAGTTAAGGCCACCCAGGTGGTAGGTGGCAGAGTGAGGATTCGAACTCTGCTAAGTATAACGTTAGAGCTTGTCTTCCAGACCACTAAGGAATAGAGAAGGGGAAAAGAAATCAATCTTCTTCCACACTGAGCATCCCAATTGTTGCTCCCTTTCCAGCTTCCAGCCACTGTCAGGAATTGGTAGAGCAGCTATCCCTTCAGGGGATAGCTAAGCAAGTTCTCCCCTACCTGCTTCCCATGTGCGGGAAACTAGGGGCATCCACAATGCTCTTTAGCTTGAGAGATTTGTGCTTATCGGTAACAGAGCAACAGAGACTGCACTTTATTTCCCCCACTTCCTCATGACCTCTATGCCAAGGATCCCAGGTCTCTGGCGAAGGGATGAGCCTGTCTTTTCCAACATCCAGACATCACAAGCCCCTAACACTCCAAGGTAGGAGTACCTCTACAGAATTTGATCAAATGGTTCGTATTATGACCTAATGGCCAAATCTTAGGCCTGGGATTTATTACTAACCATCACTTTAACTCACCTTGCAGCTTTGGGTTTATCACTTTCCCCATTATTTCAGTTTGTCCACTTGTAAAAGAGAAGAATGACCATTTGCCATCATCAAATAATAATTGTGCTTTGCATGGAAATGAGCAGTCATGATTAGCATACATATCAGGGTTGTACAGTTAATATTAATTATCTCATGTATTTCTCACTACGGCCCTAGGAGAAAGGCATTATTATATCCTCTGTTTATAGCCATGGAAACTGAGGCTCAGAGACATTAACTAATTTGCTCAAAGGTATCAAAACAAATGAGTTATGAAGTCAGGGTGCAAACATGACTTTAAAGACTGTTCTTTCTACAAGTCAAATTAGGTTTTATGTAATAGGATCCAGAATGCATAGTTTTAAACATTTATCTTCGGTGTCCAAAGTCCTCTGAAAATGTATGCCTAAAAGACTCTCTTACAGTAATTACCGTTAAAGTCACT
Organism: Mesoplodon bidens; assembly: GCF_964165515.1. NCBI lineage: Eukaryota > Metazoa > Chordata > Mammalia > Artiodactyla > Ziphiidae > Mesoplodon > Mesoplodon bidens. Next base: position 39,395,546 of record NC_138176.1, read on the forward strand.
GTCAGTCAATGATATTTATAAACTACCCTTTATGTCCTACCAAGAATAATGACAATAACATTTTACATTCCAGACTCCCTTTCAACTTCTCAAAGTACTATCCATATCAACTGATGCATTTTATTCTCTCAGAAATACTATGATTCCTGAGAGATGAGGTCAAAGAATTTGCCTAGGCAATTGTTAAGTCTCCTGACTCTTCATCCAGTGAAATTTCTTTTGGGAGGAGGAATGTGTGTTTATACATGTGTGATTTAATTATTCTATTGGATTTTTTTAGGTAAAAGAATCAGTGTTTGTTGTAACAAACCAAACAGTACAGATCTGATTTTGAGATGAATCCCCTTCCTCATTCTTCTTCCAATCCCACCTTCCCAAGGTTATCCACGTCAATGGATTGGTATATAATCTCCCACTTTCACTCCAGACGATGAAAATCCACGGTTTCTAAGATAATATCATAGACTGAGTCATGTAGTAAAATGCACGTCCTCCAGGAAGTTAGGAAGTGTGATTTTGATAATTTTTAGCACAGGAATCCATCTGAGATTCCCTCATTGACCCTAGAGTCTATTGCTGCAACCCCTACTCATCTCATGCCTGAATCCCTAGCTCTAGGCCTCTCAGCCTAACCAGTTACAAACAAGGCTCCCAGGATTAATTGGCACTTGTTGAGTTCAGTATGTTCCCAGTTTCTCACCCACTTGACATAATATGTGTTCATCCTTGTGCATAAAAATTATGAACCAAACCCACTCTGTCACCCTAGCCAGCTGCCCCTCAATTTCTGCTGAGGGTATTTTGTGGTGTCTAAGGATGACTGTACAAGAACTTTACATTGGGAGTGAAGTCTTGGTACACACAGGGACATCTAAATAACTGATCCTGAAGTGCAAAATCCCTGAATGCAGCAGATCCATCCACTAATCCCTTCCTGCCGCTCTCCTGACAGTGTAAGAGTGTCTCTTGGGCTCTGTCCTAAAATTGGTTTACAGTCCTTTAACTTACTCTCACATCACATCAGTTTTGACATTATAATGTGATTTACATTGATTTGAGGCTGCCATCAGGATGAGCTCATAACTATGTCAAAACCTCTGTTGAGTAAATAAAGAACTGATTTTGAATGTGGAGAATGATGGAGGATGGAAAAATCACGGAAGGGGACCAGAAACAATGCAAGCTCAGTAGGGAAATTTTAGACATCAAACATTTCTTTTTAACACAAAATACCAAAGGTCACTAGTCTCCCACATCAAATACACAGACAATTTTTTTTTAAACAAATCCATTTCAGTCTGAGTGTTGAGACAAGTCTAAAATATGTGATTCTGCAAAGAAATTTCTAGGATAATTTTAAATTTGTTGTTTTTAAAAAAATGAAGGAGGAACTGTTTGGGATGGCGGAGGAGGGAGCGGAGAAGAATGGCACCATCTTCCTTCAGCATGTGGACTTCAACCTACCCAGAGACATCGACATCTAAATAACGGATCCTGAAGTGCAAAATCCCAGAATCATACTCATTTGCAGGCCTAAGATGCCACCAGAAGGGCAAAGCAGGCTCCGAAACGTGGCGTTGTGCCTGCTTTGAAAGAGCTAGTAGCCCCCTCTGTACTCATTTAAGGCTGCCTGGAGCACCCATACTTCGCCCAAAAGCAACTTCTGCATCTATCTTGGCAACAGTTCAACAAGAGGATGAGGTTTGGCCAAAGGTGGGTGGAATCAGCCTGAACATGTTCCTTCGCCCATATTATCCTGTCTGAAAAAGGCAGATGGAGACGGAAGGCTTTCAGGCTGAGTTCCCGCCGACCTTAACTGGAAGAACTTGCGCTCTTTCACATCTGCAGCTGTGTCCTCCTCAGGGAGTTGTCCAACTAAAAGTGATTTTAAACATCTGTCAGCTAAATCAGAGCTCCAGATTTAGCACTCAGGAACATTATGTGGATTTGTGATGCTTGCTGGAGAACGCTGGATACATAAACCAAGCTCACATGAGACAGCTGGGTGGTACTCTGGTTGGTAATTTCATCTATGACACATTTAATTTGCCTGCACATTTATGAACGTTATGTAAAGGGAAAGAGTGACCATTTCCCTGCAAAGAGCTTTTGGAATTACTGCAAGATCAATAGCCAGAAGGGAGAGTCTTTACACTGGAACACTGACTGTATTCTGATCCAGTCATTTGCCTGGAATTAAAAAAAAAAAGTCCCCACAGACTCATTTTGTCTGAATTTCCGGAAACTCTTATTTTCTACCCTTTCTGGTGCAGGTGTAACTTTGCTCCTCTGTACCCATCCTGGAGGAAGAGAAATTCTGCACATAGTCATGATTCCTAGTTGCCATCTTTGAAGATGTCAAGCATGGGAGAACCATCCTCGCCCTCCACTGGATGGATGTGTCTGAAGAGATGTACCACTGTTGAGGAGAACTATGAAGCCAGGGCTTCACTCAAACACTCTCTCTTTGCTGAGGCAATACTCTTGGATGATGGGCTAGAAATCCTTTGTGCATTATGGGGCTTTGAAACCCATCCTGTCAGTTCCTGAGATCATGGTGCCCTTGAAGGGAGACAAGGGGAGACACAGCCTCGCAACTCACTATGGGTTCCCAATAGATGACTGATCACAGTGGACTACAACTTGTGGATTTGCTTTGCTTAGGTTAGTACAAAAGCTCACAGCCTCCGAAGTCCATTTCTCCATTAAGCCTTCCCTAGTTCCTCAGACAGAGTTACTCCCTTCACTGAGCTCCCAAGACAGCCCGTGGGTGCCTCACACCTGGTATGAATGTATGATTTTGTTAGGCAGTGTCTTCAGATGCCATTGTGATCTCTAAGGAAGCAGAGATAGCGTTTAATTTGTCCTGTTTGTACTCCCAATATTAGGACAGGCCCAGAGACTGGGGCCAACTGACATTTTGTAGATAGTGAATAAATGCAAGAGGGATGGGCACTAGTTTGAACAGCTTAAGAATATACCATCCAGAGGCAAGGAAAGGTGGTTCTGGTGTGGCGTTGATGGTATGAGGAGAACCCTTGCAAATGTACCCTGGATAATCCACACGTGGATAGCACCTGTATGCAGGGAACTGACTCAACACAGGTTTCTCTTGCTGTTGGAGAGAGGGTAGCCCTCTCAAAGGTACCAAAGCCCAGGAGAGGACAGCCAGGGGCTAGGACACAGGAAGAGCACTGCCATCTACATAGAGTTGTTTGAGGGGGCTGAGCAGGGAGGGGCTTCTGCCTCAAAATGTCTTCTTTCTGTAAGTAGAGTGTTTGAAATGTATTCCTGAGGGCATTTTGGTTCTTCCTTCTATTCATCCCACCTCTGGGATGACACACTTACCTTAGGAGGTCACTTAAGGTAATAGTTAAAACCAAAGACTGTAGCACCAGACAGATCAGAGTTCAAATCCTGGTCCATAATTCATCAAGGTGTACTATCCTGGGAAAATGACTAAACATCTCTGAGCTAACTCATTAGGTAGTTGAAGGGATTAAATCAGCCAGTGTGAGTAAAGTAGCTGGCCCATGGCAAATGTTCAATGTAGTCAATAATATCATTACTATACTTCGTTTGGACTCTTTCATTTGCAAATGATTAAGAATGAAGCTGCCTTGATAAAAAAAATACAGGTGTGTCTCACAGAAACCAAGGGGGGGAATGTACCTGGGCCTCAGGATACCTCTGTCCTGGTCTGCACATTTGCTCTCCTCTCCTCTCTTGGCTTCTTCTCTTCTCAGGTCCACGTCATTGGTGGAGAAAACCCACCTCTCAGCTCCTAAGCTGACATATTGCAGATTCAGGTCCCTGAAAAGAGACCTACACAAGTCTTTTTTCCTGGCCTTAATTTCACGTTTCTGGGGAAAGACTCTGATGGAATCCCCTTGAATCTGGTGCTAGTCCTGCTCACTCAGCCACGGCAGGGCTCAGGCGTAGGTCAGACATAGGTCACAGCTATACGCTGGCCTCCTCTACCTGGGGCCCACTTTATTGGCAGGGATGCTGGCAGAGAGGGAGGGCAGTCGGGTAGGGGGGGTAGAAATCATCATGAGATGTACAGATGCTATAAAAGGTACCTTCAAACTACTATGATAATGAAAATGGGGCATTTAGAAATGTGAAGAAATGTATGAAATGTCCTTCTGTGTGAAAAAAAAAACAAATATTGCATACACGTTGTAATCACAACTAGATTCACTTATAAATGTAAAGATCTATAGGGAACGTAAAGAACTTGTCTTTATGTTGCAGTGATGATTTTTTTAATGCCCCTTGATTTAGTAACAAAACTTTGTTTAATGTGGAAAGCTCCTAAAAGGATTAATAACCCTTGAGCCAGTTGCCACCTAACACCTTAGCAAGGATTAGTTGACAACTAACTAACTGGCTTGAGAGCCAGGCCCCAGGGGACAGATCCAGGCCTGAGGAAGAGGAGGGAGGGAGCAGGGACGTGCCAAGGGCACTGGAGACAAGCTTCTTTTTTTTTTTTTTTTTTTTTTTTTTTTTTCTTTTTTGCGGTATGCGGGCCTCTCACTGTTGTGGCCTCTCCCGTTGCGGAGCACAGGCTCCGGACGCGCAGGCCCAGAGGCCATGGCTCACGGGCCCAGCCGCTCCGCGGCATATGGGATCCTCCCAGACCGGGGCACGAACCCGTATCCCCTGCATCGGCAGGCGGACTCTCAACCACTGCGCCACCAGGGAGGCCCGAGACAAGCTTCTTATTCCTCACAGTGTATGAATACTGCGACCAGACCCTCTCTTCCTGGAAAGGCAGATGCCTGGCTTAGAATTCTGAAGTCTCTATCGTACTTTCACAGGACATCAGTGAATTTCAGGCCCAAGACAGGGCAGCTACCAGAAAACTCCTTTGGTAAAATAAAAGGCATCAGAAACATTGTGAAACGCACCACATGGTTTTCAGGCCAAGGCTGATGCCAACTTCTAAAGACCCTACAGACCTCTAGAAACATTTCTATAGAAACAAACATGCCCACGCTCACCCCAGCAGCTTCTGGGCCCATCTGGCACTCTGTCCCCGGGTCCCACCCCTGGACCCAGTGAGGATAACCCTGGAAAAGTCTCTCCATTTCGGCTTTGGCACCCTGCTTCCTCAGCCTGAATGTCAGTATGCTGCTGCCCCTAGCGTTTCCCCCAAGGACTGGGCAGGACAGATGGTCACTGTCATGTTAAAGCCAAAGACTCATGAAGCAACTTTGAGAGCATTGTGAGAACTTCACTCCTACCCCAGAGACAGACCCCTGAGACTCCTGCCTGGACAGTGCCCCAGGCTCTGAAATGCAGTGGGCAAATCACATCCACAGCCTGAGCTGCAGAGTAGAAACATTGTTTTTGAAATTGCTCAAGTTGGCTGCCCTGAGACATTGCCCAAATGTTTCTTAAACTCTGCTTTTATCTTCAGCAAAACTATATAAGGCCAAAGCTCCAGAGAAATTCACTGCCCCCTAAGGAGCAAGGCCCAAGCATTAGAAGATCAAGCTAGAGACACTTCCTTTCTGTCTCCACAACTATTGTCTTTTTTGAAAAATTTTTATTGGAGTATAATTGATTTACAATGCTGTGTTAGTTTCAGGTGTACAGCAAAGTGAATTAGTTATACATATACATATATCCACTCTTTTATTAGATTCCTTTCCCATATAGACCTTTACAGTGTATTGAGTAGAGGTCCCTGTGCTATACAGTAGGTTCTTATTAGTTATCAATTTTATATATAGTAGTGTGTATATGTCAATCCCAACCTCCCAATTTATCCCTCCCCCACTTATCCCCTGGTAACCATAAATCCACAACTATTGTCTTAACTGAAACTCTTAATATCACCAACTTGTGAAATTTCAGCAGTGTTTATCTGTAGCCTGAGGCCTCTGTGTCCTATGGAGTGTAGACCTGCAAAGTTATCGACGTAACACATTTATGAAAGAGGCATCCATTCAGTGAGGTCATCAATTAATTGAGCACCTACTCTGTGCCCAGGAGTGCACTAGGAGCTGAGTATAAAATGGTGAATAAGACTCAGTCTGGCCCCAAGGTGTCTACAGTCCATTAAGGGAAAAAGATACCTACAGAAGCCATGACAGTACAAGATGATAAATGCTCGTGGGATTAAGGACAAAGGACTTAGTGCATTGACAGAAACTTAACCGGATCTTGAAGGGTCACAGAAGGTTTCCGAGAGCAAAGATTAGATCTGAGGAGTCCTAAAGGAAATTAAGGATGTGGGCAGAGGAAGACGGGAAACAAAACTATAGCCCTGGACCCTCCAGCCACAGCCTCTGACCCACCACATATCACGAAGCCCAGTGGTGAGCTGAGTTTGCCAAAGTAGCAAAAGCCTATACGTCTCCGTGGAGAGCTGGATGGCGTGAGGAGCTGGACACTCAGAAATGAAAACAAAGGCTTTCCTTCTTCCAGGAATTATTACCAAATCTGACTTTCTGATAGGCGGTTTAGAGAACTTTCTGCCAGAACAAACGGGTCAAGTTAATCTGAATAATACATCGAATATGTAGAATACCTACTGTGTGCCAGGGAGCAGGGGGAGTGGGATAAATAACTCCTGCAAGACCAGAGAGAGAAGAGAGGGGAGGTGGGAAAGCGTCCGGGGTGGAGGAAAGAAGTAAAGGAAGAGGTACGGGGCAGGCCAGGTGACCCAGCTGCTGCTTACGAGTAGAAGCTCACTGGCTGATTTTTATCTGATTGTTGACTAGCAAACTCATCTCTGTCAAGATGAACAGGGAAAGGGCTTCCCTGGTGGCGCACTGGTTGAGAGTCCGCCTGCCGATGCAGGGAACACGGGTTCGTGCCCCGGTCCGGGAAGATCCCACATGCCGCGGAGCGGCTGGGCCCGTGAGCCATGGCCACTGAGCCTGCGCATCCGGAGCCTGTGCTCCGCAACGGGAGAGGCCACAACAGTGAGAGGCCTGCGTACTGCAAAACAAACAAACAAACAAGAAAACCATAAAGATGAACAGGGATGGATACACTTGGAAGGAGGGATTCAACTCTGTATAATAAAGCACTTCTTGCTATTTGTCTCTGACGTGCTTCGAATGGGGGATAAATGCTCTGCGTATGGCACGCCGTTGGAAGAGGATTTATAGGCAAGACAAAAGCTTAGGTGACCCACTTAGATTTCTCCCTAGCCTGTACCTGAGATGTGACAAAGCTTACGTGAACTATGGAGGGAAGGAATCTTCAAAGGGGGTTCAGAGATTTAAGTTCCATGAGTATCTGTCCTAACACACAGAGTTAAGTCACAAGAAGACGTCAAACATGAAAAAGTGTCATTTCAGCTTTAAGAGTCTTTGTGCACATGCATGCTTGTGTGTAAGTGTGCATGCCTGCGTGTGTGAGCTCATGCATGGGGGTGATTGCAGTCTGACTTTTGGTGAATTTAAGATCTCTGCTCACTCTCACCCGGTTCAAGAGTACAGGGGAGTGCTCTCTATTAGGCAGTTACACAACCACCCAATCCATTCTTTGGAACCCCTTGTTTATAGGTTTTTAGAGCTTATAGAAATTAAATGAGAACCTATTTGTTAGGAGGCTTAGGGTGTGCTTGGCATATTTATCAATGATGAGTAAAATAGCCGTTTCAGATTTCTCATTGTACACATAAGGAAACTGAGGGACACAACCAGTTGAGATGAACTGTTCAAAATTCCGCTGCTGCTCATTCTTTCATGTATAAATTTATGCAAATATTACTGAGTGCCTACCTCATGCTGGGCATTGAAGGGAGTTATCCGGACTTCCAGTCCAGTGCTCTCCTTTTATAACCTGGAATTTACGTTGTTGGTTCTCTTTAAGTTAGAAGCATCAGCCTGCCTGCCATCTTTATGAGGGGCTGGGTAATCATGGAAGGGTGATCTAATCTCTAGATAGCAATCTATACCTTCTCTCTGACTATGCAAGCATTTTCATCAAAGGCAAAACATGGAGGAAATATTTCGACCTCAACAGATAAAACCATCATGAATTTTAGGGTTACAGCTTTTAAAACAATCAAGGTTGGCAGAATGGAGCAAATCAATGTGCAGTTTGCTCTTTTATCCTTTGAGATTACTGTCTGTTTTGTTACAGAGTCTAACTAGTTAACAAACTTACGTGCCTCTTTCACAAATTGTATTTTTAGGATGATGATCTCAAGCCATTAAAGTTTGGGTTAATGAAGTTATCTGTGGATCATTCCCAGGGAACTTTAAATCAGAGGACACAGATGTGTGGTCTCAGCCAAAGGTTATATTTGGTTTGGCTGGCAGGGTGTTGGCCCACACAGCAGTTTTTAAATTTTTGAATTACTTCATAAGATTTAAAAATCAGGAGATTATTATATACAAGTTAAGATTCTAGCTTCTCCTACAAAGTCAGAAGTTCTTGAAACACCAAGCCACAGTCTCACTCACTGACAGCATGAATTGACAAGGGCTGTCTACGGGGTAACCTTTTTAGACAGGAGGACACTGGCCACAGCCCCCCTCACCCCTGCTCTCCTCTATAACTGCCTGACTCACTCAGACACATGCCAGGCCCTGCTGGCACTTGAGTTCATGACCTCTGCTTAGTATCAGGGGTCAAAATCTTTACAAAGCTCTGTGGAGGCTTCCAACCAATTTTCTCCAGGTGTTGAGTGCAAAATGATTTTGGTGATCAGTGGAGTTAGAGGAAAATATGCATTAATTCACTCACCAAATATTACTGTCTACTATGTTCCAGGTGTGTGCTAAGAATGAAAGAGTCTGAGATAAATAAGATTCATCCTCCAGGAGCCCATGGACTCGTGAGGGAGAGAAACATGTACGTGATTAGAACAGTTTCTCCAAATGTTATGGTGAGTCTGGTAGCACAAAGGTGGGAGCGACCAATTTTAATCAGGGGAATTTAAAGAATTTTAATAGAGAAAATAACTGAACTGAATGTTCAGGGTCCAACCAGGAAAACAGAAAACATTCTAAGTAAGGAAAATGGAGCAGTTTCCTATTATCAATCGCTAATCCAGGAATGGGTGGTTTTAAAACATGGCCCCCAAGTTCTTTGACCTTTCTCCCATTGAGGGATGTGTCCCTGCCACCCCCCACCGCAGCCAACCCTGTTTGAATCTGGGTGAACTTGTGACTGTTTCAGTGAACAGAGTAGGAGGAGAGTGATGCTGTGTAACTTCAGAAGCTAGGACACAAAAGGGAGCTTCTGCTTGATGCTGGATGGAACACTCTCGTTGGGAGCCCTGAGCCACCGTGTAAGCGGACTGACTGCTCTGAGGCTGTCGTGCTGTGTCAAGCCCTGTGTGGGTGCTGTCGTTGGCAGTCCTCATCTTTGAGTCACCCCAGCCAGGGCACAGACATGTGAGGAACTAACCTTCAGATGATTCTAGCTCCCAGGTGTCCTATGGCCACTGTAAAAAAAATCACCCCAAACGTAGTGGCTTTAAACACGAATTTCTTATCTTACAGTTCTGGAAGTCAGAAGTCTGAAATGGGTGTCACTGGGCTGACATCAAGGTATCAGGAGGACTATGTTGCTTTCTTGAGGCTGCAGGTGAGACTCTGTTGTCTTACCTTTTACAGCTTCCAGAGGCTGCCTGCATTCCTTGCCTAGTGGCCTCTTCATCTGCAAAGCCAGCAAGGGCAGGTGGAACCTTCTCACTTCGAGTCACTCTGACAGTGACAATCCTGCCTCCCTCTCCCACATTCAAAGGACCCTTGTAATTACATCGGGCCCACCCAGGTAATTAGGGTAATCTTACTTTAAGGTCAGCGGTTAGGAAACTTCTCCTTCTTGCCGCGGCACATAACATACCCTCGGGCTCTGGGGATAAGGATGCGGACATCTTTGTGTCGGTCAATGATGCTGCCTACCACAAGAACTTCTTGTGATGCTTAACTTTATAGATCAAGTTGACTGGGCTAAGGGATGCCCAAATAACTGGTAAAACAGTATTTCTGGGTGTATCTGTGACAGTGTTTCTGGAAAGGCTTAGCATTTGAATCAGAGGACTGAGGAAAGACTTTCGCCCTCGTTGCCCTCAGATGGGCGTCCTCCAGTCTGTTGAGGGCCTGAACAGAACAAAAAGGTGGAGGAAGGGCACATCCCCTGTCTTCACTTAAGCTGAGACATCCAACTTCTCCTGCCCTTGGACATCAGTCCTCCTGGTTTTCTGGCTTTCAGGCTCAGATGGGGACTCACACCATTGCCTCTCCAGTTCTCAGGCCTTTGGACGTGGACTGAATTGTTCCACCAGCTTTCCTGGGTCTCCAGCTTGCAGATGGCAAATCGTGGGACTTTCTGGCCTCCATAATGATGTGAGCCAATTCCTATAATAAATCTATCTATCTATCTATCTATCTTATTGATTCTGTTTCTCTGGAGAACGCTGACTAGTACACTTATTATGTACCACTGGGTTTTTTTGTTTTTGTTTTTTTTGCAGTACACTGGCCTCTCACTGTTGTGGCCTCTCCTGTTGCGGAGCACAGGCTCCGGACACACAGGCTCAGTGGCCATGGCTCACGGACCCAGCCGCTCCACGGCATGTGGGATCTTCCCGGACCGGGGTATGAACCCGTGTCCCCTGCATTGGCAGGCGGACTCTCAACCACTGCACCACCAGGGAAGCCCTGTACCATTGTTTTAACATACTTCACTTAATCCTCACTACAACTCTATGAGGTAGGTGTTATTACTGCCCCACTTTGACAGATGAGAAGATTGAGATTCAGCGAGGATGGTTGGCCCGAGGTCACACAGTAAATGGCAGGCTGGGGACTCCATGCCAGGCCTGTCCAGCTCTGCTATTCATTTCTACAAACTCACTGTGTTCTTCCTATGACAAGGCCTTCGTATATGCTGTTGCCTCTGTTTAGCACCCACTTTTCCCTTCGTCACCAGGCTACCTTCTACTCATCCATCAAATTCAACTCACATGCCACTCAATCAGGGGAGCCTTCTCTGTTACCAAAGATGAGGCCAAGTAGTTCTGTTTGGTGTACCATAGTTATGCTTGATCACTTGTGTGCATTTCAGTCTTTTCTTAGAATTAAATCCCCAGTCTTTATCAGGGCCTTGAATCAACCAGCCCGTGGCCCGCTCCAGCCTCATCTCTCCTTCCACTGTCTCCCTTTGCTCTCCTCACTCCAGCTGTATTCACCTTCCTTCACCTCCTTGAACTCATCAAGCTCTTCCCGAGCTCAGGACCTTTGCACACATCTTTCCTCTAGCCTGGCTTTCCGGCTTCTTTGCTTGGGTAATTCCTCACCCTTCCGGTCCCAGCTTTACACAGGCCACTCAAAAGTAAGTTAGGGCCTGCATTATGCCCTCTAATGGCCCCCTGTATTTCTCCTTTGTGGTGCTCATCATGATTGTAATTACATGATTATTTGGGTTATTTCTGTGCTTAAAACCATCTCTGCCATGATACCAAACTCCACCGCTTCAGAGCATGTTTGGTAGCATCTCAATGAGTACTAAATTAATTAAATAACAGTGTGTGAGCTTGTCCTGGCTGTGGATGTGAGGACATGGGAAACACTCAAATGACTTCTCTTTAGAGATACTGGAAAACTGGAAAGTGGCTTTGCCTCGAATGTTCAGAAGAAGTCCATGACTCTTCTTACCCCACTCTTTATGAGCACCGTTGGTCAAAATCAAAGACACTGGATGGACCACATTTCTTAAAGAAAGAGCCATGTAGGAAGAGGATAAATACACCTGTACTTGGATAGCTCCTCTTGTTTCTCAGCAGTCTTTCTTTCTCGAGGCCAGCACTGATAAGCTCAGCCTGAAAAACAAACACATTAGGGAAGGTGGTCTAGACTAGTGACTCTCAATCATCAGTGAGCATCAGAATCACTCGGGCTTCATCTGGATGTCATCCAGGAGATTTCCAAACAGTACTTTGCAGTGGAGTCAGGAAAATTACATTTCCAGCAAGCTCCAACCAGGTGGTTGGGTGCTGGTCTGGCTAGTTTTTGGACCACATTTTGAGAAGCAGTGGTGAAGCATTCTCAGACTTTGGCTTCATCACCTGAAGCCCAGGGTCACTGCACTAGGAGAGAGCCTGGAGCTCTGTATTTTTACCAGGTCACCGAAGTTTCAGAAGCACTGGCACTCAAACTTGGCTCTACATTGGGGAAGTTTTAAAGACCGCTAATGCCAGGGGCTCAGCCCTGGAGATTCTGATTCAATTGACCTGGAATCAGCCTGAGCATCAGAAGGTTTCAAAGTCCCTAAGTGATTTGAGTGCATATGAAAGCTTGAGAACTCTTGGCCCAGAGTAGTTGTTCTCAAACTTTAATGGCCTCAGAGTCACACAAAGGGCCTTTTAAACCACAGAATGCTAGGCCGTGCCCTCCATTCCTGATTCAGTAGGTCTGTGTTGGGGCCTAGGAATGTGCATTCCTAACAAGTTTGCAGGTGTTGATGATATTGCTGATCCAGGGACCACACTTTGATAACCACTGATCTAGAGAAGGAAGACAGAGTAAGTTGACTGGGCCTGTGTTTCCTAGACTTGAGTGGGCATAGAAATCAGCAAAGATCTTATTATAATCTATGTTCGGCTGTGGCCGGGTTGAGGGGTGGGGGTGGGGAGTGAGGAGTTGCAAGATTCTACATTTCTAACAAGATTCCAGGTGATGCCATTGCTGCTAATCCACAGCCAATAAGCAAGACCTGAACTGTTTGGGTCCTAGTCCTGGGACAGCATGGAGCCCAAGCCAAGGCAACTTTTCTAGCGATGCTTCCTTGGGCCATGCGATGGGCTTTGTGTCCACAGCCCCAGGTATTAAGAAAAAGCTCCTTTGCACACCCTTGTTCCCTCCCCGTATATTTCCCTCTGTGACTGCAGGAAAAGGAGTCTGACTGAGAGTAGGATTCATGTGTTCCTATGTCCCTGCCCCCCCTTCCCAAAACCATTTTAATGTCACATTATTTGCAACAAAACAATACAAATGACAGTTATTTGGGTCAATTGCTTACCATTTTTGCCTAATTACCGTGCAATAAAAAATTAGTCAAAACACATGTCAGATTAGCTTGTGTGAGCTTTATGTGATTACAACAATAACCTCCACTCTGTATGCTAACCTTCATGGCTGGTTACACATGTAAAATGGTTGTCTGCTCACAACTTCAAAACATCAGAGGGAACACTGGGCTTTAGAGACATGGTAAATTATCCAATCTGTCGATTTCCTGCAGTAAGGAATGGTTAAAGCTGTGATTGCTAGTTTAGGGGGCCTGTCTATATTCCTACCCTCTTTACTTCCAATGTCCTAAACATGAGAGGGGGGTGGGGGAAGAGGGGAAGGAACAGGAAGAGAAAAAACGGGATTTAGATAAACGTGATAAATCTGTTCTATTACCTACATTACACACTGGGTGTGTTTAAAAGAAAAAAAAAAAAAAGACCAATCCTGAGCAATTGCTGCAAATCATACATCCCTGATTACATGGCAGTATTCCTGGTGGGAAAGCCAGAGTAGTGAAGGATGGATTTTAGCATGTACTATGCATTTATTTATGGTACAGCACATCATCAAACACTTCACAGGCTCTAAGCTGGCAAACCAGAGGCCTTTGAAGAGAAATAATGAGCTGAGAGGTTCATGACATGCTATTAAAAAGTTTGTGACTGGATTTGGAAAATCAGATGGGTCTCCAAGGAAAGGGACAATTTCTGAGCCATTGCACTTAGAATATTTTTTGAGCTCCAGAGCAGATATTTATGAGAAGAGAGAGTTGTTTTTGTCTCCAATCCAGGTTTTGACTCTGATGTACAGCAGGGAAGCCACTTTGCACTGCAGACCTGAAGTTCTGGAATATCCATGATGTCACCTTTTTCTACTGATCTGCTACCACTGCACAGAGGCGCGCTATTAGCTCTGTGATGTTTTAGCTTAATTCTCCCATATGTGGGTTGCAATTGCAGCCAAAACAAAGTCGGCAGGGGATTTTACAGCCACTGAATTGCTCAAGGTGCTGCTGGCTCAGTGAGATCAGGTCAGGATGCATGCATTATGAGCGAAAAGACAAAGAGAAAGAAAAGGCACCAGGACAGTGGGATTTCCGGTTGCCTGGTGTGTGATTTCCAAATCAAGCCTTTGGTCTTCCAGTCAATGATTTGATGCTCTGGGTTTTCACCTTTGAGATGTTCAGTGCTTCTCTGGCAGATGTGATGGGAGAAAGCACCCTGTTCTGAGCAGTGAACTGTGGATGGAATCCCTCTCACTGAATTAGAAAGGAGACATTTTAGGATATGAGCTCATGAAAGGGAAGAGTTTTGAAATGGAAAAAAAAAAAAAAAAGTACACACACACACACATACAGTAACACATAACTAGGCCAGCACAGGATGCATTTGTGGTTAAGCCATCTTTTCCATTGCAGATGACACTTTAACGCTTTGATTCCCAGAGTCCTCCTGCACACACCCAGCAGGAAAAGATGGCTAGGCAGCTGCCACCCTAAAGCCAGGCTGTGCCAGAGATGGAAGGAGGAAGGTCTGGCTGCACATGATCACCAAAGCCTTCAACTTGAGATCAGTCTGTGACTCCTTCTCTTCTCCCCACCGGCAACGTCGTGACATAAATGCGTAACCCTCGCTCCCAGAAGATCTTCCGAATAGAACGAACAATGGGACACAGCAATCACACCAGGAAGGACTACTTGTGATCATTTAGGGGAAAAAAGGGGGGAGTGGGGTGGGGAGACTGTTAGGCTAATCAAAAGCAAATAACGGTTGTGTTTTCTTCAGCTGTCTTCGCAAAAGTCACAAGGATGATGGTACATTTTCAAGCCTGCTCCAGCCAGACTCTGACATATGCAAGTATTGCTTTCGTGTGCGCAAAGCTGCTCTTTTTTTTTCTTTTCTTTTTTCTTTCACTGTGGGAAAATGAACTTATTTTCAGTCACCCCTGACATCTGACCACTCGACTGATCACGAGGACATTGTGGTAAACCACAGCTCAACTTGAAATTATCTCTTTCAGGCACGGTTCCTGTATTTTGGATGGCACCAGCCCTGGCTGCCCAGCTTCAGCTTGCCTCAATGGGGGTTCCATTTTCGCTTTCCTCCATCGACTCAAAGCAAATGGTCTTCTAAAGTCTTTCAATTGGGCTCATCCTCAAGATAAGCTGAGTACAAAAAACGACACCAGTTTTCCCAGCCAAAGCCCTAAAAGTGGCCTATTTATACATTGTGTTCTTCTTTTTCAAAAGGGCAGGGGGCGGTGAAAACTTTAAACATCCTGGAAAAGAAACCAAAAAAAAAAAAAAAAGCCAATTCTCCTGATTAATATCAGGATGATCCAGCAGGGTTTATACATATTCCTTCTGTTTGAATCATCTTGTTTTTTGTAGCTGTTTTACACCTCCAGGATCCTGCCATCTGCCCACTCTAAAGAAACGCAGCAAAGCATTCCAAAAACAATGGCTGGAAGGAAATCATTTTGAACAAACCCAAGAGATGGGCTTGTCTGCACCCTTCTGGTTATTGCTACGCTCCCTGGAGGAGTGTGGGCTGGACCCGAGGTTCATGCTGCGTGGGTCTCGTCTCCTAATAGCCCCCCTCATCCCCCACCACCCCGAGCCCTGTCATGCCATCGGGCTGACAAGAGATCTGGCTGCCCTCTTGGCTGAGGAAGGAGCGGGAGGAGGGGTGGGCAGTCCCCTGGGCAGCTCTGTCCTACTCGGATCTGGTGTGTGTCACTGGAATGACAACTTGAAGAAGGCTGGAAGCCTGTGGACCCTACTGCGGGCCCGGTCCCCCTCACTCTCTTGCTACCCGAGACAAGAGTTAACAGGCCCAAAGAACACGGAGAGGCCATCAGGACAGACGAAAGCAGTCTTTCGTTTTGCTCACAAAAGCCTGGGAAATCTAAAGCTTAGCAAAGGCTTTATCAGTCCTGGGGATGAGCCAAGGAGCAAGCTGAAGTTCAGTTGGCCAGGCCAACGCAGCTGCTGGCTATTCACGCTTCCCACGGGGACTTTTCCTCAGCCCCTGATTTAGACAGTGAAGGGATGGGTAAGGTGCATGTAGCTGTCGAGGGTGATTGGAGAAACAAAGTGACTTGCAGTTCCCGAGCAGTTTAGGTGGAGCAGAGAGTGCAGAAAAGGTTTTCTTTCCAGCCGCAAAATGAGGTGTCAGTTAAAGGGCTGCTGGCCTTGTGGAGAGGTTATTACTTTAAAGGGATATTGGCAAATGTTTTTGGCTGAACATTTACGCTTGGTTACTTGCCTTTCCCCCTTTATCCCATAGAGGGATAAAGATATTACATGAATTGGATTTTTCTTGTGAATTAAAACATCGATGTCCTGACAAGTTAGTGCTGAGCAGGCAGAAAGGAGAGAGAGGACGAATGCTTTGCCTTCCGCGCGATGCAAAAAAATGTTCCCAAAACAGCATCATTCCACTCATTGTTCAAGGTCACCAGACTGTGCATGCTCAAAATGGGACTCAAGACTCCCAAATCCCAGTGTCTGATTAATTGTCCTTTGACTAAAACAATGAAAATAAAATGGGTTAGCAAAAGGTATTGCTCCAGGCCCAAAAGTTCAGAAAGCAAGCACAGCCTCAAGGAAAGTAGGATTTTCTTTAATTAGGCTGACGTTGAATGCCTCGGTAATAATACTGTAAATGTGAAATTGTCATTTGCACGGTAGGTATATTGGTGATTTTTTATCATGCCAGCTAAAAGGTAGTGAGCATCACTGTGCTGGGTTCCTGGCACTGGGCAAGGCATTTCCCCCACATTATGTGATCTAACCCTCACAAGTAGCTAGGGAGTATCATGGCCACTATTTTACTGATGGTGCTAAAACTGATTATAGTCTTTTGCTTGATGTGTAAGTGGTAGAACTGGGATTCAAATCTAGGTTTCTAACTTCCATGTTTCAGAACCACTTAACTGCCTTTTAAAAATAACATCTTATTTTGTGTATTCATATCTGGGTCGACTACTGTAAAGTATAAGTTCCTAGATGAGAAAAACTATGAGCTGAAGCAGAGCTTTCTTTGAATTACCTACTTGCAATATTTCGCCTAAATATGAAGGTAGTGGTGTGGGTCGTGAAATACTAGCATCGCTTTTAATTAAATAGTGCACATGTTCATAAATAAACTCTCTGTGAAGAAGACAATATATACCCTGATATTTCAAATGCACTGAGATGTCCAGACATAAAATAGTTTGGATCTTATAAGAGGAAAATATTGGTTTGAAAAGTTGGAAGGTTAGAGATGTTAGTACACAGGTGACTTGGTGCTAAGTGCACATTGACAAAGCAGGAAGAGGGAAATTAATTTAGTTAACATCGAAGTTGGAGGATGTGGATGCCAACCTTTCTTAAAGTAGAGGAAAAAGACAGTATCATCTTTTCTCTACTTTTTTTCTCTTTCTTTTTGAAAAAAGGAAAGATATGGGGATAGGAAAAACAAGTTAAAAGTGCTAGTAATACACAGATGTAGAGAACAAATGTATGGACACCAAGGCGGGGAGGAGGGGTGTGATGAATTGGGAGATTGGGATTGACATATATACACTAATATGTATAAAATAGGTAACTAATTAGAACCCGCTGTATAAAAAAATAAATAAAATAGAATTCAAAAATTCAAAAAAAATGTGCTAGTAATAATAAAGATGAAAAATGGATTGCACCTGCCCTCAGGGATCTCATGGTCCAGAAGTGGAAGCAGACACATTAACAAAACAGTATGAGAGATGAAAAATAGGAACAGGTACAAGGCACAGAAACAGGGTAGAGGGGACGTAATGACCTAGAGAGAGAAGGAAAAGGTGAGGAAAAGCTTCACAAAGGAGGAAAACTTGAGCTGGAATTTGAAGACTTTGACTAAGTGCATAATGGAGGAAAAAAGAAAACTCTGTACAAAGGCACAGAGCATGAAATGAGCTGACATTCTGGGGCCCAGAAGGAATCTGATATTGCTGGAGGAGAGAGCAGACAGGCTAAGTGTGGAGAGATGAACTGGCGAAGTAGTTAGGAGGTTGGGTCTAGAATGTGGTGTGGTGAGCCACTGATGGGTTTTCAAAAGCAGATTTGAGTTTCCAAAAAATTACTCTTGTGGTGCTGTCAAGAATGAATGGTTGGTCATCTGATCAACAAAATGAAAAGCCAGTTGTTTCAAAAAAGTAATTAAATAGACAAACTCCTGCATGATTGGTTTTTTTTAAGAGGCAGAAATAAACAGTACTCGATATGAACAGGGACATTGAAGCAGAAAAAAAGTAAATATTTAAAAATCATAAGGGAATCACGTGAACAACTTCAGAGCAATATATTTGAAACCTTAGATACACCATACAATTTTTAGACAGCATAAATTATGGAAATAAACTTGAGAAGAAATTGACACTGAATAAACCCATAACCAATAAGGGGAAAAAATTAACTCCACAGTCAAAAGTACACCACAAAGACTACTAGCTCCAGAAGAGTATGCGGACAATTTTTTTCCAAAACTTCAAGGAAGAAATAATAACCCCTCACAAATAACCATGCTAGGGAATAGAAAATGAGAGAAAACTTGCCAACATATTTTATAAAGTCATTATAATCCTGATGTCAAAGCCAGAGAAGGACAAAATAAGAATCAATCTCACATATGGACAAAGATGCAAAACTACTGAATAAATGTAAGCAAGAAATCCAAAATGAGTGTGTATATACAAATGTCATATAAAGTATATTTTACATGGCATGCAAGAATTGTTTAACATTAGAAAATCAATCATATAATTTATCACATTGACATATTACAATTCACAATGGGAAACATTCAGGGAAATTCTACACCTGTTCATCATTTTTAAAAAAAATCTTTGCCAACTGGTATGAATCATAGCTCCATGACTTATTCGTTAATAAATTTTAATTCAGGTAAAGACAATCTAAGCTTTGTACAAAAAAGGAAATGAGTGGATGAGAAGAGGAAAGAGAATGGAGGCAAAGAGAACAAGTATGAGGTCATCATGACAAATCCAGGTATGAGACACAGCCTTCGGAGGCTGGAGGAAAGTCCCGATGGTAGAGGCAGAGGGGAGAGCAGATTTCAGCCACAGTTAGGAGGAAGACGGATAGAAGCTGCTGACTGACTGGACGTGGGAGGAGGGTCGTAATGAGGAGACAGGAGTTCATTATGACTCCCGGCTTTCTGCACTAGGTGGCTGTATGGATGGTAATTCAATTACTCAAAATTGAAAATGCAGTTTGAAGATTTGTCTGAAATTAGCAAGTCCTCTTGCATGAGGGTAAAATAACTAAGAGAACTACTCAGCAGCCTGAAAAAGAGCTTTTGCCATCACTGGATTTCAATTAATAGCAGGACAGAGAGAGAGAGAAAAGCATTACCTGCTTTTGAAGCCCACGTTAGAGCCGGGCCTGGCAAAGTCGCCACTTGATAAACATTTACTGAACCAGGCCAAAGCTACAAGCAGTTTACAGATTGTATGAATGCGTGAGGAGCTGAGGCTTTGGGGTACCCAGCATCACAGCAAACAAGAAAAAATAAAGTCTACCTTGGAAGTATATAGTTAATCTAGGGTTAAGAAGTACCTAGTAATGGTAATATTCGTGATACAAATATTTTTAACATTGAAAACAGAGCAAAGAGGGAAAGATATTTTCATTTTTCTTAAATCTTGTTCTATCATATATTCCATTATGTTTTTATAAATAATTATTACATTTTTGAATTAAAAGTTAAGCTTTGTTCACAACAGATTTAATTTGTATAGAAAATCACAGAACGTAATACTTTGGTCCTCAAGGATTCCCATGTGCCCAAAGCACTGTGTCCACATGCTGGCAGCTACAAGAATTGCCTTTTTCTTCCCTCTTCATTTCTTCAATTTTCCCTCCCAACTTGTTAATATCTATGTTATGTCCCACTCAGTATGCTGTGATTTGAATCATATCAAAATCTATAGAAATAAACCAAACTAAATCACCACTTTGCTATGTATATGCAAAGTGTCAGGAAAATCATTGGTTAAACATCCCACTGTTCATTCTTTTCCCAGGCTGGATGCAGTGGACCCAGTGGACAAGACTATAGAGCATGGAGGGCCACCTTGAAAGCAGTCACAACCTACAGAAGGCAGCATCAGGCAGCTGCCAACAAGTTTTGTTAAGAGTAAGATCAGTATTCCCTACGAGAATGATGATGGCTTCATTGGGCTTTAAGGAAATTCATCCAGGTGTGGAATTGGGTGGAAAGTGCCAGAAAAGTATGAGTGACCCATCTAGAGTTTGGTAATTATTTCATAACTGCCTGGTGCTTAAACCTTTGGGACACCAGATTACAGATTGTATTACCTAAGGACCAAACCCAGAGGGAGAATGTACTAGAACCCTTTGCCAGGAGCAGTCTCCTGCTGAAACCATCCAAGTGGCAGGATCCACAGCAGGACAAAGGAACTTTTGAAAGGGACTTGAAAAAGAGTTCAGTTACTCTGTGGTTAACCCATCAAAGGCGTCTTCCTGTAACCCAGAGGACAGCAGGCCTCGACATGTGCTGGCCATTTGGAAAACAGAGTCATATGGAGTAGATCAAACATTTCAGGAGAGCCCCTTGCCTTGAAAATATGGACCCTTATGAAAATCATTAAGCAATTCATTGTTATTTATTTGCTTACACTGTGCTTCAGCAAAGCAAGCAGGAAGATGAGGATAAGAACCATTGAGCCAGTTTCAGAGGCCCTAGTTCAGGAAAGAAGGATTCCCTTACACCCCTGATTTTAAAGAGCCTTTTACGAAGACATCCTACCACACGGCTGGCATAGGAAGGCTGTCTTGGCTCCATTCAACTGTGTATTAGGTTAACAACCACCTCAAGCTTCTTAGAAACCTAGAAATCCCCAGGCTGTTAGAGGAATTCCACAGGGCTAAGAAAACGCTTGCAATCTCAGCACTCGAAGCAGAAAAATATTTCCAAACATCTTCCTTTCTCACTCTGTGGCACTCTGTGTAACCAACCCCCAGCCTCATAAAACCTGGGTGGCTCCACAGCATACCCCAAAATCTGTCCTTCTTAATGAACCAAGAACTCTTCATTCATGGCTTGGATCCATGGACCTGGGAATGAACAAGGAGCAAGTCCGTATTTTCACTTTGGGAGTTACCAGGTTATTGTGCATTGAGTTCCTTCTAAACTAAAGTAATTCCATTGTCTGATGCCTGGAACTTTGCTTGCTTTGAAGTTTAAGGAAGTAGCCCCTCAAGATTCACCCGTCTCCTAGCCTCAACTTCCCTTTCACTCAGACGCAAATTGCTTGTGAGTGGAGAAGGGCTCAGCAGAATGTCATCATTCTTACACTTTGGGCTTTCAAGTGATCTATGCTCTGGGGGATGCTGAGTGCATCGCCTCAGAGGCTCTGGGAAGTGGGGGAGGAGGCTGGCTCTTGGAAACTGAGCTCAAGTTCTCCCAGAACATTACAGAGGTTGAAAAAATCTGTCCTCCAAATATTCAACACATATGTTCTGAAATTCATTAAGTTCCAAAATTAAAAAACAAGTTTAAAAGACCCAGCATTGGTTCTTGTACAAAGCAGATACTCAAGGAATGCTTGTTGACTGAGGAATTTGTTAGCTGATAAATATGAGAAATACAGTCTGTTTTGTACCACATGTCAGCTGAGGTTGCTAAGAAGACATTTGTCCCTGGTTTGTCATTATACAAGTTTTAGAAAATGAATTCCCTAAACCCTACCTGCGTTTGAAGAACAACTTCCCTGACAAAACCTTCCCAATACTCTCTGCTTTGTCATTTTTGGAGGGGACAACTATCACTTGGCTTTGAGTTGTTAATTAACTTTGTGTTATCTTCCCAACTTCATGGTCCCCAAAGGGAAAATTCTGTCTTATTTTTTGTTTATGTAAATCTTGGGGGTAACCCCCTCAGGATCCAACATGAGTTTCTGCACAAAGTACATACTCAACAACTGTTTGTTGACAGATCAATTTGTTCATTAATAGATATTAAAAATACAGTCTGGTCTGTACCATATGGCAGCTGAAGTTGCAGTACACAAAAAGCGTCATTCTCTGCTACTTTTTTATAGACTGTACTTAGAAAAAATATTTTTTAGAAGACCTTTTCTGTGGTCTCAAGTTAGGTTTAGACACCAGTATTTAAGAGGGAATAATGTGTTCTATGCAGTAAAATAAGACAGCAAGTATACAAATATTGCAACACTGCAGTGACATTTTCTGTTTACAGAGATGTTGATTAATTTCTAGTAGGCCCATGACAGCCATTTCTGAGGAGCCTTAGTTATGAGAGATCCTTGGTAGATGAGCTAATCAGGTTTTTTTAGAGTACAAGATCTAGTCTTGATGCTTTTTGTATTAAGAAAGAAAGGAAGGGAGAGGGAAGGGAAAGAGAGAGAGAGCAAGTGAGGAAAAAGGAAGGAAGGAAGGAAGGAAGAAACTCTGTTAAAATATCCACATACATGATTTAACCACTTATTAGCTAATGACTCGTACACATAACAAGTATGTCAATATAAGAAAGTTGAAAGGAAAAGAGAAATTCCAAACCTAGAAATATAATTTGGGGATCTTTGCCCCACTTTGCCCAATGCCATCGTACTTCCAGGCCTAAGGAAAACTCATTCTGGGAGTCTACCTAAACTCTAGAACTTCTAAATCACTCTTCTTATCAGTGCTTCAGATGGGGATGTTCTTCCGAAAGAAGTCTGGGAAATGGGTCTTTACATTCACTTGCACGTCTTATCACTGGGACAATAGCCTCCCCACAGCAGGTATTGACTCCTTTCGGTGGACTCTGAAGGCATCGTCTCATTTAATCACTCCATGGAGGCAGGAGCTGTCTCTTTTATTTGAGGAGGGCTGATACATGAGAGGTGTTCAATACCTATTTGTCAAGAAAATACATTCTCCTATCAGCCCTATGAAGTAGCAGCAGGAGGCCAGTTTACTGGATGGGGAAATTCAAATGTGAAGGGAACAAGTCACTTGCCTGAGATCTTCGCAGAGCCTGATATGTACCGCTGTCTATCTGACTAGCCTCTGTGCTGAGCCCTCCTGCGAGAAGGCAACCATCTACCTTGGTACCCACCCTCATCATTATATCTGGAGGGCTACTTTCAAGGGTATCCTTTCCTTTTGCCAGTAAGTTAAAAAAAAAATGAAAAACTCTTTTGATCCCTTGAAGATGATTAGCTATAAAGAAAGCTAAACCATCAAGGCCTATATGATAGTGTTTCCCTGTGAAACTTTTTTTTTTTCTAAATCGGGAAATGGTTACTTAGGCCCCCATAAAGCCAGCTCAGAGCTCTACTTCTCCTTTCTTTATCAAGACTTCATTGACTTGGAAAGTGGCTTCTACTCCAAGGAGTGTGCCAACAGCTTTTACAGGCTGCCAAAACTCTCCACCTCTTTCTTAAAGGAGCCAGGGCCTTTCTTTTCTAGAACTTTATGCCACAATTAAGCAAAACCCAGCCACTTTCAAACAATGTTATACCACAGTTTCCTTAAAATATATTAGAAACCTTCCTATATCTTATTAAAGTATTAAAGTATAATACATGTGTTCAGTAGCAATCATCACCTACTCTACTGAAAGTTCAAAAATTTCTAAAGAGGTGGACAAATATTGGTCAGTAACTACCAAAAACTTACTATACATGATTTCTTAATTAATATAAATGTGTTATATTTATACATACAGCAGCCCTCAGTGATAACAAGAGCTCAAAAGGGCACATGACTCCCAAAACCAAAACCTGTGTTTTAGTGAAATGCATTACAAATAAGATTCCACCTGTGCAATACTTTTACAATATAAGTTTTAAAATACAGAAATTAGCTATCTATTAATCCATATTGGTCATTTTTACTGAATCTACACCTTGCCAAAAATTGTATCTCAATGAAAAACACTTGAAGGAAGAAAAATAATAGAGACATTGCTTTGTAATGCCAATGGAAGAATAATTGAATCTGAGTGGATGGGATGGATTTGTATAAACTGAATTGATCATTTTCTTTTTTATAAATTGAAGTATAGTTGATTTACAATGTTATCTTAGTTTCTGGTGTACAGCAAAGTGATTCAGATATAGATATATATAGATATATAGATATATAGATATATAGATATTCTTTTTCATTATGGTATATTACAGGATATTGAATATAGTTCCCTGTGCTATACAGTAAGAGCTTGTTTATCTATTTTGTATATAGTAGTGTGTATCTGCTAATCCCAAAGTCCTAATTTATCCCTCCCCCACTCCCTTTTCCTCCTTTTCCACTTTCATAACCATAAGTTTGTTTTCTATGTCTGTGAGTCAGTTTCTGCTTTGTAAATAAGTTCATTTGTATCATATTTTAGATTCCACATATAAATGATGTCATATGATATTTTTCTTTCTCTTTCTGACTTACTTCACTTAGTATGATAATCTTTAGGTCCATCTTGACCATATTCTTTTTTTTTTTTTTTGGTTGCAGTACGTGGGGCTCTCACTGTTGTGGCCTCTCCCGTTGTGGAGCACAGGCTCTGGACGCGCAGGCTCAGCGGCCATGGCTCATGGGCCCAGCCGCTCCGCGGCACGTGGGATCTTCCCGGACCGGGGCACGAACCCGTGTCCCCTGCATCGGCAGGCAGACTGTCAACCACTGCGCCACCAGGGAAGCCCGACCATATTCTTAATCTTGCAATTGAGATGATAATATTATCCAGGAGGCTGCCATTCGTTCGTACTGAGATGCAGTATATAAACCACACAGCACCACGTCTGGCACGTGGGCTTGGTGCTTTGTTCTAGCCAACCATGTCAGTTATCGATACCACCAAGGCTACTTCAAGAGGAGAAAACATTATAATAAAATTGGTCAAACTAGTCTGCTTTGAATACTGCCCCCTGGTATGACCATGCTTAAAGTTAGTGGAATTCGTTTTAGACCTGTTAAGAATGAATTTATTTCCATATGAAACACAATAAAACACCAGTTTTCAAATATATCTTCTCCATGCCCGACTTAATGAAATCTCACCCATCCAGCAAGGCTCGTTTTGAATGCCACCTCCTCCATTGCATCTTTCCTGATCTCTCTTCCATGCAAATGTTTTCACTCTCTCGAACATCTTAAAAGCTTTGGCTTTTACCTCTCTGAGGATACTTTCCCTGCTCTGCATGTCATGTTACTGTCTCTTTGCCTGATCCCCAATTAGATTTTGAGTCCCTTGAAAGCAGGGATCAATCTTATCTTTACATTTTCTACAGGCTGAGCACAGGGCATTGGACTTAGAAAGAAGCTCAATAAAAATGTGTTGAGTTGCAGTGAATTGTGACCAACCCGGGCTACCAGGCTCTTGGCCAGCTTCAGCGTTCAGAACACAATGGCTTCTTGTATTCGCCGCTGCGCACACCCACATACATACACTAAACACCTGGAAACATGGCCACTTAGTTGCTTGTCAAACAGTCTCCCTCCCAGGGTGTCTTCCCTTTTGAAGAGGCTGCTCTGACAGCTGGGCTGCTGCTGGTTAGAAGGGGCACTCCCTGGAATGGTCCATCCCTGCAGCAAATGACCAAGTTCACTGTGCCAGGAACCAAGAAAAGGGAAGGGTCCAAGTAGGAGAGTCTCAATGCCAAGAATGTGCTCTCAGATTTATCACTAAGAGGGAAGCAGGGAGCACTGCAAGTGAGAAACCGATGTTGAATGTGCACCGAAGCCTCTTCCCTCTCCCGCACCCTTTTCCTTCTCCATCCTCCATTTCCCTCTCCTGTACCTGGTCCTCCATTGTCGCTTGGTCTTGCTGAGCTTGGAATTCAACCCTAATACCGAGGAAGAGGCCTCCGCTCCAGTGAAGTGAGGGCCTTCTCCCACTTCCTCTGTGGGATGCTCTCCCAAGATGCTGTGGCAGCGATGCTGCTGCTCTTTATTAAATACAAATTACACTGAGAAGCTTCCAAGAACTTGAGTGGAAAGTTGATTTCCCCAAACCCTCCAGGCATTTCCCAGATCCTGAAAGGATTATTAGTCTTATTGATTGTCATTATTATATACAAAGCCTACGTCATTTTTTTAAAGTTTCCTTAAAGGGACAACATAGAATAAGCATAAGCATGCAGCTTCTAGAATGCGTCCTTAGGTTCTGACATAACCTGTTGGATTCTGGTTGGCCATCAGGGCAGAAGGGAACAGGCTTCTCCCTGAAGTTCAGACAGGGTTGGCAGATTTACCAAGATAAATACAGGACACCCAGTTCAGTTTGAATTTCATATAAACAATGAACGATGTTTTAGTATAAGTATGTCCCAAATATTGCATGGGACATACTTATAATAAAACAATATTTGTTGTTTATCTGAAATTCAAATTGAACTGATTATCCTGTATTTTATCAAGCAACCTTAAGCCCAGGGAGAGTCAGGACAGTAAAGGGATTTTCACCAACAAAAGCTTCTTTTAAAGCCCTGGCTGAATGGCTTTGGACGACATTTCAATTCAGGCCCTGCATTTTCCCTGGAGTGTGAGCTCAATGTCATAGAAAAACAATTGGGAAAATGAACATTCAGTGAACATTCCGCCCCTTCCTTGCCCTCAGCAGCCTGTGGCAAACTGCTCCCCCTCAACCAGCTGGAGAGGAAAAAAGCTCTCTCTTTTAAGATGGCTTTCCCCTCCCCTTTTACAGATTGGCTTGTTTCTTAGATTTGCTGGAGAGCTGCTTTCGCTAATTGCTTGCAGACTGCGATCCAATCAGGCTTGCCAACTGTGGAGGCAGTGTGGAGGGGCTGAGAGGTAAAGAGGAAGGAGTTTGGAGTCAAGTGGGCTTGGTTTGGAATTCTGGCTCTGCTATGTCCTGCCTGGGACACATCAGGCAAGTTGCTTAACCTCTCTGGGCCCCAGTCTCCACATCTGTAAAATGAAGGAACTCACAGTGTTGACGTGAGGGTGACATGAGATTGGAGCATGTACAGTACTCGTCACCATGCCTGACACATAGTAGGTGCTCCTTTAATATTAACTGCTGTTATTATTGTATCTCTTTGGCATGTCACACATGACAGGTGACACCTAGAGTTGAGTCTACTCAAGCCTGGGACTTGGAAATCTGGGAATGCAGATTCTAGAAGGCCGTTAAACCCTGTATACCTGGAAAGGATAACTCATTTGAAGGATGGCGCCATCGCTCTCCTTCAGCATCCTGCCCCATTCAGTCTGGTAGACTGAACCCCTCTGAAGCCAATGATCACATCACCCAATGGATATGAATTAGGTAACCACAAAAATGTACTAGGGGTCAGGAAGTCTAGTTGAAGAAGTGGAAATAAGAGAGAGAGAGAAGAAGGAGAAGAGGGAGGGAGAGGGAGAAAAAGAGAGGGGGAGAGAGTGAGAAGGCGAGAGAGGGAGAGAGGGATCTCATAGACCTCTTAGGAGCAATCAATGGAATTATCTCAATAACTATTAGAACAGTGCTGAGACATAACCACAGCTTAACAGATGTTAGCTCTTATTATTTGAGATGTCTTAAAGAGTGGGTAGGACTTTCATAAATAGAAAAAGGGATTTGTAACTTAGAAGATAAATAAAGTTATTATGAAGCTGACCTTAACTGTGAGAGTGATAAATTTGGACTTGGTTTTATAGGCAAGGGAGCTGCAGAAGACTTTTGAGCAGGGGCTGAGACATTACTCCTAGTAGATGAATGCTGGTGGGAAAAGAGTACTCTCACCAAGATGTGTAAGATGGACTGGAGGGGATAAAGGGTACAAGAGAAGGACTGGTGTAAGCAGGAGGTTGTTAGAAAAAAACAGATGAGAATAGGAGAATGAAGGGGCAGGGGAGGGGACACCCAGCAAGGGAGGGGACAGGGAGAGGGAAGAGAGAGAGAGAGAGGGAACTGCAGAGATCGAACATACAAGCTTCGTTACCAATTGGCTATCACTGGTCAGGAAGAAGAAAGAGCCAATTTTCGGACTAAAAATGTATTGATTGTTGCCTTTAGCAGACCCTGTTTTTTGTCTATCCCACATTCCCTATCTCTCTTCCCCTCCTCCAATTTTGTTCAAATATTCACCCTTCTCTAAGTGGCCACTGCTTAAGAGAAGATGCACTTAACCTCAGCCCCAGGGGGTGGGTATTGATTTCTCCAAGACATCCATGTGGCTCCATTTTCTTCCCAGCGATTGGATTAGGCATGAGCATATGGGGAAATTCTTGGCAAAAAGAAACAAAGGAGTGGAAACAGCCCAAATGTTCATCAATTAGGGAATGAATAAACAAATGTGGTATGTCCATACAGTGGAATACTATTATTCCACAATAAAAAAGAATGAGATACTGATTCATGGAGCCCCAACATGGATGGGCCTCAAAACATTAATGATAAGTGAAAGGAGCCAGATACAAAAAGCCACATATTGTGTAATTCCATTTGAGCAAAATGTTTAGAATCAGCAAATCATAAAGGCAGAAAGTAGGTTAGTGCCTGTCAGGGGCTTTGGGGAGAGGGGGACAGAAAGTGATTGTTAATGGGTACAGGCTTTCTTTGGGGGCAATGAAAGTGTTCTAAAATTGATTGTGGTGATGGCTGCACAGTTCTGTGGATGTACTAAAAAACACTGAATTGTACGAATTATATGCTATGCAAAGGATATCTCAATAAAGCTGTTATTAATTTTTTTAAAGAACCAAAAAGGAAGACTGCTAGGGAGACTTCTGGAACAGATTTCATTGCTCTAAAAACAAACAAACAACAACAAAAAAACACACACACACACACAGTAAACTTGGCTCCTCTTTCTGGAGGCCAATGTATGTGAATATGATCATTAGGGATGTTATAATAGTCTCCCTACCAGGAAAGGAGCCACAGAGCAGGTCAGAGCCAAAAGAAGCCCCTAGACTTCCCATTACTTAAGATAATAAATTTTCTTATATTTTAGACTAGTTGAGTTGGGATATTCTGTCACTTGTAGCCACAGCTTTTTAACTGATGCAGTTCCATGAACAGGAAGGAGAAGGGCTGGTTTAACAGAGAGGCTGTGAATTTACATTAATTTGCAAGTGTAATCCAAGTGAAAGTTTCAAATGTAGTTCAAGATCTGGAAAAAGGGATGGATGGATGGATGGATGGAGGGATGAATGGATGGATTAGCTAGGAGCTCCATGCTCCAAGCTAAAGGCTAAATAAAGCCCCAGGGAGAGCACAGAGAGAGT
Source organism: Mesoplodon bidens (assembly GCF_964165515.1). Classification (NCBI taxonomy): domain Eukaryota; kingdom Metazoa; phylum Chordata; class Mammalia; order Artiodactyla; family Ziphiidae; genus Mesoplodon; species Mesoplodon bidens. The sequence goes on from NC_138176.1 coordinate 39,424,784, forward strand.
GCAGAGAAGAGTCTGATCTGCCTGGACAACCTCCACTGAGCAGGAGGAAGAACAGGAGAAATGAGTGAAGGAGACAGAGAAAAAGTATATAGAAAGGACATGGGAAAGTTGGAAAATCCTAAAAACACTATCATGCAAACTAAGAACAGGCTTCAGGAAGAAGGGGATTAAAGTCTGGGTCAAATTCTACAAAGAAACCAAGGAGGAAATAGCAAGGAAAATATGGTTAGCTAGATAACAAAGAAACCATTTTAAGAAAAAAAATTTCACAACAACAACAACAAAATGTAGTTTTAGTGGAATGATGGCAACAAAAGCCAGGTTTTAGAAGATGTGGGTGGGGATGACAGTGAGTGGACAGAAGAAGTAGGTGGCAGCAGTGTAGGTACATCCTTACAGAAGTTGGGTGGTTGTGGAAAGCCGCTGAGATGTAGGGGCTGTATGTTACTACGGCATGACCTAGTCCTATCCTTGCTACAGATAGTGAAAAGGAAGAAAGCCAGGAAAATGGCAAAAGAAAATCATTAAGTTCAAGAAAGGATGTTTTTGGTTTTGGTTTTTCTTATTTTTAGGGCAAGTGAGACCCAAGCATATTAGTTAGGGAAACAGAAAGAGTCATTAGAAAGGAAGCACCTGCAGATGACAAAGCAACGTCCCAAAGAGGGCAGAGAACATGGCAATGCTCACGCCCAGAGGTGGGTCTCTGCCCTTCTTCTTCCAAGAGAGAAGTGAAAATCCAGACCCAGGATGAATCCCTGGCAGTTTGGGCTGGAGAAGGAAATCGAGAGAGCCTACTCACATCAGCCCAGGCACTTGACTTCTGAGATGGGCAAGAGGAGGTTGGAGTTTAGAATCCTCAGAGTGGAGCAATTTCAAGGAATGACGAGTGTCTATGACTGAAATAACCATGCATGCAACGATCGCCTTTGTGTGTCAACCTCCTGGCAGCTATCCATGTAGGATGACTGGCAAGGATGGCTACAGAGTGCATGGCATTCTTCTGGTTTAAATTCAATAGGCATTTCTTGGACAGAATCATCATTATTTAAGAAGTAAAATAGTCATTCCCAGAAAGGGTTAAAATTGTTTTTTCCCAGTTCTAGCCTAGCTCCCAACCCCCACTGTTTCCCCAAGTCCTTTAACTAAATTAGTTATTCCATTGACAGGCCAGTGCTGGTCCCTCGCTGAACAGCACATGCTGTGCTCTCTCTGTGAGTGCACTCGTGGTGAACTTTGAGCCACACATCTGCTGCAGAGAAGGAACTCTTATTCCCAAATGGCTGACATTAGCTGAAGATTCTGGGTTCATCTCCACCGTAGCATATTTTTATTAGATAGACTGCTGGAGAATCAGAGGAATAATTTTAGTCACTATGTCTATACCTCATTAGGATGCATCCCCAACTATTGTTCTTTTCATCACCTTAATGTCATTCTCAGACTGTTTCTGCAAAGTGAATATTTGGATGAACACCGGTGTCCGTCTTCATTTACCCCCAAGCCATTGGCGTATCTGGGCTAAGAATGTATTTTCATAATGTCACCACTCCAAGCCTCTTTCTTTGATTTGAAGCAGTGGTTGGCAAACATTTTGTGTTAAGGCCCCGAGAGCAAATATTTTAGACTTTGTGAGACATATGATCTCTGTTGCAACAACTCAAGTCTGTCATTGTAACACAAAAGTAGCCAGAGGTAATACCTAAGTGAATGAGCGTGTTTGTATTCTAATAAAACTTTATTTACAAAAACAGGCAATGGGTTGGATTTAGCCCATGGGCTATACTTTGCCAGTCCTAGATTAGCAAGAAGACTTCAGGTGAACTGATAGGTAAAAACCAGTGTCTTTTCATGTGTTCATCTCCTAGAAGGAAAAAAAATTCCCTAAAACATTCTGTTGGACATTTTATTTCTTTTGCAGGCAGCAGTATGGCATTTCCCCCTTTCTAATATATGGCATCTTAAGTTTTTAGATTCCCTTCCCACAAAAACTTGAGAATAGCAGTAGAATTTAATTCAGGGAAGAGAGGGTTAAGTGGTTAAAAATTGGAGGGTGAAAGTATCACTTATCTGCAAACACAGCCTCCTCTTTAGAAACTGATTTACCCAGACACTGAGTTGATTATAAGAGACGCAGAGTAAAAACAAATTTGCTGACCTTCATTTAAGAGATCAAAGGTTAAATTCATACCCTGTAGGATGGTTCTGTTAAATCACTCCCAAGCTGCCTGGTGACATATTTTCAAAAAATTTTTCTCTCCAACTTTGTCAAGTGTTCTTGTGCTCTGGAAACATGATTTGAAGTCCCAGCTGGAGCTGGGACCTTATGAATCTTAAATAGCTGAAATTCTTCTCCAACTGTATCCAGAGATATATAGTTAGTTGGGGTTGACATTACTTGCAGGGGTTAATACCTCTGAGTCTAGTTTTACTTATCAAAGATTGATATTCTATTTATCTAGTATTATTTGTTGAAGATTAAAATTAACATTTTACACTGGATAACCAAGGGTTATATGAACCATGCATAGATAAAGAGCTAAAATTGTCCACTTTGATGTCCTTGACTTTGGGCTGAATAAACATGTCTTAAATTATAATGTCTGTCAATGACTGAGTGTTCCCAACTTCTTTGCCACTAAGCAGTGCCTCAGAGCAGAATTCCAACAGTTCAAAAATTAGGAAAACTTTCTGCACAAATTAGTTGAACTCCAAAACACTTTTTTTTAAATAAAGCAAATTTTCTGTCTCTTCAACTGTAAAGTCATACAAAACCTTTCAACAGCAATGGTTTACAAAATTCATTTTATGACAAAGTTTTGTCAGTCCATAGTGAGGTGAAAATAAAAAGGACACCAGTGTATTTTCTATAGCTAAGTGAATTTAAAGGACCTTCCTTTAGTCTATTTTTGTGTTAAATACTGAAATTTAATTAATTTTAAATAATTAGTTACTCAGTAAAATAATGTTATTAACCCTTTGTTGGTCCTCAGTTGTTTTAAACTACAGTTGCTGTGTTCTGAGTTGTGGCCCTCCAAAATTCATATGTCGAAGCCCTAAACCCCAATTTAGAGATATTATTTGGGAGGTCTTTGGGAAATAACTAGAGTTAAATGAGGTCATGATGGGATCAGTGGCTGTAGAAAAAGAGGAAGAGAGAGAGATTTCCCTCTCTCTGCCATGTGAAGATACAGCAAGAAGGTGGCCATCTGCAAACCAGGAAGAAGGCCCTCACCGGGAACCACATTGGCCAGTACATTGATCTTGAACTTCCCAACCTCCAGAACTGTGAGAAATAAATGTCTGTCGTCTAAGCCACCCAGTCTATGATATTTTGTTATGGCAACTCCAGCCGACCAATACAACAATTCTACAGTGTAATGAGTAGAGAACTAAGAAGATAGAGGATGTTAGTAAAACTTTAATTTCTAATACTTGCTGGCTCCATAGAGAGTAACAAATTTGGATTTTCTTTCCTACCAAGTTCAGAGAGTATGTCATTGCTGGCTGATCTCTAAGAATCTGGATTGTAAAAACTAAGCTAGATAACTTTTTGTCTTTGGGGAGCATGTGTGCACACTCAGAGAGAGGCCTCATCTTTGATGTAGGAGGAGGCAGGTATCAGGATACCTGATTTGTTGGGTGGAGAAACTGAGAATTGATTTTTCCAGCTGTGAGAGACATGAAAATTAAACCCAAATGTCCTCACAGATGGGATTCCACTCACACATCACACACTTCCTACCATAGCATGAAGCACAGCAATGACAGTTTAGTCCCTGTAGTTTCCAGTCAGATACCCATCAGGTAACTTTGGAGATGTTGTGTATCCTCTTCAAGGCATGGCTTCTTAGTCTACAAGTGGAAATAATAATATATCCAATCTCATAGGGCGGTTAGGAATTAAAGAGAACGCATGTAACACACTAGTTTAGTTACCGGCATAAGATGAGTGCTCAATAAATGTTTTGTGCTATTATTTGGGTTATATGTTAAAAAGAGACAAAATGGCTGATTTTATTCATGGAATTACTTTCCTAAATTTTAAAGCTATAATAGAAAATAAAGTTATCTAGATCTTTATCAACTAAAGTCAGTCAAAGGGTTGGAAACCTTCCACCTGAGACTTTGCTATTACGTGTGCGTATGTGTGTATAATCACAAGGGATGATAAGAAATTGCTAAACTATTTTATTGAGAGGCAGAGAAATATCAGCTGGGATCTTGACCTCAAATTCTCTCCTGCTGAAAAGCTACCACCAATGAGGGCGTGATAAGGAGAGCTGACAAAGGAAGACTTATTACCCCCTGAGGCTTTGGCCCCAATCTCCCAACATATGGGCTCAGACCTATCTACCTGTGAGGATTTATTTTGCCTGGGATGGGGAGGCCTAAGAGACCCCACCTCTCCTCAAATATCTTCCCAATACAAGACAGCCCAGTGTTAACAGTTTTAGCCACACAGATCACCAAGTGAGAGAAGCAGTGTGGAATATAAGCAAAAGGGCCAGGACTCCCACGTAGAAGTCAAGCATTGTTTTTTTTCATTATCACACAAAAACTCCACCTAGCTCACCGTGACTCTGGAAAACTCTTCCTTCTTGGAGTTGAGTGAGTAATGAGTGGAAGCAAAGGAGGATCTTAATCTTCCTTTAAAGTACATATTTTTCACTTTGGGAGTGGGGTTGAGGCAGCATTGACCTGGGTGAAAACTGTTGAAAGCAAACACTCTCTCAAGGAGCAAAAAAAAAAAAAAAAAGAGTGGACATAGTCATATACATAAAATTCGCATGTAACCTGGTGGGGAGTAAACAGATCTGGAGCCCATCTGTGAACTTCAGTTAAGAACCCTGGCCTTATTGTTATTTTAAACAAAGATTCATTGAGCACTGAGTGTCAGGCACCATGTTAGGCACTTTTATGTCTTTACCTCTTGACTTTAGATCTCAAAACATTTCTTCTTTGTAGATACTATTGTCCCCATTTTACAGTTAGGAAACTGAAGCAAAGGAATGTTAAATGGGACTTCCCTGGTGGCGCAGTGGTTAAGAATCTGCCTGCCATGGCAGGGGACACGGGTTTGAGCCCTGGTCCGGGAGGATCCCACATGCTGTGGAGCAACTAAGACCATGCGCCACGACTACTGAGCCTGCACTCTGGAGCCCGCGCAGGCCACAGCTACTGAGGCCCGCGCGCCTGGAGCCGGTGCTCCACAGCAGGGGAAGCCACTGCAGTGAGAAGCCTGTGCACGGCCCCGAAGGGTAGCTCCCGCTCACCCCGCCCGTGCACAGCAAAGACCCAACACAGCCAAGAATAAATAAAAAAATTAATTTAAAAAAAAAAAAAAAAAAAAGAAATGTTAAATGACCTGCCCAGTTCTAGGTTTTAATAGTAGCTCTGCCATGTACTACCTGTATGACCTTGGGTCAGACCAGTTGTTCTTACTCATTTTTTTTTTTTTTTTTGCGGTACACGGTTCTCTCAGTGTTGTGGCTTCTCCCACCGCAGAGCACAGGCTCTGGACGTGCAGGCTGAGCGGTCATGGCTCACGGGCCCAGCCGCTCCGTGGCATGTGGGATCTTCCCGGATGGGGGCACAAACCCGCGTCCCCTGCATCGGCAGGTGGACTCTCAACCACTGCGCCACCAGGGAAGCCCAGTTGTTCTTACTCTTATCCTTAGTTTTCTACTCTATAAAATTGGGTTAAAGTACTATTTATTACTGATTGTGTGTAATAAATTGTATGTACTAACCTCAATTGTTGTGTGACTTAAATGAGATCATGCAGTGAAATATTTTGCACAGATTCTGGAACATGTAAAATGTACAATAAATCATCACATTAAAGAAAGGAAAAAAACCCTCATCTGATCATTGGAATGAACCCCACCAACTTGTACGTCAGCTAGAGAAAGCTGTATGATACCAACCAAAGCCTCTTTGGATGTAAGGAGCAAAAATCCACTCAAAGTAGCCCAAGGAAGAAGGAGGGTTATTTAATGAATATTTTACCCGACAAATAGAATATCATACTCTGCCCCAAGACATGAGGGCAACTTATGGAAACTTATGGACTCTTAGGACAAGAAGTCCAGCCAGATCTCCTAGACTGGAGTTGGAATCTGGGTTCGAAAAATAGTCCCTCTGTTTTTCAAGACCTACACAGTCTTTCTCATATCTTCTCATGCCTTCACTACCCTTTTTGTCTCTACTCCATTTTTCTCTCCTCACCTTTTTTCTCTGCATGCTCATTTTGAACATGGCCCAAAGTAGCTATCTTAGCTCTGATCTCCATGTTCTCCCTACTCAAGTATTTACACCAGCTGGAATCCTCCTCTCTGCAATTGAAAATATCTAAAGAAAGGGATCTCGTTGGCTTAGCCAGCTATGGCTCCCCTTGGGGTCAACTCATCTTAATGAGGGAAGCCATAGGATGAGGAGAATGGGGGCTCTCCAGTGTCCAAACCCAGTCCCACTCATTTCAAGTCATGGTGGGGTGCCATTTTGGAAAATGGGTTTATTGTATGTCCTGGTCTCCAGGAGGAATGAGGGATGAATCGATTTTGATCTCTTGCAAAATTAGTCCCACCATGGAAAAGAAAACTAAAAGTCATGTCTACTCAAAAGGTACATGTTCCTTTTTTTTTTTTTTTAAAAAGGCAACATATAAATTCCTGGTTTCACATTGTGTCCAAGTCTTCAGGGAAACATGTCCAACAGTGGTTTGTTCTTGTTTCATACTTGTTTTATTTTATTTGGCAGCAAAATGAACATTGCGTTTCAAATAAAAGCCCAGTTCTATCCCTTATACATTTCATTAAGCATTATATGCTGTTCCGGTCCTCTTTTTTCCAATCATGCTCAAGCATACATTTCATTAAGCATTTTATGCTGTTCCGGTCCTCTTTTTCCAATCATGCTCAAGCATGTTTTGTAAACTCCTTTTGTGGGAATATTTTGGTTGGAGGATTTGAGGAAGATAAAAGGCACTCATCAACTCATTCTTTATATTAATATATTAATAGAATTGCTTTTTCTTGATGCTATTTAGAAAAAAAAAAAAACTGCTGGGAAACCTAAAACTGAACTATGCTTCTGGAGAGAATAGGAAGGAGAGAGAATAGAGGAGATTGTGGAGATGGGAGTCTGAGCATAGGCTCTGTGCCTCCCATACAAGCTGTGTGTCCTTAGGCAAGTCACATAACCTTTCTGGGCCTCAGCCTCCCCTCATTAGTCATGTAGGGGTGAGTGCCTTGAGCCTGAACTCACAAGTTTGTTTGAGGACACAATGAGATGAGAATGATGTGTTCTCACAAAAGTACTTTTATGATTTGTGAATATGCTTCAAAAGATAGAAGAGTCTAGGGCTTCTCTGGTGGCGCAATGGTTGAGAGTCCGCCTGCCAATGCAAGGGACATGGGTTTGTGCCCCGGTCCGGGAAGATCCCACATGCCGCGGAGCGGCTGGGCCCGTGAGCCATGGCCGCTGAGCCTGCGTGTCCGGAGCCTGTGCTCCTCAACGGGAGAGGCCACAACAGTGAGAGGCCCGCGTACCAAAAAAAAAAAAAAAAAAAAACAAAACCAAGAATATATCAGGTGGTCTTCTAAGCACTTACATCAATGATCTCGTCTGATGGGCACCACGAACCCCAGAAGTATATACTATTATTATTTCCCTGTTTAATAAATTAAGAACCGAGGCAGAGAAAGGCTAAGTAACTTGTCAGAGGTTAAACAGTCTGTTAGCTGTGAATCCAAAAGATAACTAGAAGCTCCTCCCTGACTCCAAGAAGCTTATAATCCACTAGGAGTTTTGTATTTCACATCGTACTAACCATAACATAGAATGACACATCCCAGCCTAGTGCTGCAGGCAGAGGGAACTCAGATGTGGGCTTAATGACTTTTGCCTATTTCTAGGAGGGGGGCTTCAAGAGAAGTTAACAGCTGACTTCAGCCTTAGGCATTGAGTCAAGCTGAACAGACCTCTCTTGTCACCAGTCACTCGGACCTACCCACCCAGGATTTTAGATACGATTCCTGCCATAGCTTTCAGTAGCCACATTAGCCTAGGTCTCAGTGGATTGAGGGGGGGAAAAGTCTCAGTTGAGTGGTCAAATACTTAATGCTTGATAATACCACAAACTATCCACCATCCAGCTTTCTACCCACCATGCACTTGCTCCAGGCAACTTATAAAAGCTGAGACCCTAGAGATCATCTAGTTCGACCATAGCAAATAGACTTCATTTCATGTGCCAACTCCAGTCCACTGAGTGTTGCTGCTGGAACATTGGGTGTAAAGGAATCCTGAGGCTGTCAGGGATCAAAGGAAAAAGTGCCTCAGTTGATTAGTGATGTCTGACATGGGCCCAGGAGCAGAGTATGAAGGCACGCATGCAACATGTATACCAAACTGAATCTAATCCAACATGTTTGTTTTATAGAGGAGGAAACAGGACTCAGAAAAGAGAGATGGAATGCCTCAGAATCACTTAGCAGGTGGTTTCTAGGGCTCTTTCCGTAACACCTCAACTCCTGACAGTGATAACTGGTGCTCACAGGATCAGCACCAAACCCAGCAAGAAAATTATATTATGTTTAGTACAGTATTTGTGTTAAGTGTATTTCATTCTAATTCCTTGAAAGCTGATGATCCGTGTAATATAACCCTATTCATCAGAATATCTGATTATTCTGAGCATTCCCTGACTTGGCTGAAGAATTGCAAATAACCCTCCCCCAGGCAAGTAGCAATTTGTTCCAGACAAGAGGACAGAAGACAGGTCAAGGTCTTCCTCCGTTTTCTAAAGGGCCACTGACAAACGTTTATGTAGCGATACAGTTTGCCAGTCTGACCCGGGCTTGTCAGTAAAACCTGACAAAATAAAACACATTTGAAGGAATGATGGCTCTCTAAACAGTAAGCTCAGCTAAGTTAAAAGTTGGTGGCCAGATTTCATCATATCTAAACATTCCTGAAGTATGAGCTAATCAAGGTGTGAGCCCCAAGGGAGAAGTGAGACTAAGGGAGAGAGGAAGAAAGGAGGGCATGCCGAGCAGGGGAACTGCATTCCCAAAGGTTTGTTGATAAAAAGGAGGGGATCCCCTTGGTGGGGAGTGAGGTCAACCCCGTTAGAGCATGGAGTATTGGAAGCAATTGAGAAGCTAATGCCCCGTGGTGAAAATGGAGCCTGGACTTTGTAGTCAAATGGACTCCCAACTGAATCCCGACTCTACCGCTTGCTAGTGCGGGATCCCAACATGGTGTGCTACCTCTCAGAGCCTCTGTTTCCTCATCATGCATCTTTCAGGATGGTATAAAATTGATTGAAATAATTATGTCACACAGGAGTGCTTAGAATTTAGTAGGAGCTTGATGAATGGCCAAGTAACTAATTAACATGCTGGCTTATGACATTTTGTAGGGAAAACAATACTGCAACACTGGGCCAGGAATGAGGATCCCTGAGTTCTGGTCTCAGTGTGCTACAAACCAGCATAGGGACCTTGGACCCTCTGCCTTGCACGTAGTAAGCACTAAATAAATCTTTGCAGCATACATGAATGAATGAATAAGAAAATCCAGGAAGGATTTTACATACGTGTTGGGCCCCAGTCTTTTCATCTACGTAAGGAAGACTGGTTTCTCAGGTCCCTTTAAACAATACTGTTCTTTCAACCTCTGTATTTCTCACAGATGCTCAAATCCACTACGAGTTGAGTACTGTCCTGGCCGAGACTGAAGTCCCAGGGAAGATCATAGAATTCAGCACTTGACCTCAGCTGTCCCTGGGCTAAGTCCCCCTTGAAGATTTGACCCTGATCACCCAGAGATCCTGTAAGGCTCCCCTTCCTCCTGGAGTTGACTCCAAGCGAATGAAAGCAGATTTTCAAACAAGGGATAACCGAAGGCGAAAATGAGACCTAGGGATGCATTCCAGCCTCTGCTCATGCATATCAATTGCTCTCACCAGCACTATTCTCTTTCTGGGCTTTCGGCCCCCTCACCTATGAATCAGGGACCGTCAGGTGGAGGGCTTAGGCTGCTTGGCCGCCATGAAAGTCAAGATGCTCCATCCAACCGTGGCTCTGATTTCCAACATTCATGTGGAGAGCCAGCTCCGTCAGTGGGAAGGGAGTGGCAGGCAAGGTTTGCTAAGCCATCAGGGCGCCAGCTTGGTTCAGGGACGGCTACACTTTCCCTGGCTTCCTGTTCCCTGGGGGAGATTCCCTTGAAGGGTGGGCTCAGACCCAAGAAGGGGACAAAGGCACTCAGGAGCAGGGAGACAATAACATTCACAAGATGAGAGTTCAAAAGGAAATAGCACAAGCTGGAAGTAATTGATGTGTCTTTAATGTTTCAAATATGCCTGCTTTTGTTTATTTTTTTAATCTCAACAAGTCATAGACACCGAATGGTAAATCAGATTTCTGAACCTCCCCCACTTTGGTACTCCAGCTTTAAAGGAGCTTTTACACAGCTTTAAAGATAAAACTTCATGGGGGGGAGTGGGGGGCTTTCCTGGTGGCACAGTGCTTGAGAGTCCGCCTGCCGATGCAGGGGAGACGGGTTCGTGCCCCGATAGGTCCGGGAAGATCCCACATGCCGCGGAGCAACCAAGCCCGTGCGCCACAACTACTGAGCTCACACGCCTAGAGCCCGTGCCCCGCAACAGGAGAAGCCACCGCAATGAGAAGCCCGCGCACCGCAACAAAAAGTAGCCCCCACTCACCATAGCTAGAGAAAGTCCGCACGCAGCAACGATGGCTGCTCAAGCCTCCTTGAAAATGAGGCTGGAACCAGATGAGTTTGCGGGAGCCGATCAAAGCAAGGAGTCAGGAGAACAGAGAATTCTAGGAGCTAGCTTGTTATTAATGTTGTACTGATAGAAAATCACTAGAGGTTTCTAAGTAAAGGATGGACAGTAGAAATATTCTGCTGATGAAAGATGTTTCTAGTATCTTTTTTTTGCTGCAAATTAAAACAAGTGGTACAAAGGGCACACTGACCTACTAGTAGATCAAATTCAGATTTCGAAATAGCAAGGTTGGGGGTAGGTTGTAATTTTTCTAACCTGTTTTACTCGAATCACAAGAATTTTTTTAGTGCTCCCAATGCCCCTCAGTTATGTATTCATTTACTCAATAATTTAAAAATATCTCCTGTGTGATCATTGCTCTGGGAGATACAAGAGAGGAAGAAATTGATAGTCTCATCAACGTAAGTATATAAAAATGTGCTAAAAATAAAAAGGGAAAAAGGGCACAATTAATTGTCCAAAGAGCTGTGTCGATACAGTACAATGTAAGCAATCTGTTGACGAAAACCCTGAGAGTTGGGGTGGTCTGGATAGGGCAGGTAGATGCAGGGGGGTGAGGGGTGCAAGGGAACATTCCAGCCCAGGGGAAGAGGTGGGCAAAGATTCGGAGGGAGGCATGAGCAGAGTGTTTGAAGGACGCTGGGGATGGGACACTGGCCTGACTGAGATGGAGATATTCAAAACTCTCCTGGAAACAAAGAAGAGTCCCTGCCAACCTTCGAGACAAGGGTCCACAACTTTAGATGGTGATTTAAGAAGACGTATCTGGCAGCAACGTTTGGAATGGTCAGAAATAGGAGAATCGAGGAAGGAGAGGTCAATTGAGGGCCATGATTGTGTTGCAGAGTCAGAAAGACGGGTCGGCTGGGTCAGGCATAATCTCGCATAACAGTGGGTTCCCACTGGCCCTTTCAAATATTCCAGGGCCCAGCCAGCTGTCCAAGCTGTCCAAAGAGCGAATTGGACACCCGTGTTCCAAATCCCCACGTGTGCCAGGAAATGAATACTTCTGGTGCCTAAGAGGAGCCTGGAGAATAGAACAAAACCCCAGGAAAGTGTGCTTCCCATCTACGGCCCACATCGCCAGCAGCCCGCCCACCACTGTGGAAAGGGGGGATTAATGAGCTGCAGATCATCCAAGGCCAGGCCTTATACGATTCATTTTTCTTGGGAACATCTGAGGTCTTATGCTCCCACTCTAATCCCATACGCCATCCTTAGCTTATATTTTAACAGGCACAGGGCTGGTTGCTTTAGCCAACATCCACTTGAGGATGGAGGAGGTGCTGACTTTAGCCCCTCCTGAGGGCTGGTTGTAAGTGGCCTGGGCACCCATTCCAGGTGGCATCCATTAGCCCTGGAGCCCAGATCTCTGGCACTATTCACAGTACAGGAAACCAGAAAATAGGGTACCTTTTTATTTTTTTCTCCCCCTTTTTAAAATTTTAAAGCAACAAGTTTTTCTCTAACATCCAACTGAATTAAATTTCTGAGTTTAAAAAAGTCGTAAGAATTTTTATTTGATCTATACGTACTCTACTCCAAGAGCATCTTCTTAACTTGGGTTTCTCTTTATAGCTGAGGCCATCTATTTTATTTTCCTGGATGGCCTGTAATTTATTCTATTATTTATTACTATGTTCCTAGTATCCCCTACACTGAACCAAAGGTTTCTTGGCTTTCTATATCAAATACCACTCACAGAGTGAGGATCACTTTCTACCAGTGGGAAAACAAGATTTTGGGGGGCGGGGATTGTTATCTTTCTTTTTTATTGAAAATGTTGAAACATAAATTTAAATCTTTTTAATATTTTTACCCAACTGATGAAAAAGTGATTTCCGCCAACTATATGAATCCACATCCTTCCAAAAGCCCTCTAATTAACTCAGTGCCACCCACATCACTCCTGTTCCTGACTGTCCTGTATTGTTTGACGTAGTTTGCCACTTCATCCTTATTTTCTAGTCACTAGTAACAGTGGGTGTTATCTCCCAAATGTCACATCTTAAGAGCACAGCCCAGCAGGGGCTTGGAAGTGTTCTAAATGTCTTGTTTAATAATCACCCCAAATGGATGCCTGAACATAAATCTGTTTTTCCCCAGGACAGATCCTGCTCTCTCTCACCCATCCCCCTAACTGGGAAACATTCCCAATTGGAACACACTCTCATCTTAGGTACTGTAGCCTCCAGGCCTCCTGGGTCACTAGAATGCACAGAGTTCATCTCTGTTACCCTAACTAATGGTTGGGCAGCAGCCCACATACCACATCTTTCTCTGCCTGCTTCCCTCCAGCAGTGGGTACCGAGCAGCTCAGGATTCTGACATTGGATTTATTTCCAGATAGAGAAATTGTGTTCTAGAAAAAGTATGATGGACACCTGCGTTTTTATGGCTATTGTTTGGTTGGTTGGTTTCTTGCTTTGGTTTCCCTTCTTCCTGACTTTCTTTTAGAAAACCATCTTTCTACACATTTCCAGAATTTATGGTTCTGGAGGGATTCAACCCACTCCCATGCTCCAGAGGACAGTACACACCAAAGGCCCGGCCATTTCTCTCCCTCAGTTTCAGTAACTGACTTAGGAGGTAGGTGTATGACCCAAGGAAGCCAAAGTGTCTTTCTCAGGATTTTGGCTGGTACTCTTAGGAAAGAGATACTGTCTTTGTGCTGGATTTGAAAGCTGATAGAATGTGAGTATGAGGCCTCTCTGGGTCCTCCTGGCATCTGGAGTACTAAGCCAAGAGCGGAAAGCAGAGATGAGAGGTAGAGAGACCCAGATGTCTGATGACATTATTTGAGCCCCTAGACCTAGCTGTGCCTGAAGTTGACACTGCTGAACTTGGCAATGATGTTAGCTGAAAGAACTCCCTTGCTTGCTTAAGGCCGTTTGAGCAAAGCTGCTCTCCTTGAAGAGCCTTTCCCATTCCCAGCCTTTCCCAAAGCTCAGAGCTTTGGTACTTTGAGCCTACTGTTAATGGAATTCTTCCTGGTCATAACAGTGTGTTGAAGTCCAGGAATGGATTGATTCTTCCCTGTTTATCCAGCAATTAAGACACAAGATAGAATTATGTAGCTTTTGTGAACACTACAACCATTCCCGACTCATCTTAAGCAAGATCCTTAATCGCTTCCTTACCAAACATAACAAAGTAATAATCAAATAGCAAAATTTACAGATGGCTTACCTGTGTGAGGACTGACATAAAGAAGGGTCTAAATGTGAAGAGCAGCCACATGGGACACATTATCTGCCATCCAAGTGAAGCCTCTCTCCAGAATGGATCAATCAGGGCCAGGGAAAAGGACTTCCCAAGGCAACGTTATTTCTGTTGCATAGACCTAAAGACTAGTCGATCAGTTAACAGGAGCTGAATAAAAATCGTGAGCTTTGAAATTAGGCAGCTTGTATTTAACTCTCAAGGCTTGTAACTTACTGGTTGTGTGAAATCTCAGAGGAGCTTTCTTAACCTTGGTTTCCTCACCCAGGAATGGGAATAAATACTACCTATCTCATAGGTTGTTGACAATATTCAATTAAATTATGAATCTTAGTACCTTCTCTGGTCACTAGCACAGAGTCGGCAGTCAATAATTGGTAGCCATCATTAGTATAATTATTAGTAATAGCAATTGTAATAATAATAATAATAGAGGCAGTAGGAGTTTTCTCGCTTCTATTTAAATTTCTATTTAAATTTCATGTGTGTGGTATAACTGGAAGTTTAGGCCTATAAAACAAAATTAAGAATAATTACCATGGATAAGTTTGGGTGTTCTCTTAGACCAGCATATAAGGATGAGGGGAGCAAAGATTTGGAAGAAGAATGCTTTGGTCAGTTTTGTGGAGGCCGGTATAAAGGACCTTGACTAAGTGACATTTCTCAAACACTTTTCTAGGACTGTTTAATGCTAATCTCTGCTTAGTCTCAATTCAGACAAAAGGTCACATTTAAAATAATGCTAACAGATCTCTTTAACAGTTGAATTCTATATAATCTTTATTAAAAGAGAAAAGCTAATACATTCTACTCATTTGTTCAGCCTCTACAAATGGCATCTAAAATGACAAATGAACTTTCTAAAAGAAGGATTTTGCAAATGTAGTCTAGACTACCCCATTTTTAAAATATGGCATAATGGAAAGAAAGCTAAAACTGAAAAGAAAACTGAAAAACAAATTCTGCTACAATAAAGAAACAGAAGAACAAAGTAGTGTCAATGAATGTAAAAATAATATACACGTTTATAATGATGGTTCATTCAGACCTTGATAACTGGGTTTTAAGTGGTTTTACAGGGTTGGCTCTCCTTTAAAGCCAACCTGGAGTCTTTGTGGGTAAAGGAAAGAGAAAAAGAGGTTCCCCACTCCAGCTGGGAGCTGAGGTGGGTAGTTCTTCTGTTTTGTTGTGTTTAGGACTCTTTTTTGGGGGGTTCGCGGGCCTCTCACTGTTGTGGCCTCTCCCGTTGTGGAGCACAGGCTCCGGACGCGCAGGCTCAGCGGCCATGGCTCACGGGCCCAGCCGCTCCGCGGCATGTGGGATCTTCCCAGACCGGGGCACGAACCCGTGTCCCCTGTATCGCCAGGCGGACTCTCAACCACTGCGCCACCAGGGAAGCCTGTGTTTAGGACTCTTTACCAGGACTACCACATCAGGATGTTCTACATTAACCAGCTTAAGCCTAGCCAAAGTGATGGGTTCAGGATGAGTATGTGAAAAAAACTCTGGTTAATGATAGGTTCAGAATTTTATTGAACATCTTGGGACACTTTTTTCCACAGGACCTGAAAATTAGAGGATGTATCTACGGTACTACTGCCAACTGCTACTACTCCTGAGCGTGAAACATGGGACGAAAGAAACTAGCAGGAGGCAGAGCCCAGAAATGAAGAGAAACTGAGTCCTGAGAATCCCCTGTGAGCCCTGAATCCAGCTGCACCCTCCCTCCCTCCTTGAACTTTCCAGGTTACGTAAGCCAATAAATTGCCTTTTTGTTCAAGCCAGTTTAGGCTAGGATTTTGTTACGTGCCAACTAACGTGACCTAACGCTATAAAGATCTGGTATCAAAAGCAAACAAACAAAATCAAGAAATATCTAAGTTTAAATGAGACATCAGCAAATCAGGAAAACTTCTAGGGTCGCAGCTGAGAGATTGAGGCCCAGCACAAAAGCCTGTTGAACCTAGAAATTTCTACAGGTTGATTCACAAACTCAGGATGCACCTTCAGATAAAAATAATTAAACATATAAAATCTGATTTCTGCTCTGTGGCCACATCTGTTCAACTGGGGAGTTTCTAGAGAGAAACTAGGAAAGGTATCAGACTCCAAGCTGGTGGCTCTGGCAGGAAAATGCACAGGGGACTGGGAGGTCTCTTCAGCCAACTGGCTGAGGAGTCAGCCGTTTTACAAGAGTTTTTGCCCTGATGGGGAAAAGCGATGGGGTAGCTTGCTAAATGTTGAACAAGGAAGCTTGCAACAACTGCATTAATTAGGGCTTCTGTGACTTCAAGTAAGAGGCTTTCCCAAACTTGGGAAGGTGCCTTTAGGTCCAAAAATAAAGGGGTGTGACTCTGTTAGCACACAAGCAGAAAGAACTCAGACAAATGAGGAATTGTAGTTTTATGAAACAGGGACTGTACAAAGCAGATGCATTAGGCATTTGGAACCAGCATAAGACAGTACATTGTTTGTTCAATTCCTGGTAGAAATCCTGCCCCCCAAATTATTTTTAATCATATATGGCAAATTCTTTGCCAAAAAAGAGCTTTGATGCAATGCTAGCATAAAAATCACAGCAAGCACAGTTCAGAAGAATCTTGGAACTCAGAAGCTTCACTACCAAACCACAGTTAGTCCGGTGCCTGTTCCTGGCAGGATGGAGTGCAGGGTGATGGCAGACTGAGGGCTGGGCGGGCAGCAGGGGCAAAAGACAAAATTTTTCTTTACGTTAAGAACTTTGACTTAGGGCTCTACCATTCTTCCGATTCATGCATTTTGGAGTATCTGGTGCCATTTAATTCTGCTTCTACTGGGTAAACATTAGAAACAGTTTAAAAAACAAGACAGGATTAACTCAGAATTAACACATTCAAATACCAAGGTTTAAGCCCCTTGGGCAAAACATTTGCTAACTACAGAAGGCTAGCGCTCCATCTAGGAAGCCAAAGGAATCAGTCCACACCTTAGCTCCTTCCCATGCCATAAGATGGCTCATCTGGGTACCATGGGCTCAGCTATGCTTATAGCAGAAAAACATTTCCAGTACATTCAATCCTCATTTTTTTATGGCAAACAGGAGAAGTGGTCTGGCTCTGTGATAAAAAGCACAGTACCCCAAATGAAATGGATAGTTTAGTAAAAGGCAAAAGATCAGCTCTCGAATCATGCATTTAATAAGTATATGCTGAGTGAATGAATTAAAGCACAAGCTAATGAATAAATGAATGACTGAACTACTAGATTGGTTGGTTGCGTCGTTTAAAGTGAAACCTGAAAGAGAACCACCTGGAGAATTTTTGGAAGTGGAGTAGCAACACAGTTGGTCAACAGGACAGATATTTATGGTTCATCCACCTCGCACAAGATGAAGTGGGAAATACTGAGGGGGAGGAAGATAAAAAGATGTATCAACATGATTTCTGCCCATATTGCTCGCCATCCGCTTGAGAAAATAAGTATGCTAAGGAAACAAGAACTGACACTGTAAATTAATTTTCTTTGTGAAATAAGGAGGTGCAAAGAAAAAAATCCTACAAGCATTCATACACGTACTGGGGTTGAAAGTTAGAGAAGACTTCACATAGAGAGAGACTCAATGTAGTAGAACTTGAATCTGTGGATAGAAGGAGTAAGGCTTGCCTGGCAGGGAACGTAGAGTGTGAGTGCAATTGTGTGACATATTTGGGACCTGCCTGACACCTAAACATCTCTAATCTGTCTATATCTCTTGCTCTCTCTACTCCTGGTTCCTACAGTCATCTCTTGTCTGGATTGTAGCCTGCAGGTGGGTTTCCAGTCCCTTTATCTTGCACTCTTCTGATCCACTCTCCTCAAGGGAGCAAGAATAATCTTTTTAAAGATAAATCTTATCAGTTTTCTCACCTGTTTAAAAGGGTTTAAAGTGGTTCCTCACTGACCTTAGATCAAAGTCCCAACTCACTAGGCTTTCAAGTCCAGCAGGATCTGTTTTCTGCCCCCAGTCTCCACCTTCCAGCCCTACGCCACTCTGCCCTCCAGCTACACTGAACCTCTTTCAATTCCCAAGTGTGCTATGGTCTCACCTCTGGGCTTCAGACATGGTATTTCTCACCAAGAAAACTTTTCCCCTGGCTCTCACCTGGCTGACTCCTATTTACAGGTCAGATTTCAGCCTAGATTGCACTTCCTCTGTAGAGTCCCTTGGCCTCAGCGTCCGGGTTCTATGTCTCTCCTATGTTCTCTGATAGCCCCCCATGCTTTCTATCATAGAGCTTGTTGCACTGCATGATCATGTTTATTGTTCCATTTTGCTACTAGCCTATAAGCTGCATGAGAAGAAGGACCAGTCTCCTCTGTGTTGCCACTCTGTTATCCACACATAATACAATGTTTGACACTTGTTAGATATTCGATAAAGTTTTGCTCAGTGGATGAATGGATGGATGGATGGATGAATGAATGAATTTTATACAAGCAAGTTAGGAGGCGATTGAGGATTGTGGTGGGCCTCGAAGGATAAGCCAAGGCTTCTGAACTTTACCTTGAAAGCAACTAATTATTAAACCATTCTGAATACAAAGTGTGACAAGAGACGATGAAATTGATATTCACAAGAAAAAAATAGGTACAACTGGTTCTATAGGAAGGGAAGGTTGGAGAATGAAGGAAAAGAAGTCAAAGGTTTCATTTCAGAAAAAGAAAGGGTTTAAAAGAAGGAGGCATGAAATCAAGTGCATAGTCTAGAAATGCTTCTTAGAGGAGTTATTAATATTTGAGGATTTTCAGATTGAGCTCAACTGAAAGTTCGTCCTTAGAACCGAACATAGGCCATCCTCCCTCTGTGCCACGTCATAAACACCAGCACATGCCTCACCCAGGCACACTCACACATAGAAAAAGGGAAATGTGAAGTCTTGAAGGCAGTTTGTAAATAACCCCTTCCACATGGGGTGAGCCAATTTCTCTGGGGACAGAGAATGACAAAGATTCACATTTGAGTAGAGGACATGGACACACTTAAGCCCGACTCCTCTCGGATTGGAATGCCAGCAAACACGTAAGCTGGTCCTCAACTTACCCAACCCACAAGGCTCAGCTGGTCCTTCTCCACAAGATTAAAAAAGAAAAAATTTAAAATGTTACCATTGTTCTATTATTATGTGCGTGGTACGTGCCATGTAGGCAGAGGAGGGACAGAAAGACCAGCCAGTCTGCAAATACTGGAAAGGTCAAAACAGCCCAACTGGCTACCATGAATTGTCTTAGAATACATGGCCTAGGTGATCCCCTAGCCTCACTCTGTGTTCAGTTAAATGTTGTTTGGATTATAATATTAAACTAGGACTAACATGACCCACACTGTTAAGATTACTAAAGGAGTGGAAAATTGCACAACGGGATAATATTTTTTTTTTGTCTTCTAGCCCAAGGGTCATAATTTGTAGGGATCACTGTGCTGGCTTGGATACTGATTATTTACTAAGCGTTGACAGCTTCTTCAGTTCTGTGCAAGATGGAAAAGAAGTCCCAATCCCTCCTCAGGGAGTGATAATATAAGTTAGGCAGACAAAGAATCTAACATAATATAGATAAGGTGTAGTTATAAAGTAATGACAGGGAATCTTTTAAACAAAAATACCAGAACTTACTGTTCAAGAGAGCTGTTCTGCAAATCTATCACCTTGGGGTATGGTACAATTAGTTCAGAGATGTGTCTATTGCTCAAACATTTTTGGAAGGCTTCTTCAGACATTGCGACGTAGGGTGGTGTAGTTAAAGAAGCATAAACTTTGAATTCTGACCATCACCAGCTGCACGAGCATAGTCAAGTTTCCTAACCTATCAACTCCTTAGATTTTTTACTCTCATAAAATGGAAATAAGCTATTACACTACAGTTTTAGGAGGATCAATGAAATAATGCTAAAAAGCGCCATTCTTAGCATGCTGGCCACCAAAGGCAGCCATTCCTTGCGTCATCTAAGTTCAGTTTTAGATTGATAGGATAAAATCAGTCCTGTTAGGTAATCATGGAGTTTTTTTGACTAGCAGCAGAATTACTCAGCTTGATTACTCCTTCAGACATCCAACTTAGTTCCCGTATTAATTTCCTAGGGCTGCTGTCACCCAGTGCTACACACTGGGTGGCTTAAACAACAGAAATCCTCTCACAGTTCTGGAGGCTAAGTCCAAAATCAAGGTTTCAGCAAGGCCATGCTCTCTCTCTAAAGGCTCTAGGGGAGGAACCTTCTTTGCCTCTTCCTAGCTCTGATGGTCCCTAATAATGCTTGATGTCCCTTGGCTTGTAGACATAGGTCTCCAATCTCTGCCTTCATCATCACATGGCATCCTCCCTGTGCATCTCTGTCTCTGTGTCTCTTCTACTCTCCTTATAATGACTCCCGTTTGATACGGTTTAGGGCCCATCCTAATTTACTATGACCTCTTCTTAATTTAACTATACTGCAAATACCCTATTTCCACATAAGATCACGTTCTGAGGTTCCAGGTGGATGTGAATTTTGAGGGTTCATTATTCAACCCATAACAGTCCCCAAAGTCAAACTCTTAAAAAAAAAAAAAAAAAGAGTTTTACACTCTTGAGGACCTTCAAAATAGTCCAATGCAGGTTTTACAAAAACTAACAAAAAAGAAGAGTTCCAGACATGTTTCAGAAAGTGGAAGCTGACCCCTTTATTGAAAAATATGACGTGGCCACCATCGTGATTAATTTAAAGCCATCATATCTGACTCTGTGTATACATTCTCACGATTTAAGCTTTAGTTAGACCACTGTTTTGTCCCTCCATGAGTGTGGAACAGAGAGTGTACTCATGCATGCTTCTGCTTACCAACTGACACTCATTTCAAAGGGACTAGAACTATTCACTCAAAAAGAATAAAATAATAATAACAAAAGGGGTGTCTTCTAAATTTCATCTGGCCAGAAACGGATTCAAGCTGAGTTACTCCCTTTTCACTTCCAGTCTCCAAGCTTTGTGTTACACCATTTGCATTTGTAGAAATATCATACACTTCTTTAGATAGGCAGCATTTATGCATGTTTTGATAGAAACAGAAAGTCAAGGATGTTCTCCAGTCTCGGATGAAATCCCTTAATTTAAAGAAGGCAGACTTTAGATGGAGGCAGATGCCTAATGAAAACCGAGATTACTGCAGGGCTTTGATTTTCAAAATGATGGGAAATTTCCTTGTAGTCAACATGGCAAGATCAGCTCTTAAAAAAGAAAAATAAAGATGTAGAAACTTGAAGGTAGGCTCCATAAGGAATGAATACCCAAAGATGGTAAAGGCCTGAGACTCTTCTGAAAGAGAAACCCAGGAATAAATCAGCACCCGAGTAAATAGGAAGTGGTCCCTTGAGGAAGTGTTACAGAATTCCACTATAGACAGATGGAAAGCACACTGGGGTTTGAGGGAGTTTCAATCACTTAGTGTGCTGTTAGCCTGTGGTCTAGACCAAGTTCTGACATCAAAGGACTGAGCTGTATCCGGCTGAGCAGACACGATGACCCCATTCTGGGGTCTCCAAGTCTGCTGAGGCAGCTGAGCCATAAACAGAAGGCATAGAGCTCAAAAAAAGGGAAGTCCTAATCTGGCTCTGAGTTCTGGAAGGGTTATAACTATCGCTCAGATCAGCACAGGGATTCCTGAGTTCCCTGTGCCAAAATCTAGGGAACACAAGGCGATTCGTCAGAGGCTCTAGTGAAGCAAACAGGTATTCTAGAAGCAGCAATGGGGACTGTGGGACACTGTCAGGCCAATCGAGTCCCAGAATGAAGAGACTCTTCATCCGAGGACTGACAGAGTGTCATACTGGGAAATGCCCTGATCAACTTTTAAGCCCTGTGATTTTAGCTATGGAAGATAGAAATGCCTTATCAATTCTTCTTTTCTTTTAATAAAGCATTCCTTTGATTGATACTGACCACCGTTATTTATGAGCTGAAGAGATGAAATCAGCCTCCTGAGCAGGTAAGGGAACAATTGTCTCAGGTTGCAGGTGGGACCCAAGACAAGTGTTTCAGCCTCAAAAATTCCCTAATTCCCTTCTGTCTTAGTGATCTTTGACACCAGGCTTACACTTGAAAAACTTATCTAAAGGGGACTTAATCTGGGAAGCAGGAGAACATCTGCAAACTCAGATGCCTGCAAGAGGCATGGCAGCCTAGGGATCTAGAGTTGAAAGCCTGCAAAGGCCAAGCAGGCAACCTCAATAAGTGAAGCAGAACTAGTTTAGTTCACAGTGAACACAAGAGAGACATCCTGTCAAATGAAAGCCATGGCTCCCCTGCTCTAGCCTGTCGGTGTCCTGTTTAGTTTGTAAGAGAAACCCAATATCCAAAAAATTTAGATGTAATATGCCAATTTTTAACAGCTATATTGCAATGTAATTGACAAATAATAAATTGCACATATTTAAAATATACAACTTGATAAGCATGTCAAATGAATGGAAGATGTGGTAAGTATATATAATGGAATATTACTCAGCCATAAAAAAGAATGAAAAACTGCCATTTGCAACAATGTGGATGGACCTAGAGAGTATTATGCTAAGTGAAATAAGTCATACAGAGAGAGACAAATACTGTATGTTATCACTTATATGTAGAATCTAAAAAGTAAAACAAATGAATGTCTATAACAAAACAGAAACAGGCCCACATAGCTATAGGGGGTTGGAGGTAACTAGTTGTTACCAGTGAGGGGAGGAGGGAGGGGCAAGATAGGGAGTAAGAGACATAAACTACTCTGTATAAAATAAATAAGCAACAAGGATATATTATACAGCACAGGGAAATATAGCCATTATTTTGTAATAACTTTAAATGGAGTATAATCTGTAAAAATATTGAATCACTATGTTGTACACCTGAAACTGACATAATATTATAAACCAACTATATACTTCACTAAAAAAATAAAATAGGGCTTCCCTGGTGGCGCAGTGGTTGAGAGTCCGCCTGCCGATGCAGGGGACACGGGTTCGTGCCCCGGTCTGGGAAGATCCCACATGCCGCGGAGCGGCTGGGTCCGTGAGCCATGGCCGCTGAGCCTGCGCGTCCGGAGCCTGTGCTCTGCAACGCGAGAGGCCACAACAGTGAGAGGCCCACATACCAAAAAAAAAATAAAATAAAATAAAATAAAATGTACAACTTTATAAGCATATATATATAGGCTAAATATTTAGCCTTTTAGGAAACTACCAAACTGTTTCCAGAATGACTGTTACCACTTTACATTCCCACCAGCAGTGTATGAGAGTTCCATTGCTCTGCATGCTTGCTAACACTTGGTATGGCCAGTCTTTTTAATTTTAGCCATTTTTAAAAAAAATTTAGCCATTTTAATAGCTGTGAAGTGATATCTCATTGTGGTTTTAATTTGCATTCCCCTAACGACCACTTCAGTTGAATACCTTTTTATGTTTTTTTGCTGTCCATATACCTTCTTTAGTGAAGTGTCTATTTAATCTTCTGCCCATTTATATTGGGTTATTTATTTTTGTATTATTGAGTTTCAAGAGTTCTTTATGTAATCTCTATACACGTCCTTTATCAGATACGTGATTTTCAAATATTTTCTCCCAATCCATGACTCATCTTTCATTCTCCTAACAGTGTCTTCCAAAAACACAAGTTTTTAATTTTGCCAGAGTCCAACTTATGTTTTTTTTCCATGAGTCATGATTTTGGTGTTCTATCTAGGAAATTTTTGGCTAGCCCAAGGTCATAATGATGTTCTCCTATATGTTCTTTCTTCCCATTTTAAAAGGCTGGATGAACGTTCTCTGTAGACCAAACAAAGCACATCTATGGGTTCCATGTAGCCTGTGGGTCACCTGTTTATAACCTCTTACTTATAACATGATCCCTCAGATCCCAAATTTTATATCATGCAAGGCTAACAAATCCCTTGCTGAACTTTTTCACAACACATCATCTCTCACAAGAAACTGTGATAAGTCTCACTCAGGGTTGTCTTTTCCTTACACAGAAGATCAATGCCTTCTTTTTTAAAAAAATATTGGATGTCTGAATACTTTTATAGAGTAATGAGAAAAACAGTAAATGATGGCTTAGTTCTTCTGAATTTGAACTAGCTTGGACACTGGTCAGATGAAAATGACCTTCACTAGCACAATGTATTAACAGTCTACCACATCAGCCAACTATTGCTGACCTTTAACTAATGAGAAAATCGTGGAGAGAAGGGGGTTAAAAGAAAAGAGGCAGAGGAAAACCAGACTTTTCCGCTTAAATTTTGTTTTCAAGTAATCAGGGTCAGTGCCAGTTGGGGCCCTTTATTCTTCAATGCTATCTCAGAACTCAAAAAGATGATTTCAAAAGCACTTGACTAATTAAATGCTCTTTCTTTAACACAGGCTCTCCAGCGCAGTGTTTTTAATATGTTGGAGAAGATAAAATTCTGGCCCTGGGCAGATGCTAAAAACATTTTTGTATAGTTAACAGGGAAAGAGTGTTCTTAGCCCCTCTGGCATTGTTCTGGAAATCCACACATGATGCAGGAAATTAGTTGTCTCACGTCCAAATACTGTTCACGAGAACAGTTTTTAAAAATGTAATCAGATACCACGAAAATTCAGAGTGCAGTTCAGAATGTGTGATGTGTCCTGAGAGTGCTGGGGCTTAAGAATGTCTCTGGGTGGATGGGCAGACCACAGGCGAGGGAGAGCGGGAAGTTAGCAGAGACTTCTATTGGGAAAAAGCTTTGTTGGACCCTCTGAAACCACTACAGCATTAAATGTCAGGAACTCAAAAGGAGCAAAGACAACTATTGAGCCCCAGTGCTCCGTACACGCATAAAATTTCTATTACAGCTGAGATGCTGATTTGGACCAATGACTGTAAAACTTGCAAAACGTACATAGGTGACTCTGCTACTCTGTTGATTGTTTCAGTAATGGTTCAAAAGCAGTCCTGGGGCTTCCCTGGTGGCGCGGTGGTTGAGAGTCCGCCTGCCGATGCTGGGGACGCGGGTTCGTGCCCCGGTCCAGGAGGATCCCGCATGCCGCCGAGTGGCTGGGCCGCAACGGGAGAGGCCACAACAGTGAGAGGCCCGCGTACCACAAAAAAAAGGGAGGGGGAAAAAAAAAAGCAGTCCTGAGCTCCTGTAAAAAGCATTTTCAGAGAAGTAAAAGTTTTCCATTGCCCTTACAGGAGAATATTGCCTCTGAACCCCTTTCATCTCCTCTTCCAGGGCATATGTGGTATTCTCAAAGCACTAGGACAGTTAATCCTTCCTCTGAAGCCATTCCATGCTGTTGTGCTTATTTTACAAAAAAAAAAAAGAAAAGAAAATTCAGAGGACCAGCAAGAGGTTAAATGCCTTGAAACTTCCAGTGTATCAACAGTTCAGGCCCGAGTACCCTGTGGAACCTCACATCCTTAATTTTGCCCCTGCGATCAAGTACCTCGTATTTCAAGGACCTTTATATTTCTTTGTATTTTTTTTCAGCCTTTAGTACTGGTCCTTGATCAGTTCATCACAGCCCAAAATGAAGCTACTGCTTCTTGCTTTTAATCCAAGGTAGGGAAGGTTTAAAATCTGAATAAACATGAACTGAGGAATAACTCTCCTAGCAAACTCCATTACGGCAGAACTTGAAGAAATTATAAGATCTGTTAACTTAAGGGTTTCCTTCATATCCTCACAGAAAGAATTATCAAAAAGCAGGAATTTTGGACATTGTTTTTCTGAAGTATGTGGAGGGATGATAGTTTGGCTAGGAAAAAATTTAACTTCATTTTATTTAGTAGAAAACACATTGCCCACTATGGAGAAAGGCAGCCGTTTCGTGTTAGTTTACTTTATATTAGTTCCGGGTGACTTTGTCTGGTAAGGAAAGCACAAGCTTTGGAATTTATAGCAAGTTTGCCACTTGCTGTCTGTGTGGCCTTGAGCAATTATTCTGACCTCTCTGAAATTCAGCATCGTCACATACAAAGGGGGCTACTGACACACAGCCCAAACGGTTGCTGTGAGGATTCAATGAGCTTCAAGATCTGAGCAGGTACCCAGGCTGCTGTCATGGCTGTTATGCATCTGTTGTCAAAACACTGTAGATTCTATCAGAGCATTAACCACCATATTTTATAATTATTCATTTCACCTCTGATTTCTCCTAATACCCTGTTAAGGAAAGGACCATGTCTTATCGGCTCACCTTTGCATTACCCACCTGACACAGGCCCAGTGCAGAAGAAGCATTCATTAAATATTTTTGGAAGAAGGAAAGAAAGAAGGAAGGGAAGAATAGGTTGATTAGAATAGTGATTAAATGATTAAAAGTATAGACTTTGGAGTCAAACAGGATTTCAAATCAAAACACTGCAACTCACCAGCTGGATGACTTTGGGCATGTTATTCAACTTTCGTCTATGGAAAAAAGATAAAAATATCTACCTCAAAGGGTTCCGATAAGGATTACGAGATTAATTTTGCAGAGGGTTTAGCATAGTTCTCAGCACGTGGTAAGTGCTCAGTGATCACTATTCTCATTATTATTGTATAGTTTAATGGAACTCATTTTAAATCTGATTGACGCTTTGTGAATGCTTGGATAACAGTTGCCTTGGTCCTTGCTGAATGAAACGAGCATGGAAATCATGAAGGAAATACTTTCTGCTGTCACTAGAAATAAGTTGTAAATAATCAGTGCTCTCCTGGTGCTGCACACAGGAGAGGATGGGTTGCCACTGTCATCAGCAAGCCTGACCCTGTTGGGAGTGTGGAATTTTAACCGAGTCAGACAGGCATTTGAACAGCACTTATCTGTATGTTCAGGGCACAGGGCTAAGGGTTCTGAAGCTTTCAGAGATAAATCGCATTCTGCCCTCCAGGAGCTGGCAACTCATAAATCATTATAAAGAGAGGCAGACGGTGATCAAGTGTTCCAGCAAAAGTGCAGATCGTGGTCTGGACCCAAGGGGTGGGGAGGGGTGATCTCTTCATTGGGAAAATGGACTCTGGGTTCAAATCGCTGTCTCGCTATTTTCTGGCTGGGAGAAACTTCACTTCCTCGTATGCAAAGTGAGAGTACTTGGAGTATTCACTTCATAGGATGGTGCTTAACATTAGATGAGATAATGCTTGGGGCTGGACATAACATCTGGTCAGTGCTCAATAAATGTTAGCCATTATTGTTGCAGCTGTTTTTATTACCCAGCTACTATTATTTTAACTTGATAATAGTAATATTGCTAAAGGTATTAATACACAGGGTAAGAACACTACTAGCATACTAAAACTAGCATATTATTATATCTCTATAAGAATATAGTTAATGTTATAATATTAATCAGTACAATAATATTACTACAAACTATACATATAATATACATATTATATATAAAATAGTATAACAACATAAACTATAAAAAGCTAACAATATAATAATACTATTTGTAATGCGGTAAGTGCTTCATGGAGAATCTGGCGTTCGAGCTCCATCTTGAAAAATGGATACATTTAAGCAATATTTGGCTATTTCATTATGTCTAAGGAATGAAAGGTGTTTTTGCCAGATGCCTTTCCAGTTGTGTAATCAATTCTAGGTTTTCTCTTCTGCAATGTGAAGGACCACTTGCAGAAGGCTCTTTTACTGAAGGGTTAATGAGGATGAGGCCTGGAACCAAAAATTGTCAGGGGTGAAGGACGGAAAGGAATGCATGTTCAGCACAAATTCCCCAGGTCACCACTTTCCCATATTTTCCTATTTTGCCTCACCTACCCTGACATCCCCGCAAGAGAACAAGGGCAAGGCTGATCAGAGCACTCCACACACTACAAAATATTCGCTTCACAATTACTATATTATTAGTATTTATGTTGAAAATAAATTCCCCTTTGGGACTCCCGCTCAGCTCTATTGGCACCTGGTGGATCCTTTAATATTTAAGTTCCTCCATCTTCAGAGATCCACATCAGAGTCTTTCCTGAGGCTGCGGACTGAAGGTTCTTGCACCTGGGAATTTCCCTTGTGGCCAGAAAACCCGAAGGGGGGAATGTTTCATGCATAAAAGAAGTGTTAAAGGGAGAAGATAAGGCAAAGTGGAGGGGGGTGAGTCTTGAGTCTAAAAACCACACATAGAGAGATTTAAATTAGTCTGCCTCCACCCCTTTCCCCCATCCCCATTACAGGTTTATAAAACGTGCGTGCGGGCACATGCGCACATATACACACATGCACATGCAAGCATTAGGAAGGGAGTTGTAAATCAGAGCTAAAATTTGCATGGACTTCTCAGAAAATGTTTCATGAAATTTGTTTGTAAAATAAATCTAACACAGCCATTCTCAAACTTCAGTGAGCACAAGAACCACTTGGAGAGCTGCTGAAAATGTATATTTCCACCCCCAGAGAGCCCGATTCAGGAGGTCCAGAATGGAGCTCTGGAATCTTTATTTCTAACAAGCATCCCATGTCATTCCAGTGCAAATGGTCCTTGAACCACTCTGAAAAATGCTAGTCTAAGGTTTATGTTTTTCTCTCTTTATATTTTTTTCTTTCCTTCTGTTCATTGGGGGGTAATTTTTAACTATTTTTCCCAATTTTCCCACTAAGCCTGCGTCCCATCATTTGCACAGATGTTTGTTTGTTTGTTTGTTTGTTTTTTCCAGTTTTGGAAACTATTTAGTCTCTGAAGGGTAAAGTCCCTTTTCATTGAGTAAGGCTGGGGCAAGTGTAATGGAGACTGCTTTATTCTGGATCTCAGCTAGAACAATGACAGAGAATACCAGAAAGGTCTTTTCTTCAGGGGTTTCTCCACCAAGAGCAGTTTAAACTGAGGGAAGTCAGCTGAACTGGGTCTCCTGTGACCTCCTGTGAACTTAAAAGCGACGTGATTAACTTCGGGACAGAGCACATGGCCACAGAAACACAGCTGTGTGCGCCGGCATGGCAGGCGTGGGATCCGGGGCTTTCACTTGCGACACATGAGCAGCTGTGGAAAAGTGAGGGACGAACCTGAGGGACCCAGGCACCCAGTCACGAGGCAGATAACACAGCAGCCTGCCCTCATCCTGCTCTCCTCGGGTTTGCCCTTTCTTGGCTTTCGGGGGAACGGCCCAGGTGCCTGTTCTGAAGGAGAGAAACGACAATGTGAATCACAGTGTCCTTTTTGTCTACATCTGACGTTGAATAAGGTCTGCTCCTGGATGAGGTGGAGGAAGAAGGAAGGTAGGTTTCTGGGTACCCAGACTAGACTATGGCCCCTCGGGGGGGAGCCCTGCCGTGGAGCGCAGGCACTGGGAAGGGGGAAGAGGGTGATGAGAGATTCTGAAGTTAGTAGCAGCAGTAAATATCCTCATAAGAAATTTGAAGACCAAGAAACATTCGTATCTGGGAGAGTCGTCACAAGGCTGTTAGAACAGCGGTTAACACCCTTGCTCTACCACTAAGTGGCTATCAGCCCTGCTGTTTTAACATCTATGGATTTCAGTTTCCTCTGTGAAATAAAAATATTGGAACTGATGATGTCTTTGACCCCTTCCAGCTCTAACATCCAAAGAATGATTGTTTTATCCAAGATATGCCTTAAAAATTTCTTAGGATTCGCTACAATGATCATTAGCAGTTACTGTGTAACAAACTACTCCAAAATTTTGTGGCTAAAAGCAACCTTTTCATTTTGCTCCCAATTGTGTGGGTCAAGAATTTAGGAAGAGTTCAGCCTGGTGGTTCATCTCTGATTCCAGCTGGGGCTGGAGGATCCATTTCTGGGATTCTGAGATTCTCACCCACCTAATAGATGCCTCGGTGCCCTGCTCGCTTGCTCTCTCTCTTTCTCTCTCCCTCCCTCCTTCCATCTCTCTCTGTCTCTCTCTCACTCCTTACTTGGCAACTCACCCTCCAGACATTCGTGTGCCTCCTGCTTCCCACAGCCTAGCAGCCTCAGGGCAGCCAGACTTTCTACACGGGGCCTTGGTGTTCCAACAGACCAAGTCTGTAGGTGCTGGTCCTCTTAAATGCAAAGCCCAGAGCTGGCACAGCAGCACCTCCATGTATTTTATTGGTCAAAACATCATAAGCCAGTGCAGATTCAAGTGGAGAACTAGAACCCTCTGCTCCATGGGAGGAGAATCAGAAAATGTCAAGCTATCTTCAACCTGCCACAGTCAGCATGTAAACAAAAATCAATTTCCAACATGATTAAATCTACCCAATGGCAGTGACTCCAAAAAAAAAAAAAAAAGTTTGTTCTTTCACAAAGCTGCAAAGATTCAGCTTTCTTAAAACTAGAGGGCTGTTTTGGATATCCAATGATTGTTCTTCATACTCAAACAAGAAGCTGAGTGCTGAAGAAGCTCAGGTTCATGAAGACACTGTTTCCAGACCAAAAACCTATATTAAAATAGAAACTGGGGCTTCCCTGGTGGCGCAGTGGTTGAGAGTCCGCCTGCCGATGCAGGGGACACGGGTTTGTGCCCAGGTCCGGGAAGATCCCACGTGCTGCGGAGCGGCTGGGCCCGTGAGTCATGGTCACTGAGCCTGTGTGTCTGGAGCCTGTGCTCCGCAACAGGAGAGGCCACAACAGTGAGAGGCCCGCATACCGCAAAAAAAAAAACAAAAAAAAAAAAACTGATATCTGTTAAAAATTTTTTTTAAGTTTTAAAAAGAAGCAAAAAAAGACTCATTTTAGTGTAATTGACTTTTAGCTTTGATACTGCTGAGTTCTTGGCTGCTTCAGAAAGAACAGCAGGGGAAGGGCTAAGAAGTATCCAGAAACTCAATCTACAAAGCATCGTTACTAAGGACCACTCCATGGGGCCTGGGGAGAAGCTCATTTCTCAGTGCTCTGCTTATGGTATTCAGTGTGACACAGATGCCACCCTTGCAGTCTGCACACAAATGGATCTTTGTTGCTCTGGGTGCAGCAAATTCTTTACCATGAATAATCTACTACAACAAATGCTCCCTTTAGTTCGTTCTCAGTCTTAAGAGTATTTGAGCTCCCAAGAGAAAAGAAATCAGTGCTCAATAGAAATTAAATGCTCTCTTTAAGCATTGCTATGGAAAAGAAATGGAATGGCACCATTTGTCCTATAAGTATGGCACAAGGAATGAATGGATGCATTTGGGACATAGACAGAAAATGCTACAGCAATAAGGAGGCAGCATGCTGGAATCCTGAGGCATCTGGGCTCTGGAGTCATCTAGGCTGGGAACTGCATCACTTTCCAGCCAGGACACCTTGGACCAATAACTAAGCTTAGCTGCAACTCAGTGTCTTCAGAAGTAAGGAAAAGACCACAATAGAAAGGTCTGCCTGGCAGGGCTGCTTGCTGAGGGTTAAATAAGACTATGCCTACAGAGTATTCAGCATGAAGTGAACACTTGATATGTGTTTATACAGTTATTGTTACTATTATTACCACATCATGGACTCACACACACTCATACTGCTCTTCAGGTGTGCAAAGGAGATGTAGTTTCTTAATTTTTTCATTTCTGATATAATATTCCTCAAGAGTTCCCCCACTGCACTGGGTAGTTGGAAAGGGAAGATTTTAAACATGTCACTGAATGATGTCTCAGTCTCTCCCAGTTTGAATTCTTTTTGGGTGTTGCCGTCTTGTTTAGGTCATCAGGGACATCGTCCTTTCCCATTGCTTCTCACCAAAAATAGAGTCAATCTAAATGGGAGGTGAGGGACCCACAATCCTGCTTTGGTTCCTGCTTGTCTCTGCAGTGGGGTATGCCTTGTCTGGCAAAGTATGGGCACCTAGTAAACATTCAATGTCTATTATTATCATTCTTGCAGCTGCTGACCAGGACCCACTGACCAGAAAAGCTAGGTCTACTGCTTGACACCACTATGAAGGAGTTTATTGAGTAGGGACTAGGGAAGGAAGACACGGTGCTGACATGTAATATCAGACCCAGACAGACAGGCACTGGAAATAACTCAGGGAAGGAGCCCTATTTGGCAGTAAGTAAGAGGTAGATACCTGATAAAGGGTCACCAACACTGACAAAAAACAGCATTCATTGATTTATTCCACAAACTTAATAGCTGTCATTTATTTAACACTTATGATGTGTGGAGCACTTTATGTATATTATCTCTACTTTCTCCCAACTACCTCAACGGATGGCAAAATGGAGATTCAGAGAGGTTCATGGGCTCAAAGTTACCCAGTGATTAAGTGGCAGAAGCTTGACTTAATTCCAAGACTGGACTGTCTCCTGCACAAGCTCAATGCTGTGGACATAGAGATTGGAAACTGTAGTCCCTTCCCCTGAGTCATTCTTCATTAAAAGAGGAGCAGGTCGCTAACAATGTGTTGTCACCAAAGCCAACATATAGAACCAGCTCTTGCAGCATTTTGAAGGGACCAGAAAAAATTATCCATTCACCCTTAAACACACTAAGCTGAGAATTAATGCATGAATTGGGGAGATAAAGGGATTAAGGGCATTGCTTAACAAGTAATTCACTCCAAAATTCAGCAGATTAAAGCAATAATCATTTACTCTTGCTCAGAGGTCTACAGGTCAACTGGGTATTGGCTCATCTCGGCTGGGCTCAGCTACTGGGCTCAGCTAAGTGGCTCTAGATCCAGCTGCACTTGGCTCTGGACTGCAGGTTACCTATGCATTCATCCAGGCCTCAGGTAGAGGGGTAGCAGCTCCCTGGGGAAATCTCTTCACATAGAGATGGGAGCAATGATGCTTCTTGAGGCACAAGTGCAGAACTGGAACATGGTCCCTGTCACCCACACTCCATTGGCCAAAGTAAGTCAACAGCAGTGGAAAAGTTCACTCTGCCTTTTGTGGGAAGGACTGAAAAGCCACACAGTAAAGGGTGTGGACAAGAATCAAGGCCAATAATTCTGTCTACCAAAGACTTTTTCTGACTTTAATGGGGAGTGGCTAACATAGAGGGGGTGGAGTGGGCAGAGAGGATCTATAAAATCCCACTAACTTTTAAAAGATTTGCTAGAAAAATTTGCCTATGAATAAAACACATTTCCTCACTTCTTCAAGGGAGATAATGAAAGACAAACCCTCTCATCCTCCCACTTTCCTTTTCCTTTTCCTTAAAAAGTATACAAAATTGTAGGATGCCAGAATATTAGGCAAGCCTGGCTAAAAAGAGAGATCCCTCCAGTCTCAAGTTTCAACCATCTATAAAAGTAGCATTTGGTAAACGGCTGTGAAAAATGTGTTCTTTTACATTGGAGTCTCAGAGTCCCCGTTTGATGTTTTATCTACACCCCTATAACCTACAAACACCCAGACACCAGCCTAACTGCTTGACAAATAGGAACAAGCATGCT
The DNA here is from genome assembly GCF_964165515.1 of Mesoplodon bidens. Classification (NCBI taxonomy): domain Eukaryota; kingdom Metazoa; phylum Chordata; class Mammalia; order Artiodactyla; family Ziphiidae; genus Mesoplodon; species Mesoplodon bidens. Next base: position 39,458,135 of record NC_138176.1, read on the forward strand.
AATGAAACAAAAAAGGAAAGACCCTAGAAACATAAATCTGAAAGGACTGGGGCCAGGTTTTATTGCAGAAGTCAGGGTCAGCCTCTGGTGGTATCCCATTACTGGATATAGCTGTATTTACATTTCCTTGTGTTGGCTATGCAGTTCTAATGACGGGGTTGTTTTTGAACTAGGGAGATACAGTTCCAATAGAAAACTGGATTGCTCTGTCTTTTCAATAGAGATCTCCTCTGGCATCACTTTCTGTTTTTCTGTCTTATTCAGATAAGCACCACAATACCAATTATTTCAGTTCCCAGGGAGCAAGGACACTAGGAAAACACTTTCTAGGGGTCCATGCAGTGTCTGGGTACCCCCCTGCTCCCCATCTCTTACAGACTGTAGGAAAATCCAACATCCAGGTGTCTTTTTGCCCCAAACTAGAGGCCTACAGGGTTGTGCAGCCCTGAATTCCAATCATCAAGGAGTTACAGATTTCCTACAGTGGGCCTGGCACTGATACCAGGCAAGGGAAGGTAGCAAAGAAAGACAAAGGTAGTTACAGAAAGTAGTTACAATCTGTTTATTAGGTTCTGAGCTGCTGTGACTTTAGTTGCACTACATCTGAGGAACTGGGGGTTAAGAGTTTGGGGCTTTGGGCTTCCCTGGTGGCGCAGTAGTTGAGAGTCTGCCTGCCGATGCAGGGGACATGGGTTCGTGCCCCGGTCCGGGAAGATCCCACATGTCACGGAGCGGCTGGGCCCGTGAGCCATGGCCACTGGGCCTGCGCGTCCGGAGCCTGTGCTCCGCAACGGGAGAGGCCACAACAGTGAGAGGCCCATGTACCGCAAAAAAAAAAAAAAAAAAGTTTGGGGCTTTGCTCATAAAAACACAGACCCAAATCAGATAACTCATTTAGAAGCAATTAGAATGCATTTTATCCTATTCTTTTGCCAAAGAGCACCTTATCTGAGCTTCTTCTTTTTATTTTTCCTTCTAAGTCTCAAAAATATCTCTTCCTGGGTCAGAAAAAAGAAGCAGCACAGACCAAGCAGATTGGAAAAGGGAGTGGCAAGGGCACTGGGTGCCCACATTGTGCAGAAGGGAACTTGGATCCAACACCACCAGGTGTCAGGGGTGGGTAGACTCACTCAAGTGTGCCCGACCAACCTCACATTCTGGTGAGGATGATTTCTTTTTTCCAGGACATATGGATTGTATTAGGAGGCAGTTAAGTTAAGAGAGAGAGAGAGGAAAAAAAAAAGAAAGAAAGAAAACAAAGTTAAGGTATAGTATTTTTTATTATATTGAGGCCAAGTTCAATTTTCTGTGTGTGCTATTAATACACTGTCCCTAGTTATTTTAAAAATAAATATTTTTTAAGATAAATAAATAAGCACTGTTGTCTAATACAATGGTTCTCAAACTCTTGGGTGTATAAGAATCCCCTTGGGAGTTGTAAAAAATCCAAATTTCAATAGAGTAGGTCCAGAGAATAGCCCAGCAATCTCCATTTTTAATCCTCTCTCCAAAAGATGTGGTTCACGATGAACAGGACTCAAAAACGCTGATCTAACTTGCTCTCTGGTTTTCTTTGGTTTACCCCTACGTCACTTGGATTGTGGCCTATTTCTGCCTGTACCAGTGAATGACAGTACGTTGCCTGTTCCTGCTTTTCAGAAACCATTTGCCTAACCCTGGTGACATTCATTCCCAGTTTGGTTCAAGATGAGCAAGATATCACCTGAGTTGTTAGACAGGTAGACATGAGCCATTTTATCCCAAGATTCAGAGTAAAACATTGGAGACCTCTAGATCAGTGATCCTCAGCCAGGAGTGACAATTTCTGGAGATATGTTTGGTTATCCCAACCTCAGGAGGAGGGGGTAGTTAGGAAGGGTGCTACTGCATTTGGTGGGTAGAGACAGAGATGCTGCTAAACTTCCTGAAATGCACAGGACAGCCATCGACAACAAAGTGACCCCACACAAAATGGTAACCATGCTGAGATGGAGAAACTCTGCTTTAGACCCGGCGATTCTTCAAAGGGAATGTGGAGAGTTTACACCCCTTCTCCATGTGCTCAAAAGGTATATTGATCCCAGACGGTAGAGGGTCTTGAATGCCATTCTTAGGCATTTAAACACTGTTTTATATTTAGTAAGCTTAGAAGAATAAAGAAAATCACCTGTGCCTGCAAAACAATTAGCCCAAAGGAGATTAAGTCATAAGTCAAAGAAAAATAAATGGCTCCCCGTAGACATATGCATGTTGAATTTTGACACAAAGGAAACCACAACATAGTAGATCAGTGATTCTAAATGATTGATTTTAGCAGATATTTTAAAACTTGTTCAGATGTGGCCAGAAACATGGGTAAAACCACACAGTCCCTGCCCTCAAATAAATTATTTTCTATGAGTAGAGATCATGTTGACACCAAGAGCCATGATGTAGAGAGAAATGGAATCAAAATGGAGCATATGAAACCGCAGTAAATAGAACAGGGAATCTTGAATCTCCTGATGGGCAGGGGGTAGGTGGGCATAGGAAGAAGAATTGGGGAAGCAGGTATGATAGTTTTTAGTTTGGTCTTTAAAATAAGTCTGAGTTTGACCAAAGACATAGAAACAATGTTATTTAAGCAATGATTCAGAGCCAACAAAGTACTGGGTGTTGATGGTGGGGGTGGTGATCCCAGAGGAGTGAAGATGAAGGTCCCATTGATATGTGAGGGAGAGAAGTGAGGTTGGCCCACTTTGGGAAAGTTTTGACTGCTTGGTTAATGTATAGGGCTTTATTCTGGAAGTAATAAGGGGCCACCCAAGTCCTAGATCCTAGGAGGCTCTAATCCCTAATCTAATCTTTTTTTTTTTGGCCATGCCACGTGGCTTGTGGGATCTTAGTTCCTCAACCAGAGATGGAACCTGAGCCCTCGGCAGTGAGAGTGCGGAGCCCCAGCACTACTGGACCACCAGGGAATTCCCCCTAATCCAATCCTTTGGGCTCTAAACAGTTCTTGGGCAGAGTTAATAGGCATATGACTTCGGGGAGGTCTAGCCCCACACCTTCACCTCCTGCTCAGTATCCGTTTTATAGCTGCAGACTCGGCTTTCTGGGGGAGCCTGTTGAATATTGAGCTGGGTGACAGGTAAGAGCATTGGGTTGTTTGCAGGTCATAGCAGGAGTATGGGGAGAAGAATTTCTAGCTTATACAAAAACACCACCATCCTAAGCATCATGGAGCCAGATTTCTGACTCTTATTAATCCCAGGAGCTCACAGACCACCCTTCCTTCTTAACAAAGCCAGCACTTTGCTATCAGGTTGGGGATAGTTAGAGATAAGTTCACTGGGCCATGTAATTGGGCTGAGGCAGTATGTTTAACTCCATGTCAGTAGAGACTGATGTTTGGTTGCTTCCTTCAACAGGGTGCCTCCATCTAAGCTATTCTCAATCTTTAAAATTGGCAAGTAATTATTCAAGTAAAAGTATAAATACAAAAGGAAGATTTTATACAAATATGAAAAGAATAAAGAGAAGACAGCACAGCAAGTGGCAGGCATCCCCCTGGATAAGGAGAGTCTGAGGACCAGACCAACAGAGGAGACCTTTGATGAAGGTTGAACAGCTGGGGTGCTGATTCCATGTATCTGGAGCCACATTTCAAATTGTGTTCCGTGAGACACACTTGAGTTCCTTGAGACCATAGCAAATGTTTCACAAAAACAACTCCATAGTCAAGTAAGATTGGGAAATTCCAAATAATACCTTATGACTTCCACAGTCTCCAAGGAAGTTTCAAAATTCTCCTGAAGAGCAGAACACTAAATGTTTTAAGTACTAAAGGAAAAAAAAAAAGTGTTTTACTTTGATCAACCCAGATTTTCCAAATGAATTTATGTACTTGCAGATATTTTTATTTATTTCTTTTATAATAGCACACCTACCAACATTTCATGAGCACTGAGGTATTAACAAGCACTTACCATGTACTGGGGACGGTTCTAAACACTTTACAAAATATTAGCTCATGTCATCCTTGAATCATACCTAAGAGGCAGATAGGATGGGTTTATTTTGCAGTTGAGATACACAGTGAGGGAGCAGGGGGAGCAGGGAAGGAAATTTGCCTGTGTCATCCAGGCAACAAGGCTCCACAGTGTGAGTTTTCAAACCAACACATGGAACATGACCACAACACTATGAGAGTAGATATCAATTACAGGAAAAAAACTGTGAAAAATACAAATACATGGAGGCTAAACAATACACTACTAAACAACCAAGAGATCACTGATGAAACCAAAGAGGAAATCAAAAAATAACTAGAAACTAAAGACAATGAAAACATGACGACCCAAAACCTATGGGATGAAAGCAAAAGCAGTTCTAAGAGGGAAGTTTATAGCAATACAATCCTACTTCAAGAAACAAGAAAAATCTCAAATAAAAAACCTAACCTTACACCTAAAGCAATTAGAAGAAGAAGAACAAAAATCTCCAAAGTAAGCAGAAGGAAAGAAACCATAAAGATCAGATCAGAAATAAATGAAAAAGAAATCAAGAAAACAATAGCAAAAATCCATACAACTAAAAACTGCTTCTCTGAGAAGATAAACAAAATTGATAAACCACTAGCCAGACTCATCAAGAAAAAAGGGAGAAGACTCAAATTAACAGAAATAGAAATGAAAAAGGAGAAGTAACAACTGACACTGCAGAAATACAAAGGATCATGAGAGACTACTACAAGCAACTATATGCCAATAAAATGAACAACCTGGAAGAAATGGACAAATTCTTAGAAAAGCACAACCTTCCGAGACTGAACCAGGAAGAAATAGAAAATATAAACAGACCAATCACAAGCACTGAAATTGAAACTGTGATTAAAAATCTTCCAACAAACAAAAGCCCAGGACCAGATGCCTTCACAGGGGAATTCTATCAAACATTTAGAGAAGAGCTAACACTTATCCTTCTGAAACTCTTCCAAAATATAGCAGAGGGAGGAACACTCCCAAACTCATTCTATGAGGCCACCATCACCCTGATACCAAAACCAGACAAAGATGTCACAAAGAGAGAAAAATACAGGCCAATATCACTGATGAACATAGATGTAAAAATCCTCAACAAAATACTAGCAAACAGAATCCAACAGCACATTAAAAGGATCATACACCATGATCAAGTGGGGTTTATCCCAGAAAGGCAAGGATTCTTCAATATATGCAAATCAATTAATGTGATACACCATACTAACAAATTGAAGGAGAAAAACCATATGATCATCTCAATAGATGGAGAAAAAGCTTTCAACAAAATTGAACACGCATTTATGATAAAAACCCTCCAGGAAGTAGGCATACAGGGAACTTACCTCAACATGATAAAGGCCATATATGACAAATCCACAGCCAACATCGTTCTCAATGGTGAAAAACTGAAACCATTTCCTCTAAGATCAGGAACAAGACAAGCTTGTCCACTCTCAACACTATTATTCAACATAGTTTTGGAAGTTTTAGCCACAGCAATCAGAGAAGAAAAAGAAATAAAAGGAATCCAAATTGGAAAAGAAGAAGTAAAGATGTCACTGTTTGCAGATGACATGATCCTATACATAGAGTATCCTAAAGATGCTACCAGAAAACTACTAGAGCTAATCAGTTAATTTGGTAAAGTTGCAGGATACAAAATTAATGAACAGAAATCTCTTGCATCCGTATACACTAATGATGAAAAATCTGAAAGAGAAATTAAGGAAACACTCCCATTTACCATTGCAACAAAAATAATAAAATACTTAGGAATAAACCTACCTAAGACAAAAGACCTGTATGCAGAAAATTATAAGACACTGATGAAAGAAGTTAAAGATGATACAAACAGATGGAGAGATATACCATGCTCTTGGATTGGAGAATCAACATTGTGAAAATGATTATACTACCCAAAGCAATCTACAGATTCAGTGCAATCCCTATCAAACTACCAATGGCATTTTTCATAGAACTAGAACAAAAAATTTCACAATTTGTACGGAAACACAAAAGACCCCGAATAGCCAAAGCAATCTTGAGAAAGAAAGGCAGAGCTGGAGGAATCAGGCTCCTGGACTTCAGACTATCCTACAAAGCTACAGTAATCAAGACAGTATGGTACTGGCACAAAAACAGAAAGATAGATCAATGGAACAGGATAGAAAGTCCAGAGATAAACCCATGTACCTATGGTCACCTTATCTTTGATAAAGGAGGCAAGAATATACAATGGAGAAAAGACAGCCTCTTCAATAAGTGGTGCAGGGAAAACTGGACAGCTACATGTAACAGAATGAAATTAGAACACTTCCTAGCACCATACACAAAAATAAACTCAAAATGGATTAAAAACCTAAATGTAAGGCCAGACACTATAAAACTCTTAGAGGAAAACATAGGAAGAACACTCTTTGACATAAATCACAGAAAGATCTTTTTTTTTTTTTTCTTTTTTTTTTTTTTCTTTTTTTTGCGATACGCGGGCCTCTCACTGCTGTGGCCTCTCCCGTTGCGGAGCACAGGCTCCGGAGGCACAGGCTCAGCGGCCATGGCTCACGGGCCCAGCCGCTCCGTGGCATGTGGGATCTTCCCGGACCGGGGCACGAACCCGTGTCCCCTGCATCGGCAGGCGGACTCTCAACCACTGCGCCATCAGGGAAGCCCCAGAAAGATCTTTTTTGACCCACCTCCCACAGTAATGGAAATCAAAACAAAAATAAACAAATGGGACCTAATGAAACTTAAAAGCTTTTGCACAGCAAAGGAAACCATAAACAAGATGAAAAGACAACCCTCAGAATGGGAGAAAATATTTGCAAATGAAGCAACTGACAAAGGATTTATCTCCAAAATAAACAAGCAGCTCATGCAGCTCAATATCAAAAAAGCAAAGAACCCAATCCAAAAATGGGCAGAAAACCTAAATAGACATTCTCCAAAGAAGATATACAGATTGCCAACAAACACACAAAAGGATGCTCAACATCACTAATCATTAGAGAAATGCAAGTCAAAACTACAATGAGGTATCACCTCACGCAGGTCAGAATGGCCATCATCAAAAAATCTACAAACAATAAATGCTGGAGAGGGTGTGGAGAAAAGGGAACTCTCTTGCACTGTTGGTGGGAATGTAAATTGATACAGCCACTATGGATAACAGTATGGAGGTTCCTTAAAAAACTAAAAATAGAACTACCATATGACCCAGGAATCCCACTACTGGGCATCTACCCTGAGAAAATGATAATTCAAAAAGCGTCATGTACCACAATGTTCATTGCAGCACTATTTACAACAGCCAGGGTATGGAAGCAACCTAGGTGTTCATCGACAGATGAATGGATAAAGAAGATGTGGCACGTATATACAATGGGTTATTACTCAGCCGTAAAAAGAAACAAAATTGAGTTATTTGTAGTGAAGTGGATGGACCTAGAGTCTGTCATACAGAGTGAAGTAAGTCAGAAAGAGAAAAACAAATACCATATGCTAACACATATATAGGGAATCTAAAAAAAAAAAATCATTCTGTTGAACCTAGGGGCAGGACAGGAGTAAAGATGCAGACGTAGAGAATGGACTTGAGGACACGGGGAGGGGGAAGGGTAAGCTGGGACGAAGTGAGAGAGTGGCACGGACATATATACACTACCAAATGTAAAATAGATAGCTAGTGGGAAGCAGCCGCATGGCACAGAGAGATCAGCTTGGTGCTTTGTGACCACCTAGAGGGATGGGATAGGGAGGGTAGGAGGGAGACACAAGAGGGAGGGGATATGGGGATATATGTATACATATAGCTGATTCACTTTGTCATACAGCAGAAACTAACACAACATTTTAAAGCAGCTATATGTCAATAACATAACATAAAGATGTTGAGGGCCTCCCTGGTGGCGCAGTGGTTGAGAGTCCGCCTGCCGATGCAGGGGATACGGGTTCGTGCCCCGGTCTGGGAGGATCCCATATGCCGCGGAGCGGCTGGGCCCGTGAGCCATGGCCGCTGGGCCTGCGCATCCGGAGCCTGTGCTCCGCAACGGGAGAGGCCACAACAGTGAGAGGCCCGCATACCGCAAGAAAAAGAAAAAAAAAAAAAAAAAAAAAAAAAAAAAAAAGATGTTGAAAAAAAAAAAAGAATCCTATGCCCAACCCATTCAAATCACAAAATGTTTATAGCATACAAGGGAAACAGAAAAACCTTATAATATATGGAAAGTAGAAAACCTCAATATTCTAGCATACAGAAGAGGTCCCATTTTACTACGCATGGGTTCACACATCATTTGTAACAGCAGCAAGAGGGAAAACAGTTAATCCACCCTTGAAATTCCACTTCCTTTGAAAAATCTTCCCTAATCTCTGTAATCCACACAGACCTTTCCTTTATGTGCCTGAGTCTCTAATGGCTCTGCCTATGTTTGTCTTATCTGCTTGGGTCAGTTGGGGGTGTAGGCAGCAGGAGACATGGCTCAAGTCTCAGTCAGATCACCAAGATCAGAGCAGATGTTGAATGAAAAGCCCAGGGGGAGGGAGAGAGAAAGAGAGAGAAAGAGAAAATGAGGCACTTTCCCTCTATGTCAGAGCAGAGGATGGGTGGAAAATCCAGGGAGACAAATGTATCTTGAGGAGTTTAGTATCTAAAATGGAAGCAGAAAAGGTCCAGAGCTCAGCAGTTCAGAGAAGTTGAAGAAAGAGTCCCACAGAACAGGAACCTCAAACTTAGGGTCGATCCCAGGGCAGAGGCCCTTATCCCTCTGCCTTTGTGTGAAATCATTCCTGCTATCATTTGTTCATCCCTGGCCCACAGAAGGAGACAGACATGGGCATCCTTATGGTACTTTGAATGTGGGGAGTGCGGGGTGCCGTGTTAAAGGCGCAGGTGGTCAGTATTTTAAATATGCCCATCGTGCTTCATTGGGACACCTGTAAAGGTGCAAAGAATAAACAGAGCGAAGTAAGTCAGAAAGAGAAAAACAAATACCGTATGCTAACACATATATATGGAATCTTAAAAACAAACAAGCAAAAAAAAATGGGTCATGAAGAACCTAGGGGCAAGACGGGAATAAAGACACAGACCTACTAGAAAATGGACTTGAGGACACGGGGAGGGGGAAGGGTAAGCTGGGACGAAGTGAGAGAGTGGCATGGACATATATACACTACCAAACGTAAAATAGATAGCTAGTGGGAAGCAGCCACATAGCACAGGGAGATCAGCTCGGGGCTTTGTGACCACCTAGAGGGGTGGGATAGGGAGGGTGGGAGGGAGGGAGATGCAAGAGGGAGGAGATATGGGAATATATGTATATGTATAACTGATTCACTTTGTTATAAAGCAGAAACTAACACACCATTGTAAAGCAATTATACTCCAATAAAGATGTTAAAAAAAAAAAGAAAGAAAAATAGCAGGCTCCTACCATATCCCTAATTTCCAGGTCCTAAAAACATAAGTGTGAAACTACAAAAACTTTATAAAAGAATAAACAGAAAAACATCTCTTACACCCTAAGAACAGCATAGATGTCATAAACATCTATCCCCCAGTACTTCGCTGCATTGCATGCCTGGTCAAAGAGACGAACAATTTAAAATCAGTCATTCATTGTTTCAATGCCAAAACTTTTGTTCCAGTCAGTCACTACGAAATTGTCATTCAGTCAACAAATATTTATTGACTGCCTGCTATGCACCAAGCACAGGGCAAGGCTCTGTGAATGTGGGGGAATAAAACCAAGAATCAGTCCCTGACGTCAGGAAGCTTCCCATCCAGCCTAATGGAAATTTCCTTCCTTCCTTCCTTCCTTCCTTCCTTCCATATACTTCCATTGTCTTGGAAGAGTAATGTTCATAGTTTCAGGTTAAATCTCATCACAAGTTTTCTCTATAGCAAAGTTATTACTACAACCCCTTAGAGACCCAAATTGTTACTTTTCTTTGTTGGTCAACCTAAAATACATAGAATGTAAGGATGTTATTGACACTTCAAAATCACAAGTGAAAAATGTAAATAATTATAAAGTGAAGGACCTAAGAAAATAGTAGTCAAATGTTAACCTCCCTTAAAAGCTTTTAAAGTCATATCTGAAATGTTTTTAAAAATGTATATTCTTTTATCTCTCTCTATCCACACACATTCATCTAGATAGATAGATACATACATACATACATACATATAGGTGGTTTTCTTTGTGTCCTTGGAATGTATAGCACTACTCTGAAAGCTGAGAATATTAGAACTAAGAAAACTTGGGAGATGATGAAACTGAATTTCAGATAATCACTTAGTCATCATCAAACACTCAGTTTAAGAACTAGAACTCATGTCTGTTGACTACCAGCAAAGAAAAGTTTCTATCGACATCATTTTAGGGGGCTATTCAAATCTAAAAGTAAGACTCTGGCATCTAGAAAAGGTACAGTTTTGCTTTCATAGAGCAACTAAGAAGAGACTCCAAAAGTGTGATCATTTTAACTAGCAAAATAAAGGTCAAATGAACAATGAATTCTAAATTATTCTACTTATATTGTTCAGCTGGTGACTGTCATAACAATTGTCTCTTTTGTGTATTTCTTAGAATTTGGAGTTGGCTTTCTAAAAAGCTAACTAATTCATTTTTAAATAAATCCAAAAAGGAATACAAATTAGTGTTGAGACTTTAATTATGTGAGACTTCAGCCACTGGTTGTATTGTGTGGACCTTTTACATAGTGCGTCCTCGTAGCTCTAGTGCCTTTTAGGGTTTGGTCCAGAGGGAAAAGCCATGTAAGCACAATCTCTGCTTGACAGTCACCTTTGATATAATACTCTGCTTGTAAAGCCTGATTTTAAAAAATAGATATTGTAGTAGAATACATCTGACCTCAGAAATGTCATATTAACAGCTTAGTAAAAAAAAAAAGTCCCTAATGCTGCCATGGTGAGAAGGGATGTTTTCAAAGATGCCATGGATGAATAATTTATCGAAAAGAAAGAGTGAAATCCACAGAATGTCAAGCAAATCAAAGTACATTTTAAAAGACTTTAAGGTAAAGAAACAGCAGAGGATTTATTTTTAAGTAAAGAAAAAGGCCTGTGACCAATAGAGGCACACCCAATATTTCAGGGCCAGTATTGCAAGGGCACATGTTTGTTTTTATGCAAATTTAATACCAAACGTACATCTTATTGTCCATGTGAAAGGACTGACCAAGATTTTACAAACTTAACCCTGTGTCCTAAGAGTGAGAAGGTGAGAAACAGATCAGAAAAAGAAGTGAGATATTAGTCATAATTATTCAAGTTCCCTTACAACAAGAAAGTTATCTCAGTCCTGTGTGTTTTAGACTGAATAAGCTAGGTTGTGCTGTGTTAATAAACGCTTCCCTAAATCTCAGTGGTTTAGCCCAGAAAGGCTTACTTCTCAGTCCCACAAGGCCTCTGCCTGTACAAGGGTCCTCCAAGGCAGCCTAAGACTCAGTCTGCTTGCATCCCATAGCTATGAAACTGGGAACACATAGTTTTAAGGTCACCATGGCAACGGAAGAGAAAGCTCAAGGAAGCACATCAGCTTTTTAAAAATTATTTTAATTTTAATTTTTTTATTGAAGTATAGTTGATTTACAATGTTTCAGGTGTACAGCAAAGTTATTCTATTATCTCTATCTATCTATATATATATATATATTCTTTTTCAGATTCTTTTCCATTATAGATTATTACAAGATTTTGAATGTAGTTCCCTGTGCTATACTATTTTATATATAGTAGTTTGTATATGTTTATCCCAAATTCCTAATTTATCTCCTCCATGCTTTCTCCTTTGGTAACCAGAAATTTGTTTTCTATGTCTGTGGGTCTATTTCTGTTTTGTAAATAAGTTCATTTGTATCAGCTTTTAAATGTTTCAGCCTATGGGCCATCTACCTGCAGGGGGGCTGAGATGTGGGGAGCATGTGTATCTACAATGAGCAGTAAACGTCTGTTTCACCCTCTCACCCTCATCTGCGTCCATCAGAATGTATGCTGGGGGAAGTTGAAGGCTAACCCCCTCATTCTCCTCAGGAGGTTTTCTCCAGCCCCCTCTTAACTTGTTATATAGACTCTGATCAGTGCTAAGAACTGGTTAGTTCATACCCACAACAAATTCCTCCGGAGTCCCTTTACCTTCCTGGGATGCTCAAGTCCTCTTTCTTTTTGAAGAGCCTTCATAGCAGACTTCAGTATTTCTCAGCCTGTAAAAGGATCAGGCTCCGATGTGCTGGCCTGCTGCCAGCTCTTGCGGTGCCTACACATTTCCCAGCTCCGGGGACAACCTGGTTAGGCAGCTATGAGACTTGAGTGCACAATGTTGTAAAAGGAGTTTTGTTCTTCTTCAAGCAGTTCGTGATGTGGCGTTACTTTCTGTTGCGGGACGTGGTTTTGCTTACGTGAATTTGATAATTCTCTCTAGAAAAAATACCTGAACCGTGCAATTCTGCTTTCACACGTAAGAACATCCATAAAGCGAGGTTGCTAGAGCCACTGCCACCCTTGGAAAAATGGGCATGGGTATATTCTGGGCTTCAGATCTTGTTCGTTTCTGTTTAAACTGCTCAAAAAAATATTTTTTTTTACCATGGAGAAATCTCCATATAATATTTTCCAACAGAGTTAGCCAAGAACATATCCTAAGTGGGAAGCATTATATTTGTTACCATTTAGCACTGATATCACTTAAACATGCATGTGATTGCCGTACCCAGCAGTGTAAATTCATGCGTATGGCACTAGATGGGGTGTCTTGGGTTCCCTTCCAGCTCCCAAGCACTGTCATCACGCTGTGACCTTGACTGAGTCACTCATCGTTTTTCCTCTGGGTTTTCATAATGAGGCGAGAGATGAACAGACATGACATGTGTAAAATACATGTTCTTTGAGGAAAGGGAGGGTGTTATGTGAATTTAATAGTTAGGTGTGAGTGCTTGGCTATGCATTTATACATTATAACATTTATGGGAGATGTTAACTCCATCCTGATGGTTTAAAAATATGGGATTAGCAGATTTTACTGCGACTCTTCTGCTGAAATACATGATCTAACATAACTGCTTCCATTGCCTGCAGCCCCCAGAACCCCTTATTTAAGTTCCTAGTATCTGCTCGTTTATTAAAAAGTGATGGCTTTTTTTCAAGTCTGCTTAAACCCCCCGCCTTTGTGTTTGCCAACCAAGCTGGTGAATGTTCTCATTTCATTTTAACAGCTGATCTAATTTTATTTATTTACTTTGGGATTCCTCAAACTGTGACTTTCCTTATCTTCTCTGGTCTTCACTTATAATCTCTGGACTTGTTACATTAGAAATTCGCAGTTCAGCAATACTTACCAGGAAAGAAGAGCTTGGAGACTTGTTTCCTGGAAATATTAACAGACCCTTGGTAAGAAAAGACTGTTCCACTAAAACTGATTAGAAAAATCGAGACCAGGAGATATTTTTGGCTATGTTTTTCAATGCACCTTTTTTATTTCCAAGGATATTGATTAAATTTTTATTGGTTTTGGAGCCCAATGATGCAGACTTAATACTGTATTTTTTTAAATGACCTCTCATTGTTAGCTTAAGCCTGACATTTCTTTTTTCTCTAACTTATTACATAGCAGGTCTCAAAATATCTAGGATAGCACTGACATCAACATATTTGATTGAGTCATAGGGCTTAGTCAAAGAATGTGACCAATGAGTAAAGAAAACAACACTCAATTTACACTAAATCCTTATGTGACAAAATTGACAAAATAAGATGTGAAAAGTAAGTTGGAACCACATCATGGGAAATACTAAGGACCAGGATGAGGAGTTTGGAATATGTTATGTAGAAGGAGATCCTTTAGAAGTTTTGAGGCAGAGACAGCATATTGTCTAATCTGTGTTTTAACAAAATAACCTTGCCAGTATTAAGAATGGATTGAAAGAATAATAAAAAAGAGGAAAGAAGACAATAATAAAAAAGAGGAAAGAAGTAATATTTTAAATAAGATCAAAGCTAGTCCAGTGACAGTGAGAATGAAGAGAAAGGGATAGACTAAGAGATATTTCAAAGGTAAAGTGATCATATATCTTAGTGACCAATGGAGTGGAGATGATAGGGACTTAAAAGTCGAAACTGATAGAGACAAATGATTAATTAATGAATGTGAGTGATATTAATGGCAAAACCAGTACTTCTAGATCCCTTCCTTCTCCAATACTTTTTTGATGGCACATCCAGTCTGAATTTATGAGCTCTTTGACAAACTCTGTCTCTATTATTTATTATACAACCTTGGCCTCATTGACTATATTGCTGATCAGCTGATGCTGAAGGAAAGGCAGAGCAACAGGAGATTTTAAAAACCTAGTTCTTCCCTTATCTCCATAGCCTCAAGACTGAACAAGGAGAGGGCACCCATCCACAAAGAACATGGAGTCATTGAAAACACTCTGCCTTTTCTCCACAGCCTCTGAGCATTGGTACCCTGGTGGGAGACCTGGAGGGCCTCAGGGTCACAGAGGGAGACTTCTCAGGGCAGATGTATGGTTGCAACAGAGCCTTCCAGAATGCTGAGCTTTACAGATAAACTTAGATACATTATTGATTGCAATTTGAATCCTTATATCACTAGATTAGCTTGATGTGACATTCCTAAATAATAAGAATTTTACAGTTTACCCTCAATTAGTATCTGAGCAACTTCAGGGATGTAGGATTCAAAGCTAGTCTGTCCAAATCCAAGTCTGTGTTCTTGGCACCCTACTAGGCTGTCTTTCCACACTGAACTTGCTAATGGTATCATTTCCAAGGGCACTCACTTACTGGAGTCCCAATTAAAAAATAATAAAAATGTTTGCTGTTGATAAAGTTACTTCTCAGAAATGAGTTTCTGGTGTGCCAAAAGCAATAGTTGTTCTACATCATGGGAAGTTAAAATCACACACACAAGACTATAATACAAAGCTACAGTAATCAAGACAGTATGATAATGGCACAAAAACAGAAATATAGATCAATGGAACAGTATAGAAAGCCCAGAGATAAATCCATGCATATATGATCAACTTATTTTTGATAAAGGAGGCAAGAATATACAAGGGAGAAAAGACAGCCTCTTCAATAAGTGGTGCTGGGAAAACTGGACAGCCACATGTAAAAGAATGAAATTAGAACACTCCCTAACACCATACACAAAGATAAACTCAAAATGGATTAGAGACTTAAAGGTAAGGCCAGACAAAACTCTTAGAGGAAAACATAGGCAGAACACTCTGACATAAATCACAGCAAGATCCTTTTTGACCCACCTCCCAGAGAAATGGAAATAAAAACAAAAATAAACAAATGGGACTAATGAAACTTAAAAGCTTTTGCACAGCAAAGGAAACCATAACCAAGACGAAAAGGCAACCCTCAAAATGGGAGAAAATATTTGCAAATGAAGCAACTGACGAAGGATTTATCTCCAAAATTTACAAGCAGCTCATGCAGCTCAATGTCAAAAAGAAACAAACAACCCAATCGAAAAATGGGCAGAAGACCTAAATAGACATTTCTCCAAAGAAGATATACAGATTGCCAACAAACACACAAAAGGATGCTCAACATCACTAATCATTAGAGAAATGCAAGTCAAAACTACAATGAGGTATCACCTCACGCTGGTTAGAATGGCCATCATCAAAAAATCTACAAACAATAAATGCTGGAGAGGGTGTGGAGAAAAGGGAACCTTCTTGCACTGTTGGTGGGAATGTAAATTGATAGAGCCACTATGGAGAACAGTATGGAGGTTCCTTAAAAAACTAAAAATAGAACTACCATATGACCCAGGAATCCCACTACTGGGCATCTACCCTGAGAAAATGATAATTCAAAAAGCGTCATGTACCACAATGTTTGTTGTAGCTCTATTTACAATAGCCAGGACATGGAAGCAACCTAGGTGCCCATCTACAGATGAATGGATAAAGAAGATGTGGCACATATATACAATGGAATATCACTCAGCCATAAAAAGAAACAAAACTGAATTATTTGTGGTGAGGTGGATGGACCTAGAGTCTGTCATACCAAGTGAAGTAAGTCAGAAAGAGAAGAATAAATACCATATGCTAACACATATATATGGAATCTAAAAAAAAAAAATGGTTCTGAAGAACCTGGGGGCAGGACAGGAATAAAGATGCAGACATAGAGAATGGAGTTGAGGACACGGGGAGGGGGAAGGGTAAGCTGGGACGAAGTGAGAGAGTGGCATAGACATATATACACTACCAAATGTAAAATAGCTAGCTAGTGGGAAGCAGCCACGTAGCACAGGGAGATCAGCTTGGTGCTTTGTGACCACCTAGAGGGGTGGGATAGGGAGGGTGGGTGGGAGATGCAAGAGGGAGGAGATATGGGGATATATGTATATGTATAGCTGATTCACTTTGTTATAAAGCAGAAACTAACACACCATTGTAAAGCAATTATACTCCAATAAAGATGTTAAAAAAAATCACACACACACACAGACAGAGAGAGACAGAAGTAGAGAGAAAAAGAGAGAGATGTACCCCCACTATACACTACTTATATATAGTTCTGAGTTTTGTAAATTAAGTGTGATGTTCCATCTTACGGGAAAAAACCCGAATGAACTTTTTGGCCAACCCAATAGATTCCCCAGAGACTTTCAGTATTGTTTAAAAGAATACTGAAATGGGTCCTTTTATAAAATGAGAGATTTTTATGTGGCTACTACATTATTTACTGTTCATTATTTCAGATATGAAAATAGCTGAGTAGTCCTAAAGCTTTATCCCCACGCATTCTGTATCCAAAAAAAAAAAAAAAAAGTGTGACCAGTGTGTGCCTCCAGAAAAGAATAAACAGCCAAAATGTTAAATACGTGATCTGAAACCAAATGCTGATTTAAACTTTAAGCTATCCCAAACATGAAAGATGAGTGCTGGCTTAGACCTGGGACCATGGCTGAGGTACATCCAGTGACCTTGGGGGTATTTTTTTTTTCTAAATTCTTCATCCAGATGAACAACCTCCCAAATAACAATTCTGAGTTCTGATGTGGTTGAATGTATCTGAGGGCAGCTACCCATGAGGCTCATAAAAGAGGCAGTTAGCCTATGACCAACTCTGACTAATATGTATGGAGAGAACCCCAGAAAAGAAACATACTTCAAGCTGTTTGCCTAGTAATGGATATTTGACTTACACCCCCCACCCTTCCCTAATGCCAGCATAAGTGGTATTTGAAGAGCAAAGCAAATTCCGTTTTGATTCCAAACTTCGGTCTGATGCACTTGGACTAATGTTCCAAATTTAGGGAGCAGCTTCACCATAAAGACTTTCTCAAACAGCTCTTGAGTTGGCCATTATGCCACTAAGGCAGCAGGTATTTCAACCTGCACAGAAAACACAAAGGCTGCTGTGACCAGCTAAGAAGAGAAAAGTTATACTTGTATACACTGGAAACCAACAGCTGGAACCAATAGCTGAAAAGAACGGTGGCTTCCTTTAGCCCTTTGCTCCATACCCAATCAGAAAAGCATGCTCTTTAAACTTGACAAGGTTCTTATTGCACATCAAAAGCCTGCAATTTTTATATACCACTGACCCAGTAGTTCCCTTTCAATGAACGTATCCTAAGGAAATAATCAGATGTACCCCAAGGTTTAGCTAAAAGGATGTTCACTGCAGCATTATTTCATTAGTAAAAAATTGAAAATGACCTAGAAATACAAGTGGTGTAGTGGTTTCCTATTGCTGTTATAATGGATTACAATAGACTCAGTGGGTGAAAACAACACAATTTTATTGTCCCACAATTCAGTAGGTACAGTGGGCTTGGCTGGTTCTCTGCTTCGAGTCTCACTGAGCTAAAAATCAAGGTGTCAGCCGGGCTGCATTCTCTTATGGAGGTTGTAGGGGAGAAGAGGTCCCTGTTTTCTTTCAGTAGTAGGATTGAATCCCCATTTTCTTGCTGGCTCTCAGCTGAGAGCCATTCCCAACTTCTAGAGACCACCGACATGGCCCCCATCCTCCATCTTCAAAGGCAGTAACAGTGGGACCAGTCCTTCTCATATCACATCACTATGACCTGTGCTTCTCCCTCCCTCTTGCTCTGAGAAAGGCCCCTGTGATTACATTCGGCCCACCCGATAATCCAAGATAATCCCTCTATCTGAAAGTTGGGAACCGTAATTCCATCTGTAAAATTCGTTTTGTCATGTAATTTAACATAGTCACAGATTCCAGAGATAAGGTCATGTTGATCTTCGGGGGCCTACCAAAATAGGTATCAGTTGAGTAATGCATGGAACATGCACGGACTTAAACAGAGTATAAATAAAAGTAATGGTGTTGAAAAATATCTAATGGCATGGAAAAATGCTAAGTGAAATATTGAAAAACATTTTAAAAAAAAAGGCTGCCCAATAGTATGGATGGTTTCATTCATTTTTATAGAGTAAAAATAATCTATAGTTTGATATGTCTATGTATCTGTTCCTATTTCTACAACTATTCAATATTTATATATCTATCTAGGTGGAAAGGTCTAGCCAAAAATGTTGAGGGGTTATTTGAGGTTGACGATTACTGGTGAATTTTTTAAGGTTAACATATATTTTTAAACTTACCTAAAATTCTTAAGTATATCCTGTACCCACCACTGCCCCCCATACACACACAACTTAAAAATTAAACCTTTCTCTTACAAGCTGAATGCAGTATATAGCCCTTTGGCCAGCTGATTGACCCACCCAAAACGCAAGAAAATGTTTCTCCTAGATCCAGTGATATTCCCATTCTCATGGGACTCAACTCAGTTTCCGTATGACAACACCAATTCCACACAGGTGGCCCCAACTCTGAGACATCCAATATCTTTATCCCAGTGGCACAGTAGCCATTATACCAAGTTATGAGAGAAGAACCTCACTGACTCTCTACAGCTGCAATAATATATTATTGTTCAATGTCATCTCTGAGAAATTTTCTGACATGGTGTAGCCTGAGACTTCCATATGTCAATGTTGGGTTTGGTTTAAATTTCAGATAGCTAAAAATAAGTCTTTCTCCTCCTTTTGGTTTTAAAGTGTAAGCAGATCTAGCTTTTGATGTACAAAGCTTATAAACGAAACAATTTGCTGTCCCCACCCAAAGACAGCTAATGCAATTCCAGAAAGAAGAGTCTATCTTTAACAGTTTACTCTACGTTCTAACTGTGGTTTCCGTAAGAACACACTGTATACAAACTTTGTTCCTAAGGTTATTTCTGTTGGTGCCAAATTGACTTCAATTCACAAAAATCATGTGGTGCATTCCCATGAAACTTGGATGTTTTTGTTCTAAAGAAAAACAGAGGGTTTTTTCCCCTTCGGCAACTATTCCTGTTTATGGAAGATCCACTTCCACCCTGGGGATCATACTTAGAATCAGTCAGCAAGTGTGGGCTTAATTCTTAGAAGACCTAGCAAAGACCTTTGACCTCAACTCAAACTCGACTGCAGACTATGTCCAATAAGTAGCAGACTGGTGGGGCATCTTATAACATTATGATAAAAAAGTATATTCTTTCCTACCAAAATCCTAGGGTTCCATAATCCTTGGGTCCAAATCTTGTCTCATCTTTACTACCTGCTGTACCATGGGCCAGTTATTTAACCTCAGTGTGCCCCAATTTGTAAAATGAATATAATAATACCTACTTCTTAGAACTGTTGCGAGGTTTAAGTGAATTAAACATATAAAGCATTTGGAACACTGTCTGATATGTGATAGTAATGGCACTTGTAAGAGAACCATGTAAAGGAAGCAGCAGTACTATTTAGGATATTATCAGTCAAAGAAAGAGAGAGAGAGGGAGGGAGGGAGGGAGGGAGGAAGAGGATAAGAGAAGAGAAAAAGAAAAGGAAAGGAAAGGAAAAGGAAAGAAAAGAAAAGGAAAAAGAAAAGAAAAGAAAAGAAAGCATCCTTAAGAGAGTCATGACCATTTATAAAGCGTGCAAGAAGTTAAAGTTCTGCTAACTAGCCAGGCCCCCTTCTGCCTCAGGGCCTTTGAGTTGGCTTTTCCCCTCAACCAGGGGCTTCCTCATTGAAATAGTGGCACAGTCCATTCCCTTACTTCCTCCAGGACTTTGCAGGAATAATAACCTCTCAGGGAAGCCCGCCCTGATCACCCAATTTAAAATTATGCCCCCACCCCCAGCCTGGCACTCCTCATCCCTCTTGTCTGTTTTCTTTTCTTCTACTGCATGTTTAACATTCTATATAATTTATCTATTGTGTTTACTCTTAAGTTCCAGAGGGCAGAGATTTTTGTCTGTTCCTTGCTGCTGTATCTACAGAATCTACCACCACAGGACCTGACTCATAGTTGATGCTCTATAAATATCTGTTCAATGCCTAGAAGGCTACCTACCTTCAAGAGAGGAAGCTTCTTCTAAAAAGGAGGGGTGGATATCACAAACTTCAACTCAGAGCTCTCAAGCAATCTGTTGAAAATCTCAGTGGGAGTCCTACACTGTCTCTTCCCTGATAAGGTCCCCAGTGGAAGTTCTAAAGGGACCGAGTGAGGCAGAACTGTGAGTTGGATGTTGGGAGACCACGCTCCAGTCCCACTGCTGCCCCTAACCATCAAGTCAGTCCAGCTTCCCTTGAGGGGAAAATAAGCAATTGAATCAGCATTTATTTCACGGCCGTATGCTCAGACTTACTTCAGTCGCCCTTATCAAAGCCTGTCTGGAGTCAGCAAAGCAAGTTACATTTTCCATTTTACTTGTGGCTACAGCATCCTGGTGACGTACATAGAGAGACTGCTCCAAGAATCCCAAGATGTTAATTATTGTTTTGTGTAAGATCTCTCAAGAAAACCATAACAGAACTTTCTCAGTTTAGTCCAGTGACTGACAAATTTAGCAGTAAAATATCTTTTTGCATTTCTCTTCGTTTAAAAACTATTGGATAAAATTTTCTGTGAGGAAAGAAAAATGACCTTTTTTCCTCTCCCTGACAGAAGTAAAATATTAGCTTATAAGCAATAGAGGCAGAAAGGGGCCTGATGACACTTAGCATATAAAAATTACCGTCATCTTTGAGAAGAGAGTGAAGGTCACGTTGCCTCCAGTTTTCAGCTGCTAAGGCAATAGTAGCATTTCTACTTCCTGTCTGGGTTTTCTGGTCTGTTCTGGGACATGGAAGGCCCACAGGAGATCCAGATTTTATCTTCTCTCCTCATCTGCCCCTTGAGATATAGATAAGATTTGGTTTGAATCTCTAGTGCAGAAGCCCTTCCGAAGATTTCTGTGAATTCATGGGCTGGGCATGCTCTTGGTTAATGATTCTGTTTCTTGGGGTTCAGTCTAAGCTGCTATAATAAACAGCAGTGGCTTAAACGAAGCAGAAGTATATCCTCTCTCAAGTAATGGTCCAGGGGTTGCCAGAATAAGGAAGGTAAAGCCACTCTGCCATTTTCAATGCATGAGCTTGAGTTCAAGGTCACTAGTCCAGTTCCTGCCACCACATCGGCATCCCAGGCAGCAGGAAGAGGGAAATGACATGCAGAGTTCACTCTCATGCCTTACAAAGTCATGATGTAGAAGTGGTACATGTAATGTCTGCTTGCATCTCATTACCTAGAACTTATTGCATTGCACAATTGGCTGCAAAAGAGGCTTGGAATTGCATTTGTTACCTAGGCTGTCATAGGTCTAACTGCAAAAAGGACATTCTATAAGTCAAGTGAGGAGAGAATGGATGATGGAGGACAACCAGCAGTCCCTGCCCCGGTCCCCATCTCCAACCACTCCAACATCCACTCACACCCTTCTTCCCACAAATAGCTTGGGACATACTTGCCCCATCCCTGAGGGATTCAGCCTAATGTCCCATCTGGTTGCTGTTTCTAGCTCCAAGTCTGGGCTCTGTCCAATAGGAGCAATGTTTTCCATGGTCAAGATGCAGCTCCTCGGGTTCCGCTAAAGTTCTATCTGCCTCTTTCATACACACACACTCACCCTATGTACAGTGGTAGAGTAGAAACTAACAGACTGCAATTTAAAATTCCCATTAGGAAAAGGGAAAATGGAAAAACACAGCAGCCACTTGTCCACAGCAATGACCAAAGTTCCCCTCCCCTGACCGAATAAATGTCCTTGATTTGATCCTGCTTCTGCCCACTAAGAAGTTCTTCCTTCTCTGTTATTCTGAAATGAGTGTCGAAGAGCAGACCTTCCTTGGGAGCTGTACAGCTTTTGTAATTCACTTCCTGCTTGGGACGTATTTGGGGGATTAGGGCTGTTTTGAGGAATGGAAGAATTACATGCTTTTGGCTGTTTGGTTCCAGTTGATTCCATGCATATGTAACTATGGCCAAAGAGCTCATCCAGAGTTGTGGGGTTTTTTTAACTGATCTTATACTCATCTTTGTGCTCCACCCCTGTCTCTCTCTCTCTCTCTCTCTGTCTCTAATTTTAGCTCCCTTGAAATCATCTGAAACAATATGTTTCAGTGGGATAGAAAACCCTTCATCAGATTTTGGTTTCTGAATCGGCTCCCACTATCTGGATGAGAATTCTTACTGGGATGTGACTGGGAAGTCTGGGGCCTATTATATTATCACCTGCCAAAGCTGCCCCTTTAGAATATGAGTCACTTTTTGTAATTAGCCTGAGGTCATCAGTCTAGAAGTAGCGAGAGGTTTGTTGAACACATCAACATTCTGAGTTTTC
This sequence comes from Mesoplodon bidens, assembly GCF_964165515.1. Lineage (NCBI taxonomy): Eukaryota > Metazoa > Chordata > Mammalia > Artiodactyla > Ziphiidae > Mesoplodon > Mesoplodon bidens. The sequence goes on from NC_138176.1 coordinate 39,480,898, forward strand.
CCAACCAGTTTCACTAAAATTTCTGGATGTATCACCAACCATTTTACCTTCCAAGGTTTCATTGTAGACAATTTTCCCAAATATTCTGCCACGGCATAACACGAGTCACCAGATTCCTAGTTTGCAATGTTTTTCTTTGCCTCCTGCTATCTGATCACTAGCCACTTATTTTTGGCTTTGTTACGGCAGCGCCACACTCTGTATTGGGTAGGATAGAGCAGAAGCTGCTGTCACAACAAAACCCAAAGTGCAGTGGCTTAAACAAGACAGATTTATCACATTTCAACAATTTTAAAATAAAATTCTTTTCACTTTTAAGCAATTCTGAAGTGGGAATGTGTCTTATAATCAACAACATCTTCACATTGTGTTGTAGCTTAATTGGCTATGTGTGTTTTTCTTCTTGACTTAATAGGACTTCTGCAACTGATGATGTCTCAGATTGGATTTCTCTCTCATAGAACAGTCCAGACACTGACAATCCAGGACGAGTAGAGCAGTGCTATCACCCTTAACGTGGGACTCCCCTATTTGAGTCTGAGGTGGGTGCTCCAACTCTTCCAACACTTACTAGCCAACAAAAATGAGGAAAGAGTCAGGGAAGTGCATGTTCATTCCTTTTAAAGGCACAACCTAAAAATAATACATATTATTTCTACCCCACCCATTAGCCATCCATTAATCACATGTTCATACATAACTTTTAACAAAGGCTTAGAAATGTAGTCTCTACCTGGACAACAATGTTCCCAGCTAAAGTTCAGCAGGGTTTTTTTAATGATAGGAAAGAGAAAGAATGGATATTAAGAATGAACTAACAGCCTTTACCGTACCTCTGCTTCCAAATTCCTATTTCCACAGCTAATGCGTTATCTCCCAACTCATTATTTTATCAAATTCAATCAGTTCATTGATCCCCCAAATGCCTTACTCAGTCAATTTGCATCTGGGAGGTTGACTTTGTGAAGCCATGGCTTTCGGGAGGCAAGATTTCCATCACAGCAACAACAGCAACTTCAAATTGGGTAGTAGACATCTCTCTTCTTATCTTCCTGCCACCCAACGACCGCAGGGCTGGAGCCTTTTCCAATCTCGTGGTCTTCTCTCTCCTCACCCTCTCTGCTCCCTCCTCCATCACCACTCTCTCATTCTTCAGCCTGTGTCCAGGGTAGAGCAGGTCCGCTCTCTTCCCTTTCCTTCGGCCCTTTGAACTATGCCCTCGGAGTCTCACTTTTATCACTGACAGCATCAAGAATTTTTCCTAAATAAAGATAGATACCCTCCCTAAAAGGAATTCTGATGGAGTCACCTGTAAAGACAATAACATTACCATAATGCTTCAAAAGACTATTGGGGACCCAGGGAAGGATATCAAAGTCAAGGCCAGATGCCTAAAATTCTACCAGATGGCACCTGACACAAATCTAACATAGAGAAAGTGGGATTCAGCAAATCCATAGAGCTGAGCATTGTCTTAACACTTTGTGAGTCATTTTGAGAACAAGCCCACGAAATGATACTTACTTTCTGCCTAGTTAGCCCTCTAATGATATAATCTTCTATATTTGTCCACCAATTTCCTCACTAAGGTCTTTAGCAATATCACCACCATCCACACATTGATGAAGGTATCTGCTCAGTTGTAAAATCCATACAGTTCTTCCTTAGATACCAGTAATGAGGTATTGATGAGCCCCAGTTTCAGAAGGCAGCCATTTATCTTTCCCCTTGTCTTTCTAGTGCCTATGTCAGCTATTTATATTCTCTTTCCTGGTACCTGGGTGTCTGCTATTCGTATTCTCTCTTTCCCCATTTTATCTGAACTGAAAACATGTCTGTTGGTGCTGGCATTAATATGCCCAAGATTCATCCAGCATGGGGCCTGATATGATCAATGATTTCCATCCGGCTTTCCCAGCAACTGTAGCTCACTACCAGGCTTGGGAATTCCAAGTAGGACAGAACTCAGATCCTGCAAGCATCCTGGCACAGACACGGTGGGTTCTAGCAGGCCTCCAACAATGATGTATAACTCTGGGCATCCGAGGGGTGGTGATAGTCTGGTGGCCTCATGCCACTCATTGTCTGCCTCCAGGTTTGGGTCAGTTCCTGTAAGTTTGGGTCCGTTCCTGTAATGGCTGAATCACTCTGGTAACAGCCCCTTTTAATAAGAAGTAGACTTTTTACGTTTTTCTTTCATGGAATTATATGTGAATGCCTCATATGGTCAAGAGAGAGCAGCTCTGCACGCCTATATTTAAATGCTGCAAATAATTCCCGCTCACTCTAACTCTATCCAGATGTGGATACTCCGTGCCCATGTAAATGAGATGGCTTGCTTTCTTTTTGGTCTCGTCGAGAATCTGCATTCTGACTCACACAGGAAAACAAAAAAATGGAAAGAATGTGCGGCAACTACACACAAGACATGCTATTTTAATAGTACAAGCTCTGTTGAAGGGAAAATCAGCGCTTTTGTACTGCAAACAACAGCATTTGCATTTCAAGGGGCTAGACACTACAGCTCAATAAGGACCATGCCAACAATGGCCTTTCGTCCTGGGTGTCAGCTCTTCCCATAGTTGGATTTCTGCTCTGGGTTCTAAGTATTCTTGACTAGGAGCCACATCTGTTCTGTGCCCCCAGCCTGGCTGCGGTGACTTTCTAAAAGGGAAGAATTATTCTGAGATAATGGGCCCTCTGTAGTGCCTACAGCATTTTCCATGCTATGCCTCTCTCTCTCGAGCAGTGAACTGCAGTCAGGCAAATGTGGGCACCCAAAACTCAGAACACAAAAAGCAATTCACATGGCCCACCATGTTCTGTGTTCCACAGAGTGTCTCATTTAAAACACAACCCACTAAAGACCCATTTCACTAAATTGGGCTCTTACAAAGTGGAAAAAATAAAGAAGAGAAGGGAAAAAGGCAGCCCATCTCCTTTTGCCATTCTTGAGTCATTTACTGATGGATCTTTGGAAAAGCTTGTTCTGTGACTGACAGAGTCAAACTAATCTTCAATCCACCTTCACCCCAAACTCATCCTTCCTTCTTTGAGACAGCAGAGGGTAGAAGACCCACAGATGGTGGAGGTGCCCAGAGGCACCGGAAGTAATGACCCCGCCTTTTCACGGGATGCCTTCAGAGCTGCTCTGCAAGGTTCGCTGCAGCTCTGCTAGAAACCCACCCTCTCGCCACCATCTCAGACACTGCTCCAGTCGGTCTATGACGTTTGACATGTGTGTTCATTTACCCTGAACTAGACGCGAGGCTGAGAAATGGAATTCAGAAAAAATAGAATCAATCACCACTGAGACTCACGTGTCATTAACCATAAACTCCTTAGAACAATAAAAGCACATTATGCTGGCCAAGCTCTTCCAGTTTACAGCGTGCTTTCTTGGGCAACCTCACGCTTGATCCTCGTAGGCATTCTGTGAGGCAGGCAGGGCAAGCTTACTACTCGGGTTTTCCAGGTGAAAAAAAATGAAACACAGGGAAGAGTGTGAACTCCCTAAGATCTCAGAACTCGCAAGAAGAAGAGAGGAGCTCAGCGCAGGGCTTCTGGTTTCCAGCCTCCAATTATTGTCACCACATTTTAACCAGACTGCCCCAGAGTCATTATCTCTACCTTCCAATTGTCTAACTTGTTAGTCTCCCAAAGGTGGAAATTTTGGGCCTGGCACTTATCTGGGAGCAGGGTGACCAGCTGCCCCAGTTTGCCTGGACTCTCAGTGCTAAAACCAGGACTGTCCTGAGTGAACCAGGAGAGTTGGTCCCCACAGCAGGCAGGACTTCCAGCCCAAGTAGGGCCCGTGATAGCCATGCTCCCCTCCAATCAGCAGACTCTATTTTCAGGCCATGTGTGCTATTTCCAGAGGACACCTCTAGCAAATGCTTCCAGAAAGATGAAGAAATTCAAAGGGCCTGGTCCTTTGATGGGACACGCAGGAATCCTTCAGCAGCCCTGTCCTATGAAAGCGCCAGTTCCAGACTATTCACGAAACAGTGACTCTGCCCCTCAGAGTGTGTCTGGCACAAGTAACTCTGAGCCCATCTTTCCCAGGCTCTCAGAGAACAGCCCTCCCACCTGGCCGGACCAAAGCCCTGTGACACCGTGTGACCACTGGGGTGGGGCAAGGGAGGTGGCGGTTGAGTAGGAAGGAAAAAAATAAGAGACTTGCTTGTGACTTTTTCCCCCAATGACCCTGAGCTTTTGAAGATTGTTCATTTTGGTGATTGAGTTACTCTACCAAAGAGAGGACTGATGCTAACAGTTTTACATAATTTCTGTGCACTAGATGCCCTTCTGCTCAAAACAGAACAGGGCCTGTATTCTCTACACGTTTGATACTAAAGCAAGCCTGATGTCTGGCCAAATGCGGCAATAGGTATCAAAATCCTTAAAAATGTTCATAGCCTTGGGCCCAGAGATTTCACTTCGAGGAATTTTAGCTTAAGAAAACAATCGGGGACATATAAATTCATATGAATACTATTAAGATCATCAGAGCAGGGAGATCATCTTGCCATGTTATGTTTACTGCTGGGGGTTCAGGAAGGTCTGGTATGTTTGGATCACTGGTAGAGCTGGCTGCAAGAGAACTGGAGCTGTGTTCCCTGCTGGGGATCAGAAAGAGCCGGGCTTGTCTGGGGACACTGGTCGAGTGGTACAGAAGTTCAGGTTGAGGGTGGTGAGAGAGGCTGAAAAGTATCCTGGGAAGCGCTCAGCCAGAGGGAACAAACCAGGCAGGTCAAGGTTAGCCTAGGATAAAGGCTTGCACCTTCAAGGGGTATAGAGGTGCTGAGGCAGAATGAAGGTTATTATCTAACATCCATCCCCATCCAGTACTTAGAGTCATATCTGAGGCCCAGGAAGAGGGAGGGTAGAAGGGGAAACTGTGAAAGTAATTTCACTAAACTCTGCGACACTCTGGGGCCCAAGGAACACTGCCTTGGGAACTTTTGCGGAGAACGCAAGTCACGTAGATGAGAGAGTTGCTCTTCCTATTCAAGCGCAAGACCTTGCACAGCTTTGCTATCATGAGCACTGTGGCAGCCACTGGCCAATAAATACTCTGCCTGGAGCAGTGGGAGAGGCTGCAGTTCTCCTCAAGCCATGTAGAAGGGCCATCCCAATGGCCAAAGCAACTGGGCATCAGAAAAGATTGAGGGAGGGGGACTGTTCCTGAGCACAGGCCAATCAACTTCCAGGGGTGCAAAGAATATCCTGGGGACCTTGAGGGGTGGGGCTGTAATCAGGAAAATTGGGATTAAACATCATCATTTATAATACAACACATCGGATGTCCAACATAAAAGATGGTTTATAGAAGGGAGAACATGGCTATCTGCAGAAATGTTACGTAGCCATTAAAAATCGTACTCAAGTACAGTATTTAATTACAAAAAATTATTATGATATATTATGTTTATAAAAATTCTTGTAATCCATATGGGATTGACATATATACACCAATATGTATAAAATAGATAACTAATAAGAACCTGCTATATAAAAAATAATAATAAAATAAAATTCAAAAATAAATTTTTGTAATGCATATGGGTATATGTACTATATGTGTATATATACACACACATATATAATACACACAGAAACACATATACATGTCCCAGACCTTACCAGACAAATAAAAGTAATCATCACCAACACCATCATCAAATTTATCTCCCTAACTCTCCTATTAGAGTCTGATTTCCTTGGGGAAAGGGCACTTTTTCTGCCTTGTTCACTTTGATACCTTAGAACCTAGCAGAATATCTGGCTTATAGTATGCATTCAATAATAGTTATCAGATAAATGGATGGCTGCCACAACCCAGATCCTTACCAGGATAATACCTAGAAATTAGACCCTCTTAAAATATTCCCCCATAATTTTAGGAAGTTTCCAAAATAGTGTCTCATGTATCCCACCATCAGCATCCTCCCAGCATTCAGCATGCTGGTCTACTTGTCAATGCCCTCTGACAATGAAACATCATTGTCACCATTGCTCACAGTCAAAACCCCATCATCTGTGCCCAGAATTCACTTCCAATCCTTAGAGTGCCAAACTGCTGCCGGGTTTGAGCCAGAGCTTGAAAAAATGTCCTCCTCTCCAATTCTGGACCACACTTTGTCACTAGGGCCCAAAGCAGCTCTGGTTGGCCCAGAGATTGACAGTCTCTCTTGAATGGTTCTGTGATTTGGGACCCTCATCCCTCTAACCATAAACATTCAAATCCAGTAAAAGGTGGGCAGGGATAAAACACTATATTATTCATACCAGCTTTTTTGCTCTCCCCATCAATCCAAACTCCCCCTTCCTCACCATAATAAAACAAAAGTCCCCTTGCATTGTAATGTGCAAATAGACTCCAAGGGAAGGGAGAGGTGGGTGGGGGGCACATTTTTAGCACTTACTGCACCTGGTCCTCAGTTCAGCCAGTCCAACAAGACTCAAGGTGAGATGGAGAGTTAGAGTTAGAGATGGTGGAGTTCCAGGGGACCATAAACAACAATCCTCTTTCCTGCTGACTTCTGAACCGGGTTGGAGACAACCTAGAAGAGGAAGGCAGATGAAGACTCAACTCTCATCCTTCTTGCTGCAAGTCTGAGCAAAAACTAATTCTCATTATGGTGGTTTACATCTGCTGGTAAACAAATTTCTTAATCCTGAACTCCTAACCAGCATAATTTAACCACCCAGCCTCTCCATGGACCTCCTGTAGACCTACCCCTAAGCTTGCTGCATGACTGAGAGCAAGTGGGACCCCACGTCCCTGGCAAAAGCACACTCTTTCATATATACAGAGCTATATGAAAGGTAAAGACCCTAAGTCAACTGTTATTATTCCCGTGTCATGAAATTATGGGTAATTTTTAGTTTCCTCCATGAATACATTCACGTGTATGTGTGTGTGTGTGTATGATTTTTCACATTTTCTATATGTATGCAATTTATTTGAAATCAAATTGGAAAAGAAAAGTAATTATTCAAGGTTATATTTCAAACAAAATGAAGGAAAGAAAAAGAAAGAAAGTCTCATTTCCAGACAGTAGCTGAGATGGCCGTGAGATTTTCTTTCTTTTTCTTTCCTTCATTTAATTTGAGATATAACCTTGAATAACAAACTCAGCTACTGTCTGGAAGAAATATGCACTTTGACACCTGATGACATTGCACCTGGGTTGGTGGCCCACTTATATCATGGAAATGAAGTTTAAGCCTCGGGTGCAGAGAAGAAAGATTGCTCAGAAAATTGCAAGCTAAAGATAGAAATCCAACAAAAATATGTTCACTGGAGCTCTCTAAACACTTGCAGAGGGCCCACTGACCTCCTCTAACCAGTTATTGAAGATTCCAAGAAAAAAAATGTTGCCAGACTGTAAATCCCTAGAGAGACGCTTCCTGGGTATGAGGATGTGGGGTTGCTGGTGGGGCAGGGCAGGAGGAACCTGAAACGGTGCCTCAGAATCACAGCAGCTCAGAGCTGGGAGAGTCCATGGGGAAGGGAGAGAATCTGGTGTTCAGCCACCAAAATCCACTGTTGAAGAAAGAGCGAATGGAATACCCAGTGATTTGATGAGGATGCCACAATGTTTTAGTAGCATCAGGGCATCTTCCACTTTTCTTCCTCTTTGTTTCAATGACAAATGATAAATGTCATGTGGCCAATGAGTAGAAGAATCAAAATTGTAAGAATCAAATTGTAAGAAAGTTGTCTGGCCTTAAGAACATCCCTCTTCGTAAAAACAACCAGGTGGTCCATGCAGGTTGCAGGACCCACACAAGAGAGCCAAAGAGTAAAGAGTTACAGCCTTTTCCCAAAGTATCATCAGTGGGGCTCTACCTCCATAGGATAATAATAGGTCTGATATGGGAAAAGAGGGGTGGGGAGTGGCTTTGAGAAATATTGGGTTAAACAACATTTTAAATGATTCCTGACTGCTAACAGCTTTGTGAAGTTGTCTCAAATACCTTCGACCATAGAAACTTTACTCATCTTGTAGGAATAATGTTGTACAGATGTAATTTGGATAATGCTAGGTTAGAGGGTCACTGCCTTAGGCAAAATCCATAATTTATTTGGAGCAACCATGCCTAGGGTGTCCATGGCTGTGGCCTTCAGTCCTGTACCCTGAGTTTTTCCTGAGATAGTTAGAAACCCTACTCAAGAATGTTCCTGAACAGTAATCTGTTATTTGAGAACCACATGTCTGTTTATTTTTATTTTGCTAATTTTCTTGCTCCATCATCTGTGATTCAAAAATTATCTTTTGCACTGTAAAAGATATAATGAAATATCTTCCTTAAAACTCAAGCATTATTTTGATCACAGTCTTCTCTTTTGATGAACTATGGCACTGTGCCAAAGAAAGCCAAAAAGGAAATCAGAGGATTTTCCTTCCTGACAGAGGATCCTTGGCAGGAAAAGACTCAAACCACCTCACTATGAACAATATCTGTTCAATCACTTCTAAATGACAGCACGGCAAGAAAGTATGAGCTATTGATTTTTTGGTTTTGGTCGTTTTTATATTTAAAAAAAAAGTTTTCTTTGTCAAATTGGAGCTTGAAAAGGCATCTGTCACTGGGATGAAGCATGGTACCTTTGGATATCACTTTGTTTGAAGAGAAGTAGGCGGCAAACTAAACACTATATAGATAGACGATCTTGTATGTGGATCTTGCTATGAATAGGTTATTTTCTTAGCAGTTCCCAAATATATAATAAAGAAGTAAATTAAAATTTGATCTAAATTATTATTAGAATCTGCAGAGCCAATAGCTAAATCTAGATGCCAAAAAAAGTCAAGGCCAAAGAAATAATACATATGTACATCGCAGACAAACTTGGTCAAGAGAGTGTCACTGAACCACTGAATGACAAAATACTTTGTTTCAAACTTATCTCTAGGTATGGGAATATTCATGATGAATGTGACTAAAAATATATGTAGAGCAGCCTTGCCAAAGTTCTTAAGTCATCCAAACGGTGAGAAGTGTGCCACTTCTAGTGAAGGCAATTGAAAATTTAGAATATACAACCTTTGATATGAGACCCTTTTCCCCCTGCAAGAAAATACCCCTATCTCCACCCCCAAATGAAATGGCCAACGAGTGGTCCTACAGAGAGAACCCAAGCCCAATGGTTCCAGTGGCCACAAAGAGGAGGGATAGCTGATTGTGTGCAGGTATGTGTGTAAAACACGCTTTAAATTCTATACTTCTACAGTAGGGAGAACAACTAACAGACTGCTTTAGTATATGTCTCTGCCTCCAAAAGCTTTTTTTTCATTTTTGTTTTGTGTTCCTTAAATAACACGTCCTGCCATTCTCATGGTCATCCGTAAGAGAAGATTGGTCCTCATGGTCTGCAAACCCTCTGTTTCATGAACAGGAGCCTGTCTTAGCAAATGCTTTCTCAAGAATGCATAATCAAAGAAATATTTATCTTTGAAAGTAGAAATTTCGATAGAACAGTAATTAATTAATTTCTTAATTTTTTTCTCCTCTGCTATGAAAATTAACCTGCATTTGCTTTTTAGAAAGGGCTCTGATTTTGCCTGGGGCTGGGCCAGGGTCTGCACTGCATGGAGGGCTGGAGGTGGTGGCTCTTTAGAAACTATAGGCTGGAATAGTAGTGATAACGGAGGAGAGCTGGAAGAAGAAACAAAGCAAGGTGGGGGGCACTCGGAGAAGGGGAGCGTTAAGTCTAACTCTGTTCCCCCATTCTTCTACATCCCCTTCCCCATTCAGGCTACAGTTCTCAGGTTCTAGGTGTTTCTTGAATTTCAAGCTCTGGCCCCTTCATATATTCACAGAAAAAAAATTGTTTTTATTTACTATAAAGTGACAATACTACTTCACAGCAGATATTTCACACAAGGTAAGGTGCGTCTGTAGGACTTTGAGAGTCAGACACACAAAGGAAAATAGAAGGACAAAGAGAGAGTTAGCAGTGTGAGAAAACCTGCCCACAACTCTGGCAAAACCTTCTATATTAAAAAAAAAAAAAAAAAACAGGGGTAAAGAAGACATACAGTTGGCCAACAGGCACATGAAAAAACACTCCACATCGCTAATTATCAGAGAAATGCAAATCAAAACTACAATGAGGTATCACCTCCCACCAGTCAGAATGGCCATCATCAAAAAGTCTATAAATAATAAAGGCTGGAGAGAGTGTGGAGAAAAGGGAACCCTCCTATACTATTGGTGGGAATGTAAATTGGTGCAGCCACTATGGAGAACAGTATGGAAGTTCCTTAAAAAACTAAATATAGAGTTACTATGTGATCCAGCAATACCACTCCTGGGCATATATCCAGAAAAGATGAAAATTCTAATTCCAAAAGATACATGCACCCCAGTGTTCATAGCAGCATTATACACAGTAGCCAAGACATGGAAGCAACGTAAGCATCCATCAACAAAGGAATGGATAAACAAGATGTGGTATATATATATACAAAATGGACTATTACTTAGCCATATAAAAGAATGAGATAATGCCATTTGCAGCAACATGGATGGACCTAGAGATTGTCGTGCTAAGTGAAGTTAAGTCAGACAGAGAAAGACAAATACTATATACTACCACTTATATGTCGAATCTAAAACAATAATATAAATCAGCTTATTTACAAAACAGAAAAAGACTCACAGGCATAGAAAAAAAACTTATATTGGGCATCCCTGGTGGTGCAGTGGTTGAGAGTACGCCTGCCGATGCAGGGGACACGGGTTCGTGCCCCGGTCCGGGAAGATCCCACATGCCGCGGAGCGGCTGACCCTGTGAGCCACGGCCACTGAGCCTGCGCGTCCGGAGCCTGTACTCCACAACGGGAGAGGCCACAACAGTGAGAGGCCCGCGTACCGCAAAAAAACAAACAAACAAACAAACAAAAACTTATATTTATCAAAGGGGAAAAGGGAGGGGGAGGGACATGGTACTCTATGTATAATAAACAACAAGGATTTACTGTAGAGCACAGGGAACCATATCCATTATCTTATAATAACCTATAATGGAAAAGAATCTGAAGCTGTATACCTGAAAATAACACAGTATTGTTAATCAACTATAGTTAAATTTTTTAAAAATGTTTTGAAAGCATAATTTCCTCATAGGCAATGTTGCCTGAGAACAAAGGCAGTTTTACTTTAAAAAAAAAAAAAAAAAAGGAGGGCGAGTGGGTAAAGGAAGGGAACGAACCTCCAGAGCAAAGATGGGCAGAGGGGTGTTGGGGATCCAGTTGGGATGGGTTGAGGAAGAGGAGCTACGCACAGGTCCCTGAGACCTCAGGCTGGGGCTCTGAGGCTTCAGAGAGCAGACCAGGCTTTGGCCTTGATGACGCAGGGCCTAGGAGCAAGGCTGGTGAAATGGGACCCAGCCGTGGACCATTCTGTAGGGAAACTGGTGGACTCACCTGGGGGTGACTCATGTGGATGGTTGAGATGGTCACCTGTCATGGGAGGGACATGAAAAGGGCCAAGGTTTAGCAACTAAACATGAGTATGAAGTGACTAAAATTAGGGCATGGGAGACAGAGCAGAAAAAGCAAGAAACAGGCCTGATGGGGAACAAACAATGCATTTATGGAGAAGGGGCCCGAGTGTTATATGGGCACCCTGGACCTTTGAAGCCAGTTAATCATTCCTGAAATTCCTGATCCTGGTGGTCCTCTCCAGAGGAAGATAAGACCTATCCTCATCTGTAAGAGTAATAATCTCCTTTGCTGGTCATTTTATTTGCTGTGATATCGTGCCCTAAGCCTTTGTCCTCCATTAAATTGCAGCATTAAAATTATGTAAGATTTTAGGGTGCTTCCGTTCATACAAGGACAAGTCAAAAGCCACGGTTGCTGTATTTACATAACACAGATACATTTCAAAAGAAAATATAAGGCATACTCTTGCATTTTGCAAAAGCAATCCCATTGAAACGTAAAGATGTTTACACAGTCTTTATCACGCTGAAGATGTTTTCATTTTGTTTGGTCCATGTCCCAAACTGTATTTTGTTTTAGACTTCTGCTCATTTTCTTTTGTTTGTGAAGAGCTATGTCAGGCCGAGTCTCCATTTCCTCAAACACTCTGGTTCCAAATGAATTATTGATTAGAGAAAAAGTGATGCTATCATCTAGATGCCTTGCTTCCTTCCATGGTTGCAGCTGTGTGCTCACCACCAGCTCTTCCTAACCTTTGTCTGAAAAGCAAACATATCAAGTCAAAAGAAGGAGGGAACAGAACGTGGAATGGTGGGCTTGGAAGGGAAATGGTGATGGTATAGAGCTGATGGCACCCTATCAAGGCGGTGATGCAAGAGGAATTGGCCGTGGCAGTCAGAAAGATCCTCTAGCATCAGAGGCTTCCATGGGTGATGGTTGGTAAAGGACTGATAGCATCAGAGATTTTGGTTGGTGGAAGTCCAGAAGGGCTAGAAGAGGAATCAAAAGCACAGCCCTTGACTGTAAACTTGACTGTGGCTCTGAGCCTAAATAGAAAATCATGCTAAGAGTTTGGGAGAGTCTGTGTGAGATATAGTAGGAAAAAAAAGTAATATATGTTTACAAGCCAGATAAACTTGATTAAAACTGAGATGCTCTTAGACTGAGTCACACACCAGGGCAAAGATGACTAGAATTGACCATGGGAAGAAACAGAAGTAGCCAGGAAGAAACCTGAGGCTGAGGATTTTTTTTCCTTGTGTAGAGCAAGCATACCCTAGGAAACAGACATTTTGCAATAAAAGGGCAGTCAAGAGATGAAATATTCACAAATCCTGAAACTATTCCAACAACCCTAAGGGGCCCTCATCAGCATGGTACTTCCTACCTAAGAGGATCAGGCAGCAGTTTTCCATATGAGATGGTGCATAGGGAAGGGAAGAGAAAAATAGCAGCCACTGGGGATCTGTGCAAGATGTCATCTGAGTCATTTTGATCCTCGAAGCAAAGTGGCTGCATTTTCCAATGATAAAGGAGAAAACAGTTTGGATGCTTCCTTTCCAAAGATCAGGGGAAGCATTTCTCCCCAGTGAGGATTCAGGCCAACACAAGTGATATATCAAGTATCAGTGATGTCGAAGACTCAAATCCCAGCAATGATCTCCAGGATCCTATAGCCAAAGATGCCTGTGGTCCAGAACCATCAGAAAAAGCAGCATAAGAAGCTGTGAAGCTTCTGAAGTCCACTGTGGTGTGGAAAGAGGGCCAGGCAGGAAGGCCAAGTTAGGAAGATGAAGGTGGGAGGTGGACTCCAATGTGGTCCTGTAGAATAATCCTAGACAGAATTAACTTCATATCTTTCTAAGACCTCTTCAACTTCCAAAACACTTTTGTAGGCATTATCCCACTTAGTTTCTGGAATCAGAGGGCCCGTCTTCAAATTTAGGCTCCATCAGTTCCTAGTCATGGTGATCTTAGGCCAGTCACCTCTATGAGCTAAAATATCCTTAACAGTTAAACGGGGATAATAAAACTATTGACTTCCAAGCATTAATGTAAGGATTAAGTGAGATAATATATGCCAAGCCTTTCACATGGTGCCTGAAAAAAATAGTAAGCACTCAATACGTTTGATCTACTTTTTAAAATTATCCATAAATCTCACGCTAACCCTGTGAGGTGCCCAGGACAGGTATTACCATCCTCATGTTACAGGTGAGGAAACCAAAGCTCAGAAAATGACTTGCCTAACACTGCAATGGTGTAGCCCCTCAAAGAAAAAGAATAGGAAGCTTGCTGCACAATCAAAAATAAGAGCACTGAAGACAGTGGCATCCTGGCATCGTGTATCCATGTGCTTGCTTCCCATGGCATCTGGGGATGGGTCAGAGGAGCAAATGAGTTTCAGATTTTTAAACCAAAGGAAAATTTGACAGAAAATCTTCCAGCATTTTCTTTGCATCTCAGACGCAGGACCATTCTGATTCCCATTTAGAAAGGTTTAAGTTTTAAGATCAGGAGGATCTCAGGAGACAGTCCGGTCCAAAAATGGAAGGGAAGGATGGTGCCCATGGGAGGAAGATGTGCCACCATGGAAGCCTAGATGCCCTTGATCACACACGTGGTGCTGGTGAAGACTTCCTCTCATTAGCCAGCAGGGTCAAGTGCATGTGGCTGAGCTTTGAAGTTCATACTGAAAAACACTGACTCTCTGGAATCCCCATGGACTGACTCATTGTGGAGAGAGCTGAGGACTTACTCCTCAAAGAACCCAAAACTTTAAAAAATATATTTCTATCACCCTTGTAATGAAAATCTGTTATTGGATCACAGCTATCTGGGCTTTCTAAGCAGAGTACATTGAGTATAACTCAACATCTCCTTGACAACTCAAGGACATCACCGTGAATATCCATTATTATCCAAGCTTGTATAAAGTCATCCTCTTGGGATATTTTGAAGCATAGTATAAAGGGGTTTCCACCAAACTAAATAGTTCCAGATTATTGGGATTTCTTGGTACATCTCTGTGCTTCCTTTAATATTATTTTTGTCTTGTCTCTTACCATGAGCACTTTTTCCTTTGCCTGCCTTTATCTGTCTCCTGTTCTCTCCAAACCCTTTTAACTTGCCTTTTCTCATCTACTAAAGACAGCCATGCTCTGTAAAATAGGTTGTAAAATAGTACAAATAACACTTTTAAAGGGTAAATTTTATGATATGTGAATTATATCTCAATAAAGCTATTTTTAAAGTGAACTGCAGACTATAAAATCTTACGAAAGGTGAGATATCACATCACTCTTTATATTGATAATTAACTATTTCACTCTTTTATTTAAAAATAAAAAAGCACAAATAAGCTCTGAGTGAAGACTTAGAAAGAATTTTTTCCATAAGTAATAGCTTGAGAGTTAAGGTACAGTTCTTGAAACATCTATTTTTGTTTACTTGACTTTCTGGCCTAGTTCTTAATCCTATAAATAAAGTTAATTTTAGCGAGATGTAGTATGTCTCTAGATTTTTCTTATCAAAGCCTCCTCCCTTTTCTTTCGTTCACTCAGTTGGCATTTTTAGTAGGATGGCCTACTATGTGCTAGGCCCTAGAAATGAAGAGGAATCTCTAAGTGACTTAGATCTTCCTTGCATGGATTTTAGGTGTAAATCTCTAGGAAGTATGAGCTTTGATGCTTCTTTGATTTGTGTTCCCATAATATCTCTATGACCCCTAAATCCAATCATACCCCAAGGAAGCATCATAACCAACCCACTGGGAGGCCAGCTCACTGCTGGAAAGCTGGTCCAGAGTGGGGATCTTTGATCAGAGGAGAATGCTGAGAAGTGAACGAGAGCTACTTTCACTTGTTGCATTCTCTAGTATTTTTCCATGGAGCACCTAGAACTGTGTCACTCAAAGTATTTCTCAGACCAGCAGCATCAGCATTACCTGGTAGCTTGTAAGAAATACAGAATCTTAGACTATACCCAAGACCTATTAAATTAGAATCAGCCTTTTAAAAAGATGCTCTAGTGATTCACTTAAAGTGCTGAAACACCTGGCACTTTACCCACTGCAGTAACCACATCTTTCAGAGCCCTGGATGAACAATGCCAAACATGAGAGGCCACCACTTGACACAGGGGCACATCCCATTGGCCAGCAGGCAAAGATGCTCTCAATGATGCCAAGCAGATGTTCAGCATATTTGTTGAGCAGTCAGAGACCACTGCTGTTCTCTTCACCATGCCTGTCAGGTTCAATAACTCTTCTCCAATGACTCATCTCTTCATACACATGTGTTGTAATTTTCTTTAAAGACCAGCTTGTCAGCAGCATTCAAAGCTGGGTGCTTTTCCTTTGTTGCAAAACTTCATCCATATTCTTGGAAACACCCCCCAGCTCAAATTCAACTCTAGTCTTCCTGACACCATTTCATTCATCCACTCGTTCACTTGAAAAGTACTTACTGAGAAGACTATGTGCCAGGTACTGCCAGCATCTTCTGCATTTTCCATTCAGTGACCACCATGTAAACCACTTAGTTTCCACATTTTACATAAGACTGGAAATATATTTTTAAAGTGTGAAATATGACTTCTATCCTTAATTAACTAGTACTATAATTGAGTAGGAAAGATGTATCATTTTGAAATTTATGGAGAACAAATTTTCAAAAACACAAAAGGATGCTATGTGCCATACTGGAACCAGCACTGAATGTGCCTCAGTCAGGAGACCTGGGACCAGGTTCTGGTTCTTCCATTAACCTACTTCAGATTCTTTGACAAGCTTTTTTGCCCCTCTAATCTTCAGTTTTCTCAACTACTGAAAAAAGGTGTTGGACCATCCGATCTAAAAAAATTCCTCCTTGTCTCCAATACCCAAATGCCCAAGGATGGACCCTAAACTACATACATAAACTCAGAGTGAATTCAAGGTAAGAAAGCATGGGATCAATGGGAGACTGTACGTTATCATTATCTGGCTTTGATATCAGACAAATCTAAGTTCAAATCCTTGATGTGGTATAAGCTTAACACACTTGAGGCCTTTGACAAGTCACTCAATGTTTTTGATCCTCAGTTTTCTCATTTGTAAAATGAGGATAATCATAGGATTATCGTGAGGATTAAATGGATTAATTCATGTAAACCCCTCAGCACAGTGCCTGATGAAAAGGATGTGCTAATAGATGGTAATGATAGTGTTGATGGTGATGACGGTTGTATTTTCAGGGTCTTTTGAAGCACACAGCCTTTCCAGTAAGGATAAACTTCAACACTAGGTTGGGGGAACTGACAGGATATGGGATAAACTACAAGGAAACCGACCAGCTGGCAGCAGAGAAGCTAAAGGAAAGAACGATAAGAGGTAGGGAAGATGGGAATGCAGGTAAGCTGATGGACAACTTTGCTGACCAGAATGGATGGGGAAGGGAGGACTTGGTTTGATAGAAAGAGCTGGATGTAATGGGACAGTACTTGAGTACAGTGGCTCTGGCACCTCTGTGCAGTCAAGGAGTTAAGAGACTGAAGGAAGGGAGACCAGCCAGGTGCCTACTGGGTAGTGACTCCTGGGTAAAAGGCTGAGAGCTGGCAAATAGGGCAATAAGTCAAGAAGGAAAAGCAATCCTCTAGAGGTAGCCAAGTGTCTCTTCAAAGATCCTCCCCAAGAAATTCCTCTTTGTCTTCCACATACACATGTTTAGCATTTCTTCCCACCCCAGTTGAAACTGGAGGAAACACAGGACCGTGCCCATGTGTGTGAAGGTATGCGAGAAGCTGAGATCACATCCTGTCTGAGTTCTGAGTCAGAGAATCCCACAAGAGGATATTGAGGGTTACTAAGCAGGCCATGCCACTTTCAGCCTGGCTGTAGTCAGAGATCTGGTTGAATAAGAATAGGACCCAAGCCCTCCAGGCATGGCAGGGTCTCTGCAGCACCATGTGGTTACTATTACTGAGACTAAACAGTGAGCTGAGTGCTTGTATAGGCTGTGTCCATCCTCAGTCTCCTTCAGAGTCTGCACCCCAGGGCTGTCCAGGAAGAACAGAGAATGCCCAACAGAGCCATGGGAGGCAACTACTGTTCCCTAGGGACACCCCAGAGGTGGAATTCGGAAATAACTTGGCCTAATTACAGACCAAATTGACCAGAACTTTGCTCCTGGGGCTATCACTTGTTGTCCCTTGGCATGCTTCGTTTGGACTTGGTGCATACTGGGATATATGCTCTTCTCCACAGCTTCCTGGATGGCAAACACTGCCCTGGCCATGTAAAGAAACTGTCATGGCAGAAACAGAGATGTGCCTGGAGAGGTGGGACACCAGAGGGAAGACAGTTAACATTCCCCCCGACACATGACCCACACTTCACACTGGGGTCAAGCCTGACTTCATCTCCCACATCCCAGTTATCTTCTGCCAGGAAAAAAAAAAAAAAAAAAAGATGCGATGGGAGATGGGAGCCAGCTCTCAAAGGAGCACATATGGCTATGTCCCCAAGACCATAACCAGGTGGAGAATTTACTTTATGCAAGTAAAGAACAGAATGGTTTCTTTGAAGTCATCACAGGAAGAGCCTCCTCAATCCCTTTCTTTCTTGGTCTTAACTCACGTATTCAGCAGGCAATTACTGAGCGCTGGCTGTGTCAGCCACAGTCCTAGATGCTTTTATGGATTCCACAAAGTCCCTGATAATCTACGCAGTGGGTGTTGCATAGGGGGAAAGAGAAGACTTCCCCGAGGCAATGACACTTGAGTGGGATCATGGGTGATGAGCAGTGTGTCTCATCCAGAAGAGGAGTCCAGGGCGGTGGCGGAGAGGGGGGGGACTGCCATTTGAAAGGCCTAATCAGAGATAGCCTGTTGTTGCTTTGGTGGCAGGGAAGGGAGGTGCCCTCTGCTGCTCGTGCAGCCCAGCAAATATGGTGTTCTAGCGAGTGGAGCTCCATCCTTCCAAATCTCAGCTCAGTCTCCCCTTCTCCCATCCTAATGTCCCTGAAGGTACCTCCCACAGTCGAAAGTGTCTGGTTATCCTTGAAGTGAGGATCTCTTTGTTATTAAATGGCTTTCCTTCTCTGTTCTTTTTTGGTCCGACCCCTCCCTAGATCACAGCCCTAACACTAGCACTAATAGCACTAAAACTTCAGCACTAACAGCAGCAGAAACTGAGACCTTATTTTCTAGATGGAAAATTGGGATCAATGGCCCAACTCAGTAATACACACAATGGTGTGGTCAGAGCCTAAGGGTCCACAGTGATGCCCACGAGGCTGCCTCAAGAAGCATGATAGGGCTTCCCTGGTGGCGCAGTGGTTGAGAGTCCGCTTGCCGATACAGGGGACGCGGGTTCGTGCCCCGGTCCGGGAAGATCCCACATGCCGCGGAGCGGCTGGGCCCGTGAGCCATGGCCACTGAGCCTGTGCGTCCGGAGCCTGTGCTCCACAACGGGAGAGGCCACAACAGTGAGAGGCCCGCGTACCGCAAAAAAAAAAAAAAAAAAAAAAAAAAAAGCATGATAAAGTCCACAGGGTCGTTTTTCTTCCAGAGCATCTCTATTCCTATCCATCTTTTGAATTGTGCATCCATGTAGGAATCTTCAAAAGGAGGAAGGGGCTGACGTATCCCCTCCTCTACTGCATATGGGTTGAGTGCACAGTGCCTAGTGGTAGCACATTCTGTCCTTGGAACTATAGATCCAAAAATGGGTAAGACTCAGATCTTGCCCTCAAAATGCACTTAAACAAAAAGACAAACAATAAACTTTTACAATCTCCTGGGAAGGCAGCTACATAAAAACAAGAGTACTTAGAACACAGACCATAAGCCAGACTATGTAAATTCTAAGATGTGTGACCATGGACAAATTACCTAACTCTCTGTGCCTCTGTGTTCTCGTCTATAAAATAGGCCCAATAATTGTACTTCCCTTGTTGGGCAGTTATATAAATTTAGTAAGTGAATATATCTAAGGCACTAGAATGTCTTAGGAAAGAGCATGACATGTGTAAGCATCATGTAATGTTTTAAAAAGAACAATAATGAAGTGAGTGCCTTCATATGCCAAGTGCTGAAGGGGGAGGGGGGTTATGCTCAGAAGAAGGAATAATTGATTCTGTCTGGGGAGTCAGTTAAGACCTAAAAAATGGTGATATTGGTTCTTGCTCTTGAAGTTTGCCGGGCAGAAGAGCAATGGAAGGGTTCTCTAGGTTTAGGAAACAACACTGGCAAAGTTCTTACAAGGCATGTTTTCTGATTTGAGATTAATTCCCAGTAAAAGTCTTAGAAAGCTATCAACGTTGAATGAGGCTGAGCAGAACATTTCACAAACTATCTTGCAGCAAAGTGTACAGAATTACCAGACAGTGGGACAGTGACAGGCTGGTAAATGTTTAACCTACTGGGAAGTGAGGGAGGCCTCATTTGTAGCATTTGCTCATTTCTGTAATATAAATACTCCCAACATAGTTGATTTCAAGCTATCAGTGTTGTCAACAGACTCATAAAATTCCTGAAAATTTAACACTCGGCTTTCAGAAGCCAGTACAAGCAGGCTCCAGCACACCACGGCATCGGAAACACTCTGAGAATTACAGGGCTTGGGTTCCCCTTACTTGGTGCCACAGAACAGTGGAGAGGACAGATCTGACCCTCTGCTCAGAGCACAGCTACGGCAAAAGTCTCTTGAGGTGGCCAAGCCCTCCTACTCGCTAAACTTCGTGACTACTGAATCTGGCACGAGTTTTATTTGCCAGAAACAGAATCTACCTGGCTCATTTAATCAGGAAGAAGATATTTTGAATTTTATTTTTTTAAAGGCTCACAGAAGATCTGGGGTGTTAGAAAAGCAGATCAAGGTTAGGCATCCAATAGCACTGCCCAAGACCAGGATGAGAAAATCCAAGCACTAAAAGGCAGGAACTCTGCTCAATCCCTGTTGTAGGACCCTTCCACCAGCCCCAAAGCCACTTCTGCATCAGGAATTGCATGTTAAGACCCCCTAGGAAGCTGTCGCTTCTGCTGCTACTTCCACAGAATGCCAGACACCACTGCAGCAAAAAAGAAAGAACCGCATTCAGACCAAGCCCATTTGTTCTGTGTTCCCTCCCCTCCAAACGAATGACTCTACCGGGAGCTTGGGATCGTGGGTCCCACCCTGCATGCTAGGTATGAATTCTGCAGCTACTGGGGTAATAAGATTCATAACAGGAGCATTTCCCCAAATCGGAGAGACAGCACAAATTTGGAGGGCAAGCATCCTCCTCGAATTCCACTGAGATTATTTTCAAGTTCTTTTCTGTCTTGTACAGAAAGGTTTCCCCTGAAGCCATGCTACCCTTAACTTCTTTCTACAAAGAAAAAGGTCACCTGCTAGGGGAGAAATGTTACACATTATGACTACATTCTTTCAGACAATAGAAAATTAGGTGTATCCCACTGTGTGTTTCTGCATAATCACACACACACAAAAATATCACAAATTCTAGCACTGTGTAAATATAGCCACACTTTGGAATCAGACAGACCTGGTTACCTAGCCTCTCTAGGCCTCAGTTTTGTCATCTGTTGGATGAGGATGATAATAATAATACCCTACCCCTTTGGTTGTAGTGAGTATTCAGTGAAATCTGCTATGTTAAGAAACTCATATCACAGTGGAGCTCAAAACCTGGTAAAACTTTTTGTAAAGGGCATTATGGCCTAGTGGAAAGGGTATGAATATTGGTGTCAGACAGACCAAGTGATGGATATGACTTAAGCCCCCATTTTCTTGTCTGTAAAATAAAGACAATAATAGCTCCTGTCTTACAGGTCTGTTGTGAAGATTAAAAATAATGTGCCATGTCTAGCACAAGACGTAGCTTGTAATAACTGCTCAATTAATGATAGTCATTATCAATATTATTGCTATTATTTATGTCATTATACGACACAGCCTAAGTGAGAACATCAGCTATTCCCAACGTGATTGGCTTCTCAGAAACTAGTGGGTATCTTGACTGAGAATTTAAGAAATGGCAAAGAGTTCTATGTATATTTTGTAATCATCATTTGTGTCATGCACTCTGGTTTATAAAGCATATTCACTATTTCATCTGCACCCCATGCCAGTCTTATGAGTCAAGCAGAACAACCCTATGAGATAAGTATTATTACACTACTTTGCCTCAATGTCAGACGAGTCTGCCTCAGAGAGGTTAAGTCACTTGTCTAAGCCACACAGAAAATTTGTGATAAAGCCAAGGCCAAATGGAGATCTTCTGGGTTTCTATGGAGTGTTCTTTCCACCACTTTATGCTGGAAACAAACTTCATTAGTTTGCTCTTCCATTTATTCAACAAACTTTTATTTATTACCTTTTGTATATCAGTCGCTATGCTAAATAGGTTCTGTTGATCCAAAGATGAATAGAAGAAAGTACTTCCCCTCTATGACAATTTAAGAAAACATCGCCCACAAACACCCAGGGAATTTAACAGAAAATACTTCTACCAATTATATGACTCTCAATGTTTTTAAAAATTGTATTTGCAGATAAGATGATCAAATTTTAAATGGGACAACAGCTCTCACTTGAGCTATAGCATATAAAATTAATATAATAACATTAAAAAGTAATATTAAAATCATTAATGTGAGTTTTTTCAAAGAATTACTTTTCAACTGCTAAAATTTGTTTCATTTTTTTTAAATTGACTTTATTGCTAATAAGACCAGCCAATGTGCCAAAAGGAATCTAAACATGATGCCAGTACATACTGTTCACAACACAGATTCAGAATTAAAAACTCTTGGCCTTTTTGGGGTCCAGGTCTCCTTAGACAGTTTTTCCTCCAGCTTTGCTTTGACCCCAGCCACTGTGAGAAGAGGATATCAAACACTGTGGGTTCCAGAATGTTCTGTCCCTGGAAGATCTCCATTCAGAATTTTTGGCCAAATGTCCCATTAATTCCCCTTTGACTAAGGCACTTTGGGGTCAGATGAACTTGGGGCCTATGAGGATTACAGAAAAGGGACTGGGTCCAGAGTTCACACCAAGGCTACATGTTTCTGAAATTTGGGGTGAAGCCAGACTCTGCTGTAGGGATTTAGGAGGGAGTTAGCTCAGGGAAGCCTTTCCCTAATGAAAGAATTTTGCAGTTAATATTGTTGTTCATTTTTTTAACCAATAATAATAGTGCCTGCCACTTAATCAGGGATAAGTATAGGTGAGCACTTTACATATACTATTTCTTTTTTAAATTTTATTTATTATTATTAGTTTTTACTGTAGTATAGCTGATCTACGATATTGTGCTAGTTTCAGGTGTACTGAAAAGTGATTCAGTTATTTATATATATACATATATATATATATATATATATATTCCTTTTTCCAGTTCTTTTCCATTATAGTTTATTACAAGATATCGAACATAGTTCCCCGTGCCATACGGCAATCCTTGTTGTCTATACACATACTCTTTCTAATCCTTATAAATAATAATGTTGCAAGGTATTATAATTTCTATTTTACAGATGAAAAAACTGAGGCTCAGGAGGGAAGTAATTTTTCCAAGATCACATAATAAGAGGCAGAAGATCACATTTAAAACCAACATCTATCTTATTCCACTTTTCTCTGTGTCTCTGCTACCTCATCTGACATCTTCCCCACAAAACAGCAAGACTAGTCCTCAAATATATATTGCTATACAGGAAATTTCAATTGCTGGTCTAAACATATTTACTAAACATCACCTAAACACCCAGCTCTATATTAGGCGCTCAGGAGTTGTGAAGAATTCTTGTTTTGGCATATTTCTTGACTTAGGAAAAATTTGCCTCTGTATCCTTTTCCCGCATTTTCCTATGATCTATTTTTCCAGCCACTAGACATAATACAAAAAATTAGAATCTTCTATGGCTTGGGAGACCTAAATGGAAGATTTTGCTCAGTCAAAAATCATAATGATATCAATAGTCCATTTGAATCTCATGGATCTCAAACAACATAATTTGTGTCAGAGTGACAATTTTTAAAAAGTGTCTCATTGAGAAAATTAAACCACTGCATTTGCATTATATTTTTAAAGAATTACCAAACCTTCCCCTACTTTATTTAACATTGCAAAGTTTGCTGTTGAACTTCCTGTGAAAAATACCCTGAGACATTTTGCCAGAACTGGCTGTAGATTCGTAGTATCATGAGCAGGGCAGTTGAATTGTGCTGTTTGGTGACCCTCAAGAAGAGGGAGAGGGAGAGGTAGAGCGGGGGACAATATGGGGGTAGGGGCAAGGAACAGTATTTCAAAAAAGCACATTCAATATTATAATACAATGTTTTATTTAGAAAATGAAATACATTGCTTTCATAATACAAACTTTGAAAGTAAAGCTTGACAATAACTTCTTTGCTAGCAGGGCATGAGCATGAAAAAGTTGGCCTAAGAAATGCTACTCCATATATACATATGATTAGGAACTCATCAGCTTACCCCTCAGTCTTAATTCCGGAGCCAAGTTCTCAAATCCATGCAAAGACTTGTTCCATTTGCAAAACTCTAAGTTGTCATTTTAGTGACTGGATTTCAGATACTTGTTTGGTTTTGTTGGTTTCATTTTTATCTTCCTCACTTAAAGGAGAAATAAACCAAAGCTTTTTTTCTCCCTAAATGGCTTGAGAGGGAGAAAAATATGAATAAATTATGTTCTAATGGATTATTGAAGATTCCTACACAGCCACCTGGATTCCACCCAACTTTTGAAGCAAAAAGCATAGGACATTCCCACTTCATAAAGCAAGAATATCTGGTAACTCTACTTCTGATTTCATGTCATTGAAAATAGGTCCTAGCCACCAACTACTCTGGGTCAGGGTTAATGTGCTTTCCTCCCTGCCACTCTCTAGCTTCATCACTGAGGAAGAGTTTCAATTGGCCAACTCACCATCTTATAAAGATTCCTATTCACCAGCTCTGTTAGAGTAGAGCCTCAGGGAACTTAGGATACTTCCTAGTTTACAACTAGTTTGTTCGACTACTGGCAAAAATCAATAAAGTACTAAAAGGAAGGAAGGAAGGGCACCAAGGACATGTTTGACAAGGTGTGTAAATCCACTTGTCTGATGGCAAAGGACAATGAACAGGATTCATAGCAGTAAAAGAATAGTGACCAAAAGTTAAGACAGGACATATCAAGGTAGCTGAAGAGCATGAGATCCAGGCCTTTTATTTAGGAGGAGAATCAATATTTGACATTTCCACCAGTATTAATTTGTTAGATAAGCAATTTCAATATATCATAATACTTATGATTCCCTTTGGCAGTTTCCTGATAATATTTTAATATAGCAAGACCTCTAAGGGGTGCTGGTTAGGGTCATTAAGGTGTAAGGTGAGGGTATAATGGAACCAAACTGGTATAGACCACTCAGGGTCCAAACAGGAAGCAGAAAGCAATTCCTGATGCCACAAGGAAAATGGCTTCTGAGAGATGGATGGCCCAATGATACCTGCATAATTTTAAGCATGGTTCTTTTTTTATGTGTTTTATATATTATGAATCCATCTAAGACTTAATTTGAAAAAAATATCTCCACTGCTGAAAAGGAATAAAGTTTAAAAATACTAGATGAACACCATTACAACAGAACAATCTTCTTCTTGAGAACAATTTTTAACACTGGATAGAATATTAAAACAAAACGTTCCATTAAAAGTATTAAAGAACAGGGAGACCTTCAAGATGGCGGAGGAGTAATCAGAAATATATCTACATGTGGAACAACTCCTACAGAACACCTCCTGAACGCTGGCAGAAGACCTCAGACCTTCCAAAAGGCAAGAAACTCCCCCACGTACCTGGGTAGGGCAAAAGAAAAAAGAATAAACAGAGACAAAAGAATAGGGACGGAACCGGCACCAGTGGGATGGAGCTGTGAAGGAGGAAAGGTTTCCACACACTAGAAGCCCCTTCGCGGGCGGAGACTGTGGGTGACAGAGCAGGGGAGCTTCGAAGCCACGGAGGAGAGCACAGCAACAGGAGTGAGGAGGGCAAAGCAGAGAGATTCCCGCACAGAGGATCGGTGCCGACCAGCACTCACCAGCCCGAGAGGCTTGTCTGCTCACCCGCTGGGTCGGGCGGGGCTGGGAGCTGAGGCTCGGGCTTCGGTCGGATCCCGAAGTTGGGGGCGTGAACACAGCCTGCACAGGTTAGTGCACCACGGCTAGCTGGGAGGGAGTCCGGGAAAAAGTCTGGAGCTGCCGAAGAGACGAGACTTTTTCTTTCGCCTTTGTTTCCTGGTGCACGAGGAGAGGGCATTAAGAGCTCTGCTTAAAGGAGCTCCAGAGACGGGCGCGAGCCGCAGCTAACAGCGTGGACCCCAGAGACGGGCATGGGACGCTAAGGCCGCTGCTGCCGCCACCAGGAAGCCTGTGTGCGAGCACAGGTCACAGTCCACACCTCCCCTGCTGGGAGCCTGTGCAGCCCACCACTGCCAGGGTCCCGTGATCCAGGGACAACTTCCCTGGGAGAACACAAGGCGCCTCAGGCTGGAGCAATATCATGTTGGCCTCTGCCGCCGCAGGCTCGTCCCGCATCCGTACCCCTCCCTCCCCCTCCCTCCCCTCCCTCCCCTCTGCCTGAGTGAGCCAGAGCCCCCGAATCAGCGGTTCCTTTAACCCCGTCCTGTCTGAGCGAAGAACAGACGCCCTCAGGTGACCTACACACAGGGGCGGGTCCAAATCCAAAGCTGAGCCCCGGGAGCTGTGCAAACAAAGAAGAGAAAGGGAAATTTCTCCCAGTAGCCTCAGGAGCAGCGGATTAAGGCACTGCAATCAACTTGATGTATCCTGCATCACTGGAATACCTGAATAGATAACGAATCATCCAAAAAATTGAGGCAGTGGACTATGGGATCAACTGTAGACTTGGGGTTTGCTGTATGCGATTGACTGGTTTCTAGTTTTATGTTTATCTTAGTTTTGTAATTAGAGTTTATTATCACTGGTAGATTTGTTTATTGATTTGGTTGCTCTCTTCCTTTTTTAAAAATTTTTTATACATAGATATATATATTTTTCCTTTTTCTCTTTTTGTGAGTGTGTATGTGTATGCTTCTTTGTGTGATTTTGTCTGTATAGCTTTGCTTTCACCATGTGTCCTAGGGTTCTGTCTGTCCGTTTTTTGTTTTTTTACTATAGTTTTTAGCACTTGTTATAATTGGTGGATTTGTTTTTTGGTTTGGTTGCTCTCTTCTTTCTTTCTTTTTTCTTTTTCTTTATTACTATTTTTTATTTTTAATCATTTTTTTATTTTTTATTTTAATAACTTTATTTCTTTTTATTTTACTTTTTTCTCTTTCTTTCTATCTTCTTTCTTTCCTCTTCTTTCTTTCTTTCTCTCTTTCTTTCTTTCTTTCTTTCTTTCTTTCTTTCTTTCTTTCTTTCTTTCTTTCTTTCTTTCTTTCATCTCCCTTTTCTTCTCAGCCATGTGCCTGACAGGGTCTTGGTGATCCAGCAGGGTGTCAGGCCTGTGCCTGAGGTGGGAGAGCCAAGTTCAGGACATTGGTCCACCAGAAACCTCCCAGCTCCATGTAATATCAAACAGCGAAAGCTCTCCCAGAGATCTCCATCTCAACACTAAGGCCCAGCTCCACTCAACAACCAGCAAGCTACACTGCTGGACACCCTATGCCAAACAACTACAAGACAGGAACACAACCCCACCCATCAGCAGAGAGGCTGCCTAAAATCATAATAAGGTCACAGACACACCAAAACACACCACCAGAGACGGTCCTGCCCACCAGAAAGACAAGATCCAGCCTCATCCACCAGAACACAGACACTAGTCCCCTCCACCAGGAAGCCTACAAAACCCACTGAACCAAACTTAGCCACTGGGGACAGACACCAAAAACAACTGGAACTACGAACCTGCAGCCTGCAAAAAGGAGAACCCAAACACAGTAAGTTAAGCAAAATGGGAAGACAGAGAAATATGCAGCAGATGAAGGAGCAAGGTAAAAACTCACCAGATCAAAACAAATGAAGAGGAAATAGGCAGTCTACCTGAAAAAGAGTTCAGAGTAATTATAGTAAAGATGATCCAAAATCTTGGAAATAGAATGGAGAAAATACAAGAAACATTTAACAAGCACCTAGAAGAAGTAAAAAGCAAACAAACAATGATGAACAACACAATAAATGAAATTTAAAAGTCTCTAGAAAGAATCAGTAGCAGAATAACTGAGGCAGAAGAATGGATAAGTGACCTGGAAGATAAAATAGTGGAAATAACTACTGCAGAGCAGAATAAAGAAAAAAGAATGAAAAGAATTAAGGGAAGTCTCAGAGACCTCTGGGACAACATTAAACACACCAACATTCGAATTATAGGGATCCCAGAAGAAGAGAAAAAGAAAGGAACTGAGAAAATATTTGAAGAGATTATAGTTGAAAACTTCCTTAATATGGGAAAGGAAATATTCAATCAATCCAGGAAGCACAGAGAGTCCCAACAGGATAAATCCAAGGAGAAACACGCCGAGACACATATTAATCAAACTATCAAAAATTGAATACAAAGAAAATATATTAAAAGCAGCAAGGGAAAAGCAACAAATAAAATACAAGGGAATCCCCATAAAGTTAAAAGCTGATCTTTCAGCAGAAACTCTGCAAGCCAGAAAGGAGCAGCAGGACATATTTAAAGTGATGAAAGGGAAAAACCTACAACCAAGATTACTCTACCCAGCAAGGATCTCGTTCAAATTTGACGGAAAAATTAAAAGCTTTAGAGACAAACAAAAGCTAAGAGAATTGAGCACCACCAAACCAGCTCTAGAACAAATGCTAAAGGAACTTCTCTAGGCAGAAAACACAAGAGAATGAAAAGACCTACAATAACAAACCAAAAACAATTAAGAAAATGGTAATAGGAACATACATATCAATAATTACCTTAAATGTAAATGGATTAAATGCTCCCACCAAAAGACACAGACTGGCTGAATGGATACAAACACAAGACCCATATATATGCTGTCTAAAAGAAACCCACTTCAGACCTAGGGACACATACAGACTGAAAGTGAGGGGATGGAAAAGGATATTCCATACAAATGAAAATCTAAAGAAAGTGGGAATAGCAATTCTCAGACAAAGTAGACTTTAAAATAAAGACTATTACAAGAGACAAAGAAGGACACTACATAATGATCAAGGGATCAATCCAAGAAGAAGATATAGCAATTGTAAATATTTATGCACCCAACATAGGAGCACCTCAACATATAAGGCAAATGCTAACAGCCATAAAAGGGGAAGTCGAAAAACAAACAAACAAAACAACTAATACTAAACTTTCTTTGGGTTATTTGTATGGAAACATGTTAATATAAATGTTTCAGACATTACATGAAATTTCTAAAAATCTTATATATTCTGGTATAATAAGTCATAATTCTAGTTATTACTTTAAAATGTATATATCAGAAATAACTAAATTTCCTTGTCAATTGCATTATTATGAACTTTCATCAAATCTTTAATTGTGGTCATTTTTAAGTCTTTTGTCATTTACAGACAATTCTGGGTGTACTCTGATGCTTTTGCAAATATGTTCCTATAAAAGGGTTTCATCTTCAAGGAATTCATGGAAAAGACTCTGACAAGTACAGGTTTCTGGTAACTGACTATACTGCTGAACTGAATGAATAGGCATTTTCAGAACTCTAATGGAAAACTGATGAATTCATAAAAGTGCTAACAAAACATCAAGATGAAAAAAAAATTAATTACATGGGACTGAGTGAACTGATGAGGATGATTATAATTTTTGTGACTTTCTGTTTGAATTAAAAAAGGGGGGGGAATCAACAGTAACACAATCATAGTAGGGGACTTTAACACCCCACTTTCACCAATGGACAGATCATCCAAAATGAAAATAAATAGGGAAACACAAGCTTTAAATCATACATTAATCAAGATGGACTTAACTGATATTTAGAGGACATTCTATTCAAAAACAACAGAATACACTTTCTTCTCAAGTGCTCGTGGAACATTCTGCAGGATAGATCATATCTGGGATCACAAATCAAGTCTTGGTAAATTTAAGAAAATTGAAATTTTATCACGTATCTTTTCCGACCACAATGCTATGAGACTAGATATCAATTACAGGAAAAAATCTGTGAAAAATACAAATACATGGAGGCTAAATAATACAATACTTAATAACCAAGAGATCACTGAAGAAATTAAAGAGGAAATCAAAAAATACCTAGAAACAAATGACAATGAAAACACCACGACCCAAAACCTATGGGATACAGCAAAAGCAGTTCCAAGAAGGAAGTTTATAGCAATACAATTCTACCTCAAGAAACAACAAACATCTCAGATAAACAACCTAAACTTACACCTAAAGCAATTGGAGAATGAAGAAGAAAAACCCCAAAGTTAGCAGAAGGAAAGAAACCATAAATATCAGATCAGAAATAAATGAAAAAAATGAAGGAAACGATAAAAAAGATCAATAAAACTAAAAGCTGGTTCTTTGAGAAGATAAACAAAATTGACAAAACATTAGCTAGACTCATCAAGAAAAAAAAAGGGATAAGACTCAAATCAATAGAATTAGAAATGAAAAAAAGAAGTAACAACTGACACTGCAGAAATACAAAGGATCATGAGAGATTAATGCAAGCAACTATATGCCACTAAAAGGGACAACCTGGAAGAAATGGACAAATTCTTAGAAAAGCACAACCTTCCAAGACTGAACCAGGAAGAAATAGAAAATATAAACAGACCAATCACAAGCACTGAAATTGAAACTGTGATTAAAAATCTTCCAACAAACAAAAGCCCAGGACCAGATGCCTTCACAGGGGAATTCTATCAAACATTTAAAGAAGAGCTAACACTTATCCTTCTAAAACTCTTCCAAAATATAGCAGAAGGAGGAACACTCCCAAACTCATTCTACTAGGCTGCCATCACCGTGATACCAAAACAGACAAAGATGTCACAAAGAGAGAAAACTGCAGGCTAATATCACCAATAAACATAGATGTAAAAATCCTCAACAAAATACTAGCAAACAGAATCCACCAGCACATTAAAAGGATCATACACCATGATCAAGTGGGGTTTATCCCAGAAAGGCAAGGATTCTTCAGTATACGCAAAGCAATGTGACACACCATATTAAAAAATTGAAGGAGAAAAACCATATGATCGTCTCAATAGATGCAGAAAAAGATTTGAACAAAATTGAACATGCATTTATGATAAAAAAAAAACCCTCCAGAAAGTAGGCATAGAGGGAACTTACCTCAACATGATAAAGGCCATATATGACAAACCCACAGCCAATATCATTCTCAATGGTGAAAAACTGAAACCATTTCCTCTAAGATCAGGAAAAAGACAAGGCTGTCCACTCTCACCACTATTATTCAACATAGTTTCAGAAGTTTTAGCCATAGCAATCAGAGAAGAAAAAAGAAATAAAGGGAATCCAAATCAGAAAAGAAGTAAAGCTGTCACTGTTTGCAGATGACATGATCCTATACATAGAGAATCCTAAAGACTCTACCAGAAAACTACTAGACCTAATCAATGAATTTGGTAAAGTAGCAGGATACAAAATTAATGCACAGAAATCTCTTGCATTCCTATCACTAATGATGAAAACTCTGAAAGAGAAATTAAGGAAACATTCCCATATACCATTGCAACAAAAAGAATAAAATACTTAGGAATAAACCTACCTAAGGAGACAAAAGACCTGTAAGCAGAAAACTATAAGACACTGATGAAAGAAATTAAAGATGATACAAACAGATGGGGAGATATACCATGATCTTGGCTTGGAAGAATCAACATTGTGAAAATGACTATACTACCCAAAGCTATCTACAGATTCAATGCAATCTCTATCAAACTACCAATGGCATTTTTCACAGAACTAGAACAAAAAATTTCACAATATGTATGGAAACACAAAAGACTCCGAATAGCCAAAGCAATTTGAGAAAGAAAAACGGAGCTGGAGGAATCAGGCTCCCTGACTTCAGACTATACTACAAAGCTACAGTAATCAAGACAGTATGGTACTGACAGAAAAACAGAAATGTAGATCAATGAAACAGGATAGAAAGACCAGAGATAAACCCACACACATACGGTCACCTTATTTTTGATAAAGGAGGCAAGAATATACAATGGAGAAAAAGTCTCTTCAATAAGTGGTGCTGGGAAAACTGGACAGGGACATGTAAAAGTATGAGATTAGATCACTCCCTAACACCATACACAAAAATAAACTCAAAATGGATTAAAGACCTAAATGTAAGGCCAGACAATAAAACTCTTAGAGGAAAACATAGGCAGAACACTCTATGACATAAATCACAGCAAGATCCTTTTTGACCCACCTCCTAGAGAAATTGAAATACAAGCAAAAATAAACACATGGGACCTAATGAAACTTAAAAGCTTTTGCACAGCAAAGGAAACTGTAAGCAAGATGAAAAGACAACCCTCAGAATGGGAGAAAATATTTGCAAATGAAGCAACTGACAAAAGATTAATCTCCAAAATTACAAGCAGTTCATGCAACTCAATATCAAAAAAAAAAAAAGAAGAAAAAAAAAACAATCGAAAAATGGGCAGAAGATCTAAATAGACATTTCTCCAAAGAAGATATACAGATTGCCAACAAACACATGAAAGGATGCTCAACATCACTAATTATTAGAGAAATGCAAGTCAAAACTACAATGAGGTATCACCTCACACCAGTAAGAACGGCCATCATCAAAAAAGCTACAAACAATAAATGCTGGAGAGGGTGTGGAGAAAAGGGAACCCTCTTGCACTGTTGGTGGGAATGTAAATTGATAGAGCCACTATGGAGAACAGTATGGAGGTTCCTTAAAAAATTAAAAATAGAACTACCATATGACCCAGCACTCCCACTAGTGAGCATATACCCTGAGAAAACCAGAGAGACATGCACCAAAATGTTCATTGCAGCTCTATTCACAATAGCCCGGAGATGGAAACAACCTAAGTGTCCATCATCGGATGAATGGATAAAGAAGATGTGGCACATATATACAATGGAATATTACTCAGCCATAAAAAGAAACGAAACTGAGCTATTTGTAATGAGGTGGATAGACCTAGTGTCTGTCATACAGAGTGAAGTAAGTCAGAAAGAGAAAGACAAATATTGTATGCTAACACATATATATATGGAATTTAAGGGAAAAAAATGTCATGAAGAACCTAGGGGTAAAACAGGAATAAAGACACAGACCTACTTGAGAATGGACTTGAGGATATGGGGAGGGGGAAGGGTAAGCTGTGACAAAGCGAAAGAGAAGCATGGACATATATACAGTACCAAACGTAAGGTAGATAGATAGTGGGAAGCAGCTGCATAGCACAGGGAGATCAGCTCGGTGCTTTGTGACCGCCTGGAGGGGTGGGATAGGGAGGGTGGGAGGGAGGGAGACGCAAGAGAGAAGGGATGGGGGAACAGATGTATATGTATGACTGATTCACTTTGTTATAAAGCAGAAACTAATTTAAAAAACCAAAAAAACAAGTAATTACATGAATACATACAAAGTGTGTGTGTGTGTGTGTATACACATACACACACACACTTAGAACAGTGTTTGGCACTTGGTAAGCACTCAGTAAAAGTAGCTGCCATAATAACTTTCATTATTGTTATTATTAAGCTGTGATTCTTTCCTCCTATGATATCAGATACAAAAATTCCAAGAAAGTCTATCAGAAATTACACAGTGATTACCAGTTAATTCAGCATTTTGTGAGCTTCTGATGACCTTGAATATCTAGGCTAAGTCAGATGTCGCCAACCCCCCGCCACCCATTTTCTAAAATGACAGGTGCTCACTTCGCCCACAACTGAACCATTTAAACTGCCACATCTCAAAGACAGGCAGGCAACCCAATGATAACATTCAAGCACCTTTCCCCACCATAGTTTATCTTATTCTAAATGATATAAAACGGCTCTGGGAAGCAACCTAATCAAGAACACTTTAAATTTTGCAAATGGACAAAGAGTTTCCAGTGTAATCCTCTAGATCTCATTATAATAACCATGGATGGGGACACAGTTACAGCCCAGCCTGTACACACACTTTCAAAATATCCTCATCTGGGAGTTAGACTAGATGACCACCAACATCCCTTCTGATCCTAGAGTGTTAGAATTCCATTGGCTAATAATACATTTAAAGTGTAGGAAGTCAAATTGAAAACAATCAGCAAAGATCCAGTTACAGTGTTTACTCAAAACTTTGTAGTGAGTGTCAAGGCTGGAACTCTCTATTTCATGAGCCACTTTCTTTGCCTTGATTTGAGGGCTTTCCTCTGATTAATTTTCTTCTTAACACTGGCTTGGACCCACTTTCCTGAGGGGGTTTGATTCTTAATTTCCAATTTGCTCTAATAAGCCGCTCTCCTGCCTCTCCAAACTCGTTGAACCAAATCTGTGCCTCCTCTTCTACAGAAATTACATTGCAGTTTGGTTTTTGAGTCCCCAGTTTTTTCAGATTGCAATTACAAGCTACCCTGGACCTTCTCCATTTTAATTCCAGCCTCCGTTTAAAGAAAGAAAGAAGAAAGAAGGAAGGATGATATTTAATCCTTCCAATGAACATATTGCAAGAGCAATCACTTCATGTCTCCAGTCTGCGTGGGGCTAGGGGAATACTAAGGGGCCACATTACATCATACGGTGGCTAAAAAGGAGCACTGGGAGCCATGTCACTAGGGACAGTCCCTACAAAACCAGAATGTCTAGTCACTTTGACCTACAGCAAAAAGTATCGAATAACTAGGACAAGTGCTAGTGCAAACAGCTGATCAAGTCATTAAACCCTAACGCAGCCACTGGGTACTCGGGGCCACGTTCAAACCAGCCAATTAAAGAAGCGATTTGGGACAAAAGAGGAGTTGAGCTCTTTCCTTTTCCTTTTTAGTTTTTCTTTTTCTGTTTCTTTTTTCTCAGAAGAACCTGAGAACATGGGTGATGAAAGGGACAGCACTCTGGCCAATTTGGGGAATTCCCGACTTAGAAACTCAGCAGAATCTTTTCTCCCTAAGTAAGGTGAAACCACTCCTTTGCCTCTTGAGCCACTGCTGCAGGAAAACCGACGCAGGGCGACCTCCTGGGGGAGGGCCTCCTTCCTGCCAGTGTGTTTATGGTTTGCATAAAGAACATGATAGCACTTTAATGGGCAAAAGAAAATCCCTGGTCAGCAACCAGGCGGCCTCCTGGCCTTCTATCAGAACAGTTGTGCCACAGAGCAGCTGACAAGTAAGAACTCACCCAGCTGGTCCGGTGAAATTATCAGGTAGATCAAGATGGCGATCAAGAAAAATAATAGAAGAGTCACTGACTTTTCATTCATTATATTAATTATAAAATTATATTAAAATGTCATTTTATAATATATGTTCATATTAACAAATGGTCTTCAACATCTTTTTAAATAACATATTTTTTAATGTTTAGTTTCTATTTTGCTTGAGATATTTTGTACATATGTGCCTTGTGATTGCTGCCGCTTTAAAGGATACAGCACTCTTTGGGGGGATGAATCTGTTTTGTTTTGTTTTTTAATGAAATAAACCTACATTCCTGATAAAAATTTAAAAAAGAAAAAGAATACAATAGCTATTATTTTTGCTGCTGTGACTCTGCGGCAGTTCCTATACTAAGTACCGTATTAGCTTATTCAATAGTCCCAGTAACCCTAGAAAGAGCTTCTATGAGTATCCCCATCTTTCAGATAAAGAAACCGAGGCTTTGAGGTATTAGAAAATTAGCCCAAGGTCACAGAACTAGAAATCTTCTGTGTCTGATCAACAACACACCCACTATACATCCCTCCTCTGTAGCATCTCTGCCCAGACTTTATTCCTTTAACTTCCTTCAGAACGACTGCATTAAGATGCCCTTGCTTATAAGGCACGAGTCAAGATCTAATAACATATTCTATATTTATTTGAATAAATGCATATAATTTTCAAAAGTTAACATATCATCTCATTGGGCCCCCACTACATCTTATTGGGTAGGTAAGGCAGGATTTGTTTATTTGTTTTTAAATTCCCTTTAAAATTCTTTTCAGTGACTAAGCATTCCCAATGATTAAATTTTTAGAAGTTTTTTGCAAGACAATTGTCAAGATAGAGTAAGTCGACAACTTTCCCCTTTAGTGGAAGGATAACAGACCTGCCATTTGTTTGGAGCAGTCTAAACGTAGGCTGGGAGAGGAAAATGCATTATAAAACCACAGGGAAGAGCCAGCACCACCCCAAGTAGCTCAGAGACTCTGGGGCACAGGGAACATTTCTGGGTGTTTCTTCTGCCTTGTCTCTACAGGCTTTTGAAAGCTAGGACAAAATAAAATAAGTACTTCCGAAAGATAGAGCCATTTGGGAAGTTGACATTTTCCCTAAATTCCAACTCTCCTACTATTTACTCCAATTTCTAAGTAATGGCATAAAAATGCAGTCTCTGTAGGCACCCAGAGGAGTGACCATATCCCTGCTCCTCTACTCACTAGCTATAAGACCTGTAGCAAGTTACTTCACCAGTCTGAGCCTCAGTGTTTTCATCTGAAGAATGGGGATATTTGTTGAGAAAATTAAATGAGATTAATGCATAGTAAGTGCTTGGCATAATCCTTAATACTTATGAAGCACTGAAGGACATAATCCTCATTTCTATCACTAATTCACTTTAATATTTGTTATAAATTTGTGAATAAGGCATATCTGGTACAAACTGTTATTCATCACCTTTCCATCAAAGCTGGCCCTTTGGTAGCCCCTATCTCTGTGAAAGCTACCACGCCCTACCTCCCAACTACCCACGATGTCAGGTTCTAGGAGAGTCATATTAGACCATGCCTTACCCTCTCCCATCATGCAATTCATCACTCAGTCCTTTTGGTTTGATCTCAGTGTTATTGGCCAAATCCATCCCCTCCCCCTTTCCATGCTTTTATAGTGTCTCATCAGGAACATTGCTGTAGTCTCCAAAGTGATTTTGCTAATTCTGGTATTGCACACTCCATTCCATATTCTGAGCCAAAGCAACCCTCTAAAACACACATCTGATCAAATTACTCCCTGCTAAGAGTCTTCAGTAACCCCACGTAATCTTCAGGATAAAGTGGAAACTCTTTAGCATATATAGAAAGCTCCACATGATATGAGCTCTGGTGAAACTCTACTGGCTTGTTTGGTTTGTTGTTCTCCTCAAAACTTCATTTCAAAATGTATAGAATTCCCTAAACACATGTTGTTAAAAGCACTTTATATACATATGTGTATATATACACACATATATGTATATCTATGTATATATTCCTTTAAAACTCACAAGAGCTCTTTGAAGCTGCAGCTCTTAGTATTCCCTTCTGACTTAGAAGGAACCTGGGTGCCAGCTCAGATAACTAACTTGCCCAAGTCACACAGCTTGACGTGGCATAGTCAGAATTTGCACCAGGCACAGAGTCTGTGATCTCAGTCCCTCTACCATCCATCTTCCCTGAGTGCTCTCTGCCAGCAGGGCCTCTCCTTGACAAGCACCTTCTCACATTCACACCTCAACTCAGGAAACACCTCTTCTGGGATGCCACTCCTGGATTCCACCTTAGAAGAGACCACTTGGAATGTTGTGATTCTTCTGTGTCTTGTATAGCTGTCCATCCTAGTACCTGTCATTCCTTAGTATGGTTTTGTATTTATAGGCCTCTCTCCCCTACTAGACTATAAATCCTAAAGAGTGGGAAGATTGTTTATTATCATTTGTACCCTCAGTGGCTAACACAGTGTCAAGCACATCTTAGGTATTTAATAAATGTTTGGGGGATAAGTGGTTGAATGAATGAATCAATGGAATGAATGAATGAAAAGTCAGTAAAACAGTGAGCATTATAAAAAGGGCAATAATGTATAAGGCCCCTGTTTCTGCCTTTTAAGAAAAATATAAAACTGGAAAAGGTTCAATCAGTATACTAAGTTTGGAAGGTGAGGGAGAAAGAATAGGGATGGTAAGGACTTGGTCTTCAGGCTCATGGAGGACATGGATATGGTGAAGGAGCACACATTCACGGAGTAATAGAACACTAAAATCCAAAACAGCAACCCTGAAGCTTAAAAGTCTCACTAGGACAATAAAATTGAGCACTACTTTCACGGGGAATGAATGTATGAATCCAAGAGCTAATTCAAGCTGAAAAATGCAAATAGGCTTTTTAAAGTTTGAAAACAACTCACAGATGACTGATACAAATCCCATATATGTTTCCATTTCACTCCCCTGATAATTAAGGAGCACCTACTCAGAGGCTTGGGACTGAAATACAAACATGAAAAATAACAACTCCTAAAACACAACCGAACAAAATCTATGGGATGCAGCACAAGCAGTTCTTGGAAGTTCATAGCGACACAGGCCTTCCTCAAAAAACAAGAAAAATCTCATGGGGATATAAGTATATGTATAGCTGATTCACTTTGTTATAAAGCAGAAACTAACACACCATTGTAAACCAATTATACTCCAAAAAAGATGTTAAAAAAAAAAGAAAAATCTCAAACAAACAACCTAAACTACCCCCTAAAAGACTTAGAAAAAGAACAAACAAAACCTAAAGTCAGCAGAAGAAAGGAAATAATAAATATCAGAGAGGAAATAAATAAAATAGAGATGAAAAATACAGCTCCTTCCCTGAAGAAGCGTATAGTCTAGTGGGAAGACGGATGTAGCAATCACTTAAACGGTGATTCTCAAATGATCAATGGTAAGGAATAGCTCTTTTTATTATTTTATTTCCAATGTATTACAGATCGATACTTTTGAAAAGTACAATAAAAATAAACTACTAGAAAATAAAAATTTTTAAAGATATGTAAAATACAGGCCCCAATTTTTTATAGTTGAATCAATAATCTTAAATTACTGTCAAATTGCAGAACTGTTTCTAAACAATTACCATCAATTTCTGTACTTAGCTCATCATGGAGTGGTAACAGTTTGCACACCAGCAGTGGTCCACAGGCCACATTTTGAGTTCAGTGACATGTAGTACAAGTTAGCTGCTTTAAAGAGCCACCTATGGGAAAATAGGATGAGAAGTTTTTAAGGCAACTTCAATTATTTGGGAACCAAACACTCTCAACATATGTTCCCCAAACTTTACCCCTCAGACTAAAGGATTCTTTTCTCTTCCTCTCCAGGACCTATTTTCTTAAAAAGGTAGCCTACATTTGCTGCCTCATCACCATGCCAGAGTTGTTTCATAGCATAGAACAGAAAAGAATCACTGCACTTTTTCATACTTTTCTTATAGCATTTATATCCTGCAATGTGAGATAGCTTTTTATCTCTCCTTTCCCATTAGATTTTAAGCTCTCAAGGACAAGAAAGAACTTGATCATATGTACCTTAATATCCCTGCAGCCTCTACTAAGAGCCTTCAACATGATAAGTACTCAATGACTACTTGGCAAGTAAGTGCAAGAAATGAAATAATGAATAAGCAAGTAAACTAGCTACTACTCAATGCCTCCAAAAGCATATTACTGAGATGTCCTAGGTTTTAAATTTTTATTTGATGCCAAAGGTTAATGATTCCCTTTAGACTAAAGCTGCTGGAATCATTTAATTTTTCTATACTTGATCCACATGTGAAATTCCAACCAACATCAAATGAAAGTTTGATTAAACAGACCAGGAACAGCATGTGTGATGGATGTGAATTCCCCCTAGGGCAGGATGTAGGTCTGGAAACCAGAAGACTTGACACTACAGAGCTGAAAGTTCTTGAAAAGAGCCTATATCCTATGCCTAAAGAAAAGCAATGTATACTTCACATCCCAAAAAAGAAACAGGTCAAGTTCAGAGACATGGAAGTACCTGGATCAAGTCACCAGATTTTGAGCCTTCCTTCTTTCCTCCATATTTCCCACTCCTTAATTTTTTTCCCTCTTAATTTTTGTATTCATTCCCACCATAAGAAAAAATAAAGGAGAATTTAGTGGTACTGCAAAAATAGTCCTAACCGAAAGAGACAAAAGGACAAATCGGTTTCAGCTTCCAGAATTATTCTAGCTTCTCAGAAGCTCTTGCTGCCCTTGAAGCTGGTTTCCTGGAGCAGTGAAGATTCCTGGGATTCTGCAAACAGCTAAAGTTATCTGGTGAGTGATCAGAAGGCTCCTGGGAGAAGGCCCAGCTGGGATTTCTTCCAAGCCGTGTCTGCACCACCTGTAACTCTTCAATACATATGCTTGCCAGAAGATTGTCCCAAGTCTTGGGGGATGGGGAGATTTGCCATTCCAGAAAGAACCACTAGCCAGCTTTGGCAGAGAAGGGCGTCCTTGTGCATTGGGAAGGAGTCAGGGCTTCCAGCTAAGGGCGCCTCGCCAGCTCTGGTATGCAGTTCTGGGATCTGTGCCCACCGAGCCTGCCCCAACTTGCCCAGGAGAGAGAAGCCAGGGAGAGATGGGAAAGGTGTTCTCTCTCCCCACCTCCCTCCAGTTCCAGCCAGCTCCAGGCTCCTTTGAAGTCTTGGGCCAGAAGACATGGCCAGTACTGATGCTGAGGTTTTTTTCAGTGAGCCTCTGGTATTCAAGTTCTCTCTCTCTCTCTCTCTTTCTCTCTGGAAGGCAAACCAACATAACTCAAAAAGCGCGGGCTTTGGAAGCAGATAAACCTTGATTCAAATCCTGGCTGGGCCATGCACTGGGTTTATAAGCCCAAAAATGTTATTCAATTTCTCTGAAACTTGGAGTTCTTATTTCTGAAATAGCATTAATATAACCCAGAGTTTCTCAATCTCAGCACTCCTTATATTTCAGACTGGATACGTTTTTGTGGGGTTGGGACAGCAGGGTAGGGGTGGGGTCTGTGCTGCGCATTATAGAATGTTTAACAGCACCCCTGTCCTACCTATTAGATACTAGTAGCACTCTCCCCCGCCCAGCTGTGACAACCAAAAACGATTCCAGACTTTGGCTAATGTCCCCTGAAGGGCTAAATTGCCCAGTTGAGAACCACTAACCTAATCTAATCCTTAGGATTGTTGTTTTATACATATTATTGCAAATACAGAGTACGGTACCTATGAATGAATGAATGAATGAAAAGCACCCCAGAATTATTAATTCCCACAACAGATGCCATCGCTGCCCCTCCTACGTCTCCTTAGCATCCACCTCAACTCACTGATGGCCGCTTCCCATGATCACCTGGACCCTCTGGCCTTAAGAGTATGGTTAGTCCCTGAACAGGGCAAACTGGAAGTTGATGCCCTTGCAAGCAGCCCTTACCCACTGAGAGGCTAGGAGTTGGTGAAATAAACACTCCAGCCTCCTAGCCCTTTAGTTGAAACAGTTGTGTTCTACACTGTCTCCCCGAATTCCCCAGTGGGCTTAGACTCCATTGCCCAGGGGGACACCTGGCTCTATAACACACCTCTTCCCTGTCTTCACTTTCTAAGTGAAAGTATCTCCTCAGGTCACTTCCCAGACTCTTTGTACAATTTCTGTCTTGCTTGTGTTTCTATCTTTCAGTCACCTATTATATAAAAACTGTGACTATTATTTCTATAAATGTCCTGCTTGCTGATTCATCAGACTTCTCATGAGCACTTAGCCAGGTCACAGTGTTTCAAAAAAATTTTTAAGTACTGCAAATAAGCTACTCTCTTACTCTGGGGGCTGCTGAAAATAACAATCAACACATCCCAGACAGTCTCCATGCAGGTAAAACAATGAGTCTAGGATTTTCACTTCTCACTTGGCCTAAGCCCAATCTACCCCTCACATTGCTGCCACACAGCTTCTTCTCAAATGCACGTCATATAGTGACTGCCACGAGCCCAGCAGTCTCTATTGCTGTAAACTCAGGACCTAAAACCACACGGCACATAGTCGGTACCCGGTAGTATCTGCTGAATTACTGAGTGAATGTCATTCTCATGCTTAAAATCTTTGGATGCTTCCCCACATTATCAGTAAAGATCAAACTCCTTCAAATGGTACACAAGGAAGGGACTTTGTGACTCGGCCTCTGCTTCCCACTCCAACTTCATCCCTCACCACTTATTCATTCAACCTTACCCCTACGTACACACATGCACTGTACATTTGCCATCCCATACTATTTGTGGTTCTTACAAAGGTATGTTCTTTTTAGGGCTGTGCTTTTTGCATGTGTTGCCCTCACTTTGGGATCCTTTTTCAGGTCTTTTCCCTGTTGACACCTCCAGGTTCTTCTTGGGGCTGCTCAACTCTGACTGGCTCGGGGTGAGGAGTGGGGTAAGCCTGTCCTGATCTTTTTGAGTAAAGGTAGCCCTTCTCTGCTCCCACTACACTATTGTACTTTGGGATTTGCTTATTAATCTAACCCACCAGAGAGAGTGCTTTGAGATAAGGGGTCATTTCTTTAATTTGGAGGTATCCCCAGTGCCTGACACATTTTACATGCTGAGAAGATAAATGCTTGTGCACTAATCAAAGGATTTGATTGTTCTCAGTAGTAATAATTTTAAAAAGCTTTAGTATGTGAATTAATTAGGATTCTCCAGAGAAACAGAACCAATAGGATATATATAGATATATAGAAAGAGATTTATTCTGAGAGATTGGCTCACATGATTACAGAGGCTGAGAAGTCCCACCATCTGCTGTCAGCAAGCTGGAGGCCCAGGATAGCTGGTGGTGTAATTCCAGTCCAAACCCAAAGGCCTGAGAACCAGAAGGGCCAATGGTGTAAATCCTAGTCTGAGTTCAGAGGCTTGAGAACCAAGAGTGCTAATGCCCAAGGGCAGGAGAAGATGGATATCCTAGTTCAAACAGAGAGAAAATTCTTCCTTCCTCCACATTTTGGTTCTGTTAAGGCCTTCAAAGGATTGGGTGATACCCACTCACATTGATGGGAGAGATCTTCTTTACCCAGTCTACTGATTCACATGTGTATCTCCTTCCCAAACATCCTCACAGACACATTCGG
This sequence comes from Mesoplodon bidens, assembly GCF_964165515.1. NCBI lineage: Eukaryota > Metazoa > Chordata > Mammalia > Artiodactyla > Ziphiidae > Mesoplodon > Mesoplodon bidens. The sequence continues at coordinate 39,523,434 of NC_138176.1, forward strand.
AAATAATGTTTTACCACCATCTAAGCATCCCTTAGCCCACTTGAGTTGACACGTAAAATTAACCATCACTGTATGTAATCTTCATTCCCCTGTATCAGCAACTAATTTCTACATAGAGAGAATATTTGGTAAATCCCAGGGATTCCCTGACTGTGAACCAGAAAGACAAACCACAGGTACATGAACCACAACTATCTAAGCCTCTTACTATTATGGTTTAGTTGTACTAATTGTGGGAAGAAACTACTGCCTTGGCCAAGGAATAATGTGACCTGTCACCGGAGTCTGTAGAGAAGGCTCAATGTATGAATACAAACTCCTCCCACAGGTGGGAGGCTGTCACAAGAACCCAGAAAAGCTGTTTGGAAGTTGTGTTCTTCATTGAACTGAGCTCTTGCAACCTAGAAGAACATCTTCAAGATAGGATGTTTACAAATTCCACACCAGCTCTTAAATCTTAGAGCTTGCGGTTGGGACTAGCGAGCTGGTTTCATGGAAACAGAAGGTAGAAAACAAGGGCAGAAGAAGATGTACTTGCTCTGCTCTAAAGGCCTAATTAATTCTACATCCAAATCCTCTTCAGAGAGAAGGATCTAGCTGGGACAAAGTGACCCCTCCTCACTTCCCTATCCCAATCTTCCACACTCACCTTTCTTAAACAAAGCTGGTTGAAAAGTCTCAGGGTTGTTTTCCATTCTAAAACAACCCTGAGACTTGAATAAAATCTAATCATATGAGGAAAAAATCATAATGGCAATGAAGAACATAATGAAAGGGGAGTTTTCATAATATTGATTCAATCATGCAACCAGCAAGCACAGAGTGTCTACTTATGTAAGCATCTCATGCATCACGAGGGGCTTCTTTGTTCCTGAAAATGATAATATTTATAACGTACATATGCCCACCAAGGCAAAGTGCAGGAGTCAAATGCTGAACACGATGTCTGAAAAGTAATAGACATTCACGTGACACGATATCTCCTGAATCCTGTCAGTGGGATGATTTAGGCTTCTCCTGCTGAGCTAAGAATCAACCAAAATTTATTTTCAACAAAGTAGGAGACATAGGTCTTCTACCTGGACCGCCTGCAACTTTTCTTTATTTCCAACTTCCTAACCTTTGAATATCCTATTGATACCCTGTTTATCTCACAAAAAGAGACCTTCTACCACTACCTAATGCCCCCAGTTCTCCAAGCCCTTCATTCATTGGACTGTGTGTAACCCCTTACAGAAACCTGAATGAAATATGAATGCTGTCTTTTTCTTCCTCTCTTTCCACTTGACAATATATGATAACATATGCCATCCCAACTACACTTCAGCAGTATGATCTAAATAGCACAGGGGAGTCACCTTAACTCAACAGACAGTTATTTATGATGAGATTCCAGGAGCTAGTCCATTCAAGACCATGAAAATTCCATGTGGAAATAAATGCAGAGACTGGAACTTCCTCAGAAAAAATCATAGAACCACCAGATGCCCAAGCTGGAAGAAATCCACAGATACCACAAAACCAGCTAACTCCCTTGATGGTTGAAAATATCAATACTTCCCTAAAAGCCAGGGAAGATACTTGAGATGTTCAAGTCCCAATAATAGGGCAGATGAGCCACACCAGGACTCAAGTTTCCTGACACTTACACCATGCTCCACAGTACCTGTCATCAAGTCTTCCCATTACTAAATCCCTCAGTCTCCTGAACAAGCTGGCCTGGCATTGGTGGCCCCAGACATTGCCAACATGTTTTAACCAACAGATCAGATGATCTCCGGGAAGAGTTCGATGTCCTTCTCCTTGCAAGTACTAAAGCATCCCTTGTTACTTTCCTACAATAAATCCATGTGGGCTTTATCAGGATACTCAAAAAGTTTTTAACCAGGACCTTACGGATACTGAATGAATTAATTAGGGACAGAATAGAGACTAGATCCTGCTTCTCCTGACTCTCTATATAGCATAGATTCCACTCTTTTGAAGTTTCCCATACCCCAGTGTTCTGGCAGAGAGATCTCAAAGAGGAAGTGATGCACTTCCACATTCAAGATTCAAACCCATCATTCTGAAGCCAACATGCTATATATTACCTCTCCTACATGTCTAACATTAGCCAAGACAATTTCCTTCAGCTGGAACCAACTTTTCCTGCTAAAGACAAACATTAATCTAGCTAAAGTAACTGCTACTGCTGTTATAAAAATACATTATTACTTGTAGTGCTCCACAGAATAAGAGGTCATTCTTTTTTTATGTGCTGTAGTAACAAGAATGTGTAAATGTCATTTTTATTTTGACAGTATTTCAGAGGAAAGCATTAATGCCACATTCTATCTAAATAGGTTTTTATGATACCAAAGACCAGTGCCTTTCCCTATTGGATTCTCTTGATGGACAAAAGCCTCCAAAATGGTTTTAAAAAATAATACAACCATGATCCTCAAGGAAAAAATTCAAATTCTGACAGAAAACTATAGGGTAAGGAACTTGGCAAAACTACATGAACAGCACTAGTGATTTAAGCTTGGTTTTACTTTACTTAAGTCATGTTTCTGACCCTATCCTTCTCAAGCAAACTCCATCCCTGACTAATAATCTCAAATTCTATGTGGTTTTCTTACTTTTGGGTATGTCAGGCCTTGTAGGTGATGAACAGTCCAGCCTTTACACAGTTCCGCAGGTGAATTTAGACAAATGATACACCCAGAAAGATGGTCCCTTCACCAAAAAGAGGAAAAGAGAAAATGAAGAAATGCTCTACTTAACTTGTGCCAGTAAAGAGAGTATCAATTAGCACAGCCTATTTAGAAAGTGCATTGGTGAAACCAAGTCAGAGCTGAAAGATTTTCAATCCCTTTGACAGTCAATCCTGGAAATAACTCCTAGAAAAATAATGTGAGTAAAATGTCCATTGCAATGTTAACCAGAATGGGGAATGGGCAGGAGGGGGTAGTTTTTATGCATGACAAAATGAAGATGTCCATTGCTGTGTTGACTAAAACAAGAGAAGGGTTGTGAGAGAAAAACTAGGGAAAAAAACCCTTCATGTCTCAACAATAGAGATATAATTGTAATAAAACATAGTGTCCATTTGATTAAATATATAGCCTTTATAAAAAATAATTATGAAACCTGCATAGAAACCTAGAAAAATATTTTGAATGAAATATTAGAGAATACAAAATAGTATCATCTTAGTTTGGGCTGCTATAACAAAATACTGCAGACTGGGTAGCTTTTTTTTTTTTTTTTTTTGCGGTACACGGGCCTCTCACTGTTGTGGCCTCTCCTGTTGCAGAGCACAGGCTCCGGACGCGCAGGCTCAGCGGCCATGGCTCACAGGACCAGCCGCTCCGCAGCATGTGGGATCTTCCCGGACCGGGGCACGAACCCGCGTCCCCTGCATCGGCAAGTGGACTGTCAACCACCGCGCCACCAGGGAAGCCCTGGGTAGCTTTTAACAAGAGAAATTTATTTCTTACAGTTCTGGAGTCTGGGAACCCAAGATCCAGGCACCAGATCCAGGCTGCGTTCTGGTGAGGGCCCTCTTTTTCATTCACTGGTGGCACCTTCTCATCGTGTCCTCACATGGTGAAAGAGCTTAGGGATCTCTCTGGAGCCTCTGTTATAAGGTCATTCATGGGGACTCCACCCTTATGGCTTAAGCACCTCACAAAGGCCTACCTCTTAATACCATAACATCAGGCATTAGGATTTCAAACATATGAATTTTGAGGAGACACAAACATTCAGACCATGCAAGTATGGATATTACAATTACAGTAATTTGAAAAGAACACCATTGCCCTGCTTAAAAGCCTTCACTGACTCCCTACTGCCATCAAGTTTTAGCACAGCCTCCTTAAAATGGCCATCAGGTCCTATTTTGTTTGGTCACCCCACTCCCTAACTGTCCCGGCTCTGACTATTTAGAGACCTTAGAAATTGCCCAAACGTGTCACCCTTCAGCAGTCAGCTGAGGCATCACTTCTCTGAGAGTTTTCCATGACCTTCTTCACAACAAGACTCCCCTTCTCAGCATTTTCACACTGCACTGCAATTGCCTGTGCACTTTTCCGTTGCCCCAAGAGGAGGGAGAGCTTCTTTTGAACTGAGATCTTGTCTACTTTACTCATAGCTCTATCCTCACCTAGTGCTTGGCATACAGAGGGGCTCAACAGATGTGCACTGGCTGAATGGATAAATAAAAGAATGATCAGTGAGCGAATCAGCGAAGAAATCAATCAATAGACAGCGTTGCTCCTGGCCACGCTGCTGTCTTATTTGCGTGAGTAATGTAATACATGCACATGCTCATGCAGTGCAGTGAACAGCGATAAGAAGGAAAGATGAAACGTGAAGGACTGTGGCATTGGGGTAGTCTAGCCTCTCTTCTTCAAAATTGTCTTTAATATGGTGGGAGGTTTCGGGAGGTAACAGCTTTATTGAGATATAATTCACATACCATACAACTTACTCATTTAAAGTATAATAAACAATAGTTTTAATATATTAACAGAGTTGTGAAAACATCACCACAATTAACTTTAGAACATTTTCATTACCACAAAAAGGGACTATAAACTTTTTGACGATCACCTCCCACACCTATCCCCCCTTACTCCCCAGCCCCAGGCAACCGCTCATCTACTTTCTATCTCTATAGATTTATCTATTCTGGACCTTTCATGTAAATGAACTCATATAATATGTGGCCTTTCGTGTCTGGCTTTGTTCACTTAGCATAATGTTTTCAAGTTTCATCCATGTTGTATCATGTATCAGTACCTCATTCACTTTTATGCCTAAATAATATTTCATTGTATGGTTATACCATAATTTGTTCATCATTCATCAGTTAATGGATATTTGGGTTGTTTCCACCTTTTGACTATTATGAAATATGCTGCTATGAACATTTGTATACAAGTTTTTCAGTGGACATAATAGTTTTATTTCTCTTGAACATATACCAAGGAGCAGAACAGCTGGGTCCTGTGTAAATTCTATGTTTAAATTTTGAGGAACCACAAGGATGTTTTCCATATTGGTTGTACCATTTTACATTCATCCCAACAGTGTTTGAAGGTTCTGATTTCTCCATATCCTTGCCAACATTTATTATTTTGTGGGCTTTTTTTTTTTTTTTTTTTGCGGTACACGGACCTCTCACTGCAGTGGCCTCTCCCGTTGCGGAGCACAGGCTCCGGATGCGCAGGCTCAGCGGCCATGGCTTACGGGCCCAGCCGCTCCATGGCATGTGGGATCTTCCCGGACAGGGGCACGAACCCTCATCCCCTACATTAGCAGGTGGACTCTCAACCACTGTGCCACCAGGGAAGCCTTATTTTGTGGGCTTTTTGATTATAGTCATCCTAGTGGGTACAAAATGGCATTGTAGCTTTGATTTGTATTTCTCTGAAAACTAATAACATTGAGCATTTTTTAATATGCTTATTGGCCATTTGTATATTTGATCCTATGTTAAAAAATGTTTAGAATGAAAAAAGGTTTCTTTCTAATAAAAATGAAGTGCACTGAAGATTTCTCTTAGCCTGTGGTAATAAACACCAAAAGAGAAAATCACAAAAAAGATTCCTTAATGACTCACAAGAAAGAAAGATATCACAAGACTGCCTTTGGGGATGAGTGAGGACTTCAGCCCCAGGGTCAGATGGCAAGGCTTCAGTCCTGATTCTGATCAAGTTACCCAGCCTTTCTGAGTCCTGGTTTCCACAGCTATGAAATGGTATGCTAATAATACCTATATCATAGGGCTGGTGTGATAATTAAACAGATGTACATAGACCCTAGCACACAGTAAGCACTTAATAAATGCTTGGTGTATGAAACAAGGTTAATTAAAATTAACCAGGTTTTTTTTAACTCTAGGATTTCTAGAAGGCTTTATTATGCAAATATGCATTAAGACTCTCAGAGAAGAATTTTGTTTCCCAAATGTAATTGACCATGGAACCCCTTTTTCATAGGTCATGTGGCAGGGCAAGTGGTCCAATAACTCACTTGGGGGAATGCTAATCCATCCTCTCTCACTTTACCCACCGGGAAGCTGAGGCCCTCGAAGGAGCTGGCCCAGGACACTTGGCTACTTGATCACAAATCCAAATGGAGAAGCCAAGTCCCCTGCTCCTCCCATTCTTTAGTGAGACTCTTTCCATGAACCCATCACCTTGAGAGTGAGGAAAGAAGGAGGAATCCGATGTCTGCCCACCCCATCCTCCACCTATAAGTTCCATCAAGCTCAGTCCCCACCCTCTCAGGCCCATCATTACCTTTTCATGGGCTGGAGCAAGAGTACAACAGAGAGCCACATATCACATGTCTAAGTACATAACAGGTATAAGTAAACATAACAAACTGCTGAAGAAAATATGTTCTAACCCCCTGCCTTAGCAAATAGACCTTCATAATGACCTGGAAGGCCAAGTTCAAATTTCGAACCCCTCAGAGTTCCTCAGTGAACATGAGTAGGAGGAGACCCCTAGCCCAAGGCCATACTCCATCTTTTCCACCCCCCAGCTCTGTCCCACACTGTGAAGGGCCTTGTTCACATATATACAGACCCCTAGAACCATATGTCCAAGCTTCACCCAGAGCCCCCTGCCTTAGCTGCCTCTTGACACCCCTCAGAACTCGGAGGGTATACCAACAGCATGGCGGACCCTCAGGATGTCAGACCCAGAGGAGAAGCCTGGGTGCGGAAGTGGGTTTGCGGCTGTTTGGGCAGGAATTTGGGGTTCCGGCACCTGAAGTATGGAGGGGCATGGGCTCTGAGTGGAATGGAGTTCCTCAGCCCTGCAGAATCTCTGCCCTGTGTGGAGAGGTGGATGGGAAGAGGCCAGGGCAGGTGGAGCCCAGGTGAGGGCAGTCTGCTCACTCCACCCTACTGAATGTCACCAGGATTGTTTCAGAGAAGATGCCTGAAAAGAAACCCCTGAGAACATGAGCGTGCCTCTCCCCTCCCTGAAACATGGGCTTTTTAAACTGAAATAGCCCTCCAGCCCCATCGAGGATGGCCATCCCACAGATTCCTGAGCAGTGGCACCAGGAATTCTCCGCGTGACACACCGAGGCAACAGGAAGGGCACAGCAAGGTGACCTGGGGAGCCTTTTCTCAGCCCTCCCCTTAGTGGGGAGGTAGATTTGGTAGATTAGAGAAGATCAGTAAAAACTGGAAGGAGACTCAAGGCTCACATTATCTCTGGATGGTTTGCTCCATGTAAATAATAAGAACTTTATGGTAGCAAGCAGATTGTACATTATCATTAGCATGATTTCAGCCTGCTTTATGGCTCCTCAGCTAGTTGAAAACATATTTTTAGTTCTAATATCAAAACCTGTCAGAATTTGTTTTGCTAAAACTAACAGAGTGATACAGGTCAGATCAATTATTATGAAAAATTCAATTAAGAAAGTGCCATATGTGGCACTATAAAAAAAGACTGCGACTGCACATATGGCTGGAAAGAAGTGACGGCACCAACGCCATCCTGCCCTTCAGTCCTTGTCACTGTGGCCACATCAGAACGGCAAACACCCTCCTCCTTCTCCATGCCAGACTCAGGATCCCTTCTGTCCCCCCAAACCTCCTGCTCTCTTCCATCACCCCAAACCAGGGCACCTAGCAACCAGTTTAATTGAGTTGCCTGCAGAGGATTTGGTGAACAGGGTTTCTGGTATCCCAGAGCACTGAAAATTTTAAACAGGAGACAAGGAAACATTTAGACAATTAAATACAACGACCCAAGTTTACCTGGATGCCCTAACTCTTGCCTGTTGCGTAAGCAGTCAGGGGTTAGGGAACTAGCTCTAGGATCCAACATGCTGGATTTAGGTCCCTTTACTACTTCATGTGATGGTGAGGAATTTACTTAATCCCTCTAAGCCTCCATTCTCTTATCTAAAGATAGGGATAATAACATCAGCTCCCTCTTGTATCTGTTGAGCAAACTAAATGAGATAATGCATGTTAAAGTACTTAGCATGGTGCCTGGCAAACAGTAAAAACTCAATCCATATTAGTTATTATCTTTAGTTTTCTGTCATTGACAGGCAACAGGTGTGGTGGAAAGGCTTACGGTTTAAGGCAGGAAATCTGGACCTGCCACGAGCTCTGAGACTTTGGGGTAGTCAGCTCACCTCTCTGGACCTCCATTTCCTCATCAACAAATGGGGAATAATTGTACCCATCTGGCAGAGTTGTTTCAGGCTTCAGTGGAATACTGCATGGGGAAAGTGTTTGCAAACTATTACGTGATATGCAACCATAATTTAATGTAATCATCTCCAAGCCAGCCCTGAGCCTCTGGAAGCACTGGGCAGATGCCATCTATGTGAGTTTGTTCAGAAAATGGACTGTCCAGGCAGTTGAGTAATACCTAAAAGCATCCTAAGAGTCTAACGATGTAAAGCAAAAATGAGGCACAGAAACGTGGAAGCCTGAACTCAGAAGGGTCCGAGGTACACAGCAGAGCCCGGTTCAGAGAGGAATTGCCTGACTTACTGTACTTAATACCTTAGCATCTTTCAAATAGATTAGGTGTAATTTTTTTAAAAGCCCCCAAATTGACATGCAATAGCATGGCTTCCTGTCAAGTCTACAGTGGTTCTGCCCTTGAAATCATAACCCAAGAGATAAACCAGTGCGGGGTTCCTGAGACGCACCACGATGGCAACCATTCTTGGGCTGGCCAGACCTGGCCTCAGAGTTTTGCTGATTGAGGCAGCCAGTGATCTGACCACTTGGCTCAGACTGTGGAATTTTTCAACCTTCTGGCCCGCAGCTCTTGGCTAACAACTATGCTGTCTGCGGGCCCTTCCAGCCTGGTCGTTCTCCAAGGCAAAGTGAACTGATTATTTACACGCAACTCTTCCTTCTTAGCCTCTGGGGCCCCGGGTGTGGTCTGCCTTTTTTTAGCCTGAGTCTCTTACTTTAGGAAAGCGTCGGGGACATACAACACAGGACAATGGAAAGGGGGAAGGCGTTTTGAAGAAAATGAAAGGCAGTAGGAGGCAGCCTTTGCGGCCTGACCCCGCTCTCCCTCCGCAGGTGACGGAAGAGGAAGGGCGGTGTCAAGGTTGCGCCAGAGCGGTTCTGAGGCCGTCGCAGTTTGGGGAAGCGGCAGCTGGCAGGGCTCAGGGGAGCCGCTGCAGGAGGCGGCCTCGGCCGCCAGGGGAGACTCAGGGTCAGCAGGCACGGGGCCGGCAGGGTCCTGCTCCTTTGGTGTCCCCAAGGGGCTGTAGGCAGTGTCACCCGGGGCAGGGGACGCGACCCCCCGCGGATGGAGACCAGGCCCTGCCGGGGGTGGCGCTGGGAGTCCAGCCTCGCCACCACGCTCTGGTCTCCACCTCGCTTTCCTTTTAGCTGTGGCTGAAGACACAAAACCGCGATTCAAACGAAAAACCCCTCACCTCACATGCGTAATTTCAACATTTTTATTCAACGTGGGGGGATGGGGGGACCGTAGCTTAGCAAGCACATCCCTTGAGCCTCCCTCTGCTCCCTCCTCTGGGCCCTTTCCACCCCGCCTGCACCCTGGAAGCTGCTTCCTTCCTTTCTCCTTTCTGGCCTCTTGCTGCGCTCTCTGCTTTCCGGTCTCAGACCCTTTCCCTCGAAATCGCTCCTCTCTGCTCCCCCCTCCCTGGTCCCCCCCTCACCCCCCTGCTCCCCCCTCTTCTCTGCTCCCCCCTCTCTGCTCCCCCTCTGGCTCCCCTCTGCCCCCTCTTCTCTGCTCCCCCCTCTCTGCTCCCCACTCTGGCTCCCCTCTGCCCCCTCTTCTCTGCTCCCCCTCCCTGGTCCCCCCTCTGGCTCCCCTCTGCCCCCTCTGCTCCCCCCTCCCTGGTCCCCCCCTCAACCCCCTGCTCCCCCCTTTCTGCTCCCCCCTCTCTGCTCCCCCCTCCCTGGTCCCCCGTCTGGCTACCCTCTGGCCCCTCTTCTCTGCTCCCCTCCCTGCTCCCCACTCTGGCTCCCCTCTGCCCCCTCTTCTCTGCTACCCCCTCCCTGGTCCCCCCTCACCCCCCTGCTCCCCCCTCTCTGTTCCCCCTCCCTCTCTGCTCCATCCTCTCTGCCCCCCACCTTTGCTCACCCCCCTGCCCGCCACCCCCTCTTCTCTGCTCTCCCTCCTCTCTCAGTCCCCCATTCTCTCTCCGGCTCTTCTAGTCTATCTTTCCTGTCCCCAGCCATCTCTTCGAAATGCCCTGATGGGGACTTTCTGATGTCTCTGTTTCTAGCTTCTAGGACTTTAAACATAGTGTAATCTTATACGTAGCTGTCAAAAGGCCTTGATGCTGGTGGAGAAAGTATAAGGGAGGGGACGTGGTGGTTCGAGTTTAAGTAAGGAAAATAAGTGTAATGATAAAACAATTTTATTTAAATTTTCTAAGAATACAGATTTCTTCTCGTATTTCTCCGTAGTCTCTATAGAGCCTAGCGTTGTGCCTAACACAAAAGAAATACTAAGTAAATATTGGTGGAATAAGTCAATGAATGAATTGAATGAACAAATACTGAAACAAAATGTGGTTTTACTTCGTTTGATCACATGCAGCCACAGTGTCAAATGAACCAGAGAGCAGACATGCCCCTCTTTAGAGAATCTTGAAAATCCTCTAGTGAAAGGACATACTCACTAACAATTAGCAGAAGCATTATTAAAATGTAAATGCTGCTGCTAAGGTTTGCCCTCTTCCATGGGCTAACATTTCCCTTGTTTACATTACTAATTTTCTTGGCAAACCCTCTTTTATAAATACAGGTAGAATCCCGCTCCACAAGTTCTGTACACAAAGCCACGGACTCTGCACACATCCCATGGTGACACTGGATTACTTTCCCCATCCTCTCCCACCCTCCCTGCAAGTCTGTCACATACCCTCTCTGCTCAGCTAGGTTGGTCTGGTCCTCGCAGCCCTCTGATCACCTTCACATACTCTCCTCTGCTCTTGTCTGCCCTGCCCTCTCTCCATCACTGAGACGGTCTTTATTGAGCACCTACTATGGGCAAAGCCTCATACAGGGAAACACATCCAGGAGAAGACACAGCCCCCAAAACAAGTGGCTTTCCAGCTCCCTCACATTCCACCTCCTCCAGACCCCTTTTCTCATCATTTTCCAGAACATACATTGTCTATACCGTGACTTTTGGCATTTAAGATTTCCAATCTCATTTTCTGTCTGCTCCATGTAGACGGCTCTTGATTTCTTAATAAGATTGACCGTAGTAGTACTGAAAAGCCTTTCTTCCTGTTCCCCACAACACATCTGGCCTTCTGCTGGGCATATACTTGAGAATGACTTGTTGAGCTGAATTAAGTTGGTCACAACACATTTTCTGTCACAGACAATCCTATGCAGCAATTTTTTCCCCTCTGATTCTGGTTTACACAGCAGTCATTCTGCCAAAGAAAACCTCGACTGGATGCTCTTTGCACCGCAGTCCAGGAGGGAAAGAACTGACATCCAACTGACCCACTAACATTGCTTTATTCCACCGCCACTGGGGAGAAACCCACCTCCCTTTCATGCTCTCCCCTCCCCCAGACGGCTCAAAGAACCTAATCATCATTTCCGAATCCTCCCTGTCACCCTCCACCCCCTCAGCAAAGGCACATACCACCTCAAATACTGAACCACAACTCAGATTTTTAAAGTTCAAGAGTTAAGAACTAGCAATTGACTCATTTCTCCTTGATTCAAAGAGCTGCGGGTTCTCTATGGCCGCCCTGACGCCCCTTATGTGGGCCTGTTCCCTAAGCCAGGGCAGTCCAAGGGGATTCCTACTTGCCTAACCAAACTGAACAGAGGACCATAAATTACACGGCCTTGATGTGTGACCTTGAGCCAATAAGTCATTTTACTGCTCTGGGCTCAGGATCCTGCAGCTACAAAGTGAGGGACTGCTTCTCCACAGGTTCTCCACGGACCCCTGAGCATGCACATTCCCTGACCCGAATTTCTTTCTCCCTCCCGGGCTCCCTCCCCAGCACAACTTGCTCAGAAAACAACACGAGCCCCAGTAAGTCCTCTGCCACCCACTCAGCTCTTCCATTGCCAGGATAAAAGGTGGAAGGATGCTTCCTTTTTATTAAGTTCCAGGCTGAGAAAAGCTCGTGAAACCTGCTAGTTCACGCAGGATGGAAAGACACTCCCAGTAAAAGGGCAAACAAGCCCCAGGGGCTCTCAGCTGTCCTGTGAAGATAAAACTACTCCAAACACTGTGGATGTTTGATTTCTGCAGCTCCTACCGATCCTCAAGCCATATATCATCTCAGAGCAGAGCAGTAAGTAGATAATGAGGGGCCTCTAAAAGGCAATGCTGGTTTTGGTATTCTGTGGATTCCTCCTTTGGATGACACACAGGGAGGGCACACAGGTTCCCATTGGCCTTTCCTTGGAGAATTCACTTTCAGAGGAGGAGAAAATGCTGTTTTAAGCACAATTGCCTTCTAAGGAGAGTGGCTCTTAATAAATAGGAAACCCTTTGGGTCCAAGGAGTACCTTGATGGGTTTGAATATGAAAAATGGGCTGGGAAAAAAAGTGTGGGAAGAGAGCCTGGGGCAGAGCTGAATTGCTCTGCGTAACTAATAAGAAGAATTGGAAATTGTGAGGAGAACCCAGGAAGGAGGGGATGAGAAAAAGAGAGAGGTCATCAGAATGGGTAAGTCTGGAGCTCTCTGTGGGTGGAGCGGCCAGTCAAAAAAATCCCAAGGTGTCCACAACTTGGATGTCTTATTTCCAGTATGTAGTTGTAACCTGTTGTGATAAAAACAAACAAACAAACAAACAAAACAAAACATCTTCCTCTCATGTCAGCTGTAAAATCTCCTCTACAAACTTCCTTGTGTGAACAGGTTTTTTTGTTTATTTGTTTGTGTTGGTAGAACTCAGGGATGAGATTCAAGTTCAGGTGTGAGCCAAATGTGGAACAGAATAACAGAAAGACCAGAGCCACAAAATAAGAAAGAAGGAATTAGAAGCCAGGGGTAAGTAGAAGAAAATAACCCCCAAAGAATCTGGAGAAACCACTGGACATTCACAGTGCATTGGATTGGCGATTCAAGCTCATCTTTTCTAGATATTGATGGGAAGGAAGAGTCCACGCATGTGATTGGGGGCAGGGGAGGGTGGACGCATGCGCACCCAGGACTGGAGAAGAATGAAAAGACTGAGAGGGAACGATTGACCAGGTCTGGGCTCTGACCCGGGAAGCCCGGCTAACAGTGACCTGCACCCCCTCCCCCACCCCACCCCTGGAATCTGAGGGCTCTTCCCTGAAGAAGCTGAGCAGGTAGAGTCTTGGCTGCTGGTTGGGAAATGAAAAGTCGTCATCAGGAGAAGAGGCAGCTGCTAGCTGTGAGGGGGTGTGGATGTGCACGTCCAGTGCTCTCTAAGGTGAGGGAAACTGACCAGGAGAGTTTGAACAGATGAGGGATGAATTTCTCTTGATGGTTCAATGCTTTTACATTGAATATTTGGAAACGTCAAAAAACCATGGCACCTCAAGGTGGAAGACAGCTTTCCCTTATAAATACAGCCCCTGTGAAAGCTATTAGAGTATGTGAATATACATTAGGAAAAACTGCACCAAGAAAGGGAGAGAGCAGGGTTGGATGGTGGGAAAGAACCAAATTCCTGGCAGCCAAAATATAATCCCATAGAAAAATGGATGCTAGCCATAGAAATAGACCCTTCGATAGATTGTAATCTGGAAAGAAAAGCGAACGAGGAGGACAACCTCAGACATACCCCCTCTGGGCTCTTTGGCTTCCACCTTTCCATGTTTTGTGAATTCAGTTTCATTCATTTTTTCCATGTATATTTACTGAACACCCAATACAAGTCAGGCACTTTTCTTGATGCTAAGGATACAGAGATGAAACAGACAAAGCCCTGCCCCTATAGACTTAAGTCAGACAATAAACAAGGGAAAGTACATGAATGAATGAGGTCGTTTTAGATACCGCTAGCCTATGAGTATACTAAAGCCCAGAACTGTGATGGAGAGTGACGTGGTGTAGGGACTTCTTTAGAGAGAGGCCTTTCTGAGGAAAGCTCATTTGAGCTAAAATATGGGCAATGAGAAGGAGCCAGCCTTGAGAAGATGCTGGAGAAAGGCATCCTGAGCAGTGGGAAGGGAGTGAAAAGGGCCTGGGGAGAGCAGAAGGGCCTGAAGCTGGAGGAGCATGTCTGGAGATGGGAGGAGACGGGCAGGCAGGAAGCCCAGGGGCAGGTCCTGCGGGCCCTTGAAAGCCACAATGAGGAAAGTCAAAGTGGGCAGCCATCTGGTACACTGTTGTGGAGAGGAGACTCCTTCCTGAGCTGGGAGGCCATTTCTCCAAGGAGAGAAACATGGAGTGAGCAAGCTCAGCCCACAGGGAGACAGCTCCAGGAGCGGTGCTTACAGCGAAGAGCCACCAGATGGCTCCGTGAGAAGACTGCCCAGTGCCTTCTCCTGCCGTTGCTGACGCCTTTCCTGTCTAAGGTAGAAAAGCACTTTTTCCCACCAAGCAAAAGCTTCCTTAACACACAGTCACTTTGCCTTTTTTTTTTTCTTTTTTTAAACAAAAGGAACGAATAGCAACCAGTACAATAGCGTGGTCCGGGTGATTTTGCACCTTTACATCCTACTGGCTGAGAGAGGCAACTCCTACTGCCCAGGGGGCTCCTCAATGATTCATTCCCAAGCTCCCACTTTTTCAAAGCACTGTGCCCACCCCAGCTGGTGAGGTCGCTTTCCATTCCAGAGAGACAACCCTAGAAAAAAAGGAATGCCGGTAGCCCAGGCTGCAGGCCAAACTCCATCTCTTCAAGAAGCAGATTTGCCCAGGAAGTAATGGTTCTAGGACTTAAGGACCTCGGGTGATGGCGTGTAAGAGAATGTGGGGCTGGAGGGGACAGAGGAGAAGAATGAAAAGGACAGGCAGGATATTTGCTACTTTCACCAAGATTTCCTTGCAATGGTGTGTTCTTGTAAGTAAAGGCAAGAATTGCTCCAGACCTCCTAACAAGCACCAGCCCCAGAAACAGAGTTGTTCTATGTGAGTGAAGAGGCGTCAGTGACCAGCATGCAGGTGGCACCAGGAAGCAGAGGTCTGCAGGACTTATCAGTGAGTCAGCTGAATCCAGCAAGGAGCCACGGGGCTCAGGAGCCTCTCAGGAGCTCTGAGGGATTGAAAGGGAAAAAATAGTCAGCCTCTGGCTCTAATCTAAAGTTGACATGGGAATTCTTACCCAGTGAAATTCTTTTTTTTTTTTTCTCCATCTGTTGGAACTAGCCTGTCCCTCCCTTGAATTCCAGTGGTCCTGGATACATATTATAGTAGTGTTTGACCTATGTCCCTCAATAGATGGGGAGCTCCCTGAGTCCGGCCCACGTGTCATCCACATTTGTGTCCCCTAGCACCTCCCACAGAGACTGGGAGATGGATAGATATAGATATTGATAGAGATATAGATAGAGAATTTGTTTGACAATATTGTTCTCACCTCTGCTCTCCACCTCTCCCTGACACAGGTACACACACACACACACACACACACACACACACACACACACACTTAAAGGATATATGTGTCATGATCTAGCAGCTCATTTTCACAACTCTCTTTGCAGCAAATTCAAGGTAAAGAAGTGACCCTGGGACATGAAGCTGTATGATGACTTTTCTATCTGCCTGACCAAAAATTAAAAAAAGCCAGGAAGGGCCCTTGATGAACTGCTTTCAGCGGAGAGGAAGAGAAGCCTGCTGTGCTAGCCCATCAGGCTTTCATGAACAGTCACGAGTGCCTTTTCTCCAGCAACATCTGGAAGGACACTCCTCTAAGTACAGCTCGCAAACTGTCACTGTTGAAGAAATGTTCTTCCTGCCCCCGCTTTGCTGGCAGTACAGGGTGTTTGGGGCAAGATTGGCACCCAAAAGAACCTTGCGTGGTGACTTTAAGAACCACAGCTGGCTAAATCTTCCTGTGGCATTGCTCTGACCACATATTCCCCAAGACACACGGCTTCCAATTGTGGACACATTCAGTCAGAATTCACTGGCCTGGAAGTCAGACCATCTCAGCTTAAACCTCCTCTTCCCCTGGAAAACTCCCCTGGATTCCCTCACACCCAGTAGCACCCACCATCACCTTTCCGTAGCACTCTGAACTTCCAGCCCTTCACACCCTGATAACTGCTTAATTGAATTTGAATTATATATTTATGTAATGTCATCAGAGCAAGACTTCTGAACCTGGTGTGTATAGACACCAGGTCTTTTTGTTCAAGCACTCAAAGTAGTGGCTGGCACCAAGTAAGTCCTCATGAATATTTATGACTCATTCAGCGACCGGCTGACTTGATACTCTGGTCCCAACTTACCTTCTTGGCTTCATCTCCTGATTCCTCCAGACCCACACCTCTAAATCCAGTATCCCTGACATCTCTCTTTAATTTCCTATCTCTGTGACTTTGTTCATGCAATTCCTTCTTCTTGGATAATGGATATTATTTCCATCCCATTTAAAAACAATCAGAATCAGAGAAGACAGAATATCAAAATATTTTTTACTGAGATATAATTTCACATAGCATAAAATTCACCAGTGATTTTTATTATATTCACAACCACCACCACTAATTCCAGAATATTTCCATCACACCAAAAAGAAACCTGGTACCCTTTAGTCATCACTCCCCATTCTCCTCCTTCCCCAGCTTCTGTCAATCACTAATCCACTTTTTGTCTCAATGGATTTATCCATTCTAGATATTTCATTTAAGTGAAATCATACAATATATGGCCTTTTGTGTCCAACTTCTTTCGCTTAACATAATATTTTCAGGTTTATGCATATTGTAGCATGGATCAGTACTTCATTCCTCTTTATGGCCGAATAGTACATGTTCCATTGTATGACTACACTACATTTTATCTATTCACCCATCAGCTGATGAACATTTGGGTTGTTTACGCTTTGGGGCTATTATGAATAATGCTGCTATGAACACTTGTGTAAAAGCTTGTGAACATATGTTTTCAATTATCTTGAGTTTATATCTAGGAGTGGAATTGTTGGGTCATACGGTAACTCTATGTTTAACTTTGTAAGGAACTGGCAAACTGTTTTTCCAAAATGGCTGTACCATTTCATACATTCACCTGCAATGTAAGAAGATTGCAATTTCTCTGCATCCTTGCCAACACATTATTATCTGTTGTTGTTGTTGTTGATGATGATGATGATGATGATTGCCCAACCCAGTGGATATGAAGTAGTATCTCACTGTGCTTTTGACTTGCATTTCCCTGGTGACTAATGATGTTGAGTATTTTTTCATGTGCTTATTGGCTATTTGTTTATTTTATCTGGAGAAATGTTTATTCGAGTCCTTTGACATTGTTAATTGGGTTATTTGTGTTTTCATTGTTGAGTTGTAAGAATTCCTTATATGTTCTGGATACAAGATCCTTATCAGATCTTTGCAATATGATTTGCAAATATTTTCTACCATTCTGTGGGTTGTCTTTTCACTTCCTTGGTAGTGTCTTTGAAGCACAAAAGTTGAATTTTAATAAGGTCCAATTTATTCTTTGGTTTCTTGTGCTTTATAGTACCTAAGAAATCATTCTAATCTAAGGTTACAAAGATATGCATTTTAGGAGGTTTTTTCTTTTAAGAGTTTTATACTTTTAGCTCTTATATTTAGGTCTTTGATCAATTTTGAGTTACCTTTTGTAAATATATGGCGTGAGGTAGAGTGTCCAGATTAATTCTTTCACTTGTGGATATCCAGTTATCTCAGGACCATTTTTTTAAAAAGATTATTCTTTCCCTTCTGAATTATCTTGGAAAGGAGAAAGGAGAAACATTCTAAAAATAATCCTGATCTAAGAGTCTGCCATGGTAAAGACAACTACCACCACAGTCTGAGGTATGGTAGTCAGGAACGCAGAGATTGACTGGGTTATTTTAGGCAGAACCTACTATGTAAAAATTCCATAAGCACCCTCTCATTCCACCTCTTTCTATATATACCAGTGGTTCTTAACCTTGTTTAGGATAAATAATCCAATGAAATTGTGGACTGTTGCATACACATAATATTCTGCTTTAAATATTAAGGAGTTCAGCCCACAAAGCCCATCCACAGACCCTAAGCCAGGAATCCCTGCTCTACTCACTTTCCCACAAAGTTCATCTACTGCTGAGGCTCTAGCCAACGCCCCACAATGCTGCTGACTCACTATGTTTTTGTTTATTTGCTTGTGTGTATCCCTACCCTCTCCTTTGAACTACACATTTCCACCTAACTCCTAGATGTGTGCACCATGTCCCTGGGCATCTCAAATTCAGCACACTCAACTCATCATCTTCCTTCCCCCAGCCCAGCTCATACCCCAACTTCCCCTTTTCTGGTCACAGAACCATTCTTCCCATCACCCAGCCTCAAATCTCAAAGTCATCTTCATTTTTTGTTCCCCTCAGCACCCCTCCTCCACCCTCCAATCCATGTCCAGGTTTGCATAATTGTTCCTTCATCCTGACCACCTATCCCCTGCCTGGTTGATGCAATAAATGCCTCTGGCCTTGCTTGCTTCTTTCTTTTTTTTTTCTTCCAGTTTTATTGAGATATAATTGACACACAGCACTGTGCTAAGTTCAAGGTGTGCAGCATAATGATTTGACTTACGTACATCATGAAATGATTATCACAGAAAGTTTAGTGAACATCCATCATCTCATATAGATACAAACTTAAAGAAATAGAAAAAAAACTTTTTTCTTGTGACAAGAACTCAGGATTTACCCTAACAACTCTCATATATGACATATAGCAGTGTTATTTATATTAATCATGCTATACATGCTTACTTATCTTATAATTATTTTTGTTCAAAAATATGCTTCAATCCATGGTAGTCCTTTGTCGTTCCAGTCAACAATGTTGGCTAAGGGGCACAAGAGCTTAAATAAGTCACATGTAAGAATGACTCTCAGTCTTCAAGTTGGGGCTAGAATTAATAAATAGATTTTTACTCAGGTAAAAATAAAGACATAGGGACATAGAGATAGAATCCTTGCCGTCAGGGAGCTTACAGTTCTAATTACTAAGATCAGGACCCACTCTACCCACAGCACTTTGTTCATTGGCCTAGAGGCCTGTGAGTTCTTGAGGAAGTGCCTATATTAGGGTTCTTTAGCCTCTGAGTTTAGGGGTGGCCCATTTCTCCAACATACTATTCCCCTCCCAGATGGCAATCACATGGAGGCCTGTGGAAGTGGCTTTGGAGTTTGATCACTTCTACCACTGTCTGGAATCTCATAATCCTCAAACTTCCCTTTGACATGAACTAAACATGGTTCAGTTCTGCTTTCTCTCTGTCTCAAAAGTACTTCGGGATGGGGAAAGGGAGTGATTATAAATAATTGTAATGTGTTCTTTTGCAACAAGAGCGTAGCGATACAAACTATTTCAGCTATTGCAACCTGCATTGGACCACAAATACTATTTTAATTTAATAGTTGCATTTATGCAGCATTTTTGGATTTACAGTATTCTTTCACATACATCTTATGAGGTAAGAATTATTGCTGTCAGTTTATAGATGAAGAAACTAAACCCCTGAGAGTTTGTGTGATTTATCCAGGATCACACAGCTAATGAGGTGCTTTGTCCTGGAACTTTGGGGAGGCTCTTTAAAAAGGAATAGACAGTGGAGGTGGGGAAGAGACACCTTTTGCCTTTCTCTCTTCTTCCTACTTCTTGCCTGGAATTCAGACATTACAGCTATAACTCACGGAGCCATATTGTAACTTTGAACTTGGAAGGCAGGCAAAATGAATGGCAAAGCAGAAAAACAGAAGCAGCCTTGGCCACTGACGTCTTCTTACAACATCAGACCAGCCCCAAACAGCCTTCTATCGTCTTTTTTTTTTCCTTTCAATGTGTTTAAGATACTATAGTTGGGTCTCTGTTTCTAGTAGGTATAAGCTTGCTTAGGTGCCAGACAGCATTATCTATAATTGCGCAAAGCTGGTAACAATCACCAGTAGGGACATGGTTTAGCAAATGATGTTACATTGTTATAATTGTGCCTGGGAGCCATTCTCTCCCCATTCCTAAGAGGAACCCCTACTATCCTTTCCCACGTAAGGCATTCAAATGACAATTATACAGAATATATGTGCAAATTCCTAAGATGTACCTAAATAACATATACCCTATGATTGAAATCATGCAAAATATATGTATATGAAAAGACCAAAATCTAATATATGACATAAATATATGAAATAAATTTTCTAAAATATGAAAACAGAAATTTAAGTGGACAGGATCATGGTTGATATTTTAATCCTATTTTCAAAATTGTCTTTAATATTGTTGCCTTATCCTTTGAAGTAGAGCATTAAAGGATTTTTTTAAGTACTACGTTCTCCAAATCATCACCTTTGCTATTTAGTTTCTACTAAACATAATTTTTTTTGCCCAGGAGACATAAGAAAATATAGCTATTGAGTATATGAGGCTGTCTATCCCTATGATGATACGCATTTTGGTAATAGAAAGAATTATAATTCATGTTCACATTCTTAAAACAAAACTAGAGAAGCAAGGGCATCTCCTTGAATTTGGTAAATTCCTAAGGTTACCTGAAGAGGGCCCCAGGGTGAGCGGGCGTATTCTTTAGGCCTGTGGTGGGATCACATTACACAGGAGTGAACTCGCCAGGCCACAGTTCTATTTCTTCAATCAAGAGCATGTGCAGGGCTTCCCTGGTGGCAAAGTGGTTGAGAGTCCGCCTGCTGATGCAGGGGATATGGGTTCGTGCCCCGCTCTGGGAGGATCCCACATGCGGCGGAGCAGCTGGACCCATGAGCCTGCATGTCCAGAGCCTGTGCTCCATGGTGGGAGAAGCAGACATTTCTAATGCCTGTCGTTGTATCTCAATTTTTTACTTCCCTTTAGTATAAACACTCATTGGGGATAATTCAGGGTTCTCTAGACCCGCTCTCTTGGTTCGATGGTGTTTCCGATTTCCTCAGAGAACATTATACTTGACACTTGCTTCCTTTCTGAATTCTTTGTTCTATGTCATGCAGCTTCTCATGGGATTTATTCTCGCCCCGTTCTATATAAAGCTGCAGGTGGTATAGGGCAATCCATTTTGTTGGAGGACATGCCAAGCTTACCTGAGCATTTGAGTCAGAGAAAGGTGAGGAGAGAAAGAGGGGTGGAGGGAAATGGGCATACACTTGTTGACCACATAGAGTGTGCTACACACCATCTTTTTCCTGAGCCTTTACTTACATTCTCAGGTTGACTCCTTCACGGGACACATCATGGAATTATTATCTCTAATGTACAAATGAGAAAGTTGAGGCTTTTAAAATGAACCAACTAGTCAAGTTCACACAGTTAGGAAATGGCTGCAAAAACAGGTGAGTTCAGCTGTTTCATCCCAAAGTCAGCGGTCTTTCCATTATGCTTGCAATGGACTCATCAGCCAGCCAAGTGCACTAGAAACTTTCCGTATATTTTCTAGTTTAGATTACTGACTATTTATGTAAGGAAACACACTGTATTTAGGTAAAAGGAAGAAAGCTGCTTAGCCATAGGAGGCAGCACGACACAGGGACTCACAGACTATCTCTGATGCCCAGTTGTCAGGTTTGAATACAGACCTTGCCTCTGTGTGACCTTGGGCAAGTTTCTTAACCTCTCTGTGCCTTGGGCTCTTTATCTGTAAAATGGGAATAAGAATATCACTACTTATAAAGTTGTTACGAGAATCGAAAGAGAAGGTAGGTAGAACATACATAAAAAACTACCTTCTGCAGAAGGCTCGCTCTGAGGGATACCGGAGGAGGGAGGCAAGAGCAACAAGAGGAAGATTCTAGTCCAAAAGTTTGAGGAGTGTGGCAGCTGTGCCACTCTTGGATATTTACAATGTCGGGTAATTAATCCAAACCCTACATTACAGAACTAGGATTTACTTTGCGTGGTTACTCTTTCTCCAAGTGTATGTGAATGCAGTACCCCATGCCACCTAACCCTGGAACAAGTCTTCTCACTTTGGGGAAGGCTGCTTTAGGAGAGCAGGCATCTGGCACTCAGCAACTTCTCCCCTCCCACAAACCCAGTGCAGCAATCAAGGGGACTTGAGAATGCTCTGATCCTGCTACATCTTTTTGCTTGATGTTTTAAAGAGTCAAGTGGATTGTCCCATTGGTAATTTGCATGTCGTTCCCACGATTACATTTTGAACTAGGTGAGTAATATTTAGAAGTAGAAGGCTTTCCACTTCTAGTTCCTCTCCTTGTATGTGATGTAGGCAGTTAATTAACCTGTCTGGGTTGAGTCTTGCTTTCTACCAGATGCAGAACCATTCATCAAGTGAATAATTCCTACATCTTTTCAAATATAGCCAATTGCATTTCACTAGAAATGTCTTGTCCAACCTCCTGTCCCACCCACCCCCCACCCAAAAATCCCAAGAATAATTAACAAATTGAACAATAAAACATATATACTTGCAGTTAGAAAACAAAAGACTGAGTATGTCATTCTGCCTGCATGGGTGTCCCACCAGACTTTGAACCTCTGTTATATAGTAGCCTACTAGGGTTTAGCTGAAAACCAGAAGACTGGATACTAAAGTTGCATGCGACATAGATACATAGGAAAAATGGCTACATCTCTAAAAGGACATTTTCTACTTTAGCTAGAAGAAGGTGCCCAGGAGAAAGTAATAAAATGATTTAATCAGGAACGATTGGACCAGGCCTGACTCTGCAGTGGCAGATTTCATGAAACAGTAAAAAAAAAAAAAAAAATTAAAGTTTGTTAATTAAGGTTACCAACATTTGGTTTTGTCAAATAAAAATTAAAATAAAGAAATGTTATTATCTACCAGCACCATATTTCAGTAAAGAGACATTTTACTAATATAGAAATAAGAGGTACTTAATTTTAGAATAAAAGACAGTTCTTTAAATTGAATAAATTTAGTGATGTGAAAACCTCACTACTTTGCCTTACTTTTCTCACTTCCTCATGCATCAGTGAACTCTATCCCACACTGACACCAGTCCAGGGAATAGTATTTGGGAATGACTGCTCTAGTGAAGAGTCTTCTTCTGGCTCATTCATGCGACCTGGGGCAAATCACTCTGCTTCCCTGAGGTTCAGTGATCATCCATGACATGGAAATAATGTGTGTTTGCCTGACCTACCTCACAGGACTGTGGTCAAAGACAAGGTAACAATACACAAAATGGCTTTAGAAAAGGTGAAAAACTATACAAATGTTCAGGGTTGTTATTCTTTCTCAACTTAAGTTATACACTTATTCCCAAACTCCTGGGATTAGACGATTTCACTATAAAATTATTCATTTCAGAGACACAGCAAATGCCAGACGCTAACACATTTTCTCCACTAAGAATATAAAACATGAATTGATAGTTTACTGTGAATACTAGGAACACCATCCAAATATTGTCCAGTGTTAAGGGATATTTGTTTAGGTCCATCCTCAGACTCTGGGCAGATTCCATCTAAACCAAGTCAAGTCACATAAATGGGACTTGCTACCATTTTAAAGATTTCAACAGAAGTTTCACAGACTCAAGATTCAACACTTCACAGACAACATATTTTATTCATCTCTGTATCCACAGAACTGGGAACAATGCCGGGAACATAATGGGGGCTCAGTGAATGCTGAATAAATGAATAAACCTAGGATCTGGGCCCTGAGAAAGCATTTTTCAGTTTATGGCCCTAGTGTCCTCACCAATAAACTGGGAAGAAAACTACTAGCCTAACTCCTGGGGTGGTTTCAAATATTTTGTATTAAAAACAACTAAAAAAAGTATATGGCTGATGGGAATGTAAAATGGTACAGCCACTTTGGAAAAACAGTTTGGCAGGTCCTTAAAAAGTTAAACAGTAGAATTACCATATAACCCAATAGTTCCACTCCTAGATATATACCCGAGAGAACTCAAAAGATACATTCAAACAATAAGTTGTAAACAAATGTTCATATCAGCGTTATTCATAGTAACCAAAAAGTGTAAATGACCCAAATGTCCATCAGATGGTGAATGGATAAACAAAATGTGGTATATCCATATAATGGAATATCATTTGGCAATGAAAAAAAATGAAGTACTGTTACATGCTACAACCTTGGAAACATTATGCTAAGTGAAAAAAGCCAGACACAACAGACCACATATTGTATGATTTCATTATATGAAATGTCCAGGACAGACAAATCCATAGAGACAAAAAATAGATTAGTGGTTGACAGGGGATGAGAGGGTGGGGATGAAAACGGCTAGTGGGTATGGCGTTTCTTTTTGGGGTGATGGAAATGTTCTGGAGTTAGATACTGGTGATAATTATACAACATAATGAATATACTAAAAACCACTGAAGTGCACATTTTTTTAAAATAGTCGTGACTTTCTTTAAAATTTAATTTAATTTATTTTTTTATATGGCAGGTTCTTATTAGTTATCCATTTTATACACATCAGTGTATACATGTCAATCCCAATCTCCCAATTCATCACACCACCAACTCATGACTTTTATGTTATGTGAATTATATCTTAATGTAAAAATATATAAATATAACGGGCTGTAAGAAACAGGAATGTTAGGAGTGATGAGGGGAATTATATTTTCTTGAATCAACCTTAAAGAAATTAGTTCCCAGTTATGCTTTCTCTGCTTTAAAAAGGGTCCTCATCTGCCAGAACTATATTTAAATTTGTGTCAGTAAATTTATTCCTTTCACAGCACCTGGTAGATAATATGCACTCAACACATGGTGGATGAATGAACGTATATTAGAACCTCACATTCAGTTTCCTAATAGACAGGATTGTTTTTTAAATACATTACCTTAGGACATAGCAGGAAAGCCTGGCAGACTTTACTCCCCAAATCAGAAAGAATCAGTATAGTGGCCTAAAACTCAAAACTGAATAAGCACCAGGATCCTTGACCAGAGGGATCTTGAAGCTAAAGAAGTTCAAGAGAGTTTTACTCAATGAATGATTTGAATCAGGAATACCCAAACTTTGAGATGCTGTCAGTTGCATCAAGTAAAATCTTAAAATCTAAAAGTTTTCAAAATAAAATTAACTGGAACTTCCTTACATGATTAAAGTTAATGTATTCTCTATATTTAGGCAAAGAAGAGAATATAGTACGGAGCAGGCTAATTATATCCAGGAATAGAAACTCCAAAAAGATTTGGCATAACAATAATGAAAAGACTCAGTCAGCTGAGACTTGTTCAGTCCTCTTGAATAGTTCCAATGGCCCAGTGAATTGTGTTTCTAATGGATACCTGAGCTGGGACTGCTCGGTTCGGCACTTCATAACCCATATAAACTGAATCCTTCATTTATAGAGGAGGAAAACAAGAACCAGGGATACAAAGGGACCAGTCTGAGACCACCCTGCTGGTTAGGGTCTGAGATGAGCTTAGAACCCATACTTCTTGATTTCTGGTTTTGTTTTTTCCCACTGCTGAAATTCTATACATTGTGTTGTTCTCAAACCACATGGGACACGCTGAGAAAATTCTGGAATTTTAATGCGGCGAAGGTGACCATAATGGGTTTCCTCCAGAATCACAAATTTTATAAATACCGTAAGTGAAGGTTTGGCCCAGGTTCAAAAGAAAAACAGTATTTCCTACTTGCCCATAGGCTCCTCACCCTGGCCTGGATGCTTGGAACTATTTGAAAAGTTGCCATTCTTCCCATAAATTTAGCTATCCCCTTCAGGTGGGCAAATCCATCCTTGGGCACACAACTTCAGTGAATGCCGCTCATTCTTCGAGTTGGTGAAGGGGTGGGAAAAAGCCAGCTTTGACTTCAGGCTTTGCCAAGAACAAGTCATATAATTTATAGCAGAACTAAGGAAGGTATAATCTGCAAATTGGCTGTGTATTTATTTTTCTAAGACATAAGTGAAGTGTTCTTGGGAGGTAACACCACATGGCAAAGTGTAAGCTCTTTTGGAGGCAGGGGGATAAAGAAACAAGTTCATGAGAAGAAACTGCAGAAGCCAACATGGAGGGCAGTGGTTGGTTTTGCCTGCCCAGCCCCCCATTCACCTTCTTTTGATAAAAGTGCCGTGGTTGCCCTTTGAAGAATACCCACCCTTCTCGGTCCATAAAATTTGGACAGAACTAAAATTTGTGCCACCCCTCAACCCCCATCAACTCAAAGAGTGGTCGTGTGTCTGAGACTTGAGCAGTCAGGATATTCTATCCCCCACCAGTTGTGATGGGATCAAGGATGGCCATGTGAAAAAGCCAAGGCAATGAAACTCTACTGCTGAACTTCAGCGATGTTTTGGGAAAGAAGGCTCTCTTGTCACTTAACTCACCAACTGTGAGATGCCACCAGAGGCTACCACATGGATTGCCTCACGGTAGGTGAAGGCAACACAGAGCAGAGCAGAGCCAAGAGACGGTGATCAAGAGCAAGACAGGCAAGAAGGAGACCCAGTGGAAACCTGTATCCTGCCTACCTGGAGCGAGAGATACCTCTGGGCTTTAATCACATCGCCTTTTTGCTTACACCAACTTAAGTTCGGTTTCTGCCATTTGCAATGGAGACGGACAATACCATGCAGTAGTGATACCACAAAGTGCAGAAACCAAAGTGTGGGTCCTGGTTCAGCCACTTTCCAGTTATGAGACCTTAAGCAAGCTGCATAATCTCTCTACGTTGCAGTTTTCTCGTCAACAAAATGGGGGCAATAATATCGGCTGCTGGAAGCAATGAGTCAATAGCTTATCCAAAGCACTTGTTAGAGTTACTGCTGTGTTGTTCATGTCCAACAAATGTGAGCTATAACTTTTAGAACAAACTATAATAAAAACAACCCAATGCCTGCTACCACAAGTTTAAACTTACTACAATATTATTTCATTTTCACTAAGCTTCACTAGCACACGAGGGAAACTTGGCCTTTAAGTAGCTTATCAGAAGGAGGCATAGAAATGGACCTAAATATCATTTTTATCCTATTTTTTCATGTTTCTAAAGAATTTGAAATAACATGGAAAAAATGCTTGTGGTAGCATACTAAGAGAATAAAGACTGCTATAATATAGGCCATGTTCTTTTTGGCGACTATATTCAAAAGAAAAAAGCAAAACAAAATCTTTAAACCTGTGCATCAAAAATCCTGGGAGAAGTTGCAATAAAACAACAGAATGAAATTGATATTACAATTAATACCTGATATTTAGATTTTCTGTCTTCTATTTTTCTCTGTTTTCCAAGTATGTCAGTGAGCATTGACTGCACTTCTGCTTTGAAGGTTTCACTGTCTGTGTGTTCCACAACCACATCATTAGGCTTTTAGAATGTTGGTTTAAGAAATGGAGAATCGCAGACTATTAGATGTGAAAGAAACAACAGAGACCATTTTATGCAACTCTCTCATCTTACAGAACGGAAAAACTTGTCCAAGGTCAAACAGCTAGACACTGGCAACACTGAAATTACTGCCTAACATTCCTACTAATTCAGAAAACTCCTTGAGGGAGACACTGTTGATTGGACCACATCACCTAGGTTAATTCTACTAATCTTTCATGGCCCCATTTAAATATTACTTCCTCCAAAAACCTTTCCCTGGGCATCAACTAGAAGGAATCCTCCCAACTTTTAATTCCCAAAGCACCTGGTTTTTACTTTTATTATTGCAATTGTTATTCTACAGGTGTGTATGTCTTTTTTATTAGTCAATAAGTTCTTTGAAAGAGGATTTGTGTCTTTTTTTCCTATCTGTACCTTGAGCATGTGACACCACGCTTTGGCACACAGTAACCACTTGATAAATGGTTACTGAAAAACAGGCTATTGTATTGCTTTAGGACCTATTGAACCCAACTGGCTTAGTTTGGGAATAGGACTGAATTGCATAGACAAAGTCATCATAATAGGATCCTTCCTGGGTATTAGGAAGATGGTAGTCCTAGCCGCATTGCATTATGACTACTTTTGGCCATAAGACAGTAAGCAGAAGTGACGAGTGTCACTTCCGTGCTCCAACGGTGAAAAGACCTTGTGAGATCCTTCAGTTATACGTCCCCTTATCTCAGCGTCCCAAAAGCCCCATGCTAAGAAGAAGGGGCCATAAAAGGAAGCAGTCATCACATGGAGGAGAGCTACACTTCAGAGTCACTGGACTTGGATCAAGCTTTGTAAGAGTGAGAAAGATGTCTTTGTTACAGGTCACCAAGATGTAAGGGTTACTTTGTTGTTGCAATATAGGCTAGCTGGATAATAGCCAGACTAAAACGCAGATATTGTGGCAGGGATTGCTGGTGGTAACTCATTATTTCTTTATTTCTTACTAACAGAATCTTGGGTAATATGCCTAAGCTGAAAAATTACGTTACATTACATTACATCACATTACATCACATTATATTACGTTATATTATATATCAGTTCGGGGTGGCCAATGGGATATAAGTAAAAGTTATTAATAAGATTTTCAAGAAGTCCTCCCTTATTTCCTGATAAGAACTCATATGTAATGACTGGAGCTTCAGCAGCCTTCTTAAATCATGAGGAGTCCTTAACAGTAGAAGTCACAAACTAAGGGTGGTGGGGCAGAAAGACAGAATGAACCTGGTTTTCTGATGGCACTGTGGAGTTGCTGTACTAAGCAAAGACTTCCCTACCTCTGTGCTTTTTTTTAAGAGAATCACATGCTTATATGTTTAAGCACTGTAGCTAGATCTTTGTTACTAGCAAACAAAAGTAACTCTTAATTGGTGCAGCCCTTATGTCACGTATTCTAAAATAGTATCCTTGTACTGAACAGTATGCAAGAAGGTAGCAAAGAAGCACTGTTTAACACCTAACCCAAGTTAGGGAAGAATGGCATTATATTCCATTTTGCTTTGATCTTCTGAGGAACAGAAAAAAAAAATGACCTCTCATTAAATCTTTTTTTTTTTAAATTTATTTTTGGCTGCGTTGGGTCTTCGTCCCTGCGCACAGGCTTTCTCTAGTTGCGATGAGTGGGGGTTACTCTTTGTTGTGGTGAGCGGGCTTCTCATTGCAGTGGCTTCTCGTTGCAGAGCACGGACTCTAGGCACGTAGGCTTCAGTAGTTGTGGCACGCGGGTTCAGTAGTTGTGGCTTGAAGGTTCTGGAGGGCAGGGTCAGTAGTTGTGGTGCATGGGCTTAGTTGCTCTGCGGCATGTGGGATCTTCCCAGCCCAGGGCTCGAACCCATGTGCCCTGCATTGGCAGGTGGATTCTTAACCACTGTGCCACCAGGGAAGTGTTAAATCTTATATCTTTTTTAAAAATGCTTTTTTCACATTAGCAAATTCTGAAGGAAGCAAAATCAAAATTACACTTTCCCAACATAATCATAAGTATCTTAACTGTGAAAATATGTGAAGGATGAGGTTTAGTCAATTTTTTAAATGAAAAATATTTCAAAAGTAAAAATGACTTGATATTTCACATTAATAAGAAAAATTTTAAATGGGAGGCATTCTTCTGGGGGAAGCTGAATTTTGAGAGACTAGAAGAATTTAACCATTGGAGATTTTAAAAGCTGGTTCAGTGAAGCTTTTTTTTTTTTTTTTTTTGTGGTACGTGGGCCTCTCACTGTTGTGGCCTCTCCCGTTGCGGAGCACAGGTTCCGGAAACGCAGGTTCAGTGGCCATGGCGCACGGGCCCAGCAGCTCCGCGGCATGTGGGATCCTCCCGGACTGGGGCACGAACCCGTGTCCCCTGCATTGGCAGGCAGACTCTCAATCACTGCGCCACCAGGGAAGCCCACTGAAGCATTTTTTGTTCTTCTTATCGCTAGTGATTCTCTCAGGGACTCATCCACATTTAATAAAGTTTCATTATGTATGTGTCTGCTGTTACTTTACTAAGAACTGACATAAAAATTACAACTGACTCCAAAGCAAAGACTTAATATTCAGAATCACCAAGAACTTCTTCTTTTCTGCATTTCTTTCTGGACCAAAATGTTAGCTCACTTCATCTCAGCTACACATGCCTCTCAAAATCTGGATTTTTATAAAACAAAACAAAAACAGTTTTTTAAAATTATGCAACCGCTATCCCCATCAAGTTTGCTTATTCAAATTGACACTAAAAAACCATAAAATCTATCCCTCTGGTAATGGGTACAAACTCCATCTTTCTAAGTTATGTGACTCTGCTTTTTATAAGATTAGGAGACGTTTCTCACCCTTCCTGACCAATGGGGAATCTGAAATGGCAAGTATTTCCAACATCAGGCATTTCAGGCCACCTGAACTAGTGACAACTATAAACACAGGGCAAGGAACATGTGCCCAGAAGAAAAGATTTCATTATCTGCCTTTAAATATAGCAGAGCAGAGTATTCCTTTCCAGTGTGAAATTTCTCAGGAAGTCTTTCACCCACCAGTTTTCCTAGAAAACATTGTAATGCATGTGCCCTTTTACACCCTATCTTCCCAGTTGTCCAGAGCTGGGCTTTCAGGATAGAATGGGAGTATGACCAAGCAGCAGTTATTTTAAATCTTCTTTTACTGAATATGACAAAACATCTTTTCAGTTGGAACTGCATTGGTTCTTAAATAATCCTTATTTCAATACAAAGCTTTTAGACGACAAAGGTTAGGAGTCCCAGCATTCACGTAAAAATTGGAAAGCCTTCGGTGGCCTTAATAGTTTTTACACCCAACACTGGATTGCATAGAAGGGTTAAAAGTTAAGAATAAAAACAGAAAGGCCTGAATTCCACTGACTACAGCTGCTACCAGCTGTGTGAACTTGGGCAAGTTACTAAATCTCTCTTAGCCTCCGTTTCTTCACATGTAAAATGGAGGAGATAGTTTCTACCTTACATGGTTACTGTGAGGGTTGAACAAGACGATACAAATA
The DNA here is from genome assembly GCF_964165515.1 of Mesoplodon bidens. Classification (NCBI taxonomy): domain Eukaryota; kingdom Metazoa; phylum Chordata; class Mammalia; order Artiodactyla; family Ziphiidae; genus Mesoplodon; species Mesoplodon bidens. Next base: position 39,554,400 of record NC_138176.1, read on the forward strand.
AAGCATTGAACACAATGACCAGCACATAGTAAGCACTCAATAAACATTAGCTATTGCTAAAGTATTCCTCTTTCTCTTTAGCTGACAACTCTGGGAAGAATCACTGAAGGACAAATCCAGAAATTCTTGGAATTAATGCCAGACACAGATACTAACTGGGGCCTCTGTGGGTTTTGGCCATTCTGAGCAGCAGCACTTGGTCCAAGTGGGTAAGCCAGGCACACAGCCTGCAGATCTGGGCTCTAAGATCCACCCACAGGAATTTTAAACTACATTTGGCAAACTGATGCCTATTCTGCGTCTACATCTACCATGCCGCCCAGAGTGACTAAATCCTTTACAATAAACTGTTCCAGATTGCAACCTTTTTTCCCCTACCAGGCATGCATAAAAATGAATCCATATGTGTATACGAAGTAGCAGTTCCAAAAATAATGGCGACTTAAAATACTGTGAGACTATAGGAGAGAAGAAATTGTCCTGAAGTAGAATGATTAGGGAAGCCTTCACTAAGAAAATGAGATTTGGTCTGGGTTTTGAAGGATGAATAGGAGTTAGATATATGGATTAGAGAGAGAGGAGGCCTTGAGTAGAGTAGAGCATGACAAAGCTACAGAGGCAGCAATGAGCAAGTAGGGACAGTGGGCAATGAACAGAGCTGAGAGGCTGTGTAGGGAAATGTGGGGATGGGACAGGAGGCCAGTTCGTGATGATATAAAGAGCTGAGGATCACTGAATAAGAAAGGGACCTGATAGGGTCATATTTATCTTTGTGTCCACAGAACAGTGCCTGGCACAGAGCAGTGCTCAGTAAATACCTGTGAGTGAATCAGTGGATTCAGGTTCAAAAGCTTTTGCATTAAACTTTTTTCCCTTAGACAACATCCTAAAATTATGTTAAGCACTTCACACAGTATTTCGTGAAAAACTGAGATTCAGAAAACAAGATTTTATGGCTGGTATCATGCTGCTGCTCTATGTGAAAGCTTTCACAAGGGCTGGTGTAGAGCCTTGTGCCTCAAAAACATGTACGTCAGGGTGGCCTGGGCATAGGGTCCAGGGATCTGCATTTTAATTTGCCCAACAAGTCATTCTGACGCTTGCTGGAGTTTAAGAATCACTATCACAGGGGAAAAGGAAGCTTCTAGGTTGCCTACCTTCACTGCTTTTGACCCACTGCAGCAGAAGGCAACCTAAGATACGTGGTTAAATGTGAGAACCCTGGAGCCGGACTGGCTCGGTTCAAATCCCAGCTCTTACTAGCTGCCTGTGCTTGGGCAAGTCATTTCATTTCCAAGGCATTCAATCTTTCCAATATTCCCCTATCTAAAATAGAGGAATAATAATAGTACCACTTCATGGGGTTCCTATGAGGATTATGGGCGTTCCCATAACATAGAACAGAGTTCTTCCACTTTGTCTCTATGACAGTTGGGTAGGATAATTCTTTGTTGTGGGCCTGTCCTGTGCATGTAGGATATTTAGCAGCATCCTGGGCCTCTACCCAGTCAATGCTGATGCATCCTCCTCCCACTGGTGACAATTGAAAACGTCCCCAGATATTGCCAAATGTGCTCTGGAGGGCAAAATCACCCTGGGTTGAGAACCACCGACAGAACAGTGCTATCTCCTGAGCATTTGCCAGAAGCGATGCTGATATTTGATGGAACATCCATTGGCTCCATAATTCTCCCAACAACCCAGGAAGTTAGGTATTATCTCCAGCTTTATAAGGGGTCAGAGGGGTAAATACTTGCCTAAATCACTCAGCCAGTGAATTGTGGGGAGGAGTTCCAATCAAGGTCAGCCTGACGGTCAGTCCCCAGCTCTTTCTGAGTTGCTAGATAATCAGGGCTTCACAAGGCGGCTGATGGGGCAACTGCCCCTGTCACACTTTTCTCTAATGCCAGAAAGAAATCGCAGTCACTGGCACCCTGTATCCGAGCATCACAGGAATGCACCTCTCTCCTACCCCAAATCCTGAAAGTCTGCCATCTGTGGCTTTCATCCATGTCAGTCAAGGGGTAAACTCCAGTTCACAGGAACTAACACCTCCCACTCACCTCGCTGGCTGGGTTAGGGCCCTGTTCCATCTGTTACAGGTGGTCACTCCCCACTGCACTCCTCCCCAGTCCTCTTTGTCTCCTGAGAATATTCCCTCCTGGGACTGGATGCTTCCACACTTCTGTTTCCATTACGTAAACACAGTCATGGCATGCAGAGGTGCACTCTATGGGGATGGTTTCTCAACTGAATGAACGGCCTCCCTGTCCATCAACTCTGAGATACATCAGGGTGGGCCTCTGCCTCACTCTGATGTTCTATGAGCTCACGGAAGGTACTACAGGCTTCCAGGGGTTCATCCAACTTGCTTTTCTAAACCTGACCAGCACGTGGAAGATTCAGGTGAAGTGCCTGAGTCCTTTAAGCAGGCGTTTCGGCTGAGATTGTTTAAAGAATGCCCGGCCAATATTGTGCTGAAAAAAATCAGGGAGCACCCAGAACAAGTAGTTTTAACTCTCAAGGATGCCTTCCCCTTCTAGTTAACTACGCTTCAATCTATTTCATCATTTACGATTGAAGAGCTCTGGCATTGGTGTCAGATGGATGTGGGTTGGAATCCCTGCCCCACCACTCATTAGCTATGTGATTTTGAAGCAACATGTCTCACCCCTCTGAGCCTCAATTCCTTCATCTGTAAAATGGGAATCTGAATAACTACATCACAGTGTTGTTGTGAGGTTGAAGTGCATGGAGATACCTAAAATGTTTGAGACAGTGTCTGGTATACAGCGAGCGCTATTATTGGTCATAATATTTGTATTGTCTTTCACAATAAGAAAGGATTGTTTCATTGTAATAGGATGTCAAAATAGAAATGTGCCCAAGGAAAATTTCAAAGGGGGGTACTAGATAAAATGCACATGATGAGTTCAAAAGAGTGCTGCTATTCACTACCTGCACAAGTAAATTCATTGCTATTATAAGAACACTAGAGACGTGCTTCACAGGATGCAAAGATAATCTGCAAATGACAGTTGGACTGTGCTGACACTGGGTAGAGGGGAGAAGAAAGGCAGAAGGAGAAGATTACAGACCCAGACTTCACACGGAGCCCAGGCAGCGGCGAGAGAAAGGTGTGAGGTGTGATTTGTGACCTAGTGCTTCCTGCCACAAAGCTGAGAACCCATTTTCAACAAACTCTGTGGGCACGGCACCCACAGTGTTCCCTTCTTAACCCCAAACTGGACTCTCAGATGCTGTCGCCTGGAGCTGCAACAGGTAACTTGGTCAATTCTTCCTCTTAGAGCTGGTCTCCTAAAACCTCGGTATTACAGGTCATGTAGAGTGCAGCTTCTCAGAAGCTGTGAAATAGAAACTTTCAAAAGATAAGCTCATGTTGAACTGCACAACTTGTGTCATTTCATGATTCTAAACTTTCATAACCTGCATTTCCTGGGTGTAGCTGGCATGACGAAAGTGCCATGTAATTTGCTCAACAAGGTGCTAGGAAGGACCCAACAAGGTTCTTAGGCGAATTGAGTCAATCTTTGAAGAATACACCAAGCTTGATTTGGAATCAGTTTAAGAAAGCAGGGGTGGGGCTTCCCTGGTGGAGCAGTGGTTGAGAGTCCGCCTGCCGATTCAGGGGACGCGGGTTCGTGCCCCGGTCCGGGAAGATCCCACGTGCCGCGGAGCGGCTGGGCCCGTGAGCCATGGCCGCTGAGCCTGCGCATCCGGAGCCTGTGCTCCGCAACGGGAGAGGCCGCAACAGTGAGAGGCCCGCGTACCGCAAAAAAAAAACCAACAACACTGCTTTATCCTCACTGTATTTATTTCATCAACACCCACTCCAAACACCCGCCAAGCCAACCTGATCACAACAGCTTTCTCAAGAGTCAACCATGACTTCTAACTGCCATATGCAGTGGGTTATTCTCAGGGTTCATTCTTGGCTTGTCTGTGGCAGTCAAGGCGGGAACAGGGCTCCATTTTCTTGACGTTCTCTTCTCCCTTTTCTGTTGTGAACCTTCTAGTGATAGTCTCATCACCAGGGCCATTACCCCACGTCTTTTGCTACATCCACTTCCTCCTTTCACCCAACACGTGAGCATAAGCAAGACTGAGATGACGGCTTCCAGCTGCTCCATCTTTGGAGACCTCATTCAGTCCGATCGCTCTAATGAGGCTTGAATGTGACTTCCACATACTCTCTCCACCTCTGACTGCCCTCTGGAGCTAGACGATCACCTTTATCTCTATTCTCATCCTTCAACTGAGCAAGTCCCAAAGTCATCATTTCCCTTAAACTAATCACCCTTCCAGAAATCCCTGCTGCAGTCAATGGCATCTTTCCTTCAAGACTCTCTTCACAGCCTTGCAATGTCTCTCACTTTTCTTCCCTTTTCCCCACACACTCATGCTTTTGACCTTTTCTTTGTGATATTCACCAGCATTACTTCTTGCACATCTGCCCTCCACCTGCAGAGCCTTTACCTGAGCCATCTCCTCTGCCTGGCGTTCCCTCCCAACTCTCGTCTCCATTTCTCTAACCCCTGGACTTCCTTTAGGTCCGAAGCCAAATGCTACCTCTTTCCTGAAGCTTTTATGTCATGTCCACTCTAGTACATGGAGATGTCCCCTTCCTCTGACCACCGTTAACATGTATATTCCATTCTACTCAGGTAGCGCTCACCCCTTGCCGCCTGGTAATACTATTTCTCGCTTACATTTTGTCCCTGCCCCTGGATTACGAGGGTTTTTGGAGGGCAAAGACTCGGTCCAATATCTCTTTAAACCCCATCTTATAATACTGTTCCTACATTTAATAAATGTTATTGACCACAATTATAGAAACAAAAGCCTTTTGCCCCCTCAAAGCAAGAAGAAGCCTAGTTATTTGCATGAAAGGTAGAAGGCTAAAGGACTGAATTTCATTCAGCAGCTAGGACAGCTCACGCATCCATCGCCCTGTTGGCAAAATACGCGTGAGTGCTTCTCCCTTTATTCCAGGCTGGTGTGTCCAGCCATCATGTCCCAGCTCAGCAGAACGGCACCTGGCGTCAAGGCAAACACCCATGCCAGCTGCGCGGGGAAGAACTGAGTCCCAACATATCTTCTGGCCCAACTCCTCCTTCTCAGCTGGCTTAATATCCTGGAGGAACCCACCCAGCTGGGCAGATCCATCTCATTTCCATTCTCTGCTGTTCTTCATTGATGACGAACTGGAGGACTAGGTCCCTGTCATTAATTTAAACCAGGTGAACAAACTCCAGAGAAAGGCATGATTGTGTTCCAGGTGCCTCTACAGAGGGTCAGAAGAGCAGAGTGAAGGGCAACTGCTGAATTTTAAGCATTGTCCCAACCACTGGAAACCATCGTCAACTGGTCCAACTGCCTCTAGCATTGTAACATAGCTTCCTTATGAAGAGACCCCGGTGATGGAAAGCAGGAGTTGGTTTTCCCACAGGATATGTCTGTGCTCCCTCCCACCTCCTCAGGACATATCCCTGCACATGGGCAGAAGAACCAAGCAAAGTTAGTGGTTTGTACTGTGGCAGCTACGTAAACCAGATATGTCCCAGCCAACCCAATGTCCAATCCTCTTGTAAACAGCAAAATAGTATCTTTAGGTAGAAGCTTTCTGGTCATTTCTATCCAGTCTTTTTCTGTATTTTGTTCTAATTTTCCTACAACCTTCATGCATCACCTATGCAATAAATAATAAAATGCAACATTGTAATAATTGGAAAAGAAGCATACACATATGGAGAAATCTTTTCAGCCATTAACATCATTTATTCTTGTTGAGTCAGATGCTTCCATTTCGGTTTGGGAAGTTTGCGTACCATATAAGGCCAGGGCAACCCGCTGCCCTGGGCTCTTGAACTTTCTATAACCATGAATCCTAGTGAGTGAGGTATTGGTAAACCAGGGGCACAAAATGCCCCAAGCATTTTCCCCAGCAAAAGTACTTTCAAACTAAAGTGATTCAAGGCAACTGTGATCCCCTCTAAGACATTTCAAACAGATTGGCTCTGCATGCTGGGCTCATAACCTTAAAATGTCATCTCGTGGATGTTTTGTGGAAGGAGAGACTCTGACTAGGGCATATGCGTGGATGCCTGCCTGCTTTGATCCCCTAATTTAGAAAGTGATTAGGGGAAAGGAGAGAAATGAGTCAGATACATTTCTAGAGGACTGCTAAGTTATTTAAAAGAATGAAGTGGATCTCTAGGTTACTAATTTGGAAAGATCTGCAAGGCATATTAAGCAGAAATCAATGTGAATGGTATGATCCCATTTTTCTTAAAAGAATAAAGCTATAACTTTTTTATATGTAAATGCATAGAAAAAGTCAAACATAATAGAGATTATCTCTTTCTTGGAAAAGGACGACTGTGGTGTGGTAAGTGGGAGTGTTCATTTTGCACTATATGATCTTTTATAAGAAGGATAGAATAATGGTTTCCTTGTATAATTTGAGAAATTCAAATATTATTTAAAAGAAGATAAGAAGTATCTAATCAAGGGTAATAAATATCCTAGGTACCTTTCTATCTAGGCCTGAAAATGACTACAATTACTTTAAGTAGGGAGAAAAAAATGACTTCAAATAATTGCCTTTCTTTATCCAATCCACCAGCAAATCCATTTGACTCTTCCACAGAATATATGTAGAATTCAAGTACTTCTCATCACCTCCCCTGCTCCCCTTGTCTAAGCTTCACCATCACTCACAGGCATGATTGCAATGGCCTCCTGACTGTTCTGTCCTTGTGTTTGTACAATCTGTTTTCCATATCACTGGTCCTGAAAAATGCTCCCCCTCTGCTAAGAAACTTCCAGTGGTTTTTCATGTTATTCAGGGAAAAAGTCAGAGGTCTAACAGTGAGTGCAAGGCCCTGTGAGCCTCCAGCTATCTCTCCAACCCCATCTCCAGCCACACTGACCTCTTTGCTTTTCCTTGAACACTCTAGGTACACTCCTGCCTCAGGGCCTTGGCACTTACTATTTCCTCTGCCTGAAATGCCGTCTCCTCAGATTTCTCCATCATTTGTCCCTTCATTTCCTTCAGGTCTGTGCTCAAATGCCATCCTCAAGGCCCTCTCTGACTGTCCTAAACATTCCCATTTCATTTTCCTGCTTTATTTTCTGTTATCATCAAACATATTATGTATTTTATAACTTATTTTGTTTATTGTCAGTCTCCCCTTACTGGAATAAAAACTCCTTTTAGATGGAGTTTTTTGTTGTTGGTGGTGGTTTATTTGCTTGATTGTTTGGGTTTTTTCCAGCTTTATTGAGATGTAATTGACATATAACATTGTGTACATTTAAGGTATAAAGCATGTTGATGTGATATACTTATATACAGCAAATGATTACCAGCATAGCATTAGTTAACACTTCCATCCCGTCACATAATTACCATTTCTTTTTTTGTGGTGAGAACATTTAAGATCTACTCTTTTATTTGCTTGCTTATCTTTAATCAGTTTAGTTTTTGCTGCATCCCAGCATCTAGATCGTTTCCTGGTCCTCATTAGGTGCTCAGTGATGTTTTGTGGAATGCATAAAGTTTGAATGAGCCTCTTTAAAAACTGTATAAAAACAAAAAAAATGTTTTTAATAAGAATAAAAATGAAAACAGATCAACAAAAAATTATGTAACCTGTAATAAATGATAGTCATTCTAGTAACAAAAATAAATAAAGGAATACTCATTCAGTCTCAAAAAAAAGCAGGGGGAAGGACCTGAATCTGACCAAGTCATTCCTCTTACAATGTTTATGTGACCCCCCTGTTGCTCTTAGGACAAAGACTAGGGTCCTTCTCCAGGACCTCCAGGCCCTTCCGATCTGGCCTGTACTCATCTGTGCATCCTTTCTGGGTCGCCTCTCTCCAGCCACCCTGACCTTCTGCCTCTCTCTTGAAGACACTGTCCCCTCTGCCAAGAATAGGCCCTGATCCCAGCTCTTCATGGCCTGATCCCTTTGGGGCCCAATGGAAACATCATTTTCTTAAGGAAGATTTCCTGAACCTCCAGACTAGATTAGGTTCCCTAAGGGGCTCCTGGAGACCTCTGCTTTCCTTCACAGATGTCATATTGTTAGTAACTCATTATTTGTTTGAGTCCACTGAATGTCTACCACTCCTAGACACTAAGGTTCATGAGGGCTGTGACCCTGTCGTCCTTTCTCATGGCTGAAGCAGTCCCCAGAGCTTAGCAGGGCTGGTCATAGAAACCGACTTCATAAATATTTGTTGAATGGATAAGTGGAATCATGCCTGGGTGGATAGATGCTGTTTTAGTCCAGGGGCGCCCAGTTCAGATCTCTGCAAGGTCCCTCTGGGAAATGTGGGTCATTCTGAGAGACAGATGGGCTGTAAACAGTGATCCTCTGAAAAGTGGAGGGCAAAAAATGTGTATTGATGGAGGGAAGGCCTTCATTCACAGGGCTTGTCAGCTAGGAGGCAACTCCATCAACAAAGGACACATGCACTGCTGGTGGTGGGCGTGGGAATAGGACCTCTGCAATCCCAGGGTGGGTCTAGCCCTGCCCTGTCCAATACGGCCTAGCCACGGGCCACATGTGACTAGCAAGCCCTTAAAATTTGGCCCATGGGACAAGGAACTGATTTTTAAGTGTTATTTTATTCTATAACTGATAGTTAAATTTAAAACTGTTATCTGAAAAAATTTCAGTATGTTTGGAATAACTTGGGTAGATGAAACTACTCTTTTAACTAGAAATTTTAGAAAGTCTAAACGTGGATTAAGTATTCCTTAATGAAAATTTAACATCTCATTTGAAGTGCAACATATACCAAAGTTCAAAGATAGTACCCCAAAATGGTGAAATTTCTCATTAATAATTTGTATACTAATTACATACTGAAAAAATATTTTAGAAAGATTAGATCAAATAAAAAGCATTTTTAAAATTAATTTTATCGGACTTGATTTCTCTTTTCAGGGTGGATGTTTAGAAATGTTTAAATTGCGTATGTGGCCTGCATTCTATTTCTTTTGGACACCGTTTCTCTAGACTGCTGATTTAGAGAAAGAAAAATGGAGGGACATATTCCTTTCAAACCAGAGCCCATAAGTTTTAAACAGACATCACCGTCACCGTGGCCCATATTTGGAAGGAGGAGACAATTGAAAAGAGGATCTTCCTTCTTTACATGAAAAAATTATCGTACTAAAATGTGAAATGGTAGACACCCGCGTTATACCAAGCATTGTGGAAAAGAAGCAGGATTTATCTTCTCCCACAGATAGCTGTAATGTTCCTCACTGCAGTATTTTGGACCATGAGGGAGTTGTAGATTGTGGAGACAGCCTCTTTGAGACTGAGCTGCCTGGCGTATCAGCGAAACCGGTAATGAAATGACGATAGCGACTATAAATTACTTTGTTCGCCTGAAGTACCTTTCCTCCATGGATCTTGCAAGCTTTCACAAATGCTAATTAAATCTTTCACTATAGTCTACAAGGTCAAAATCTCACCTCGTTTATTTGACTGGTGAGAAAGCAGAGTGGTGATTTGCCTAAGGCCACAGAACAAAGCCATCAAGACTAACAAGGCCAGACGCACAGTCACTTTGCGGGGCTGCTCATCCAGCTTGCTTCTCTGAAGATGCCAGCCATTTAATCACAAAAATTATTCTCTCTTCCCGGAGGGCCAGCCTCCACTACCTCTGAAATAGCCCCTTCCTTGTTCAAGAGGAGTAATTGTCTTAGGTAAATGACAAAAAACTGATTTTACCACGTACTGCTTCAATGGAGAAGAAATGGTTAAAAAACAAAGTTTAGGCTGGTGAATTTTTACTGTTTCTTTGTAGACGGTGTGGTTTGGAGCCTTACTGCTCAAAACTTGGTCTGCTGATCAGCAGGGTTGCCATTATCTGGCATCTTGTTAGAAATGCAGAATCTCAGGCCTCACTCCAGACCTACTGAGTAAGAACAGGCATTTTCACAAGCTCCGCTGAGATTCATGTGCACATTAAAGTTTGAGAAGCACTGTTTGGGGGACTTGGGTTATAATACGAATTTCTTTACTGTAAGCGATTGAAAGAAATTCACTTGCACTCTCCTCTAAACATCTGTCCCTTTCTCAATCTCATTCTCTCTCTCTCTCTCTAATACACACACACACACACACACACACAAATTTCTGCAGAATTACTTCTTTATAAGGCTCTCAGTTTCCCTCTCCAGAGACACCAGTTTGCACATTGGTGAACATCTCAAGGTGCTGAGTTATCTTCAACTTTAGGCAACCTTAACACTCTAGTCCTCAACCATTGGACTGGGAGGGTTGTGCAAACTCAAATGCCTACAGGGGCCATGCAGGTAATGTGGATGGGTGTCGAGAGCCATGTTTGTTTTAGAAAGGAATCTTGTGTGTGAGTGTGTGTGTGTGTGTGTGTATAATGTAAGATAATCCTATTCTTTATTCTTTTTTTAACCATTTTTAAAAATGGAGGTATAGTTGATTTACAATGTTATGTTAGTTTCAGGTGTACAGCAAAGTGATTCAGTTCTACATGTATAGATATTCTTTTGCAGATTCTTTTCCATTAGAGATTATTAACAAGATATTGAATATAGTTCCCTGTGCTATACAGTAGGTCCTTGTTGTTTATCTATTTTATACATAGTAGTGTGTATCTGTTAATCCCAAACTCCTCATTTATCTCCCCATCCCCCTGCCCCCACCGCTATCCCCTTTGGTAACCACAAGTTTGTTTTCAGAAAGGAATCTTCATTTGTGTTCTTTCAGTTTGGACACATTTGGTTTGCTTATAATAAGCCACTTAGAGTCATCATTACTGTCCCAAAGCAGTATGCTCATTGTTGTTTTTCATAAAACATGGTCTTACATTTTGCTCTCCATTTTTGATAGAAAGAGAAGGTACAAGAAATAGTTTATATTTCCCTGAACACTACTATACCAGCAAACTAACAAAACCAGCACAGCTTCCGTTGCCCCACTGCCCACTCCCCGGGAGTGGAAGGCCCTGTGCAGATGGAGAGGCATGCTGGTGGGAATGGGGCAAGCCATCGCTGCTCCAGCCATTGTCTCTAGGCAGGAATTTGGAGCCATTTTACCGGATCCTCCCATTTCTTAAAGAGAAGCCGGAAATCTGGATTTTTATGTGAAATCTCCCATTTTTTAATGTTGGCAATTAATTCAATTGCTTTAAACATTGTGCGGGCCAAATAAAACATATCAGCAAGCCAAAATCTACACCCTCTGGACTGTGGTTTCCATGTCTCTTAGAGCAAAGTCTCAAAAGAGAGCATGTTACTGTTTTAGTTTGGCGTAGATGTCCACCCATGGTCCTATCAAGTGGGGTCAAGGTGTGGAATCAACCGGAAGAAGCATAGGCTAAGCCCACCCTTCAGCAGGGACTGGGGGGCAGGAGGCTGTTTCCAAAGAAGCAGATGTGAGTTGGGTGGTTACCCCAACATGTATGTTACATTGACAAATATATAAATAGAAAATTCTGGGGGACAATAAGCTATACATTTTATTAAAAGTCGGGCATATTGGGGTATAAATTCACACTTTTTATAAGACCGTCTACATGTGTCTTTTTAGACATATGTAGACAGTCTTATAATCGTGACCACAATCAAGATATAGAAAAGTTCCATCACCCCCTTAATTTCCCATATGCCCCTTTGTAGATAGCCCCTACCTCTAGCCTGGTAACCACTAACCTATTCTCTGTCCCTATAGGTGTGCCTTTTTCCAGAATGCCATATAAATGGAATCATACAGCTATAGCTTTTTGAGTCTAGCCTCTTTCACTCAATATAATGCATTTGAGATTTCACCACATTATTACATTTATCAGCAACCCATTTCTGTTTATTGCTGAGTAACTCTCCATTATATGGATGACCCACCATTTGTTTACTCACTCACCAATTGAAAGATATTTGGTGACTGCAAATAAAGCCACTATAAACATTCACATGGAAGTTCCAGTGTGAAGATAGCTTTCATTTCTTTTGGGTAACTACCTCGGAGTGGGATTTCTGGGTCTTATGGTAAACATATGCTTAACTAAATAAGAAACTGCAAACTTGTTTTCCAAAGTGGCTGAACCATTTGGCATTCCCAACAGCAACATTTGAGAGTTCTCATTGTTCTGTATGCTCTGCAGCACTTGTCATTGTTGGCATTTTGTTTTTGTTTTATTTTGTTTTGTCTCAGCCCTTCTAATAGGTATGTGGTATACACCATTCTTTGATGGATTGTACCAAGCGTGTAGACGATGAACCTCTAAATCTGTGGTCTCAGCATAAGCAACTAAAAATTATCTCTGATATAATGTCATATCCTTGCACAGACCAATCTATCCATCTTTAGTACATTCACATGTGTAATAAGGTAAGTCTTTTTTTTTTTTTTTTTTTTTTTTTTGCGGTACGCGGGCCTCTCACTGTTGTGGCCTCTCCCGTTGCGGAGCACAGGCTGCAGACGCGCAGGCTCAGCGGCCATGGCTCACGGGCCCAGCCACTCCGCGACATGTGGGATCCTCCCAGACCAGAGCATGAACCCGTGTCCCCTGCATCGGCAGGCGGACTCCCAACCACTGCGCCACCAGGGAAGCCCAAGGTAAGTGATTTTTAATTCTGCCAGACTCAAATCTCCCTGACGTGACTTATGGCTCTTCTGTTACCGAGCCTTGAGAGATTATGGGTAAGAGCCAAGAAAAAAAGATGACTTTGAACTGCTCTTTCACCAGTTAAAAATAATAATGAAACCAAATGTAAACATAAAAGAAGTGGTCAGATTCAGGTTACATATTAACGGTGTTTGGTCAGGCCAGAGCAAGGCACAGCTGTAGAAAACACCTTTCACTTATCACTGTTTCCGAACCTCCCTACCTGGATGAGACTTGACTGGATTTACAAGAGATCTTTTGAAAAGATGCAGGGAAGACAAACAGCACACTTTTCCTGGCAATAAATTTAAAAGGTTGCTAAAACATTCCAGAGATTTTCACTCCACATTCCTTGGGCCAACACATCTGCAATCTGCCAATCCTTAAAAATCAGTGTTTTTGGATCTTAATCTCACAAACATCTTTGAAAATACCTTTCCTCTCGGTCTCCATGTCAGACAAATCCAGCTCTTTCCATTTTCTAAAACCACAGAAATATATTGTTGCTTAATTCATGCAAGATTGAGCTAACTGAAATGAAAATAATTTTTCAGATAGTTTGTTTGGCTCACTCTTCCCTACCAGATGATTCCATTCTTGAAATGGTCCTGTGATTTTATTCTCTCATTACAGAGGTGTCCAGCAAAATAAAGGGGCTCAGTTCAGAAATTATATAGAAGCAAAACTATTACTCTAAAAATAAGAATTTGATAGACTGTGTCATTAACCCCAATTCCTCACCCCTCCCTATATTCACACGCCTTTTGCCATGTTCTTCCCACAAAGGAGCAAGTATATCTTCCCTCCCATGGACTTTGGGTTCAGCCATGTGACTTTCTTTGGCCTATAGAATGGATCAGAAGTGATGGTGTACTGAGCATAGGCCTTCAGAGGCCTCAGGTGTTTCTGCACATCCTCTTGTACCTCTGCCATCACCATGAGATGAGCATGTCCCAAGTAGCCTACTGGCCTCAGGAAAGCAATGAGAGAGACATGGAGCAGAGCTCAGTCAGCTGCTGCAACCCAGGTGACCCACAGACCTACATGGAGAAGCAGAAATGCCCTGTCAAGTCCAGCCTAGACCAGCTGAGCCCCAGTCAAGCTGATGCGTGAGCCATAGTAAATGTCTATTTCAGCCACTGAGCTCTAGACTGGTTTGTTAAGTAGCCAACTGATATAAGCCAACTGATATAAGCACATTTCTGAATTATTAAAAGAAAAATAATACCAGCTACTTAATATCTTTAACTCTGCCTATTTTCCATAAGGAGTGAATTTGTAAAGGAAGAAACTTGGGAGACGTCCCAGGCTAGCTGGAAGAAATCCCTCACAGCTCCATGTAGCCCTGTTCAGCAAGCCAGCCACTTCATCTTCATGGTTGCTGACGCATGGGGACAGGATGTAAAGTCACTATAGTACCGTGGACCATTCCATCTCCAACACTTCCTCTTGATTTTCTCATTTCTCTATGGCAGAAGTTCTCAACTAGGGATGATTTTGCTCTACAAAGGACATTTGACAATATCTGAAAACACTTTTGGTGATCACAGCTGGGTTAATGAGAAGGTGAAACTGCCATCTAATGGGTGGAAGGTAGAGCTGCCGTTAAGCCCCGCGATGCAGAGGTCAGCCCCACAACAAAGAATAATCTTGCCCAAAATGTCAATAGTGCCAAGGTCAAGCTACTCTATTCTGTGGTTTAAGTTTAAATTATTTGATGTTTCCCCCTTACAAAAGTATATAAGTGTGAGTCTGAGGAATTGTATGGTAAAAATGTATTAAATATATAAAAATTATCCTTTTTTAAAATTCAAGCCAACTTTCTGTATACAATGGGCAACACATATAAATGCATACTTTCTTCAAAGTATAAATGACTCTTTTCCATAAACGTCCTGAGCAAATAATAATTGAGTAAACAAAACTTTCTTTTGAATATCTCCAATTATCAAGAAATAATTACTAGTACCTCAATTTAGCTGTCAAGAAAATTCCACTTCATTCCAAATATTTTTGGATAAACAAATAAACAAAGGCATACATTCCTGATCGGGTCCCTCCCCCCAACCCCACCAAGGGCACTAGAGTTTTAAAATGCGGCAGTCACAATGGCTGGGACATGAGGCCATTTTGAGTGAAATTGCTATATTATGACAATATCCTTTAATGTTTCAGTAAGTAAACGCTATTAATGACATCCTGGGGAGACCAGCTTACTCTTGAATTCTAACCTCAACATTTGGGTCTGTGTGCCAAGAAAAATAACCCGCTCCCCAGAATTACTGAGAATTGATAGGGGTTGTCAGGCTGGTGAATCAACTATGGTTGAAACATAGGTGTGGAATAGTACATATGTGGCTAATTCTGATGAAATTCTGTATTTGGCTAGGATGTCTAAAATAATGAAGCTGGTAAGGCTGAGAGAGACTCATGAGATTAATGATTGAAGGTTTTTAATGCATTGATGTGTTTGGTAGGTTTTGTGCATTTTTAAAACTACACAGAACTTTAAAATAAACCGGGGAGTTAACAAAAGAGAGGACCCAGGATGGTCTGCTCAAGATTTGAAAAGATGAAGAGAAAATAAATCTGCTGGAATAGCATTTCAAATCACGAACAAAGGATAAGATTACAGAGGAAGAGCCATAAAGCCAGAATTAAGCTGAAGGGCCCCCAAAGAGGACAGGTGAGATCAGGGAATTACCAGGAACTATGGTTGGTATTGTCATTCCTCTGTTCTGTGACAGACCAATATTTGCTGTACAGTAGAAGCTAGCACAACATTATAAAGCAATTATACTCCAAAAAAAAAAAAAGAATTTATAAACAAAAAGGTAACGGTCAAGATTTGATTGGTTTGAAGAATCAAGGCCACAGGAGTAGCTTAACTTAGAGCTGAGGCTGAACCCTGGGATAATATTTTTACAGAGCCTGATGATCCTTAAGTTGTGCCAACCTTAAATACATACAGTATTGCTAACCTAACTTGACTAGGGAACAAGAGTATTCAACCTAAAAAGTGACAGCACTTTACATTGTTGGTAGCATATGCTCTAGCAGTAGATTTAATCTATGCTTCACAAAGCTATGAGATTCAACAGAGACCCACACCAGAAGGAGAGAGAGAGAGAGAAGCCAAATGTGTGGGTATCAGCTCGCTACCCTCACTTCAACCAAGAAAGGCTCCACCTTTTCTGTTTTAAACATTGGAGCTTCTGTCTAACGTTTAATCTGAAAAAGGAGATTCTGCTGCTGAAACAAAGCTTGGGAAGGAATATTGCTGGAGAATGAAAGAAGTCAAACTGTGACCCCAGGGTCAAGAGTCTTTTAGACAGAGGCATTGGAAATTTTTCTGAGCAAAGCAACACTATGAAAAGGGAAGCAGACCTGTCTGTTGGAAGGCTCCTCCTTGATTTCATTCATGTTGGGGGACCCATATAATGTATTGTCCTAACTGGGACACTTTTGAGAATGAAGTTGGTTTCTATGAAAATTTACCGATTGAGACAAGAAGCGTAATCAACCAGGACAGCCCTGGACAAACCAGAATGTTTGGTCACCCTAATTAAAGCAGGTACTGGCCGTATTGACACAGGCCTTAGTGGGAAAGATAGACCCATTTCTAAGTCTGTCATCAGTGTGAATTGCTGTCACACTGACCAAAGAAGATGGTTCCAATAAAGAAGTTAATTTGTACAATTGGATTGAGCATACATACCAAGGCTTTTTTTTTTTTTTTTGGTCCACTGAATTGGAGAAGAGAGAGGAAACCTCCTTAAAGTTTCTATAATATTAATGTCATAATTTTATATTATAGGCCCTCCCCTCCCCTGACTTTGAAAGCACACAGAGCAGATTATTTAGGACTGTCCAACTGAAGTCACTAAAATGACAAGGAAACTTAGTTGGTGTGCCACTGCTCATGGATAGTCCCCAGGAATACATTTGGTTATGCCATTAACCAATCTCTAAAGCACATGGAATGCTGCTCTGACTGTGGATGTGTACGTTTGTACCCCTCCTCCTCTTTACTACTGCTAGCCACCACCATATCCCCAACCCCAAAGCCATTCAGATTCTGTTTGGGTGATAGTTAACACGTCTAACCACTTCACCAAAAGACCAACAAGAGGAAACCACCAGTGAGAGAGAAAGTTAGCTTATTACAAGTGCTGGCCACCTCACACCTTGTGTTTGTTCACTGAGTTTGCCAGAAAGTTCCCTTCTGACAGCCTAATTTACAACTTTATTTGAGCTGCCAAATCATCGCCCAGTAGACTTCTCCTATTACTCCTACTCTGCTCCCCATCTATGGCCTTCTCATGGAGCATTAAACAAAAAAGCTCAGACCAAGCAAAAGCGTGACCCACATCAGGCACAAATAATCTACCTGTCACTCACTGGCCACACTTGGCAGTTGGTAACAATAATGTGGGCGGCCAAGTAATTATAGCAGGGAAGTTGGAAGAAGAAATTTATGAATTTCAATCTAAATGCTTGGCATGCTGTATCACTAGAACACTGAGCTCCTTAAAGTCGGGAACAGAGAACTGTAAAAATTGTGTAGATTAAGGGCTCTGAATTACATATCAAGGGTCTCATCATTGTTAAAAAATATTTTACTTACTCGGCATTTATCTTTCCTCGCCCTCAAGGGGTTCCTGGATCTCTCCCTGAAGAATTTAGAAACTGAGGAGGAATGATAAAAACCAACAAGCCACCAGCACCAGACCCAAACTCCAATTCAAATATCACTACCAACGGTGATACTTGACCATCACATGACCATCTCTATGTGCTGGAATTAGAGTTGGTTTTTATTTACTTGTTGCTGACTTTCTGTATTTTCTAAATTTTCTACTATAAACACATATGCCTTTTATAATTAGAAACATATAAATGTTGATAGAAAAAGGTTGTGGAATTAGAATTCAAATGCAGGTCTGTCTGATGACAAAGCCCACTCCTCACGACCTCTCTACCATGTCCTTCTTTTACTCTCTTATCTATTTTATTTTTATTTACTAAATGGATAAATCGAGTTGAATGTGTGCCAGATACTTTTCTAAGCATTTTAAAAGTATTAATTTAGATGGAAACAACCTAAGTGTCCATCATTGGATGAATGGATAAAGAAGATGTGACACATATATACAATGGAATATTACTCAGCCATAAAAAGAAACGAAATTGAGCTATTTGTAATGAGGTGGATAGACCTAGAGTCTGTCATACAGAGTGAAGTAAGTCAGAAAGAGAAAGACAAATACCGTATGCTAACACATATATATGGAATTTAAGAGAAAAAAATGCCATGAAGAACCTAGGGGTAAGACAGGAATAAAGACACAGACCTACTAGAGAATGGACTTGAGGATATGGGGAGGGGGAAGGGTAAGCTGTGACAAAGCGAGAGAGAGGCATGGACATATATACACTACCAAACGTAAAATAGATAGCTAGTGGGAAGCAGCTGCAGAGCACAGGGAGATCAGCTCGGTGCTTTGTGACCACCTAGAGGGGTGGGATATGGAGGGTGGGAGGGAGGGAGACGCAAGAGGGAAGAGATATGGAAACATATGTATACGTATAACTGATTCACTCTGTTATAAAGCAGAAACTAACACACCATCGTAAAGCAATTAAACTCCAATAAAGATGTAAAAAAAAAAAGAAAAAAGGGGCAAATAAAAATGAAAATTAAAAAAAAAAAAGGTAAGCAAAAGTTAATACCATAGTCTTCCAGAAATCTGAATTCACCATATAGAGCCCTGGCTCTCAACCCCGTCGTACTCCATTTTCCCTTTTTATAGCAAATACTTTTTAATACCTCCTTTACTATCCAGAAATGGAATTCATAGATAAATACAACCTACTTTTGTACTTAATTAAAAACAATGTAATGCCCTAACTATCAATAAAGAATAAGGTAATTTATAAGAAAATAATATGTATCTCAGTATGTAAATTTTGGGGGATGACCATACTAGAAATATAGAAATAGTCAGTTACTTGTACCATGAATGCAATAAACTATGGACTTTGATTGATTAAAAAAAAAAGATGTAAAAATAAATAAATAAATAAATAAATAAATAAAACAGTATATAGAAAATGAAATAAATAAATAAATAAAAGTATTAACTTGCTTAAGCCTCACATCAACCCTGTGATATGGATACCATTCAGATTCTCATTCTACAGATGAGAAAACTGAAGCACATAAAGATGAGGTAACTTGCTCAAGGTGGCACAGCTGGTGAGCAGCAAAACTGGGATTCTTCCCCTGGCAGTCTGGCTCCAGAGTCTATGATCTTAAGCAGTCTGCTAAGCTGTCTCAACCTTCTCCTACTTAAGATAGATGCTCTCTGGCCCTCATAGTCTTTTCCAACCTGACCAGGCCCCCATCGCCTGTGTCAGAGCAGGGCAGTCAGGCCAGCGGAGAATTTTTAATAAGAGATGGCCTAGCCAGATTACTAGTGTAATCAGCTCTAGCCTCAAAGCCTCAGGATGAAAAGCCTCAGATGGAATCAACTCCAGTCAGTGTCCATGACAATGAGGAATAAAAGATGTGAAGGATCCTGCTGCATGAAAAAAAATCACCACAGCATCATTTTTCTCATCTCATCCAGCACAAATTTAAATTAAGATCTTTGGAAATGATTTTGCCTCCTTGACTGGTCCCTGGCTTTCTATTTTTCTTAAGTGTTACCTTCTCAGCCCACTCCTCCCCCCATCACACACAAGCCATCCATATCCATCTCTGTAAAGGGACTCACCCACACTGAGCCAGACAGCTGACCTCCCTAGACCCCAGATTTTCATCTGCAAATTCAGGGGTTTGAACTGAGGATCTCCAATTAGGATGCCACCTGGCATTTGTATAGGGATTTATGGTTTGTAAGCTACTTCCATGTCCATTACCTCATTCTATCTCCCGATGACCCCAGACTGTAGACACAGTAGGAAGGTTACCCTCAATTTCCAGGTGAGGACACTGAGGTTCCTCTGTAGCAGAGAAGAAAACCCAGATCTACTGATTAGAAGCCCAAAGCTCCTTCCTCTTCACCCCCCAGCATCCCTAAGGGCCCTTCTCAGCTTGCTGTCTGTGCTTCTGCACCTGTCTCCTAGGTCCCTGGCCCTCACGAGGGCAGCGCTCTTTGTAAGTTGAAGCTACCTGCTGCAGCATCCTGACTCCCAGAGACAAGTAAGAGGCTCACTTGGTACCTGAGGACCACGGTGATGAAAGTTCGCCCTTTAATTTTCATGCCCATGAGTCTGGAGCATCAGAGCCAGCCACTGAGACCATGAACAGATGTCAGATTTGGCCCGGGTTTTCTGGGAGTCACATCTGGCTGGGCTTGCCCCAGCCTGTTACTTCCCTCCACAGCTGGTCATCATGGAGACGGCAGGCCCGCCTGCGGGGGCCAGTGGGGTGGGGTGTGGTGAGAGAGCTAAAGGATTATCTGGGTCCTGGATTGGCTCACCCTCTGCCTTTCATTTGTCTCTTTATGTACATCTGACATGTTATCTACATGTGCACTGTGCCATGCATCTTTTTTTTTTTTTTTTTTTTTTTTTTTTGCAGTACGTGGGCCTCTCACTGTTGTGGCCTCTCTTGTTGCGGAGCACAGGCTCCGGACGTGCAGGCTCAGCGGCCATGGCTCACGGGCCCAGCCGCTCTGCGGCATGTGGGATCTTCCCAGACCGGGGCACGAACCCACGTCCCCTGCATCGGCAGGCGGACCCTCAACCACTGCGCCACCAGGGAAGCCCGCCACGCATCTTTAGCTTTCCGGAAGGTCCTTACCTACATAACGGGAGTCCTTGGCTGAAGAGGAAACAAAACTGATGTGATTCAAAATGAGTGGCAGCCAGGTAAGTACTGCATGAAGGCTCACAACACACAGAGCTTAGGGCTAAAAGTGTGCACCCTAATTAGAGTAAAAATATACCCACTTGCCTGAAACAGTTCTAATTTGCACCTGCTGTCCAGTTGTAAATTTCAATAGCAGCCTCTTTCGCTCTCAGAAGTTTCCTACTTTGGATGGTAAATTATATGAATACATTATCTATGATGTAAGATCGAAGACCACCAAACTACAGAATCTCTAAGCGGGAAGGCGTGTCAAAGACCTTTAACTGTAGCATCCCTTCCAGTGCTTGGAATCCCCTCTTAAACACAACAGACTTTAAGCTCTATTAAGCAGTGCATTTGGACCCACAGCTCCATAAAGATTTTGAAGTCACTTCATATGTGTCTGTTTTCTCTCAGTAGCATTAGAAGACATCATAAACGTTAATGAAGGAAAGAATGATACCAGAATAACTTGGTCACAGATGATGCAGGGATATTTAGCAGGAAGGAGAAGGGAACTAAAATTCCTGAGGGCCCACTATATGTGGTACACTGAGGTAAGAAAAGGTAAGTAAATCTCTCAAGATTCTATAAGCTAACATCCATCAGCAGGACTGGGATTTTAACTCTACTCTTTTTTTTTTTTAATTCAATATTTTCATTCATTCATTCATTCATTCATTCATTCATTCATTTATGGCTGCGTTGGGTCTTCATTGCTGCACGTGGACTTTCTCTAGTTGAGATGAGCGGGGGCTACTCTTCATTGTGGTGCACGGGCCTCTCATTTTGGTGGCTTCTCTTGTTGCAGAGCACGGGCTCTAGGTGCGCAGGCTTCAGTAGTTGTGGCACGCGGGCTTAGTTGCTCCATGGCATGTGGGATCTTCCCGGACCAGGGCTCGAACCCATGTCCCCTGCACTGGCAAGTGGATTCTTTTTTTTTTTTGTGGCACGCGGGCCTCTCACTGTTGCGGCCTCTCCCGTTGCGGAGCACAGCCTCTGCGGCCATGGCTCATGGCCCCAGCCGCTCCGCGGCACGTGGGATCTTCCCGGACCGGGGCACGAGCCCGCGTCCCCCGCATAGGCAGGCGGACTCTCAACCACTGCGCCACCAGGGAAGCCCCGGCAAGTGGATTCTTAACCACTGCGCCACCAGGGAAGTACTGAATTCTACTTCTTCTGACCTCGAAGGCCATGCATGTTGTTCCTAGTAGAGCCTGTGGCCTCCCACTTGGTCCCCCTCCCCATTTCCTCTCTCCATTTGTGCTTGAGGTGGGAAAGCAAAAAGTGTCAGAGAGAGTTTTCACCTCTTATGCCAGGCAACCTCTCCCGCAATCTGCCAATTCCTGAAGAACGCACATCTTTGATGAAGGCAGAGACAGAACACCCCGCTGAATAAATTCTGTTACAACCTGCCTCCAATTTACAAGTGTCTGCTTTGAGCGCAGTCCAGATGTCATGTGAAATGACACTGAATGGTGAACAAAGTTATTAAATAATTTCAGTGTTCTCTTTCCTTTTGAGGGAAAGGTAAGGGCTGAGAGAAAGAAGAAGAAAGGGAATTTGGAGCTGCTCTGGTGCCCTGGAGTGACGTTGCCATGGCCTCATTTCCTGCCTGGGCTATCACTTCAGAGCAATTGTTTTCTTCTGTGAAGACACTTCAAAGATTCTCGGAGACAGATGCTCTTGTGACTGGCCATAGCAAGTAGCAAAAGGCCTGGGGAGAATGACGAAGCATTTCTCATGCCCCGTAGACTGGGAAGTGCTTCACAGCCATGTGACAGATATGAGTGGGCAGAGCAGCTGGGGAACAGCCCCAAAGGAGGTGGCAAAGGAAGCAACAAGCCAGGGGCCGGCTGCAGTGGCAGCTTGCAGAGGTTCACAGGTGAGGCCATGGCTGGGGGTGATGGAAAACTAACATCATCCCATTAAATAAAGTCTGAGGAAACTATGAGGAAAGCAAGAATGAATCGAAACACTGCCAGCCACTAACTTTAAGTTCAGCTGTGGGCATGCACGTTCATCTGTGTGCACGTGCTTGCAGTTTCCTGTTAGATTGTTTCTACACATAATTGTCGTGTGCCTACCATACAGTGGTGAGCTCTACAGGCTTGGTCCCTGTCCTGATGGAGAGTACAGTAACAGGGACTCTGTAAGCTCTATTCCTTGGTGCCAGGTTTTGAGGCAATGTGGCCTAGTGGAAAGAGGCAAAACAGCTCAGCCACCATGTTCAAGTTTTTTCACACCTATTTGGATCTCAGGTAGGGTTTTCTAAAGCGCAGTCCTTGTAGTATTATTACGTAGTGAAGATGTTTTGCTTTAATTGTTTTGTAATTATTTAATGTGTGAGTATCCCATTAGACCCAGTGTTTTCATGGACTTTGTGGCTTAAGCAAGGCTAAATAGAAATAGTGAATCCATTTTTTTTAAATTAAGTGAGTCATAGTGGTACAAAGAAATAGCAAAAATTGTGAAAAGACAACTCGAAGAACTGATGTTTTCAAATCCCTAGGATAATGTGTGTGAAAATAAAAATGCATGTGGCCCATAGAAATAGAAGAGGTTGTAATTACCCCTCAGTGGGCATTTGCTCCCTCAAGCACCCAAACAACATTGGATGAAGCAACGATCTTGTAAAGAACACTGCTCTGACTTCCTATGTCCTTGCAGACAGCTGGGCCATCATTCAGAAGGCACTGTGTGCTGATGCCGTGGGGAACTAACAAAGAGTGAGACCTAGTTACTGGCCCCAAAAGAGTATAATTTAGTAGGAAAGAGAAGACGAGCAGACAAATAACTGTAAAATGGGATAAGCCCCAAAGAGGAGGTACAAAGTCCCCCATAGGAGGTGCTCAAAGAACGGATAAGTCACGCCTGCTGGACGGGGTCAAGAAAGACTTCATGGAGATTTGAGATGGCATTTGAGATAAGCCTGGAAAGATGGGTAGAATTTCAATGACCCAAAAAAGAGAGGGAGGGGGATCTGGGAGACATTCCAGAGAAGAATAAACACTTGAGCAACGGTACGAAGACTGGGAAGTGGTATCAGGATAGCAAGTCCCTTTTATTTTGCTGAGATGTAGAATACAAGTCAGGCAGAGGATGAGGTGGGGTTATAATATAACAGGCCTTGCACCAGACTAAGGATATTCTACTTCATGTAGTGGAATAGGATTGGGGGTAATGGAGAGTTTTAAAAGTGATTGGATCTGCACTGGAGAAAACTAAACCTGAAAATGGACTGGAAGTAGAGGTTATCATCACCCCAGCCCTGGTTATTGTGATTGACTAGGAGAAGTGTAATAAAATGTGAGTTTGGAGGACCAAAATGATGGCTTTTCAGAGAGACTGTCTAGGACCTGGGACTGATTACAGGAGGAGATGTGATAGGAAAGATCCAAGAAAAACTAGATTCCCTCTTATTCTTCTGATATATATTAATAATATATTAATTGTATTAAAATAAACATGTTAATATGGTATAATAATACTATCTTACATATCATATATGTACATATATGCATATTTGTGTATATATAATATATAAAACATGTTATTTAATATAATACATAAATTATATATTACATATAATGAACCATTACCACTTGCTATATTTAATCTTGAGTTTTTGCTGTGCTTGGATTTGCATGTGTGAATATGCAGATAGCAAGCCACCTATTTTCTCTTCCAAAATAAGGATCATCTTCTTGGTCTTCTGTTCTTTTTACTTCCCCTGGTCTTTTCTCCTGGACACCTTTCTCTCTTGAGGCTAATGTGGTCTCCAAAGGCATTTATGTTTCTATTACATCACTTACAAGTGTTTGCTTTGGCCTACAACTTTAATATATGTGATGTTTATATATATTATATAACACATTTATATATATTTTAAACAAACTTTGCAGATGTCGTTAAAGTTACACACCCTGAGAAGGGAAGAGTATCCTGGATCATCCAGTTGGGCCCAATCTTATCACATGAGTCCTTAAAAGTGGAGAATCACTTCTTTTTCCCAGCTGGGGTCAGAGAGAGAGAGACTGAAGTCAGAGCCAGGATCATGGAGATGTGATGTTGCTGGCTTTGGAGATGGAGGAATGTGGGCAGCCTCTAGACACAGGAAAAGGCGAGGAAATAAGTTCGCCCCAGAGCCACCAGAAGGATGCAGCCAGAAGGCACAGAGAAATGATGCTGCCTGCCTGGTCTGCCTCTTCCACTACTAGTATGGCTAAAGGCCTGAGAAAGTCACTCAAACTCTCTGAGTCTCCTTGGCCTCAACTAAAATGGGGGTGATGCCTTGTCATGGAGGTTCAGGAGGTACAATCAGATCTCAAATCCATTGTCCCTTGCTTCTCATGCACAGGCCAGTCAGTAGGAAGTGTCAGGGCTTCTGCAAAAATAGCTAATCGCACATCACTTTATCAGACCATGTTCCTTCTCTGTTCAAAGCCTCCCAGAGGCTCCTCTTCTTACTTATAGAGCAACCTAAAGGCTTCCCCTGTTCTCAAGGCCTTCATGACACAATCTGACCCCACTTCCTCTCTGACTGTATCTCTTCTGCTCTTCTCCTTGCTGACTTTGCTCCAGCCATACTGGCCACCTTGCTCTTTGGGGGGCACACCAGGCATCTACCAGCCTCAGGACATTTGCACTTGCTGTTTTCTCTGTCTAGAATCCTCTTCCTCCATATCCATATGGCTTTCTCCCTCAACTGCTTCAGATCTTCACTCAAATATTACCCTCTTTCTGAGGCCTTCCCTAATAGCCCAACTTAATATTGCAGGACCCCCAACCAAACACTCCTCATCCCCCTCCTCTACTTTAGTTTCCTCCACAGCATTTCATCTTTTAACATAATACATATTTTATGTATTTTGCTTACAGCAAAACACATTCCATGGGAATGTAAGCTCTATCAGGGCTCTTCATGGGAGACATAGAATAGGTACATCATAAATATTTGCTGAATAAACAAATCAGTGTGTACAAAAATCTATCTGTAATCGAGAAATAAATAGCAGCATTGTCTCCCATTAAGGACATCTCCTTTCACTTACAGATGAAAAATGAAGTCAAAAGAATGGTAATCAACTTGTCATTGAACAAGGAAGCTGCAGCTAAGATCAAGTCTTTGACTGGTCTTGTTGAGCCCAACCAGCTCAAAGTAGGAGTGGAAACATGATCAAGGGTTGCAAGACCCAGCTCTTGTCTCCTGGACAGAGAGAAACCAGAGAGAGCCGGCCTTCCGATTTCCTATCCTTCCTGGTTTCAACCAGCCTCTAAAAACCATAAGAACAGTTTGTCTCAGTATTTCAGTACTTCCGCTTCCAGGCCCAGGAAAGAGCAGGAAGTGCGGGGGCGTGTGAAAATTGAGAGAAAAGAAGAATTTAACCCACTACACGTAAAGGGCTCAAAGACTTCCTCTGCAGCCTCTCACAGCACATGGGTTTTAATGTGCTTTCACTGAGCCTAGGGGCACCATTCTCAGGCAGAAGACCAAAACCCAAAATGCAAGTGCTGGTACTCATTCATCCAACACAGACTTACTGCAGGACAACTTTGTGCCCAGAGGAAGACAGATATGATCCTTGTCCAAGTGAGCTTACACTTCACGGTGGTATGATTTAGAAGGATAAACGCATTTCAGGATCTACCTTCCCAGTAGCCATGCCGAGTAGGCTGAGTTTCTAAAAGGGTCCCCAAGTGGTGCCTTAGACTATGAGGAATTGTATGTAGGGTTTAAGGCAAGCTTTAGAATAAGGCCTATGAAGGCTCTAGTCTTGGCTTTGCTACACTTACTAGCTAAATGTAAACTTCCTAAAGGAAGGACTGTGTTTATTTCATTTACCACTCTATCCCCAGCACTTAGCATAGCACCCAGTACTCTTAACAAATACTTGCTGCCTAAAAAAAGTAAACTCTCAGAGCCTCCATTTCCTCATTTGTAAATTGGGATTACAAAACCCAATTCATGGCTTCCCTGGTAGCGCAGTGGTTAAGAATCCGCCTGCCAATGCAGGGGACAAATTTTCGAGCCCTGGTCCGGGAAGATCCCACATGCTGCGGAGCAACTAAGCCCGTGCACCACCAACTACTGAGCCTGTGCTCTAGAGCCCGCGAGCCACAACTGCTGGGCCCGTGTGCCACAACTACTGAAGCCCACGCACCCTAGAGCCCGTGCTCTGCAACAAGAGAAGCCACTGCAGTGAGAAGCCTGCGCACCGCAACGAAGAGTAGCTCCCACTCATTGCAACTAGAGAAAGCCCGCGCACAGCAAGGAAGACCCAACGCAGCCAAAACTAAATAAAATTTAAAAAAAAAAAACCCAATTCGTGAAGTTACGTGAGGATAACATGAAACTGAGTATGGCAGTGCCTGGTACATGATAAGCATTCATTTAAATGAACTGCCGTTTGGGTGACAAGGGTGGTGGTCTGATGGCAGAGGAGGTTTAGTTAGCTCTGGGTAAACTGTAGCACATTCCTATCCCTAAAGATTTGTTCTATGTGGAATCTTGGACTAAGCATGGGCTTGATGAGTTGGATCTCAGGGTGATCCATTTCTGTTAGAAAAGTCCTGTTCAAATTGAGCCAGAAACTCTGGAAAGGGGAAGGATGTGTTTTACATCCCAGCTACTGCGGTGGCTGGCAGCAGAACTGAAAGAGCGTGACTCAGCACATCCCACATGGGGGGCTAAGGCCCCTCCGTCTCTGCTGTGGTACTGGAGGGGGGAGGGGTACCAGGTTTAATTGCATCTGATAAATGGATTGCAAAGAGCAAGGGCAGGCAATTGGAACATTTTCCCAGCCATTCCTCTGTTAGATTCTCAAAGCTAAAAAAAAAAATGCTAAATGTCCTTTCCCTAACTACCTATCTTCACATGCAGCCCAGCTAAGTTTCCCTTGAAGTTCACTAGCCCACTTCCTTAGTAGGTCTACAGGGCCATCTACCAACCTGCAGGGTTTAAATAAAGACCGAAGGCCTTTCTAGAAGCTGAAAATCCTAGGATTCCTTCAAAGCTTTGGAGGTTCAGCTCAGAATCTCCTTGGTTACAAGGAATGGGTCTCAGAGCTTCAAGCTGAGCCATACTTTTTGGAAAACTGTGCTCTTTCTAATACTTCTCATAAAGGTAATAATATAAATGAGATATCTTCCAGAAATAAAAGCAAATAGCCTTGAGCTGGATGCCAAAGACATTTGTGAAAAAGATCCACAAGAATAGGATAGGAGCAGCCTTGTATGCAATAATCATTTCAGAAGTGCTTGATGATACAGGTGGGTTTCCTCTTAGCAGTCGAGGTGGAAATGGGAAATGTCTCCTCAAAGAAATAGAAAATGCAATGGCAATGATTTCAAGTAATGGTCAATATCACTGGATTTAGCCATTTATGTTACCTTTTCCTAATTTTAGACACCTAGCTTTAAATTAACTGCTCTAATAAAAAGGAGCAATTTAATTGGTAATGGGTAATAGGTTCTTTTGATTTTTGCAAGGACTGTGGTGGAGAAGACTCCTGAGTTCCACTTCTCTAAATAACCAACTATTCCTCGCTGTCCTTCTGTAAAGCCACCGCAGCTGCGGGGGGGAGAAACATTTTAGGAACAGTTCAGAGCAAAGTACCAATTGAAAATCTTCTCATAAGGCAAGCAGCATCCTTCACTCCTTCATCCTTTGACTGAGGCCCTACTGTATGTGACTCCCTGTGCTAGGTATTGGGAATACAGGGGTGACTGAGGAATGGGGCCCCAGCCCGGTAAGAGGCCTCTATGTAAGCAGACAAATGCAATGAAATATCATGTGTTGTACCCAAAGCATATGAAAAGTGATGAGGTTTGGGGGAATCAGACTGCATCTTAAAGGATGACTAGGAATCTACCAACCTGAGAAACGATGGAGCAGTGGGCCAGATACACAGGCTCTACTTCCTTTGGGGCTTTGCTTTATGGATTAAAGCTGCCTGAACCATGTAAAGGGACCCACAGTTACCTTCAGAAGGGAACAATGATGTACCTCATCCTGAGGTCTTTACTTTTGCTTCTAGAGCTAGAAATAAGTTTTCTCAGATGTCTCTTAGGTGAACCTTCCAGGCAGCTACATCTGGGGCCATTAGTGCTACAACTGGACAAGAAGAAATGAAGGTGTGAACACTGCAACAGCCTTGTTGTGAGCAAGGTGACTTCACCCCCTCCCCCCACCTTAGGTTTGAAATTGAGAAACCCAGAGTTGACTACAGCCCTAGGCCACTGTGTGCAAAAATGGGAAATGTCACTCACCAGGTCCTCCCCTGTGTTTAACCAGAATTGTCAGCCCATAGATTCAGGAACTAAGTGGCTTGATCATTTTGCACGTAAGCCATATGCATTGGTCCAAAGTAGACCAGTGAGTAACAATTCAATTTAGAGTTCACTGAACCCTCTGGTTTGGGAAGGAAATTGCTGGTAATCAATTGCAGCAAGCACACAGGCTCAGGGCCAGGAAGAGAAAAATCACTTTAATGGGCAAAGCAGATGTTGCTAAACTCTTTGCAAAAGTGAGATGGGCACGGAGCCAGGCCTTGCATGAGAGATGCTGATCTGTCCTTCTGAATGAAGAAAGCAGAGATACTTCAAAACAGGGGTTCTACGAGGAAAGCCAGAGGTCCGTGTCCCCGTTAGATTGAATAAAAGGAAATGCAGAAGTGCTCAGGTGTCCCATACACCACAAGACTTAAAGCTGTTAACATCTCATAAGGATTTTAAGCAAATCCAGAATACTAGCTAAAAACTACCTGAGGAGTCTTCATTCTGTTCTCAGGTGACTATGGAATAATGGAAAGAATTATTCAATCAACTGAATTATTCATTCAGTTGATGGGGGAATCATCAATTCGTTGATTCCACCATCAAGAAGTTGTATGACCTTGGACAAAGTTCTTACTCTTTCAGTCTCAGTTTTCTCAGCTATGAAATGGGATGAATCTGACATCATCTGAGACCAGTTGTGAGGATTATTAACATGTCTGTAAAGTACAGTAGAGAAATGCACTTAAGCAATAACCTGTTTTCAGAGCCCTGACAAGACTGGTGCCATTAGGATGTGGGAGAATTAGTGTGTGATGGAACGGGGAGGTGGAGGAGCGTGAATTTCTGGTCCAACATCATCTAGCTTTGCCACTGCCTCTCAACGATGGATTACTTCACAGACCAAACACTTATTTGTATGTTTCAGTGGATAAACTATCTCTCAAGCATATAAGAGTTCAGAGAGTACAATATCAAGGTCCAAGGAAGGTCACCATGTACACCAAGAATGTTTTCATAAAGTAGCTTCTAATACAAGCCCCCTAAAGAAAGAGTCGATTCTGATTCCCCAAATTTGAAACGTTTCTCATTTACCTAATTCCCACTCATTCTTTAAGTGTGAACCAGACCCCTCCTCCGAGAATCAGCACAGACTGCTTTAGACTTCACCGTCTCTACCTATTCAGACATTGCCCCTGTTTTTATCAGCTGATTTAAACCCCTCACAGAACAACATAGGTTCAATGTCAGACTTATTCATTAAAAACTTTAAATGCTACTTCTCAGTTCTTTGGCCTGCAGTAGTAAACTGTCTCACATTACTCTTTACCTGAATCATGCTGATCTCTCCTAAATATTTTGTAACTTCATGGAGTTCAGATATTGATCATAAACTATTTAAAATCTCCAAACCAGAAGACAGAGAGACTAGAGGCTTCCCTTAAATTGACCAGCTGTGTTTTTTCTTACCTTTTCTAAGCCTTACTTCTCTTACCTGTAAATTGCAGGTAATAACAGTGCCTTTCTCCTAGGACTTGTGTGAGGATTACAGAAACCCAGTCCTACGCAGTGCTTAGCACTACCGTGTTAGCTGAGTGGAAACAGTCACTCTTTTTAGAAGCTTCTTCACCTAGAGGGACTAGCCCATATGCCTCAACACCTAGAATATCAACTGCATTCACATCCTCTGAGATTTCTAAGCCTCAGGCCATTTTTATAAAGTGGCCCCCCTTCAGAAAGCTGCATCCCGCTGAAAATTGGTTTCCAAGTTGCCCTCAGCTTTAGAATGTCCCTGATAAGTAAGCAAAGCTGCTGAGGGACTTTGGCAGTGAATTTCTGGGGGCTGGTGAGAGGAGGATGTTTACCAGAGCGCAAAGGCCAGCTCCTGAGCAGAGAACATTTTGGCCCAGATAGATCTCCGAGAAGGCATTTTTGCCAAGCACAGACTCCATTCTCAGGTCCTGAAGTCAGCGTCAGAAACTAAACAAACCTTCCCGGGTTCACATTTGTTTACTTTTGGCAAAATGCAACTTCCTGTTTGAAAGGAAAGGGGCAGTAAAGCTTTCTATAGCCTCTTGGACATAAAGTCTCCCCTCGAAACAATTGATCTGTTAAGCATAAATGAATCAAACCCACACAATGGGGATCTCCCTTCCCCTCAAAATATTCACGTTTTAACAGGGAAAGCGCTCAGCAAAACCAAAACAAATATTTTTTCAACTGTTGGCCCATGAGGATTATTTAGGCCGTTTCTTCTTCTAAGAGCAAGAAAAACAGACATCAGGAGAGAGCCAAGCTACATGTGCTGTGTCAGGAAAGTCACTTCGACACACTTGGGGGTTGAGATTTCGGTTACACAGAAAGTCAGAAAGTTTAAGTTCCCACAGCCACTCAAACCACATTCCCCAACATGAAGACAGGGCACTGGCTCCTTCATGACGTGACTACGTCCCCCGTCATGCCTTCCAGGGTCCCGAAATTCCCTTGGTTGGTCCCATGCCCTGCACTTGGGTTTGAAGGCCGACTGACAATCCCTCACAAATCTACCACAAGCCTTTTACAAGAACTCTAGATTACTTACTCTGTGTATATGAGGGGTGAGCAGGAGTGTCTGTAATTAATTTTTAGAGCATCTAGCAAAGTTAGCATCAACCTTGGGTTTATTTATAATCCAAGCACTCTCTATAAATCTTGGATCTTCTTGTCATAAAATATTAAATTTGTAAGGGACCTTAAAAATCATCAGGTTAGGGGCTTCCCTGGTGGCACAGTGGTTGAGAGTCTGCCTGCCAATGCAGGGGACACGGGTTTGTGCCCCGGTCCGGGAAGATCCCACATGCCGCGGAGCGGCTGGGCCTGTGAGCCATGGCCACTGAGCCTGTGCGTCCAGAGCCTGTGCTCCGCAACAGGAGAGGCCACAACAGTGAGAGACCCGCGTATCGCAAAAAAATAAAAAAATAAATAATAATAATAATAATCAGGTTAACCCTTCCACACTCATCCATATACAGACACATAAATAATACAGATGAAGAGGGAAGAGGTCTGGAGAAGTTTCCTCCCTGGATTGTAAACTTGTTGTTCTTTAGAGCAAGAACTATTTTATATATACTTGTGTTCTCCATCCGAGTTCTATGATCACAGTAAAGACAGGAAGAAAGTGGTGAATGAACAAGTCCTCGTCTGCAAAGTCAGGGGCAGCACACGGGACTTCTCAGCTCTGTGTGGTCCCCACAGCCCTACCTCTTGTATATCCACTAGGTTGTAAGCTGCTTGAGGGTTGGGGAGGTAGCTTATTGTTCATTAGGACCATCATATCCTAGGCATTGAACTTTGCAAGCACTTGATGAAAATATTTTGAGTAATGAATTAGTGACCAAGTAGATGAACACGATTACATGAATGAGGTCACTAAGCATCTTTCTTGAGTGAGTTCAGTATCCTTCCTGAAAGGCGACATTCTTTCCTCCTCTAGGATGCTGGATTTAAGGAGAAGTAGATTTGTACATGCTCCATGCCTCCTTTAAACCCTTTCCTTTTGGTTTAGATAATTAGAAAAGTGAGAGGCAGTTATGACTGGAGATCTCATCCCCCTACAGTATTGCCAGGTCTCTTCCCACAAACCAAAGCTAACCAAATCCATCATCTACTTAAACCTTTAATGAAAGGTTTGGCCCATGTCTCGGCCCATGACCCCCTTATCTCTGGTTCTCATCTGCCAATCTATCTTATCTGCAGCCTCCTGACCAAGAGAACTTCTCCAGGTTTGGGGACTTTGTGAGATCTTTCATGATCTCATGCTGGCGGGCATGCTGAGGTCTCTGTCTAGAATATACTGCACTAACCATGACCACTACCGTCACCACAGACACCTCACCACTACTACCATCACCATTTTCACCACCACCACCAGCACCATTTTCACCACCACAACCATCACCCACCACCATTTCCATTCAAAATCAACCTCCCAGGCTTCCCTGGTGGCGCAGTGGTTGAGAGTCTGCTACCGATTCAGGGGACACGGGTTCGTGCCCCGGTCCAGGAAGATCCCACATGCTGCGGAGTGGCTGGGCCCATGAGCCATGGCCGCTGAGCCTGCGCATCCGGAGCCTGTGCTCCGCAACGGGAGAGGCCACAACGGTGAGAGGCCCATGTACCGCAAAAAAAAAAAAAAAAAAAAAAAAAAAAACCACCTCCCCACCGCCACCATCACTGCCCCTCCCCCACCATTACCATCCAATGACCACTACCTCCTCACTACCTTTTTAAGCTTGAAAAAAATGTCTTCTTCCTCTCTTAAGAGCCAGCTCAAATGGAACTTCCTAAATCCCTTCTGAATTTAGTGCCAAGCCCCTCTCTGATCTCCAACCGTCACTTGTTCTCAACTATGTAGTTGCCATCAAGCACGTTGCCTCGTAGTTTATTCTTTTGCATGTC
Source organism: Mesoplodon bidens (assembly GCF_964165515.1). Classification (NCBI taxonomy): domain Eukaryota; kingdom Metazoa; phylum Chordata; class Mammalia; order Artiodactyla; family Ziphiidae; genus Mesoplodon; species Mesoplodon bidens. The sequence continues at coordinate 39,587,665 of NC_138176.1, forward strand.
ATTTCTAATAGTTCATATCCTCTGCTGGACCCTGAATCCCTGACTCAAAAGAAGTATTTAGGGAGGGTCTGAGCACGGATCGCAGAGCAATGAGGATTAAGAGGAAGGAAATGTATGAGGACTGGTGGCACAAACCGTGGGGTGGGGGCCATCTTCCCAAGCAAAAGCCAGAAGGTTTCAAGAGTGACTGACCTTGCTCCGCAGCAAAACTGTGGTCTGACTCCTCTTATAACCTGCCTCTTCCTTGTTTCTGGGCTTCTCACTTCCATTCGGATAGTCATTAAACAAAATTACACAGCACCTGTTCAGTACCAAGGTGGCGGCCACGTTGGGGACATAAATAATCAGACCACTCCCACACAGAATTAGGATAGGGTAAGGGTGAGACTGTATGGGAAGAGTGTTTGGAGGTCAGGGAAACCTCCAAGAAGAAGTAAGGTTTAGACTGAGGTCTGACATCTGGATAAGGACCAGCCAGGTAAGGGGAGAAGAGAAGAGTCCATGATTAGGAAATAGATTTTTTTGGTTTTTGAATGTAAGAAGCTGATTACCACACAGCTCCTTGAACTTTCCATCCCCACAGCCTGGAATGCTCTGCACCCAGATCTCTACATGGATGGCTTCTCTTCACCTAGGTCTCAGCTCAGATGTCACCTCCACAGAGAAGCCTTCCAAAACCACCCAACCTAAAGGATCCCCGTTTCCAAACACTCCCTAGCACAGTGCTCTTCCAACATTAACATGCATAGGAATCCTGGAAGGAGTGGGGCGTGGGATCTTGTTAAAATACAGATTTGGATACGGTAGGTCTGGGGTGCCTCCTGAGATTCTGCATTTTAACAAGCTCAGAGATCATACTGGGTAGCTCTAGCTCCAGCATATCAATGTGTCTGATTTTTTTCATAGCTCTTATCACTATATGAAATTATCTTGCTAATTGTTTCTATTTATTGTTCTCTCATACACACAAACCACCCCCACCGGAATATCAGTTTCATGAATTTAGGTATTTTTTTTTTGTCTTTTGTACTACCGTATCCTCAGGATTTGGCATATAGTAATTGCATATCAAATATGAATGAATGAATGACCAGGAATGTGGCCTTCTAGCTCAGGGCTACAGCTCTCCCACACACCAGGCTTCTATAGCAGGACATCAGTACTTCATGCCAGAGGCCACTGTAGGAAATCTCAAGAATCGACCGATGCCACAGCTGTGGGTCAGCGTGTAGCCAGGGTTTCATGGTTCCTTCCTCTTTATTTCACCCCAGCTTCCACCATGAGCTCATTCCAGCTTTAAGAACACGCTGTCCTTTCCTGCTCAGCTTCTGATATAAGCATTTGGGTTTCTAGTCAAAGCTACCCTCCCCATCTGAACCCTGCTTCAGTGGAATTCTTGGATTCTGCACAGTCTTTGCTTTAATCTGTCTGGCTTTTCCAAGGTGCTTCCTTGACCGACAACCAACCTGTGCTCTGAAATTACTCTTAAAAAGGCTTCCCTCTGGTCAGATAATGAATCTCATTTTGCTGCTCAATGAGCCTTTCAACGTGGGATAGAGCAAAGTTTCCAATTTTTCATTGTTTCAAACTAGATTCCTTTTTCTAAACACCCTCTTTTTTCTCCCTGACCCCAGTGGGCACAGATCAACACTGCCAAGCATTTTGGAGCATCTCCTCAAAGTCAAGTGCCAGGCCTGGTGTGGGGAATTCCGGAGGCAGACATGACTCCAGTCCTTGGAGACAATAGATCTCATCACAGAGGGAAAGCAGCCTACACACAAAAAGAGAAACAACATCCCAATGCAAGACATATAAAGTGCCAGATGGGTGGTACAGGACACCACTGTGCTGTGCAGAAGGGAGATGGGCCCAGGAAGCCCACTTTGTTGACAATGCTTTGCCCTCCTTGTTCTTCCCACTGGCTATTCCTTCTCAGTCTTTTTTATAGCAAGTCTTCCCTTCCTTGCCTCTAAATGTTGACATGCTCTGGGTTTAGCAATGGGTCTTTTTCTCTTCCATCTTTATACTTTCCTGCTCTGGGAAATCTCAGCCATTTACATGACTTTAAATACTATCTCTATGCTGACAACTGCCAGATTTCTATCTATCCCCGGACTCTTCTTTGAACAGCAGGTTTGTATAATCAACTATTTGGTTCACAGCACCACTGTGGTTTTACAGACATCTCAAGCTTTACATATCCAAACTGAAGTCTTGGATTCCATCTCCCTCTCACTCTCTCTCTCTCTCTCTCTCTCACACACACACACACACACAAACACATACACATACTGATAAACACCACCCCCATTTAAATTTTGTTCTTCACCCAGTTTTCCATTTAAATAGCTGTTCAGGGAAACAAAAAAACAGATTAAAATCATCTTTGATTCTCCTTTCTTGCTTCCCCTACATCCAAACTGAATCAGTTAGAAATTTAGTAATTTATAAAAATTTAGTAATGTGTAAATAATATTTAACTTGCAATGATTTAACCAAATAGGAATTTGATTATATTTTTCAGAAAAAAAGTCCAAAACTTGGCAGTCCAGGGTGCGATGGCAGCTCTGAATGTCATCAGAAATTGGGCTCTTCTCTTCCTGTTTCTTTCGTGGGTAACTTCATCCTCATCTTGTTGCCTGGCCCCCACCCCACCTCCCCCACACACACACCCCACCCCCCACACACACACCCCTCCCCGTCCTCCAAGATTACGGCTCCACCTCAGAATCTGCCATCCATGCAGGAGGAAGAGGGAGGGCAAAGGGAAAATGTCATTTGGCGATTGAATTCATTTCCTTTTAAAGAGCTTTCCCAGACTCCCTGCCCAGAAATTTCTTCTTGCATCTTTTTGACTAGAACTATATCACATGGCCACCCTCTGCTGCAAGAGAAGCTGGCAAATATAGATTTATTTTTTATGTTAGGCCCATTGTCACCCCCAAACAACATTTACATTATAAATGTTATATAGTTTATATTATATAGCATTATATTAGTAAGGAAGAAGGGGAGAATGGATTGGGAAATCAATCTGAAGCGTCCGCCACAAAATCCATCAGCAAGCTATTATTCCTACCTCTAAAATATATCATAAATTCACCCTTTTCTATCTACACTGTGCCAGCATCATGATCCCTCCTACCAAGTTACTGCGATAGCCCTTTAAGTTAATTTGATTCTCCATCTGCTGATCTCTACTTCTTTTTCCACTCAAGTCAGAGTTAGCCTTTAAAAGCATATATTGGATCATGTAATTCTTTTTTTTTTTTTTTTTTTTTTTTTTTGCTGTACGCGGGCCTCTCACTGTTGTGGCCTCTCCCATTGCATCTGGGAGAGGCATCTCCAGATGCGCAGGCTCAGCGGCCATGGCTCACGGGCCCAGCCACTCCGTGGCATGTGGGATCCTTCCGGACTGGGGTACGAACCCGCGTCCCCTGCATCGGCAGGCAGACTCCCAACCACTACGCCACCAGGGAAGCCCCTGGATCATGTAATTCTTGTGTTAAAGTACCTGTTACTTGCTACTTCAAGTAGAATAAAATCCAAGTACCTATCGTATCCCACTGGCCCTATATTATTTCATCCTTGCCTACCTCTCTAGTTTCCTTTTGTTGTCCTCTATTCATTCACTCAAACATATTTTTTGAGTGCCTACTACATATAAGCACTGTTTTAAGCACTAGGGATAAAGAAGTGAACAAATCAGACAAAAACACCTTCCTTCATGAAGTTTACACTCTAGGGGAGGAAGACAGATAATAAACAAAATATGAAAGTAAGATCATATGTTGGGTGGTCCTGGGTCATTCACTCTGCTCCAGCCTCACTAGGCTTCCTTAAGTTATTCCAACTCTTTTAACTGAGGGTCTCCTCTGCCTAAAATGCTCTTCCTTTACCATTCCCAAACCTTCTACATTATCCTTTGGGTATCAGCTTAAAGGTAGCTTCTCCAAAGAGGCTTTCTGACCACTCATTCTAAAATAGGACTGTCTTGGTATTCTTTTTCAAAGCGCCTATCACCTTTTGAAATCAGATGGATGGATGGATGGATGGATGGATGGATGGGTAGATAGATAGGTGTGTGAATTCATATGTTTAATTGTTCAATATCTGTCTGTCACTGACAATTAAGTTTTGTAATTGCAGAGGTCATGTCTACTTTGTTCGCCTTTCTAGCCCCAGTTCCTAGTATATGGAGGCACTTAATAAATATTTGTTGTTGGATGAATAAATCAGTGAATGAGTGAAGTGGATGTGATATGTATAAGCCTTTGAAAGGCAACAGCAGTACCTTGATAAGCAGAGAGAGAGGAAAAAGGTTTTTGTAGACAGAGGGAACTATGTGCACAAAAACAAAGAGGCAGGAATGTCTTGGTCTGTTTTGCTGGACAATTAGCCATTTGGGGCTAGAATTAAGGGGCATGATGTTAGAGGGATGGATTGGAGACAGATGAAGGAAGGTCTCTAATGCTTGGCCTTATTTGAGGCAGCATTAAAAATAAACGAATAGAGGGCTTTTCTGGTGGCGCAGTGGTTGAGAATCTGCCTGCTAATGCAGGGGACACGGGTTCGAGCCCTGGTCTGGGAGGATCCCATATGCTGCGGAGCGGCTGGGCCCGTGAGCCACAACTACTGAGCCTGCGCGTCTGGAGCCTGTGCTCCACCACAAGAGAGGCCACGATAGTGACAGACCCGCGCACCGTGATGAAGAGTGGCCCCTGCTTGCCACAACTAGAGAAAGCCCTCGCACAGAAACGAAGACCCAACACAGCAAAAATAAATAAAATAAATTAATAAACTCCTACCCCCAACATTAAAAATAAAATAAAATAAAATAATAAAATAAACAAATAGAAAGCAAGCTCACCTTCACAGAATAGCACCATATCTCTTTGGGACAACCCCCCCCAAGCCAATCCAAAGTCATTGCAGTAAGTCACTCAGAGAAAACAAAAGACAAGAGAAGTCCACAAACTTGGGATTACTCGCTGGTTGGCATACAAATCACCTCTTTCCTGTTAACCAACTTTACATTTTAGAATTTTTTCGTTTTGATTATAAAAGTAATGCATATTTATTATAGAAGATTTGGAAAGCACAGAAAAATATAAAATAAAAATGAAGTATCACTACTCTGAACATTAACATAGGCTTTCACCAACAAAGAAGTTGCTGGGAAACTTCGTCATGGCCCTGCAGAGTATACTGGGGGGCGGGGGGCAGTGGCTGTGGAGAACATGGGGGCAACACTAGTGACTAACCAGCTGGGACAACCACAGGAGGTATTGCTAACTTTGGATTCAGTGAGTCTTTGGCGCCTGACATTGAAAAATCATGTTACTCCTTTACCCTTGGTTTCCTCATCAGTCAAAGAAGGAGTTTTCTGATCAGTGGTTTTCAAAGTGTGTTCCTTGGAGCTTTGTGGAGCCCTTTAGAAAAGGTGAGGGCAAAGGCTTGACCTCCTCACCTCTCCTCCCGGCAGCAGAGATACACAAGTACCTGTTTCTCATATTGGCTTTTGGCATAAGTTTTATATATTGGATTTTTGTTGTTGTTTATTTTGTTTTACTTTTAACAACAGATTGGGGGACTAACACAGGATTGCAATTCACTTTTCCAGATACTCAATAAAGTTACTTCAAGCTCTAACTTTTCATGATGATTCTAATTCCCTTCTGGTAGAAATCAATATAGACATGAACTGGGTGCAACTGAAAACTCCTTTTGCTGTGGGCCTAAAGGAACTTCCTAAAGATTCTAAAAGTATCAAGGCGTTCTAATAGAATAGCATATATCAGCTCAGCTACAGCAGTATATGAATGTGGACAAAGTATTTAACCTCCCCATGTGTCCATTTTCTTATCTGTAAGGTGGGGATCATGTCACCTACCTATTGTACTGGATACAGGGAAAATGAAATTACAGCACATACACAGAAATGCCTAGCACACACCAAGAAATACAGCAGTAGCTTACATTTCCTGACTTCTTTCTATATGCCAGGACCCATGCTACATATCAAATATACAGTCCATCATTCAATCTGCACACAAGCCTATGAGATAGGCACTTTTTGTATTACCGTCTATTATTGTTCCCATAATAGAAACTGAGATTTAATGAGGTTAAGTAATGTTTTAATCAATTTTGCACAGAGCTTGGATTTGAACCTAGGTAGTGAGATTCATGAGGCTGTGCTATAAAATGAATCATGGTCACAACAACAATATTAGCCGCAGCTCACATGTTTTGAGTGCTTGCTTGATGGTAGACACTGTTATGAAAGCTTTGGCTCATTTAATCCTTAAGTCAATCCAGTGAAGCAAGCCCTGCTTTTACAGATTGGGAAACTGCGACGCAGAGACGCTAAGTGCTATCATCTCTCTGCTGACTTTTTAAGTTGATTGCTTAGAACTGGCTTCAATTCCTCAGGTAGTTTCTCTACTGGACATTAGAAGCATATACGATTGTCTAATTGATCCTTCTGAAAGCATGGGAAAAGGATTACCCTCTAGAATGAAAACTCCCAGCGGAGGGAGTGCATTCACTCAGGATTCACCACAGCGAAGGGTAATCATCCAAGACTCCTTTCCCTCCCAGTCTCCATCTCCATTCAATTACGGGTCCTGCAATCTCACCTTCTGAACATGTCTTTAATTCCTCCCTTCCTTTCCATCCTACCTTGACCGCTTTAGTCTGGGCCATTTTGTCTCTTAATAGCCTCCCACCTAATTTCCCTGCTCCAGTCCTGACCTCTGCCCTACTCCTCTTAAACCCACCCTCCACCCTGCAATTTCCCCATTAAATGGCTCCCCATTAAGTGACCTACAGAATAGAGTCCATGCCTTCACATTGGTCTCCAGCCTCATTTCCTAGCTTAAATTATATATTCTAACATCAAAAAATCACTCATGGTGGGGAGGGACTGGGAGTTTGGGATTAGCAGATGCAAACTAGTATACATAGGATGGATAAGCAACAAGTTCCTATTGTGTAGCACAGGGAGCTATATTCAATACCTTGTGATAAACCATAATGGAAAAGAATATGAAAAAGACTGTATATATATGTATAACTGAATTACTTTGTTATACAATAAATATTAACACAACTTTGTAAATCAACTATACTCAATAAAATAATTTTTTTTAAAAACACTCATATTGGGCTTCCCTGGTGGCGCAGTGGTTGAGAGTCCTCCAGCCAATGCAGGGGACACGGGTTCGTGCCCCGGTCCAGGAAGATCCCACATGCCGCGGAGTGGCTGGGCCCGTGAGCCATGGCCGCTGAGCCTGCACATCTGGAGCCTGTGCTCCGCAACAGGAGAGGCCACAACAGTGAGAGGCCCGCGTACCGCAAAAAAAATTAAAAAAAAAAAAACACTCATATTGTCATTTCCCACCTCCGTGTCCTTTTACATCCCTGCGTGGAACTCCTTTCCCATCTTTCTGCGTGTAACTAACTCTTGCTCTTCCTTCCTTGTACAGCCAGGCTAACCATGCTCCTCTCTGCCAGGCTCCTCATGAACGCTGCATTCTCAGCACATGAAGCTGCAGGTATGTTTATAGTCTGTCTACCCCACCACACCATCCATTTCCTGAGGGCAGCCACAGTGGTGTTTTATTCTTCTCTGTGTCCATGACCCTCAGTACAGTGTGTGCATATGGTAAACACTTGATAAATATTTGTCTAAAAATCAAACCAAGGCAGGGAATGAGAGATTGTAATGGGCAGTGTGTAAACTTGTTAGTTATAAGTAATATCCAGGGAATGCTCCCAAGTTTGAATAATTCTATTAAGCAGCTAACATGAGCCATTTGCTCTTTCTTTGTTTTGTTTTGTTTTTTATTTGATAGAGGTTTTTTAAAATTTATTTTATTGAAGTATGGTTGATTTACAATGTTGTGTTAATTTCTGCTGTACAGCAAAGTGATTCAGTTATACATACACACACACACACAAACACAAACACACACATTCTTTTTTAAAATTCTTTTCCATTATGGGTTATCACAGGATATTGAATATAGTTCCCTGTGCTATACAGTAGGACCTTGTTGTTTATCCATCCTACATATAATAGTTTGCATCTGCTCATCCCAAACTCCCAACCCACCCCCCACCACCCTCCCACTTGGCAACCACAAGTCTGTGAAGCATTTGCTCTCCAAAGCACTCTACCTTATTTCCTTTTCGAGATAGTCCTATGAGTTAGGTGCTGTTACTGCCCCCACTTTATAGATGCAAGAGCTGAGAGAAATTAAGCCACTTCCTAGGGTCACAGACCTAGTAAGTAGTAAGAATGTGGTTTGAATCTGATTCCAGGGTCAATTCTCAACCAATAATGACAAGTTTATAATGCCAACTGAAAAACATCTATCATAAACCCAAGGCAAGAGCTGCCAGTGCTGCACACAGGAGACCAAAATAAGGGTGTAATATCTGTCTTAGAAAGAGAACCAAGAGAGATTTATAATCAGCATAAACTGTCAGGGCACAGCTGGTGTCAAGAAGAGGGTCACCCAGCTTACACATCTACATGTTGCTCTGATCATTGAAAATGAGTTGATGCTATGGCCATATCCATTTAAGCCACTGTTTAGCAGTCAAAAGGAAAGGGCTTGGAGTCAAACAGCCCAAGGTTTCAACCTCAATTCCATTGATTTTTAGCAGGAAACGAATGATCCTCTCCAAGCCGCTATCCTCATCTGTGAACTAGGGATATTGATACTTAACTGGTTTTGAGGTTTAAAGGAAATAATGTTAAGTATCTAGTGATGTGCCTGACACAGAGAAGGCACTCAAAATAGCTACTATTATTATTGTGATCTTTACTATTATCATGCAAGCACCAAATCAGAAATCATTCCAGGAAGGGGGAGGTCATACAATATACATGGGTGCTGGGAGTCCATCCCTCCCTCTGGGGGTGGCAGTCCATCAGGATCTGGGAAGACATCCTAAGAGGTGTCTATAGCCAGAGACTACTGATTGCATGTTCTTCATGAGTGGTGGGAACAGCTCAGCAGTGTTCATGATGTAGTCTGAGAAAAAGGCCCTGGTAGCTTCTAGTGTCACATTTCTTTTGATTTCATTTTAAAAGCTAATGGATCAGAAATGTAAGGATCGGTCAGAAAATGGGGTCTTTTGGGATTCTCCATCTCTTCCTGAAACTGCAGAACATCGTTGGAAAAAAAAATAAAAATAAACTGTAAAAATAAAATAAAATAAAGAATAATGTTCCATCTAGCCCTTGAGAAAGGTGATGTTTGCATTCCCTGAGGTCTCATCACTGGTATCGATTTGATCAACTGCTGATAAACTGGGTCTTTTCAAAGACATTTTTTGCTAACAAGGCATTGCATGTGGTGAATTGGGGTGCTGTTTAAAAGCTTAATTCATGAATGACCACTCAAGAGTCTCTTTTAACGATCTTGACTAGACCAGGATTGGAATAAGTTAAAGAACTGATAAGAAAAGGCTGAAGGAGATTGCCCAGCCATCAACCTCTGGGGGTGTTGAGAAGGCGTCCCACCACCTACAGCTCCCTCGTCCACATCCTACACAGAGGGTCTTTCTACTCCTCCCTACTTCTCATTCACCCCACTCCATGTCTCCTGCTGCCCACGTCCAGAACACCATGCTGTGTGAACGAATATAGGCCAGGACAGTAGAAAACTATGTCCCAAAGGGTGACTAAACTCATCTCACTCCCTGCTTTACAATATTTTATTTTATTTTATTTTATTTGCGGTACGCGGGCCTCTCACTGTTGTGGCCTCTCCCATTGTGGAGCACAGGCTCCGGACACGCAGGCTCAGCGGCCATGGCTCATGGGCCCAGCCGCTCCGCGGCATGTGGGATCTTCCTGGACCGGGGCACGAACCCGTGTCCCCTGCATCGGCAGGTGGACTCCCAACCACTGTGCCACCAGGGAAGCCCGCTTTACCATATTTTTTATGAGAAAATTCCTTTTGATCCATTCAGGAATGCAACATTTGTGTATGTCAAGGAGGATTTGTACACTTCCTTGGCTCAACTGTAATAATTTTAAAAAGCTAATATTTCTGGAGGGTTTACTGTGTTCCAGGATCTGTCTTGAGAGCTCTTAACGTATTTTATATAATCCTCAAAATAACCTCATGAGGTAGGTACAATTATTATCCCCATTTTATAACCAAGGAAACAGAACCTGAGAGATAATAAGTAACTCATTCAGTCACACAGCTAGTAAAAGAAGAAAGTGTTTTTTAAACTTAGATATGCTAATGTCTACACTAATACTCTTAACCTAGAACCTTCTACTATACTCCAATGCAAACTGTTTACTGACTGCCCCATAACAAACTACTCAAGGGGCTCTGACATCAGATTCTGTGACCATATCTGAGAGTCCTATATCTTTTTAAGATAAATTCAGAAAGACAAACTCTTCCCAGGTGGCCCTTTCTCTTATAAAACCTGTACCAACAGCCTAAAATGTGCAAGAAGAGCATGGGCAGAAGACCCCAGTGGTCTGCCCTGGGCACCGGGGCATGCATTGCTCTCTAATTGGTCTCAGGGCTGCCCAGACTTTGATCTCTTCAGCCCGTCCCCTGCTGGTGCCTTCATAACAATGCTTAAGTCCGATACTGCCCCTGGAAGTCCTATAATGTGTCAAGATGAAGAGTTAACAGACATAAGATCCTTTCCCAGCACAATTTTTTGGACTTGGTTTGAGGGCTTCAGCCTGAGCACAGCAACAACACTGGAGAAATGTACGGAGCCAAGACAGACCACAGGGCTCTGAACCATAACCAGCCCTGCCTGTCACCTCGCTGCGGGCACCTAGACCTCTGGATAATGAATGGAAGTGCTGGTAAGATGTGTTCTCAGTAACCCCATGTGCTCTTTCCTGGAAAAAAAAAAAAACAACACAACAGCAGGGTCCTCTGAGTTCATAGTTAGCATGTGCCAGGGCACTGTAATAATACGCATCGTCTCATTTCATCTTTACACCCACTGTAACGTTTATCTCATTAAATCCTTATACCCAAAGATCTGTGAGGTTGATACAGACAAGAACACTGAGGTCTAGAGAAGTTAAGCAAACTGCTCAGTGTCCTACAACTAGTTGGGGTCAGGATTTCATCTCAGGTGGTCTGACACTCTTACTCTTCACATCTTTATTCTATACTACATGAAAAATGAGGTAAGCAACATCAAGGTTTTCAACATAGCTTGAATGTAGCCATTTTCATCAAAGACCCACAGGGCTTCCAGATGGATGCTATACACTAACCCATTCCAGTTATGAATTTCCCCTGCCTGTTGTGGTTCAGCTTTTACATTTTGACTGGAGGAAGACCCCACAAACACAATTGAGTAATGGCAATGGTGAATATCCATGATCGGCTACTGGAGATTTTTCAGTTGACAGTTCCCACTTTGAAGTCCCCATTTTGAAGAGTGGTGGTGTCCTGGATTGCTCCCAGAAAGAGTGATCCCTTCCAAGACTGGACATATAATAAGGAAGTGGACAGAATAGAGAAACTAACATTGGAAAACTTCAGTGTTTCCATGAGGGAATTTCTTCCCAGCACATCTCTAGGAATAACTATGTTTTTTCTGAATCCCAAACCCCAACAAAAGTTGGTCAAGAAATTGAGAAAATGGGGAAAATATTACAATTACATTGAGAAAACTGAAGCCTAATAATCAACTAAGAGACGTTCGAAGGAATCCACTAACATCAGGTAGAAAGCAAGAGCAAACATCTGACACAAGCAGCCAAGGGTTGAGGCCAACATTTCAGGAAAGTGGACCAGCTTCATGTTGGAGGGAAACTGTCCCCATCCAGTCAGTTGATCTTTCTTTGTAGCTGTTGCCATGTTATAAGTGTGTGTTCATTGTCCTGTTAGCTGTCAATGGTGAGTTGTTTGGGGGAAAAAAGTAACAGTACTAAATTTATATGCATATATACTTTATTAAAAATTCTATGAGTATACTAAAAAATAAAAAGTTTTGGAAGTAAAATAAGTTCTTAAATTGGCAGTTTCAACATGAGATTCTATTGTGCTGTTAAACTTGCTGGGACATCAAATGTTACCTTATTCAAATACTACCTAATAATATTTACTGGCATTTTCAAGCATTTGAATATTTACTATAGGCTATAGTTCCTTGCAAATACTACTAAACCTAATGCTTCTTATTTATTAAATACATTTTCTTAGATATTCATGATCATAAGTAAAGAATGTGAAGAATGTTGAAGTACTTTAAGAATCACTTAGGATTTGGGGAATTCCTAAGAATTCCTGGGAATTCTGGTTTCTCATCTCTGAATCCTGAAGATTAATATCTGTTGGAAATCTGGAAACACCAGAATTCTTAAATGAGACGATTGATGTGGGAAAGATGGAACATCCTTTTGCATGCTCAAGAGCCTATTCTTTTCAGCTCCTGGAAGCAGTAGGGGCAGCCCCCTACCCACATCATCCCACTAGCTGATTGCTAACAAGTTACAGCTGGCATGAGCTCTCAGGCAAGAGACTTGGGATCAGCTGTGAACTCCAATATGCTCAGTGCAGTGGGCACAATTCAGTCTGCTTTTGATGGAACCATGTCATACTGTCAGTATCATCCATCTGTAAGTTATTGACGGCACTTCAAGAACCGATTAAAAAAGAAAAGATAAAGCCAAACCTAAATCCAAAGAAAAGAAGAACAAGCTCTATTTTCCAGAGACAACATGTGGAACTTAGACAAAATTTTCCACCCAAATTTGTGCAGCCAAGATCTAGAGAACAGTAGATGGGACAAAGAAGGAGTCAGAACCTACCATCAAAGGTGTAAAATCGAAGGTGGATACCCCAAAGAACATCCCACAGACAGTGAGCACAAAAGGCTCCCTGAGAACAAGCAAGATGCCCGTGAGTGCAGGACAAAAGAGAAGCTGATGTGCCTTCTCTTCTCCTTTGTTTCTTTTTCTTTTTTAAAAAATATTTATTTATTTGCACCATGTCTTAGTTGTGACAGGCAGGCTCCTTAGTTGCAGCTCCAGGGCTTCTTAGTTGCAGATCGCTGACTCCCTAGTTGCGGCACGTGGGCCCTTAGTTGTGGCATGCGAATTCTTAGTTGCGGCATGCATGTGGGATCTAGTTCCCTGACCAGGTATCGAACCCGGACCTCCTGCAATGGGAGCATGAAGACCTATCCACTGTGCCACCAAGGAAGTCCCATCTTCTTCCTTGTTTTTGTACCTCCCTCTTATTCATGGCAGATGTGTTCAATATGAGAACACCTTGTCATAGTCCTCTTCTCTGAATGGAAAGTGCCTGTTATTTAAGAAAGACGGTTACTCCCTTCATGCTTTCTAGCTGAGATTTCCTTATGTACCTTTTGTACCTTTTCCCCCAGTGGGCTTGGGCAGCCCACCCACTCACTTGTGTATTTGTATATAGAGGGGAAAAATTATATACATATATGAAGATATGTACATATTGCAAAAAAATTTAAGCAGTTTGAGGACAACAATTTATCAAGAAAAGTTCATTATTGCAGAAGGCTACTGTCTGTGCATGGACATTGTATCAAGTTTCTTCCTTTACACATGCACCTCACTCACAGAGCTAACTGTTTTGAAGTACTTCACACAGAAGCTACTCCAAAAATGAACATATAAAACCCATCAGGTTATCTTTGTGCAAGGACCCATGTCAATCTTTTCTCAAAACATTCAGTCTGAGTGTATGTGCTGTCAAAATGTGGTCTCCTGCAGTTTTGTTTTCATTTCATTTTATTTTATTAATGAATCCAAGCATTTCTTTAGAAAAGATGTAGTGGTGGCACGTTTTTAGAGAAGCAAACAACATACTTTACAGACAATCCCCAATTGCAGTACCAAGCAAGGACTCAAACCCTTCCCACGAAGAGTGACATGCAGAGTGGCCTGGCATGTACTGCCCCGGCAGAAGAATTTGGTATTTATTCTGTGGAAAATGGAAGTCCTTGGAAGATTGTTATATCATGCCCAAGGCAATATTTTTGAGAAGATAAATTTGTGTTTTGACTGGGATGATACAGTCATCTGTCAGCTAGCTGTTGGTCCGTTCACCAAAAGCAGCTCTCTACAAACCACATCTATGTTTTTAGTCAATTTTTGCCTATGGGGAAAGAGGCTGAAATACATGATTGTACAAATTGCTAGGAGGTGGGGATCTTGATGGAAGCCAAAGACCTAGAGGATGGATGGATGGATGGATGGATGAATGGGCAAGTTACTGAAGCCTCTGAACCTCAGTTTCTTCATCTGTGAAATACCTACCACCTGAGAATGGGTGTAAAATGCTCAGCAGGGTTCCTATCATATAACCGTTACTTTTCAAATGTTAGCTAATGTCATCACCACCACAACTACCACCAGGACCACCAGCGCCATCATCACCAGCAACTACAGCAGCAACATGGCATGCTGTCCATATAGGGCCTCCCGAGCAGGCCTTCCGAGAATCTCTGGAAATCTGATCCACAGGCAGCTCATTACTGCTTGTCCTAGGACTCCTCAACATGCTCTTCCCCAGCGTGGAGAAGATCCAGCCAGGAACAGAGTCAGAGGAAATAATTAAGAAGGCTGAAAGTGTCCACCAGGGAAACAAATTAAGTGTTAATTGAAGCACATTGACAATCCCCAGAAATTTTAAATTGGTTGGACTCCCATTGTGTTATTCAAGTGTTCCTTAGAGATGCTAATCCACCCCATTGAGTCCCCTTCACAAACGGCAGGTGCCAACAAAAAGCCTTGGTTAAATCCACCTTAAGAGAAGTATTCAGGAATGGACAACCCCTGGGCTCCTCCAAGAACCAAGTTAAGATTATTTGTCCCCTACTCAATTCATCTTTTACCCCCAAACACATTCTCTAGGAGCAATCTTCCTCTTTAGAAGTTCCTCTCTTGGGTTTTAGAGAACTTTTTGGCTTGAACTCTTTCTAAAATTAAAGCCAACTGCTCTTGCTGTCAGATGCAGTGATATTTCACTCTGGCCAGAGCTGACTATCAGAGACGCATCCCAAACCACATAAGTTCTTATTGTTTAAACTGTCTTAAGCAGCTGTTAAAACATACCCTAAGATATCAAAGCCACTCTAATTAACTTCCTGCTTCTCTGGGACTTCAAAGTCTTTCCAAAAGTTTAAAATAGGGTTTTTATAGAGAATTTGACCTAATATTTAAAGAAAAATTTGCGAGCTTGCCCAAGAGACTCCACTTCTCCTTCCCTTTTCCACCCCCCTTCCCTCCCTGCCCCACAGAATCTTAGAATTCTGCTACTAGAAGTGAGAATGGAGGAGAAATTTTAAAATCTGCCATAACCAAAAAGGTGAATCTCTTGACGCACATCCACGCTATTTCTCAGGTGGGTAGTTGACATCCTGCCTGAATGGCTTTCCCTGCTTCTCAACCTGGCAACATTTTCCCATCCTTCAAGACACAGCTCAAATGTACCTTCTCTGGGAAGTGCCCTTGACTCCCCAGGGTGAGGGTCCCACTCTCTTCTCTGGCGCCCACACAATCCCCAGGTCCCTATTTGGCTCTAATTTTGATGGATTGGAATGCATCCATTTATGTGTCTGTCACCCTGTCTAGACCGTAAGGTCACAGGGCAGGAACTGCTTTGTGTGAAGCTTTGTGTTCCCACAGCTTCACAGGGGGTTCTGCGTATCCATGGTCAGGGCTCCATATATGTCTGATAAATGACTGAATTCCAGCTCATTCTGGGGAAGGTAGGGTTGCATTTAATTGATCCATCCCTTACTCATTTTGCTCTCTCTCCCTAGGTTTTCTATAAACATCTTAACAAAGGTATTTTACCTAGTGATTGCTGCTCTAAGAAATAGTCATAAAAATAGCCAAAATGTAGAAATAAGGCCCAAAAAAGGAGGGGGTGGCACATCTTTCCAAAGCCACCAAGGCCCCTTTTCTAGGAGAATGCACTCAGTTCATCTTATGATTTACTGTTGACTTAAAGGTCCCTGCCTTCATGAAGAAAATCTTATGGATTTTTGTCTGGTGGAGATGCAAATAATTTCTGTCCGGTGGAACAGATAACCCTTAAGATTTATGGGCTGTGGAGCATTAACCAGTTTATATCTAACTCAGTAAGCTTCTTCTAACATTTCTTTATTAAATTGCCTGTAAATATCCTCACTTCTTAGACAGTTTTTGAGCAGGCCATAACATCTTATTGGTTCCCTCATTAATTAATGAGTTAAATAAAATCTTTGATTTGTGTTCCTTTTATGTTTCCTAAGAGTCAAAATTTTATGTTTTTGAAAATCATTTTTTTTAACATAGGGTGTAAGTAAGCCAGACTGACAGTGTAAAACCAAAGGTCAACAGGATAGGTTGCATAGAGCGACAGAGGGTTTGGGGCTGGAAGTGGAAGAAGCTGGCTCTGCTGGGAACTCTCTAAAGCTTCTGGAACCTCCCTTTTTCCACTCTCGCCTTCACCCTCATCCATTCTCCACACAGCAGCTGGTGCTCTTTCAAAACTGTAAGAGAGATCCTGCCACACCCCTGCTTCAAGCTCCCCACTGGCTTTCCAACACTCAGGATAAATGTTACGCTCCTTTTCTCGACCTAAAGATGCTCTGTGATCCAGCCCAATGGCTAACCCTCCAAACTCATCTCAGGACTTTCTCATCCTCACTCACTTTGCTCCCACTCATCTCAGGTATTATTTGCTTCCTCAGACATACTTAGCTTTCTCACCTTCGGGCCTTTGCACTTGCTGTTTCTTCCACCTGAAAATCTCATCCCCATCCTCCTTTCTTCACGTTACTGGCTTCTTCTTTTGATGTTAACTTAAATGTCACCCTCCCAGAAAGGTCATCCCTGCCTACCCTTTCTGAAGAATATCTACCATTATTCTCTCTCTCAGTACCCTGTTCTTCTCCTTCACAGCACTTCTCAGGATGAGACTATATTATGTACTGTCTGTGTCTCAGACTGTAAACACTACATCGGCAGAGACTGTGTCTCTTGTGTTTGCCCTCATGCGTGGCACGTACTAAGTGCTTAGTACCTATATGTTGAATAAATGAGCATAAAGGCACAAGAAATCCAGCTGGCTCCAAGGAAAAGTGCCTTCCCTTCACCGTCTGTATACATTTCTGAACCAGTACAATGCAAGTTCCACACGCTTGAGCACATGTTTCAAAAGACTGCAGTCAAGAAGAAAACTTCCCAAGCTCACAACGCATCGCATGGACTCAGAGCTACTGTCAAGAACGGCACTCCTCAGAAATACTTTGCTTCAGGAACTTGTAATAACAGGTCTTCTCACTAGCACTTCACTTCCTAACTCGAATAGATATCAAATCTCTTCGTGAGAAAAGAACAGCCCTTCCTACCAAGAATTAAATGTTACCCAGAAGCACGGGGGCATCTGTACCCAAGGGCTAGGTTTAAAGCAGATGAAAGAAACAACCAACTGGAATTCAAGAATATTTCAACAGCACAATGGGGAGAGAAAAGCCCAGGCTGCGCTTCAGGGCATCAGATTACATGGCTCCCTCTAAACAAGCCTGTCTTTCCTAATCAGAGCCAAAGGACGCAGCTCCATTTCCAGGGCAAACCAGGATTTTACAAATTCTCTGATCACTCCTGCCAGCCACTCCAACCACTTCTGCAAAATGGTCCCTTCTCCTTCAAGATCCTCCCACTGGCCCCTGGGCTGTGCTGTTGGGCTTATGTGAAAAGACAGCCTTCAACAGGCGATGCTCCTTAAGAGGTGCCGGTTGATGACGTGCTGGTCTGCTTTCTCACTTTTCATATCAAGGATGTCACAAAGCAGCCAAAGAGGTCATGGCAGCACAAAGCTGTTTCCTGGAAAGGTATCTGCTGGGGGAAAGGCCAAAAAAGATTTCGTTCACCGTGTAGCTGCCCCCACCCCCAGATTTGTCTTGAGATCAGACTCTGCTGGAAATCTGCCCCCTGGATGTCCTTCCCCTAAGAGGCGTGTGGCCAACTGTATCACTAAGGCAGGGGTGCCAACCCAGTTGCCTCGCTTTGGGGTGAGTGTTACCTTGTGATCCAAGATAGGTTTATGATGGGCGGACAATGCCTTTTTCAGTGTTTTCCTTTTTCAGGTGCAAAAGGCATTTTTCTCCACACCAGCCAGTCTGCCTACAATCAAAGGCCAAGCTGTAGCCTTCACGGCTTCAGCTGGGACCCACCCATGCAGGCTCTCTGCTGCCCAGAACCCTCCCGTCCTAACCCAGGAATCCAAATTGAGTGGTTCTTATCACTCGGAGACCAGTGCCTCCAAGAAGCTGCTTTCCCCACCCCCAAAATGCTTTAAACTCTTAAAGCTTCTTCAAACTCAAAAAACTACACACATGAACTTGTTACCATGCTTTGTTTAATTTTTTTTTCCTCAGAAATATTCTTGTGGCCAAAAATAGAACATTTTCCATTCTGAGGAACAAGCAGCATCCATGGGAATTAAAGTAGGGCTTCATGCCTCTCCAGAAAATTCCTGCCAAACACGCACACTCATACACACACACAGCCACTCACAAGTTCTAAAAAGCTGCTTTCTGTAGGTGCGGCGGTGGTCAGGAGCCAAAAGTCCTCTGTTTATTTTCTATCCAAGAAAGTTACCAGAAAAGAGCACTAGGGCACCTCAAGGACGCTTTATAGGAAAAGTCTAACTTAATCCAGTGTAATGATTTTGAAAATGGCCCCATTGTCACCCCTCCTCCCTCCCACCATCATCCCAGAATTCTTCTCAAGACTTATTTGTCTAAAATTCCAAAGCTTGCCTCAGAACAAAGTTCATGGCCTTTATTCTAGCCAGCCACTGTTGGATGATCAGCCACGAGCTCTCTCTAAATTTATTCCTACCATAGGATCAGACATGGTAAATTTAGGAAAATATGCTCAAGCTTCAATACTGAACAATATGTGCTAATAAAGTCAGATGTGGGTAATGTCAGAATAACAGTAATCCAGAAAATTATGCTACCAGCACAAGATACAGGAGTGTTTTGTACACTCTGTTCTCAAAGTTTGTTATTCTCAGCATCGCTGTGATCCTCTTTAATGGAACTTACATGGCTCCAATGACATTTCATATTTTTATATTTGAACATGTAAGCCGCTGTACACCTTCCAGCCCCTCCTAAACATGGGAGTAGGTTAGCTATCAAATCTGTAGGGGCTGCGTTTTTATATGCAGCTGGTAAGCATTTGGTCACTGTTGAGAAAAATAGTCCTTTAAAATAACAATCTATGGCTGACACCAAAAGTAGGAAAGCCAGTAAATCAATGTAGAAAGAGTGAAAGAGAGGCCAAGACGTGGCGAAAAGCATGAGATACGGGAGGAAAAGAGGAACAGGGAAACAGAGAAGAATCAGAATGTCAAATATTAATTGTTAGTAGGTGGAGGCAAACAGAAGCAGGGTAATTCATCAAAGACAGGCCATGAGGCCTCCCTGGTGGCGCAGTGGTTGAGAGTCCGCCTGCCGATGCAGGGGATACGGGTTCATGCCCCGGTCTGGGAGGATCCCATATGCCGCGGAGCGGCTGGGCCCGTGAGCCATGGCCGCTGGGCCTGTGCATCTGGATCCTGTGCTCCGCAACGGGAGAGGCCACAACAGTGAGAGGCCCGCATACCGCAAAAAGAAAAAAAAAAAGAAAAAAAAAGACAGGCCATGGAGAGACAAGAATGGGGAGGCAGAGAGAGGCAGTGTTGCCCAATGGTTAAAGGTCAGTTATCCACCAGCTAGATTACATGGGGCCAGTTCATCACTCTAAGCCTCGATTACTTCATATATTAAGTGGGAATAATAGCATCTCATGGAGGCATGAGCAGATTAAATGACTTAATATATAAGATACTTAGAAAAGTACTTGGTGCTGAGTAAACATTCAACAACTGTTGGCCATTTTTATTAGTGAAAGAAAAACATGATGGATTTACATAGGAGAACATTTGCTTATGAGTTAGTTAGACCTCCAGTTACATTGTCATTGAATTCTGCTAGTAGACACAGAAGCACAAAATTTATGAGGGAGCTGTGAGCCCAAGCAAACGTTGCCAATAGGAGGAGCTTCAGGATAACAGCCCAGATGCTAATGAGTGCTTGGAACAGTGAGGGAGCCCCCCAACATTGACCGAGAAGGGATTCATGGCTGCCAATGAGTCACCACCATTCCTTTTAACTTCATTAGTTCATTCACTCAACAAACATTGTGCAAACATCTCTTGAAGCCTGCACACCATTAGTCTTGCCCCAGCTTATCTTTCTAACATCAATGTGAGCCCCTTCCTCCAACTTCACCATCTTGTAGCTGCATAGGATAATTATTCTATATATGTGCTTTACAATCTTCCCCCTGTGCCTTGGCTCAGCCTGGATTTCCATTTCCTTTTTCTTCAGTCTAGCAAGATACTAGTCATCCTTCCAGGCCAAGTGTTGTGGGGGGTTTGTGTGCCTTCTTTTTCCTTTTCTCCCACTGTCTGGGATGGTAAGGAGAGGATGGCTCTCCCTCACCTCAGGCGCACCATAAATACATTTACCTTGCCGTGGGTTGGGTTGTGTTCCGCCAAAGACAATATGTTGAAGTCCTAACTTGCAATGCCTCAGGATGTATGACCTTGTTTGGAAACAGGGTCTTTAGAGGTAATCACGTTGAAATGAGCTTATTAGAATGGGTCCTAATCCAATATGACTAGTGTCCTTATAAAAAGGGGAAATTTATGGGGCTTCCCTGGTGGCGCAGTGGTTGAGAATATGCCTGCTAATGCAGGGGACACGGGTTCGAGCCCTGGTCTGGGAGGATCCCATATGCCGCGGAGCAACTAGGCCTGTGAGCCACAACTACTGAGCCTGTGCGTCTGGAGCTTGTGCTCCACAACAAGAGAGGCCACGATAGTGAGAGGCCCATGCACCGCGATGAAGGGTGGCCCCGCTTGCCACAACTAGAGAAAGCCCTCGCACAGAAACGAAGACCCAACACAGCAAAAAGTAATTAATTAATTAATTAACTCCTACCCCCAACATCTAAAAAAAAAAAAAGGGAGAAATTTAAACACAGAGACAGACTTGCACAGAAGGAAGGTTATGTGAAGAGACATGGGCCCAGGGATGGGGGCATGCCACATGAAGGTGGAGGACTGGAGTGATGCATCCGTAAGCCCAGGAATGCCAGAGATTGCCGGCAAACCACCAGAAGCTGGGAGAGAGGCATGTAACAGATTCTCCCTTGCACCTCTCAGAAGGAGCCAATCCTGCTGATGCCTTGATTTTGGACTTCCAGACTTCAAAACTGTAAGACAGTAAGTTGCCCAGTTTATGGTACTTTGTTATGGCAGCCCCAGGAGACTAATAAACACCTCCATCACAGCAGGTGTGCTTGGTTTCCAGGTAGCCTCCTTGAGGCCAGGGACTGAATCCTATTTGACTTTGGATCCTCAGGCCTCTTACAGCATCTGGCAGGTAAAAGTAATACTTGAAGAATCTACAGTCTAGAACTGCAGGCAGTAAACCACAGCTCATGGGTCAAATCCAGCCCACTGTCTGTTTTAGTAAATAAAGTTTTATTGGAACACAGCCACACTCATTCGCTGATGTTTTGTCTATGGCCAATTTCACATTATAACCACAGAGTTGAGTAGTTATAACAGAGACCATATGGCCCACAAAGCCTAAAATATTCACTCTCTGGTTCTTTACCCAAAAAGCTTATTGGCCCCCTAGTCTAGAAGAAAAGAAACATAAATGAAGCATAGCGAGGGGTTAAAATTAATGCTAGAATAATGCACAGATAGTACAGAAAAGGGGATGATGGGTTTGAACCAAAGTCTTCATAAAGAAGGTGACATTTGAAAAGTGAGAGATATTTTACTCAGAAAAGACAAAATACTTAATTTATTCACTCTACTGTGCTGCCTGGACTGATCATTTTTGCACTGGTAGTCGCATAATGATTAAGGGTTGGAGTTGGAGTTGGAGCTGGTTTGGGGCAAAATTATGATGTTCTGTATACATTGAGCTTGACTTGCCAAGAGGAGGTTTGCCATTCATCTTTTTAAATTTGTTTTTCAAGGAAATAAATTCATTTTTGAATAGTAGCACACACACACACAAACACAGATTGAAACCAGCCACTGGACACTGCTAAACAGTCTAGGTCAGAGGCACAGATTTTGGCTGAACTCGATACAATAAAGATAAGTCATCATTGGAGGAGAAAAGATCACTCAGGAAAAGAGTGGGAAATGAGAGGAAAAGATGGCTGCACATGAAATTCAGGGTAAACTTCAGAACATAAGTGCTAGGCAAAAGAAGAGAGAGAAACCCTGAAGGATTTGAGGAGAAGCAAAACAGGAAGCACAAAGGGAATTGTGCCCCTAAGGCCCAGGGAAGGGAGGATCTGGCAGTGTTAAATGCTGCCCAAGGCCAGAAGGACCAATCTATCCAATTCAGCAACTAAGGGGCCACATGGACTGGTGACAGTCATTTTGATTGCTCATCACTGGCCCAAATTATCTTCAGACTAAATCATGAAGAAGAGCACACTTCAGTTATTGTCAAGAGAAAATAAATAAATAAAGAGTGTTGAGAAAAGAAAAGAAGAAATAAAGAGATGAGAAAACCACAGACATTGAAGATAACTGGGCTGAAATTAATCCTTCATAAAATCTAAATGTTACAATCTCTCTATATAGATTCTATCCTTTATCTAAATTCAGCAGGTCTGAAAGTTGATCAAATGCCTAGGATCCAATCCTTTAGACAGCACAGCCAATGAAACAACTGACTTAAAGCATACCAACAGGTGTTAAAGTAATCACAGCCACAAATGACTGACCTGCTCTGTGCCGGGCGCTATGCTAGTTACTCTACAGGGACTACCTCATTTGATCTCCACTAAAACCCTATGCAGTGAATATATAGTAAAGTAGAATCTGTATTTTTTCTTAGTAGATTAGGATATTGGAGCTTAGAAAGGTCGCACGACTATACACCATTCTGGGAAGAAGCAAGAACAGAGGGCATGAGAGAGGGAAGAGGATTGAACCCAATATTTATTGAGTGCTTAGTCTGTGGAAGTATTTTATTAAGAATTTTAGATACTTTGGCTCATTTAAGCTTCACAATAACCTATGTGGAAGAGGGGATGGTAAGGAAATAAACTTAGAGAAGTTCAACATGGTGCCAAATGTCAAAACCGAGTGAAAAGCTTCTTGGTTTTACAAAGAAATCCTTCAGAATTCAGAAATAAATTATTTATTGAGTTTTTTGAAGGTAAGAACAGTCTAAGTCCATGTTAAAATAAGGCAAAATAACTCCAGGTGCCTTCTAAGACATTTCTGAAGGGCTTCTCTGATCATGAAGGATAACAGAACCCCCAGCTCCAGCAGCTCCACCCCAAGAAGTGGGAAATGCCCGGAAAAGGCTGCAGTGGCTTTGAGCTCCTCCTCCTTGAAATAAGGGATGGAGTCTCATGACCCTAAAGTTCCTTCCAACATTAAAAGTCAATGTTTCCAAGCACACAATAGCATCTGACAAGTAGGGAGTATTCAGTCAATGTTTATTAAACAAGCAATTGAACTGAGACTAAGAAAGACCCTAGTAAAGAATTTTTGGAAAACTTTCCAATTATCAAAAATCCCTTCCCTGTTTTTGGAGGACTTTATTCTGCAAGGTTTTCATTCACCGCTTTATACAGCTCTCAATGCAGTACAAGATTGCTGGTCTATGCCCTCTCCCTGCCCTCATTCACGCATTCATTCCACAAACAAACAAACAAAAAACCCTTCTCTGAAATGTAGGTGCTACATTTTAGTCAACATGCAGAAGATGATCTTGAAATAACTGAGCATGCTAAAAAACAAAAGGAAAGCCTTCTGCTTAAGAATGATTGATGTTCATAGTACCTCATGGAAGACAAGGAAATAGATTACTTGTTTTCTTATCATGGTCCTGATAGAGGATTTGGGTTCTTTGTTGTTGACTATGGTGAAAGAAAACCCTCTACTCTGCTGGTAGAAGGGCTCACTGCTTCTGGAAAGTAATCTGGCAATTCTTATCATGAGCTTTAAAGTAAGTCAAACCCTTTAACTGCAGGATTCTCCTTCTAAGGATATAAATTTAGGAAAATCACCAGAAAAGCAGCCTGAGAGAATAGTATGGTTTATTCCTTAATCTCTGGTTATACAGTCCCTGTATTTGAGTGCTCACCAGTTGTGGATTTTTTTTTTTTTTTTTTTTTTTTTTTTTTGATACGCGGGCCTCTCACTGTTGCAGCCTCTCCTGTTGCGGAGCACAGGCTCCGGACGCACAGGCTCAGCGGCCATGGCTCACGGGCCCAGCTGCCCCGCGGCATGTGGGATCCTCCCGGACTGGGGCACGAACCCGTGTCCCCCACATTGGCAGGCGGACTCTCAACCACTGTGCCACCAGGGAAACCCCAGTTGTGAAACTTTAGATGAGCTACTTAACCTCTCTGTGCCTTGGGTTCCTCATCTACAAAATGGAGATGATAATGGTCTCTGCATTATGGAGCCGTTAGGAGGATTATATAAGGTATTAAATTTAACATTCTTTACACACATTTTGTCATTTATTCCTTATAAAACTCCACAAGGAAGGCAAGAAAAATATTGGCCTAACCTGGTCACTAATAAGCACACAATTAAATGTAGGCTCTTCTTTTTATTACCATGTACATTACAAGGACACAAAGATGTTCATCGCAATATTATTTACTAGAGTGAAAATTTATCAAAAATTAAATGTTCAACAACAAGAGAACAGGTAAATAAATGATATTCCCATGTGATAAAATAAGCAGCTATTTAAAATACTTTCCCCCCAAAAGTTAATGAAATGGGAAAAATTCAGCCAATAACATTAAGTGAAAAAGTGGGCTGTGAAATTGTACTTACGGTGTGATGGCAATTTTGAAAGGACGTTGTAGTGGATAAGGCAGTCTTGGCCCAAATCCCTTCTCTGGAGCACGTAGCCCTCCCCAGCTGCAGCAAATATCACTGCAGATAGCTCACAGCTGCATCCCTCACTGGGAATTGTTCTTGGCCCTGGGAAATAGACTCATCCAAAATTAGCCCCCTCCAGGGGGCCAATGACTTGCTGATGCAGGGATACAAAGCCCACCCACCTGCCTCCATCTGGAACCTTTCTGAAAGGCTCTCCCAGCTCCAGCTCCCCCGCGTAATCAGTTGAATCTCAGTGGCACCTGCGTCTGGCATCCGATTTTTTTTTCCCCCTCTGCAGGGTTAGTCTTCACTTTCTTACAGGGATGTCTCCCAAAAGAACCTGCACAATAACATCCATGCAGCTTTTTTTCTCTGAGTCTGTTTCCAGGGAACCCCATCTAAGATATTTTTACATCAAAATATTATGAGGGAATATCTCTGAGCGAAGAAATTCCTGGATTTTCCAAATTCTCAATGATGAGTCTGTATTACTCCTTTTAAATGAATAAAATGACATTATTTTAAAAAAGGCAGGCTCCTCCCTGGAGTGTGGAACTTAATTAAGCACATGAATTTCAATGCACAGATTTTATTTTTCTTCATCTCAGATTTGGATTATCTTTTAAAATATGTAGTTTTTATCGTATATTAACACATATATGTGGAATCTAGAAAAATGGCACAGATTAACTGGTTTGCAAGGCAGAAATAGAGACACAGGTGTAGAGAACAAACGTATGGACACCAAGGGGGGAAGCAGTGGGGGGACGGGTGTGGGGTGAATTGGGAGATTGGGATTGACATGTATACACTAATATGTATAGTGTAGAGATAATAGATAACTAATAAAAAAATATGAAAAAAAATTTTAATATGTAGATATTTTCATTTAAATGATATCATTAGTAAATAATGAGCTTAGATTAAATACCTAGGCACACACTTTGTGGTTGCTTTTTTTATCTTTATTGGAGTATAATTGCTTTACAATGGTGTGTTAGTTTCTGCTTTATAACAAAGTGAATCAGCTATACGTATAAATATATCCCCATATCCCCTCCCTCTTGCGTCTCCCTCCCACCCTCACTATCCTACCCCTCTAGGTGGTCACAAAGCACCAAGCTGATCTCCCTGTGCTATGCGGCTTCTTCCCACTAGCTATCTATTTTACATTTGGTAGTGTATATATGTCCATGCCTCTCTCTCACTTCGTCCCAGTTTACCCTTCCCCCTCCCCGTGTCCTCAAGTCCATTCTGTATGTCTGCATCCTTCTTCCTGTCCTTAGGCACACACTTTGGAGTATATAGTGCCTCAACCTGGCCAACAAGGAGGTTGACCCATATATCCCAAGGATGCTGCTGTGGCTTAAAATGTATCTCCTTTCTCTTGAAGAAAGCCTTCATATATTGTGCTATTTACTAGCCACACAGAAGAACCAGCCTCACTGCTTTACATAAGTACATTGTGTTTTATTTTTATTAATCTTGTCCATCTGCCCACTCACCTCACTATGCACTCAGATTTGGTTCTGAATACCAATGAAAGGCTTAAAAGATGCAATTCTTCCTTAAAGGATTAAGATTTTTTTTTTCATTGAGGATATTGAAAAGAATGTGCTGGAGACTCTGATGGCAGTTTCAAAAGAGGAGGCCTTAAAAAATCTTAAGTGATGATACATCCTTGGAATAAGTGCTCAGTCATCTAGATTAGCTCCTTGGAGAGGACAGTGCTTTGAATGAATCCGCTTTGGGTGTTAATCCTCCAGATAACTTTTAAGAGTCACTTTTATGTTCAATGTAATCCTTTAGTTCTAATACCAGAGGTTGTCTATCAACAGCTTCGGTTAAAAAAATATAATAAAACTTTAGAGGTAACCTTCTGAGTCAGACTTTGTACCTGTAGGCACAGTACATCTCCTCCTATGGATAAATGCCAAATTGTTGTAATGAGGCCAAAAAAGCCATCAAGATCCATAGAAACTGAAGAGAAAGAAAGAAAGAAAGAAAGAAAGAAAGAAAGAAAGAAAGAAAGAAAGAAAGAAAGAAAGAAAGGAAGGAAGGAAGGAAAGAAAGAAAGAAAGAAAAAGTAAAAAAGAAAGAAAGAGGGAGGGGGGAGGGAGGGAGGGGAGGGAGGAAGAAAGCAAACAAGCAAGCAAGCTTGTGGAAAACTTCCAGCCAAACAGTACATACTACCCTCAGATAAGCATTACTATAAAAAATGATAAATGGGGAAAGAACAGGGCAAAGCTTTGGGCTTTACATTTTTTTGTATCATCAGTTTTACTCTCACGAAAATGTACAATGTTCTTGCATCAGTAGGAATCAGGGTTTTTTTCCCACCAGAAATGTCAAGTACAGCCCAATGTAATATAGGCTAACCAGGCAAAAGACTTTCCATATTTAGAGAGGAGACCCTACGTGGAGTCTAGAAAAATAGCTTGTTTTTAAAATGGTAGTCTTTCTAGTGATCTCAATTCTTGGAGTCTATCACAAGAAAATAATCAGAAATGTAGGAAAATCTTCATGCACAAAGATGTTATCACAGTGCTATTATTATTTATAATAACAATGGAAATTAGCTAAATGCTTAATACTAGGGAAATGGTTGAGTAGACTGCTATATTTAACTAATATTTCTGAAGACTTTACAATAATAAGGAAAAATAGTCCTAGTGTTGAACGAACAAAGCAGGATATACGGGTTTATGTCAGATGCAAAGTAAACTGCATGAAAAATATACACAACTGAAGTAAGCAGTAAAAATTGACTTGAAACAACAAAATGTCACCAATGAGTGGCTGTCTTAGGATAGAGAGGTGACACATGATTTTTTTTCCTTTCTCTAACTTTGCTGCATGTTACTGATTATAATGGGACAAAATTATAAACTTTATAACAATAGAAAGAAGAGAAGGAGAGGGGAAGAGAGTAATTATTCCTCCACCCTGGCTTCCGAGGCAGTTAGAGAAACAAACTCTGAGGCCTCATGGAAATCAGGCACCAGGCGGCTAAGACGGAGAACAGAGGATCAGCAATGAAAGAAATGGACCTAAGAGAACACGTTAAAATAAAGGTAAAAGGGTAACCACAGTGAGAACTTGCATTAGGATAATATTTTGAAATGTTAGCCCATGTGATTTTCTTGGTTTTTTCCCAGACTTTTCTTCTATTCAGTCAGCTGTGTATTGTGAGACACTTGCTCAGAAAGTAGGGAAAAAATCACACATCTGTTCTTTGCTTGGGTTTTAGAGCCCAAAGCCTCCACGGAGCTGGAAGAGTTTGGGGTATGAAGTGAGAGAGGCTTGCTGGCCCTCAAGACTAGAAAGCATTGCCCAGACTAGGATGAAAGGGGAGTTGGAGCAGAAGCTAAGAGAGCTGAGACACTGGTGGGTCCCCAACGGTAGGTCCCACAGCCCAGCCACCTCCCCCAGTTGTGCAGGAATGGGTAAGGAAAGGCCACAAAGCCCACACAGGCTTGAGGGTGTCTGTGTTCTTTTCCCAGGTAGAGCCAGGAAGGTTTCAAGGTGCCAGAACAGGAAAGGTGACATGGCAGGTATACACAGCCCAAAGCAGCTGCTGGGTTTCCTCACTCTGAAGTGATAGAGAAGTTGGATTCCTGCAGGCCTAAGAGAAGCTTGGGAGGAGTGAAGTCTACCCAGTACCCACCACTTAGCAGGATGCAAAGGGGCAGAATACCCAGAATACCTCTGGAGCTCTCTTGTGCTCCAGAGAGCCCACTGAGTGGCCCAGGGCCTTAGCAGCCTCAAAGAGTTTCTGTGTCCAGGGAGGTGTGGCCCAAGCCCTCCTGAGCCAGCATAAAGAGACATCTAGCTCTTAAAGGGCCTTGAGATGAGAACGAAAAGGACCCAGCAATGTTCACTGTGGCCTGATGACCAGGATCAGACAGAATGGTCATCTTGGTGGCTGCCAGCGCAGATAGAAAATCATGCTCAGCAAATGCACTGCCTCCAATCTAGGTGGTGGCAAGACATCAACCCCCAAGAAATGCAGTGTAATCATGGGGAGGGGGGCTGCTGAAATGAATGAAATTTAATTTCTAATACCCAAAGGAATGAGAACTCAAATGAGAAAGTAGCTACTTCATTGATACCAAAAAGCCATCGATTGTAAAATGCATCATTAACTTCTGTATCATGAAGAAAGAAAGATGCCAATTAATCTGTGAAAGAATGCTTTCTCATCAATTAGAATTTTTATTTTATACTTGCTGAAAAAGCTCTTCTAGATTTGTTGGGACATAGACTTTTATTATGCACCATGCTTGTGTATATATAAAAAAGAAAATAAATTGGTTAAGAAATTCCTGAAATGATCTTCGTGTTCAGAGTCTAACTCTTCTGAATCAATATGCATATTTTTCTGCACAATATTGTCCTCTGTGTTGATGATGGAACATTTCTTACAAATGCCCCCACTATTGGCTCCAGGGTTTCTTCAAGATGTTGCCACCCATTCTAAAATGTGTAATGTGGGTGCATTCTTGCTTGGCACGTACTAACAGGCAATGCCTTTTTATACAACTCAGTAACAAAACTCAGTTTCATAAGCTTGCAGTAATCTACCTCTATTACCCTGTATGAGGTTGTTGCTTTACAGTGATTCCTCAAACATATAATTTTCTTTACTGATAACATATTTATACCCCACTGCTGTTTCCAAACCTTTCTGTTAACTCTAACTTTTCATTTCAATACTGAAATTTAGGATGATCTTTTTGAAAACATTTCAAAGAGCAGCTAAACTCAACTTGGGTAATACCAACAGTGCATATAATTCAACTGAAGGGACAATAATACAAATACCTATGACTAAGTTCAAACATGCACAGGTCAGCACTGTCACCTGGCCAACAGCGATTCAAAGATGCCATCAGTTATAAGATCCTGATTTCAGGGCTTCCCTGGTGGCGCAGTGGTTGGGAGTCCGCCTGCCGATGCAGGGGACGCGGGTTCATGCCCCGGTCCATGAGGATCCCACATGCCACGGAGCGGCTGGGCCCGTGAGCCATGGCCGCTGAGCCTGCGCATCCGGAGCCTGTGCTCTGCAACGGGAGAGGCCACAACAGTGAGAGGCCCGCGTACCGCAAAAAAAAAAAAAAGATCCTTATTCCAGAGTTATTAACATATGAAAAGCATATATTAGAATTAATGAAGTATGCTTGTAAAATCAAGGTTTGCCCATTACACAGATGCAAGGCCCTCCCATCACAGCAATGGGAGATTACACTTGCAGTGTCAAAGCATCCAGCTAAGAATACACAAGCAGGCTGCCCGCAGGGTAAGGTCCGAAGTCCTTAATGTAATGCGGCCTTCTGATATCTGGCAGGAATTGGTTAAGCAGGAACAGCACCCCTGAACTTCTGGCCTGAAGAGGAATGTTTTATGGTTTCACAGAGGAAGTGTCACAGCATCCATTTTTCCGTACCTTCAAATAATCCGTTTTCAGCCTGGCCCTTAATCAGGCAGTGAATCTTCCTGATAAAGAGCAGATTATAACCTTCCCTTTATGGTATGACTGTAGTGCAGTATACAAAAGAAAACAAACAAACAAAGAAACTGACGGGTAAAGGGAGTAAAAGGGAACACAGACATGTGTTTAACAGCTTGGCCTTGGAGTTCAACTGACATGGGTTTGAGGTCTGCTCTTATTTATTGTATTATAAGTCACTTAACCTGTGTGTGGCAGAGATTAGCCAGATACTTCACTAAAATCATTTCCTCTTCTTCCTGGGCATATAATAAGACCACACAGCCCAGCCCCCGTACATGTAGATGGGATCATGTAATTGATTTCTGGCCAATGGAATTTGAGCAAAAGGAATATACCATTTCTAGGCCTGACATCAAAGCCCTTCTAGTCCTCTCTCCTTTCTCTTATCAAGTGCCACCAGATTCAGGGGACCTACGAGAGGATTCTGACACCCTAGAGGATACCTCTGTATGGAAGGATCCTGAATCCCTGAATAGCTGTGTGGAGTAGACACCCTTGACCGCCAAACTACATGGACAGTAACATGAGCAAAACATCAGGCTTTTCATGTCATAGCAGGTATTCCACTCTATTTAATACATGCTGTCTTCCTCCGTGTCCTCTTGTGTGACAGAGATTAAATTAGTTACTTAAAGGAGTTGGCACAATCCTGCCACACAGTAAATACTAAGTAAATTGTGACTATGTTATCATTGGGATCGTACAGGCAGGAGGCTTTCTTGCAGCCTATAGTAGAGGGAAGTAAAACTTCTATAAATATCAACTGATACAGACTGTATTTAAAGTGAAATTTGAGTGACCACATTTTCAGAGACTGAGAATAATCTGCAAATAGTAATAAAGATCCTGAAACAAGGAAGTGACAGATTCCGAGCAGGCATCGCAGGTCAAGGACCAGTGTCAGGCTCAGAAGGAGGGCAGCAGGAGATGGGAGAAGAGGAATCTGGATCAGGCCAGAAGAGAAACTGCTCCCCTGAGCCACACTGGGCCATGGTTCTCAGCAGCTCCTCAGGGAGGAGGAAGTGGCCATGGTCATCAAGATTCTACCCCTGAATACATAATGATTACATGATTCCATCATTCCCATTTGATTCCTTTATTGTTCCCATGATGTCCTCAGGTAGCAGACCCCATCAGGCACTGCTACCGGGACACTCCCCCACCTGCACTTTGAAGTCAGTTCTGGTAAGTAACGTGGCTTCTCCCCGTCCAACAAGCTTTATTTCCAGCTGTGTGTGTGCAGTGCATTCTACTGGCCTTTGAGGCTTTCTCCAGTTACTCAGTCTTGTCATTTGTTCATTCACTCATTCATTCAATAAACATTGATTGAGCACCTGCCATGTGGCAGGCACAGTGCCAGCTACTAGATATACAGCAATAGCAAAACAAATACGTGTCCAATTACATAGTAGAAAAAGTACTCTGAACATGAAAAAAAAGGAAATCACGAGGTTCTGATGGGGAAGAACAAGAGGGACTCCATTTAGAGAGATCACCCAGGAAAACCTGCCCGAGGAGATGATAATTAAATCAGTGTGGTACCTGTACCCACCTCCTCAATAGACTGTAAACGTCCTCGAGACAGGGATTCCCACAGCCCTTGGCAATGTCCCCATGCATAATAGGTGCTCATTAAATTTATAAATGAGCCTTTTCCTCTTCTAGAGAGCATCAGCCCAAATCTGAGTTTTTGACATTCTCTTTACCCTTCTCCTGCTGCCCATCTATTGCTTTCTGTTCATCAGCAGAGCAAGCTTCAAGGAGATGCCCATATTTTTTTAGGTTCTTATTCTTTTGTAAGACTTGCCCCCATGCAGACAAGCCTGATCTCTGTGGTATCCATAAAGCTACGGGATGTTGGGAATAGTCTTGATAACTGCCATTGCTCGGACCCCAGTCTTTGACGGTGGCTCAGGCACCCAGGATGGTTTTTAGGACTGTCTCCTCTTTAGGAGCGCTGTCTATGGCTTAGTCTCTCTTTATCCACTCTCTTAAAATATAGAAACACAACCGTCAGAGTCATGATTAAAGGGAAAAATCAAACAGTAATAGTGCTCCAGAGACACTGAGAGTATTATGAAAAGGAAGTGTTTAAGTGGAAAATACTCAGCTTTGGAAATAAAACTGTAGGCATCTGAACTTAAGTATGGAACCCAGTTAAAAGATGTGAGAAATGGTAAGAAGCTCTTTTGCCATTGAGTCAAGTCTCTGGCAAATGATCCTTGATGAATCCAAATTTGCACAGGGATTAGAAACTTTCCATGCGCTTGTATTTCATCAGCTGCTTTGAGTTACTTGTAAAGAAATGCATTTTTAATGAGAAATTTTTGACAGAGAATGCAGTGCAGATGTAGTTCTTTGGAACAATTATTTCCTTTGTTGGTGCTTTTTTCCCCCACAGTACCCACTTGCAATTAAATAAAACAGTAATTAAAACTCTAAATTCACTCAGAATTACTGTCCCATCGGTCACCTTCAGGGATCCTTCAAATGTCATTGTGGAAAGAATGTCTTATCGGAAATGAAATGTGTTAAGACAGAAGGCCTTAGATTTTTCTAGTTTGGAGTCATAAATATACAGGAACATTTTAAGAGATTTGAAAATTATCACAGTGAAATAAAAATCCAAGGCTATAGACCATAGGATAGCTTAACTCTCTTAGAAAAAAAAAATGACTTTTTTTGACATTTTTATACAAATTACATACACATTGAAGAATTTAGTGACATATAAGTTACAGGCAGAGACCCACACACTCCCCCCAGTGCAGACATGAAACATTCAGTCTAATTTAGCCATGACATAAGTGTATCTTTCTGAGTCTTTCCCTAAGACAGGGTGTGTTCAAAATTGATGTTAATTCATCAAATGAGTCTTTGGACCTTCTTAAAGCGATTTAAGAATGGCCTTCCCTACCCATTATTTCCTCCTCTTCCCCATCTCCCCCACTCCTTCTCCTCTGGAATCTCCCACTTTCCTAAAAGTCACCATCGTCCTTCCAACAACAAACACAAGCAACTTCCAAGAGCCACTCAGACTGCTTATTTTCATGGCCCATCTGAGCCATTGGTCTGTAATTTTTTTCTCATCCTCTCCCTTCTTATTTTCTTTTTATTAAAACTACATTATTCTCTTATTATCTTTCACCAGATCTCCTGACTTTCACTTCCTCCTCACACCAATCCTCACAACCATTGCTTCCAAGTTAACATTCCTAAGAGCAGCTGATGAATGACTCTCCTGTTAATGAAACTCTAATGCTCACTTTGCCTGCTTAGGGCACATTGCAGGATTTAGTGTCCACTTACCTTCCTGGTACAACATGCATCTTCCCCTTTCATATACACTTAGCACCCAGGCTAATTGACTTGTCCTTAGTTTTCTGTATACATAGCATACTTGACCCTCTCCACATCTTCAATCATGCTATTTTCTCCACGAAATAGCATTCACCTGCATGTCCAAATCCTACCCACCCTTCGAATCCCAATTTGAGAAAAGCTGCTCCACGAATTGGGCCTTGAAGGATAACTGCAGGCCCCATAGGAATCCTAGAGTATTCAGAAAATTCCTGGCACTGACTTCTATCACATTCAAGCCTTCTCTTTCTCCACTAAGTTGAACTTAGAATTATTTTCCTAATATGCCCTCTCCATACAATTAGTTCTTACCTTTTTTTCTTCTGCTCTCTGTTTACCAAAGAATAGAGTGGCATTGTCACCATGAACAGTTCTGGAGGTATAAGTGGTGGAGGTGGGTACACAGTCTGCCCAGCATCATTTGTAAATAGTCATGCATGATATGAAAGCTTTAGATGAAACCGCCTTAACGGCCTAGAAAATCGCCAGGCCTCGTGGGCAGGAGTGTGGAGAGATCTCAGCCCAGGCAGTAAACCTTGATCCTAAAGGTCTGGACATTCTCAGGCTGCACAAAAAGATTCACTCTCCAATACTACAAGTTTCCTAGGAGGTGGGCAAATTAGGAGCAACTGTTTAGGGATAAAGATAGAGTTTTAAAGGTTCTATTGCCTCCCTACATGTAGACTTCCCACATTGTCAGGGTTTTGGGCCAGGTCTTTCAATTGCAATAATCCTATAGCTGATGCATATAAAGGATGAGTATTATAAGAATACATGGAGATCTCATAGAAACCCAAGAACAGGAAACTACATAGTACATCCTGTACCTCATGAGAAACAAAGCTGGGAACCATAAGGAACCAAGGTCACTTTATTTCTTGGGACTTACCTGCTTTTCTCAGCACACCTGTTCTTTGCTTCTCTTTTTGCCGTCCATTGTCCTCTGTTTGCTCAGGGTCTTTTCTCTCTCATCATTTTAACTTGTACTTGGTTTCTTAAGACCGCTCTTGCCCCAGCTTGACCTGTGATCTTCATGTCTATCCCTCACTGGCTCAGTCTCTCAGTGCCCCAATTCTACCTTACTGAGAGGGCAATGTGATTCACCCAAAAACACTTTGAGCAAGGTCACTGGCTAGCCTAAGTCAGATACCACTAACCTGCTATGTATTTATGCGATAGGGCAGTGGTAATGGGGACTAATAACATAATAGCTCTTACCACTTCCTGTGAGAAGCTTCTCTTAGAATGGAGTTGTGATTAAAGCAGGGAATGAGCCCGTTCAATCAGTAAAGGTCTGAAGTCTAAGGGTCATATTAAAGTTTCCTAGACTTCCCTTCATTGAGCATGTTTTTGGGGTGTGAGACACCCTGAATACTCTCTCACAATTTGGAAACCTAGCCTACAGGCTCATCACTAGGGCCTGTTGTCTTACCTTGTAGTTAAATGCTAAGAAAGGCCTTTACAATCACACACTCATGGGAAAATGAGTCACCTTCCATGACTCTGTGGAATACTTAAAAATATCCCCCCCACAGATAATTCATTAACCTTGTATTTAGTTAGAAAGGTCCGGGATGTAGCTTCAGGAAATCCTTGTGAGCACAAGCGATAACTGGGCACATTTTCCGAACAGTGTTCATAAGAAAAGCATTTACACATAGACATGGGAAATCCTGAGACTTAGTTCTAAAAGTTTAGCATTAACAAAAATTGTCAAATATGAAGTATTTCAGAATCAAATCCCCTACTCAAAAGTAAACAAAATGGGGAGGGGGACAGAAGCTACATTGGAGTGAATCTTAGTGAACTCAGCCCCTACATACCCTTTGGGTGTGTTGAATGGCAAAGAGAAAACCTGTGACATCTGTGCCTGGTTATTTAGTTGGTAAAGAGCCAGGGTCATGCGTTCTATCTTGTCCCCCAGTTGGCTTCATCTTGTTCAATGGCTACAGCCTGTACCTGGCACCCTGGCCAGGAAGCTGACTCTGCAGGCCCTTGTTCTTTGGGGCGTTAGAGTGTTGGAGAGTGATGAAAATTTATTGCCATGACTGAAAAAAAACAACATGAAAAGCACCCTTCAATCCATCTCTCTTGCCATCTTCACTGGCAGGAGACACCCCTTCACTTGTTAGGGTCTTGCTGTTCATCCTGTTCTGCAATGACAATAGGAGAACAACAAAAGAAAATCAAGGACAAAAGAATGTCAGTGACCTCCCTCAATTAGAAGCACTTTTTTCATTAAGTCAAAGGGGAAAAGATTGACCTTCTGAATAAGTGAAAAGGAATTTGATAAAAATTCAACATTGATACCTAATTTTTAAAAAATTGCTCAGTTAACCTAGAAATAGAGGGAAGAAAGAGATATAACCTAAACAAAATAAAGAATATCTGTATAGGGACTTCCCTGGAGGCACAGTGGTTAAAGGATCTGCCCGCCAATGCAGGAGACACGTGTTCGAGCCCTGGTCAGGGAAGATCCCACATGCTGTGGAGCAACTAAGCCTGTGCACCACAGCTACTGAGCCTGTGCTCTAGAGCCCACGAGCCACAACTACTGAAGCTTAGAGCCCATGCTGTAGCCCATGCAACAAGAGAAGCCACCGCAATGAGAAGCCCGCGCACCACAACGAAGAGTAGCCCCCGCTCACCACAACTAGAGAAAGCCCGTGTGCAGCAACGAAGACCCAACACAGCCAAAGATAAATAAAAAAATAAATAAACAAATAAATAAATAAATTTTTTTTACAAAAAGGATATCTGTACAAAACCAACAGCAAATACTATATACATGGTGAGGGAGTGAGTCCCATTAACATCAGAAATAAGAAAAAGATGCCCTCTCT
Organism: Mesoplodon bidens; assembly: GCF_964165515.1. Classification (NCBI taxonomy): domain Eukaryota; kingdom Metazoa; phylum Chordata; class Mammalia; order Artiodactyla; family Ziphiidae; genus Mesoplodon; species Mesoplodon bidens. Next base: position 39,624,369 of record NC_138176.1, read on the forward strand.
AATCATGAGCATTTAACATGGTCTGGAATTTCTAGTTAGTGAAATAAAACAATGAAAAGAAAAGTAGATATATCTTTTGGTAAGGAGATAAAATTGTTGTTTGCATATAATATTACTGTTTATCTAAAAAATTAAAACCAATAAATAAAGCAACTATCAATTTTAAAAAGAGAATTTAATAGGGCAGAGAGTTACAAAATAGACATAATTTTTTTCCCTAAATACAGCAGCAACTATACTGGAATTGGATCAAGAATACAGATGACTGTTGACCCTCCCTCACAAATTTTTTTAATAAAACAAGGATAAACCCGATGTGCACTGAAAAATCGGGGCAACTCATCAGTGACTAGAGAAATCGTGAGTAATTCTTTGAAAATAAAAACATAAGATAAAATACTGTAAAGAGTAGAACAGAACACATGAACCTCAACTAATATTGAATAAACACAAATTGCAGAGGTGGTCTCGGATCAACCAATATGTGGTTAATTGATAGACAAATTTCACTTATGAACTGATACAAAGAGAGTATCTGAAAGTTGAATCCAGCAGAATATTAATAGCATAATATGTTATGACCAAGTAGAATGTATTCTATGTTCTATGTAGAATATATTCATGAAATTCACTACAATAACAGATCAAAGGGAAAAAATACATGCAGTTTAATATACTTTAAAAAGCATTTGTTAAATTTCAATACATATTCCAATTTAAAAAGAAAAAAAAGCCCAGAAAAGAAATAAAAGGAAACATTTAACTTAAAGTTTGGACAAGTATATAGCAGAAGCCTATAGAAAGCACTACATTAATGCAGAAAGAAACATTGAAATAATTCCCATTAAATCAAAAAAGATCAGAAAACATGCTATCACTGCAATTATTAAATATTTTACTAGCAGTATTAACAAATTAAACATGATAGGAAATTTTTAAAAGAAACATACATATGGAAAAGGAAAAGACATATAATCATTATTTGCAGATAATATGATTGTCTACATAGAACCCAAGGGAATAAACTAAAAAATTTCCAGAACTTATATGAGGATAGATACGGCTAGTACAAGGTCAACACACAAAATTTATCACAATCTGTAATAATCAGTTAGAAAGCTAAAAGAAAAAAAGACACCATCATACCAGCAACAAACAAAAAACCCAACAAGAAACATTCAAGAACAGTATGAATAAGATAAACAAAACCTAAATAAATGGAGATATACCACTGATTTAAATGCAAATATACAGGGTTTTTTAAAGTTAATTAAAATTCCAACAAAATCTTTTCTGGAACTGACAAACTGATTCCAAATTTTATATGAAGGAAAATGAATGAGAGAAGCCAAGGCATTTTTAAAAGAACAGTGAGGGATAACTTGACAAATACTAAAAAGCTAAGGTAAGATGTGTTAGTATTAGCTAGTGAATAGAGAGATGGCTCACTGAAGCAAAAAATTCAAAAATGCTGTGTATGTGGGAATTTAAAATATTATAAAGGCAGCATTTCAGATCAGCGGGGAAAGGATAGTCATGATATTGTGAAAAATGTATATTCATTCGATTGCTACCTCTTGCCATGCTAAAAACAAATTCCAGATAGATTATTTAAAAAATACAGTATTTTAAAATAAAATTTAAGTTTAAAAAACAGAAAGTATCTTTTTATAATATTATGACAGAAAACCCAGAAGCCAAAAACAATGGCATTTGACTGTATAAAAATTTTAAACTTGTATAGTACTAATAGACCACATAAAAATGTTAAAAGACATTCAAAAGACTGAGAGACCATAAAACCAAAAATGAATTACTACTCAAAATTCAGAAAAGCAATTACAAATAAGTAAGGAAAAGACAGACAACTCACTTGAAAATAAGAAAAAGATTAGAACAAGCAGTCACATAAGAAGAAATACAAACATATGAGATTTGCTCAACCACACTAGGCATCACAACAATGAAACCCAAAACAATAGAAACATAATTATTTTCCCTCAGATAGAATTTAAAAGATTAATAACATCCAATATCAGCAAAACTGTAAAGAAACCTTATTATTGGAAGTAAAATTTAAAAACCATGACAAAATCCTTTTGCAGAGCAATTTGGAAACGTAACTAGCATTTCCACAATTGTAAAAACAAAAAGAAGCTTGAATAAAGATATTAATTGAAGTGTTCTTTAAATTGTAGTGCATCAATTCAGTAGACTCAAGTCTGCTGACTTCACAGGCACTGTTCTTTTCTGTTCCTCACAGTTAAAAATGGAGTTCATAGCAGGCCAGGGCATTGATTTTTCAGCTTCCATTGCTGAGAGTCCAGATCTAAGAGGCACAGAAAACAGCAAGAGCAGAACTCACCACCTGCCCCATTGCCCAGACTCATTACCCAGGTTGAACATTCCACGGGTCAGATCAGAGAGCCTGTGTCAACCAGCTGGCCCCAACATAAACACTACGATGAGCAGGTAGTGCTGTCGGTCCTACTTCCAGTGGATGGAAAGAAACTGGAAAGTGAAGATCTGCACTATCTAATGAAATTCCTGGCTGTGGGTCAACTCAGTTTAACAAGTATTTACCTAGACACTCCATGGGGTTAGGCACTGGGGACACATGGATGAGTAAGACACAATTTTTGACCTCTAGGAATTTATATCTTTGTTTTTGTTTTCTACTTCAGATTCTTAGTTATCATTATGATTCCCTGGGCAAAAGCTAGTGACTCTAAACCAGTGGCTCTCAAAGTGAGGTCCTGGGGCCTCAGCAGCAGTAGCATCTCCTAGAAACTTATTAGAAACACAGATTCTCAGGTCCAACTCCAAACCTCTTAAATCAAAATCTCTGGGGGTGGGGTCCTTCCAGTGATTCTGATATACACATAAGTTTCAGAACCTTTACTCTATATTAAGCACTAAACCATGCCCAGATTATTTTCCTTGTAAAAATTTTGCATAAGATCACTAGTGAATACAAAAGCGACCACTGTATAATTTGGATAAGCTATCTGATTATAAAATGGTGGCACAGGGCTCCCCTGGTGGTGCAGTGGTTGACAGTCCACCTGCCGATGCAGGGGACACGGGTTCGTACCCCAGTCCGGGAAGATCCCACATGCCATGGAGCGGCTGGGCCCGTGATCCATGGCCGCTGAGCCTGCACATCCGGAGCAACGGGAGAGGCCACAAGAGTGAGAGGCCCGCGTACCGCAAAAAAAAAAAAAAAAAAAAAAAAAAAAAAGTTGCCTCAAGGCTGCTCTATTCTACTTTCTTTGTTTTCTAATGAGATGGTAGATTTTTCCCATGTGTTTCTTTAATATTCACATTGCCTCTTGTGTGACTCATCTGTGGATTATTTCTTGGTTATCAGAGGTATTGCGTTAAAAAATACTCACTTAAGAAGTTCTTACTGGACTCAGGAAATAGAATTGTGTTCCAGGTATGTTCCAAATATATCAGAGTGTAGAATTAAGCATCTAAATGATTAGGAATCCTTATCTGAGCCACTGATAGAGCTTCAATAGAAGTATTTTTTTAGTTTTCTCAGGGCTGCTGTTACTCATATGGAGTACTATGTATTAGGAAAAAAAAAAAAAAAAGGTGTCCTTCTTAGGGTTGTAGTCCATTCCCTGGCCCTGGGCATGAGCCTTGATGAACAAAGGGTTTCAGTCTCCATTGGCTCCCTAGCCCAGGCACACTTGAACAGTGAATAATCTGTTTGACCTTATCCTACCGCCCTGAGCCTGTCACTTTGAGTTCCTATGTGAAACTCTTGATTTTCTGAAAACCAGACTGAGGTAGGAGGGATCCTGCCATTGCCTCATTTCGATGGCCTCAGCTTCTTCTGGGTGGCTTTAGGTTTGAGAAGTGACCCCACCACTTCCAGTTGTCTTTTCTGTGGTTTGGAAGGAAGCCCTGTGCTTAAGCAGGTTGGACACACTAATGAGGACCCAGATTGGAAGGCATCTCCTACCACGGCTCTTGAAAGGAAGTGCTGTGTGTGTCACTGTTTCCATTAGTGAGAAGGGAGAGCATATTGCAAAGGCCATTTCATTTTGTCAAAGGAGTTCTCCTTCCCGTCAGCTGTGGCATGTTCAGAGAACTTTCCACCTCTATCTCGCTTCGCCCCTGACCACTGACATCTACTAACTGTCCTTATTCTTCCAGATGTTGACATTCATTTGCACCCTCAGCCCAATGTGCATAAGCCTTCCCTATCTTAAAAGAAATATCCTTTCCTCCACTCAACACATCCTCCAGCGACTGATCTTTCTCCTTCTTTGGACAACTGAATTTCTAAAGGAATCCTATACAACAGTCACTACTTCTTCACCTCCCATTCACTCTCAGCCACCAACCCAATAATTCCTCTAGAACTGTTCTCACCAAGGCTACTAGCTTAACTCTTGAACTGCCAAGCCCAATGGACATTTTTTCTGTTTCTATTTAATTGACCTATACAAATTCTTATTTTTCACTAATGTAGCCCAAGTGCCTACAATAGTGCTTGGCCTATAACAGGCTCTAAATAAATATTTGTTGAATTATTATTCTTGCCTGGTCTCTCCTGCTTATCTGGACATTCTCTTTCAGTGTTCTTCTACCTCAGTATTCAGCAGATATGCAGCTTCAGCTTTGAAAGGCCGAATAACTGAATGCAGCTTCATAGTTATTTCTGGCATCCTTGAACTTGTGCATACCAATAATCTTATGACAGCACAGGTTCCACTGCATCTGACCATACACCAGTAATACAGAAAAAGAATGGCATTCAGAGTTACTGGGGTTTGCTTTGTTTTGTTTTTATTGTGTTTTATTGAAGTATAATAGGCTTACAACATTATATTAGTTTTAGGTGTACAACATAATGATTTGATATTTTTATACATTACCAAATTGTCACCATGATGAGCTGTTACCCAGGTTTATTGTCAATATCAAAATATTCACCTTAGGAGCTTCCCTGGTGGTGCAGTGGTTGAGAATCCGCCTTCCAATGCAGGGGACACGGGTTCAAGCCCTAGTCCGGGACCATCCCACATGCCGCGGAGCAACTAAGTCTGTGTGCCACAACTACTGAACCTGCACTCTAGAGCCCACGAGCCACAACTACTGAGCCCACGTGCCACAACTAGTGAAGCCTGCACACCTAGAGCCCGTGCTCCGCAATGAGAAGCCACTGCAATGAGAAGCCAGCATACCGCAACGAAGAGTAGCCCCCACTTGCCGCAACTAGAGAAAGCCCACGAGTAGCAACAAAGACCCAACACAGACAAAAATAATAAATAAATAAATAAATAAACAAATTAATTAATTAATTTTAAAAATATATTCACCTTTAAATATAAATAAATATTCTAGATGTAACTTGGGGTGAAAATCTTAAGTGCTGTATATGTAGAAACTATCAGTTACTTGAAAAATAGATATCACTATAAGAGTAAAATGCTGAAATAATTAATAATAATTTGAAAACTGTCTATTTCATGTACAAAAACAATTTTTAAAAGCTTTCACATAGTTAAACAAGGAAATATATCAGTTTATATAAATATTAGTAGACAGAATGCTACCTAAGTATCTGTAACAAGAATATAACATACCTTGAATCAAAAAATGTTTATAAAATTTTAAATAATAATGATATAAGTAAAAATAGTAAAGATAAAATATAATTTTAGTTCCTGTGGAATTTCTTGGCTTGTAACATTTATGAAAATTAATAAAATCACTTTCAAGGACTATATTTAACATTCAAATATTTAATTGCATTAGGCCATGAGTCTTTCAAGAAGAAGTCCTATTTGGAAATCCTTTCATGCCTTGAGAGGATAAATAAAAAGAAAAATATCACCTTTGCCACCTCCAAGTCTCACAAGCAGGAAGGTCTCTAAAATCTGGACACAACAATAAGTTATCTTTTGTGCAAACAAAAGGATATAAAGAAAAAGGAAGTGTTAGAGAACAATGGGGTACCCCAAAATATATTGCTCCTCCACTGACTTCAACTGAAAGAGAACAACAATTCACTACTGGGAATGTACAGATGTTTGACCACAGGAGAAGTCCAGGCAGAGACAGCACTAAGGAATGATGGTTTCTATGTTGTGATATCAAAGTTTTCAAATTTGACTACTCAATTTTTAAATTAAAAAATAGTAATAATAATTACATTTAAAAATAATAATTCAAATTCAAATTCATTTTTACATGCCAGAATTCCATTCTGTGATAGTGTATTAGTTTTGGCCAAATACTGATCTTAACACTAGGTCACTCAGCAAAATTGTCTATTTATACGTCCTCTTCTTCTGTTGACTCCTTAAATATTGATGATGTCTCTATGAGAAATACAGGGAGGAAAGAGACATGTAAATAACACTGCAGTCATCAAAGAGCAGACTGTGGTACAATACAAATAACCTATTTTCCTCAACTAGTAGATGTAATCCTTAATAAAAAATTTAAAACAGAAGGGTGAACTGACCCACAAATTGAGACCTAATTGCTATATCAACTAATTGCAATATACAGACCTTAGTAGGCTCATGACTCAAATAAATAAATTATAAAATAAATACATATATATGTATATGTATATTGACGTGAATATACAAAAAAATCAAGGAAATTTGAATGCTGACTAGATATTGGATTCTATTAAGAAGGTATCGTTAATTTTTTTAGGTGTGAAAATAGTAAGAGGCTTTATTTTTTTTGAGATATCTATGGAAATATTTTTTAAGAAAATGATAAAATGTTGAGGATTTGTTTCAAAATAATCCAGGCAGGGGGAATGGGATTAGAGTATAGAAGAAACAAGATAGGCTGTAAGTGCAATGGTACCCAGCCTCCAATATAACCCCAATGAACCCCACCTTGTGGTATTCATGCTCTTGTGTAATCTCCTCCCACATGGAATAGGGTTGACCTGTGTAATCATAAGATGTTGTGGAAATGAAGGTGTCTGAAGAAGAGCTCGCAAATATAGCTTGTGCCTTGCTATCTCTAAGATCACTCACTTTGGGAGAAGTCAGCTAACATGTTAGGAGGACACTTCGGCAACTCTGTGAAGACATCCACATGAAAGGAATCTAGGGTCTGCTTCCAACAACCGGCACTAACTTGCCAGGCATGTGAGCGAACCAACTTGGAAGTAGATATTCAAACCCCAATCAAGCCTTCAGATGACCACAGTTCCCATCTGTGCCACATCCACACAGCGAAGCCACTCCTGGACATAGGACCCACTGAAATAATGTGCAATAATAAGTGTTTATTGTGTTAAGTTGCTAAGTTTGGGGGTAATTTGTTATGTACAAGAGATCACTAGTAAAAGTGAAATTACTGAAGTGTGGTGATGGGTGCACAAGGAGTTCATTACAGTCACTCTTCAGTATCTGTGGAGGATTGGTTCTAGCACCCCCTGCAGATACCAAAATCCATGGTGTAATATTTGCATAGAACCCATGCACATCCTCCCATATACTTTAAATCATTTCTAGATTATTTATAATAACTAACAGTGAAAATGCTAGGCAAATAGTTGTAAATACAATCTTAATGCTATGTAAATAGTTACTGGCACATGGCAAATTCAAGTTTTGCTTTTTGGAATTTTCTGGAATTTTTTTTTAATATTTTCCATCCATGGTTGGTTGAATCTGCAGATGCATAGCCTCAGGATTTGGAGTGATGACTGTACACAATTCTCTCGATTTTATACATGTTTGAAGTTTTATAATAATTTAAGGTCAATATTAAAAAAACAAAACATTTCTGTTTCATAGAAGTCTATTATCTATTCTCTCTCTACACTGTACTTTTACATTTAAATGAATGATTTCACACCTTTATCACCTCAGTCCCCCAAATATTTATCTAAATTCCAGACTTCTGCACTAAGCCAGTTTCATAAACCTAACACTTATGACAAATCAAAATCTCTTTTTTTTTTAAAACCAAACATCTCTTTCCCTCAAACCTGCTCCTCTTATGGTATGTTCCATCTTCATGAATGTCACCATTGTCACAAACCTAGGAATCATGCTGGACCTTGTCTCCACTCTCAACCACTTAGCCAACCACTTTCTAGGTCCTGCTTGCTCCATGTCCTAAATAACTGTTTATTATCACCCCATTTCCCCTTCTCTATCCCCTGTTCTTAGTTGAAACTTTCATTTTCTCACACCAAGATTTTATCTCACTCTGTATTATTAGCATAGACTAAGTTATGGTAATAGATCCAAATACACAATGACTCAACATCACAAACATTTATTTCTGGCTCACAGGACCGTCCGAGAGTGTTTCAAGATAGTAAGGAGGCCTTTAATGATGGCAGCACCAGTATCTTCATGACTTGGTTTCCAAGGTCTCAACCGAGTCCACCAGTAAGAAGAAAAGCATAAAACCCAGTATATGTGAGGCTTTAATGGCCTGACCAAGAGGTAGCACAATTCACTTTTGCACACATTCCACAGAATGAGGACACACAGCCACACTAACTGCAAAAGAGACTGAGAGATGTGGTCCGGCTGTGTAGCCAGGCCGAAGAAACACATTTTGGAAAACAACTCTTCTTCTTTGCCAGATATCTTTTATTTTTTCATCCTTCACATTGCTACCAGGGCACTCCAACATGGAACTTAGATAATATTTGTTGAGTGGGGGAGTGAGGCAGTGAGTGAGCAAGAAGCTATTAAGAAGCTGTGAAGATTCTTCTTAAAATTCTCCAATGGCACTCCATCCATTATAGGGTAAAAATTGTAACTTATCATTGCATCAAGGCCCCTACTGCTCTGCTTCTGAGTATCTTCCAGCCTCATCTCACATCATTCATTCCTTCTCGCACTTGTATTCAACCATCTTGGACCATTTACCATTGCCCAAATTAGCCATGTTCTCACATATGATATGTATACGTTTCTTCTCCCTCTTCTACCCACAAATCTCCCACTCATCCCTCACACCTCAATTCAAGAGTCATTTCCTCTTGGAAGCCTTCACCAGTACCCTACCTCCACTTCTGCGCCAGGCAGAATGAGAGGCTATCTCCCGCTTTAGCTCTTTGGTTCCTTGCAGTGACCTCTACTGCCTCTCCTCTAGGTAGTGAGTTAACTAATGGGGAAAGCAGTGCGTGTGCTACCCATTCTCTTCCTATTAGTGATGGGGCAGCAACCATTTAGGCAATTTTAATTTTCTCCATTTCAAATTCCACCATCTTGTAGAAGTATAGCCCAAAATAAAAAGCAACATGTAAAGAAAACATCAGAAAGGTAAATACAAAGTTTCCTCCTCCTTTTGGGTAAATGGCACCACCATCATCACCCACAATTACCCAAGCCATCTGCGTATGTCTGTATATATGTATGTACGCATATATAATCCAAGGGGGATTGCCTGATCTCCCCTCATCATTTACATTTAAATCACCAAATCCTATACAGTCTACATCCTTAATATCACCAAGTTCCTTTCCTCTCTGTGTGCTCCACTCTGGCAAGTTCAACCCTTCTCCCCAAGCTCTCCTCCTCCTAAAGGAACTCCCTGTCGTCCCTCTCTCACTCTACACCACCTTTCCACGCTGGTGCAGATCTGGGCAGGAACTTTCAGTGACACTCTCGCCAGTCCTAACTGATGCTAACTCTTGGTCCTAAGCACAAGGAGGTCCTGGTCACATCTCAGACTCTTTCCAGCCTCACCCCCTGCACTGATGCATCAATTCCCAGTGCACTGATGCTCTAACTCCGCAGAGCTGTCGTCAGTCCTCGACTCTAACATACGTTTTTACCCGTCCAAGTCTTTTCACCTCTCTTTCAAAGTGCCCTTCCTCCCCTTCCACCCCTCCCACCTGACCTTTTCCTACCATAAACTATTCATCATGAAGTGGTTCAAATAATATCATTTTCTGAAGCCCTCCCCACCACACAGAGGTTCGTACAACCTGTTCCCGTAGGATTTGCTTTCGACAGCTACGTCAGCACTGATCTCATTGTAATCATTGTTTATGCATCTCTCTCCCAGTGCAACAGTGACCTCACTTGTCCCCTGCTTCACTCTATGCTGCAGAGAACTGCTTTCTCCAGGTTCCCTTTCCTCTAGCTCTGGATTGGTTTGGCCAATGGAAGACACGTGTGAAAGATTAGGAAGCTAGAAGCTGGGGGGAGCCAGAATATTCCTCTCCCCTCCTCCTTAGCTTTCTGTGATGTTCCTGGAAATGTCTCTAGCTGCTCCCAGCAAGACCCACTCCCACCAGTCAGGCCCCACCATGGTTCTTGCCATGGTTCTAGCCCCCTCCACACAGTCCTCCTGGGCTCTGGCGACACTGCTCTCCCTGACCACACCCCTCTACACCCCTCCACGCCCGTCCCCCGACCCCTGTGCCTTTGCCCTAGGGCAGTAGCAGTTTCCTGCTCTTATTATTCCTTCACCATCCCCTTTGCCATCCCAGTTTTTCCCTGATCATGTAATCAATTCCCTCTAATTTAAAATGTAGAGTGAGTCTGTTTTACCTGAGTGGCTCTGACTCATACATACCACCTCTAAATCAAGGTCCTCCAAGCAAGAGCCATGTATGCAACCACTGTTTAATACATGTTCATTTAAAGAAGGAGCAGAGGGAATTCCCTGGCGGTCCAGTGGTTAGGATTCCGTGCTTTCACTGCCCAGGCCCCAGGTTCAATCCCTGGTTGGGGAACTAAGATCCCACAAGTGACGCGGCGTGACCAAAGTGGGGAAGAAAATGAGTAGAGCCCTATTAAGCTATGTCTTAAGTTAAGCAATAGTTATACACCTATAATTCAATATATTAGAGAAAAAGAAGGAACTGTATCCCTAGACATTTCAATCAGGCCAAGAAAGAAGGGCCCTATGTAGGGCCCTCTACAGGAACAAGAACTGACCCTGACCCCTGGCCTTCTTCACGAAGATCAACCAGTATTCCATTAAAAAGTTTCAGCCACAGAGTGTGGCATTCTTTCCTTGTGGTTCACATTACCCAGAAGCCTCTGGTTTCCTGGAATTTGTGTTGAGTAGCAGCTGTCAAAGATGATAATATTTGCCAACAATCCCTGCGGCACTACTTTACATTTTTTCTGAAACAAAAAGGGGATTATTTTGTCCAGATTTCTCATTTCTACAGGCTTTTGCATATATTGGTTCTTCCTCCTCTGGCATTAAATAGCAACATATTCCCATTAAATCATGAAAGTTACATTATTGTCTTTTAAACATCAGTTGTCAATCAAGGTTGACAAGCAAGCTCTCTAACATTCTCATGAACATTTTACTCAGCCTGTGAGTACTAATCTCTCACTGATTTTGAGAAACACTCGTCACAGGCAGGCAGGCAGAAATAAATACTTGAGAATTTGATTTTTACCAGCTTCCCATAATCACCTATTCAATTCTATATGCCTGCATTGTTATCCCAAACAGTAATCTTTGAAACTCTCTAAATTATGCTGTGATCATTGTTGATCTAATCAAATCAAAATACTCACTGTTGACTTGTTATCTTTTCTCTCTGGTCTTTTTCATCCTTTTTTGTATCCCAGGAGTGTGCGTTATAATGCTTCCTCCTACCCAGGGATTAGTATATCCAGATTCTAGCTTTCATGTAACATTTCCAAATGCCAGCAACTCCTCTATGAAATTTCCATGGTGCTATCCTGCCCAGCATAATCTTTCTGTCCTCCATGTAGTCCCTTTTCTAATACCTGATACTGCATTTGTAGACATTACTTTATATGTCTTAACTCCCTACTGCACTACAAGGTCCTTAAGAAAAAAATACACATGCTCTTACTATGTTATCTTTACAGGGTCTATCAGAGTATTGGGTTTACAAAAAGATTTTCATTAAGCATTTGTTGAAGGAATACATTTTTCCTCGATATAAATGGCTACCCTAGGTAAACTGTTGCTTTAAAGGTTTTAGTGAATAATTGAGATGGATTTGCAACAAGCTTTTTATAATTACTTGTACAGTATTTGATGTATACAAATGTAATCTAAGTTCCACTATTCTTTAGCTCAGGGATTCTTCTTTGCTTAGAAGACTCTTAGTCGTGACTGGAATGTAAGCTTCTTGAGGACAGAGATGATGTCTCTATTGTTTCCCTCTGTGTCCCTGGGCCTGATATGTAGTAAGTACTCAATACATAAATGCCAAATTAAGCCTTCAAGATGTGGCTCAATTTCTTTCAAACGCTTTTCTAACCAACTCTGGATTCATTTATGCCTGATGCTACACGTATATGTGTATATGTACATATATTCATACATACAGACACATGTACATATGTATACATATATGCATATATCCTTTCTTTAGGTAATTCAATATAACAGTTATCCTAAGAAAGCATTATTATCCCCTTTTTATAGATGAGAAAACAGGGTGAGAGACCTTTAAATCCGGTAACGAACGGTTAAGTGGCAGATCTTGAATTCCAGTTCAAGTAGGCCTAATTCCACATGGTTCTTTTTTTTTTTTGCGGTACGCGGGCCTCTCACTGTTGTGGCCTCTCCCGTTGCGGAGCACAGGCTCCGGACGCAGACGCGCAGGCTCAGCGGCCATGGCTCACAGGCCCAGCCACTCCGCGGCATGTGGGATCCTCCCGGACCGGGCACGAACCCATGTCCCCTGCATCGGCAGGTGGACTCTCAACCACTGCGCCACCAGGGAAGCCCCCACATGGTTCTTTTTACTACATCGCAGTGTCTCTTGTCACTTCATGAGGCTTGAAATATTTTTCACTTTCCAAAATCAACAACATAGTAATATAATCCCTCCAGGATTAGCATTAATTTTAATACCTATATTCCTTTGAGATCTATTTCTCTTTCTGTTCTTTACTTTGTGGTACATTCTGCTTAGGAAAGTGTTCTCTTACGATAAGAGCTTTCATTCTAATGTTGTGCCTTGGCTTCCTTTTCCGTATATGAAGTCATAATATCTTTTTCTTGGACTTCTCTCAATTCTTGTAGTTTAATAAAACTTCCCAAAACACACTATAGTTTTCCCCCACTCTGGTCATACTTCCTCCTTCCTACTGTTCACCTCTTTCTTATTATTGTCCATCTCTTTTCTAATAATATGTATTTCACTTTATCATAAATTGGCTAGCTCACCCCTTCACTTTTTTAAATTATACAAGCAATACATCTTCATTGTAGAAATGCTAGAAAATACCTATAAATAAAAAGAAAATTATTAATAACTAGAAATCCCACTACCCAGAGAAAAACATTATTACTACAGCAGTCTTCATCGTGCTTTCTTTTTATCTATTTAAATATATTTGTATAAATATACATATACAGATTTTTAAAATAAAATTATATTATACACATGAGTCATTTTTCATTAAAAAATTTTCATTTAGTGTTCCATGGACATTAAAAATAAGAGGTTTTTTTTGCAAGAAATAAGATTTATTATATATTTAACTAAATATAATTAATTTATGTTATTCAGTTTTTTATAATCATATATACTTCTGTTTCTTTGGTTAGGCAAAGATTCAAAGGAATATGCTAATGTTTCCCTGTACTATTGTTCTGATCCTTTTCTTCATGCGTTACAAATAGATTTAGCATTATATATTTTGTCATTATGTTGTTCAATGCATATAATTTTACTACAGTTAAGTATTTATTGAGGTTTGTAAGTGCCAACAATAAAACAACAATCCACTTTGTCCTATTTGTTGATTTTTATAAGAATATGAAAACATTTTATGTAAATTGGGAGCCCTGCTTTATTTATTTATTTATTTTGTATTTGTATGGCATATTTTTGCCAATTCTTACATTTTTAATCCAGCATTTATAACAGTTCCTGGTGCACGGTAGGCATTCAGTAATTTGATCACATGATTGAATCAATAAATGCTGATTAACCTTTGTTACGTCATCTTAGATGTCTTGTAAATAGCATCTTATTTGATTTTGTTTTTTGATCCAACTTAATACTTTTTACCTTAATTGGTGATTTTATCCCATTTATATTTATTTTTAGGTTGTATACATTTGGATCTATTTCTGTCATCTTATATGTTTCTAAATGTTTCATTACCATTTTCTAACTTTTAGCTGATGCTCTAATATTTTTTCCTTCAATAGTAATTTGGAATATTTTAGTTCTACTTATGGTTATCTTTTTAAAAAAAACTACTTAAATCCATGCTTCTCTTCTATATTCTCAAACGTCTCTGGTCACAAGTGAATGGTATCCACTGGTGTCTCCTATAAAAATTATGGACATTGGCATATATACATATATTTATATATATATATACCCTCTCATCACCTCCCTTCCAGCTGTCATTTAGCCACTTTGGGGGTAGTAAGATGTGGGATTTTTGTCCCAGTATGTTATTATTCATGTTATTTATCTCCCATACCTATTATATTCCTTCTAATAGACTTTGTCCTTCTCTTCTGTGTTCTTAAAGAGCTTCTTACACTTGTCTTTCATTTAACTGGTTTGATTCTCTGCAGTATTGATTCTGCTCTTTATTGCTTTTAATGTCATCATACTTTCTCTTATGCTTTTACTTGTTCCCTTATATTTAGGCTCATATTTCCCTTTTATCCTCATCTTATTGTTTCACCATATCACCTTTTACAGTTTATTCAAAGGATTCACAATTTCTTTAAGTATGCTGAAAATGCTAAGCAAATACTCCCAAAAATTTAATTGTCCTTCCTAAAGTATGCTCATCCTGTGGTCTTGAAATACTATGGTAATCCTTTAATTTATGTGGCAGAACTTTTTTAGATATTTCACTTTTGTTTTGTTTCATTGCTGTTTAGTTACTTTTGAAACCATTCATTTAATTGAAAAATGTATTGGGACTTCCCTGGTGGTGCAGTGGTTAAGAATCTACCTGCCAACGCAGGGGACATGGGTTCAATCTCTGGTCCGGGAAGGTCCCACATGCCGTGGAGCAACTAAGCTCATGCGTCACAACTACTGAGACTGTGCTCTAGGGCCCGCGAGCCACAACAACTGAGACTGCATGCCACAACTACTGAAGCCTGCATGCCTAGAGCCCATGCTCAGCAACAAGAAAGCCACTGCAGTGAGAGCCCACACACCGCAACGAAGAGTAGCCCCCGCTCGCTGCAACTAGAGAAAGCCCGCATGCAGCAACGAAGATCTGACACAGCCGAAAATAAATAAATAAATAAATAATAAGATAAATTTATTTTAAAAAAAAAAGAAAAATGTATTAATGGAAGATCTTCACAGTTCTGGCACTGGAAGGATAATGATAAAAGAAAAAAATCCTTGCACTAGCTTACAGTTCATCCTCTAGAATTAAAGACAGACTTTAAGTAAGTAAGAAAATAAATATCCAATACGAATTGGAGCAAGTTATCAAAGAAAAAGAAGGGAGTCTTATGAGAGAAAAGCTGGGGGAACCTACCTTAGATTGGGTGATCCAAAAGACCTCTTGAGAAGTGACTTTAAGATGGGATTTGGAGGATGGAAATAAGCAATCCCTATGAAGAAAGTGTGTAAAGTGAGGAAGGTGAAAGGAACAGCACATGCAAAAGCCCTGAGGCCAGAGACACTCTTGCTCCTCTCTACCCTAATCACTCTGCAGGAGATAAGGTTCAAGATGTTGGCAAAAACCAGGACATTCTCAGTCTTATACAAGCTTGGATGTTCCTGGAAATGCTATGAGAAGTTACTAGGATCTTTAAGGAAAAGGAGTGCATGATCTGATGGATATTTTGAATTCACTGTGGCTGCTGTCTGAAGCATGGGGCAGAAAGACAAAGTAGAAGCAGGGGACCAGGTGGGAGGCTGGGTCAGGAATCCAAATGAGAAATTATAGTTGTCTGGATTATGGTGGAAGGATTCAAACTATATTTTGGAATTAGAATCTTGGACTAAATGGACTGGATTAAATGTGGTGAGGAGGGGGTTGTTAAACAAGAGGAAAAAATTACAAGGCTTTAAGCTTCAGCAACTGGCTGGACAGTGCTGTTATTTACTGAGATGTCAAAGACTAGTGGAGGTACAGGTTTAAGGCTGAAAATCAAGAGTTTGGGACATGTTAAATTTGTGATGCATTTGAAAAATAGACAAGCTTGAGACTCTAAGGAGAGACCTTGGATGGAAACATAAATTTGGAAGTTAGGATAGAGAGGTAATTAATATCACATGAATGGATTAGAGCACGTTGGGTAAAGTATAGAGAGAGATGAGCAGGTAGCCGTGCACCACAGCCTGAGGGAAATTTTGATGTATCATATAGAAGAAAGAGGTGAGAGCAGAACCTGAGGACTGTGAAGTCACAGAAGCCAGGAAAGGAAGGTGTTTCAAGAAGAAAGAGTGGTTGACCTCCATTTAAAATTGCAAAGTAAAGATACTTCTGCACACCTTTCCTCGCAGAACCTTCCTTCAAACAGCAAGGAGAATGAGAACAAAACACAAATTCAACTTTAATGAATCCTGGAGACATCTGCAAAGCATAAACATGGAAAGAATGGAAAAGATATGGATGAATAGTAACCACCTATCAGAACAGTAGCAAGTGAAACTTAAATGCCTATGGTGAAAGATACCTACAAGAAGAAAGTCAGTTTATTCTGTCAAACCCCCAAAAATGTGCAGGAAGCAGAGTTATCCAGTGTTGTAGAAAGAGGGGTAATACTGAAAACAGAGCTTTGGGATTTTGGATCTCTCGCTCCTTAATATGAATGGACAACCAAGAAATATCTGGAAAGACATTATTATTAATGTGAACAAAGATATCCAAACAAACAAAAAGGAACTTGAAGAAGAAAAAAACAATGCAAAGAGCAGATGAAAACTTGAAATTTTTAAAAATGTAATTGCTTCCCTCAGAATGATGAGAATATGTTGTGTCTATAAATCAACAACAGGAAGCCACACAGAAGAAAAATTCAGAGAACAAGAAAGAGATTCTGGAAATGAAAATGTAACTTAAATTCTTTTAAAAAAATCAATAGAAGGACTGGGAAGATAAAGTCAAGAAAATCCACCAGAAAGTAGAACAAGGAGAGAAAAGATGTTTAAATATTAAAGTATCAATCCAGAAGTTCACATATGACTAAGAGCAGTCCCAGAAAGGAAGAAAAAACAGTGGGAGGGAAGTTATCAAACACACACACACACACACACACACACACACACACACACACGCAATTTTCAGGAGTTAAAGGACAGGAAACTATAAATTAAAAGAGTCTACTATTACACAAAATGAATTTTTTAAAATCCCTAAGGCACATTATAAAATGTTAGAACACCAAAAATAAAAAGAAGATTCTAAAAGCTTCCAGAGGGAAAATAAAAGGGTCCCATAAAAGCAGCAGAAATCCAAATGTTATTGAACTTTACATCAGAGGTGGCACAATAGTGTAAAAGTTGGGAACCTGGCTGCCTGGGTTTGAATCCTGACTCTGCTCCCTACTAGTGATGTAACCTTGCACAGTTAATTAATATTTCTGTGCCTCAGTTTCCTCATCTGAAAAATGGCATTAATAATGGTATTTACCTCATAGGGTTATTATGAGGACTAGATGAGTTAATATTTGTAAAGTGCTCAGAATAATGTCTGGCACCTAATATTTGCAATTTAAGTATCTCCTAAATACATCTAAGGAAGAAAATTGAACAGGACTTCAAAATTCTAAGGATGAGTTGCTACCTAAAAGTCAATACTTAATGAAAACTCTTAAACAAGTATGAAAATAGAAAAAAAGATCTTTTCAGACATACAAAATCTCAAAAAAATTTTTACTTCCTCTGTACCTTTCCTTGGGAAGTTCCAGAACTATGAGCATCACTAAAACAGGAATTAAACCAAGAAAGAGGAAGACACAATAGCCAGGAAAGGATTGGAAGATAAAGGGGGAAAAGGAATGTAACACAAGAGAAAAGAAAAGGAAAGTCCCAGTATCACCTCAGTATAGCAGGCCAAGAGGGCAACCAGTGACAATCAAAGGAACAGCTCCAGGAAAATTAATGGAATGAATAGGTTACAGCCAGATTTGACCATGTGGAAAATTACATTAAAGAAAGGAGAAAAAATAGCAAAGGGTACAAGCCATAAGGAAATGGACAAATGAAAACAAACCAGGCAACTACTAACCATTGGAAAAAACAAAAGTTGTATAAGAAACAATCAGGACAAAGAGAGCAATATTTATTAAGTCCAGTGATGAAAATACTTAATACTGATTTAACTAAAAACTGTGATATAACTATACCAGGAGGATTGAAAAGGGGTAAGAATTGGGGAATATGTGTAATAAATGGCATCTACCAAATAGGAAGTCAATATAATCTTTAAAATTAAATAATAAAGAGACTGAGTATTGACATATTATTTAGACACGTGGAGGTAAATACCACATCGGATATTTGCCCCAAATAGTGTGCATAGATTCTCCTTGAGGCTTGTTGCTGATCTTGAGCACCCCGGACACCTCTTAGATCCAACTGGAAGGCTGACCATGTGTGTTCTCATTACCATTCCAAAAGAAGTTTACAGAAGGCTGGAGAGAACGGAGGCCAGAGCCTGCCCCAGGGTCAGATTGAGGTGGCAGAATTTGTCTCTGTTGTTTGCCTTCCATATTTCTTTCTCTTGTCACAGGAAGGAAATTTTCCATGCTTAGTTTACTGTTTGGCTTGGTAGCCACTCTTGGTACACCCACTCATTTGGAACAGTGTTCCATCCTCTTGATGAGAATGTAGGCATTTAGACCGCTCCTGATCTGGAAAGTCCCTATCTGCCTAGATGTGAAGCCCTAAGTAACTGAGAAGATGGATCAAAGAACAATTCCCAACTTGCTCTTGAATCATAGTCTTATTATAGCCACACCTCCCACCCTCACTCATAACCTTGATCATTTTAAATTAAGGGGTGCCAGTAGGGTTTCCAGGATTTACCTTCTTCTCTGTCACTTCAGTCTGGTCCCATTGCACCATATCTGATATAAATTCTTTGAATTTTGTGGAAGGTGGTTGGCACCATTCCCTGGTTTCAAAACAAATTAGTTGGAGGTACTTTAGTTTTGTTTCTTTAATGTCTCTTAGCCATTTCTAATTCTGAGAAAAGCTTCAAAATTTTATATGTAAGCTACCATCTTTCCCAGAAATCTGTCGCAGATGACAAGGTTTCTCGATTCTCCTAAACGTGTTTAACTCATATCTAAATATTCTTTAAAATGTATTAAAAATAGACCTTTTCAAATTCACAACCTAAAAAGGACTTATGTTTCAATGTATACTACATCACATCACTTGGTCCTGTATTGATTCAATTATATGTTGTTAACAAGGATGTTTAAACTTCTAATGCAAACGAAAGGTGGTATATCCACACAATGGAATATAATTCAACCACAAAAAGGAATGAAGTACACCATGGATGAAACTTGAAAGAAGCCAGCTATAAGAGGCCATATATTGTATGATTTCATTTATATGAAATGTCCAAACTAGACAAATCTATAGGGACATAAAGTAGTATAGTGGTTGCCAGGAGATGCGGGGAAGGGAAATGGGGAGTGACTGCTGATGCATACAGGTGATGAAAATGTTTTGGAAATAAAAAGTGGTGATGTTTGGACAACTTTCTGAATATACCAAAACTAATGTTGTGTACACTTTAAAAGTGTGAATTTTATGGTATGTGAATTATATCTCAATTTAAAAAATTCTCTTGCAATTTCCCTGGGGGCTTGAGACCTGTTGAAAAATTTCAAGCCACAGCATACATAACTGTATACAAAAAAAATCCACAGAACTATGGAGAAAGTGCCAAGCCCTAAATTACCTAAGGTAGAGTTTTATGTACCAATAATGAAATCAAAATATTATTAAATATTAAAACAAAATGGAGTATATGAAATGTGTACAGTGTGCTACTGTTTGTATAAAAAAATGAAAATAGAGGATATATAAGTGTTTTTATATATGCATAAAATATCTTTA
Source organism: Mesoplodon bidens (assembly GCF_964165515.1). Taxonomy (NCBI): domain Eukaryota; kingdom Metazoa; phylum Chordata; class Mammalia; order Artiodactyla; family Ziphiidae; genus Mesoplodon; species Mesoplodon bidens. The sequence goes on from NC_138176.1 coordinate 39,644,356, forward strand.
GGCAATACATAAAAATTGGTTAGTGTTTGCCTCCAAAAAGAACTGACTAAGGAATGTATAACAAGGTGGTGAGACTTTTCACTGTATACTTTATACTATATATACTCTACATAGTATATACTTTTTAAACCTTGTGAATGGAATAATCATTCAAAATAAATTAAAATTAAATTATTTTGCTTAATTATGGTTTACTTCATATTTATAAATGCAGTCTTCAACCATAATTGTAGATTTGTCTATTTCTCCTTTCAGTTGTATTAGCTTTTGTTTCATATAGTTGAAGCTCTGTTATTAGATGGACACATATTTAAAGCAGTTATGGCTTCTTGATGAGTTGACCCCTTTTACACTAAGAAATGTCCCTCTCTAACCTTTGTAATATTCCTTGTTCTTAAGTTTACATTGTCTGATATTAGTATAGCCACTCCAGCTTTTTTTTTTTTTTTTGCGGTACTTGGGCCTCTCACTGTTGTGGCCTCTCCCGTTGTGGAGCACAGGCTCCGGACGTGCAGGCCCAGCGGCCATGGCTCACAGGCCCAGCCACTCCACGGCATGTGGGATCCTCCCGGACCGGGGCACGAACCCGTGTCCCCTGCATTGGCAGGCGGACTCTCAACCACTGCGCCACCAGGGAGGCCCTCCAGCTTTTTTTTATTAGTACTTGCATAGTATATTTTTTCCTATTCTTTCACTTTTAATCTGTCTTTATATTAAAAATGAATTATCCAATTTGACAATCATGTTTTCTTTTACATCCTTTAACATATTATAACATTTATAATAACTGTTTTAAGATTATTTTCTATTAATTTCATCTCTGTTATTTCTGGGTCTGTTTTACTGGTCAATTATTTTTGATAATAGACTTTTTTAAAAAGCAGTTTTATGTTCACAGCAAAATTGAGTGGGAAGTTCCCATATACCTCCTGCCCCAACAAATGCATAGTCTTCCCACTATCAACATTCCACACCAGAGTGGAAAATCTGTTACACTCAATGAACCTTGACACCTCCTTATCACCCAAAGTCCATAGTTTAAATTAGGGTTCACTCTTTGTGTTGTACAGTCTATAGATTTTGACAAATGTGTAATGACATGTATCTGCCATTATAGTTCATACAAAATAGTTTCACTGCCCTAAATTCTCTTTATTCCACCTGTTCATCCCTCCCTCCCCCCAGCCCATGATTTTTTTTAACTGTCTCCATAATTTTGCCTTTTCAGAATGTCATATAATTGGAATCACCATATATAGCCTTTTCAGATTGGCTTCTGTCACTTAGTAATATGCATTTAAGATTCTTCCATGTCTTTTCAAGACTTGATAGCTCATTTTATTTAGTGTGGAATAATATTCTGCTGTCTGGATGTATTGCAGTTTATCTATTCACCTACTGGTGAATAGGATATTCACGAAGGACATCTTGATCACTTCCAAGTTTTGGCAATTGTGAATAAAGCTGCTGTAAACATCTGTATGCAGGTTTTTGTATGGATGTAAGTTTTCAACTCCTTTGGTACTTATACCAAGGAGCACAATTGTTGAATAATATTGTATTTAGTTATTAATTATTATATTTTCATATACTTAGTTTTTAAGAAACCAGCAACGTGTCTTCCAGAGTGGCTGTACCATTTCACACTCCCACCAGCACTGAGAATTCCTGTTGCTGCACACCCTCATCAGCATTTAGTGTTGTCAGTGTTTTGGATTTTCACCACTCGAAGAAGTGTGTAGTAGTATCTCATAGTGGTTTTAATCTGCAATTCCCTACTGACATATGATGTAGAGCATCTTTTCCCAGGCTTATTTGCCATCTGTATATCTTCTTTAGTGAGGTTTCTGTTCAGATTTGTGCCCATTTGTTTATTTTCTTGTTGTTGAGTTTTAAGGATTCTCTGTACATTTTGGATAATAGTTCTTTATCAGATATGACTTTTGCAAATATTTTCTCCCAGTTTGTAGCTTGTCTTCTCATTCTCTTGACAGTTTCACTCACAGAGCAGAGCTTCTTAATTTTAATGAAGTTCAGCTTATCAATTATTTCTTTCATGGATTGTGCTTTTGGTGTTGTATCTAAAAAGTCATCCCTATATCCAAGGTTGTCTTGATTTTTTTTTCCTATACTGTCTTCTAGGAGTTTTAGAGCTTTACATTTTTCATTTAGGTTTATAATCCACTCTGAGTTACTTTTTACGAAGGGTGTAAGATCTGCTGTGCTAAGGATTTGGGAATTTACTTGGTAGAAATACCCAAACTTGTTTGTATGGTAATGGGAATGATCAAGTATGAAAGGAAGAACCACTGATGGAAGAGATGAGATGATCACAGAAAAAAAGATTTGAAACTACTAAAAGAGATAGAAATCAGGCCAACATGAAGAGCTTGGTCTTTGAAATGAGCAAAATTTTCCCTTTTGTTGTAATAAGAAGAAAGTCACAGAACATGGGGACTGATTCTGACAGGTTATCAGATTCTGTGTTAGGAGATGTGAGTGTTAGCATGTGACTATTTAAATGATTATAAAATATAAATTTAGGTCACTGATCAAGGTTTTAGAGGTTTGAAGAGTGAGAACATGTGAAACAGTCATCTTAGAGAAGGAGAAAGTAAAGTTACCAGGGAAAAATAGAAGGGCTGTTCAGGCAATTCACGCAGAGTGAAACCAGTAAGCACAGTTGTGCATTTTATCCTACAATGTTTAGCTGCTGAGGTGCAGGCACATAGTACATGAATAATTTGGGATTTGCTAGGCAAATGACGAGAAAGAGAGTGTCAAAGAAATTAAGAATGCTCTACAAGAGAATAATTATAATGATGAATCCCCAAATGGGTACAAATATATGTAAGGATATAAGGGGGGAAGTGACTAATTTTAAAGTGGTAGGGTTAATAGCCTGGAAGTCTTATGAGGTTGAAGATATGCTGCAGTAGGAGAGGTACAAGAATAAGTGAGTGAAAATAATGAAGCAATAGAGAGTAGGATGCTCAAAACCAGAGATTTGGGAGACATTTAATAATTGGAAATGGCAAGCCTATGACAATGAGAGCTGCTAGTAGAGGGAAAGAAAAGATTAATGGAAGTGATCAGATCAGGGAACTGTGGGTGTATCAGATAGATAACCTACCAGGAATAATAAGATTAAGGGGTAGGTAGGAAAACAGGAAGCAAGGTACTAAAGTCACCAGTGAAGAAGAGCAGGTGACCAGGAAATTGCAACTTGGAAGAGTATTGAATTGTAAAGTCTAATGCCATAAACTTCAGAGGGGATGTGTTTTTTTTGTTTTTGTTTTTGTTTTTTAGGACAAGAGAGGTAATGATGACGAGCAAGGACCATGCCTATCCTACCACCCCATCCCTACCAAATCTTGATCTATCTGAAATGTAAAGGTAAAATCAGCTTCTACTTGAGAGGGCCACAGGGGAAGCAGTGCCTTTTGAGGGAAGTCAGATATGAGTTACAGATTACTAATGACAGTTAATAGCATGAAATAGAAGAAATCACCCAAGCAAGCTGTTGGTGTAGAGAAAAGGAAGAGGGAGACGTTCAGAACCCTGGAAAACATTAGCATCAAAATCTCAGGCTGAATTTTTAATTATTTTGTATTAAAATAACACATGTACTTAACTTTAAACTTCAAATAATGCTAAAAGGTTTATAATGAAAAGGGACAGATTCCTATCTCTACCTCTCTCTGTGCCCTGACCCTCCAGAGGAAATGTCTCAAATCCATTCTCAACTATTCTTGTTTTCCTTGGTGTTTGTCTCCATATATTTAACTAAACATTATGCTTCTATCTCATGATTCATCAATGTTAGGTGTTAGGTATTAACAATTGCCTTCCCATTATGGTGGACAGGGACTTAGCTCCCTCCATAGCATCATTCTTCCCACGCCATCACCCCACCCAAACCAACAGCTTAGGAATTTTTGGTAAAATCATTAAACAGTGTTTACATTTTAATAATGTATAGTAATGCTTCTGAGGAACCAAATAATAGCTTCTGAGGAAACTTTGTAACCACATATCCTATTTTGTTCAACCCTTCATTTTTCCTAGAATCAATAATTAACCCTTTTTTTTTTTTTTTTTTGGTACGCGGGCCTCTCACTCTTGCGGCCTCTCCCGTTGCGGAGCACAGGCTCAGCGGCCATGGCTCACGGGCCTAGCTGCTCCATGGCATGTGGGATCTTCCCGGACCGGGGCACGAACCTGTGTCCCCTGCATCGGCAGGCGGACTGTCAACCACTGAGCCACCAGGGAAGCCCCCCAATTAACCCATTTTAAAAAATATATATTTTCTTGGCCACACCGCACAGCATGTGGGATCTTAGTGCCCTGACCAGGGATCGAACCCTCACCCCTTGCATTGGAAGCACAGAGTCTCAACCACTGAACCTCCAGGGAAGTCCCTGCTCCATCTTTTCATTTGTTTGATTTTCAATGTACCTCTAACACTTTTTGCCCCCGATGCCCCAACATCTCTGTCATTTACCTGTCAGTAAATTTTTGAATACACTCAAACACATCTTTTCCATGTTTTTCCCCTGGAGATCTTTCTCCTTGAAGACTCCATGTTTCTGCTTCTGTGTTGCTGTTTCTCTAGGCCTGCTACACAGCTCTTATTTTTAGGACTTCTCTTTGCTGCTCTCCCTCCCCTTTTCCAGATCCCATGTCTTCCTTTCTCTTGGTTTACTTCCGCATTTGAGTGGAATGTGACCCAGCCTCTCCTTACGTACCTCAAAAGGTAAAGTTAAAAGTAAGATTAAGTTCTTCAAGTTATTATTCTTTTGTTAGGAACTCTGTTAGCTAGAATGGCACTGTCCAAAAGAAATATAATGCAAGCCATATGTGTAATTTTAAGTTCTCCAGTAGCCATATATTTCAAAAAATGCAGAGAAACAGGTGAAGTTAATTTAATAATATATTAATTTAGCCCAACATATCTGAAAGTTATTTTAACATGTAATCAATATAAAAATTACAGTAAGTCCCCTAATACAAACAAGTTCCGTTCTGAGAAAACGTTCATTAAGTCCAATTTGTTCATAAGTCCAACAAAGTTAGCCTAGGTACCCAACTAACACAGTCGGCTATATAGTACTGTACTGTAATAGGTTTATAATACTTTTCACACAAATAATACATAAAAAACAAACACAAAAAAATAGAGAAAACATTTTTAATTTTACAGTACATTTTTAATCTTGAAAAGTACAGTAGTACCAGCTACATCACCGCTGCTTTTCTGCTTGCTTCCAGACATCCTGGGCTTGAAATAAAGATATCATACTACTGTACTCTCTGCAGTACTATACAGTAAAGTACACAAAAGCACAGCTGCTTGTAGAGGATACATACATGACAATGTACGCCAGACAAGTGAACTAACTTACGTGATTGGACATGCAAACACACGTTTGCATCTTTGAAAGTTCATAACTTGAAGGTTTGTTTGTAGGGGACTTACTGTATTGAGGGGATATTTTACATTCTATTTCTCACACAAAATCTGGTGTGTAATTTATACTTCCAGCAAATCTCAATTCAGACTAGTCACATTTCAAGTTCTCAACAGACACATGTGGCTAGGCTATGGTATTGAACAGCACAGAGCTGGAAGTCACTTATTGGGAGGCAAACTTGGCCTTCGAATATTCCATTCATAAATTCTGGTTACACTCCATGAGTACAACTCATCCCTTTCAGGGGCCTTTGCCTCTTTAGTATTACAGATACAGAATATAGATATAGAATTGAAGTAACTTGCCCAAAGTCATCCACTGAGTGGTGGGAAATCCAGGATGAGCACTCAGATGTTCTAACTCCCAGGGCTATGCTCTTTCCAAAACACCACACTGCTTTCTCTCACAAGGCAGACTTCAAATATTTTACAACATTTGAAAATACCCTTGGGCTTCTGTTCCCAAGGAAAACTCTTTTAGTTGTCCTCCATATGTGCCTCTCAGACCAGCCCCTTACCTAACAGAGTATTTTGCATATGGTGGGTGCTCTGTAAATGGTTTTTAATCAAATGAGATTTGTGCATTGTACAAGCAGTACCTATACAAATTATTATTCAACTGTCTTTATGTAGTTATTCAAACATTTTCACATGTATACCTTGTAAAGCATTGGGTCAGATGATCATAATGGAAAAATGAAATTTAAGATGACCTACCTTGTCCTCATGACATCTGGTAATCATTGAATTATTTTCTAATGTTCTTCAATTACTGGCTACAGAATATGGTATAGTCTTTTTCTGGGAACCAGTGTTAAATACACTGGCATTCATTGCCCAGAATATATCCCTCTGGAGAGTTAAGGCAATCTTTTCTCATTTCTGTGTTGTCTGAACTCTCACCGATTTCCCCTAATTTATCATAAGAGTACTGCCAGTGATTCTGAGACCTCATTTCCAAGTTCCTTCATCACTCTGAAAATTAAATTTTTGGGACCTTTTAGGTAAATGTTCTCTTACTTGCCTCTTCCCAATCAAAGCTCTTACATCAGTGATCCTCAAAGTGTGGCCTGCAGCCCCTGTGGAATATTGAGACCCTTTCAGGAAAACAACTAACAGCATTTGTTGTCAGTAATAAAATTCAAGCTTTTGAGTAAAAATTAATATTTTTTAAAACTTACATCTGCCACCATGAACTTGACAGCTCCCTAATATTTAAAGACTTTTCTGATGAGCCCTGAGTGATAATAGCAAACGTGATTTTTTTCTCACATTGTGTAATGAAATGTGTCAACATTTGGAAGATCTACACAACTCAGTGAACCAATATTTTCCAAATAACCTATGCATGATGTTACAAAATTATGCATGGGTAAAAGATCCATTCAAAGAACAGGATAAATCAATGTGTTTGCATTAAACTGAATATAAAAGGTTCATTGAAGGTTTCCAATTCCACATTGCAACTAACCTTAAAGAAATTACAACTTGATGGGCTGGTAGTACCAAATAAAAATATCTACAATTATCTGAAAAGGCTGTTAACATACTTCTCCCTTTCCTAACTACATATCTATGTGAGTCCATATGTTCTTCACAAACTACAACCAAAAACCATATTATAATGGATTCAATATAGAAGCATGTATGAAAATCCAACTCTTTTCTATTAAGGCACGTAACAAAAAGATGTGAAAAACTCTTTTTTAAAAATCCATGCTTATCACTAAATTTTTGTTTTGGAAAGCACAGTCATCTTGATTTAAAATGTTATTTATGTTAACATGTAATGAGTTTATTATTGTTATTTTTAAATTAATAAATATGTCAGGTAATAATGCTTCAGTTTTAATATTTTTTTTTAGCTATAAAATATCTTTATTTTTTAAATTGAAGTATATTGACCTACAACACTATGTTAGTTCCAGATCCTGGAATGCTTCACAAATTTTCAGGGGCCATGCTAATCTTCTTTGTATCATTCCAGTTTTAATATACATGCTGCCAAAGCTAGTACTCAGTTTTAGTTCCTAATATGGTAAATATTAATAAGTATAACCCACAAAAACAAAAGCTCTTTGACATCCTCAATAAATTTTAAGGGTGTGAAAGAATTCTGAGACCAAAAAGCTTGAAAAGTTTCCTTACACCACTGTCCTACCCATTCCAATTTGAAGACTATGCCCTCTTAAAGAAATTAAAGGTTTCATTAAGTTGTTAGAGGAAGTAACATGTATAACACGGTAGTTAATGGCCTAGGGTTGGCAATCAGATTGACCTGGATTTAAGTCCTGGCCCTACTACTTACTAGTTTTGCTATGTTCAACAAGTTTTTGAACCTTTCTGTATCTCCATTCCTTGTGTATCAGATGGATATAATCATACTTCTTACTTTATGAGGATTAAATGGCAAAACTTGTTATCTAGAATAATCATTGCAATCACAAAAATTTATACTAATGTTTGAGAGTAATATGGTGCTACTATAACAACGGAAGGTATTCTAAAGCCTTGAAATTCTCTTCCTTCATCAGAAGTAGTTTTTCCAAATGAACTGCAATACTAGTTCAGTTTTTCTCCAAACCAACCTAGAAATTTGTTAAGAGTTCTGAGTGGTAGCAGCATTAAACATCAAGTATTTTTCTGCTGTAAAATCAAAGAGCATGTATTATGCCTACACAATAGGTCAATTTTCTTAGGACATCTCTGTAATAACATCCATATTTGGAAAAAGGCCCAACTGCAAAGGATGAATCAATGAATTAACATGAGCAGATGAGCAAAGCGATTACCAAGCACTGATTCTGAGGATGAGCTTAGCAGTTATCTGGTGATGACTCTCTCATGTTTCAAAATTGCTTTTGCTGCAGGTATATAATGTAATAGAACCAATCAGAAAACTTTTGTCAATGCCACTTTGGACACTGTAAGTCACAGAGCATTTGAAACATGTTTTTACATATTAAGCCTATATAAAACACTATAAAATTGACATAATTATGGTTGGACCTATGATAATGCTAATTCTTCACTCAGTGTTATTGACAAACAGCAGGAACTTCTTCATATATATCTGAGGGTGCCCCATGAATGTACTTGGATTAATATCTTATTAAGGCATGTGTAGCTAATTACAATCAGATATATTTTGCTTTTCAAGCACTCATCTACATTTAAGACTTTAAAGTCATTATTAAAATCTGACATTTATTAATTTATCTTCAAGTTTGCTGACTCCTATCATTTCCATTTTTCTGCTGCCCATCTAGTGGTTTTTATTTTAATATCAGATGGTGTACTTTTTGCTGTAAAATTTCCATGTGATTCTTTTTATAATTTGTTTCTCTGCTGAGAACTTTTATCTTTCCATTCAGTTCAAGTGTGTTTACCTCATGAAGCATAATTATAATAGCTGCATTTACATCTGATAATTCCAACATCTGGGTGATCTGGAGGCTGGCATCTCTTGATATTTTTTTCTTTAGAAAAAATATTCTTGGTTCTTCCTAGTTATATAATTTTGGATATTGGGTTATACCAAGTCTGGATCTTGTTGGAACTTGGGGGAAAACATTTTATTTGTTTTTGTTTGTTTGTTCATTTAGTTAAACAGGCAATCAACCCAATTAGGCTCAGATTGCATATTCTGTCTCACCTGTTGAGAGTGGTTGTTCCGATCTCAGTTTCATTTTCAAAGACTTTGCTATGGTGCCTTGGGTCCGTCCTGTGCATGCCAGCTCAGGAGTGAGCCCAGGATGTGTGGAATGTCATACACAGAATTAGAAGATTTTCCAACAACTCTCAGGATTTTTCTCAGCATCTCTTCAAGATTTTCCCACTTTCCCCAACCCCATGCTCTCTGGCTCAAAGGAGACTCTTTCTGGTTCCTCTGGCCAGAAAGCTGGATTTCTCTGAATTTTAGCTAGTCATGTCTCCAGTGCCGTGCAGCTCCACAAGTGGGGCCCACCCTTAAGGCAAAAGCTGTAAGAGAAAAGAGAAAAAAATGGGAAACATCCTCATACAGGTTGCTTTTCCAAGTTTTGACACTCCTTCACAATCTACCTGCCTTTGTTTACTTTTCAGAGTTCTTAGGTACTTGATTTTCACATTTGCTCCAGAGGTTTTTAGCTGTTGTTAGCAAGAAAGACAGACTTGAGTGGTTTTGGTCCACCTCAGCTGGAACCAGAAGTTTCCCTGCCTACTTCTCAGAACAAATGTTTATCTTCCACCACTCTCCCTTGTCACTTACTCTACACCAGCCTTTCTCTTCTTACAGGCTCCTAAGTGGCCAAGTTTGCACCTACAGCAAGCCATGCTACTTGCTCTTCCCTCTATGTAAAATCTGTTTCCCCACTCTAAAATGTAAACTCTATGAACTTTTCTGACTTCTACACTACCGTAATTCCAACTGGACACGGAAAGCATGCAACACATACTTGTTGGATGGCTGGTTGGCCTGCTTAACTGAGAACCAATTACTTTGAACAGTCCGGGTATTCTAGTTCAAGCAAAAATAAAGTACAAGTTTATTGAATTGATTTAATAATAAACTAGTAAATAAAAGAGCTCTCATTCTGAGTCTTGATATGAAAATGCGTGCCAACATCTTACCATCGTACCTGTCAAGAAGTTTGCAAGATATAGAGTTTTTTCTCTTTTATGGCTCAAACAATTAAATATTTCTCTTTGCAATTCAGTTTGCATGACTTATACCTGGTACTGAGGTTTGCTTTTCTTCTGTCAGTAATAAAGAATATCTGCATGACTTCATTACCCATTAGTTGTTTAAGCTTTGGGTTTTGTTCACTTTGTAAATTTGATTCTGTTTAACAGGTAGCAGACTGCCCTGTTCATATCCAGTTCTACTTACTAGTTGTCAGACTTGGGAAATTAACGTACTCTGACCTTCAGTTTTTGTGCAGAAAATGAGATACGACTACCTACCTTGAAGGGTGGGTAAAGCATGTGAAATATCTACCACAGTGTCTGGCACATACCGCAGACTCAAAAGAATGATATTTATTATTTTCCTATCCCTCTACCAGCCCTCCAGTACTAAGAGTTAGTTTGAGGTCTCCCATGCTTTTCTTCCTGCTTTCCCTTCTTTTCTTACTTCACCTTCCTCTCTCTCTCTGTGCTATTTTGTTTTAGTCCCTAGGTACCTGACATCACAGAATTCCCATGAATTTTAAATACGTGTCTTCAGGTTTTCTGAGGTAGAACTGTGTTTAATTTTAGTGATATTTTTGTTTTAACCTTATTGGGCTTTTGTATAGAAACAAAGGCTTAAGTCATCTCCAAGGACAGCTAAACACATTAAATGATGTCTGCTGAGTCTGGCAAAAGGGAAATTTTACCTCATACCTGCTATTTTACCACAGACTAAAACTCATTTTCTCTTTCAAATGTTCATTTAATATACAATACTAATAGTCATAACAAGCCCATGCATTATTCATATGAATTGTGATGGCTGTACACGGTAAACAAAATATTAGCTATTTAATTACTTAAGGAACGCTTGTGGTTCCCTTGTTGAGGATAACCATGTAAAATGTTTTCCTGCCAAAGATGTCTTCATGGAAATATTGAATAAAACTGAGAAGTTTGCTAATTTTCATATCCATGATATTTAAATACATTTCTCTTCCTTATAGTAAGGATTAGAAAACTAGGAAATCTCTAAGTTCAAAAACATGATTATAATGGAAAAAGGAAGCATAAACATAGATATAAGCATAAGCATAGGTCGTATTTTCATACTTAAAAAAATTTTTATAGATTATATTTTTGGTGAGTTTCACAATATCTACAGGTCATATTTACCTGTAAATATATCAAATAGAAAAACATAACTAACTCAATTTTTCCCAAGTCTCAGCTGTTTCAAGAAGAGTAAACACTGCAGTGAAAACGTGGCTTATTTCTCTGAAAATTAGGTTGACGGCTTATTTATCAGTGCTTAAAGAAGCAATTCACAATAATATTGGAATGTATGGATTTTCAAATTCCAGTGAGGTAGGTTCAGGAGATATTCCCAGTAAGTGAAGTTTAACCCTTAGGCCAAGACCAATGGATACAAGTAATATTTTTTCCTAAATTGACTTGGCAATTCTTCTCACGTTAGGGAAACCCAGTCAGCTACCTTAAATTCTTTCCAAAGCAAAGTAAAATGTATTAAAAAAAAAAAAAAAAAAAGCCTTGGACTCAGAATAAAAACAAAATGCAAAACTGTCAAGGAAATGTCTTTAAAACCACTTACAATTCTATTTTCTAAAAAGCTGAAGTTAACATTTTCTTTCAAAATTTTATGTCCAATTATACATACCTGCCCTGATAGGAAGAAGAAACTGATCAATAGCAAATACCAGTTAATAATAAACATTCCTGATAAATAGTTGCACATTTCTACTGTATCAACTATTTTCCCTTGATCACAAAGTTAAACTTCTTGGATCTTGAAATGGGGTTGGAGAAGAGTGTGTGTGTGGGGTTCCTCTTTGTGAACAAATATTTCTTTTACTATTTAGATATTTATACATTTCCACAGGTTTTTGCTCATGAGTTAAGAATATAAAGAACTAGGCCATAAATATCACCTTTTGTTTCTTGAGTTAACTCAAAATTTACAACTTGTTTCCCATCAATAAATCATAAGTGACATTTCCTTTCAGCTTTACAGTAGTGTTTAAGGCCATAACAGAACTTTAACTTCTACTGAAGTGATATCAAATATTGCCAAAGTACAATCACACACATTTAGTAAGATTGTAAGAAATTTAAAAATGAACTCAACTCTGAAAATGAAGAGAAACAGATTGTTTATATAGATTTTGCCAAACCAATTTAGAAAATAAAGTAACTTAGAACATTGTGACTATTTTGAGTGGTATTCTTAAAAATTCTATCTAGATACACCAATAATGATCTTAAAAACTCAAGAATTAATATAGAGTTGTAAAAGGTGAGAATAAAACTTTATAGAGGATAATGAGTGCACCTTGCTGATTAAAAGGATGAAAAGTTCTAACTACTGTTTCAGGGGGTCTGTTCAATTCTCACCTTCCCAGTGAGGCCTATTCTGGACTTAATGCTGGCCAACACTGCAATCTCTCTACCTCTGCGTACCTGGTCTTCCTTACCCTGTTCCACGTTTTCCCCCCATAGCATTTATTAACTTACATATGGTATGTTGATTGCTCCTTATCTATTATTCCTTGCTAGAATGTGAGATCCATGAAGACAGGAACCCACTGTTCACCCATTTGTATCCCAAGCATCTATAACAGTGCCTGACATGTATCAAGTGCTCAATAACTATTGAGTGACTTGCAGTTTCGTTTCCTTACTGCATCATGTTGTTTAAAGATGTCACTTTCCGTTTTGCTTTATTCTTAACTCCTTCCTTGCTCAAGAGAGCCTTCCCTGATCCTTCCAAAGCATAAGTCAGAATGTAATTAATAATTATGCTATGGTAACAAGTTGTCCCAAAATGTTTACGTCAATACGTTTACTTCTCGCTCATGCTAATATCTAACACATTCAATGTAGGGAGAGAATTTGAGGAAGTTTTGCTCATATAGTCACTCAAGACCCAAGCTGACAGAGTTGCACCATCTGGAACATGTCATGTACTCGGTCACTGTAGTAGAGAGAAGCCTAAGGATTGTACAAGGGATTTTATTTACAATGCCTTTCCTTGGAAGTGTCACATCACTTTCAGTGCTATTTTGTTGGAATAAACTAGTTAAAATGGCCCCATCTAACTTCAAAGGGGTGAAAATTTAGAGGAGCATATGGAATGTTTGGTAATCATCACAGTATCACATATTATAACTTTTTAAATAAGGTCTATTTCCTCTACTAGAGTGGAAACTCAAGGGCAAGAGAGGGTGTCGTTTTGATCTCTAATGTATTCCAAAGATCTGTTATATATAGTGGGGACTTGATAAATACTTGTCAAATAAAAAGTTTAAAACCAAATATTAAAAATAATTAACCTTTTTAATTTTTTAAAGAAAAAATACTCTCCATAATAAAGCATTTGTTTTTACGTCCATCAGTAGCCAAATGGAATTTGATATAAACATTTCCAATATACCAACTTTGGATAAATGCACAACTTAGAAAATAACTCAATAATGCATGCATCAAGATGCTACCAACAAATTCATTAACATCCAAGATTCATTACTGTATGTCAAAGGTCATACAGGGTTAACATTATTTTCATTACGATGAACTGTCAAATTCCAGTGAGAACTGTTTGCCTGAATCAAACTATTTAATCTCTAAAATCGGAACCTAGCACTCTCACCACCCACCCAGACCTCCCTACACTCACACACATGCATACACACTTAAAAACTGCCCATTAAGGCATTATAATGGAAAAAGAAAATAGAAACTGAATGAGCATTTGTAAACGTGGGATATCATTTAGACAACTGTATAGACAGAAAATCCTAAAAGTGTACATAAATAAAAGCCAATAAATGATAAGCTACAGAAAGCCACATCTAAACATTTTAAGATAATCTCACTACAGTAAACAGATTTGACAAACTGAAACACTAGAGCCATGACTACAGGCCTTGCTCCATTCCAGCACAAACAAAATCTCTAACCATTTTAAGAACAGATGAGAATCCACATGCAACAAAGGAGATATAAATTACTTTTAATTAAAAAAATGAAAAATATAAATCCTCGTTAAACACTTCATTTAAAAATATGCTTTATTTTAAAATGTGGTAATGCTCAAAGATGGCAGTTGACTTCACTCATATATGTAAAAATGTTCATAAAATATCAATACATTGGTTTGTAAGTTATGTACTGCCCTCCAGCTAAACTTTTTTCCACCAAATTCTCAAGTAACTGTTGAAAAAGAGGTCTATGTTCTAAGCCCACCATTATACTAATCATGGTTAATTAAGTTCCAGAGCTAAAGGTGAACCATTCATGAAATAGTTTTTGATGTGATGGAAGTCTCATGAGCACACAGATGTAAAAACAGCTAAGTGATAAACCAGCAGTGGCTTTTTTTTCTGTTTTCCAGGTGTTAAATTAATTTACTCTAAATTGAGCAACTGTTTGGGAATTATAAAAAGTGAAAAGCTCACCCTTCTTTTCCAACCTATAAGAGAAATAGAAAGGTGATGATGAAGTTCACTACTAATAGCGTTTCCCACATTCTGTTTAACACCTAATTCCAAAATACAAATGTTTGAAATGGTTTTTGAAGAGAAATATCTACAATGTTAAGCTTGTCTATGCTAAATAAATGTAACCGTTTTATTTACTTAGACATGTATTATTCTGATGCTAACCATATTTAAACGTCCATGACTGACCCACTTAATTGGAAAGGGCTCTCAATAACTGCACATAATCTGCATCTGTAGTGTTAGAAAGAATCCAGTCACTGTCCATTTTCTGATGTAATTTAACATTCTACAGATCCGTGATGGAAATACTAAGCTGAAAGGCCTTGAGAGTATGCCCAGTACAAATTTCATTTTTTGAAGAAAATATATACATGAATATACAGAAAAAAACGATTGTATAGTCACTAAAGTATTAATAATAGCTGTTTCCAGGTGGTGAGATTATCACTGAAGATTTTGTTACGGGAAACTATTCTCAAAAAAGCTAGCTTAAGAACCAAAGGGTATTACCACCAATGAAACTATTGTCCTTTACTGACTTCACATTACAAACTTTTAAAGCTACCAACACATGTGAATTTGTCAGAATGGCTACATACAGTCTGATATATTGTTGGCCAAAAAGTTCGTTCGGGTTTTTGGGTAAGATGTTAAAAACCCGAACAAACTTTTGGGCCAACCCAATACTTGAAGAAGATCTCTTAAAAAATGGAAAAATACCAAGATCATGGTCATAAAGGAATAGATTTGCTCTAAAATTAAAAACAACTGATAATCATTAGGCTTCCTATAGATACATAATTCTATAGGAAAATCAGTCTCTAACATCTCATCTTTAAAAGTTTTAAAATGTTTTCCTCTATTATCTTTTTTGCTAGTTTTTTAGGTACTTATACCAGTTTAGACTGAATATTTATATTATTATTTCCATTCACAAACATTTCTCTCTGCACTAGTAACAGCACTGCTAATCAAAACTTACACTTAAGCCATTTAAGACTGTTTTAGATCTGTGGCTAATTATCTGGCAAGAATAAAAGAACAAAAAAGTTTCACATTAGCAGCAAATTGACTAGATTTAAGGGTCTTGATTTTTTGTAAGCCTTTGGAAGCCTGCATGTTAAACACTGGTGATTTTTATATTCTCAATGGAAATGGTGATGGCATTCACTTAACCAAGCTAGCTCAAATTAAGAGTAGTTAGAACATGCAATAAAAACAAAATTGTCAGTAAATTCCTATTTTTCAGACATCACCAAGATCATCTTATAAATCAGAATAATTTTAGACTCCAGTATAGTTTTCAACCATACTTACGATACCTAAAAAGAAATAAATGTGTGTACACACACATACTTTTCATACCTCTTTACATTATATATTCACATTTACTTTAAAAAAAGTCACATGGAGAAAATGTAAACTTGAAATAACATTAAATTCTATTGTTACATAAATGATCTGCTTTATTTTCAAAACATTTGTACAAGCTACACTTTCACTTATTACCTTACTATGCTTTGTTGAAAGGATGTGCCTTACTTACTTTAAGCTTTTAAGAATATTAGAAATAACAAGATTAAGTTCAAGTACACAAAGTCCTTTAAACTATTCTGGAATATCAATTTTTAAATGGCCAAGTCACAATGAGTAGATGAAGCTCCCCATATGTTGATGGCATACTACGGAATCATAAAGAATGGAAAAGCCAAAAAACTGAAATCTGAGATATCAAATCCATTCTGGGGAATTATCTTCAGACATCTTAGTAAAAAAAATATATATGCACAATTTTTCAAGACTCGTGAACTTTTTAGGATTAGCATATTATTTAATGTGCTTGAAACTATAATAAGTGTTGACTAAGACACTAAAAAAGCTAAATGCCTCTCTCAGACATGAGTAGACTGATACTCTACTCCCAAACTGACAAGAGCCCATGTTTTTATATAACTGTAGGCTTTGAAGGACAGCAGGGAAAAAAAAAAAAAAAACAAACCTTACAAAAACTTATTAATCACATTTGGCTGCCCATCATTTAAAATGTCAATAAATCTAATCAATTTAAATTATAAATATTAAATATTCTCATTTAATAAAACACCCACACAATGACAAGAATGAGACTTTAATCAGTTTTAAGTGGAGTTTATAACACTAAGAGATAAAGGGTTGTTAACAAACACAATAACAAATGGACATCTGATTGGTATGAGGCATTATCCTGTACACATCGTAATTTTTTGTGTATCCTCAGTGCATAGCATTTACACACAGAGCCACTGCTGCACAGCACAAGAGTATCTGAAGAGGCTGAATCAGAGTAAGGCTGTTTAACAGACTGAAATTTTTTAGTATATATATTCTATATGAAAACAGATTGAACTTTTGAACTGGCAGGGTAGAAGGCAACTCTGCCAAACACTGCAGTTAAAGCCCCCACTTTAGTGCACAGTTCCACCCCTTCCATCTGCATGCATAACACATTAACAGTATTTAAAGGTAAACGAGGCACTTTGTGGCAACCACAGCCATCGTTATGAACATATTGCACAAATTTTCTAGAACTAAACAGTAACTTGTACCCTACTTTTATTTTTTAAAGCTGAAACATTTGATGCTGCCGGTAAACTCCACTTAAGTTTATAACCTGTGCCACAGCAAAGAATGGTGATGCTATTTATTCAACTACCCTTTAATAATTATGGCAAAAAATGTTCAAGAGGAGCTACAGAGGACTTGGGATGGTACAGGGCCCAATTGTAAGCTTTCTTAAAAGTGATGCCTTCAAGTAACTTCAGACATGTAAGCGGCTGCACATCCAAAAAGTCTAAGAAAACATTCCAGAAACTCAAAGAGATTACCTACAGAATGCATTTCAGGCTAATCATGAATACTGTCATAAATAAAGTTTTAATTAGGACTCAAAAACCTTTCAGTCATAGCAATTCTTGTCAAATTCTATGGGCGTGGTAACTGAAATAAAGGAGAGTAGTATGTATAATATATATTTATATATATATAATATATATAATGCCATTTTTCCATTTCCAATGACTACACCATAAAATGTAAGCAAGGCTTCTCAAAAACACTGAAACATTCAACATCAAAACCCTCATTCAGACCTTCACATTCCAAAGGAAAAATAATAACAGTGCAAAGCCCATTATAATGTCATTATTTATGACCTGGCCCTCCATGTTACATATTGGAACCATACAAGTTACACTTTAATATACTGTGCCCAAAACTGTAACAAATAACAGTATTAATAACCATCTTCAAAACATGAATAGTTGGTTTTCATTTTAGTCAACAGTTTTCAGCTTTTATGAAAGACAAGGTGACATATAAATTTCAATGATGAGATCTTAGGAATAGGTGTCTCTAACTTTACCAATTTAACTTAGGAGCAGTCAATCAATTCTCTATATATCAATGTTTAAATATAAATGTGTAAATCCTAACAGCTTTGTTAAAAATTTTAAAATTTTATTTGTTGAATGAAACTGATGAGGTATGGAAAACATGTCAAGATTATTTACTAAGAGTATTTTAGATGAAGTTCTCCCTAATCTATTTACCATCAAACTCTATATATGCTGCTCTAGTAGGTCCTATGCAATCTGTATTTGTAAATTAACTAGGTCAGACCACAGCTAGTGAACAATTTCAGCACCAATAAGTTATTGAAAATGAGATTTTACACCATTAAGAAATAAATTGGCTGGATGGTCACATGTTTCAAGGTCAAGGTATAATTTGAAAGATACCAAATTTCTGGGGGAAAAAATCCTTTTTAATCATATCTTCACATTAACTTTACAATAGTAGTTGTACTCTGCTTAAAATCGTATGCAGTCTGGGCATATCAAATATATGATATTTAAGAAGTGAAATTGAAGCCCTTGTCCTAACTCTAGCACTATGAAGAAATGATTCAACACTGCACATTTAAAAAAATCTATTCTTTCAATAGCAAATTGATAAAAGCATTATGTGGGACAATTTCTACTGAAAAAGTAAATGACATTATTTGTGCAGTGTTGAAAATTTACTGCAACTCTAATTTCCTTTTTAACACAAATAACGTCCTTTTAAATATAAACATTATATGTATTCAGTATTCAAGTAAAATTCCCTAACAGTTAATGACATTTAAAAAATGTGCAAAACTGCAAAACTCACTGTAATGAATGTGTAAGGTCAAAAGGGTGGAACGGCTGACATCTATTGGATTGAATAAGTGCATCATAAATCTTTAAAGGAAAAAAAACCGCTTACTGTAGAATCTCAAATTGAAATTTCCTGTGCAGCATTACAAAACATTTTATATTTAATGAGAAAAAAGAAGCTTTTAGGCAGCACATGAAGCATCCACAGCAGGTATACGATTGAAAACTAATAAAATAAATGTAAGTTGTTGACTGATGTAGGTAATAATAGCATCTGACTTTTAGCACTGGCCTTGATTACACAGGAGATGGAGCAGTCATTACAATTGAGAAAACATATTTAATAAATCATTGTCAATTTTTATAATGTTTCAAGCCCATTCTTTGTCGATAGCCTCCACATTTATATGGTTAAGTCATTGTTGCTGTGTTTCTTATCTATGACCACATTATTTTTATATCCCTTCATTTGTGGATTCTTAAGATGTTGTGGAAGGTTCATTCCTGTACCCCAATACAGATTCACTCCCTCTAGCTGCCTTTTCTAGCACCAATATGCTTAAAAAAAATAAAATGCACAAATAACAAGCAGTGACAGCGGCCAATTCCTCAAATGTCCAGATTAACAACTGTAGCATGCTAAAGAAAGGTGCGTGTAAATAGCTGGAGATGGTATATGGTCCAGAGTCCAGCATAAAACATATTCCTTTCTGAGCATTCCCTCCATTCCCCTAACCCGAATACATGCATTAGAATGTAGCAAAACCCTTTAGAAACTCCTCTTAGCCAACTGCAAACTTATCTGTTGCCACAAGTGCAAAGGGGTAGGATGTGAACCTGTATATCACAAAGCTCTTTAGCCACTTCAGTTGGTGACAGAACACAAAATGAGAAATTCCTACGTATACACATCAGTCTGTCTCCACTTTTTATAAAACTGGAATAAAATGGGAAAGTGCCATCTTTATTTATCCTAATTGAATTTTAAATGTCCTTTTGACACAAAAAGGTATATACATGACACAGCTACACAACCTTTTTTCAACTGGACAACAAGTGTCAAAACCCTGTGGATGTATAGGGTAAAACAAGATTGGTCAGGAAAAGAGAATTGTTCCTATAACTGGTAATCTGACACAATGTCCTATTGCCATTAAAAAAAAAGGTCCATTTTCAGTTTATTCAAGTTTGTTTTCATTGTGTTTTATCCCTCTTGATAAAAAAAAAATCAGACTTTTGTAATTTGTGTATGCTGATCTTCATCAAAAGGTTCATTCTCTGGATCAGAGTCAGTGGTGTCAGAATATCTATAATGATCAGGTTCATTGTCACTAACATCTGGTGTTACAGAAGTTGAACTGCTAGCCTCTGGATTTGATGGCTCCTCTACTGTTTTTGTGAAGTACAGCTTCACCTAGAGAAAGAAGAGAAAGTATAAATGGAAAATCCATAAATCTGACTAATCTTAAATTACTTAAAGATACATATTTTTGACAGATTCATTTTTAAGTACTATGACACATATGATCTTTAAAGGGCCTTTTAAATGACCCTCTTCTTAAGATTTCCTACACTTTCTTTCTTGGTATATACTGAAAAGAAACTGGGATGTTAATACACTATATTTTTTAATAGGCATGTTACAAGCATTAACTAAATAATTCTGCAAAAGAAATGTATTGAGTTCAATAGTCCACATAATCTATTTTCAATCACAAAATTAAACTCACAAAGAGTTGAGTTCCAAAAGAATGTTTCACTTAACTACTTATCTGAAATTCAATGTATTTTCTGATACAAACAATACTAAAAAATACAAATACTACACTATGTAAAATACTGATTAACAATGATGTTTAGGATTCCATTCACTCTAAAAACTTCACCAAAAGGGAGTAATAAGAAAGTTAATATCCTACAGTGCTCTTAACAGTGAACCAACAGCCTTGTAGGCAGAGCTGAAATAACTGTCAAAACAACTCTAGGGCTTCCCTGGTGGCGCAGTGGTTGGGAGTCCGCCTGCCGATGCAGTGGACACGGGTTCGTGCCCCGGTCCAGGAAGATCCCACATGCTGTGGAGCGGCTGGGCCCATGAGCCATGGCCACTGAGCCTGCGCGTCCGGAGCCTGTGCTCCGCAACGGGAGAGGCCACAGCAGTGAGAGGCCCGCGTACCGCAAAAAAAACCCCCAAAACCCTACTCTAAACGGTAGGTATCTATTTTAAAAGAGAGAAAGCTGTAGCTCAGAAAGGTTAGGGAACTCGCTAAAGGCCACATATCTAGTAGGTAGTGGATGTGGGATTTAAATTAGATCTGACTTCAAATCCTTTGATCATTCTATTATATCTACAGCCCCTCCCCCATGATCCAAGAATCATTATCAATTTTTCTCCTTCTCTTACATCCAATATCCAATCCATCAGCAAATCCTTTTAGTTCTACCTTCAACTAGCCTCCCAGCTTTCATTCTTGCCCCTCTCGAGTCTATATTTTAAAGGAGGGGACAGAGTAAACTTTTAAAGACAAAATTCAGATTACATCTTTCCCAGGCAGAAAACACTCAACGTCTTCACACTTGGACTGATGTGCGTTAGTCAAAACAATTTCTTATCTATTGCTCCTCAAATAAACCAAGCTCACTCTGTCTCAGGGCTTCTGCACCAGCTCTTCCCCCTTTTCCCAGATATTTGTATAGCTCACTCATATGTTTACTTATAACTGAAATAGTTTTTATTTGTAATTACAAATATAAAACCTATTGCAATATTAAAACAGAAAATAATAAAGTTAGAGGAAGTCACATTTTAAAAGCTAATAATTGAGTAAAATATAGACAGAGAAAAGAAAGTAAATGGAAACCTACGAATTCTAGAAGACACTACTGAACACTTTAAATATAAGATTTAAAGGCACTTATTATTAGATCCATTTTCACTTAAAACAGGTAGCCCCCCCCTTTATTTTTATTATTACTAGCAATATTTTTTTTATTTTTTTTTGCTTTATAACAAATTTAATCAGTTATACATATACATATGTTCCCATATCCCCTCCCTTTTGCGTCTCCCTCCCACCCTCCCTATCCCACCCCTCCAGGCGGTCACAAAGCACCGAGCTGATCTCCCTGTGCTATGCGGCTGCTTCCCACTAGATATCTACCTTACGTTTGGTAGTGTATATATGTCCATGCCGCTCTTTCACTTTGTCACAGCTTACCCTTCCCCCTCCCCATATCCTCAAGTCCATTCTCTAGTAGGTCTGTGTCTTTATTCCTGTCTCACCCCTATGTTCTTCATGACATTTTTTTTCTTAAATTCCATATATATGTGTCAGCATACAGTATTTGTCTTTCTCTTTCTGACTTACTTCACTCTGTATGACAGACTCTAGGTCCATCCACCTCATTACAAATAGCTCAATTTCGTTTCTTTTTATGGCTGAGTAATGTTCTATTGTATATATGTGCCACATCTTCTTTACCCATTCATCCGATGATGGACACTTAGGTTGTTTCCATCTCCAGGCTACTGTAAATAGGGCTGCTATGAACATTTTGGTACATGTCTCTTTTTGAATTATGGTTTTCTCAGGGTATATGCCCAGTAGTGGGATTGCTGGGTCATATGGTAGTTCTATTTGTAGTTTTTTAAGGAACCTCCATACTCTTCTCCATAGTGGCTGTACCAATTCACATTCCCACCAGCAGTGCAAGAGTGTTCCCTTTTCTCCACACCCTCTCCAGCATTTATTGTTTCTAGATTTTTTGATGATGGCCATTCTGACTGGTGTGAGATGGTATCTCATTGTAGTTTTGATTTGCATTTCTCTAATGAGTAAAGATGTTGAGCATCCTTTCATGTGTTTGTTGGCAGTCTGTATATCTTCTGTGGAGAAATGTCTATTTAGGTCTTCTGCCCATTTTTGGATTGGGTTGTTCGTTTTTTTGTTATTGAGCTGCATGAGCTGCTTATAAATTTTGGAGATTAATCCTTTGTCAGTTGCTTCATTTGCAAATATTTTCTCCCATTCTGAGGGTTGTCTTTTGGTCTTGTTTATGGTTTCCTTTGCTGTGCAAAAGCTTTTAAGTTTCATTAGGTCCCATGTGTTTATTTTTGTCTTTATTTCCATTTCACTAGGAGGTGGGTCAAAAAGGGTCTTGCTGTGATTTATGTCAAAGAGTGTTCTGCCTATTGTTTCCTCTAAGAGTTTGATAGTTTCTGGCCTTACATTTAGGTCTTTAATCCACTTTGAGCTTATTTTTGTGTATGGTGTTAGGGAGTGATCTAATCTCATACTTTTACATGTCCCTGTCCAGTTTTCCCAGCACCACTTATTGAAGAGACTGTCCTTTCTCCACTGTACATTCCTGCCTCCTTTATCAAAGATAAGGTGACTATAGGTCCGTGGGTTTATCTCTGGGCTTTCTATCCTGTTCTATTGATCCATCTTTCTGTTTTTGTGCCAGTACCATACTGTCTTGATTACTGTAGCTTTGTAGTATAGTCTGAAGTCAGGGAGCCTGATTCCTCCAGCTCCATTTTTCGTTCTCAAGATTAGCAATATTCTTTTTTTTTTTTTTTTTTTCTTTGCTGTACGTGGGCCTCTCACTGTTGTGGCCTCTCCCGTTGCGGAGCACAGGCTCCGGCTGCGCAGGCCCAGCGGCCATGGCTCACGGGCCCAGCCGCTCCGCGGCATGTGGGTTCTTCCCAGACCGGGGCACGAACCCGTGTCCCCTGCATCGGCAGGCGGACTCTCAACCACTGCGCCACCAGGGAAGCCCCTACATGCTATAAAAATGGAATGAAGAGAGAATTTAAAAAGAGAAAGGAGGAGGGTATGGTGAAAGGAAGAGAGAAAAATGAAGTAGAATAAGAAATAGGAAAGGGGAAGAAAAAAAAATGGCAAACCACCATTTGGGAATGTTTACAAGTCAGCTTTTTAACCTGGAGAATTCTCATCTAGAAATATAAATAGAAATATACACATACATATCACATTTAGATAAAAGTAAAATGAACCAAATAATTCCATAATAAGAGGAAGTAGACAGAGTTTTAAAAAGAGAAGGAGAGGGGAGGATGATCAGAGGCCTTACAGAGCACATGAGATTGAAGTTAAGGTTAGAATGTGAGGCACAGCCATGTGAAGGGCAGGGAAAGGCCAAGGGTGGAGAGATTCGGGGAGAAGGAAAAGGATTGTAAAGACCTGAGGCAGAAGAGTATAGCATTTTGAAGAACTGAAAAGAGACCAGGTCTGAGAGTGAATTGCAGGGAGAGAATGTGGCTAGAGTAGATGCAGAAGGTAGTCCTGTGCTAAATTATGCAGGTTCCTGCAGGTCACATCAAAAAAGCACAAAGTCTTTAAAAAGTATAAACAGGAGTGACACAATCAAGTCAATTTTAAGATCGCTCTAAGGAGTTGAGAGTAAACTGGAGGGGGACAAGAGTAAAAGCAGTGAGGACATTCCATATGAATCATTCCCAAAGGGCTGAGTTCCTTTCCACTTCTTTTTTCACCTATTCCTACTTCATATCCAACTTACTTAAATCCCCTCCCTAACCTATGCCCCAGATTTCACCAACTAACAAAGAATAGGGTAAGGAAACTGTAACCTTTTGACTCTCTGTGCATTGGATTTCATTAGAAACTTTCACCTTACTGCTAAATAAACAATGCTTATGAATATACATAATTTAAAAATTAGTCAAGCAAGTCTTTCACCAGCTACACACCTAGAATAAAACAAACACACACACAGAACCACTTACCAACTCCTCAAAATGTTTTTAACTGACCTTAAAATTTGGAGAAAAGTATCGGTTGGCCTTGTCTTTATTTGCTTTGTCGAGATCATTTTTTGTTAAAGTGAGTACTAGATATTCCTTGTCATTATCTGCACGCTCTATACTGCAAATACTATCAATTTCTTGATCACACAGACTTCCATTTTCTACTTTTTCTGAGGTTTCCTCTGGTCCTGGTATGAAGAATGTATTTACCCAAAAGTGAAACATTTTGTCCTAAAAAAAAAAAAAAAAGAAAACAGACATAAAATTTTTTTTAAAAAGACAATGTTACTTATATTCAACATTTGCCCTAAGAAGTGAACAAATTATGCCATGTGTCATTAATATTCTGAATAAAGGTAAACACAAAGACTAATACTGGGCAATCTGTGGGTTATCTGTTGCATCTAATTCACATAGGACTTTTCCTTTAATTCAAATCTAGACCAAAAATGTAATTCCACAAGCTCTAAAATAAACTTACTTTAATACTTTAAGTAAAATATCTCTTTTTCTAGTCTAACACTAGCTTTTAAAAGTGTTGAGTTTATATGTATATATTAAAAAACCCAGAAATGGACTTAATTTTGTTTCAACAAGCTATTACAAAATTTACTTTACCAAAAGTTCTTAAAATGTCACTACAACTTCCCAAGGAAGCAAGGCAGATACATTTTTACTTCTACAGCAATACAAACATTAAGTGGCTCCAGTTTCTTGCATGACAATGTATATTTGAAATTTTTCATAATACAATATGGGGCGGGTAAGAACTTCAACTTTTTGTTGTTATAAAATGCCTATTTTTAAAAAATCACTTATTAACTAATAATGAGGTCTTGTAAATCAAAAACCACATCAGAAGTTCATTATTTCAAACCTTTCTTGACCAACATAGAAAATGTTTTCTCTCTTAATTAGTGGAACTGGCCTGTATGCATTATTTGACAATTAATGATGTACAACACCATGACACCTTATCTGGTGCCTTAAACTGCCATTTAAATCTTTTATTTTAATTTATCTTCAAGTTTATTTTCCCAGGAAGATGGTAAGACCCTTAAATAACTTATGTCTTAAATGTCTTTGTATCTTTTAACAGTACCTAGCATAGCAATTTTATATATGGTAGTCTTTGAAAATATTGTTAATTTCAATCATTTTAGCAAAGTTACTGAGTTAGTAATAACTAGACACATATTTTACTTAGAGTCAGAAGAAAATAAGCTAGTAGAATTTAAATTTCAAAAAATGTAGATTCTGCTAATGTACTGATTATAGTAAAACTGTTCTTGTTTAAATCAGAACAAACATTTATAACAGGCAAGGAAAATCACATAAAATGGAAATAAATGTAAAGTAATTCAAGATACACAAATTATTATAAATATTTAACTTAATCTTCAATTTTACATGTGTTAATATAATGTATAGGTGATAAGAACTAGAAGAATAAGAACTAGTACACTCCTAAACATATAGGGAAACAGTGATACAGGTGCCTATTTTTAAAAGCAAAACATAAAATCTTATGTGTACCAGTCTTACAGTGAATAGAAGGAAAAAAATTACTTACCTTAATATTAAAACATTTGTTAACACTTCTTGGATTATTGAAAAATATATTTTCAAAGTTACTGTGATATACTTAACTTTTATTTATACAGAACATGTAGGAAATGGGTTTCTGGTGAAAAAAAATCAGTTTTACATTTTGTGATTTTCCAGCTACCTGGATTCTGGATAAAGGAAATTATACTTCTTTTGACAAGTCAAAATAGAGGTTAAAATTTCTGTAGTAAATGAAGCTTCCTCTTATTTTCTCTCAAAAAAAAAAAAAGCTAAAATTCAGTAAAATGAAATCAATCCTATTACAGAGACTGTCTAAAGATTAGCAATACACTATCTGGTATGTTTAAGGAGGCAGTAACAATATACACAGCTAATGTTTTTGTTCATTACTACCTAAAAATTTTGCACCTTAGGTTCACCTTAAATGTTCATACTTAATATTTTAAACCAAGACAGTTTGTTTTAAAATGAGCCCCTGCATTCTCTAAATATAGCTCAGTGAGATGCAAACCTCACTAACTTTCTAAACCTGCATATTTAAATAATACCACACTTTTCATTCTTTATTACTTCCTCTTCATATTTATTTCTCTCCTAACTAAAAATCGAAATACTCAGTAAATTTGAGGAAGCTAAATATAAAACGACCCAGTCTCAAGAAACATTAACCAAAATGGGGGAAAAGTGGTTTGTGTCATTACACAAGACCACAAAACAGATTTTATGTATACATACAAACCAAATTTTTTTTTCAAACTCATGGTCCCATGTTAACTTCTCAGTAATTAATCATCCCTTCTAAAAGGACTGTAACTGATTGAATGGGATATGTATGCAATCTTTAATACTTTTATAAAATTTATATGCATAACCTAAGTTAAGGAAAATTCAACTCAAATTATAATGCCACATGGCCGTTTCCTTCTAATAGGCTATTTACCATTAATAATGGCTCACCGATGCCATAGTAAGCAAAGCATGTGCAGATCTAATAGAAAATCCTTCGTGATTCATTAGATGTCAGTCATAAAATACATCTTTTAGTCTCTCCTTACAGAATGACTTCTGCCTAACTAAATGCTTTAAGCAAAAGATCTGAGGTTACTATTCAAGGTACGGCTATTCTGGATATTTTTTCCCAATAAAAGTAAAGTGCAAACCTTTTTTAGCATCTTGTTCTGTTTGTGGAAGAACTCTACTTTGATGTCACCACACACAGGCAACGGCTGAGGGAACTCAAAGTACATGAACTTGTCTTCCCGTCGTGTGGGTCCTGAATTGGAGGAATATATCTTCACCTTTAGCTGGCAGACCACAAACTGAGGATCTGCGTGGTCAAATACATAACTAGTATCACTTCACAGGAAATACCTTTAACTGTCAAACTGTCAAAAGCTATTTTGATGATTAATATCAGCAATATACACAAAGTAGTAATTCTGCATCTTTAACCCCTGATCTAAAACAAATCAGTGGATAGAAAAGTCCAAGACTGGACTTCTAGCACTGTACAGTAATATCAAAATTTCAACATTACAATGTTAAAATCTAATATAAAGTATTTTAAGAATTAAAATGAACTGCATAAAAAGTTACTTTTAAAACAAGTATTTGCTGCAGTATTTTAAAGTCTCTACCACGGAATAAAAACCACAAAATACCAATCATTACACATTCACAAGAAGAGAATATAATCCATAACAAAGTTATAATATATTCCATAAGCACAAGTTTCAATATTTATAAAAATATTAACCATAATTAATTTTACTTATAACATATTTTATTTTTAAAGGTATATATAAAGCCACCACCAAAAGAAACAGGAGGAAAGAGATTTGAAATATCTGCAAAGAAATGCAACAGACATCAAGTACAAATTACAGCACAACCCCCCTCTCTCCAAAACACACTCCATTTTCATTAACAAGTATTTTGGCTTTGACCCATATGTGTTTTAAAATAACTGGTAAAATATGACCTCTCAAGATGTATCATGCTCATATTAGCAACGCAACTAAAAGGCTGGTAAGTGTGAACAGGCAAGGATTATGTTCTTTATTTTTAAAATCTACTCATAAATACATTTATACCTAATGACATTAATGACAGAATTTAAAGTCATGAACATTAAGATCCTAGGACTTGAAAAACTTTAAGTTACTTAAATAATTTGACAAAGTATAATTCTTTTGTAGTACACCAAGTTCAAAAACAAGAGTTCATTAGAAAAAAAAGTAATTAACCTGAGGAGGTAAGAAGTGGGTCTTAAAGTTTCAAAACATACCAAGATAATCAAGAAATAAAAACATAAGCTTGCATAAAGTGCATGAGAAATACATATATATATATAGACATAAAGTTCTCAGCACCAAAAGGCATCATCCTTAAAGACAAAAAAAAGAAGTATCACATTCTTTATCAATGTGACCAACAACTGAGGACAAGGCAAAAAGCTTATTCAGGCTAAATAAATTTTCCAGTGTAATAAACACCTACTGGCTCATCTATATAATAATGTAAAGAGGTAGCATCAATCACATAATAAATAGCAGGCTTCATAAAAGCATGAGGGATTATTCCAATATGGATTTGTGAGACATTTATCATGAGAAAAAGGAACTCTAAAAAAGGGAAACATTACACTAACAACCTGTCAATAATTTTCACTTCCTTGACTAAAGATTCAAAGTACAAGGAACTATTTTACAAGACTATTTGTTACTGAAAATTTCACTGGGAAGCCTAGCTTGAAGAAGCAAATAAACAAGGTATGATTTCAAAGCTGTGATAAAAATCAACCAGGAGGGAAATGCCTTGTAATCTTATTAATTCAAACTCCACTAATTCAGAATCTGATAATCCTGACCTTAGGACTTTAAAAAGCAAATTAACTGTGTAAGCCAGATTTCAATTAAACTACATCTAAAATGTGTACCTTCAAGAACTTTAGAATTATATATACAATTGATAATCTAATTAGAAATTAGTTTTTTGAGGAAATATCTAAGCAACACTAAGCTAAAACATTTTAATAAAAATAAGTAGAAAGTATTTCTTCAAATCACTAAAGAAAATAATTTTCTTTACAATATGAATTTCACATTTTAGATAGATAAGACTAAACTTAACAGTTGTCCAACATTAGTATGGTTCTTTTGACTTTTAAGACACAACTCTGAGATATGTATCTTTGATATGATCGACCGTGTTCTAAAAAAAAGAAATGAAGAGACTGATACGTAGCAGACAAAAATTACAATTAAATTTTCTTGGATATATGCATATTGATATAGTGTGAGAGAAAAATCGTACTGGTCATCTTTTATTAACTTTTTCAACACTTTTAGATACACAGAAGATAGTAACTTTTCCTTTATTTAGAAATATTAAGACAATACTCAAATAAGAAAAAGGCTGTTAACCCCTGACAACTTTGCAGAAGATACTTTATTTTCACATGGTTTGTTTTCTTCACTGATTCCTCTTCCTCCTCCTGAACCCACACTGTTACAAATCCTATTTGTCTCAGCTCTCACCCTGTTTTCCTCTGAACCTTCCCATCTTCTAGCCCCGCGCCAAATTTACATGAAAGGCTTAACTACTATGTCTCTTTCCTAACGTTTCTCAAAATATCAGGTATATCTCTCACCTAAGTTCAAATCCATACTTTCAAGTACCCACTAAATATCTTCATGTAAATAGCTCACCTTTACCTAATTTACAACATGTTTAAAACCAAAATATCAACATTCATGTCTCCAAGTCTCAGTTAGATTCCCTTTTCTGTCTTCCCTTTTCTGTGAATTATTCACCTGACCAGAATAAAAACTTCGACAAGATATTTAGATATAAATGGCAAAAGAAAAACTAATCACATCTCATTTGATTGCCCAAGCAAAGCACATCTGGCTTAAAGCAAGTCACATAACTGCTTTCCTTTCCACCATTTTTTCTCCCTCTTGCAATGACTACCTTCTACAAAACTGTACCTAAATACAGCTTATTAAGCCTCTAGTATGACCACTGACACCATAGTATTTATCAAATCAAGTCCGATATGCCCATTTGGAGTCCTCCAACACTCAGCCACACATTCCGTTCCTATTCTATTCTCCATCTCTATATTTCTTGTCTAGCTCATTTCCTTCTGCTGTGCTTCAATTCAAGCTATTTCTTATTGCCTGTAATACTTTGGTTTTAAGGCCAATCTAAACTGTATGCTTTCTCAAATGTTCAATAAAGAGATGGACTTCCTTCATGAAACTATTTGACAATCCCCGCAAACTTGATTTTTCTAAATATACCATTTATGATTTATACATACAACCTCCCATTAGTTATATATTACTTATACTACAGCTTTACTACATAGTATTAAATCATAGTGCATAAACACAGAAGTAGCAAATTGGTAAAGATTAAAAAGATTTCAGTAGTAAGTTGAGAAGTTTAAATGTAACACACTGAGAGATCCAACACACACACACACACGCACACACACACACACACCATTTAAATGTAGAGCAGAACTGACAGATGTTTGCTAGAGACCAATGTGAAAAAAAAATTATAGTAGATAAGATTATTGAACTGAATGTTCTCTCTTCCTTATTATTTCTCTAATATTTTATACCTTACCATTTGGCTCTTACAGTGATATCTAATACTATAGGAAGAGCGTGAGCTTTTTTATTTTCTTCCTTTTCCCTTCTCCACTATAAATCTAAAGTTCCTGTGCCAATCATCTCTGATAGCCTAGTACCTTGTACTCAGGAGTTTTAAAAATTGTACTGAGATGACAAAAGCATCAGTGAGGTCTCTTAGAAGCCTTTCATATGCTGTATTAATAGATCTGTGGTCTTTGGTAAAGTTATTTGCCCTAAGAATACAGAAAAGATCTAATGAAGGTGATCACACCAACTGACAAAGATAAACAACATCAAGAAATTAATTCCCTAGGTATAAATTAAGGTCAGAAAAATTTTAATTACATAAATACTGTCAAGAAGCAAACTTTAAGCTAAAAACTGAAACCATCAACAAATTGCAGAATATCACTGAAATATTATTAGAGGTATTAGAAAAAATAATACAGTGGTATCTTATCTAGAAACTACAAAATTGTATTCTGAATAAATAAAACACAGTTCTTAAACATGAAAACATGACTGATCACTTCCAAGGTAGAAACTAATGTAACAGAAAAAAGCAGCAACAGTCTGGTCTTTTACAGGGCTGAACAATACTTCCTTCCATGTGTTCTCCCTTGACTACCTGCTTTGGATCAAAGTATTAAGGTTCCTATCAGTTTAGCTAAGAACTCTGGCAAAGAATAGCAGAGAAGCAGAACAGGACCAGGGTGACTGAGGTAGGCTTACAGAGGTTAGGGTAAGAGAGAAATAAATTAGAGGCAGACATCAATGACATGATCCTTATTTAGTACTTTTCTAGGAAGTTTCAGATTTCAGAATATCTTCATATTATTGATGAGCAAAGACAAAGAGAGGCAGATGATGTGCCCTCAGTTACATAGCACATTAAGGACAAATCTAGCACTGGAACTCAGATCTAAATCCAGGTTTTCTCTAATACTCCACACACACTGAATCTACCCTATTCATTCAATATACTTCAGCTTGTTGCCATCTCTTATCATCGTTTTCTTTTTCTTTTTCTTGTCCCTATCACCATTACTATTAATATCTAGTCTTACTAAGATATCAAGGAATTGGTCCTTGCCCTAACACCAGTAAAGGGATGAATCCCAATGCTACTCTCATGCTGACGGGACAGGTTATTTTAGTCATCTAGTCAGAATATAGGCTGCATTTGGTAGTTGCAGCACAGAATATTTCTTTCATAAATATAATTTGGCTTCAAAGACATTAAAACCCAATGGTCTTAGCTTCCATAGCCCAATGTGCTGAACAACTGAGCTAATTAATTAGTTTGGATACTTAAGAAATATACAAACCTGCATAAAATTTAAGTGTGGTAAATTTCTTTTTAGACTTTTATATAAACTTCTAGCTATGTTAAGAAAGTGTTCCAGTACATCAAAGGATGAGAATTTAGAGCACTTACTGCAAGTTCCGCCACTGAACATTGGAATAGTTTCAAACATCATCTTGTGAAACAACAATGCCACTGGTCTATAATCCAGATGATTCTTTAACAGGTAGCTATAATAATATACATAGCGCCTCTGACTGGGAATAGTTACTCCCTGGTGGACAGAAAAAAAAAAGAAAAGCCAAATTCAAAAGAAAAGTTCCATTATAGTTATTTCACTAAATCGTTATGGTAACTGGGTTGTATCCATTGAAGAACATATATACATTAGAAATTTGACCTTAAATGATTTAATATTTAAATCCAGCTCAGTAATAGAGTAAATCAAAACAACATCAACATAAAGGAAACATCAGAATAACTTTTCTCCCTTAAAATACAATTATCATAACACCCCCTTCTATTCAATGGTCACAACAATCTCTGACCCATGTACCCAATAAGCAAAGGCCACTTCATATCCAAAATAACTGTCAAAGGCCTCTGCACTACAGCTGTGCTCTTTACACGTAGGGTTCCCCACAAGCATGTATAGATTCTTATTAAACACAGAATTCCTCAAAAACTTGGATACCTATTTTCCAGGCAAAAGCATATCAGAATCAGCAAATCAGATAAAGGCATATTGCCTTTAGGAGGCAGAAATAGCAGCAGCAAAAAGTGATGCTGGCTTTAGAACCCCATAAAAACAAGAGTATGCAGTTGACATAAATGTATGCAATAGTTTGATAACAAAGGTACTTAGAGATGTCCCTGAGCTACATACACCTCTTTGCATGTAACCAGGGAAATACATAATGTTTTAGAAAAGTTAAGTATTACAGTGCTAAAAATATATACAACTCATGTGGTGTTTAAATGGGGACCCTGTCTTATCTCAAAAAAAAAAAATCTACTGTGTGCAGCAATGCACTCACTAATGATGCTAAATAAGTGAGGTATTAGGGAACTTATCTAAGGTTTCTTTTCCTATTACATGATATGACTTCAGAATAATTTAAGCATTTAACTTAGAATTTGCAATATTTCTCTTTTAGATGTTATATTGGCACCTAAATATCCCAATGTGTTAAAAAAAACTCTGGACAGGGCTTCCCTGGTGGCGCAGTGGTTGAAGAGTCCGCCTGCCGATGCAGGGGACATGGGTTCGTGCCCCGGTCCGGGAAGATCCCACATGCTGCGGAGCGGCTGGGCCCGTGAGCCATGGCCGCTGAGCCTGCGCCTCCGGAGCCTGTGCTCCGCAATGGGAGAGGCCACAACAGTGAGAGGCCCACGTACAGCAAAAAAAAAAAAACAACAAACAAACTCTGGAGATAAAAACTTTTCTTTCCCCAATGAAAAGTAGAAAGTACATTTACGTGAATTTAAAGAAAAGTATGTTGAATGGCAGTTATATAGGTATTTGTTTCAGTATTCTTGGTTGTTTTTTAAAGGTCAGCATGATTTTATTACAATTTTAAAAATACATAGAATGCCAAATAATGGATAAAAGCCATTTCAAATCAGGACTAATGATCTAAGATTTTGGCTATAGTACAAAAATCATATAATCAGAAAACTGAGATTTGAATGTTGACAGTCAAAACACAAACTTTGTTTCTGCAGGAAAATGAAGACAATACCATCTTCACAGGATTCTCATGAGGATTAAACACTAAACACAATTAGACAAAAGCATGCTAAAACTACAGAATGTTACAGAAGTCTGAATCAGCAGTTTTAGAAATTCTACCTACATTTAAGGTATAATTTTGGAATTGCTGGATTTTTAGTTCTACATATTTTCCTAAAGAAATGGCAATAAAACAGTATTGCTTTGAATAGCTGCTACAAACACTAATGCTAAAAATTATCATTAAAGTTTAAAAAGTGTTTAAACTTATTTTTTATACATTATTTAATGCCATTTCAGCAAAAAAACTTATTCATATTTATCAAGATAAAATATAGAACTGCAAAGCAGGTTGGGGGAAACAGGAGACAGAAGATGGGTGGGTGGGAATCTTTTTTGAACCATGTGTATTTATAATTTAGTCTAAAAATTAAAATTAAATAAGATTTTAAAAATTAAATCAATGGAAGTCTACTAGACGACCAAGCTGTCAAGTTATTTATTGGGGTTTAGTGGAATGATAGATGATATTTTTTCTCTTTATCTCCATTCTTAGTGTAAGTTTGTATGAAATAATTAAAAGGTTTTCAAGGCTTTAATTTTACTCAAGTAGCAAGTGACTGGTAGCATATCTATAATGCAAGTGTTTATACACCCAGTTAATCCTTAACAGAGAGGCAAATGTGTAGAGAAACAGTGTTGTGAATCTGTTAGTTCTCACCAGCGGATGAATAATTAATGTGTAAATACAAGATGAATCAAAATTATTGACACAATTCAAAGAAAAATGGTGAAAAACATAATGGTAAATTTATTATTTTACTATCAAATTATGCATAATTAGTTTTCTGTACCTTAACTTTGCAATCCTTACCTACCTGTTAGCTTACCGGCATCTCAAATTCAATGTGTCCAAATTAACAGAAATTAAAAAGTTGGGGAGAAATCAAAAGCTTTACAGACAAGCAAAAGCTGAAAGAATTCAGCACCACCAAGCCAGTTTTACAGTTTTATATTATATCTTGATATCTGGTAATGAATAAACTCGTTTTGTTTTCCTTAAAAAAAAAAAAAAAAGTTTGGAAGGCCCAAATGTGTATGGACCATAGCCCTTAATGTGTCGTCCTCACTCTGTTCTCATCTCTTAACAGCCATCATGCACACTTACTAAAATTTAATTAACAATACAATGTATTGTACAGAATACACTGTAATCTAGGATTCGAAATGAGTAAAACTTCCACACTAAGTTGACAATGTGATTTGTAACACTTCAAATATCATATTTCCTGAATGCATACACTGAAAAAAATGATTCATGTGCATGTTTTACATACAGCATCTTGAATGTTAAGATTAAATTTAAAGATATATCTTTTTAAAAATCTGAGAAATGAACTTTTTACTGATCTTCAAAAATTCTACATATCTGAAGAGGGCTGACCTTTAAAGCTCTTGAAGATTAAAAATTACTACATTTTCAAATTTTCCATTTTTTCATTTAAATTAAGACTAATAAAAATCAATTCTATTCTTGAATCAAGAATTTTTAAGCTAAACTGGTCTATAACTATATCCCAAAAATATAGTTCTACTCTCTACCACTAATTATTCTCCTTTTCCTACTCTAACTGTGAAGAAAAATACTTATATTCTTAACTTTTTTCCTCAAGTAAAACTTTCAAAACATTCTAATTTTAGATAAACTTAGCATTCTTCAGATTGACTTAGCATCATATTCCTGGCCATCATCTCAATAAGGCAGCCACTGCTTCTTCAATTCCCTTATATTCACAGACCAGGAGGATATTTGGTGTTCCTCCCACTATTCCTTCCAATCCACTTTTCCACTGTCTTTACCAGTCTCATCTATTCCAAATCTGTATCATTCAATAACTCTTTCTTCTGTTATGCACTTATTAACACTTGACTATAATGATTTCAGCATTTTAAAACCTCTCTTTCTGTCCTGTCCCAAATATCATCCTCAAAGAACTAAGTTCCCATTTTACTGGGAACCCTGAGGTCACCCGATGTGAACGCCCTCAAAATTATTTTCTCTTGTCTTAAAATCCTTTTAGTCCTGATATTTTCTAACAGTGTCTCTTCACGTTCACATTGGTTCCATTTTTGCAAGTGTTCTATTAATTATCTCCTCTCTAGCTTCTGCCTTTATTCTCTCCACCTGTCTCCTCCTAATGAAAAAGCTCAGGTAACGCTTATCCTTTATCCAAAACAAGCAAACAATTCTGAGACCAAAGACCCACACTCTCCCCAAAATCTTGTATCTCTTTCTAACTATCATCTTCTCTCTCTTATATAAACTCTTGAGAAGCCTCTACTCCTTACCTCTTGGAAATCTGTTATTATGAGGCTGATTTCTTCATGGTCACTAGTTTTTAATGGTCATTAATGGTCATTTCCTACTGTTTTCTTATTATCATTGTGGCCCATTTTTTAGCTGCCACTTTGAAAACTCCCTGTTCCTTCCATAGGATACACTCCCTAAAGGTTTTCTCCTGGGGCTTCCCTGGCGATCCAGTGGTTAAGACTCCCCGCTTCCAATGAAAGGGGAGAGGGTTCAATCCCTGGTTGGGGAACTAAGATCCCACATGTGGTGCGGTGTGGCCAAAAACAATAAAATTTTAAAAATAAATAAAATAAAATAAAATAATAAAATAAAATAAAAATAAAATATTTTTAAAAATAAAGGTTTTCTCCTATCCTTACTAGCTATCTCTTCTCTTTTTGTCCCTAAATGCAGGTATATCTCAAAAAATTGATCTTAGCTATTCCCTCTTTACGTCAATCCTATCTACTCCACTGGTTTAATTATGTCTTACACATTAACTCCAAAACCTGTGTCTCTCAATATGACTTTGTTCCCAACTCCCAGTCCAGAATTTCCTACACTTGGACATTTCTAGCTGGAAATCTCAGAAGCACTCAAAACACAACATATCCCAGAACTGAAGCTTTCACATTCTTGCACGGACCAACTTCCGTTATTTGTCGTTATACTCAACTCACTGTCTTCTCCAGCATCTGAACCGAAAATCTATTCTAATACCATCACCATCGTTGAGTGAAGGAAACAATCTGAGAGACAGCAGTGATATACACAGGGTTATAGTAAAGAGAAGTGAGGGAACCCCAGCACTATGGCAATGGTCCAGGCAGCAGAGTCGAGGCAGAGATTGGTATATCAGTCAGCATATCAACTACCTGGCATACACACACACACACACACGCACGTGTATCTGTGCGTGCAGACACACACACACACACTCCATGCAAAATGGAAGGCAAACCAGAGGTTAAGCTTGTTTAGAATGCTCATATTTGATTCTTTCACGTCTATTCAGATGTCGAAATCCAGATTTTTTTCTTTTAAAAAAATTTTTTTATTTTATATTGGACTACAGTTGATTTACAATGTTGTGTTAGTTTCAGGTATATAGCGAAGAGATTCAGTCAAAACCCGGATTTTGACTTTGAAATGCTTCTCAAAATACCAGTTCTGGTTTTCTGTGGCCTTTCTATTCAGTCGCCTCCTGCAATTTTGCAATAGCCAACTGATTATCAGCCTTTCATTTATCTATTCTCCAATTCATTTTTTATGCTGCTTTTGGATTAATTTTACAAAAATATAAGATTAATCACATTACCAAATAATTCAAAATGTTAAATGGCTTCCTAGTGTCTACTCAAATAACAACAAATTTATCAAACACTATAATTCTTTAACAACATGAAAATATAGCCTTAACCTCTTTTTCCACTCTTATCCCTCACAACTCCCTTCCACGTACTCTTAACTTTTCGCCAAACCATTTAATTTCCCCCATATTATACTTTCTGGTTTTAAAAATGTTATATTTATCATATTGAGGTAGAAGGGCTATGCAAGCAGTCATATGGGGAGTTTTACATACTTTCTAACACCTGGACCAATTTAAATAACATAATTATTTGACGCTTCAAGGTCTGATAGCAGCCATCTGAAATGCAATTCACATCAGGTACTTCTTGAGGGCTCCTATACATTTTCACTCTTGGATGGTCTATTCAGATTTTGGATTTCATCTTGAAGCATTTATTGTCCCTTTTCCATTGAAATTTTCAAATTAATTAGCATATACCTGAATATAATTTTTAATGTCACTTCCACACTGTAGTTTTATCTCTTTTCTCAAACTTCCAACATCTGATTTTTTGTTTTCCCTCTCTTTTCTTTTTCCTTTGATTGGCTTTAAAAGAGATGTATTGATTTTATTGGCTTTTTTTTTTTTTTTTTTGTGGTACGCGGGCCTCTCACTGCTGTGGCCTCTCCCATTGCGGAGCACAGGCTCCGGATACGCAGGCCCAGCAGCCATGGCTCACGGGCCCAGCCGCTCCGCGGCATGTGGGATCTTCCCGGACCGGGGCACGAACCCGTGTCCCCTGCATCGGCAGGCAGACTCTCAACCACTGTGCCACCAGGGAAGCCATATTGGCATTTTTATACAGTGTTTGGATTTATTAGTTCAAATGGCTTACTGTTTGCTAATTCATAAATTTATATTTTCATCTTTATTAATCCATCTATTTGTTATTACCTTAATAATACCTAATATAAATTTCTATTTCTTCATTGTCCAAAAGTTATTTAAGTAAGTGGCTTTAAATTTCCAAATGGTTGATTTAGTGTGATTAAACTTTTTAACAAAATCTCTCATTCTATTGAATT
Source organism: Mesoplodon bidens (assembly GCF_964165515.1). Taxonomy (NCBI): domain Eukaryota; kingdom Metazoa; phylum Chordata; class Mammalia; order Artiodactyla; family Ziphiidae; genus Mesoplodon; species Mesoplodon bidens. Next base: position 39,682,950 of record NC_138176.1, read on the forward strand.
GTAACCAAGGGATGAGGTTTATATATTTCTACTTGGAGGTGAGATTTTATGGTTGGCCTAATGAATTATTAATATTGATAACTGTTCTGTGAATAACAAAAAAAAAGAAATACATTTTATGGGCTTGTATTATATTATTCAAGCCACCTATATATCTTCTTATTTTGTAACTTCCTGATCTTAAAGTACATTAAAAAAGATTCCTACTAGCATTGTTATCAATTTTTCTTAATTTCTTCCAGTTTTTGCTTAATATATTGTGATGTTATGTTTAGCACTAAGAAGTCCATAACTGCTAAGTCTTCATTGTAGAGTGCACCCTGTGTTAAAGTGACATTCCTGATCCAGTTTTACACATTTTGCTCTGCATCAATACTCTCAAATCATCTTCAAGATGAATTCACAATCTAGATTCCTCAGTTTAAAAAGTAATTTTCTACCTCAGTAAACTTTTCACTGGCACTTCTAAACTCAGAAATAATGTAGATGTTTTACAATGATAGTGTTTGCTTGAAGCTTGGAAATCCATGTTTCAGAGCGATCACAGTAAGATTATTACAGGAAAGTAATTCAACAAAGGAAGAAATGTGGCTCTTAGGAATGCCAGTTCCTACAATGACAACATATAACAGTAGTTATTGTATATTAAGTGGCATGCCAGACATTTTACATATATCCCTAAAACTACCACCGCTTTACAAGATAGATCTCCTCTATTTTAAGGATAAGAAAACAGTCCTAGTGCACATAATCAATCACCTTGTTCAAAAACAAGATTTGAACCTAAATATGAGTCTGATTCTAATTTTTTTTACTCCTACGTCCTGGGTTTTACTAATAGCACGCATACCAACTATGTAATCTGAAAGATTCACAACCTCTCTGAGCTCTTATTTTTCCCATCTACAAAAAATCTCCAAAGCTTAGAGTATTACAGTGCTTCAGTTCTATGAAACAAATTATAAGTAGTGTACTAAATAGTGGTACATGAACCACAGGATTCTTGAGAATAATATGAAGCAGAAAACTGATATTTTTATTATCCTTTCCCCCTTTGGGATGCCATCTCTCTCCCTGTGGTTTGGGGGAGGGGGAGGGGGGGGCCCTATTCTTCAGCTTCAGATATATGGCCCAAGCCTCTGGTCAGAATGTTTGGTTCAGGGATGGGTACATGCCCTAATCCAGGTAAACCAGAACCTAAACTAGAAATTTTTGCTCAAACTGTAGCTCTCTTGCCATCGCAGTTGCTAAAGTAGACAGCATGTAAACCTGGAGCTACTACCTTGCCATTACTTGCAGAGAGTCTGCCTAAAAATAAAGTATATAAAGACAAAAAAAGAGAGTAGAGAGAGAGATTTCTGACATCTGTTAAGCATCTAGATTCAGGCCAGAGCTTTTAGGGTTATATAAGCCAATAAATGTCTCCTTATGTTTCAGCTATTTTGAGTTGGGTTTCTGTGACTTGAAACTGAAAGAGTTATAATACATTATAACACAGTCACTTTTTTTTTTTTCCTTTTTAAGTTTCTATTTCTACTTTGGGGATCAAAATAATAAAGAAAAATAATTTGGACAGGAGAACATAGAACAGTAGAAAGGATACTGGATTTGAGGTTAGGAGATATGGTTTTGAGTTGTTACACAGAGAGATTAAATGACCTAGGACAAAATGATCTTTGCAGATCTGTTTTATCATTTATACTAAAATGGGTCTGAAATAATTGCTAAGGTCCTTCAAGGTATAAAACTCTTAAAATTTTATGAATATACAGATTGGATAACAGGCTTAAATACCATGTATTAGTGAAACACAGTTTAGCCCAGGAGAATTAATGTGTTAGAAAAAATAAGAATGTTTTTTTAAGCCAAAAAAGAGGATAATTATAGCTTACTTTGTTTTTTTTTTTTTTTATATGCACTTCCATGTTTATGGTAGTTCACAATAGCCAAGATACGGAAACAACCTAAGTGTCCATCAACAGATGAATGGATAAAAATGTATATATACATACAATGGAATACTACTCAGCCTTGAGAAAAAAGGAAATTCTGCCATTTTCGACAAGACCAATGGACCTTGAGGACGTCATGCTAAGTGACATATGTCAGACAGAGAAAGACAAATACTGTACAATATCCCTTATATATGGAATCTAAAAAAACAAAACAAAACCAAAAACTGAACTGGAAAACAGTAGAGTGATGGTTACCAAACTCTGGGGGTGGGTGAGGGGATGGGAGAGATGATGTTTAAGGGTACATACTTACAACTAGTAGATAAATAACTTCTGGAGATCTAATATAAAGTACAGGGATTACAGACAACAAAACTACATTATAAACATTAAAAACTTGCCAAAGACAAGATCTTATGTGTTCCCACCACTAGAAGAAATGATACTTCTGTGGCACAACAGAGGTTAAGGCTACAATGGTAATCATACTGCGATACAAATGTATCAAATAAATGTTACACATCTTTAAATTACACACTGTTTTACGTCAATTATATCTCAATAATTAATCAAGGAATAAATTAAAAAATAAAAATGAAGCCTTAAACGGTTTTAAGCCCTATAGTAAAAATGTACCCATTCATAAGTGTGTCCGTATCTCCTTAGATACAATTTTAGACAACAACATTCTTAGTATCCTAATTTCTTTTAAGGTTTTTTTTATTTTTTTATTTTTTTTTTTGCGGTACGTGGGCCTCTCACTGCTGTGGCCTCTCCTGCTGCGGAGCACAGGCTCCGGACGTGCAGGCTCAGCGGCCATGGCTCACGGACCCAGCGGCTCCGCGGCATGTGGGATCCTCCCGGACCGGGGCACGAACCCGTGTCCCCTGCATCAGCAGGCGGACTCTCAACCACTGCGCCACCAGGGAAGCCCCTCTTTTAAGTTTTAAATGCTTTACAATTGAAGGCTTCACATAAGACAAAGTTTTGTAACAAATAAATATTTGCAGAGCTGTTCTCAAGTGTCCAGCTATCCTGGCGTGGCACAGCAGAGAGTGCATATGTACTAATTCAAGTGTGTACCTCTCAAACACTGCTCCTCCCCTGCCACCCAATAACTACAAAAAACAACCAATAAATTGTCACGAGTTTGTCAGGAATACCAGAAAGATAAATACATTTCTTTTCCTGTTACATCTACTTTGTTTGTTCTTCCTTACTTTGTTTTAAATGAAAAGAAAATGAGAAAACTTCATTAGGTTACCATATGGGGAAGTTTCGTAAACAGACTAGAAAAAAATAACCTGATTATATATTAGAGCATAAATTCATTCCTCAGAGACAATAGAAAATTTCCTCTTCTTGTGATCACTTAGAATAAAGCTAATATTTATTATTTCTAGAAGATAGAAGTCTTTATTAAAGATAAGCTAATGAACTCACATAGAGAGATCATAATACACAAGAACTTTAATAACTGCTTCGAAAACAACCACCCCCCAAAAAAGAAAATCAAAGCCTCAAAATTTTTTCCTGAGAGTTTAATCAAAGAAAGTAAGTAGTAATGCTTACTTTACCTGCTACCATTCTAGAAGCAGGAAGACAAGAGAGAGAGAGGAGAGATTCTGGGTAAGTTTGTCATGTAATAGAAATTTCTCTCTCTAAATTCAGAAATTCTGGGAATCTTTCCAAAATATACACTTACCCCTACTGGTAGGATGTTTTAATTCTTTATTCATAGTCTGTAATAAATATTGTGAGTTATCTACTTTAATTCTGAAACATAAGTACAAATACAGACAGTGTAAGGCATAGATTAGATAGGAAGCAAGGCTAGGAGCTTTATTGGGGTGGGAACCATCGACAGTTCATTTTAGAGTAATTTGCCACGTGCTCATAAAGCAAAAGATCAAATATGCAAAGAAATGATTCCTAGAGAAGTATAACATAATTGCCTTCTTGTAAATTATTGAATAAGAAAGTCTTCCCTCAAGTAGTTACACCACTCTCAGAAAACTTTTTTTTTTTAAATAAGAGGCATCAGTTGTACTTTGACCTCCCTGCAACATTCAAATCCTGAAGTATTATTTGGGTATTTTACTAACACAGCTGCACATCTTATGGTCAGTTGGCACCCACCACTCTGCCATCTAATTTGTACCAAGTCTGCTGAGAAAAATGTCAAGACTCTACCAGGTTAATTTGAGGACAGTCTCTGCAAAGTCTATAAATCTTCACCAAAAACATGACAACTGGCTCCTCTTTCTTCAAAACAAGAGGGAGGAGGGGAAGGGGGGGTGGGGGGAGAAGAGAAGGAGGAAGAGAAAGAGGGTGGGGGAGAGAAAGAGGAAGGGGGAGGAGGAGGAAGAGAAGAAACATTCTGCTCCTATAAAAATGTCACCAGAACACAATTTTCTTCAGCTTCTTAGTGTTTCTCCTTAGTTAAAATTAAGGCTACAAGCAAAAGAACATTAAAGACATTTCTAATAAAATTAATCCTACACAAACTGAAAAACTGATAAAATTACGTATCTCCCATAATAGTGGTTCACAATTACAAAAAGGCAAATCTACAGACACAACCTAAAATACTGGTAAGAGAATAAATCTAACAGATGTTTCAAGAATAAAACTACTTTGGATAATCAATTATATTTATTATCAGATAACTTATTTCTCTGGAAGAATTCCACAGCTGTATAACAACAGCTTTACCATGCTCAGCTAAGTTTTCTTATGATGTTATATTCATTAAAGGTTAAAATATATATATATATATATATATATATATATATATATATTTTTTTTTTTTTTTGCGGTACGCGGGCCTCTCACTGTTGTGGCCTCTCCTGCTGCGGAGCACAGGCTCCGGACGCACAGGCTCAGCGGCCATGGCTCACGGGCCCAGCCGCTCCACGGCACGCGGGATCCCCCTGGACCCGGGCACGAACCCGTGTCCCCTGCATCGGCAGGTGGACTCCCAACCACTATGCCACCAGGGAAGCCCTAAAAATATATTATTATATATATTATTATTTCACTAGCACTCTTACCATTAGGTAAACGTGATTTATCTGAAAATCTGTAAGACAAATTCCAAAGATTTAAAGGAAGCCTGCAGCATTATATTTTTAACACCAACAAACTCAAGCTATCCTTATTCTACTTAATCAGGGGTCGTTACTGCTCCAGAATCTGTTTTTAAATATAAAGTGAGGAGCCTTGTCAAAAGAGGCCAATTTCATCATCATTATGTGACCTTTCAGGAGAGCTTGACTCTGTGCAGAGATTAATTCTGAAGAGCTTCAAAACTCTTTTACAATTCCAGGATTTATGGACTTGATATTGTAGAAAGAAGTTCACCAGTGTGTCAGGGGATTCAAATTTTACTCTGAATACCGTCATTAATTGTTTGGATAATCCTGTTCAAAGCACTTCATCTCTCTGGGTCTCAGTTTTATCATCTATAAAATAAGAAATACTCCTGCAAAAAAAACACAAAAAAAACCCTCATAATCTTATGACTTTTATCTACTCTGTCTAGTTTCTAATGCTGTTTCAACCTATAATGGAAACAACACCGTTTAGTAAAATACAGCTTTGTCAACAGCATCTGCCCATAAATGTCTTTTTGCCTTTTAAAATATACACAAGGATAAAGGTAGGAGCACATTAGGATACTCCTTTAGAGCCTGTGAATAATTCATCCAAAAAATAGTCTAGGAATATTAATTAATCATGAGCTAATAAAATAAGCACAGCAGATCTTAAAGATTTACTTTGACTTCAAGATGCTAAAGTGATCAATTCTGGCCAAATTACATAACTCTGAGTTTTAATATCATGTAATAGCTAAACATAATTTTACTGAGTACATCCTTAGTAGTACATACAGAACTCCATTTTCTATTAACCCATCACCTTTCACTTGGGTGAGATTCTAACCTATGAGAGGACAGAGAATATGCTATGCCTGGAACAGTTCTGCTGATGATGTAGCTACTATTATATTCTACCACATGACACTACAGGCTTTGCATTTTATTTTCATAAATACTTCTCTTGCTATCTTTTCACTCTGGCCCCTGTTTCACAACAATATCCCATGGGGTTTGTCATTTCATCAAATCTCGTCTCTTCTCCTCTACAGAGAAACAGAACTGACAATTGTACTACCAGATTGTGATGACTAAAATATCTTGCCATTGAAAATTAAAATATGGCCTCATTTTTTATTATGTAGACATCTCTTGAATCTAACTTAAACGGGAAACAGAGAAAATAAAATACAATAAAGTTTAAGTATCCTTGGGTTTTACTTTTTCCTTGAACACGATGGGACGGAATATCCCAAGTGCTTCTTATATGGCTAGTTCTCACTATCAGAAGCATTCAGCCAACTATCCTGAAGAAGCACCCACATCAGACAGAGTATATATTCACGTGTGCGGGGGTGGGTGGGTATAAGAGACTAAGAGGGAGGGAAGTGTGGTGGGGGTGGGAGGTGTGTGTAAGAACACGTGAGAGCACAGCTTAGTTACAAAGGCTGGACCATTACAAATACCTTATTTGCCCCCCAACTCAAAATCCTTGATTAAAGTTACCTACAAGGATACTGTAATGCCAAACAAACAAAAAAGTCACAGAGTGAACATGGTGAAGGCAAATATCTCAGAAATGGTCAAACATACTTGTAGTTTGCAATAGAAAAGTAAGACTGTTGTAGTAACTCTATCAAACAGTTTTATCCATTCCAAAAAAAGACATTTTTTTCGAAAACTATGAAGCAGGTCATGAAAGGACTGGAGATACCACTTCTCTTCAGCATATGAAGTCTCAGTTTAGCAAGCTACTAGTTTTCATCAAATACATGCATGGTGACACAAACAATAATTCCTATTTTGGAGTCCTTTTTGGAAACTTCAGCAGACAGTAACATTTTCAAAACGGTGAAGTTTCTCTGCCCAAAAAAAGTCCCCTGAAGAAATCTCAGTATTCTGTAGACAGAGAGTACACCTTAATGCCTGGCAAAACATCTGGTTTTGCTGCTTTGGTAAAGACAGAAGTTCTACACGTCACTGTGACTTCATGCTTTGTTCACCAGTATGCACTGGTGTGTAAGACTCTACCATGAATCCTGAGAGAAAGCTTAGCTATTGTTGTAAAAGTATTCTACGACTTCATGAGAGCCAAGTCTTGAATCACAGACTGTGCAAGAGGATTTGTCACGAAAAAATCTACTGTTGTGAGAGTTGCCAAATTCAGGAAAGCCAAGACTTTCAATCAAGGACTTAAGAGGTTTCGTCAAGAAGTGGGAGCAACTATGCAATTCTTTGCTACACATAAGTTCACTTGCCTTAGGAAGACAAATTCTATAGCTAGAATTTTACCTGCATAAAATACAAACTCATTAACACAGTTTAACTCTTCAATATTAAAATTAAAATGTGGAGTCATAATTTTTTCCTTCAAACACAGTATTATGCCAGAATCTTGCCAAAAAATGATCTCAATAACTAGAAGGCAAAGCAAATGATGCAACATGAATTTATCTGAAGAGTCTTATAAGAATTCTTATTTCTTGACACAAGCCTACTTTCATCTGGCAAAAAAAAATCTACAGAGTTCATTTGCTCTTTCATTCTTTCATGAGATAGGGAAACAAAGTCAAAAGTAATTAGATATCAAAAACGACATAAAAGTTGCCAAGTTAAAGACAATGGCATAGTTTCAATGTGTTATTTAAAAGCTAAATAATAGTAGCCCTTTCATGAAAATTTACCACTGAGCAGAACTAAAGATTAATTTTGGTTAATTTGTACCACTTGGATTTATTCAGCAGTCTTAAGTAATGGCCACTGCCTGGCATAAAAAAAGAAAACGAGACATTATTCTTATAAAGTATTTTTTACATTCTTTGTTAAAAAAATAATTTTCAGTGCAATTAAATACTATAAGCAAAATTTTATGTTCATGTACATGATGCACATTTTTTGTGGGAGAACAGTTATAGTTTTCATCATACTTTTAAAAGGTATATAACATAAACAGTTTAAAAGCCCCTAACTTAAAGCTAGTTCTGGCTCCATATTACACAACTTTTCTGTTTTTATTTTAAATTCTTTTTACCTGATTTCTTTTTGATTACCAAAATGTCTGCTGCTCATAAACCCTGTTTTAAATTTCTACCACTGCTCCTGTGACTGTATTTTAATTTGACCCATCTCTCTAGGTTTTCTTCTCAGTCTCTTTTCCCTGTGTTGCCCTATATTTATTCACTTAAGTACAGAAAAATTTACCTTCTGTATTTTTAATCAGTAAAAGCAATTGTTTCCCTCTAAGTGAAAAAAGGATGAACCAGAGAAAAAGCTCAGTCCTCTGCTCTGGAATTCATTCTAGTGCTATCATCCCAGGGTGCACACAGTATACAGAAATATATGGCAAGTTATTATAATCAACATTCACCAAAATCATGCATTAACAGTAAGATCCAATTTTGTAAACTATCACCAATAAACAGTGCTTTGGCATCCTTAGATATAATTCAAAAATGTAACAACGACAAGTAAAACAAGAAATGAGGAAGGAGTAAAGGAACCAGGAATCAATGCCATTAACCAGCTGAAAATGATGGCTATGATCACTTATGTTTCTGTTTTGAAGTTAAATTAAAAAGAAATTAGCTTAAACTGTAAGAGAACCTTCCTCATTGTGAAAATTATTAAAACTAGAATAAATTTTTCATATAAAATTAGGATGTCTTCCTCAATAGAGCTCTCTAAATGAGTTTTTCCATCTATCTGAAGTAGTTTGGTTTTTTTTCTTTCTTGGAGACAGAAATGTACAAAGTCCATTTGTAAGAAATGTAAACATGTTTTGCCATACTTACTATCCAAAGAAATAAATCCCTTGAAAATCACTGTAAAAAATTCTCCCAAGCGTTCATTTTTTGCTGTCAAATGTACTACACAAATTAGTCAATGATTTTCAGCATAGTCTTTAGTCTTCTGAATAAGAGAAGAACCTTTGACTAATTTTAATTATAACTACATTTATGAATATTCAAATCAAAGAATAATCTCTATGTATTTTAAAAGTAAAGATCACACTTTACTAGGTAATAGCATCCAAATTATTATCCAAAGACATTTTAATTTCAAGCAAGCTTCAGGAATATCAAGCTTACTTTTGATCAATGTGCTGCTTTTTAAATGCTTTGTAAAGATTTCATGATACCAAATATGCAATCCAGTTAATGGGTAAGATTTGCTAGCATGACATGAAAATGCTAGACTGAACAGAAAAATTCAATGAATCTGTCATTTGCTCATATGAAAGTTAAGGTAGTATACTGATTTAAATGTTTAGAGGAAAGAAAATAAGGGTTAACAACTATCTTTTTAAAAGTTTATTTTCCAATAAATTCTCAGATCTAGGAAGAAGAAAGAAAAAAAACATCAAATATAACTTACCTTTTTGTCTCTGGTCCTTACTTCCCCATAGAAATCTAGGGCCTCTTGTGCCTTTAAAAATTTGCCCCGATGTAACAAATATGCACAAATCATTACACCAGTTCGTCCCTTTCCAGCTTTACAGTGAATTGCTGCTACATGATTGTCATCTTCACTTAGCCATTGGTCAAGATCTTCACAAAAGGGTTTGATAAGTTCTAGCTGTGGTGGATTATGGTCTTCGAAAGGATACTGTGCAACTGTGGTAAAAAGATAACCTCAAATAAGAAAAAAATCTCTCCTGAATTGCTTATTAAATGTATGTTAACTTTAGAAATGTTGCATATAAACTTAACAGAGTTCTTAAAGAAAAACTGAACTCCAGAGAAAAATAATTTATTGTCTCATAATTCTCTAATTTTTGAATAGGAAATAGTCTCTCAACTCAAATTTACCCATTAGACAGGGAAACCAGGTATTATTTTCCTCACTTTATGAAGGAGGAAACTTTGCAATAGAGTAGCAAAGAAGTATCAGAGGTCACAACATATCAGAGGTGGAGGTAAACTCAAAATTAAATGTCACAGGAGCCTCTTATCAGGGCTCTCAATACATTTTCTAACAAAAGGAATTGTAACACTTATAATATTGCATAATCACAAAACATATATTCCAAAGAAAGTACAGATCACTAACAAATCAACAATGGAAAAGACAGCGTTTTACACTTCATATAATAAAAACGTCAAACATGTTATTTTAAAGATGGTCTTGCAAATGTTAGTGTTGTATACACATGACTTTAAAGACATTTACAAAAGAAATTGAGAAAAAAAAAAAAACCCCAAGCTATAAAATGTATACAATTGTAGTAAAGTTTATCAAGCGAAGTTTCAGATCTTTTCACATGAGTTATAAGAACTCAAAACTTCTCTGTTCCCTATAGTTAGAGTTGAGGTTTTTAAAAAATTTTTTCTAGAAATAGGACTTTAAATAAATCACTACTAAATTTTATCTTATTGGTTCCACTCTATTAAGATTCTTAAAAATGCTGACTAACATTCAATCTACTTATCTTCTGTGTTATCTAAATATGTGAAAAGTATGTCTTTTATATCTTCAACCAGGTCATTCATAATGGGGTACAAGATACACTCAATTAAGCCTTTGGTGTGACAGAACAGCTCTTCAAGTAGACAATGACTACCATTACAGGGAATCAGCAGGACAGCTTTTCCTTAGTCTTCTGCCCAGCTGTACCATCATTCCAACTTCATTTCCCCAGTGGCATACAAAAACATCCAGAAAAACCTGTTAAACGCCTATTTAAAGCTAGATAAACCTCGAGTAAAACACTCTTTGACCAGTAAGCAGTAGCCTAAATCCACTAAAAATGAAACATTCTTAGTAAATCTATCCTGGCTCTCAAAGCCATTAGCACTTCTGAATTCTCAAACCAACTGTTTGAAAGTCCATTCTAAATATTTAGGAGGGATCAATGGCCAATATATCAATCTGTCAAGGCACCCACTTTCTCTTTTTGACTATCACGGCAGCATCTTGCCAAGCTTCTCAACTCTCCAGGTCTCTCATGGTTCAAAGGGTTCCACAAATACAAATGAAAGTTTCTGTGGGCTCTGAGATAGAATTTACTACACCTGGAGAAGAACACATTTAAATCAACTCCTGCTCTCATCTATCAGTCTCCTCTTATCCATATTTCATTATACCCTTTTCCACCACTCATGTTCCTCGATAGGAGTTAAGTTGTTCTTCTTTCTCCCTGTAATCTCTTACTGTTACACCAAATGCCTCCAACTGTAGGAATAACCCTCTCTTTATTCTACTGTTAGTCTAGGAATTTCTCCTAATTCTAGGTCTATTCTACAATTTAGTCTTCCTAGTACTACTGGCAGGTTTATATGATACTTGTTTCCAAAAACACAATAGCAAAATTAAATTTATTTTTCAAATTTTCTAAGACCATCTTTAAGATAAATATATCACTTAATAATTGAGATTATTCATTATTGGTATGACAGTAAGATTTAGACTGTTGGCTTCAAGTTATCAAACATAATACAGTGTATTTATGCCTACCTCTGCAGTTAAATTTGGCGGTATCATAATGTCTTTCAGCACATCTAAAAGAAAAGTTTAAATGTGATATAAAATTATCTTTTGCACTTGAGAAAAAAAAGTATATTAGTAACAAACATTTTCTGAACCTTTATAAGGTACCAAGCATTATGTTAAATGTCTTACATTAACTATTGCTTTTAATCCTAAGACTCCTGTGAAGTAGGTACTGTTATTATCCACATTTTACAATTAAGGAAATCAAGGCTGAAAATGTTAAGTATACGCAATCAGAGCTTATACGTCTGCTTACAACACTTCTAGTGCCACTAATACACAACACTGCAAACTCAGCTGCATCTGCACCTTCACATGCCCTTTGGGAAAATTATATATGCTAATGGTCTTTAGTTTTGATTTCACAAGATATGTGTAAACAACTAACTAGCTTCAATTTTACCTTTGCCTTATAATTGAGCATAGACAGTTTTCTCAAACTATTACTACAAAAGATGTATGTTAAAAACAGTAAAATTATAAGGGCAAAGGAAAAGTAAAGAAAAACGGAATGATGCTAATCTACTCAGACACAACACTTACTAAATCTTTTAACCAGATCTTTCTCTTTTTAGAGAAGCCAAAGGTCATCTTTTTCAATAATCTCTCAGGTTATAAGTTTTAATTAAAGTCTGAGAGTAATGAAAGACTAGTAAGTAAAATCAATATAGAATAGAAAAAAGTAATGTTGACTTAGCATTAAGGAAATGCTAAAAGTTGTCTTTTTAATAGTAGTCACATGTTTGTTATCATGCACTGGCTGACTCATGATTAATAGGCCATGTTTATAAACATTAATAGGCTCAGAAAGGGATTCCACACATTAGCTTGTGGTCAGCAGCATTCTGGTACCACCAACTACTAACCAAACCAGATATTTTAAAAATTATTTAAAATAAAAACAGCATTTTAAAACAAATAAAGGTCCATAGCCTCTGAATCCACCATTCCAAAATCCCCAAATTTTGAAGCATCTGAAACTTTCTCTTAACTGTATGGCAACCTCAATTGCAGCAGAACTTGATCTGAGTTTATAAGAATGTCTACTCCTTAATTAACAGGAATACACTTACAGCAAAGAGTGAAACATTTTATTCTAGGTACTGTTCCAAATTCCACTGGGGTGTTATGCAATACAAAATATATGCTTCCACGTTACCCTTCTAAAAACTGAAAAATTCTGAATGCTGAAGCACAACTAGCCCAAAGAATTTCACATAAGTGGTTATGGACCTGTGCTTTACATTCAGAAATCCTGAAATATCTGTAGAGTTCATCTATTTTAAACAATTTTTAAACTCAAATCCACATGAAGGTTGGGAATTCCCTGGTGCTCTCACTGCCGAGGACCTGGGTTCAATCCCTGGTCAGAGAACTAAGGTCCTACAAGCCAGGTGGTGCGGCAAAAAAAAAAAAAAAAAAAAATCCGCATGAAGATTGAACTAATTATAAGCAAACTGCAATCCACTAATTTCTAACTGGTCAGACCTGAAACAAATCAGCTTCTCATAATATTGCTGAAAACAAAGCTTTTCCATTTTAGCACACTATAATTTAGTATATTGAGTTTTGCTAGAAAGAAAATTTATTTAACAATGACATATGCATATATATGCATCCTTGCTAAATAATTTCATACTCGCTTTTATTTTAAAAAAAAATGACAAGCAGGAAGAAGAGACCTGACCAAGAAAATAATAACATTTTACACTTTCTTTGGTACAAGTTAAAGAGGAGTATGGTCAATAGAGAAGAATCCTTAATGGAATATTTTATAAGGAATCATGTAAAATAGGGCTAACGAGGTGAGGGGAAAGGTATATACCAGGAAACAATTCTAAGAAACTGGTCTCATGAGAGCCCAACAAAAAATAAACATTTTGAGTTTCATACAGCTTCAGTTATCTAAAATTCCTGTACTTTTTTAGCAGCTCAAAATGTTTGGCTTGATAAACACTGCTGATAACTGCCATCATACACTGATTCTCAAATATTATTAAGAGGAAAAAAATGGAGGGAAAGGAAAACAATGAGCTACTAAATGTCTATTAGATGTGCATACCTTACAAAGTTTCCATGTTTTTAAATTCATCCTCACAATCATATAATAGTTAATACTGTCTCCATTTTATATATGAGAAAGCTAAAATTTAGAAGAGCATTACAAAACTGGCCCTAAACCACGATATGTAAATGGAAGAGCCCAGCACCTCGGATTACAAAAGTCTAACTTTTTTCAGTATTGTTCCATACTCCACGCATAGTGAAAAATATAAAAGTTTAAAAAACGAAACAATAACAAATTTTAGTCAAAGTCAGCATTCCAACAAGAGCATTATTTGGCATAAAACAACCAACAAACAGTGATAATGAAAACATGAAAAAACTGTGAAAATATCTACAGGTGTGGATAGGGAGGGAGTATGTGAAAACATATACTGGGCCTGGTAGTGATGAAAGTGATCTGGGGAGTGGTTGGTCGGGTAAGAAAGAAAGAAGACTCTCTTAATTAAAACCTTCTCTGATGGGGCTTCCCTGGTGATGCAGTGGTTAAGAACCCGTCTGCTAATGCAGGGGACACAGGTTCGATCCCTGGTCCAGGAAGATCCCACATGCTGCGGAGCAGCTAAGCCCAGGCGCCACAACTACTAAGCCTGTGCTCTGGAACCCACGAGCCACAACTACTGAGCCCACAACTGCTGAAGCCACAACTACTGTGTGCCGCAACTGCTGAAGCCCTCATGCCTGGAGTCTGTGCTTTGCAGCAGGAGAGGCCACGGCAATGAGAGGCCCGCGCACCGCAACGAAGAGTAGCTCCCGCTCGCCGCAACTAGAGAAAGCCCACGCACAGCAACAAAGACCCAACGCAGCCAAAAATAAACAAATGAGTAAATTTTAAAAAATTAAAAAAAACAAAACACAAACTTTCTCTGATAACTGCACACACACACACACACACACACACACACACACACACAGAGTCCCTTGTAAATTTATGGTATATTAGTGATAAGTCTTTCAACAAACCAAAATTAAAGATACATGAATGGTGAATGGGATCTAAGACAAGTGTATTTATACTTCCTTATAACCAGAACTCAAAAGATATCTTTTTTTAAATCATCACCTCATATTGGCTTATATAAGACAAGAGAAATAAAGATGCACTGAAAGAGAGCTTTTATGAAGTAGTAGACAGAAAGTGAAGAAAGGGATAAGATTAATAGGAAATGCTTCCAGAGAAATGAGACTCGTCATAGAATCAGCTAGGCATGTAGGTCTCTTGTTTACTCTCTTCAATGGAGCTATCCCTATCTTACAAAATAAAACTTAATAGATAAAAATTAACAACAGCTGAAGGTTTACCACAAAATGATGCAGAGCTGTATGTCAAATAGAATACACCATGAAATACAGTCAACCTTTTAAAAATTAGTATCCAGTGAACATTTAACTTCCTCAAAGGCAAGAACTATATTATGTCTTTATACCCTATCTCCGAGACCCTTCCTCCCCTTACCCCCACCAGAAGACAGAATACAGAGGAACACATAAAAATGAAGTACACACACTTGCATAAAACAAAATGATTAATGTATTAAGTAATTCACCAAGTATACCTGAATTTGGTTAATAATATGAGCTTAATTTTGTCCTTTCTTAAAATAACTTACTGAATGCCTGATAATAGAGATATAAACAGTTACAGTCAATTATTAGAAAATCCACATTAAGAACTCTTCTTCACCCATATATGTCATAGTTGCCATAAAAAGTTTAATATACTATTAAATACAGGTATGTCAAGTGCAAATATTTTAAGATCTTTCCATTTACATATGTTTGCAAAGACATACATCACATCTAATTAATATCCTAAAAATAAAAGAAACAAAATAGAAACATCTGCTACTTATCAGACTCACTTACCCAGAGCCAGAAATATAAACAGGGGTAGAAAAGTAAAGAAGACTGAAAAGTGACATCAGAAATCAAAACATGCTACAACTTGGTAGTTCTAGAAACTTCTGAAGAAAGTAAAATTTGGGGAGATTAAAACAAACAAACAAACAAAAAAACCAGAAAGGGAATACTGGCATCAACAGTGGATGGTCTGCTACCATATGTACCTGTGTGACCTTGTTCAACTCACTTAACTTCTCTAGGCCTCAGATTCCCCATCAGTAAAATGAGAAGGTTGGACTAAATGATCTCTTTCAGGTACTTTCCAGTCTATGATTCCATTAAATGGATGGGGGAATAAGGGAGTTAAAATATGTGCACCCAAAGCTACTCTCAACTAATAATGAGACAGTTCATTAACTTGGGGGTCTGATGTTTGGATATACAAAAACAAACAGGCAATTAACTCTCCAGGCTAGATACCAATGCCAACTTTAACCATAATAACACAAGTGACCCACAATACTGACAGTACAAACCTGAGTCCTAAATTCTAGAAGCAGGAAGCCATTGCATACAGGAATGAAAAGAATTTCCTTTCCTTTCTTTGGATATAATGTTAAACTCAAATAAAGTTTTGAAATAAGGCAGAATCTGTCTTTAGTATCTTTCTACCTTCCTTCTGTGACTCTCTACATGCCCAGTACTAAGAGTCTAAGCCTGAGGTGACTCATTTAGTGGACTCCAGCTTTTGACAGTTCATGTCCTGTTTGGTTTTTTGTTTGTTTTTTTTTTTTTGAAACTTAACTTCTGAATTCAGTTGTTCAAAAACTACAAAACTTTGTGGTTTTTATTTTCCTCCACAGAAACACTCTGGCACCTGTAACAAGAGTTTTTGTAGGAGAGGTTAATCTAGAAAAGAGAAAGATATACGCACAGATCATTTGTAAGTTGGGACCCACCTAAACTTAAGTTTCTAAAGCACCTTTTACTTTCTTTCATCTTACTTATTACCACTACACTGTACACACACACACACACACACACACACACACACACCATAATCTGACCATAATGGATTATCTGCCATATTCTAGACAATATTATTGCCAACAAGCTTCTTACATGCCATTCTCTCTGCCTGCACACTGCCATTTCTCCTCCTCCTAAGCCTCAGGTCAACCTCTATGATTCTTTTCACCCCAGCTCAAACATGCCATTCTTTATGAAACCTTCCCTACGGGGTGCAATGCACTATTTTGACTGTTGTCTACACAGCTCTCTTCTATACAAGAGTTACCTCTTCTATAATACTTTGTCTACCTTTCACATTAGATTATAATTACCTGAGGAATGGAACTACATCTTATTCACCTCTGCACTAACAAAATGTTGTAGAATGTATAACATGTAGCAAGCCCTCAGTAAATGTTTGCTTCTTTGTTCATCTGAGAAAATCAGTGGCAACTCACTAAGAGATACAATACTAGTGTCTACTTCACTCTCAGGTCTTCTGAAGTCTTATCAGAGTACAAAGATCACTAAATTAAAGATAAAAAAGCAACATCCCACAAGCCAATAAGGCACAGAGAATCTTTCATTTTTTTGGTGAATATCTGAAAACCCACTGAACGCAGAAAAAAACCTTGTTCTTACATTTGATAAATAAACTCTACAGAAATTATAACAGTAAATTAGCATATATAACTTTAGATTAACATTTCCATTGCATAATTTATACATATCACATAGGAAAAATAAAAGCCAGGTATAAACATGACACATTTTATATACAATTTGTTTTTTTAATTAGAAAATGGTCAATATTTTGGGAAGGAAAAAATGGTCAAGAGCAAAAATGATAAGATATTTTCTTCACATTTTTCTTTCCTTCTTTTTTTTTTTTTTCTATTTTACACCTCTACTCACAAAGTCAAAAGAAAAAATTAAAGGTTAAAGATAAGGTCAGCTAGCTGAATCAAGAGGCAATCCTTACATCCCTGCCCCAGACAAGAGAAACCACCCAATTCAACAATTTTAGTTAACTTATTTATTTTATATACAGTTAGAGAATATGCTAATAGCTTTTTCAATCAATTGACCTAGAGACACAGAATAAAATTATGTCTACTCTAGAAGCATCCCTCCATGGAAGATGGCATTAATGCTTTAGCAGAAGCTCTGTGTGAATTACACTTCAAGTTACCACATGGTTATGGGCCCAAAGATGGGCTAGATGCCAAGTCATTTAAAGCAGATCAAGTAACATGAATCTGTGCCAACATTGTTTTACCTCATCACTACACTTTCTAAATGACCTAACAATGCTCTCAATCAGACTTCTTGAACTAATTGTTTTAGGAATACAATTCTGTTAAAATACATCTTTAACTCTACCTCATTCTAACAAGGAAATAACTTTCACTCAATAGTTATTTTAGAAGATATTTGCAAGCATACAAACAAGAAAACATACTTACAGATTGTATATCTTGTAATGGTTTTTATGCTTTGAATCCAAAAACCTTAAAACAAAACAAACAAACAAAAAGCCACCATTAACAAAAATGAGCTAACATTTGAAATTACATTACTACTATTGAGAAAAACCAAAAGACAGATTCTATTTTTCCTAATCTCAAATATCATTTAAGAAAAATAAATAAATAAACTCCAATAAATATTCTATCCATGGATTTAAACTAGTAATCAGATCTTTCTTAAGTAATTATTACATTACACAGATTTATACAATCTGAAGTAAAGCCATAGCTCTTCATAAAATGAATATTTTCATAATCTTCTCTCTTCAGCCTAACATAATGAGATTGAGTATTAAGAAATAACTTCTTTAAAAAGCAGCATTAGCATTTAGCTCAAGTTCACCTAGCTTATACAGTTTTGTGAGAAAGAGTCACATGCAATCAAGAAATCTTAAAAATAACCCTGGAAATTCAGCCATCATTTTCTTTCAAACTAAAAACTTTTGATATCTGAAAGATGCAAGTAATAACTATTAGCTCTGTACAAAGTTTATTAAGTATTTTCACATACATATTCTCCTTGGATGCTCACAAACATCTGAGAGGTAGAGAGATGAAGGAAGTAGATATCAAAGAAATTACAGGACTTGCCCAAGGTCATACAGCTAATACGTCAAAATAATAGGTCAAAAGACCAAAGACCTCTCCCCTCAACAATCAGTTAAGAAACTAAACAACAACAACTACAGCCAACACTTACTATATGCCAGGCACTATTTTAAATATTTTATGCATACAAATTTGTTTAATCCTGTAAGGTAGGTAATAGAGGGGTTAGAAAAGTATAAGGCTGAGGAAATAGAATAAATAGAAGAACAAATGGAAAACAGAAGAGAACATTTTAAAAGATCTAAAGTCTAGGAGATTCAACATATGAATAGGCATCTCAGAGAAAACAACAGAAAACACAGGAGAAGAAATCCAAGATATAATTCAAGAAAAATACCCAAAACTGAAGGCCATGAATTTCCAAACTGAAAGCGTATAATGAGTATTCAGCAATATTAAAACAGACCCAAATAAAGACATTCATATCTCACTGAAATTTCTGAATGTTGAAGACATAAACATAAGATCCTAGCTGCCTGAGAGGAATCATGTTTCATAAAATGAATATGGAATCTGAATAACATCATCCTTTTTAATGGCAACACCATTAAAAACAACTGGGCAAAACCTTCTGACTTAAAATTATTCCTAGCCTAGAATTCCATACCAAGATAGACTATAAAACAAGTGTGAATATATATAATAAAGGCATTTTAAAATAAGCAAAGTCTCAAATAATTTTGCTTTCCACATATTCTCTCTCAGGAAGTTACTACAAGATGTGTTCCACCAAAACAAGGGTGGGAAACCGTGAAAGAAGATGACAAGTTCCAGAAACTGAAGAATCCAACGCATGAGAAGAAAAAGGAGAATCCCCAGAATGAATAGCGAAGGGACATCTCGATTAGACAGTCATACAGCAAGCCTAGAGAACGACTAATCCAGATTAGGGGAGACCGGAAGGTTCCTGGAGAAGATAAAATTGATATAATAAAAAATGTGCTCAAACATATACAGAGATTTATACAACTAGGGGTAAGTTTAGGGATGAATTAAAGTTAAGAATGTAGAATCTAAATGAGAGAGAGAGAAAGAGACAGAGAAAAAAGGAGGGAAGAAGGGATGGAGAGAGGGAGAATTGTAAATCCAGGGAAAACAAAATGTGTAGGAAAAACCAGTTGTAATATACTATATTGCTTAACTATGAATGACATTTATCTAGTCATAATGACATAAAAACCCAATACTGATATAACCAAAATTACAATATACTACTGGAAGAATGGGAGAATGAAAATATGTGGTTAGGTTAAGAGGGAAAAAAAAAGAGTTCATAAACTTGAATGTGAAAAATTATGTTACACGGTAATACAAACAGTACTTATAACTTTATCACTAACTGA
Organism: Mesoplodon bidens; assembly: GCF_964165515.1. NCBI lineage: Eukaryota > Metazoa > Chordata > Mammalia > Artiodactyla > Ziphiidae > Mesoplodon > Mesoplodon bidens. Next base: position 39,702,890 of record NC_138176.1, read on the forward strand.
TATGTCATACTACAGTTGATGAAGATATCAAAATATTATTTACAATCAACACTGCAAAAATTAACATAGTCATTAGACCTGCCAACAGATTTGATTTAAATGTGGTAATAACTATTATTATATAGATGTTTTTAAATATTTTATAACAATTATAATCAAAACTAATATAATAGGCACATTTATAATCCTATGAATTTTATTTTATGGATTTAAAATCATTTTAAGAAAGGGTTCATAAGCTTCACCAGACTGCCAAAAAGGTACATGGCCTAAGATTAAGAACTCTTGCCACAGGGCATAGGGAAACAAAGGAAAATAACTACCTATTTTTTGTGTGGCAGTGGTTGTTAATAAACCCTATAGAACTACTTGATTTTAGTATTTCATGTATACAACTTTTTCAAAGTAAATATTTAAGGTATGTGTAACTTTATTTTATTTTATTTTTTTTCTGGTACACGGGCCTGTCACTGTTGTGGCCTCTCCCGTTGCGGAGCACAGGCTCCGGACGTGCAGGCTCAGTGGCCATGGCTCACGGGCCCAGCTGCTCCACGGCATGTGGGATCCTCCCGGACCAGGGCATGAACCCATGTCCCCTGCATCGGCAGGCGGACTCTCAACCACTGTGCCACCAGGGAAGCCCGGTATGTGTAACTTTTTATAATTCTTTGCTTTAACCCATTAACTACTTCAACCAACCCAGGATGCACTGATTCTGCTACAAAGACTTCTACTGAGCTATAAATATATTACAGGAAAAAGTGGTTTGTTACAGACCCTTTCACTCCTGTCTGTTCTACCCTCTTTATCTTCTATATTCCTGTACCTTTTGGATTTTTCTTTAAATTGAGGTAAAAATTTACATACAGTGAAAAAGATGGATCTTAGGTGTACAATTCTATAAGTTTTGTAACAACCACTCTAATCAAAATATAGAACACTTCTACCACCCCAGAAAATTCCCTCATGCCCATTTTCAGTCAAGCCCCACCAAGCTCTCAGGTAGCTACTACTATTACCATATATTAGTTTGGCCTTGTTCTTTAATTTCATGTAAATGTAATCATGTAATATGCATTCTTTTTAAACTGATTTCCTTCACTTAATGTTTTTCGAATTTACCCATGTTGTTACATGTATGGATAGTTCATTTTTTTAATTCTATTATTCCACTGCATGAACATAACACCATTTGTTTATCCATTCTCCTTTGATGGATATCTGGGGTGTTTACAGTTTGGGGTTATTATGAATAAAGTGCATAAACATTCTCATGCAAGTCTTTTGGAGGACATATGCTTTCATTTCCTTGAGTAAATAACAGCTCGGAGTAGAACTGCTGGGTCGCAGAGGAGATAGGGTGGGTGCATATTTAACTCTATAAGAAACTACTGAACAGTTTTCAAAAGTGGCTATACCATTCCACAGTCCTACCAACATTTTAAGAGTTCCAGTTGCTCCACAGTCTCATCAATATTTGGTGTTGTCAGCTTTTTAAAATCCTAGTCCTTCATTTGTTTATTAGCCATTTTTACACTTTCTTTTTTGAAATGTCTGTTTAAGTCACTGGCTCATTTCTTCCCCCAACTAGATTATTTGTCTTTTTTATTATTGATTTATAGGAGTCTTTTATATATTCTGGGTATAAGTCCTTTGTCAGATATTTGCTCCTTGTGTATTTGCCTTTTCATTTCCTTAATATTGTGCTTTGATAATCAACAAATTTAAATTTTGATAAAATCTAATATATCAAATTTTTCTTTTGTTTAGAACTTTGCATCCTCTCTGAGAAATCTTTCCCTACACATAAAGAATTCGTAAAGATATTCTCTATGTTTTGTTCTAGAAGCTTTATACATACTTTTAGATTTTTCTGTTTCTATTTTAATTTGGTTGGAAATTTAGGTAAATATTATGGGTAATTAGAATAACCAAAACATAGACAAATGATTTGAAGGACAGTGATCATAAAATTTAATAAACAACAACTCATTGCTACCTGCCATATCTTCCACCATAGGTTTCTTCTGAGAGAAAATGAATAAGCAAAAAATGATCTACAAAATACAATTTTCTCACAGAAAGCGTACAATGTAAATGTGAGCAGAGGGGAGGAAAAAGGTATTTTGGAGGATTAATAGTTCATTTTTAGTTCATTCTGAGTCTGGTAACTTTATGTTTTGAATCCAAATACATAAACCAATACTATATTAATAGGTATGTACACATCCCATTGCCCATCTCCAAGGAATACTATTCACATGTGGCAGCCCTTCATACACTTAAACTGGAGTCTAAAGGATTGACAGGACACGTACCAAAATGATCACAGTGGCTATCCTGGGTTTTCAGGGAGAGATGGAGGCTTTCATGATTTACTTTCAACACTTCTACAATTTTGTTGTTAAAACATAAGCACATACTACTTTCAAAAGAAAAAAGTTTTCTGTCTTAATGTATTTTCCCAAAAAAGTAAGAACTGATGAAGTTATATCACACTATGTTTTACCTCCAAAAAGTGAGCTTCATTGAAAGTCTAGGTTCTCTAGAGGGGTGGGATAGGGAGGGTGGGAGGGAGTGAGACACAAGAGGGAAGAGATATGGGAACATAAGTACATGTATAACAGATTCACTTTGTTATAAAGCAGAAACTAACATACCATTGTAAAGCAATTATACTCCAATAAAGATGTAAAAACAAAAAGAGTCTAGGTTCTCTTAAACAGTATTTTTTAGAGTTTACATAAAATTAATATTTTCATATACTATTTTAAAGTAGAAAAAACATGGATCAAAGCTTTTTTTAATGTGATAACAGTCCTCCTTGAGAAATAATTAGTTCTAATAATTCATGCAATTCCTATTTATAAAGACTCATGAGGTTTTTCTTGGTTATATTTTCATTCATACTGAGCCTGTCCTGAGGATGTTCAAAAAAAAAAAAATTATTGGCACACACTGTATGCCAAAATCACAAATCTAACATCAGTGAGAAACGATGTCAACAAAACAGAAACAATTCATTAAAATGCTGGTAATGTGTTATCTCTTTAAATCCCTCCTAGAGGCTCCATGGAAAGCCTATTCTTCAATTTCATCAGGACACTTCTTACGTTACTTTAGCTAGGTGTCTACAATGTATATTCAAAGCCAACTTTTATCCTCTTTCAACTTTCAAGTATTATTTATTATGGGCACAACTGCTAAGAATTTCTGCTTCCCAATCTTTTATTTTTCTACATTCCATTCAGGAAGTACTAAAGACTTCCTAAATAAACAGCCTCATTTGATGCCTTATAACACACATTTAAAAATAAAATCACTTCACTTCTAGAAAAGAAAAGTATCTATTAGGGTAACCTTTCATTAAATTAAATATCCCACAAAATAATACCGATTGACCTAGTAAAATGGAAATACATTACAGATGGTAAATAGGTGTCAAACTAGTAGTGGCTTGTTGAGGGGCAATGTTAAGCCTATTAAAACAGGTTGGAGACTGGGAAAGAATATCTGCCATTAGTGAGGGAGAGAGAATAAAATAAAAATTTTCACTTTATTTGCCATTTCTATAGAACATCAATACAAATATATGGGTAAAATTCAGTAAAAAGCAAAATTTGAACATTATAAATTATTATACAGTAGCAAAGTTATTGTAACCAGATTAAAGTTCTATTATGAATAGGCCTTAAATAACTTTGTTCTAAAAATCTTTTTTTATACTGGCATTCAATACAAAGGGGCCACCTCTTAAAATTTTTCTTACAGGAGCATGTATATACTTTTGACCATTAAAGAGTATCTGATACAGGAGTTTTCCTCTTGTAAATAACTGTAAAACTGGGCAAAATGTATGAGGCACTAAACAAAAGGTAGCATAGGCTTATGATCCTTAGGGAAAAAGAAACATGAGGTTACCCCATGGCTGCCTTGCTTTCAGGTTGGAGACTCTTTTCTGACACAGCAGAAGGAAGTAGCACAAATGGAACAAAGGTTTCACTGAGGTATACAGGCAGAGATTGGAGTTCTGGGTGGTAAAGCAGCTAGAGTTTGTGGAAGAGGGTAGCAGAAAAAGGAGGATGAACAGACAGAGGGACTTCGAAGTGTGTATGGAAATTCACCTCAGGGCCTTGGTCATGGGTTGGGCTGCATATATGCAGAATCTGGAAGCATAATGGAGATGACACCAGAGATAGCACAGCTCTAGGAGAAGGAGTTCTGGTCCAGCCAGAGTGGAGAGACCTCACTGAGGAACTCACGTATTCAGCTGAGAACCCAGAAAGGCCACACGTTAGGAGTAAGGACCATGCCCTGAACAAAAGACAAAACTAAAACAGGCCTGCCTTAACAAAGAAAACCACACCTGATCATACAAGAAGATTAACCATTAATTTAAATGCCTGCCAAAATGAAACTCAGCACCCTTAAATTAACATTCAGACTCCCTACAACATATCACCCACAACATTCATCATACAATTAAAACTTATTAGACATGCAAAGCAGGAAAACATGACCTATGACCAAGAAAAAGAAAAAGCAGTCAGTGGAAACCAACACCAAGACAAACCAGATGTTAGAATTAGCAGACACGGACTTTGAAGCAGCTATTATAAATATATATGGGAATGTAAAGGAAAATGATTATAGCAAATGAAAAGACAAATCTCAGCAAAGACACAGAGACTATAAAAGACAGAAATTCTGGGTCTCAAAAGTACAGTATCTGAAAAGAAAAAAATCTACTTGCATGGTCTTAACGGAAGACTGGGGACTGCAGAAGAAAGATGTGACAGATTGTATTTTCTAAGAATGACTACATCTCCCATCCCACATGCTCTTCATACAACATAACCTTAACACTGCTCCCATCAAGTGATGGGGTCTATGGTCCCTCCCCCTTGAACTTGGGCACACCTTTGTGACTGCCTCAACCAACACAGTATGGGCAGAAGTGACATAAAGCTATTTCTAAGGCTAGGTCATAAAAATACCATGCACTTCTACCTATGCACTTCATTCTTAACAAGCTGCCATGCTACGAGGGCTCAAACTAGCCTACAATGGAAAGACCAAGCATAGGGGTTCTGGCCAACAGCCCAACGAAAGACCCAGATAAAGACAGCATTTACCAGACATGTGAGTGAAAACACCTTCAGATGATTCAGCCCCCAACCAGCCAACTCATCTCCTGTCACTGAGTCTTCCCAACTAAGGCCCCAGACACTGTGGAGCAGAAACAAGCCACCTCCACCATGCCTTGTCTGAATTCCTGACTCAATCTGTGAGTGTAAAATAAATAAATGTTCTATGCTATTTATGTTTAGAGGTGGTTTGTTATGCATAAATATTAGCTGGAAAATAAATATATGAATTTGACCAAAGATTAGTAGTAATTATCTAACCTGAAGAACAGAAGAAAGAAATGGAAAAAAAATTTTAAAGACATCATGGCCAGAAATTTCCCACCCATGGTATAAAACATTAACTTAGAGATACTAGAAGCTCAATAAACTTCAAGTAAGACAGATATAAAAAGAACCTGGGCCTCCCTGGTGGCGCAGTGGTTGAGAGTCCGCCTGCCGATGCAGGGGATACGGGTTCGTGCCCCGGTCTGGGAGGATCCCATATGCCGCGGAGCGGCTGGGCCCGTGAGCCATGGCCGCTGGGCCTGCGCATCCGGAGCCTGTGCTCCGCAACGGGAGAGGCCACAACAGTGAGAGGCCCGCATACCGCAAAAAGAAAAAAAAAAAAAAGAACCACACTATGCATATCATGATCAAAACCACTGAAAACCAAAGACAAAGGGAAAAAAAACAAAAGGAGTCAAAGAAAAAGACACATTATGTATAGGAGAATACCAGTCTGAATAACGGCTGACTTCTCATCAGATCTAATGAAGTGCTGAAAAGCAAAAAAAAAAAAAAAAAAAGCCATCCCAGAAGTCTATATCCAGCAAAATGCCCTTCAAAAACAATCAACAGAAGCTGAGAGGATCTGACGCCAGCAGACTTGCCCACAGGCTGAAGGGAACTAATTCCAGATGAAAAGTGAGTCTACAGAAAGAAACAAAAAGCATCAGAAATAGTAAATATAGGAATAAATGTAAAAGGACATCTTTTTCTTCTCTTGATTCCACTGAAAGACAACTAACTGTTTAAAGCAAATAAAATAACACTGTATTCTGGGGTTTATTACATACATAGATATAAAATCATACCAAAAAAATTGAGGCAAGCAGAATTTTACTGTTGTAGGGCTCTCATATTTTAATGGGAACTGTAATAAGCTAAGAATGTGTTCTGTAATACCTAGAACAAACTCTAAATATATATATATTTATACATACAAATAAAAAGTCAATAGAAGAATTTAAATTGAATACCTGAAAATATTCTATTAACCCCAAAGAGGACAGAAAAAGAAGAATGGAGAGAATGAGAGTGAAATAGGAATGAATGAACAACTAAACACAAATAGAAAGATGTTAGTCTTAAATAAAACATATTAATCATTATATTAAATATAAATGGACTAAACACTCCAATTAAGCAAGTTGGTGATTGGGGATTTCCTTGGTGGCTCGTTGTTAAGAATCCGCCTGCCAGTGCAGGGGACACGGGTTCGATCCCTGGTCTGGGAAGAACCCACATGCCGCAGAGAAACTAAGCCCATGCACCACAGCTACTGAGCCTGCGCTCTAGAGCCTGCGCGCCACAGCTACTGAGCCTGCGAGCCACAGCTACTGAAGCCCGTGCACCTAGAGCCCATGCTCCGCAACAAGGGAAGCCACCGCAATGAGAAGCTCGCACACCACAATGAAGAGCAGCCCCCACTCGCTGCAACTAGAGAAAGCCTGCACGCAGCAACAAAGACCCAACTCAGCCAAAAAAAAAAAAAAGTCAGTGATTACAAAGCAAGTTCAAAACTGACCTTCATAATATTTCTTCATGAAATATAGTACATATAAATGTTTACATATACTTGCTACACAAGTTGTCACACTCTACAAATTAATATACTATGCAATGTTCAACTCTGAAGAAGCAAGACAAGATTACCTAAATCAAATGCAAAACTCAATCCAGATGCTCTATACATTAACACCATGCAACTGAACTCATTGCAATAGAGGAGAAAGAATCTAGGTTGCAAGATAAGCTTTATACTGACTCTTAGAAGGCATAAGAAACTCAGTTACTACTTTGGTGAAGTTACTGGTGGTCCAGAGTCTGACCCTCTACCTTTCAGGGTTAGACTTGATCCTGTCAGCATATTGAGTGGTTCCCCCCAACCCAGGGACAAATTAAAACCCATATCATATGACTGATGTATAAATATCACAATGATCATAATGGCAATATACTAATTTATTGAAAACTCCAACTGCCATAAGAACTAAATTATTCATATCTTTATGACCATATCTAACCATAAGCAGACCTGAGAATTGAAATCAGAATGCTGCTGAATAAATGTGGAATCAAACAAGAGAAGTTAGTTAAATGAAGTAATTTTTAATAGACTAAGATATTCTGATGTTTCCATCTCCACAAAAGGAATGGTTTTGCCAAAAATATCTAAAGTTCATTGGCTAAGGCTTCCTTTCTCTTGGCAGTGCTTTTTCCATGTTTCAATAGCTAACCAATCCTTCTTTTCACCGAAAGGCTTTATGTTGACAAACTAAATATATTCTACTGCATTAAACTGAAGTCTTACTGTAAGGCCTGAGAGTCATTCTGTTTTTTAAAGGTGAACTGGTATATTTCTGCTTGGTGCCAGTACTTACTGATATTAAAGTCTATATTATTAGAGTTGGGAACTGATAAAAATTCATCCAACAAATATTTATTGAACACCTGCAATGTGACAAGCACTACTGTGGATACACTGGTAACAAAACTCCAAGTAGGAACGACCACAATCATAATAACAATTGCTCCTAGCAGCTTGAGAAAAACCCACCAGCAAACCCCCTTTCAAGGTATCCCATTCAGAAAATAGCCTAAGAACACTAGATAGCTCTTACTAATCCAGAAATAGGCTAAAAAGAAAAATAATTACTTATTTGCTACATTTTTCTGTAGGTGAGTCACTATTTGGTAACCATTTTTAATTCATCTGCTGTATCCATGTTGAATCAACGTTTGCCCTTAGAACCCTAATATACCTACAATTGCTACTGCTACTACTAAAACATGAAATTGGATTGTTGTTTTTCTTTTTAACACATAAATTATATCTGCCTTAATCCCACTAACACAGGCAAACTGCAAATATTCGAGTCCTTGACTATTTGCTTCTAGTCATCTTCAGGTTGTCAGAATTAAAATCAGCCATATATCTGACACAAGGAAAGTAAGTATCTTGTTGAAAATGTACTTTTCACTCTTGCCTGCACAGTAGTACTTTCTCCTACATTATCTCAAGTTAAATAGAAGAGAAAAAATAAGAGCTTTATATTATATTCAGGTGAAAGATAGTAATCCCCAGAACTAAAGAAAATCTATTCTATCTAAAGAGGTATAAAATTAGAAGGAAAAGAAATAAAGTGTAGTAAGTAACCTATAACTCACTGAAAAAACTTCAGAAGGCTATTAAAAATATTATGAATAAGAAACGCCAAACATTTCTCTGAAGAAGTTGTATCATTTTGTGCTTTTACATGGATGAGAGTTCCAGTTGATCTACATCCTTGCCAACCCATTAGCCCTTTAAGTTTTAGCCATCCCAGTAAATATGAAATAGGATCTCACTGCGTTTTAATTTTCATTTTCCTGATGATTGAGTTTGAATTTTTCATATGCTTATTGATCATTTATAAATCTTCTTTTAAAAAGTTTCTGTTCAGATCTTTTGCCCTTTATGGGGTTGTCCTCTTATGAATTTGTAACAGCATCTTTATACTGTGTTGAATTCAAGTCCTTTGTCAGATATATGAACTGCAAATATTCCTCCCAGACTGTGGCTGCTTTTTTATTCACTAATGGTGTCTTTCAAAAAACAGAAGTATTTAATGTTGATGAAGTTCACTTTGTCAATTTTTTCTTGTACAGTTAATTTTGTATGTACTAAGAAATCTTTGACTAAACAAAAAGTCACAAAGATTTTCTTCTTTGGTGTTTTTATCTAGAAGTTTTATAGTTTTACATTTTCTTTTATGTTTCCATCTATAATCCATTTTAAGTTAATTTATGTGTATAGGCATACCTCAGAGATATTTTGAGTTTGGTTCTAGATGACTACAATAAAGCAGATATAGCAACAAAGCAAATCACATGAAATTTCTGGTATCCCAGTGCATATATAAAAGTTATGTCTGCACTATACTATAGTCTATTAAGTGTGCAATAACAGCATTATGTCTAAAGAAACAATGTACCTACCTTAACTTAAAAATACCTTATTGCTAAAAAATGCTAAACATCACTTGACAACTCAGGGTTGCCATAAACCTTCAATTTGTAAAAAAAAAAAAAAAAAAATGCAGCATTTGTGAAGTGCAATAAAGTGAATCATAACAAAATGAGGTATGCCTGTATGATGAGAAAGGCTCATTTTACTTTTCATACTGACTTACAGTTGTTCCAGCTTCATTTGTTAATAAGCCTTTGTCAATTAATGTATATGTGAGTTTTTCTGAATCTCTATTTTGTTCCATTGATCTATATTATATGACCCAGCAATTCTACTCATAGGTAGCCAACAGAAATGAAAATATATGTCCACAAACGTCTTGTCCATGAATACTCATAGCAGCTTTGTTCACAGTAGACCCAAACTGAAAACAACCCGAATGTCCATCAGAGGGGAATGGATAAATAAATTATATCATATCCATAAAATGGAATACCACTCAGCAATAAAAAGAACCAAATTACTAATAAAAGCAACAACAGGGATGAATTTCAAAACTATTATGCTAAAAGAAAGAAGCCAGACACAAAACAGTACATACATATGACTACATTTATATAAAATTCTAGAACATGCAAAACTTATCTACAGTGACAGAAGACAAAGTAAGAGATTGCCTGGAACCAGGGCTGGGGACTGATTGCAAAGGGGCATTAAGAAACTTTATGGTAATAGAAATGTTCTAAATCTTGATTGTGGTGATGTTTACATGGGCGTATATACATCAAAACTCAATGAAGTGTACACTTACAAAAGGTACACGTTGCATATAAATTATACCTTAAAAATTGTTTTTTAAGAGTAATATGGGGCTTCCCTGGTGGCGCGGTGGTTGAGAGTCCACCTGCCGATGCAGGGGACACGGGTTCGTGCCCCGGTCCAGGAAGATCCCACATGCCGCAGAGCGGCTGGGCCCGTGAGCCATGGCCGCTGAGCCTGCACGTCCGGAGCCTGTGCTCCGCAATGGGAGAGGCCACAACAGTGAGAGGCCCATGTACCGCAAAAAAAAAAAAAAAAAAAAAAAGAGTAATATGATTATAAGCATCAATTTGTAAATTGCAACCCACTTCAAAAAATCTCAAATTTATTTTGATTAATAGCAGACATAGCAATAGAAGGAGCACATAATCTTCAGGAATTAGAACTTTTTAGAATGCAAAGCAAAATGGCACTGTCTAGAATAGTAGTCTAATAGAACTTTCCACAATGATGGAAATGTTCTATATCTGTGCTGTCCAACACAGTAGACACTAGCCACGTGTAGCTACTGAGCACTTGAAATGTGACTGGTGCAAAGGAAAATGAATGAGTAAATTTATTTTTAATGAATGTAAATTTAATCATAATTAGCTACATGTGGCTAGTGGCTACCATATTGGATAGCATAAGTCTAAAAGATGTATCTATGAAAAAATCCACTGGAATAGAATGCACATGCTTCTTAGAAAGGAAACAGAAATGGGTATATTCTTGGGATAGAGAATAAAATTGAAACAGAAGAAAGATACAGTAATAACTGAGGACTTCACAACTGTCAAAATATCCACTGAAAAAGATATTTTCAACTATATGCAATTTTCTAACAAATTCTTGATATTTTTTATTAATTTTCCTTTATCAGTAGACTAATAAATAAGAAGGGAACTACAATTTGGACACATTTCTAACCAAGAATGAGGAACAAGTTTGAGTGGAAATGCCAGGAAACAGGGAGAAAGTGTTCATATAATTTTAGAATTTACGTCAGACAAGGAAGGAAATACTGGCATAGTTAGATATGATACAGATCAGTAAAACGGATTTCAAAAGCTTCATTTAAATAACAGGCTATGAATTCATAACTCAATATCTAAAAGGAAAGACCATAGAGAGGCTTTAAAAACTAAAATTCTGTATAAACAATTACAAATGACTCTAGTTAAAAAAGACAAAAGAGGAAAAACAGAAATTATCTAAGACCAATAAATATAGCTGCAGAGAATTTACCCACAATGTTATTTTAAAAATAAACAAACAAATAAATACATATCTCCAGAAAAAAGGAGGGAAATAGTTATAGATGAACATAAAAGAGTAGCATATATAAAAAAGACAAAAATGGAAAAGACAAAAGAAAAGGCTTGGAGTGCGGGGCAATGTTTAGACTAAAAAAAGAACAATAAATAAGGTAGAATTCCATGAGTTAGACAGCTGTATAATGCTAGAGGTAGAAAAAAAGCAGGAACTCCTAAATCTCCTTTTCACTTCTATCTTCTCTGTCCAAGAAAATATTGCTCTGATTCAATAACTCAAGAGTGATGGGTACATGATATTTCTCTGGATTAAAAGCATTTTTTATTTGCAATTTAAGCAAGGCTATCTCTTAAAGAACATTTCTTAACAAATAGCTATCAACAAAAATCTCTGATATTCCATGATTATACATATTAGTAGAGAAGACAGTTAACAATAAATAATTCAAAACAGAAATAATCCACCAAGCTCTTTATCACTGCTTCATCTGAAGCTTGTAGTTGTAAAATTCAAATGGCAAGAGTGGCATAGCATTATAAAAATGGTCTGAAGAAACGGTACCACTAATTTGCTAATTTTCAAAAAGTTCACAAAAATCGTTAAGAAAAAAAAAATAATAGGGTAGTATACACAAACAAACCAAGGAAAAATTTGTTAAGACCAATAAAGATCACCAAGTTGTTTAACCTCAAAAAGAAATGCAATCAAAAATCAAATTACAACAAACAGTAAAAAGTTTTAAGTTTGATAATATTCAGTTCACCAAGATTGTGAGAGGGGAAAGACTCATACATGTTGGTGAGAATATAAAATGATACCATTTTTTAGCTTAAACCATGGACCCACTGGACCCACTGCAAAGAATTTACCTTAAGGATTATAAGTACTTGCAAAAGGACACCAAGATAAATGTGTGAAGCTTTTCATTAGAGCACTGTTTTCAATAGCAATAACTGGAAATACCCTAAAAAATGTATCTGGGAAGGCTCTTTATTATGGTATGATCATAAAATGGAATAAAAGACAACCAATAAAAGAATCAATTATATCTCCACACCAATATGGAAAATTCCTAAGTATGTTAAATGAAAAAGGAATATGCAGTATGTTCTCATTTGTAATTCTTTAAAAAGTGAGTATAAGATGAAAACAATTTTTTTTAAAGAATATGTGAAACTTTTAATTGTAGATATCTTTGGGAAGACGGTCTGAGGATGGGACGTGTAAAATAGGAGAAATCTGTAGTGGATATTTGCCATCTCTAGGCTGCTGAGCATCCAAAACCATTCCATTTTGGAGAATTTCAAGAGATGAGAAGCAAATACACCCTTCCTTATCTTTCTCGCATCACATGTACAAGGTCTAAGATCAGTTAGGTCCTCGTGTTCTGAACACTGAATCCCAGGTAGTGAGAGCAAGGTGTGGAGGAGTCAGAGATTATTCAGAGAGATCTCCAGAGGAACTTAAAGTTTATGAGCACAGTCACCAATATCCAGTCATGGTGGCAGTATCTGGGACAGCAAATATCCAAGCAGCAATGTCCTCAGCATAGGATACTCTTATTATAACCTCTTGACTATGCCCTGCTTCTCTTAGCTTCTGAAAATCTTCAAAGCCTGGTGGTTCTCTAGCTATGAGCTATCTAATATTTTTCAAAAAATTGCCTTCTAATTAAGTTAAATTAGAGTTACTTTGTGTCATGTGCAACCAAGAACCCTGACTTCTTTCTTTTATTTTCCTATAGTTTTCTTTTTTTTTTTTTTTTAATGAGGGTTGGTGAAATCATACACATACTTTTTTGTGTGCTCCCTTTAATATCTGAACTTTACTGTAATTTCTTATCTAGCACTGCGGGCAACAGTGAGACAGGCAGGAGAGTAAACAATCTATTTAAAAGAAAACATCACAGCATTTTTTTTTAAAGGAGGGAGGGTAAGTTCTCTCAAAGAACTTGAATATTACTTAGGGAAACATTCAGCATGACTGCCCCTCCCACTTCCTCCTCTCTCCTCCCAAGGATTTCATGCCCACAATTGGCTCATTGCCTTATAAGTCTGATACAATGGAAAGGCGGAAAAAAAGCAAGAAAACAACACTTTCCAAAGGGAAATGGGAAAATTTAACTGTGGATACTTGGAAAGTTGAGAATAAGAACTTAGACAAGAGCAGAGAGGTAATACCCTCAAAACTTAAAAAATCTTGAATTCAAATCTCTCTAATTTCTATACCTTATTTTAAATAATTTCAGATATATATAAAATCTGAATTCATTAAAGACAGTTGTGAGAATAAACACTGTCTTATTTTTTAAGTCTTTCCTTTCCTCAAAGAATTCCTATGAGATAGTTCTCAATAAGCTTCCAATGTGCAAAATTTTTAAAATTATTTTTGTCAAAATAATATATAAACATATATATTCCAAAAGATATAAAACGTTTGTAATAAAAAATTACTTGAGGGAAGATGGCAGAATAGGAAGCACTAGGAATGCATCTCCCCACCTAGACAAAAATTGTCCTGGCATAATCTGTCTGATGTAACTATTTTGGAACTCTGGAGTCTATTCAAAAGCTTGCAGCTTCCAGAAGAAGGCCTGGACAGGCCTGGACAGTAAATCACAATTAATTTCAATTTCAACTATTGGTGTGGTAGCAGCTATCCACCCCTCGTCCCCTCCCAGCAGGCAGCCATGGATGTATTCCTAGAGTAGCCTGATGGATCTTGTGGGACTTGTCCTCCAAATATCAGAGATCTGTGTCTTGATCCTTGACTGCTGCTTCTGATTACGATTATGGATGTGCAGACACAGAAGCGGCTGCCATTGTTGCAATCCCCAACAACTGAAATGGCTTCCAGGGGATTTAGAGATCCAGAGCCTATTTTTTTTCCCCTTTTCTTCTTTTGGGAGCCAGACATTTAAGAAGTATGACATCCATGAAAAGGATGAACACTAAGTCTTTCTGTGTAACATTAGTCTTCAACTCCTTTGGGTAAACAGCCAAAGGGGTGCATTGCTTGACTGTATGGAGTAGGTATGGTTTTGTAAGAAACCACCAACTGTTTCCCCAAAGTACTTGTACACAGTGTGCTGTGGAGTCTTCAATATACTGCCATATTGAATAGGAAGAGAGTTTCTGTATGCTACATACTGGATAATTCTACCTATACTACATTCTGGAAAAGTCAAACAGAAGCTTTACAGTGGAGACTGTAAAAACATCAGTGGTTGCCAGAGGCTGGGGAGAAAGAGGGATGAATAGGCAAAGCACAGACCACTTTTAGGGCAGTAAAACTACTCTGTATGATACTATAATAGTGGATATATATTTATAATGATAAATTTGTCCATAGCCACAGACTGTACAATACCAAGAGCAAGCCCTAATGTAAACTATGGACTTCACATGATAAAGATGTGTCAATGTAGGTTCATCAATTAAAACAAACGTACCACTCTGGTTGGGGACATCGATAATGAAGAAGCTATGCATGAATAGCAGGGGGTATATGGGAAATCTCTGTACCTTCTGCTCAATATAGCTGCGAATGTAATATGGCTCTAAAAAATGAAGTCTATTAAAAAAAAACAACAACACTCCACAGCTAATATGATATGCTATGGTAAAAGACAAAGTTTTTCCTCTAAAGTAAATAACAAGGCAGGAGGCCTGTTTTCGCCACTTCCATCCAAACATAG
Organism: Mesoplodon bidens; assembly: GCF_964165515.1. Lineage (NCBI taxonomy): Eukaryota > Metazoa > Chordata > Mammalia > Artiodactyla > Ziphiidae > Mesoplodon > Mesoplodon bidens. The sequence goes on from NC_138176.1 coordinate 39,718,020, forward strand.
TACTGAATGTTCAAGCCAGAGTAATTAGGCAAGAAGAAGAAAAAAAGGCATCCAAATTAGAAAGAAAGAAGTAAAATTATGTTTGCAGATGACATGATCTTATATATAGAAAACTTTTAAGATGCCACAAAAAAATTGTTAGAATAAACAAATTCATCAAAGTAGCAGCATACAAAATTAACATGCAAAAATCAGTTGCATTTTTATACAATAACAATGAACAATCCAAAAAGGAAAATTAAGAAAACAATTCTATTTACGATAGCATCAAAAAGAATAAAATATCTAGGAATTATCTTAAGCAAGGAGGTGAAATGCTTGTACACAAAAAGCTACAAAACACTGTTGAAAAAAAATTAAAGAAGACCTAAATAAACAGAAAGATATTGCATGTTCCTGGATTAGAAGACTTGATATCGTTAAGATTTCAATACCATACTAATGCAATTCCTAGCAAAATCTCAACAACTATTTTCTTTTGCATGAATAGAAAATTCCATCCTAAAATTCATATGGACTCTCACAGGACCCTAAATCATCAAAACAACCTTGAAATAGAAGAACAACATTGTAGGACTCACAATTCCTGATTTCAAAATTTACTTTGTACAAAGCTACAATGTATGGTACTGGCATAAAGACAGACATACACCAATGGAATAGAATAGAGAGCTCAGAAATAAAACCTTGTATATATGGTCAAATGATTTTTGATTAGTGTGCCAAAATTATTCAATAGAGAAAGGAGAGTCCTTTCAATAAATGGTGCTGGGAAACGTGGATATCCACTTGCCAAAGCATTAAGTTGGACTTTTATCTTACATCATATACAAAAATTAACTCAAAATTGATCAAAGACCTAAATTAAAGACCTAAAACTACAAAACTCTTAAAAGGAAAGACAGGGGGAAAGCTCATGACATTGGATTTAGCAATGATTTCTTGGATGCAACACCAAAGACACAGGCAACAAAAAACAGATACACTGAACTGCATCAAAATTTGAAACTTTTATGTATCAAAGACAAAAGCAACATAGCAAAAAGGCAACCCATAGGATGGAAGAAAATATTTGCAAATCACATATCTAATAAAGGATTAATATCCAGAATATATAAAACTCAACCACAAAAAAACAAACCATCCAATACATGAACAGGCAAAGGACTTAAATAGATATATCTCCAAAGAAAATATAATAGTTGTGTCTCCAAAGAAGACACACAAACGGTCAATAAGCACATGAAAAGATGCTCAACATCATTTATCATTAAGGAAATGCAAATCAAAACTACAATGAGATACCACTTTATATCCATTAGGATGGCTATCATCCAAAAAAACCAACCAAACAAACAAAAAAACCCCAGAAAGCCCAGAAAATATCAGTGTTGGCAACGAGAATGTGGAGAAATCGGAACATCTGTACATTGCTGGTAGGAATGTAAAATGATACAGCCACAGTAGAAAACAATATGATAGTTCCTCAAAAAAGTAAGCATGGAATGACCATTTGACCCAGCAATTCCACTTCTGGGTATATACCTAAACAAATTCAAAGCAGAGACTTGAACACATACTGGTACACCCATGTTCATACCAACATTATCTACAATAGTCAAAAGGTGGAAGCAACCCAAGTGTCCATCAACAGATGAATGGATAAATAGATTGTGGTATATACATACAATGACACATACCACAATATGGTGAACCTTAAAGACATTACAATAAGTGAAATAAGTCACAAAAAGATAAATATTAAATGACTTCACTTATGTAAGGTACCTAGAATGGTCAAACATATAGAAACAGAAAATACAACAGTGGTTTCCAGGGGCTGGGAGTAGGGGGAATGGGGAGTTACTGTTTGAAGAGTACAACATTTCAGTATGGAATGATAAAATAGTTTTAGAGATGGATAGTGGTGATAGTTGCACAAGGATGTGAATATACTTAATGTTACTGAAACTGTACACTTAAAAATGGTTAAAATGAAATTACCTTGTATATATTATACCACAATAAAAAAAATTACTCATCTCCATCTCTTTTCATCCTCAAACCCATATTTTTCCCCCCAAAACAACTACCCTCAAGTACTGGAATTCCTTTTCCTGGTATTTAATTCAGCATTTCTATATAATATACGTAATAATGCTTTTTGTAGATTTATCAATTACCTGCATATTTTCTGCCATGTTAGAGGAGGCTTACAAAACCAGTAGTACCCCCAACACAAATATTTCACTTCTCTTAATCCCCTTCAAATGGTAACATCACAATTTTGGGTTAAATAAATCAACAGATATTAAATTTAAATTTCTTCCTGTTTCTAACTCACCTAATTTCCTAAGACTCTATTATATTTTCTCCCAAATACTTCAATATCCACATATAATTTATTTCCCTGAAGCCCTCTGTCCTACTGCTCTAATCACTACTGATTACTCTTCAGCTTTGTGGCACCGTTGTCACCCTGGGACTTTCCTTTGTTGTTTCTCAGTTGTATTCTCTGCTTATCGAAGCCCTTTTCTTTTCTTTCATGGTTTATTTCCCTGTTTTGCTAGGGAACATCTTCTAATAATCTCCTAAGATATGTTACAAGGACAAATTGTTTTTAGTCCTTGAGTGTCTTTTTTTTCCTACTCTTGCACTTGATTGATGGTTTGGCTAGATACAGAATTCTAGGCTGACTGTAGAACATTTGAAGTGCTGTTCCTCCATCTTCTATCTTTAATTCTACTGCTGAGAAGTTAGATGCCACTGATATTCCTAATCCTTTCTAAATGATCCTGAAATCTTTTGAGGAATTCTCATTATTCTTGGTATTTTAAATTTCAAAATAATTTGTCTTGTATTGGCCTGTTTTCACTTATTGTGCTTGGCACTATATAGATCTTTTCAATCTGGAGACTCAAATCCTAAAGAAACGTCTGGTATAATACCAGAAACGATTTTCTTTGATGATTTCCCACACTGTGTGGGGACCAGCACTGTGTTAGGCCAAACAAAGGACATCAACAAGCTAGATGAGCCCAAGAGTTTACAGTTTTTGTCCTCTGATATACAGGATTCTATGGTTATTAAGGAAATCAGCTTTGGAATCTGACAGACCTGGACTCAATCCTCAGCCTCAGTTCTTACCAGCTGTGGCACTTGGGGAAGTTAGCTTCTTTTAAACCATCTATGAAATGGGGATCGCTTTATTGTAGCAATTTAATAAGATGACTCATGTAAACTGCTTATACAACAGTAACACATGTATATAATAAATGTAAATAAATGTTACCTATTATTAAAATATCAAAAATTGAATTGGTGCAGATAATTTAATCATTGTCAAATCCTTCATGGCTTCACTATTTGTAAAGAATAAGACTAATAGGGCTTCCCTGGTGGCGCAGTGGTTGAGAGTCCACCTGCCGATGCAGGGGACACAGGTTCGTGCCCCGGTCCGGGAAGATCCCACACGCGTGGAGCAGCTGGGCCCGTGAGCCATGGCCGCTGAGCCTGCGCGTCTGGAGCCTGTGCTCCGCAACGGGAGAAGCCACAACACTGAGAGGCCAGTGTACCGCCAAAAAAAAAAAAAAAAGACTAACAAAAGAAATGGGAGGCAGCAAATGGGGACAGGGTTTTCTTCTGGGGTGATAAAAAATGTTTTGGAACTTGACAAAGTTGGTGGTTGCAAAACATTGTGAGGGTACTAAATGTAAGTGAATTGTATGCTTTAAAGTGGTTAATTTTATGTTATGGGATTTACACCTCAATTAAAAAAAGGAAGCAGGAAACAGAGAGGCAATATGAGGGAAGAAGTCGAAAGCTGCTGGAAAGGGAGAGGGAATTGATATCCTTTCCTTTAAATTATTTTGAAGCTTTCCTCTAAGTAATCTCTTTTCAACTCTTTTTAACTGAACAACCAATAATGGTAATGCTGAGATGACAAACACCTTTTTTATTGAAAATCAACATACAATTAAGGTTGATTGAGAGATCAGCATGTGATTAAGAGAATATTTGAAAATTTTCTTCGGGAAGAAAATGTATAAAACAGGAAAGGGGAAGATGGACTTTTGAATCTATAATACAGCTACTTATATATGGGTAAAAAAGCTGATAGTATACAAGACAATGAATAAAGGCTTTTTTCAAAAATCACTATATATCAGGAGACTGAGCTCTAAGCATTTCCTCATAATAAATACAGAAATCTTCCCACATCTAAAATCTTTCCAGTAAAAGAGGAGGAAGTAAATTATTTCCTACTGACAAACTAGAGGAAAATATTGTTATATACATCTTTTTTCATTTTCAACATTTCCCAAATTGTGCTCCATGGAACACTATTAGCGCTAGAGAGATGCTATTTACTACACTACAAAAGAAAAGAGAGAGAGAAGGGAGAAAGGAGGGAGAGGAAGAGAAATGGAAAGAAAAGAAAAAGGAAAGTAACATATTAAAATTTCACTCTTGGAAGATTTACAATGAGTAATAGCACATTAAAGGTTCTGCAGTAAGAAAGCCAGTTCACCTCTATTAAACCTAAACTTTCCTGATTTATTAGGTACAGAACAGTTCTCAAGCTATGTCTGTTAAACATATGAAGCATCAATTTTGTTAAAGATTGCCTAGAGTTATACCAGATAACATGTAAATTAGATAACTTCAATATTAGCCTGAGGGATAAGATTAATATACACACACACACACACACACACACACACAAGATTAATATACATATCAAAGAATAATCAATCACCTGAATAAAACATTGTTTCATATTACCAGCTGGTCACAGCAAGAGTTTAGTGGCAAGAAAAAAAGGGTAGAGAAGGCAGTATTAAGAAGAAAAAAAAATCTGGGAAGAGCTAGTTCTTCAACTTCCCTTCTATGAAATGACCCTGTCCTGCCCTGTCAATTCTGATCGCTTATTAAAGAAAACATCTGCAGTTAAGATAGTAAGAAATTTCAACTTGGTTCACTTTTTCACCTCTCTCTTCTTATTTTTTACATTAAATTCCTGATCCCAGGAGGTAACTTCAAAAGGAGAGGTTAAATATTTGTCACAGAAGTATTACTTTGAGTACCTCAAGTATAAAATCTCATGTTGTTATAATAAACCATATCCCTAAACGGTTAAATAATTTAAGCATGAAGATATTTGTAATTTGATTTGATTTTACTCAAAGCAATGACGTACAGCAACAACCAAGTCTGAATTCTGTACAATATTTCCTGCTTGGGGAGAAAATCATAGGGAAAATATGGAATTAGAGAAGAAAAGGTAATTTTAAGTATTCTTTAGACATCCCAATGTCTATATCCCAGTGTTTTCTTTTTGTTAACAGAAAAGATATAAGAAAATAAAGACATTTTTCACTGAGATGTTATCATCTTTGAACCAAAAAGGAATCATTAGTGATTAGTACTAGTGTCTCCAATATAGTGTAAGCCATTCAAGGAAATCAATTATTTAGGAACTAGAGACAGTCATTTCCATGGAGAGGTTAATCCTAACACGCAATCTACTTAGGAATTATTTACTTTCATTTTACTTCATAGGAAAAACTACAGGGCTTCCCTGGTGGCGCAGTGGTTGAGAGTCCGCCTGCCGAGGCAGGGGACATGGGTTCGTGCCCCGGTCCGGGAGGATCCCACATGCCGCGGAGTGGCTGGGCCCGTGAGCCATGGCCGCTGAGCCTGCGCGTCCGGAGCCTGTGCTCCGCAACGGGAGAGGCCACAACAGTGAGAGGCCCGCATACCACAAAAAAAAAAAAAAAAAACAAAAAAAAAACTACATCTTCCTTCCTGGTCACTGTTCATCCTTTCTCATAAACTAAGGGGGGCGGGTAACTGAGGCCAACAGAGCCTTACTGGCCATTTATCCACCAATCCAAAACAAACAAACAAAAACAAAACAAGCACAGCATAGCTATTATGTTCAGTTGATAATTTTTCATTTTTATGTGTTATTACCATTATCACTGGGGTGATAAGATCAGTTGGCTAAAGTAACCACTGGCTTAATAACAATCCATACACATAAAACTTTTTTCAAGAGTGACATTTGAAAAAGTCAAAAGCTAGATAAAATAAACTTTAAAGAAGATAGAATAAATTTCAACCTTTGTTCCTGATTACAAGCTAAATGTGTGAATCTTAATTCAGAGGCATAAAGGCAGAGGTTATGAAGTCAGAAGATGACAGATCAAAATACTTCCCAGCATAGTAGTTGCTTGATGACGTTATTACAACCTAAGATCCGATAATCATACCTACAGAACCAGAAACTGGACTTTATCAGTAACCTGAAACATGATCAATCAGCCTCAGTAAATTCAGTCAAAAGAGACTAATTCACATTCAGAAGAGAACAATGTAAAAATTAGGATAATTTATCACAAGGATATCCTTACAGTGATCAGAAAACACGTCCTCTGCTCAGAGTACTCATACTCCTTTTCAGTGTAAGTATTAATCTGACTTGGTTGAATACAGAATTATAGTAATATGAAGTAGACAGATTTCAGAGATGTTTCATCTAGGCCATAAAGAGGCCTGATAAACACTCCAGCACCACAGCAGCAAACACATGTTGGATGACTGCACTCATTTCCCAGATTCTCCATCTCTTGAGTCAAACTTTACTTCTCTTATTCCTTTTTCTATCATTCACTGCATTTTCTGTAGATGGGTATTATCACTGACTAAGCCATATCAAGCTGTTGCTCCCATGGATCTGCGATATTAAACGTTCTTCCACTGTGTCCTGCCCAACTATGAGAAGGCAAATTCATTTCCTATTTTCAAGTTCTTAAATAGTTCCTTTGACAGCCTCATGTACCATCTATAACCGTAACAGAAACTACAAAGAACGCTGGGAGTTTTTTGTAGATACTGAAATTTAATTCTGAACACATTACAAAAATCCAATTGGATACAACTCAATACTGCAAAAATGTAAATATACTCTGGCTCAAAGCAAATTGCTAAAAGTTAACCACTTAGTAAAACAACTATGGCTAACTCATGTGAGAGTACAGATAGTCTTATATACTAAGACAACTATTTAAGGATTCTACATTTGCAAAAAGCTTTACAAAGTGTTTTCCTGCACATTATAACATTTAATTCTCATAACCACCAAATATTTAAATTGAAAGTCTCCAAAAAAGATACTTCTGAGAGTACAGGGAATAATCCAAAATTTTAACTTTTAAAAGCCAATTAAAGTTCCTACTGACATTTTACAGTTAATTTATTTATACACAGATTTTTTGCTCTGAAATTAGAAAACATAATGACTATTTACATAGCAGACATAAAATATATTATATACTCTTAGGTCATAAATGTATTTAAAATTATTTAAATGAGCCTTGAGAACTACTGTTCAGAACTGAATAATAATTACACTTAGAAAATTATGCAAAATTGTAACGCAAACACTTAGGCTTTGGTATGCCCAGCAACTCCTTTCTAGATCCCCTGTACCAAAGAATTCTTCAGGTCCTTGGTACACTTACGCCCCATTATAAACTGCTCTATGTAAAATTACATGGTACCAGGTACCTACACCTTAGCATAAATAAATTTAAGTGAATAAATCCACTCAGGATTTTTAGGATAATACCCAATTGTGAAATAAAAGACAAAAATCACAGTGTAATGGAATCCAGACATTAAACTGGTGAGGGGCATTTTATGGAGTCCATGAAATCATATCACATACACCTGATTATGTAAAAGGTCAGTTCTTATCAAATGAGTTTTATCCCATTGAGGCCAAGTTGGTACGTGAAGCAAGAAAAAAGCAGTTATAGGTCACCAACATAATAAAAATAAAGTTTACATCACAATGTACATCTTTTTCTGTGGTTTAGAAATCTTTTCTAAATGAAAATACAACACGAATATACATCAATATTTGAAACAGAAAATTAAAGAGTTCTTACCTTACTACATCATCAATATTGTTCCTGTATACGCCTTCAAGTCTTTCTGCAGGAAACCCCATAGCAATAATGTTTGGATAAATATCTGAGTACTTAAGTTAAGGAAATATGCAACAATGCAAATTACAGGTACACATTTTAAAACATTAGCTGATTGAAATACACAACAATGCAAACTACATGTACATGTTTTAAAACATTAGCTGATTATAAAAAGAACCTCTCCCCACTACAAGCTACGCTAATAAAAGATTGTCAAATGTATTTACTTATAAGCCATTATGTGTAATTAAGAAATACAGGTAATTAAGAAATACCGACCCCAAAAAAGACCCTCAAAACAATTATATGACAAAACAATTTTTAAATCCTTCTACTCAATATATTTAGAATGCACCTAAGGTAAAAGGTAACTTCCATATTTACAGTCCTAAAGTATCGGGACAAAACCCAAAACTCAAAATAAAAACAAAACAAAAAACAGCTGTACAACTTCTCATTTTTCATGGTTGTAAAAGGTACTACAGTATAGAGAAAAGTAGATACAATTAAGAGTTAGAAAGTCAGGTTTAAGAACTGGTTATGCCTCTAATCAGTTGTATAAATTGGACAACTCAACCTTTCCTATTCTACACAACAGTTAGGTTGAGAAGACCACTATGATCTCTTCTAGCCCTTGGTATTTATGACTTGATAATGCTGAATTGAGGTAGAAACTTATTCTCATTTCCAAACAAGGTAATCAATATTTAGCATGCCCATTCTATTAACTTATGTTATATACTACAGTTGCATAAAACAAACTTCTACCCTCAAAAATTTGTATCAGATTAACCATAAAAAAGCACCAATAATCTACATTTCTATGCATTTTGTCCATCATACTAGCTCTCATTTCTTGAGCTCTATCAACCCTCTCTAATCTCATGATTTTCTGACACAGAAACCAGCCAAGCTAATCTGCCTTAAGCCACTCAAGACCATCTCTAAAGCTCTATGCCCACCTACTTGGACCCATTCATCTTCCAAATACAATTCAAAATTCACCAAATCCAGTGCCCTTTTAAAGATCTTGTTTCTTTATTTCCGCTGCATTCACACTATTGAGCCTTATTTCAGTATTATTTTCAATCTAAAAATAACTATTAAATTACTAAAAGCTTTCATTTTGATATATCATTATAATTTAAGAAAAGATTATATTACTATATGTTCTACCTTTATGATTACTAGTACTGCTTGGACAGATCTACAGAATATTTTAAGAAAAATATGTGCACAACAGAGTATATAGTATGTTACCTTTTGTATAAAAGAGATATTTTATAAAAGAAATATTTACACATATTTTTGTTTGAATTTGAAACCCCCCCACACACACAGATAACTGAGAAACTAACAAAAATGGCTGCTTCATAGAGAAGGGGAGGGGAAAGAGGGAAGCACACATTGAAACAAATAAATCTGATTAAATATCAAATTGGTAACCAGGAGAAAGGATTTATTTCAAGGGCTATTTGGACACTAATTTTACTGTACTTCTGGGCAGGAAGTATTCTAAGAAGGAAGAGAGCTACAAAGAAATTTTAAACTTCTTCCAATAGTTTATTTCTAATAATATCAGTATTGATACCTTCAAATTTTTTCCTTATATTATAGGAAAAAACAATGAAGTTATGTTAATGACTTGAAGATTCATGATTATTACTGTAAGAGAAAAGAGATACCATTATAAAATCAAGAACTCAAGTAATAACTGAAAATATTAACGTGAACTCATGTTTGTAGAACTCTATATTGTTTAGGTCTTTTCAAAGAAATGGCCTAAAAGTATGTCACCTTAGCAATAGTAAACACTTCTAGAACCCGATTTCATCCCTAATATCATAATACACTAAAGGGTACCAACTCCTTGGAAAACTGGTTGATGTCAGATCTGGGGCAGGGAAGGTACAAGGTAAGCCTGGGATATCTTTCTGTGCCAAAAAGCAGGAAGGCATACAGAGATTAGTGGTCTATATCAAACAGACAAAGGAGTTAGCATGAAGGATATCACAATGGCTAAATGTGTGACAAACTGAGTATCAAAGAAAAAATTTAAATGGTAGTAAATTAAAGAATCCTGAATAAAATGAAAATCCGTGAGTCTATAAAGATACTCAAAACAGAAAAAGTTAGAGCAACTAAACAAAAAATTATTTTCATTTATAACTTTTGATAAAAGTGGCTATTGGAATAGTTCTTTACTTTGAAATTGGTGAAGGGGGAGATTAAGGATTTATCCTACTTTTCCTGTAGGAACTCTATTTCAGGGAAAGCAAATAACTCCATTTCATAAAGCAAACACAACAGAAAATACCAGTTAATAAACATAAAAAGACAGAATTAGGAAAATCAAACTTTGCAAGCTCTAATAAAATTACTGATTTAGGCAAGGATCAACAAATGGTGCTAAACCAATAGGTGAGTGGATAATGAGGAACTGAACTTCCGTACAGAGCCAGAGTAACACTGCACAAAATATCTTCCAATGTAAGAAGACAAATATAATTGAATAATGGGCAGAAAAGACTGTCATCACCCAATTTCAGTGGTCAATCTCAGCATTACCAAGGAAATTAAGTAGAGATCACATAACTTTTGATGTGCTGCAATATGAAGAACACAGCATCATCTATGATAGCCAAATCATCTTCAACCTGCAAATCCACCAAGCACTTAGAGATATAAATTTTAACTTAGAGACACTATATGAGATAGAACAAGCTAAATGACATTATGAGCATAAACTGGACAAATTCAAAAGGTCTGCAGGACATGATGCAGTCTCTGTCAAATTATCTTTTTAAAAAGTCAAATATCATTTTAAAAGGGGAGGAGGAGAGGGATGGGTAGCTATCCTTGATTTAGAAAGACATAAGGGTTCTAACAGTCAAGTTCACTGGTACAATCCTGTTCTGGTTACTGTTTTAGACAAACCAGCCATTAATGACATTTTTAGAAATTTTAATATGATCCGAGGATTGGCTGAGATGAAAATTTACAGAAATGGAATAGTAGACATTATTGACTGAAAAAAAGGTTTCAAGAGAGAAGGTACAGTGTGACACCATTTTGATAAAAGAAAACATATACAGTATACCTGTATACTTAATTAAATTAAAATATGTAGACAAAAAGATTACAACTAAAGTACTAAAAGTAATAATCTCTAGATGGTAAGAACATATATTTTTTCTCATTTTTGCTTTTTTTTTGCAGTACGCGGGCCTCTCACTGTTGCGGCCCCTCCCGTTGCGGAGCACAGGCTCTGGACGCGCAGGCTCAGTGGCCATGGCTCACGGGCCCAGCCGCTCCACTGCATGTGGGATCTTCCTGGACCGGGGCACAAACCTGTGTCCCCTGAATAAGCAGGTGGACTCTCAACCACTGCGCCACCAGGGAAGCCCCATTTTTGCTTGTTTTGTGTTCTGTATTTTTGGTATGATGCACCTGTACTATTTCTATAATGGGTTTTAAAAATTATGTTTGTTTTATAATTATCTCCAAATCTATTTACTAAGTGTCTTGACAAAATACTCTCTTGCCCTATATGACTTACAATCAGCTTTGTATGTAGTTTTTAAAAATGCTGAATTTCTTTAAAAAAAAAGTATAATAATAAAAGTATCTAAGACTTAAATAGCTTTTACTATGGGCCAGGAACAATTTTTGTCACTTCAAGAATACATAAATTCACCCTCAACCTCAAAGGGTTCTTCTACTATAAAGACTCCAAAAGAAAACCATTAGGATTAACATTTTTAACATCACGATTATTAGCTGTCATCTATTATTCTCACATAAGAAAGCAGCCCCACTTAAAAATGTAGCTCTTATTTAACTATCAAAATGTTTTAGCATATTGTACACACACACACACACACACACACACCCAGAACAGGGCTTCCCTGGTGCCGTAGTGGTCCGCCTGCCGATGCAGGGGACGTGGGTCCATGCCCCGGTCCAGGAAGATCCCACATGCCGCGGAGTGGCTGGGCCCATGAGCCACAGTCGCTGAGCCTGCGTGTCCGGAGGCTGTGCTCCGCAACGGGAGAGGCCACAACAGTGAGAGGCCCGCGTACCACACACACACACACACACAAAACAGAACAGAGGCTCAAATCAAGCCTAAGCAGTACAATTCCTGAAAATGAATCTTTACTTTTTAACTCTGTCTTATAGAGTAGAAACATAAGAAAATGGGAAATAGCAGTCAAGAAAATGAGGCAGCAGTAGGGAACCCAAAGCAGTGGCAGCTGCCACAAATCTGGAATTCCTACCTCAAAAACTATAAAGACATTTTAGTAAAAAATATAAACTGAAATAATGCCAAGTGTTTCTGAGCAATGCAACAGAAAATTTTTTATGTAAAAAAACTTTTATTACTACTAACAAACTTACCTAACCATTAATTTCTGTGAGAATGCTAGTAAGATTCTAGCCTTACAGAAAAGCATAGAAGTGGGGGGAGGGATAAATTAGGAATTTGGGATTAACAGATACACACTACTATATATAAAATAGATAAACAACAAGGACCTACTGCACAGCACAGGGAATCATATTCAACACCTTGAATAACCTATAATGGAAAAGAATATATATATTCTTATAATCATATATATATAAAACCGAATCACTTTGCTGTACTCCTGAAACACTGTACTTCAATAAATTTAAAAAGAAAGAAAAGCATAGAAATATAAAGCCCCTTGAAATGCTGTCATTTTAACAAGGACTAAACTCAAATTTATCCTTGTACTATGAATACTAACTAATAAAGTAAATAAGGTTGCAAAGGGCTTGGTTAACTTACTTAAGAAAAATACTTAACAGTAACTACACATAACTGGGGATGTTATATACTCATTAAAGTAAATTCAGTCAGCCCCCTCCTTTATTTACTTAATTAGGAGGGGGCCGACTGAATTTACAGATTTCCAAAACTGATGTCAGCAACTAATAATAATGTCCAAACACATTTTGAACATTCAAAAACACATTGAACATTGTGCAAGGGGCACTGAGAACATAAGACTAAGTAAGCAAAGATTACAGCACTCTAGGAGTTCCTATTCTATCAGGGAAGACAGACGCACAGACATACAACTGTGCCAAAGGCCCCACTATGTATACATAAGATCAAGATATTTTAAGAGCTAGAGAAAGAGGGATTAATTCTGTAGGGGCAGACATACAGCTTCACAAAGTAGGTAGTAGTATGTTAGATAATCCTTAAGAAATAGGTCATACACCAGTAAACAGAAGAAGAACAATTACAACATTTCAAACAGAGGGTAGAGCAGATACATGGAAATACATAAAATATCCAGAAAAAGTGAGCAGTCCAGTATAGCTCACATGCAAAGCTTTATGGAGAAGGTGGCAGGACTGACAGAAGATTAGGTCTGGTTTTAAGGATGCTGTGACAGGAAGTTCAATTCAATCAGACAGATAAGGAGTCAAAGGCCAGGATCAACATGGGAGTTTCTTGCAGAGCAACAATCCAATCCTTCCTTTAAATAGAATCTAGGAATTTAGCCTTCTTAAGGTTTCATTTTTCCTCAGACTCCCAACATCCTTATTCATACAGTTTGAGATTTTACCCAACACTTTGGCATCCATCATAAATTAGAAAAACAGAGAACATGTCCCAGACAGTATGCCAAATACATTCTCACTTAATCCTAACAATCCTATGAAGTAACATTACCACTTCATAGATGATGAAACTGAGGGTCAAAAAGATTGGTCCCAAAGCCAGCAAGTAGTTAGTTACAATTCAAACCCATTATGTACGTAACTCTAAAGCCCAAGCTTTTTGTACCATTCTGCCTCAAAAGATTAAGATTTTCTATACTTCCAAATCAATAATAAAAATATAAAATTTTCAAAGGAAGCAGATTCAAATGAAAGTAATTTACTAATCACACGTTAAAACTAAAAAACTTCTAAAAATACAAAAATCTACTGGTATTTCCAAAACTGATGTCAGCAACTTATGAATGCTCAATTTTGAGGCAAACATTTCTCATGCCAAGAAGTATGTCAATAAATAAAACCTTTCTAACATATGATTTTTTTTGCTTCCCATTAAAATTTTTATGACATACTTTTTAGACAATTTAAACCAAATAGGAATAACTGAGGGGGGGGGAATATATATATATATATATATATATATATATATATATATATATATATATATGACTTCTAATACAGAATAGACTTAACTTGCACTTACTGGATATTATTTTGAATAATAAGTAGAGTGGGCTAATAAAAGTACCTATTATATATGGGTGTTATAAAGATTACATGATTTAATATATGAACAATGCCTAGAACACAGTGATGTCTATGAAATGAACAAATGGTATAACCACAGATCTTAAGAGCCCACCGCTATTTGGTTGGTTTTCAATGACAATGACTTGTTGAATAACCTAACCCTTCTAAAGAACATCAAAACCCAACAGAATCTTTAACTCTTTAAAATCTTTACTATATCAATTTGCCTTTTTATTTAACTTAAGAACATGTGCAAAATATAACTCCGAAAGGAAAAAAAGAAGCCTTCTTTCCCCACATCAGTGGCTCCTGCACATGCAATAAGGAGAGAGTAAGAAATGCATACATGGTACTATCTTGCCTAGGTTGGATGCCACCATAGCTACAGGAGATCTGATATACACTGGACAGTCTTTCCCCACTCCCCCCTCCTTCAAGTAAACATGTTAAAATGTGTTTTGTTTTCCTTTAATTGAGGTATAATTTACATACAATTAAATACACAGATCTTAAGTGACTGGTTTATGAGTTCTGATAATTTATATATATACAGTATATCATGTTTGATTCAAGTGCTACAACAATCCCTTCACACCACAGAACACTGTCCAAAGAAAATAATGAATAAATAAGTTAAGTTTTAAAATCTGTGCACAGAAGTTGATTCAACCCATAATATAAATGACCTATTATAAAATAATGTGGCTACTATGAGTTAAATAATTTTTATTGGCTGTTCTAAGCATCCAAGCATAACTTAAAACACTAAAAATATGTTCGAAGTTACCTCTAATTAACAAAACATCTTTCAAAAAACTTGTGACTTGAGATCTCATGAGTCTACCTTATCTCAGAAATTTATTTGAGCCTAAATTAATGGGGTTTAAACTATAAATTTACCTTGAATTTTCAAATAGACGATAACAACCAAAAATAGCTCCCTAAGATACTTTGTTTTACTACTTTCCATTCTATTGCACATTTTATTAAAATGACAAGGGAGGGAAAAAATAGCTCCCTAAGCTTTATTTTATAACAATGTGTTCCTGACACAGAGTGAATCTTATTTTAAATATGATAATTACTGGGGGCTTCCCTGATGGTGCAGTGGTTAAGAATCTGCCTGCCAATGCAAGGGACACAGGTTCGAGCCCTGGCCCGGGAAGATCCCACATGCCACGGAGCAACTAAGCCCGTGCGCCACAACTACTGAGCCTGAGCTCTAGAGCCCACAAGCCGCAACTACTGAGCCCACGTGCCACAACTACTGAAGCTTGTGTGCCTAGAGCCCGTGCTCTGCAACAAGAGAAGCCACGACAATGAGAAGCCCTCTCACCACACCTAGAGAAAGCCCACGCGCAGCAACGAAGACCCAACACAGCCAAAAATTAATTAATTAAAAATAAATAAATATGATAATTACTAACAGTAAAGCAGTTCTGAAAAGTTTCTCTGTAGTACTCTGTATAGTATACAAATATACTTATCCCTTAACTTATAAACTGAAGTGCAGTGCTCGTATACAAACCAATAATTACTTATTTTTCCTGCCATAGTTATTTTAAGGAAAATTATTTCCAGACCACATAAAAGCTATTTTTAGAATTCTAGTTAACTGAAAGTTGTACAATGTGAAGCTATAGCATACGTGGAACATGACAGGTCAAATAAAAAGTGACATGCAGATTTTAGAGAGGTAGTGATCAAAAAGTTTCAAAAAGCAAATCTCAAGTTGCCTGGCTCACAAGAGGAACACTGAGCTAAACTGGCAGTGGGAGTAAAGGAATAAAATCAGACTAACAAGAGAAGACAACAAGAATCAAAAGCACGTTAGCAAATACCAGGACATCACCATTTAATTTCATTTTCGAGGAATTTCTGGAGCTTTTCCCCTGATTTCTGTCAGTGCTTTCAACTCACAGACACTTAAGGCTCAGGTGGGAGGAAAAGAAATTCAGCCACAGATTCATAAACTACATCAGCTTTACATTTCTTTCAACAAATTTTAACAGGTTTAAATTTAACAAATACTTTCCAAGTATGTCACAGTTAATTCACGTTATCAACTTTTATAATCAAATTATGTTTTAAATACCACTCATGCTCATAGACTTCTATGACTTTCTCATTTAATAAAAGATTTCATATTTCTTAACTAGATTTTATTTTTCCCTAATAAGTGTGTTAAATGTTTGGATCTGGTTTCTGATGATTCTATTGGGAGGAAAGCAGAAATAGGAGTTCCTTGAATTTCCCAGTTGATAAAGTGTTAATTGTTCAGTATTTAAGAACATCTGCCCTGATATACATCATATAATCATCCCTGTACAGACCAAATTAATGCAGCCTAAAATTTTATTTTCTAAAGTGAAAAGGGTATGTAGATACAAAAGCATGAACTACAGAAATATTAAGAGAAAGAATGCTCAAAAAGATGGGAATTTTAAGAATAAAGAAGAGGGCTTCCCTGGTGGCGCAGTGGTTGAGAGCCCGCCTGCAGATGCAGGGGACACGGGTTCGTGCCCCGGTCTGGGAAGATCCCACATGCCACCGAGTGGCTGGGCCCGTGAGCCATGGCCGCTGAGCCTGCGTGTCCGGAGCACAGGAGAGGCCACAACAGTGCGAGGCCGGCGTACTGCAAAAAAAATTTAAAAAAATAAAGAAATCTCCAGGAACAACACAGGACACAAGAACTCTGAAATATTTACTAGATGACAGGCCCTGTGCTAAGTACTTAATGCATACTGTCACTTAATATAGAAAACCAGAATTCCATTCTTAGCTTTGCAACTTAAAAGCCTAGACTTCAGATTAAGTTAATCTCTGAGCCTCAAATTTTTTTTTTTTTCTGTAAAACAATGATAATAACACTTGCTGTAACTTCTTCACCGGTTGTTTCAAAGATCAAATGCGATATCGGAAATATCTTTAAATCTGTAAAACTGCAAAGGGGTCTACAATTGTAAATAAGGGATTGTTATTATTTGAGGTTGCGTAAGTTAGAAATGTCCTGTTATTTTTTAGTTTAAATGTCTCATTACAAGGCAACTCAAGACAGTTTTCATAAACAAATTATAAAAGGAATTCCAATATATTAACTTAAATTCACTTCAGCATAAATTTTAGGTTCCTTTTAACACTTTTTAATTATTTGCTAGCAGTGCCAAACCAGAAAGGAAAACTGACTGCCAAATAACTTAGGAACTCTACTAAAGTTTTCTACTTCTCCAAGCAATTTGAACCTCACAACTTTCTTTGATGTTTCTCTATTATACCAACTCTTCTTGACTGAAAATATCTCACTTTCTAAATGACAAATTACATTCTTCAAAGGTAATATCAAGAATTGCTAGTAATTCTTCCACTTAGAAGCAATACTGGTTCGTTTGGCAAGAAACCTGCAAACATGTGACTTCCCTGGTGGCGCAGTGGTTAAGAATACGCCTGCCAATGCTGGGGACAAGGGTTCCAGCCCTGATCCAGGAAGATCCCACATGCTGCAGAGCAACTAAGCCTGTGCGCCACAACTATTGAGCCTGCGATCTAGAGCCCACGTGCCACAACTACTGAAGCCCGCGTGCCACAACTACTGAAGCCACAACTACTGAAGCCCACGTGCCTAGAGCCCGTGTTCCGCAACAAGAAGCCACCTCAATGAGAAGCCCGCGTACCGCAAGGAAGAGTAGCCCCCACTCGCTGCAACTAGAGAAAGCCCGCGCGCAGCAACGAAGACCCAATGCAGCCAAAAACATAAATAAAATAAATAAATAAAGGAATGAGCATCTTAAAAAAAAAAAAGAAATCTGCAACCTACAGAGCCATGAAACTGCTGTATCTTTTATTCCAACAATCCCACTCTAACAATATAATCTAAAAAAACAAACCAAGGAAAAAAAAGTAAACTATACAAAGATATTTACAATAGTGCTGTTAGCAAACCATGATATTTAGCCTGATGAAATATTACCTATATAGCTTTTAAAATAAGTACCCATTGACAGATAAAAATTTGTGATAAAAGAGAACACGGAACAGTATGAAAACACTGATTACAAGGATCTAATTATGTTCATATGTACATTAACAAACAGGGAAAGATAATTTCCAGTGACAAATATCTGAAATAGAAGTAACTTTTTTCTATTAAATTGTTCAAATTTAAGAATCATTTTGAAAACATTTCAAGCTAGATATATTGATTACACTGAGTTTTAAAAAACTCTTTTTAAAGGAATAATCAAGGCACTGAAATTTATTTAAATTTAATCAAATTAGAACCAAGGAAAAATATCAAGTCACTGATAATGCAAGCAATAGTCTAAAATCCAAAGTACAATTTTTTAGTGTATTAGCTGAGGGATTATTAGTCCCCTCAACTAACTGAATCAACTTTTCTCCGGAGTAGTTGTTAATTATGAAATAATATATCCACAACTGTTCAAGCCTACATCTGTGAACCTCTAAAAATTTAAGTTGCCCAACTAACTGGTTTTAACGAGTATACCAAACAATTACCTTCTTCCTAGGTCTCTGGATGAATACGATAAGACTGATTTCCTGTTTCAGAACTCTGCTGCTGTTAAAATACACACACACACACCCGCCTCCCTACAGTGTTGCTCCCACTAAAAAACATCCAAGATTGACTACCAATGACAAATCAAACAAATTATGGCTGTAACACATAGCAACTTTCAAAGATTATCAGTTCAACAACATGCATTAGACATACTTATCCACATTATATACTTGAACCAAGCCAAATGTTAATTCTAATTAGTTTTCTACCATAAAATCTTAATAAAGCATATTAAAGACTGTAAAAGTTAAAATTATATCAATCCATCATTACTCTGAAGTACATAAGAGGGTGTCTTTTATGCTGTAATATTGTTAGACTTATAAATTACTTCTGTAATATCATTCTATTATAAAAGCAATTCTTTTATCATTTATTTTAATAGAAGTGACTACCTAAAACATTAGTTTTGGCTACTCTTTAGCTATGCAAAAAGATAAAAGGCCATTAACTTTTACAGAAAAAAGACGTTCAAAGAGTTAAGGTACAAGATGCCAAGGGATTTGTCAGTAGTTTGACAACAAAGGCCTAGTAACGTTTAGTGCCAATTCACTCAATATTAGCGAACTGCATTCTGGAAGGAACAAAAAGATTCCAAGATTTGTAACTGAATTGATCTTTTAGATACAATCATGAACAAATTTCCTAACATTCAAAAACTACCACACACACACAAGGTATTAAGAAAGCAAAGTTCTAATATAAATGTGTCTCCAACAAGTGGATTTTCTTTTTCCTATTAATTTAGCCAAAACTGCAAGATTTTTAAATTTACTTCTAACAATCAAATTTACTTTTCAAAGAAAGTCCTGTTAATTTGAAACATTTTAAAGGAGAAAAGCTCCAAACAAGTGTGTGCTGTTTCATTTTATATTTGACTTTAATATTATAAAATCAAATCTCTTTATTCCATATCTTAAGTCAGAAAATCATCTGGAAATGACTTACTTTTTCCCCCAATTAGCAAAAAGTTTTGCCTAAGTACAGTATTTTAATCTGGATAAGAACAATATAAACTAGAAATTCATATAGATTTTAAAATAGGAAGGCACACATACTGGCATTCATTACTCTATTGGTAAGAATCATATTACTGATTTTATGATAAGTGCCTTGTTCTAATACTACTGTATAATATGATTCATATTCCCACTGATGGTATTTTAATCATTATATCAATTTATAACTGCTTGAATAAGTATATTATTCAAAAGATCTGAAATTATATATACTAAAATACTAGTCAAAATTCATCTTAAGATTTAATAATATGCAATTTTAGAATATACTAACAGCAATGAGAATAAGGTACATTGCTTGCTTTGAACTGATAACACTTAATTTTAGACAGCATGTTCTTCAAGGGATATCATTATTAGTATGAATCCAATATTGCAAATGGGGGAGAAAACACAATTACTGATTATGGTTAGTTGTGGAATCTTCATATTCAAAGGAGAACACAGTAAAAATCTTGGAAACTAGTTAGACTGAAACATTAAAGAAAAAACTAACTTAAGGGTTACTAACTTTTTCAACCAGTAAATAAACTTTTAAAAACATAACGTTTGGGGCTTCCCTGGTGGTGCAGTGTTTGACAGTCTGCCTGCCGATGCAGGGGACGCGGGTTCGTGCCAGGGTCCCGGAAGATCCCACATGCCGCGGAGCGGCTAGGCCCGTGAGCCATGGTCGCTGAGCCTGCGCGTCCGGAGCCTGTGCTCCGCAATGGGAGAGGCCACAACAGTGAGAGGCCCGTGTACCACAAAAAAAACAAAAAAACAAAACAAAACAAAAAAACATAACGTTTAACATACAGAAAAACAAAAATACCAAGTTAGACAGGAGGGACAGAAATGAAAAGAGGGGAAAGGAGCTCTTAACACCTCACACCGTTTAAATACTATTAAGTAAACAGAACAGGTGAAGTATTTTAGTACTTGGATAAAAAAAATCTCACCTACACATGCACCACACTTCATGTAAGAGATATAATTTATGTACACACTATCTATCCAAAAAGGTACACAAAGGCAACATTCTGTTCATGGCCTACAATTCAGGAATGAACAAAATCTATAAATTGATGTTAGTAAAACAATCTACTTTCATCAGACATTAATCTGAAATTGGCAAGATGTTTCTTACATGGAAAATAGAAACCCCGAACACAAAGTTGAATTTGAGAACATAAATTCAAAATGGTACCTAAACTGAAATATTATATCTGATCATATTAATCCCTTGGCATGGTAACAAACTTCTCAATAAAAAAACAATGTCAACATAATAAATAAAACAAAGTAGATTAAAATTAATCAGATCCTATTAAGCCCAATATGCTTCTATGCAACTTCTATCTTGCAACTCGGCAAGATTAAATTCTTGGGGGTGAAAAGAAATTAAATTATAGAAACAACTACTGCAATGGTTCAAAATGCAATAGCAAAATTTTAGGGGAAACTCATTTACTAGCATACAGACAAGAAGTGAGTTATGGTAGAAGAAAGAAGAAAACTTGAAAAATATTTAAGCAAATCTTTAAGGAATACTTATTCAATCAGATCCCTGATTAAGTTCTGTAATAATGAATTCCTATATATCAACTCTTAGGAAAACTACAGTTTAAAAATCTTGTATAACTACAGTATCAAAATCTTGTATAACTTAATACCTCAAGTTAAAACACGATGTTTCCACTTAAATATCCAAACCATCTTCTAAAAGTAAATGACTAAAAGCCAGACTTTCGTTACATAATCTTTAGTTTCCAACCGCTATCTTTGTATTTAGTATCACTGGCATAACCATCAAGTTTTATTTTTGCAAAAGCTTAAAATTTGCTATTAGTTTTTAAAAATTGTAATTAATAGATGATTCCAAAGAGAGAAGTGTCAAAACCACTTATATCACTAGATTATCTTAACTTTTTCCTATATTTGTGTAACAGATGGCAAACCTTACTTTTTGGACACTATACAAAAATCACAATCTGTGTGACCTTTTCATTATCAAAAAGAATCCAACTAGCCTTAATAACCAGTACCTTAGTGTATTTTACAGTATTAGATATAAACTTGATCACACTGGACAGAACCTAGATATGAAAAATTATATACTTTCCGTATACTAAGTTATTTATTTTATTTAGATTTTCTACCACTAGTCCATGAAAACTATTCATATATTAGATTGCTTTTTGAGTTTTAAAAAAATACATATATTTACTTACAAACAAAACATTTTTGCCTTCATTATGTTTTCATTAACACCCAAGAAGGTACAGCACACCTAGATTAAAATTTCCTTATGTTTAAGAATTGAGACAATTTTATCTCATTTGGAAAAACGTTACTCTAACAAGTAACTGTGTTTAAAAAAGAGAAAAGTTTGTTTCTTCCACAATATTTTTTTTTCTAACTACATGAATAAATTCATTGAGAATTATCATTTAGCTAATAAGGTTAAAATTATTTCCAGGGCTTCCCTGGTGGCGCAGTGGTTGAGAGTACGCCTGCCGATGCAGGGGACATGGGTTCGTGCCCCGGTCTGGGAAGATCCCACATGCCGCAGAGCGGCTGGGCCCATGAGCCATGGCCGCTGAGCCTGCACGTCCGGAGCCTGTGCTCCGCAACGGGAGAGGCCACAACAGTGAGAGGCCCACGTACCGCAAAAAAAAAAAAAAAAAAAAAAATTATTTCCATGTTTTAGTAACTGATACTTAAAATTAAAATTTGATATACACTAACAAGTGCAATTTTTTACCACAAAAATTAATATTGATTATAAATGCAAATGCACATCAAACCTGCATCAATCACTATCACCAATTACTATCACCAAGGCAACTAAGCAAGTATCAACTGTATCATTCAAAATATGCTCTACAGAACAGTAACATCATGACAAGTCATACCCTTTCTGATTAAAGAGAGGACAGCAACAGGGTTATAACAACTTTAGTATAAAGTGATGTGACAGTTTATTCAAATTACTTCTATATCCGCTTTAATTTCAACACAACAGGATTACTATTCCTTCAATAGCAAAAGAAAATTTGGCAGATCAAAAGTGTTTAGATACATTTTATTTTGCCTCACTTTTACATAATTAAAATATGCTTAAAATTTTAAATATGCAATAACTGTAAGTAAATAAGGGGAAAAAAGCTTCTAGACTTCAAACTTCAGCTATTTTTTTGTGTAAGAGACTATGATTTTGTGAATCAAAATCATGAAAACCTTTTCTAATATTTAGGTCTGCTTAAATCCACACTAAAGAAAATCTGTAAAGGGCAGAAAAAAAAATTGGCCAAACATTGGATAGATGTTTAATGTATAACTACAGAGAAACAAATATTTCTGATGACTTTGCCATTTAAAATAATTAAGGTAATCATGAGGTGCTTTGGAAATTGTTAAAATGCACACACACCTTTAAGTTCACTATGATGAATTATATTTTAAAATAAATGCATATGAACAAAAACTAGAAGCTAACATGGAAATATGAAGTTTCAGAGAAGTAGGACAATGAGTAATTTTTTAAAATTTTTAGTTAGTTTTTATAAAAGAAATATTCTTAAGTATAGTAAAGCAAATGGAGTGTTTTATTCATATACTGAAATAAATACCATATTTATTCAATTAAATTACAATAATAAATGCTACTTGTTTTTCTTAATAAATGTGAAGCTATCACATGATTAGCAGTCCTGGTTTTAAAATATTAGTATCTCTATCTCCTGTAATTTCACAAAGAATCATAACAGTCAAAACTTAAATTTCATAAGGATTTTGAAAATAGGCCTTGACATTTTAATCTGCCTGTGCAAAGTTGAGAGGCAAAGTAAATTGTAATATCAAGTGAACAGAAAAAAATCATAGCAAACAATCAATTCCTAGAACACTTTCGTAATTATGTTTGTCTGCCCTAAAAACAAAACAAAATTCAGAATCCACTAAGCTACCCCCTTGGCATCTTCTCATCTCTGGACTAGTCTAAAACTCCATCCCAATTTTTTTCTAAAACTTTCACACACTAACGCAAGTTTTTAATGTAGATAAATAAAGCACTTTAATTCAACAGGCTGACATAGCAAATTTAGGGTCTAGAAAAGAATGTAACACATGCATCAGAGAACCTTAGAGTTGGCCCTACTTCATCTGGAAAGATATGAGAAATTCTTATAACTTGTCAGAAATTTGCCATTTTACATAAGCTGATTTAACTTCACCACATCTGACTGTAACAAAAACAGCTTTAGAAAAAAAAAAAAGCAGAAGATTAAAGAATGAATTAAACAGCACAAAACAAGTATCCTGTGAGCAAAGTACCTCTTAACTACATAACTAAAGGAAGCAAGCTAAGAATTACTTTTAAAACTAATGGCAATATAAAAATGGAAAGAAAAATGCTTTAATAAAGCATATCCATCCTGTTAGAGTTCTATGTAACACCCTTCTGAATACCTCATATACTGCAATATACTTACACGTTTATTGAAAACATCTTCAGCCTTTTCTGACAGAAGTTCAAAGCAACACCTTCACAATCAGTCAGTCACACATGAGCCTTCTTCAAATAAACCCTTTTTTGTTACCAGAGATATGTTTTGTGGAAAAAGTTATTATAAAGAATACTGGCCTAGCAGCAGTCAGAAAAAATAGATGTTAAAAGCCTAGCTCTATCATTTATTAGCAATTTCACCTTAAATACCACAACCTAAGGACAAAGGTACTGACTTATCAAATATTATACTTATATACCAGACACTTACACGTCTAAACCAGAGTTTCTCAACCTCGGCAGTGTTGGCAGTTTAGGCTAGGCAATTATTTGTTGTGGATGAGGCTGTTCTGTGCACTGTAGGATGTTTAGCAGCATTCCCGGCCTCTACTCTGAGACAAATGCCAACAGCTTCCGCCCTTTGACCACCCCCACCCCCCGGGGCTGTGACCACCAAAAATGTCTCCAGACATTGCCAAATACCCAGACAAGGTGGAAGGAGATCACCCCCAGTTGGCAAACAATATTCTGAAAATATATTCTCCTAACAAACCTAAAAAGCACCCTACAAGTTAAGGGTTTTTACCATGTTAGAGATGTGAAAACTAAGGTTCACTAAGGTTACGGAGTTTATCTTTTATTACATAACTGATAAGTAGCTGAGCAAGGATTTAAGCTACATTTTAGGTCTAGCTGACTCCCAAATCTATGCTCCTTCCATTCCACTATGCTGCTTTTCTAAACTCACTGCCTCATCCACAAAAACCAGGGTAACACTTGCCTTGCTGAGCTACTTAGGGTTTACAAATCAAATGATATAATGTATGTGTAAATTCTATTAAACTAAAAGAGATAACACATTAAGGATTTGCTTGACAGTAGATAATATAACACAGTGATTCACAAAGTGTGATCCCCAGACTACCACCATCAGCACCACCTGGGAACTTGTTAGAAATACAAACTCTGGGACTTCCCTGGTGGCGCAGTGGTTAAGAGCCTGCCTGCCAATGCAGGGGACACGGGTTCGAGCCCTGGTCCAGGAAGATCCCACATGCCGCGGAGCAACTAAGCCCGTGCGCCACAACTACTGAGCTGCGCTCTAGAGCCCACGAGCCACAACTACTGGGGCTGTGTGCCACAACTACGGAAGCCCGTGCGCCTAGAGCCCGTGCTCTGCAACAAGAGAAGCCACCGCAATGAGAAGCCTGCGCGCTGCAACGAAAGAGTAGCCCCCACTCGCCGCAACTACAGAAAACTCACGCACAGCAACGAAGACCCAACGCAGCCAGAAATTAATTAATTAATTAAAAAAAAAAAATTCTCAGGCCCTAACCCAGACCTAATGAATCAGAAACTCTGGAGGTGGGGCAAGTAATCTATGACTTAAAGCCCTGCAAGTTATTCGAATGCCATCTAAAGTTTTGAGAACCACCGATGTAACATAATGGGAAAAATACTGCACCAGGTACCTAAAAACCCTGCATCCTTCTTTGGACCCAATCTTCAGGTAGCCTTTAACAAGTTACTGATTTTTTTTTTTTTTTGGAGCTATGATTCCTATACTACAAAAAATGAGGAAAGTAATGCTTGTACCATCTCTTAGGTTGCTCCTTTTTTCTTTGCAAAATCAAATGAGCTAATGATATAGAAAAGGCTTTGTT
Source organism: Mesoplodon bidens (assembly GCF_964165515.1). Lineage (NCBI taxonomy): Eukaryota > Metazoa > Chordata > Mammalia > Artiodactyla > Ziphiidae > Mesoplodon > Mesoplodon bidens. Next base: position 39,744,056 of record NC_138176.1, read on the forward strand.
AATAAAAAAATACTAAACAAATATAAGACACTGTTAGGGTATATGCTAGCTAATTCTATTAATTAAAAAAAAAACCTTCTGACTTAAGCCCTCACTTTTTCATCTTTCATACTTCATAAACAAGTAAGTTAAAATGTTAAATAAATTTTACAAGGCTAAGTTAAGCCTGGCAAAGTACTGTTTTCATATTATGAAAGGAAAAAAAGTCCAGGCATTCCACTTTAACTCTGATAGACTCAGAATAAAGTAATTAATAAATACATTACACCTAAATATCAAGCTTGGTAACATTCCCCAAACTTCATTTTTTTTTTTTTTTGATTTGAAGAGAGTTTAATGCAAGGACTGCTTAAAGGCAAGGTAACCAATAAGGAATACTGAAGCATCACAGAATTTAGCAATGGTGGTAAGCCTTGTAAACCATTTTCACCCCTAGGCCTAAAGGGACAATGGAAGGCAGCCATTATCGGAATAAAGAGCCATAGAAGAGGAGCCGTCATAAAGGAGCTATAGTCTTAGTGCCCAACAGCACCCCCTGCCAACTCGCCCTCTTCCCTCCAATATTCTGCTAGAGCCTCCGGGGGGCTGAATCCAAATGGAAGCCAGAGGATAAGGGAGCCTGAATGAGCCATCTAAGGATGTCAGTCTACCAGGCCTCAAAGAAGGGTGGAGAAAGGCGGAAAATGAATCTTGATGGGCAAACAGAGGATATCCAGCACTGTCCATCCCCCACACCCCAAAAAAGCAATAACACTGTTTCATATCCAAACAGGTACCCAAACTTCATTTTAAAAGTAGAGAAAAGATTTCAATTCTATTTATTTAATCTCCAGTAAGTTCCGAGTAACTAGAATACTCAAAAAGAAGAGTCTCACTAAATTCATGAGAGCAAAAGAATTTTAAATGGAAAAAACAATTGCACACATTTTAAAACAAGGAGTTGTTTGCAACTCTGAACATGTATGCTATATTTATAAATCACTTTAGGAATACATATGATTTAAAGAATCAGATCACAACCCATTTCATAATACCTTAAATAATTATATCCTCTTTAAAAGATCAAAAATATTAAACATATAAAATTAGCAGAATGCAATCCCTGTAATTACTACTAAAGAAAATAGAACCTTATTATATTTAGCCTGAGAACCTACAAAAATCAAAATAAATAAAATTGAAAGCTATTCAGAAGTGCTTTAATAACACTAAATCAACTAAGTTTTGGGTATTAATATAAAACAAAATACAGGGGTATGAAGCATTAGAGAGAAAGAGAGGGAATTTTAGATAACTAAATTTTCCTAAAAGTTGTCAAAATGAACAGTTCAATTCTACAACCTAGACTTGGACCAAAAATACAGCTAGTTTATCCAACACATAACAAAATACATAAAAATCATATGATCAGATAACTGCATATAAAGTTAGACAGCACAATTCATTCTGCAATGCAAAACAAATATGTAAAAAAACACTCACTGGAAATCAAGTGCTTCACTACTGAGGGTACTGTGACACAGCTGGGAGACCAGCACAGGGAAAGGGAAAAAAAAGATTGATCCCTATATACAAGTAATGGCCTTTAATAGGCAGGTCTCAAGCTTATCCCATCCTTCCCCATACCTGGTAAGAATTAATGAAGAAAGAAATCCTTTAGCTCTTCTTCCCATTTCCAGGGCCTACAATGAGAATCTTGATCAAAAGCAAAAATGGGAAACAATAATACAAAGGGTTAACCTAAATAAAATTCCTACATTAATGCACTGCCTAATTATATTAAATGTAAATGTTACTGTAATAAATGTAACTTGGCATTCAAAGTTGCATGACTCCTCCAAAAATCTGAACTTAAAAAGAAATGCTAAGATACCTTTATTGATAGACAGTTTATATAACTGTTATATCATATATTAAAAGTTTTGAGATGGCGATTACTCTGTGAATAAAACTACATGATATTTTAGCTGACCTATCTTTAACACTAAAGAAAATTTCATATTATAGCAAATTTTTATTTTAAAACTTCTACTTCATTAAGCCATAACAGAGGAAGTTTACATCATAGCTTAGTATTTTAAAGCAAATACTCTTCGATTAGCGTGATTAACTCTTCTTTGCTCCATAGTATGAGGGAGCAGAGCTTCAAATTATTTGCAGCGAAACAGCAAAATCACAGATATGTTACACTCACAACTCCTAAAGGAATACCCCTATTTTAAAAAATAGTCATAGCCTGAACCAATTAACATGCTAACTAACATATCCAAAACTGAGGAAATTCAGTTAAAATCACTGTTCTTCCCATAAATGAAAAGACAAATAATTTCTCATACATGGGTAATCTGAAATTATAATTTTTAAGAGAAGCTGTTACCATTTAAGTATTTACAATGTGGTAGGTGCTATGCTAAGTGAATTACTTACATTATCTCATTTATTCTTCAAAATAAACTTTATGTGGGTTGGTACCATCATCCTCATTTTACAGATAAAACAGATTGAGAAAAGTAACCTACACAGTCATCCAGCTACTAAGTGGCAGAGTCAGGATTCCAACACAGGCAGTGTTGGTTCCAGAGCCTACACTGCCACCCTAAAATCTAAAATGAAACAATGTACAGTGTGTAGATAAAACTAATACTCAATATTTTAATGTAATTTAAAATAGATTTAACCTTATTTAAAAATTATAAAACCACATCCACAAGGTGATCTCTAAAGAGAAGAAAGTTCAGTTTTTAGAAATATTACTATAGTTTCCTCACTCTGTCTTTATTTACATATATACACAGAGTATCAAACACTTATGTTAGATTCACTGTCCATATTTGAAGTGATGACTACTGATAAGAATTAAGTGTATAACCACTTAAAATATAATACATAAACCGTCTTTTTTTCCACACTATATACAGGTTAAGAATATTCTTTTGCTGGAGGGTGCGCCACAGTATCCAAATCTCTCAATATTCTCAACACTACCAACAAGTGTATACCTAATACCCTGAAGATGTCCACTCATCTCTTAATGCAAACTGTTGCAAATGAAGTGAATTTGCCTTAACTATACTGAACTAAATTAAGACTTTCCATACAAAATTAATTTACCCCTAAATTATGTTTATTCTTCTTATACTAATATTTTTCTAACAGCTTTTTTTATTCCAGTGCAAATTATTTTAAAAGAACCAAACTGCCAATAGCTTTTCTGTAACCCATGAAAAAATTCCAAAAATTTGGGGATATATGAATAGTCAAGTCCAATATACTAATTTCACCTTTCCTGACAAACGAAAGTACTTTACATTAGTAAATGCATATACATATTCAATACTTAGAGAATCACAGACCAAAACACTTTTGACCACCTAGCAAAGAATGCATGTGGCACTAATATGGCCTAAATAAAGGAATTAAGGACATCAGTTTGCTCAGCAAATCCTTAACATCTTAGGGTTATTCGGTCTAACATTACTGGTATTTCTGAGAGCAACTGTGTTAACCTCAAAGCCACCGCATAGAAAGCAACTGTAAAACAGAATATTTAATATCATAAAACTGAATATTTACAGAAATCATTTCTGACCCCAATCTCACAAGCTGATACAAATGTCTTAAGTCACTATCCTTAGAACAAATCCTAACACCTTTTCTTAATGAATTCATACCACAAAAGAATACTGATTTTACTTAAAATCAAGTTTATCTAACAAAAAAAGAGACAGGAGAAAAGAGTGACGGCTCTATGAAATAGAAATAAAACTTCAGAACTAATGGTGGCTACAGGAAAAAAAACACACCAAATAAATTTCTTACACCATCATTAATAACGTATTTTTCTGGAAGCTAAATTCTTATAGTACAGCCAAGGCCTAACATTTCAAGTAAGTGAAAAACTGTCATATGCATGCAAACTTCTAAATTTCTTTTCACAAACTCAAATTTCACATACAATACTAATATAAAAACAATTCCTACACTGCTGTCTTACTAAAAATGCTAAGGCAAAAATTTAAAAATAGAATGTTTACTGAGAGTGATTTAATGTAGAAACTTTGTGAAGTGATTTTCCCATAATAAATACTCCTACATTAAAAAGTCACTGAAGTGATTATTTAAGTTGCTTAGAAATTATAAAAAAGTATTAAGCTATCATAAAATGAACAAATAGCAAATGGGGCAAATCTCAAAATGAGGACATTTGAAAATCAGTACTGAAGACTTCCAAAAAGTAAGAAATTTTGTAACATTAAGAGGTTTATATTTTTTTGTGTGTGGTTAATGGGAAAAAGCAGATACTATGCTGTTCCACACAAGCATTAAAGTATCACCAGCTACCCTAAATATTGTTAAAACAAAATTCTGAAAGGTAATACACACAAATGCACCTTTCTTTACTATCTTTCTAAAACTATTTAAAATTATAGGTGATTATACCTCACCATATTTTATATTTACTTAGTATTTATTTAGTGTATCATAAGCAATGTTAAATCTGCACTGATGACTGTACTGCCGTGCAAACTTTTACAATGAACAGCAATAAAATTCCTTTTTCCTTATATTAAGAGTTATATAAACTGTAAATTCCTCTCAGATGCACTTTATTCTTTAATACGCTTTATGAAAATGAAGTTTGTAAATTATTGTATAGCAATTAGGTGGCCCAAGTATGTTGCACAGGAAAGAAATACAACTTAACAGTTCCAATCAGTGTAAAATAAAAATTGTGAGTAGAATCTTTTTTCAAAAAAACCTCACAATACAGTCATTTCAGTAATCACTAATCTTAAAAGATAATACAGCTAACTTCAATAGTCCCTGTACTCTCTACGAATTAAAAAGTATTCCCTATGAAGACGCAAACTTATCAAACTTATCCATTAAAATACAACAGAAGCCTAAAGTTTCCATGAAATCTAAAGACAATGAATTTTTTATAGTCTCATGTTTAATACTACTTTCCAGGCTAACATTAAGGATAAAACCCCACCAACAAATTATTTTTAGAATAATTCAATTCTGCAAAAAAAATTAAGTAAATTATGGTCCTCAATTTTCCTCTGAGGAAATCACTTCATTATTGATCTTTATAAAAATACTCCAATCACTACTTTCATAAAAGAATTTAACTTTGAACAGGCTAGCTGTTGAAATAGATACTACAACCTGCTAGAGACAAAGCCTTCAATGGCCATTTTAATTTTCCCCCCACCACAATAAACACAAAACACTAAAGTGAAACCAAGCAAACCAAAGTGCTTTGGTATTTCAAAATTATTGGAAGTGCAACTATCAAAAAAGTAAACCCTTTACTGACTTCCCTAAGTGATTTTTTTTCGTATCAACAGTTGGCTCAATAAAACCACAACTCTAGAAATTAAGTGTTATTAGTCATTTGACGCAATATATGATAATGCTTTCTATGCATACCATAACTAAAAGGACAGTTTTAGAGAAAGTTGTAAGTCACATAAATTTCATACATAGCGGCACACACACTCTGAAATCAAAGGAGAAATGTCTAATCACCTGCTCACATATAAGAATCTGGTAGAATAATGTTAGTCTTATAACTCTGATAATTTTAGATCAAATGGGTAAAGCAAAAATAGCATAAACATATTCTGAATACTAAAAGGAATCTGCCCAACAAACAGCATTCTAGAAAATTTTTTGAATGGGGGTTTATTTTAAAAAGTTAAACATTTAATTAATTTGTTCCTACACATCTAGAGGACTGTCAAGTCACACTAATAGTAGACTATTTTTGAAATAGGTTACAAATCAGAAGAGTTTTTTCATAATTAATTATCTTCTGGGCTAGCGGGTCAAGTTCAGCTTTAGTAAAGTTTTTCAATCAATGCAACTCCAAAATTTCCAAATATTCTTTTAAAATTTCCAAATATTCTTTTAAAATATCATTTTTTAACCTAACAGAAAACTTACGTTGTGTGTGTTGTAAAGCTACTTCTTCAGTAACTTTTATCTTCATTTCATATCAAAAACTGGGGCAAAATTAGCTGTGCACATTTATGTGTGGATACATAATCCAAAGGAATAAAACCTCTTCAGATATGTAACATTTTCTTCAAAAAAATCTTCCCCACAGTTTTCACCTGGACGTATAGACACTTTAGTGTCACTCTACCTTTAGGCAAAATGTTTACTAATACTTGCTAAGAAACCGTTTTTATTAAGGCTATTAACACTTATGCAATTATGTAGTTTTAAGTAAGTATTGTCCACTGCTACAATTCACAGCACCAAATTTTTTATCTTAATAGAGGCCTTAATAAAATGCTTCAGTCACCTCAGATCAATAACTTAATCCTGTTCTTCATGCCTTACACTGGCCTACCACTGACTCTCAATTCCTACGATACTTCCCATTCTGCAAAAAAGGAGGGCTCTATCGCCATCCTTGATCAAAACCGGTTTATTATACCTGAAACTGCAAAGACTCATGCCTTTCGATAACCACTATCTTTTGAAATACAAAGGCCTAACTTTTAGACAACCAATTATATACCACTGAAACTCTTGGGTTTCTGCCTTATCCAACAAGCTGACTCAGTAAATTTAATACACCATATGAAAAAAGCGAACACACCTACAATCCGAAGCTGGAGTGATCCACTCTTGCCAGCATTTCTGGTTATTAGCTGGTAAATTATACTTATACTGATATTCTACACAAGCCAGAGTAAAGTTAATGGATACCCAAAGGTGTCACAGGACCTGAAACCTAAATAAGGTGAGTGTCAATTCTGGTATCACAAAAATACTTAAATTTCAAGTGAAACTGAAGTTTAATCTCTGCAATCACCATTTGCTACACACAATACCCTTGAACCTACACTACATTATCATCTGGGATCAAAAACCACTCAATCTCCATTCTATTATGTGTCACAAGAGCACTGAATATACAGTGCTACTGAACTGCAAATTTCATGCCCTATCCCACATCACCCCAACACGAGACAAAAAAGGCGAATTTAACAAAGATCTAGTAAGAGCGCCTTTGAGATGTATCACGGTACTATTGATTTCAAGCTACAAAACTTCTAAATGCGATTCAAAGTTGTAATTAACTTAGTTTTAACACACAAACCTACTTTTGCCTTCAAATGAGCACCATATATGCTAAAATGATTCTCGCTCTAAAGTTATGCAAATCAGTTCGGTTCACAACTCACATTTTAAAAGAATCTATCAATGCAACTCAGGAAACTAAAAGCAATCACTGCAAGATTCTGATGCAATATGCGTACGCGCAACACTAATTTTCATTTTAATCTGATCTATACCCTTGATCTAGGGCCTAAAGCCAAGATTTAATCGAAATATGCTCAACCTCAAAGCATCTACTTTTCTGTTCATTTAGCAGACCGGATTACCGAGCTCACTAATCCACTAGCAGTGTACTGTATTCTTTATTAACGGACAATAGCCCTTAGGGAGAGTCCCCACAGACAGACTAAGAAACCCATCAGTGCCTTGACACTTGCAACCAGGCAAGAGTTCCGAATAGTCGAACACACCCTAGGTTGAATGCATTCAAAAGAGGCACAAAATATACATGATCTAGAAATCCGACCAGGGTTAAATGTCATAGTCACCCAAACTATGGACATTTTTCGCATCCGTCTACTCCCACGTTATAAGAGAGAGTGACAGAAAGGCAAAGAGGAGCGGCAGCCACAGAAATGGATACAGGTCAAGTCTAAGTCGAATCCATCCTCTTGATATCTCCTTTTGTTTCTGCTAACGATCTCTTTGATGATGGCTGTCATGTCTGGGAGCCTGTGGCTGAAGAAAAAGGAGGAGAGAGATGGCAGAAGCTGCTGGTGGCGGGGCTTCTTCTGCAGGATGGAAATGGCTCTGGACTTGGCGGTGGCTGATGCCCCTCGCTCTGCTGCCGCTTGGTTCTGGACAGCAGCCGGGTAATGGCTGCTGCGGCGGCTGCTGGATGGTTGCAGCGACTGGGCCTGCTTCTCCTCAGCAGCCAGAGGTCTGGCAGCGGCGGCAGCGGAATGGGGAGAAGAATAATCCTCGGAACGGCTGCCTCCTCCGGCGGCCTCCGGAGCCCGGGCCAGGAGGGGTGCGGCGGCGGCGGAGGGGAGGTTTAAAACCGGCCCGGGTCCCTGGATGTGCCGCCGCCGCCGCCGCCGTGTTGGAGGCAGTAGAAGGGGAGAGACCAACTCTCCGGCGTTCCCAGCCCTGGAAATGGTGACAGGCGACTCCGACACCCTCCCCGGAGCTGCAGCCGCCGCCGCCGCCGCCGCTTCTCCCCCCCGCTCCAGGAGCGGGAGGTGCAGCCGCCGCGCCTCAGCCGGCTCCCGCCCGAGTCCACAGCTTCCACCTTCCCTTTCAGGAGAAGCCGAGGAAGAGGCTGCACGGTTAGAAAAGAAGACGAAGAGGAGGCGAGAAACGCCGCCGCTGCCGCCGCCGCCGGCCGGCCGGCTCCCCGAGGGCGCTGCCCCCGCGGCTGCTCACAGGCGCTGAGAGGGGCTCTGGGCCGCGGCCGCCGCCGTCTCTCATCTCCTTCGCCTGAGCCCGGCCTCGCCTCACAGCGGCTCAACTCTCAAACTTCCATCATGGCTGCAGCTTCCGAGAGGAGAGAACTGAGCGCAGCCGCGTCCCGGGCGCCCGAACGTGTATCCTGCCGCAGTGCACAAAGAGTCCCGCCACATCACCGCCCGCCGGCCTGCCCGCCCCCTGCGCCGCCGCGCCGGGAGCCCAGGCGCCTCGGAGCCCGAGGGGAGGCGGGAGGCGGACGGACCGCGCCGGGGGAGGGAAGGGCAGGGCAGGGCTGGGGCTGTAGGGAGGGGGCAGAAGCAGCAGCTCCGGGTGCGAGCGCCGAGTCCCCAACGGGCAGGCGCACTGAGCATGCCCAGTATGACTGCCTGGAGCTCGCTCGGGCTTGTTTCGAGGCGCCCGCCTGTAGCTGCACTTGCTGCGGCTGCTTCTGCAGCAGCCCAGGGTGGGGGGAACGAGCTGAGCCACGACCGAAAAACCTAGCCACAGGCAGAGTAGGCTATTGCGAGGGGGAGAGGGGGAGCGAAGGTGAAGGCTGTGGCCGGTTCGTTGAGCAGTGTCACTGACTTGAGTCTGAGGTTACCTGTGCACAGGTGGAAAAGACCAGGTGACTGCTATGGTCAGGGTACGGGAAAACGCAGGGACGATCCCTGCAGCGAGGACACCCCTCCCCCTGCCTCCACCTCCAGATTTCCCCGGCACGGCCTGCAGCCTCCTTCTCCTTATGCACGGATGTCGGATCACGATCGTTCGCAGGGATGTGACTGCAGCAGCCCTTGCTGAGAATTCCCACCTCTCCCCCCTTCCCCACCCGTGTCCTCAAGGTGTCAGTCTTAGTACAAAGAATAACCCCCTATTGTGTCTCCAGTGTGTATCACCTCATCCGGCTCCCTTTCACCGCCCCACCTCCCGCTTCCCCGGCACTCGGTTCATTTGCCCTAAAAATGAAAGCTCCCAGCGGTGCGCGCTGTGAGCACATCGCCTCTGAATTTCTAGATCCCAGAGGGCAACTGTCCAGGTGAACTGAAAGCGGATCCCCGAGGATGGGATGCACGCTGCAGCCCCCTGCATTTCCCCTGGAGAGCCGAGCATCTCTCCCCTCGGGGTTCCAGTTGGGTTCACCGCTTCGAACTCAAGCTCGACCCTTAGCGGCTCCTCGCCCCGCCCCTTTTGGGCCGCAGTGAAAACCCGGCTGGGTGGATCGCCCCGGGGCCAGGTTCCGCGCTCTCCTAGCGGGTCAGTGCACGCTAGAGACCGGGGTTGCAGGGCGGGAGTATGAATTACGGGACGGTAGGACTCTGCAGCCCCAGCGAGTGGGCGGAGCCGAGGAGACCTAGGAGGGTTCAAAAGGAGGTGGAGGGATACACGGGCCACAGTCGGAACTACTTTCAGGAGGAGGTCACGTGTGTTCCTAGTTGGGGAACTTTCCAAATTCCCACTCCCATTTGATAGCTCTAGAGGCAAGTGCTTCGCTTCCTTTGCCCAGGGTGCTCCCGCCATGTACGGGTAGCTGGACCTCAGAGCCTCCCCGGTTTCGGCGGAAGAATAGGCTCAGACGATCCTCCCGCCGGAGCGCTGTCGCTGCTGGCGCCTGAGAAGCTGGTTACACAAGCACCCACATCCAAGCACGTGCCCCCGCCTCCCCTCACCTTGGCTGCCGCCGCTGATTCTTGCAGATCTCGGAGCAAGAGTTCCCAAGCTGGTCGCACCCTTTCCTGCTACCCACAGAGCAAGCTAGAGGACGGAGACCTGAAACTCCGAGCTCTGGATCCGCTACCACTGCGCCTTCCAAACCGTGGGAGAAGGGGCTGGGCCCCGGGGGTCTGGCGCATCTTCCTTGCTAGTGCCCTGCCCCCTAGGGCGAAACTTTCTGGTGCTGTACTCGCGGGGCAAAGGGTATCTACTGCAGCAGCCCGGTAATTGAATTCAACGATGCTGCGACAAACTTTCAATCACTACTTCTGAGCTGGTGAGCGCGCCCCACCTACTGTAGACTCAGCCTAGTGACTTATCTGGTCGGAGAACCTAGTTCATGGCCTTCAGCCCAGAACAAACTCGTCAAGTCTGCTTAGAGCTCGGATTGTTTGACCTAAACTGCGAAAGATCTGGTTCGGAAATGCTGAAAACTAGAGCGCATTTACCCTGACATGGATCGGCTTCAAAGTGAGTGGTCCACCGTCTGCTTGGAGAGAGTGGGCATCAGTACCAGCGTAGGAATTCTTTCTCTCCCCTGGGAAGTAGAACTCAAGGAGAATTTGAGTCCAAAAGTATTTAAGTTGATACCTAGACTGAGGCACTGGTCTTTTTTTAGATCTGAGAGAATGGGATCAATTTGCATGTGTGTTGCAGTTATTGTGAATTGATGCCTAGGAAGGTCTAAAAGAGGATTTATTCAGTGTATGAGAAAGAACACATCATAGTTGCAGGCAGCCCCTGAAGACTAGAATCCTCAAGAGAGCTACCTTAGAAGCCACAGACCATTACCTAACTCCAGGACTACTTACTAATTAAACCAGGGATATTTACACTGTTCTTAGAGATCTCTGAGGCTTCATAAAACTTTGAATTTATATGCAACATCCTTTTAAGATAGCTCTGCAGGAGTTAGCCACCTGCTGAATCTTCAGTCTCGATATTTATTGGAGCCTGGTTTTGTGCATGGTCCTGGTCAGCTTGGGGGAAGGAGGGGCCACAAGTGGAAAAAGAAATAGAGAGCAACCCAGAAAGAGTAGGAGAAGGGCCTCCATTTGGTTTCCAAAGATGAAAGTCCTGACCACACAGCCTAGATAAGCTAGAGATTTTTTTTTTAAATAAATTTATTTATTTATTTATTTTTGGCTGTGTTGGGTCATGGGCTTTCTCTAGTTGCTGCAAGCAGGGACTACTCTTCGTTGCAGTGTGCGGGCTTCTCATTGTGGCACGAGCTTCAGTAGTTGTGGCTCACAGGCTCCAGAGCACGGGCTCAGGAGTTGTGGTGCACAGACTTAGTTGCTCCGTGGCATGTGGGATCTTCCCAGACCAGGGCTCGAACCCGTGTCCCCTGCACTGGCAGGCGACTCTCAGCCACTGCGCCACCAGGGAAGCCCTAGATATTTCTTTATTTTATAAATAACCAAGGATAAGTCCCTGATTTCTAGGTGTTCCACTAGATTGCATGGCAAGAACCTGAGAGCTACACTCAATTGATTATCAACTACTGCTTGGTGAGGAAAGGGAAAATGAAGATAAAGTTAAATGAAGGCAAGTGATTAGGGAGGGGTCAAATGTCCCACGTTTGTTTTTCCAGTTGCTGATCTTGTCCCCAGAGTTCCTGTTATTAGCACTGCCCTACCTTGCCCACCCCTCTCCCCCCACTCCATGTGAAGATTAGTATCACAGTATCTGAGAAGTTCTGAAATCCACTTCCTAGGAAGCAAGTGGATTCATTCCTGCCCTGTTGGTGTTTTGGTGTTAGGCCTGAGGAGAGAGAATCCTTTTCAATTCCCGTGGCACAGAGTTATTCTGGAGCAGAGAGGGTGTGCATCACCAGCACTAACATGCTGGAATATGAGACTGGCCCACAAGCACTTCCATCTGCTGAAAGAAGAAACTGGAAAATGAGTTTTGCTGCTACTTTAAACATCAGGTCCCTCTACTTATCTCCATGGTGAGTGAAAGGACCACCAATGTTGGCAGGTATTTGACCAGCCTGACAGCAATATCAGGTGGTTATTAGAAGTGGCTGAGTAAAAAATGTCCTCCCCTTCCCAGTGTTAAGTGGGTTCCTGAAGGAAATCCTTTTTTAATTTTTGTTTTTCTTTACTTTGTCCTCCTACCCAAGAGGTCTCCATACCCAGGTGGTAGAGCTGAAACCTTTAAATAGCTGACCCTACCTAATGTACAGAAAGTTTTTTTAAATTTTTTTTCAAGTTCAGTTGCAAATATCTGCTTGGCTGTACAGATATTACAATACATTGGTTTCTAAACACTTCAGTTATTTACCTGTCTGGATTCAGACTGCCCTGGGGAGAAACAGAAGCTGGTAACAAAGGGAGAATTATATAAAGCTTCAGGGAGACTAACCATACAGAATAATTAGTGAACAGGAAAAACCAGCTTTAATTATAGTTTCTAACAGCTGATTCCAAAACTGTATTGCTACTGCATCCAGAGAATATCTAAAGAAAATTCCTTTCTTATTTTCTTTGATAAGTGAAATGACCAGCAACTCACTGGGGATGATATAAATAGTTGATGTGCTCTTTGTAGGTCCTGCTGCTAAAATGTCTTTTGTTGAACACTGATTGCTATAGTGCCTTTCTCATCTCCCACACACTGACCTTTCAAATAGAGATCTAAAGCAATGGCTTCGATTTTTAAGTAATCTTCTCTATTTTTATCTGCTTAACCACTGTTTTCTAAATAATACAGAGTAAAAAGTATATAATAATTATATATTTTAACTTAAACCATCCCATTCTTCCAATGGTCTGAAGACTTTTCCCTTATTTCAGTTATCCTAATTACAAATATTCCTGTTGTTTTAAATAAAGACATTTTGCTTACATTTCTCCAGAAGGTACCAGTATGGATCATACAAGCAACCACATCCTAAAAGAGAATTTTCCATTGTTGCCTACAAGTTCTTCATGCCCTAATCTCCTGGAGCTATTTCAGATGGCACTTGTGTCTCCTTTCACATCTCAGTAGAGAGGTGTGCTGTATGAAATATCACACAAAGAGAAATAAGGGCTGGGCTGGGTGCTTCTGGGAGAACCACAGAGCAGACTAGGCACTCACTATGTCCAAGTGGCATTTAGAAATTGTGACTTGGACTAGAGAGTGATAGAAAAGAAAGACCTAACATGACAAGACAGCTTTGATTGTTTTAGTCTCCAATCTAATACTGGCTATTGGACATTCCACTTTGGTCCCCTTAGTACTAACTCTAGCCCTAGGAACACATTTCTTGCCTTTTAGCTCTTCCGATAATAGAAAAAGATAATAATTTTTCTGTTACCAGCAGATATTGGGGCATTTACCAGGTGCTTCACAGAGTAGCCCTCATCGGTCCAGGTATAGGAGGGACACTGAGAAGGAGTCAAGGTTAACTACTGCCTCACTCCTACAAATCTTTCCCTTCAGGACATCCTTCTGGCTTCTGAGGTATCACGTTTTCTGGTAACAAAAAGCAACAAGAAACCTTTTTGAAAGAGAAAATGCATGGTTAAAACTCTATCTAAGGGACTTCCCTGGTGGTTCAGTGGTTGAGAATCCGCCTTCCAATGCAGGGGACGTGGGTTCGATCCCTGATTGGGGAACTAAAATCATACACGCCAGGGGGCAACTAAGCCCACACACCGCAACTACTGAGCCTGTGCACTCTGGAGCCCGCCCGCCACAACTAGAGAGAAGCCCGTGTGCCACAACAAAGAGCCCACATGCCACAATGAAGATCCCACATGCCGCAACTAAGACCTGACACAGCCAAATAAATAAAAATTTAAAAATTAAAAAAAAAACTCTATTTAAGGTAGCTTTTTTGTTTGTGTTGATGGTACAGGGTCTTAACTCCATTCAGTCATTTAATGATTCAATCAACAAATATGTGGGAGTCTTATGTGCCAGTACTAATAATGCTAAGCTCTGTGGACAGAGCAATGACTATAGCATAGAGGGTCCAGCCTTTATGGAATTTAGTCTCCTTGAAAACTTGGCTTCTTTGTCTGACACTGTTGCAACCTCTTCACAGTCTAGGAGTAAAGCTAAAGCTGTAGAAAATACCCTGGTATTTGATAACTGTTTCAATTATCTATTGCTGCATAACAAACCACTGTAAACTTGGTGGCTTAAAAGAACCACCACCATTTATTTTCTCACAATTTTGCAATTTGGGAAGGTCACAGCTGGACAGTTCTTCAGCTCCCCCATGATGTCAGCTGGGTCAGACATGTGGTTACGTTCAGTTATGACTTTGGCTAGGGCTGGAATGTCTGTGACATTCCCCACATGTCTGGCACCTCAGCTGGAGCACCTGAAATGCCTGGGGGCCTCCCTCTCTTCGTGTGATCGTTCATCATTCAGTGGTCCAGCCCAAGCATCTTTGCACAGTGACTGAATCCCAAGAGGAAGAAAGCAGAGGCTTCAAGCCCTCTCAAAGGCATGGTTTAGAAGTCCCAGAATATCACTTTCATTCTATTCTCTTGGCCAAAGCAAGTCACAAGGCCAGCCCAGATCCAAGGGGACAGGAGTCTCACTTCTTAATGGAAGGAGTGGCTGGGATGAGAGGAATTATTGGCAGTCATATTTGGAAGCACTCTACCATAATCCACCCTCTGGCCACAGCTGTTCACACATACACACCCACACACAGACGTGCAAAAGGCACTTACTTCCTCCCCCCCCAGATTATCATTCTGTATAGCATTGGCTCTAAGGTCTAGGATCTAGTAATCCACACTAGGCCCAGATGTGAATGAGGCATTTCAGATGCTGCTCCTCTTCATCTGGAGATCCATGAACTAAAAAGACAAGCTACAATACACAACATACAATGCTGAAACAGGGATAGAATAAATGCAATAGATACTTCTTTTCAAAGGTCGGCAGGGGGGAATGGAAGGCACATAGCAGTCATTAGTCTGTAGCAATTCTGAAAGCCAGCCAAGCGCTGTCGTCCTGACTCTAAGGATCTAGTTCTCCATTAGGGCCTGGTTCTTCTCCCTGGGAGTAGTTTCCTAATCCACTGTTCTTGGCTCCCTGCTCTGGGGTCTAGTTGACCTCTGAGTCAATCTTCCTTTTTCATAAGAAACTGCCTGCCCTTGACAGTTGAATAGCTCTCTCAGCCTGCTTCTTGCCCATAGAAAGTTGGGGGCCCATAGGCTTTTTTTCATTTTGAACTGTCTCCTGCTTCTTTGGTCCAAGCTCCTGGTGCTTTTATCAATAAAATTATTTCTAAAAGTATGTGGGTTTTCTATGACTCTAATTGGAGTTCACTCCTTGAGCACAAAGCAACATCCAGAATTCTTTCAAAAACAAACCTCTGTCTACATTGGGCCTTTATCTAGGTGACTGCTGTTGGACCACCCTTAAGATTCTTAGAAGCCGTTTTTGTCTAGATGAGAGGGTCTATGAAGCAATGTCTTAAATTTTTTAGAGGTCTCAACAGAGTTTTGATTAAATCTCTTCCTTGAGGTCACATTTTATAGGCAGTCCCTGAGGCCATTTCTTAATTTGAGACCTTTTGCTGACTATAAAGACTCTCCTAGGTCCTGTATATTTCTACACTCTGCTTAAAAACTGAATAGTTTTTTTTTTTTTTTTAAACACATTTCTCTCTTGGGATACATGACGCATCACTAAAAGAAGCCAACTGACACTTTGAACATTCACATTGAAAATCTTCGCCAGGTCTACAAATTCATTAGGTACATTTTCTATGTTTTACTGCACACAAGTGCAAATGTTTCCAAACATTTTGCCACTACATAACACCACTTAGCCAGCCTCCAATAGCAATTTCCTCACTACTCTTACAGCTTCCATTGAGATCCCTCAACAAAATATTAGCAAACCAAATTCAACAATACATTAAAAGGATCATACACCATGATCAAGTGGGATTTTTTCCAGGGATGCAAGGATGGTTCAACATCTACAAATAAATCAACATGACATATACCACATTAACAAAATGAAGGATAAAAATCATATGATCATCTCAATAAATACAATAAAAGCATCTGACAAAATTCAACATCCATTTATGATTTAAAAATCTCAACAAAGTGGGTATAATGAGAACATACATCAATATAATAAAGACCATATATGACAATCCCACAGCTAACATACTCAACAGCAAAACGCTGGAAGTTTTTCTTCTAAGATCAGGAACATGACAAGGATGCTCACTTTCACCACTTTTATTCAACATAGTATTGGAAGTTCTAGCCAAAGCATTTACGCAAGCAAAGGAAATAAAAGGCATCCAAATCAAAAAGGAACAAGTAAAACTGTCACTATTTGCAAATGACATGAGATTATATATAGAAAACCCTAAAGACTCCACCAAAAAACTGGTAGAACTAATAAACACATTCAGTAAAGTTGCAAGATATAAAATCAATATACAGGGACTTCCCTGGTGGTGCAGTGGTTAAGAATCTGCCTGCCAATGCAGGGTACACGGGTTTGTCCAGGAAGATCCCACATGCCATGGAGCAACTAAGCCCGTGTGCCACAACTACTGAGCCTGTGTAACACAACTACTGAAGCCCACACACCTAAAACCCATGCTCTGCAACGAGAAGCCACCACAATGAGAAGCCCGCACACTGCAATGAAGAGTGGCCCCTGCTTGCCACAACTACAGAAAGCCCACACGCTGCAACGAAGACCCAATGCAGCCAAAATAAATAAATAAATGAATGAATGAATAAATGTATTTAAAATTTTTTTTAAAAATCAGTTGCATTTCTTACACTAACAATGAACTATCAGAAAGAGAGATTAAGAAAACAATTCCATTTACAATCACATCCAAAAGAATAAAATACTTAGGAATAAATGTAACCAAGGAGGTGAAAGACCTGTACACTGAAAA
Organism: Mesoplodon bidens; assembly: GCF_964165515.1. Taxonomy (NCBI): domain Eukaryota; kingdom Metazoa; phylum Chordata; class Mammalia; order Artiodactyla; family Ziphiidae; genus Mesoplodon; species Mesoplodon bidens. Next base: position 39,761,187 of record NC_138176.1, read on the forward strand.
CTATAAAACACTGATGAAAGAAATCAAAGAAGACACAAACAAATGGAAAGATAATCTGTGCTCTTGGATTAGAAGAATTAATATTGTTAAAATGACCATACTAGCCAAAGCAATCTACAGATTCAATGCAACTTCTATCAAAATTCCAAAGGCATTTTTCGCAGAAACAGAACATATAATCCTAAAATTTGTATGGAACCACAAAAGACCCCGAATAGCCAAAGCAATCTTGAGAAAGAAGAACAAAGCTACAGGCATCACACTCCCTGATTTCAAGCTATCTTACAAAGCTATAGTAATCAAAGCAGTATGGTATTAGCATAAAAACAGACACATAGACCAATGTGACAGAATAGACAGCCCAGAAATACAGCCATGCGTATGTGGTCAATTAATTTACTACAAAAGAGGCAAAAACATACAATGGGGAAAGGACAATCTCTTCAACAAATGTTGTTGGGAAAACTGGACAGCCACATGCAAAAAAATGAAACTAGACTACTATCTAACACCATACACAAAAATTAACTTGAAATGGATTAAAGACTTATATGTAGTAAGACCTGAAACAATAAAAGTCCTAGAAGAAAACATCTGTGGTAAGCTCCTTGACATTGATCTTGGCAATGATTTTTTACATCTTTTTTTTGCAAAGACAACAAAAGCAAAAATGAACAGCAGGAGTGTATCAAACTAAAAAGCTTTTGCTCTTCAAAGGAAATCAACAAAATGAAATGGCAACTTACTAAATGGGAGAAAATATTTGCAAATCATATATCTGATAAAAGGTTAATATCCAAAATATATAAAGAATTAATACAACTCAATAGCAAAACAAACAAACAAAAAAACCAATCCAATTAAAAAATGGGCAGAAGATCTGAATAAATGTTTTTCCAAAGAAGACATACAGATGGCCAACAGGCACATGAAAAGACGCTAAGCATCATTAATCATCAGGGAAATGCAAATCAAAGCCACAATTGGATATCACCTCAAATCTGTTGGCTATTTTAATGGCTATTATAAAAAAGAAGAAATAACAAGTGTTGGTGAGGGTGTGGAGAAAAGAGAACACTTGTGCACTGTTGGTGGGAATGTTAATTGGTAAAGCCGCTTTGTAAAACAATGTGGAGGTCTGCCCCAAAATTAAAAATAGAACAACATGATTCAGTAATTCCACTTCTGAATATTTATCTAAAGAAAGCAAAAACAGTCATTTGAAAGGATATGTGCACCCCTATGTTCGTTGCAGCATTACTTCCAATAGCCAACATATGGAACAACCTAAATGTTCATTGATGGATGAATGGAAAAAGAAGATGTAATATATGTATATACACACACACACACACACACACACACACACACACACACACACAATGGAATACTATTCAGCCATAAAAAAGAATGAGATTTTGCCATTGTCAGCAACAGGAATGGACCCAGAAGGCATTATGCTAAGTGAAATATTAATAAGTCAGACAGAGAAAGACAAATACTGTATGATCTCACTTATATGTGGGATCTAAAAAACAAAACAATAATAATAATTTAAAAAAACAAGCTCATAGATGCAGAAAACAGATTAACAGATTGGTGGTTGCTGGAGGGAAGGGGAGAGGTCAGGGTGGGTAAAATGGGTGAAGAGGTTAAAAGGTACAAAGTTTTCAGCTATAAAATAAATAAATCCTGGGGATGTAATGTACAGCATGGTGACTGTAGTTAATAATACTGTATTGCATATTTGAAAGTTGCTAAAAGAATAAATCTTAAAAGTCATCATCAGGAGAAAAAAAATTTTGTAACTATTTATGGTGACAGATGTTAACTAGACTTATTGTGGTGATTATTTCTCAGTGTATATCGAATCATTATGTTGTACACCTGAAAGTAATATAATGTCATATGTCAATTACACCTGAATTTTTAAAAAAGAAAGAAAAAAGAGTCCCTGCCCAGACTAAGGAGACAAGTCAACTAAATGCCAATGTGGGATCCTGGACTGGATCCTGGAACAGAAAAAGAACATCACTGGAAAAACTGGTAAAGTTCATATAAGGTCTATACCTTATGTTAATTTCCTGATTTTGATAATTATTCTATGGCTATGTAATCTGTTTATATTAGGGCAGCTGAGTGAAGAATATACATGAACTCTGTACCATTTTGCAACTTTTCTGTAAGTTTAAATTGCTTCAAAATAAATTTTTTAAAACTAAATAAAAAAAAAATTTAGGAGTTAGAGTTCCCTCATCACTTTTCCAACCTCCACCCAATGCTGGGTCCCAAAATCAATGACACATGTTTTAGATTTTTGTTATGCCAGGGTCCAACTTTCAAACATCAATTTCTATTATCTGTTGTGCATAACACACTACCCCTAATTTCATTTTTAAATAAATGAGCATTTAAAATAAATGTAGCAGCTCAAAATAGCAACAACCATTTTTTTGCTCACCATTCTGCAATATGGACAGGATGATGGTGACAGCTTGTCTCTCCTTCGTGTAATGTTGTTTGGGGTGGCTTGATTTGGGCTGGAGGATCCAAGATGGATTCAATTACATGTCTAATGCCTTAGCTGGAGTGGCTGGGATAGCTAGGAGCTGGCTGGATCTAACTCCCTCCTTACTCTCTTATCCTCTAAAAAAGAGGCACACTGCCTCCATGAGGCCATTCTCTTCAACAAGGTAGTCAGACTTCTTCACGTGGTCATTATTTTCCAAGAGAGCAAAAACTAAAGTTGCCAGGTCTAGGCCCAGAACTGTAGTAGCATCATTTTTGCCTCATTCCATTGACCAAAGCAAGTACCAGACCCATCAAGATTCAAGCTGGGGAAAAAGACTTTGCCTCTTGGTGGTAAGCTTGTAGAGAGATGGAGGAATTGTTGATGGTCATCTACCACTGTGACCCTAGCTCTCTTATTATTTTTTTTTAATTTTTAATTAATTAATTAATTAAATTTAATTTTGGCTGCTTTGGGTCTTTGTTGCTGGCCATGGGCTTTCTCTAGTTGCAGCAAGTGGGGGCTACTCTTTGTTGTGCGTGGGCTTCTCATTGCAGTGGCTTCTCTTGTTGTGGAGCACGGGCTCTAGGCACATGGGCTTCAGTAGTTGTGGCACACAGGCTCAGTAGCTGTGGCTCGTGGGCTCTAGAGCACAGGCTCAGTAGTTGTGGCGCACGAATTTAGTTGCTCTGCGGCATGTGGGATCTTCCCAGACCAGGGCTCGAACCCATGCCCCTGCATTGGCAGGAGGATTCTTAACCACTGAGCCAACTCTTCAAATCAGACAGTTTTCCATGGTCAGTTCTGCCTAGACTCTATCATTTAAGAAACACCACTATCAGCTGACAATTTGATTAGCAACTGAATGTTTTCAGTTTGTTACCTATTTTGTTCCTTAATCATGTAATCTTTTCATTTCCTCACTCATCTATTTCACATGCATAATTCTACTCTAGGATTAATATATTTCACAAAAGTGTTCATTTAAATTCAGTAAAATAAAACAAAAGTGACAATACATGTATACATATATATGTTTGCATAATTACATGGAAAATATATGGAAGAATAAACCAGAGAGAAGATAACACTGGTTATCTCTGAGGTTAGGATGGGGAGGGAGGGCCTCAGTGGGAGAGGAATTTCTCTTTTCATTTATTGCTTTTTATATGATTGGAAGGTTCTTTACAATGATCATTTATTATTATGAAAAAAGTTATTTCATCAAATAGAATTAAGACTAAAAATAAACAAATACCTATTATCAAAAGAATATCAAATCAACCAAGGAAAGAGCTCAACTGTAATTTCATTTTTAAATAAATGAGCTCACTAAGGAATTTCCAGCATTTAAGCCTGAAGGTCTGTTTGATGTTGCTGCACAACAGAAATACATGAGAATAACTGCTATAAGTGCTGTCTAGTAGAGATGCTGTATAGTAGACAGGTTATATCTTACCCTGAGTACCCTCTCTCCCTAGATCAACCATCTCTACTAGATCTACTCTTCACTCTTTGTACTATCTAATGACTTTTGCTACTCAAAGAAAATACGCTCCAGAAATAATCATCTGGTACCACAGCAATACCACCATTCAAAGCAGTGGCAGATTACTTTATGATCCAAGAAATCTCAAAGGTCCCTTAGTTCACCAATCCCATTTTACAAAGGAAGAAACTGAAGCCCAAGGTGTTTATTTGCCCAGATTACATAGCTACTCAATGAGGGATCCTGGATTGGAGTTTGGGAAATTTCTTGAATAAATTCCCATCAGTGAATAAAGATGGGAAGAAAACTTCGCTTTTAGAGAATTAGAAATTTCACTGGAGAAGGCTGTTAATGGTATTTCCAAGCTTGTACAGGGGAGAATGAAGGCAACAAGAGGACTACCTAACCAGAAACAGTAAATAGGGTTTGGAATAGGGAAAGATGGTGACTGATGCTTACTCTGTGTCCTAAAGTGTCCTGAAATAGAACCATGAGAATTAGGGCCTTAACGATCAAGCATGAATTGCTGCATGTTACAGTTCTGCTTCTCCTCCTCAGTTCCTAAGATCACTGGGAGAATATCTTCCAAACAAGGATGGAAAGGAGGCAACTGTTATATGTAGATTGAGAAAAAGAAAAGGGACTGTGCTCTTTTGAAAGGAAGGAAATGCCAAAAGCTTCCGGGAATAGAGGGAAACACTGCCACCTGCTGAAGAGTTGGAGTCAATGAAAATGGTGCCAGGCATGGTTAGAGGGAGCATTTCCTGCAGGGCTCAAAAATACCATATGCTAACACATATATATGGAATCTAAGGGAAAAAAAAAAAAAGGTTCTGAAGAACATAGGGGCAGGACAGGAATAAATATGCAGACATAAAGAATGGACTTGAGAACACAGGGAGGGGGAAGGGTAAGCTGGGAGGAAGTGAGAGTGGCATGGACATATATACACTACCAAATGTCAAATAGATACCTAGCAGGAAGCAGCCGCATAGCACAGGGAGATCAGCTCAGTGCTTTATGACCACCTAGAGGGGTGGGATAGGGAGGGTGGGAGGCAGATGCAAGAGGGAGGAGATATGGGGATATATGTATATGTATAGCTGATTCACTTTGTTATACAGCAGAAACTAACACACCATTGTAAAGTAACTATACTCCAATAAAGATGTTAAAAAAATTTAAAAATTAAAAAAAAATCAGTTAACGAATCTATTTGCAGTCTGAGCAGGTCAGTGCAGAGAGAAAGTTTAGTTCTGGATTTCATCAGGCCAATCTGTAGTAGAGAAAGGTCAGCTTGTCTCTACTGTAAGGATGGTAGAGGCCTGCACCCCTGCTTCCCTTTCTTCCATGAATACTTATGCCTATTAGCTCTGAATTTTTTCCCAAAACCTAAATCTCAAAATAATTAAATATACTTGGTTGAGACAAGATAAAAGTGATCTGAGAGGAAAAAGCAATACAAAGAAGTTTATGCATATAACATATGCACAGGGTTAAGAATTCCCAGTGGCTCACTACTACCATTCCCCAGACTGTGTTTTTTTTCCTTTTTACTCTTCCTCTAATATTCACATACAAATATACACACAAAGGAGACAATTGCAAGAGAGGGCTGGGAGAAAGTTGCCGATCCTTTATATAAAGACTTAGCCTTTCCCCTCTGCTATGGTCGGAGTGTGTCCTCTACAAATTTTTACATTGAAACCCAACCCCAAGGTGAAGGTATTAAGAGGTAGGGCCTTTGTGAGGTGATTAGATCACAAAAGCAGAGCCCTCACGAATGGGATTAGTGCCCTTATAAAAACGGTCTGACAGAGCTCCCTTCTCCTTCTGCCATGCCAGGTGAGGTTACATCTACAAGACAGCATTTATGAATCGGGAAGCAGGCCCTTGCTAAACACAGACCTGATCATGTGGGCACGCTGATCTTCGACATCCAGCCTCCAAAACTGAGAAATAAATTTCTGTTCTTTGTAAGCCACCCAGTCTATAGCATTTTGCTATAGCAGCCTGAACAGACTAAGACACACTCTTTCCAGCATCCTTCTGCTCTCTTTTCTCCTGCCCTCTTTCTTACCATTCCCTTTCTTCCTATCCCATTTTCCTCCTCCTAACCTCTATGTTCCTAGATTCTTTTTATTAATGTACAAGAAACTGATATGGCTAGGAGACCAGGTGGGAAGGTGACACTTACAGGACTGCCAAGTTACACAGCTCCAAGGGCCCCAATCCACACTGTATGTGATGCTGTTGCTTCTTGCTTTTTGATTTTTCAAACACATGAATGTAGTATCTTTAGTTTATATTTAATTGTTTAAAATCTAACCTTAGCAGCCCAATGGTAGGCCACGGGTTAATTCCGTGGTTCCATTTAATGATCTTACCCAGTTATCAGTTTCTTATTAACAATTTCTTAGGATTAATAAAGTAAGTTCTAAAGGTATTCTCACTGTGATTTAGATTTTTCTATCTTGCAGAACTTCAGAAAGAAACCATAGAAAAATCTAATGTTGTCAGACCTAACTTAGGTGGAAAATTTTACCTATTCTAAATACAATAGATGAACAACTCTCTCTTGTGAATTTTTCCTAATTAATTGTACTTGAATGTACTGCATTTCTTAAAGGATGTACAGGTTTTATATTTCAGGAAACTCTCGAGGAAAAGGAGGTCTGTAAGCAAGGTCATGGTACTTAAAAATTAATTTAGGAATATTTCAGGCCCTTAACATAAATTTCATGAAGCTGGGAAACTGAGAGAAAACTAATGGATAGAAACAGTCTATTTTCTGAGAAAAACAAAACAAAACTCTCATTTACCTAGTTCTGAGCCCTAAGTTTTATCTGAAATTTTCCTGGACATAATACCTTTGTCTTGGATGCCTCCTAAGGTGCAGCCACAGACCATTGGCTGCTAAAGTTCATGAGACCAACTTTTTCCTAAATTACCTGTTGAAGCAAGTACAAAGGAACGCTTAATTGAGATGTGTCCTATTATTAATGTGTTCTTGTGGACTTACTAACTATAAAATATTATATTTTATTATTATAGTCTTTAAAATGATTTTTAAAATAACTTGTAGCTGTTAAATAGGACTGTCTGCATTTCATATTCTGTTTATTTTATACTGTTGAGGCACTTGTCTATTAACTGGTCAACTTTTTCTTATGAATTGAATTTGGCACATTAAGTGTTCTTTAAGTAGAATTAAACTGGTCCCTGACTGAAAATGGCCATTATTCTATTTTTGAAATGTACTGTCCTTTTCAACTATATCCAGAAACTTGTAAACCAGAAAAATTTTGCCCTAAGAGTAAGCTACTTTGGTAGTATACTTACCTTGGTAGTTTACTTGGCCTGAGTTTGCTGTTGGAAGCTAGGTCAAGTGATCCCAACTTCTCGTTCTCCCAAACTGCACAGAATGTTGCTAATAACTTTTCTACTAGACATCTGTTTATTTTGCAGTTAACAGAGGGTAAAGGAGGCCTTAAAGACGTTTCTGCTTCAGGGCACAGAATGCAAACCAACTATAGTGCTGTCTTTCTACCATCCTTGTTCACGTAGACTAAGGATGCCCTTTAAAGAAAGAAGATCATGGATAAAAATACTTCCAGAGGGGATCTTCCCTGGCGGTCCAGTGGTTAAGACTTCACCTTCCAACTCAGGGGGTGTGGCTTTGATCCCTGGTCAGGGAGCTAAGATCCCACATGCCTCACGGCCAAAAAACCAAAAACATAAAACAGAAGGAATGTTGTAACAAATCCAATAAAGACTTTGAAAATGGTCCACATCAAAAAAATCTTTAAAAATAAATACTTCCAGAGGTTGTCACAAGCAAATTATAGAAAGAAATTAAGTGTCTCATAGTGTCCTGGTGGGTTACTACACATTGGTCACCAGTTATTTGAATAAAGTGACCATGGGATTTCCCCCAAATTAGAAAATTCCTATGACTCACATACAGGGAACTTTGGAGGGACTTCTCCCAAGTCCTTGAGAGGCATAGCAATGTCCTCAGTGATGAGGGTTCAGTGGAACAGTCATATAGCTGAGGCGACTCCAACAGTAGTAATTTCAATTCTGGGTATAATCCTCAGAGTAGTGGTCTTCAAACTAGGAAACTGAGACATTCAAGATAGTTTTAAGGCGATCAATTCCAGATCTTTAACTTCAATATATACTTCCTCCCAAATCTGATCTTCCTGAGAACCAGTGTAGTTAAGTGGCCCTTGTGGTTCCTAGCCCCACCTCCCTTTTCACACTGGCCCTTTCTCCCACTTTAAAAGAGAAAGGCATACCTCTACCTAAATGCTGAAATGGTGTACTGCTCCAAAGTGTAAAAACCTGCAAGGACCTGAAGAGACATTCTGAAATAATGATATTGGTGTTGAGAGGCTAAATGATTTTACTGATTAACAAACCCTTTTGAAAGTTAGATTGTTTAACAATACATGTTTTCTAGTAAATTGAAGGAAGACCTATTTATATTGTCCACTGAAAAATTATTAAAGATAAAATCACTAAGTGATGTGTGGCATACAACTTGGAAAGCTTTCCAATAAATGTGTGACATCAGTAAAACAATTCCTTCCAATCACATATCTATGTAAACAATATTCCTCATTGTTCATAATATAAAGGCAAACACTAGAAATAAACCGATGTGTGAATTTGTCTCCTTCTGGAAATAAGTAAAATTCACTTATGATATATAATTTTTAAAGCCCTATTGATTTCTTTTTTATGTTTAATAGTTACAACATTTTAAAGTATTTAATTGATAAATTATGAACTAAAAATAATTAATGATAATTCAAAATAATTTAACACTTAGAAGTATTATGGTCAAAGGAATTTAACATAATTTAATTTAAATTTATGTATAAAATTTCTTACAGAGAAGTATGATAGAGTGATCATTAAAGATATTCACACATAATGTATATTACGTTCAGCTAAAAATCTGTGGCAGGAGTGGAAAGAAAATTCAAGTGCAAAGAGAAAATGAAGTGATGTAAAATTTCCCACTATAAGAGAAGCACTTGTTCATGTTGTTAATGTTTTGATGGATAATGATGAATATATCAAATCACTATCGCATTTATATTCCATTAGATACATTTAATAATTCTACTTTTAAACGTTAATGTTTACATTACAAGGAAATTATTTCCTTTGTAACTACTTAAACTCGTGATGAAACGTTTCATTCCAATTCTAGAATGTGTAAGGAAGAAAAGTTTGTCCAAATTGTTTGTGGGATAAGCTAGCAAAATAGTTTTAAAATTCCTTACTTTAGAAAAACTTTCATACGTGTGCATAAGAAAACACGTAGGGATTTTCATGGCAATATTATTTGAAATAGCAAAAAGTTAGGAAGAACCTAAATAAATATCCATCAATATGGATAAATAAAATGTGATATTTTCAGATGATAGAATTATTATACACTAGGTTAAAAGGAATAAATTAGATAAATTTATCAACATGGAAATATCTCAAGATTTACCTGACCCTAGTTAAATCTGATCCTCAGAATTACAGTAGGCTCATCTTTCCCTCATTTCCTATCCTCACAACAGTGAAGCCATTCCAGGAAGCAGGAAGTCCACAGGCGATGTGGTATCACCCAAACGTTGGCCCTGAAGCAGAGAACTTTGAATGGGTGTGTAACATGATCATATCATAGTTATTATCATGAAGACTCCACAGTTTTCTGAGGCATTTTAATGACTACCCCTTGCTGGGAGTGGAGGGGAGATTAAAACGGCCAAAGAACCAATTAGAAGGAAAAGAATTTCTTCATCATCTTTTTGAAATTTCTACTTGCCTGGAAAGAGGAAGTAAGGCATTTAGTGATTTATTTATTTAGGATGGATAGAGGAAATATTAGTGATCTAGCAAATATCCAAAGGTGAGATAAGTAGAAAGTGCCTCTTAGCAAGAAATTAATTCTATGTTAATAAAATCATAGTTCAGGAGTTCATTTCTGTAGGAAAGCAAAATCCATAAGGCACAGGAATGACAACTAAGTTCCTTGTCTATATGTATAAATTTCATCCTTCTCTTTCTGTTTAGAGAAATCTACTAAAATATTTGAATATTTCAAAAATTAAATCCTATTTTCTCACTAACCCCAAGGTAAAATTAGTGATAACATGAAATGAGGACATAATAAGAGTAATAATGATAATTACTAACAATATTTTGTTATAACTAACATTTGTTGATAACATTTAGAAATGTATAGGGTCATTAAAGGGCACATGTAAAGTCTTGAGAAGCCCCCTGGCATGTTTACATTTTCTCTCCTAGGTCTCTGCAAATATGTTTTTATAAGGACAGCCTGGGGTAAGCACTGCGATACAAAACAAATAATAAAGAATATTATTATTTACTACGTATTACTACTAAATGGTCTACAGGCAGATCTACAGAAATACATCTCATGTTTTTCTTATAATTTGACTCTATACTGCTTCTGTGTCACAAGTATTGAAATCATTCCTCTCCTGAAATAACTGAGGCTTTATTATCATTTCTGCAATTCTCCACCCCCAGGAGTTTTCTCCCTAAGGTTTCCAGTATTCTGTAAGTACTATCCCAGCAGACCCATCCCATCAGTTCACCAGACATGCCTATACAGAACCAAACCTCCATAGTGAAGCAGCCTTCATACAATTACCTCTACCAAAGGAGAGATAAAGGGAGAAAAGAAATGTTATCAGATTGATTGTAATCATTAATCCTTATACTGTATATATGAAAGGAAGATGAAGGATTGTAGTTCTGGACATAAAATTAAACTGGATGGCTATCCACTGGTAAATATATCCAAGATTTTTCTGCATTTAATACTTTCTTGTTACTCCATTCTTCTCTCTGGAGCACAAACTGAAGTATTTCTTGAGTCAGACACCCTTGGTGTTAGTTTACAGGAAACACTTAATCTGAGTCAGTTTTTGCTTCTTTATACACCATTCCCCACTGCCTTACCCTGAAAGGTGAGGTACTTAACTATGTATACTGAAATCATAAATTCCTTGAGAGGCTATTTAGCATAGAGGCTAGAAGCATCATTTCTGGAGCCAGACTGTCTGCTTTCAAATATTGCTCTGCCACTTAACAGTTGTGAGATCTTTGGCGAGTTACATAATCTCTTGTGTTCCTTGTCTGTAAAATGGGGATAATAATAGTACCTACCTCACAGGGTTGTTACGAGGACTGGGTGAGGATATATATATTACCTAGAACAAGTCTGGCACATAGTAAACACGATATAAGTGCTCGCTGTTAGCTGGTTTGATTGAGTGCAGATACTATATCTTACTCAGTTGTATTCTCCTTATTGCCATCTCTGTATATTATTTGCCACCTTGTATATTATTTGAGATACGGTAAACTTTCAGTAAATGCCGAATGAATGATGAATAGCTATCAACAAGTGCAAGATGGGATTCCCTGGTCCTTCAAGATGTCCCCAATAAACAGTCATTTTATGTCTTTTATTGTTATAATCTTACGTCATACCAATGTTTCAGTTAAGAGTTTCAATAAGCCACATTTGCCTGAGTCAAAGTATGGTAATGAAATAGTCCAATCACAGTGACATGCCACATTTTTAAGTCACATGTCCAACATTATGACATAAGCAAGAATGCATACAATCTCCTTTTCCACCCATTCAAAATTCCCTGGGGGGGCCAGGTTCCGGAGATGTCACCCCCTCCATGGACTAGATAGCTTCCTGAATAATGTCTCCTACAAACTAGAAGGATAATAGGTCCAGCTGAACTATACAAAGAGCAAACTAGCAACGGGCTTCCCAAGAACCGGCCTCATTCACAGCTGTCAGAAGGTACAGTACCTCTAGACTCTCTGGTTTAAACCCTGCCAACTCCTAACTACATCTCAGTCTTTGCTTCAGTGTAGCTAGTCCCACTTCCCATTAAGTTTCTTGGAGGTTAAAAATTAATTCTTTGTACAAAGGTGTAAACCTCTGTACTTCTCACAACGCCTAGCACAGTTTTTTCACATATCAGATAGACACTCAGTAAGTATTTATAAACTCAATGACTAAAAGACTGCACACTGTTTCAAATATATACTTAAACATACAAATATAACTTATCAACTGAATATAACATAATCCTCAGATAATAATATCCATATATTTTGTTACCATGTCATGTTATATAAACCGTTTTTTCTATACTTTGGTGTAGGATATTATCTGCAAAGACTTTAATCACTATTTCCATTTTTTGTTTCCTAGAGGGAACATCAACAGATCAAATGTCAGACTTAGTTAATAATCTGTGCCCTGAAGGGGGAAAAAAAGGTCTATGAGGCCTTTTTAATCATAAAGCAAACATAGTAATGTACCTTTTCCTCAGTTGCAGCATAAATAACCAAAATTCCCAGGAATGTGGACTCCTACTTTTATGCAGGAGGCTAACTTTTCTCTTTCAAACAAGTTCTGATGAATTTATCATTTTCTAACATTTCTCTCTGAATGTCTCTAAGATGGAAGTGGCCAAATCACAACTGAGTTTGATTTCACAAATTATCCTTACCAACTCTGGAACAATGTAGTGCTTTATTAAAACTCTAGTGTGAGAAGGGAAAACTATAGTATTCTTATTCTAGAATAAGTAATAACCTTTTTATTTTCAAGTGACCCAAGTAGAGTTAAGCCATGTCTTCTGGCCAACAGTGGCAGAGCTAAAGCACAGCCCCGGGGAGGACAACATGGAAGGGCAGAATACGAATGGGAATGGAACAAGAGTACAAGGAAAAGATGAGGGGATGAAGGTGGATAATGGAAAGTTGCTCCCTTCAAGGATCAGCTTCTTCTTTAAACCCTGCTCTACTGATTAACCAGGTTCACGGATGGAAAAAAAATTGTGAAGAAAGGAAAAAGACAAGGGAACAGATAAGATGGAAAAGATCAGTGGGGGACAAAAAGAAAAGAAAGAAGTCCATCTGGTGGAGAGCAATAGAGCATAACATGAAATTGCCTTAGGTACCAAAGCTCACTGATCTATTCGAGAGTCTTCAGCCCACTTGAGACAGTAACCTAGTTCTAGCCTAGTTCCACTCCAATTATGAGGCCTTGTCCTTCTTTTATGATGGGTAAGAATTATTAGTGTTTTGTTTATTTTCTTATATGAATTTATTTAAAACTATTATCTGCAAAAGATAAGCAAACTCCTTTACCTTCCTTCTACTCAATTACATATATTTATTCAGCACTACTCTCATTTCTCATTTTTTCCCACACTGTAAGTGAAAGAAATGTCCTTTTGGCTTCTAACCATATGTCTTTGAAGTGAGCTTCTCAAAGACATAAAAATTGGCCCAAACAGAAGCTAGGTCACTTAGCCTTGAGATATTTATAGTGAAACATTAAGCAAATTTAGTCAAGGAGACCAGGGACCAAATAATCAAGCAGTATATTAATCCAAAACATAGGCATATCAAAATTATCAAAATACATATTTGAGGTGTGTTATAACTAAACAATAAAAACTTAGTTGGCTCTCTAGAGCTACTAGTCTAGTTTTGGGAGAAGCCCTCCAGTTCTGGCTTAAAGAGCAGGAAAAGCATTTCCTAATGCTCAGAAAGACTAGGAGAAATCTGCCATTTTTTATTCTTGTCTCTGTTCTCTAGTGCCCCAGGCCCCAGGAAATCCTGCCAGCCCAGCAGTGGCAATGACTACAATGGGCACCAAAATATCTGCGAGAGGGGAACCTTCCTCTAAGGAGAAGCTGTGGTCTCAGGAGAATGGGCAGAATGCCGGTTGCTTTTTTTTTCTGTCCGTCTACTGACTGGCCCTGGACATGGCACAGTCCCAGTGAGTATGCAGCAGCACAGGATCACTGAAGCACTAGCTTTATGGCTGGAAGGCTAAAAGAGGAAGTCTAAGAAACCAGAAAGTACCAGAGATCATGGAGACGGAGGAGCTCAGGAAAGTAACAAAGTTGATTATAAACACCTAGGCTCACCTTCAAGCTGCACAAGGGTGGATCTGATCCTGAACAGCATACCAAAGACTTTGAAGGATATACCACTGCACATGTCCCAGACTGATCACTGTGCGTGGAACACATAATAGATAGCTCTGAACAGTACCGCAAATATTTTGAAAACAAAATTGATGTTGAAACTAGAACCTACAGGAGTTTGGTTGAAATTTGTGGCCTGAATACAACCAGCTCTATTGCCTGCTAAAACAAAAAATATCAATATTCTCCATAGGATTTAAACAAAAGCCAGTCTTATATTACTTTTTAATAGAATTTCTAGTTGAATTTTTGTTTAAAGCTCATTTGGCCAAAAAGTTTGCTTTTATGTTGCCCATACTTTATTTTATTTATTTATTAAAAAAATTTTTTAACATCTTTATTGGAGTATAATTGCTTTACAATGGTGTGTTAGTTTCTGCTGTGTAACAAAGTGAGTCAGCTATATGAATACATATATCCCCATATCCCCTCCCTCTTGTGTCTCCCTCCCACCCTCCCTATCCCACCCCTCTAGGTGGTCACAAAGCACCGAGCTGATCTCCCTGTGCTATGCGGCTGCTTCCCACTAGCTATCTAGTTTACATTTGGTAGTGTATATATGTCCATGCCACTCTCTCACTTCCTCCCAGCTTACCCTTCCCCCTCCCTGTGTCCTCAAGTCCATTCTCTAGTAGGTCTGCATCTTTATTCCTGTCCTGCCCCTAGGTTCTTCAGAACCTTCTTCTTTTTTTTTAGATTCCATACATATATGTTAACATATTTGTTTTTCTCTTTCTGACTTACTTCACTCTGTATGACAGACTCTAGGTCCATCCGTCTCACTACAAATAACTCAATTTCATTTCTTTTTATGGCTGAGTAATATTCCATTGTATATATGCGCCACATCTTCTTTATCCATTCATCTGTCGATGGACACTTAAGTTGCTTCCATGTCCTGGCTATTGTAAATAATTCTGCAATGAACAGTGTGGCACATGCAGAGTCTTATAATATTTTAAATGTCTGGGATATAATTAAAAATTATTCAGCATACAAAATAACAAGGAAAATCTAAACTCACATGGGAAAAGACAATTCAGGGGCCAACACTGAGATGACATAGATGCTGAAATTAGCTAACAAAAGCTTTAAAGCAGTTATTATAAAAGCACACCAGGAAGCAAGAGAAAGGAATGTAAAGAAATAGAAGATATGAAGAACTAAACTGAAATTGTAGAACTGAAGAATACAATAACTAAAATAAAGAACTCATTGGATGGACTCAATCATAGAATAGAGATGACAGGGGAAACAGTCAGTGAATGTGAAGATAACTCAACCGAAATTATTCAATCTGAACAATGAGAAAAAATAGGGGGTGGGAAAAAAATGAACAGCACCTCAGAGACTAGTGGGATGAAACCAAAAGATCTAATATTTGTCATTGGAGGTCCAGAAGAAGAGGAGAAAAAATACAATGCAGTAAAAAATATTTGAAAAAAATGACTGAAAAGTTCCCAAATTTGGTGAAAAACATAAACTTACAGGTTCAAGAAAGCTCAGTGAACCCTAGACAGGATAAACCCAAAGAAATCCATGCCCAAGTACGTCAAAATCAAACTGCTGAAAATTGAAGGCAAAAAAAAAAAAAAATCTTGAAAGTAGCTACAAAAAAATGACAAATTACTTACAGGGGAACAACAATTCAAATGATTGCAAATTTCTTATCAGAAACCATGGAGGATAGAATTAAGTGGAAAAACTTGAGGTGCTAGGGGAATAAAAACAACAACCTCCTCAACCCAGAATTCTAAATCCAGCAAAAATTCCTTCATGAATGAAGTTCAAATAAACACATTCTCAGAGAAGGAAAACAAAGAGAATTCATTGCCAGCAGACCTGCTCTAAAGAATTACTAAAGGAATATCTTTCGACAGAAGGGAAAGTATACCAGAAGGAAACTTGGAACATCAGGAATAGAAATGGTAAATCTCTAGGTAAATATAATAGACTATTCTTGATTTCCAGTGTATGTTTTCAATGCTTGCAAATGCAATACACAACTACAACATAAAGAAGAGAGTGTAAAGGGATATAAACGATTCAAAGATTTCTACATCCACTTGAAGTGGTAAAATATATTGATTCTAAGCAAACTGTGGATAATTAAATATTTATATTTTAATCCCAAGAACAATCATTAACGTTTCTTTTACAAAGACATATAGTCAAAAACACAATAGATAAAATTGAATACAGTTGACCCTTGAACAACAAGAGTTTGAACTGCATGGTTTCACTTATACGCAGATTTTTTACAATAGTAAATACTACAATATTACATAATCTGCAGATGCGGAACTGCAGATACGGAGGAACTGTGTATACAGAGGGTCAGCTATAAGTTACATGAAGATTTTCAACTGCATGAAGGGGCAGCACCCCTAACCTTCATGTTGTTTAAGGGTCAACTGTACTAAAAAATGTTCAACTACCTCAAAATAAGGCTGGAAAGGGAAAACAGAGAAATGAAAGAAAAAAAACGAAACCAAGAGAAAACAAATAAAATGGCTGATCTATATCCAAATATATCAATAATTACATTAAATGGAAATGGTCTAAGTATACCAGTCAAACATACAGATTGGTAGAATGGATACAAAGAACATGACCCAGCTACGTATTATCTACAAAAAAAATTTAAATATATTGATATAGGTATGTTAAAAATAAAGGGGTGAAAGAATATATGACATGTGAACACTAATCAAAACCAAGTGGGAGAAGCTATATTAATATCAGACAAAGTAGATTTCGGAGCAGAGAAAATTACCAGAGATTAATAAGGACATCACAAAATGCATGAATTATATAGCACAGGGAACTCTATTCAATACTCTGTAATGGCCTATATGGGAAAAGAATCTAAAAAAAGAGTGGATATATGTATATGTATAACAGATTCACTATGCTGTACAGCAGAAGCTAACACAACATTGTAAATCAACTATACTCCAAGAAAAATTATTTTTAAAAAACACACATGAATTAAAAACTGATAGAACTGAAAGGAGAAACAGACAAATCCACAATTGTATTTGGAAACTTCAACATTCCTCTCTCAGCAATGGATAGAACTTGTAAACAGAAAATCAGCAAGGATACAGAAGAAATGAAAAATACCACCAACCCAAGTGAACCCAACAGATATTTATTGATTAGTCCACTCAACACTAGGCAAAATACATATTATTTTAAATGAACATGGAACATTCACCAAGACAGACAATATCTGGATCATAATACCAGCCTAAAAAAATGTGAAAGAATTGAAATTATACACAGTATGCTCTCTAATCATAATAGGATTATATTAGATTTAAGTAATAGAAAATAAAGAAAATCTCCAAACATTTGTAAACAACACACTTCTAAATAATCTGTGGGTTAAAGAGGAAGTCAAAAGGGAAATGTAAAAATATTTTTAATTAAATAGAAATGAAAGTACAACATAGCAAAAATTGTGGGAGTCAGCTAAACCAAAGAGGGAAATTTACAGCATTAATTGCTTATATAAAAAAAGAAAAAAGGTCTCAAATCACTGATCTTTTTTTTTTTTTTTTTTTGGTACGCGGGCCTCTCACTGTTGTGGCCGCTCCCGTTGCGGAGCACAGGCTCTGGACGCGCAGGCTCAGCGGCCATAGCTCACGGGCCCAGCCGCTCCGCGGCACACGGGATCCCCCTGGACTGGGGCACGAATCCGTGTCCCCTGCATCGGCAGGCAGACTCTCAACCACTGCGCCACCGGGGAAGCCCAAATCACTGATCTTTTAAAAAGTATTTTTTAAAAAAGCAAATAAAACAGAAGAAAGGAAATAAAGCTAAGAGCAGAAATGAATAAAATTGAAAACAAAATAGAGAAAAATCCATAAAATAAAAAACTGATTCTTTGAGATCAATGAAATCCATAAAACTCAATGAAATTCATAAACAAAAGACACAAACTATCAATATCAGGAATGAAAAAGGATATCACCACAGACCCTATAGACATTACAAGGATAAGGGAATACATGCATAAATATGACAACCAAGGTGAAATAGACTAATTCCTTGACAACAAACCACGAAAACTCATCAAAGAGAAAATAGATAACCTGAAGAATCCTATAACTACAGAGAAATTGAATTCATAGTTAAAAGGCTTTCAAAAAAATTTTCCTGGCCTCAAGGTAGAATTCTATTAAACATTTAAAGATGAAATGATACTACACAAACTCTTCCAGAAAATAGAACACCAGGAAACACTTCCCAACTCATTTGTATAAAACCAGCATTACTCTGATACCAAATACTGTACAAAAGACAGTACAGGGGAAAAAAACTATAGGTTAATATCTCTCATAAACATTGATATGAAAGTCAAACACACTGAGCACACTGAGTCCAGAAGTATTTTTTTAAGTATATACTACAAACAAGTGGCACTTATCCTGAAAAGGCAAGGCTGCTTCAATATTTGAAAAATCAGTCAGTGTAATCCACTATATTAGTAGACTAAAGAAGAAAAACTATGTACATAATCATATCAACTGATACAGAAGTAGCACTGGAAAAAAATCAACATCCATTCAAGATTTTTAAAATTCTCAGCTTACTGAGATAGAAGGGAACTTCTTCACCTCATGTACAAAACGCCAACATCTAATGTCACACTTAGTGGTAAAATACTGAATGCTTTCCCCCTAAGATCAGGAACAAGGCAAGGATGCCCTCTCTCACTGTTGTTATTTGACATTATACTATAATTCTTAACCAGTATAATAAGGCAAGAATAAGAGATAAAGGCATACAGATTGAAAAGGAAGAAATTAACATGTTCTTATTTGCAGATGACATGATTGAAACCAAAAGAAGTGACCAAAAAACAACAAAACCCAAGAAACTCCTAGAACTGAGTTAAGTACAGTCACAGGACATAATATAAAAACACAATAATAATTATATACCTGTATACCAGCAGTGAACAATTGAAACTGATATTTTAAAAACAATACCATTTACAATAGCTCCAAAAATATTGAAATACCTAGGAATAAATTTAACAAAACATTGACAGAACAGTATCTATATGCTGAAAACTAGAAAACATAAATGAAAGAAATCAAAGACCTAAATAAATGGAAAGACATAGCGTGTTTAGGGACAGGAAGACTCAACTCCCCAATTTGATGTACAGATTTAATTCAATTTCATGAACTATCCCAGCAGAATTTTTCGAGATATAGGCAAGCTGATTCTAAAATTCATATAGAAATTCAAAGGCACTAGAAAAACCAAAATAAGTTTGAAGAAAAAGAATAAAGTTGGAGAAATCATATTACCAGATTTTTAAGTTGTACTATAAAGCTAGATTAACCAAGACAGTGTGGTACTGGTGAAGGGACAGTCACTTAGATCAGTGGAATAAACAGCCCAGAAACAGATCCATGCTCATATCCATGCAGATATAGCCAACTGATTTTTGACAAAGGCCCAAAGGATTATCTTTTCAACAAATGATATTGGACCAATTGGACATTCATATACTTAAAACTGAACCTCAACCTTAATCTCACATTTTGTACAAAAATTAACTCAAAATGTATCATAGATCCAAATATAAAATATAAAACTATAAAACTTTTAGAAGAAACCTTTAGAGAAAATCTTCATAACCTGGGGTTAAGCAAAGAGTTCTTACACATGATACCAAAAACATGATCCATAAAAGAAAAAATGATAAGCTGGACTTAACATTTAAAACTTTATAAAAGACACTGGTAAAAAAATAAAAAGACAAGTTACACACCAGAAGAAAATATTTGCAAATCACATATTGACAAAGGCCTTATATCTAGAATATATATATTCTAGATATATATATTTGAAGAGCCTGTGTTCATACTCATGCCCTGTTCCCAAATTTTTTAAAATTTAGAAAAATTGTTACCTGGATTGTTAGGGCTCCTTAAAAGCAAGAAAAACATGACAAATTAACACTGCTGGATTTACAACCTACTTTATAAAAGCATTATTAGAGAATATCTTTTGAGTGCTATGGATCTTTTGAGGCTCTCGAACTTCAAATATATATTTGAAGAATTCTCAAAACTCAACAGTAAGAAAACAAACAAATAAGCAAAAGACTCGAACAGACATTTCACTGAAGTGGATAAATAGATGGCAAATAAGCTGTTAAAAAAGATATTAATATTGTCGATGATTAGGGAAATGTCAATTAAAACAATAATGAGATACCTATTAGAATACCTAAAATAAAAAAATACTGATGGGGCTTCCCTGGTGGCGCAGTGGTTGAGAATCCGCTTGCCGATGCGGGGGACACGGGTTCGTGCCCCGGTCCAGGAGGATCCCACATGCTGCAGAGCGGCTGGGCCTGTGAGCCATGGCCGCTGAGCCTGCATGTCCGGAGCCTGTGCTCCGCAACGGGAGAGGCCACAACAGTGAGAGGCCCACGTACAGCAAAAAAAAAAAAAAAAAAAAAAAATACTGATAATAACAAGTTCTGGTGAGGATACAAAACAAATCAAATGCTCATACATTCTCATGGAAATGCAAAATGGTATAGCCATTGGGGAAAACCGTTTGGCAGTCTCTCAAAAAGTTAAAAATACTCTTATATCATATGACCTAGCAATCCTACTCCTGGGTATTTACTTTAAGGAAATGAAAACTTCTGTTCACACAAAAACCTACACACAAATGTTTATAGAAGCTCTATTCACAATTACCAAAAACTGGAAACAACTTAAATGTCCTTCAACAAATGAATGGACAAACTGTGGTACATCTCTACAATGGAATACTACTCAGCAATGAAAATGAATGAACTACTGACATATGCAAATCTCAGGTGGATCTCAAAGGCATGTTAAGTAAAAGAAGCCAGTCTCAAAAAGTTATATACCGTAGGATTTAATTTATATATGACATTCTCATAAAGATAAAACTACAGTGATGGAGATTAGATCCATGGTTGCCAAGGGTTAGGAGGTAACTACAAAGGGGTAATACAAGGGAGTTTCTTAGGATAATGGAACTGTTATATATCTCGACTGTGGTTATATGAATCTATCGTATTAAATTCATAGAACTGTACACACATGCAGGTATGCACACACAATCAACTTTACTGTATGTTAATTTAAAAATAAAACTGTAATATCATGTACTGCTGTCTTAACATTTGAAAACAATTTTTATCAGAAAAAGTACATATAAGAAGATAAAAATTCAGAGGCATTCATCAATTCCTTCTCAATTATATAGCTGAAATATAAAATGAACCATTAGAAGCCTAGTCCTGCTTAGAATGGAGCTAGATATTGCTTCTAGTCAACATTTTACATTCCCATAAATCAAATCCATAGCACTCAAAAGATATTCTCTAATAATGCTTTTATAAAGTAGGTTGCAAATCCAGCAGTGTTAATTTGTCATGTTTTTCTTGCTTTTAAGGAGCCCTAACAATCCAGGTAACAATTTTTCTAAATTTTAACAAATTTGGGGACAGGGCATGAGTATGAACACAGGCTCTCGAACTAAACATGCTGGTTCAAATTCTAACTCTGCTACTTACTAGCTATTTGCCCTGGATAAATTACTTAATCTCTCTGTGCCTCAGTTTCCTTATCTGAAGATAATAATGCTTATCACGTAGGGTTATTATGACTGAGAATTAAATGAGCTAATATATGAAAAGCACTTAGAACAGTGCTTGGCACATACTAAATACCATATCGGTATTTGTTAAATAAAGTGCACTACGTTCTTGTCCATTTATAACTATATGACCTTACAGATATGCCACATTATATATGATTTAATACTCAATTTTATACTCAACTGGAATACTCAACTGGAATAATAATAAACTGGAACCAGTTTATTAATTAATATGATAAAGATTTAATTGTAAGGTTCTGCACTTAAATCTCTCCCTCAAAACTGTGACAGGTACGGTATGCAGGACTCAAGCTTTGACTGCAGCTCTAGTACAAAAGACAAACAGGCTTTAATTAATAGCAAATTCAATAGGTATTAAAAGGGTGGGTTGGGCTTCCCTGGTGGCGCAGTGGTTGAGAGTCCACCTGCCGATGCAGGGGATGCGGGTTTGTGCCCCGGTCTGGGAAGATCCCACATGCCACAGAGCGGCTGGGCCCGTGAGCCATGGCCGCTGAGCCTGCGCGTCTGGAGCCTGTGCTCTGCAACGGGAGGGGCCACAACAGTGAGAGGCCCGCATACCACAAAAAAAGAAAAAAGGGTGGGTTTCAGGAAAAGGAAGCTAGTTTGATCCTAAACTGTGTTGATAAATCTCTAGTATCCACACTGGTCACACCACTCTTAAAGTGTATATACCGTTCTAGATTACAAGCTTAATTGATTTACACACTTAATCTGTGCAGCCCCAACGGCAAGAATCAGAACCATAGAAAAAGTTCTAGGGGAAAAGATTTAGGCTCAGTAAAAGGAAGAACTAACACTGAAGAGTTCTCCAAACATGAGATGGGCTACCTGAACAGTTGGTGAATTCCATGTCACTGGGAATGTTCAAATAAGCTTAATGACCAGTTGGTGGGACACTGATGATCACAACAACCACAATCATTTACTAAATGCTTATTATGTCTGTCCCAGGTCCTTTACATACATTATCTTCAATCCCTTCACCAACTCCATCATGTAGTCACTATCCCCATTTTATAGGTGAGAAAACCAAGGCTCAGAGACGTTAAATAAATTACCCCAAACACACAGCTACTAAGTTGCAAAGCTGTGATTTGATCCAGGTCCTCTAATTCCATAGCACACATTCTACAGTTCCACACTGCCTTTGGTTGAACATTCACTGACTTTAATATTCCTTTCAATACTGAGAGAGCATGATTCCTTGAAATTATACCTTTCTAGATATATATATATCTAGACCTTCCCTAACTATTTCTATAACACTGGAGCAGGTGTCTTTATCAAGGTAAAAGATGCATCTTACCTGTGTTAATGTTGGCTTGTTACTTCTATGAGAGAGATGTGTTCCAAATTAACATACTTCCCAGTATGTCAAAAGAACGGTATGGAGGTTCCTTAAAAAACTACAAATAGAACTACCATATGACCCAGCAATCCCACTACTGGGCATATACCCTGAGAAAACCATAATTCAAAAAGAGACATGTACCAAAATGTTCATTGCAGCTCTATTCACAATAGCCCGGAGCTGGAAACAACCTAAGTGTCCATCATCGGATGAATGGATAAAGAAGATGTGGCACATATATACAATGGAATATTACTCAGCCATAAAAAGAAACGAAACTGAGCTATTTGTAATGAGGTGGATAGACCTAGAGTCTGTCATACAGAGTGAAGTTAGTCAGAAAGAGAAAGACAAATACCGTATGCTAACACATATATACGGAATTTAAAAAAAAAATGTCATGAAGAACCTAGGGGCAAAACGGGAATGAAGACGCAGACCTACTTGAGAATGGACTTGAGGATATGGGGAGGGGGAAGGGTGGGCTGTGACAAGGCGAAAGAGAGGCATGGACGTGTATACACTACCAAACGTAAGGTAGATAGATAGTGGGAAGCAGCCGCAGAGCACAGGGAGATCAGCTCGGTGCTTTGTGACCGCCTGGAGGGGTGGGATGGGGAGGGTGGGAGGGAGGGAGATGCATGAGGGAAGGGATGTGGGAACAGATGTATATGTATGACTGATTCACTTTGTTATAAAGCAGAAACTAATTAAAAAAATAAATAAATAAACTTAAAAAAAATGGAAAAAAAAAAAAAAAAGACAATGAAATTAACAATCAATTGGACTACGCAAAACAGGTGTGGAGCATCTTACTCCTGAATTTACTTCCTAGAGGATGAGATTTTATTTAAAAAAGAGGAAAATGTTGTTTCTCTTAATAAAAGTACAAATGAACACACAAGCAGAGATAAATCTATGTCCTTACCTCTCCACCCTTCCTCTTTGGCTAGCTCTCAATTAAAACATGATTCATGAGAATCTATGTGAGTGTTTTCACTATTCGTTATAGTAATCTCTCACTAAGTGGGGGTAGTGATGGTTACATTCCAGAAAAGTGCCATGTTAGATAAAACCCTCATTGGAAAGTTCGATAGGGAATTCTGAAGAGAATAAAACAATAAAGTTAGTTATAAAGTAGAAAAGAATCTTTTCCCTAGGTTGTTCACAAGTTCATATTTTGAAAGCCATGATCTTCTGTGGAAGATGGAATTTGTATTAACCACACTTCTTTTTTTTAAAGTTCTTGATATAGCCCTTACTGATATTTAATGCTTTGGTTTCAAGGAACTAAATAAACTCAACCATATATACATACATACATAGAGATCACAGATTGTAAAATTTAAGCATACACATACAAAACCACATTGTAACAAAACTATGACAGGCAAAATGGTAGCTGACAAGGTAGTACAGTACACAAGTCTTGTTAGAAATTGTTATAATTTCTTAATATGTTAAAGTATACTCTGAGTTCAAATTTAGCATTCATTTGTTGGATTCTAAAGGGGAGAAAATTTAAACAAAAGTTCTCCCACATACAGGTCAGAATGAACGAATCACAGAATCACGGAATTATGAAGTTGGTAGACCTATTTCAATTTCAGAGGTAGAAACCCAGAAAGGCTACCTAACATGAGACAGGTCACAGAGCTGTCATTGAGGACTGTCATAATTTAGCATTTTTCAAGTACTGTACTCAATAATCTACATCTTGCACGCTTCAAACTATTTTGACAGAGGCTGTTTGTTTGTTGTTCACCTGACACTCTGTACTTGGAAATGCTTTACTGTGTTGGGCACAGAAACGGAATTTGGGGATGATCATTAAAATGGAGTGTCATAGATCCCCACCTTCCTATGGAATGAGGAGGAAATGCTGTCCCTCTGCAGAGATTTTTTAGTTGTCTTCTGTTTTGGGCTATGAATGTGTATTCGTGTGCTAGAAATCCTTATGATTCTCTCAAGTGAAGACATATGATTATTTACTCCCCCCCCCAAAAAAAAAAACAATCACTGTATTTCATGGGTTTTTACCATTCATTTAAACTGTTTCTCCGTTTACTTCCAAGAGTCCCAAGGAAGTAGTCAGGGGAGGCTCCTTGAATACTAGTCTGTGAGGACAACATGATAATAAACTATGGCAAGCCAGTTTATCTAGCATAAGTAGTATTGAATGATGGATGGAGTGTGGAAGGTGGAACACTGCCCAGTCAGAGGTTCAAGAATATCTAGACAGAATTCTAACGCTGCTTTCAGTTGGTTAAAGAATCATTATAGCATCTCTTCAGCTTTTTGCAAAACACCAAAGGGGAAGAAAACACTGTTGGGGAGTCAACCTCTTTGTCTCCTTTCCTTTACTGTCCTTTTTTCTGATCTCTCGTTTACTGGGGAATTCAGAAAATATAAAGAAATGGGTGTGGGGCATGTCTCTGGCTCTAGGCCTTATATGGGCATTCAGAGCTCTCAGAATGGTTCTGGCATTTAAACTTAATATGCAGCAGGCTAGAAAAGAGAAAGGTTTGTGGAACTCTACCAGGTATACTATTCTGAAGCTGAATGGACTTTGAGCACTGCTAACTTTGTATACTTGATTTGTTTCCTGCACTTCTCTAACTCAAGTTACATACAGACTTTTTTTTTTCCTTACCCCTTTGTTTTGTTTTTCTGTTTCCAGAAACACTGGCAATCAACAGGTGGGGAGGGCAAATTTAACATTAGCTTGCTAGTACGCTACTGTTGGGCCTCTCTAAGATGAAACAAGGTCTAGTAGACATTTCATCCCTAAACATCTAAAATTAGCAAGATTTGCCCTTGCCTTTGGAAGCCATGCACTCAGTCTCTAAACAGGATATTCCATTTCTTTTGCTCAGTAGAACTCCCCCAATTTTAGGAGCATTTCCATGAGTTGCACATAGTAAATATTTTTTTAAAAACATGTTATGTTCAAATGAATGAAATATTGTATGAAGAATAGCAGCTCTGATGTTATGATAGTCCTCAAGGGTAACAAAAAGGTTGTAGTTTGCGAAGAAATGATAAAACATGCAAAGGATTGACCTCTAAAATCTCAAATCTGGTTCAGCATCTCACTTTCATCCGTTGAACTAATTTCTTTCTTCTGTGCAAAAGTCACTCGGCAATCTAAGTAAGGAAGTTTTCCCAAAACAAATAATGAATGGAGATGAAAGATAGGTTAAACCTCTACCTTAAAAAAAATCAATAGTTTTATGAAGACTTGCATTTTCACAAGACATTTGAGTCTTCAGAACTCCACGAGAGCAAGAATTGTAAGCTCAATATATGGCTGTTATTAGACAGAATGGGAACGACAGCCAATATTAATGATGGTCTTCAGTGAACTGAGAAATATCCAGATAGTCATTTTCATTCATTGACCAATATTTTAAACTTATTTGTCTGGGGGGTCACAAGGATGGAATCTTACAGGTTTTATATAACTATCATTAATGGTTTATAGAATACTA
The DNA here is from genome assembly GCF_964165515.1 of Mesoplodon bidens. Classification (NCBI taxonomy): domain Eukaryota; kingdom Metazoa; phylum Chordata; class Mammalia; order Artiodactyla; family Ziphiidae; genus Mesoplodon; species Mesoplodon bidens. The sequence continues at coordinate 39,787,789 of NC_138176.1, forward strand.
ATCAGTAAGACTCACTCAGAGGGGTGTATTAAAACTGAGAATGAGAGAACTAAGAGTTCAAAGAGACAGAGGCATAGCCTCTTCACAAGTCAGAGAAGATAAACATTCCCAGACAAGATGCCACAGTTGACAACTTGAGAGGTGAAGTCCTCATGCAAACACTAAGGAGATATGAAGGAATCTTTGTCCATACAGGGCTTCTGGAAATGAAAGAATATCACTTCATAGTATAATGAAAATAACATCTGAGGTATTACAATGACATGTTTATTGAGCACTTGCTAAGTGCCAGGCATAGAGCTCAGCACTTGCCATGCACTGTCTCATTTAATTCTCAGTGCAACTCCATGGTGTGAGTACCCCTTTTGTCCCTGTATTAAAGGTGAGGAACTTGAGGCTTAGAGAGCTTAATAACTTGCCCAAAGTCACAGAGCTAGTAAATAACAGATCTTACATCTAAAGCCAAGTCTGTTGGGTTGCAATGTCCATGTTTTTAAACCCTATGGATACCTGATGGGACTGGTCTCTGGTGGACACATCAGGAACAGACCTGTCATGACAGGACAATAATATAATTATGGTCAGTAAAATGGTTTGATTGCACATGTCCTTATCTTTGGACCATTTGCCTTTCTTTCCTCTTTTTCCCTCCCTGGTCACTGTAAATCTATTAGAATGGTGCCTGAAGAGCTTCATTCAATATGTCAGATTGGTGGGGGGAATCAGTTAATTAAAACATTTGTTAAGCCCCTCCTATGTCCTAGGCATCCTCTTTTTTCAAGAACTGCACATCTGATAGGAGAATACAGAAACTTAAACCCCAATTATAATTCTGTGAGATGAGTACTATGCCAGTGCTATGGACACAAATTTTAGTCCTTAGAAAATAAAACATCTTGAATTCTTCTTGTCCATTTTAGTTTCACTTATGCTACAAGGTTACAAGTTATTCTGGCTAATAGAGAAAAGGGGGTGGGGGAGGTTTCATGCAATCTTAACTTTTAAAATGTTAAGCACAAGCTTAACAAAAAGTATTATTTTCCAAATACTTTCAAGGGCATTTTCCTAGAATCAGGTAAATGAGAGCAAGCAAATGACCTACTTACAGGAAAAAATGCTCCAGGTTATAAAGGATGGGAAGCCAAGTGCATCCTGGAAACCACAGCATCTGGTCTTGTTTTATGCTTCATCTATCAATCTGCTGTTACAGGAATTGAGAATTAATGTCTCAACTACTGTTTCTTCTATTTTGACTGATGAATTCATATCTTTGTTATTCTTACCCAATCTCTCCCAACTCCTCTCCCATTAAAAAAAAAAAAATCATATGGAAGGGCATTTAGGAAGGGCCCAAACAAATCCTAGGGAGCTTACTCTTTCATTTATGCCTTAAAGCTCTTGCTAATGTAAGGTTGGTTACAGTAGGGTTAGACATCTTCCCAAGCAATTCCCTGGTTTGATCCATCCTGACTTTCCACAGATAGTATCACCTGAACAGTCCATTTTCAGTACTGTATTAAAGCTAAACAACAAAATATTGCAGATGTAAAAGAAATATCTAAGTTCTAGAAAATGTTTCTTGGTAGCATAAACTGTAAAAAATGTACAACTGGCAGTAGTGCTTGAGAAAAAGGATTATGAAGCAATGTAAGACTGTTTGTGGATTAGTGCTACCCTGATAATATGAGAAAAATACATATACACTAATTTCTATATATACTCATTTTAAATTATGTACAAAGTTTCAAAACATAAAAGCATGAAAAGTAGATTTACAACAATATGTTCTTTGAACTTTGCTGTTGAGTCTTTTTAGCTCTTGTGCTTTTTATAGAATGAAGCTATCAATTCATCTTTCCACTCCTTCCAATCTGTTGAAATTTTAATTTTCCATTATTTTTGCCTTGATTCCATCTTACTCTTTCTGCTGGAGCTTCAAGCACCTAATCTTAGCCTTTCTCAGTGCTTTCATGGCTTTAGACACAGCTTCATATTCTTGCTTTTCTTTCCCCACCCATTCTATTATTTAACTTATCAAAATAATATGATTATTTTTTCCAATGAACTATTTTTAAAAGAACCAAGGTTACCAAGTGACTCTTATGCTGGTGAAATTACTGCTATATAATTTTATCTATTTGTTGAAGCTCTGCTCTTTCTAAATCACTGTCAAGTGAATCATTTCTCATGTGCAATGAAAAGGGTCAGGTTTACCATGTTTATTTATCCAAAGATTTCAGATTTGTTTCTCCTTCCAAAGACACTTTATTCTGCATCTTGTCATGAGGCTTCCTTGCCTTGATTTCCTGATGTATCCCAGCTGGCTTAATGGATCAGCTAACCAGATAGGCTTTTGGGGCTGGGGCAGAAGAGATTTTTGCAAAAACACATCTAAAATTTATCACTGACTAGGGCAGAGTTCGTCAAAGTGTGGTCCCAAACTACCTATAACCAAATCATCTCAGATGCTTATTCAAAATGCAAATACCTGGGACAAAACCTAGAGCAGTTAAATGGGAGCCTTTAATGCTGGGACCTGGGAACCTGCATTTTGCCAAACTGTCCAAGTGAATAGACTCACAGTGAAATTCTACAGCTCCTAATCTAAGGCATCCTTTCCCCTTCAAGGGTCCAGTGCAATAATTGACCTTAGCTACAGAGCAAACTTATCACACCTCCATTCAACTAACAAAAACAAAGGAAAATTCACTTCCCTGAGGAGAGAACTGCCATTAACTGCCTTAAGAGGCATTAGTTTAAAAACAAACAAAAACTTTCTACAGTAAATATAACTATTTTTAATATCTTGATTCTGACATCACGGAGGGAAGGCTCAGAAGGTCTACCAAAAATCTGTTGTAATAATTTCCTGATTAATATTACATATAATGAATTATTTATTGAGCCCCTACTGTGGGCCAAATATGGTGTTTTGTGCTGCCAGAGATTATATAAAGCTATCCTGGGATGAAAAGCATATGTTCACTCAGCTCTATTCTGGAAGAATAGCTGATTTAGTGATTGCTGGAAATGAATGTACATGGTATATGGGAAGGCAGTCATTTGATGTCTTAGGGCCCAGACATAGGAGGCTTCCTAAGGATTTGCTAAATGAATATTAGGTCCAAAAAGTATAGATGTAGGTACTCAGTTTATAGCCAAACCACTGGAAAAGGAATGAGCAGCAATATTTATTTGAGGGCATGTAGACTCCTTATGGTCAGTCTTGATTACTTTACCCACAATTTCCTTTCCTGTGCAATCATACCGCAGATATTAAGCAGATGAATTGAGTCTAGATGCAACCATACTGAGAGCTCCACCTGATTCTAGAGTTCATTTAGGATGTCCCTAGTAAGGTGACCAACTACTTATGGCTTGCCTGAGACGTTCCCTGTATTAGCATTTGAAGTCCTATGTCCTAGAAATCCCCTTAATGTCAGACAAACTGGGTAGGTCAGTTATCCTGGCCCTTAGAGAAAAGCAGGTGAGGCTCTTAGTTGACCCAGTTTCACTCAGTGGATGATGGAAATCCATTACCATCTTGAATTTCTCAGCTCATTTTCCTTACCACTGGGTATGATTATCCTCACGAGCCACAAAACCTAAAGTTCTCTCCTTCAATAACCTCTACCTTTGAGCTCTGTCAAGGCATAGTCCCACGAGCATCCCAAGCAATGACTCAGATTGAGGATAATCACTGGGACCCAGTGGAGAGTCTCTTCTAAGACTGCTGAACACATGGCTTGTGTTTACTTGTAAATATTATCCTGGTCTCATAATCATTCTGAGATGAATAATCAGACTAGCACTCCCAAACCTAGCTTCATATCAGTTTTTTTATAATTTATTTTATGGCTGTAGATACACAAAAATAGACAAAAAGGCATGGATGCAAAACAAGAACCACTTACCGTATTAGATTCCATTCTGATTCTTGTCAATAAACCCAATCACAGTTTTTAAACATTCGTGCATTCCTGTCATCCCATCCTTATCCTTTAAAGCCTTAAGATTTTGTCATTTCGTGGTCTTACCTCTTTCACCTAGATTTTAAAATTTAACTGGTATCAAATTTCAAAGAGAGAATGTAAAGTGTAGGATTTGAATCAGATCTAGGTCCCAATAAAATTTTGCCACTTCTTAGATTCATGAACTTAAAAAAGTTTACCGCTCTAAGCTTTAAAATTTGCTCATCTATAAATAATAAATAAAGAGAAAATAATGGCTATTTTAGAGGATTGGGTTTTTTGAGGAATTCAGGTTATGGATGTGAAGCAAAAAAAAGCATATTGCCTGACACCTAGTAGACATTCAGTAAACTGTAGCTATGATCATCACTACAGTATCACAAGCTTGTAACAAGGGTAGCATTCACTACATTCAACAATCAGGCTGCAGAATTTTAGCCATCAAGGATGATGCCTAAAGCAGAGAGGCACAAACTGCCTTCCCGAGGAGCGTAGTAAGAGGAACTGTCCCATTACTTCATAGTCTCACCGCCTCTGTCTGAAGGAAGTGAAGCTTCTTATATCTGGGGACAATGTCTAACGTCGTCTCGCCCCTGGCAGCCTCTGCTCAGGAGGCGCTGGCTTTCAGATTTGCTCCCTGGGGACCTCTGGTGCCTCATCTCTCATTCTGCAAAGGGAAAGAAGCGGGTAAAAGAAAAAGGGAAGTCACCGAAGTGTAAAACCTGTTACCAGATGCCCTCTTTTGTCCCTACTACCAGGCCTGCCCCGGTAGGCTGCAGAATCGTTCCGCAGAAAGATTTTCAGGCGCCACCCCCAGGTGTCCGTCGGAGCAGACAAGGGAGAGGAGGGTGAGCTCACCCTAAAAACTGAAAGACAGATGGTGAGGGGTGGGGGGTTGGCCATGCGCGTCAGAGCTTTGGCTAAACGACAGAACAGCAGCGTGCGGGTTTGCAGCCGGGGTTGGAGAGGCGGGCGAAGGGCGTAGGTAAGGATCAAGCAGAAGGGAAAGGAAGAACTTCTTTGCGGGGAACACAGAACACACTTTGCACTCTCACGAAGGCTCCCGGATTTGTCAGTGTTGCGACAGGAGCCCGCGAGCAGGGCACGGACTTTAAGTGACAAGCGCCTGCCCCAATTCCATCTCCGAGACTCAGCTAAACTCAGAGGTTCCGCCCAGCAGAGAGCAGGTTAGGAATCTGGAGCGTGACCTCACTCCCGCCGAACACCCTCGCACCACTTCCAAAACCCGGAAACGCGCCCCTCCAGGCCCTCGGCCGCGGTGGCGCATGCTCCTTGCGAGGGGGCGGGCCGCGACTCCCCCCGGAAGCGTTCTTTCCCAGGCGGCGTTTCCTTCCTGTATGAGGCTGCTAGGGCCTCTTGCGGCCGCTCTTCTGCTGGGGGGGTGAGTAGCGGGTTTTCGTGGGGCTTCGTGGGACGGGCTCCCTAAAGCACCTAAAGGACTGGCTCGGGTCCGGGGAGCCGAGTGGGAAAGGTCACCGTGCCGTCCTCCCATGCCCCACCTCATTGCCGCCCCTCAGCTTCTCGCAGCCCTTCGTATCCAGCGGATTAACCTCCAAGGGCGTCCCGGGCTCCGCCTTGGCTTTCGGCCCGGCCTAGGCCCTTAGGTCTCCGTTAGCGCTGCCCCCAAGAGTTAGGCCATTTCCAGGAAATCTCTGTAGGCAGACGGGTCGCTGCGGGGGCTTGAGGTCGTTCCGGGCGACCTCAGAACCGAGGTCCTAGGCAAAGACGGACAGAATGAAGCGGGTCTGATTGTCGCACAGGCACTGCTACCACCTAGTGCAAAAGTGAAGGAGGTTCTTCAAGCCTAGGCACGCTTTCGCAGAGGATGGTGGTGTTAATAATAACCTGTCCTTTATGTGAAGGTTGGCAGGCTTTCATTGTCATAGGCTGTGTTCATAGGGCCTTGATGTCTGCGAAACTGGGACTTCTGGGGTTGAGAAAAACTTTGTAAAACACTGCGGTGAATTAGAGAAATGCTATGGTATGAATACTCTACTCTTGGTCCTTAACCTGTCAGTAAGCTGCTCATTGACGAGGTGGTACGATTTTTAATTTTTCTACCCTGAAATGGAGAACTCTTTAAAATGAAACTATCTGGTATCATATTTGCCTAACAGATAACTCTGAATTACAGTGTTTTGCCATATTTCTTGTACATGGCACCATCTATGTTTATGTGTATATTTGTGTATTTGTTGATCCTGATGTTGATACAGAATTGAAATACAGTCCCTACTGTTGTATGCATGTGCAACTTTTATTATATATTCTGCTGTAATGGTATTGTTACCGTAACGGCCTTACATTGCAGGCATATCTATGTCATATGAATGATAAATGAGTGTATAATAAAGTGTATACAGTTACAACCTACAAGGAGAAGTTTAAGTGTCCTTTCAGGATTTTGAAGTCATTTTAAAAGAAGGATGACTGTTTTAGAAGTGGCTATAGGTCCAGAGTACTGTATTGCGGTTAATAATTTAATTATAGTAAAGTATATAGTTAACGGAGGTTTTGTGTCTTGATTTTTTTAAAAGATATAAAAACTTCTCTTGATGACTGGGAGGTACTGATAGCAGTCCTAGTTCATGTAGTTCAGTGAACATCCAGTAGGTGGCAGTTTTATCGCTACTCACTCAAACTTTAAATAAATGAAAACATTTTATTCGAATATCACTAGTTTAAGTTAATAAATCTTTATTTTGCCTGTTGGTTTCTTCTCATCTGTGAGTATTACTCCCGCATAATGATACCACATATAACAACTGCATTTTCAAATTTACTGTGTTGGAATAAAGGCTAGGGAAGACAATTTTTCATTTCCTAGAAGGAGAGTATTGTTAACCCATCTTTAGGAATCCATGCTGATGGAAGAAAGCACAATTTGATTTGTTACATGAAAGATTTTAACCAAGTGTCTTCTTTCTAGCTTCATTTTTTTGTTGGTGGGGTGGTTGGTTGTTCTAGCTTCATTTTTAAGAAGATAATAACTGTACTATGCATTCCTTGAGTAAAGTAATTGTGTCTTAGCTATTATTGTATACCCAGTATATAGTAGGCTTTCTATATACATGGTCAGTAAGTGTTTTATTGTATGAATTGAATTATTTAACATCCCTAGGCCAAAATTTCTTTATCCAGAATGAAGGCTTTCAGTTATTTAGTTAAGTTTAAATTAAATAATGTATTATTGTGAAGTGAATGTCTCCCAGTAATGCAGAAGGTTGGAATCCTTGACTTTTCTTTTGGAAATCTTCCAAAATTCTGGCAGCAATTCTGTTGGAATGATTGAAGAGAATCTTTAACTGAATAGTGCTAGTGCGAATAGAAACAATAATTTTAGAGCTGGAACGACCATAGATATTAGTCTATGAAGTACCTAATTTTCACCTGTTTCTGAGCCATCTGTACAAATTTTGTTTTATTCCTTTTCACATGAATGCAAAATCTACTTTTTTTTCCCCCTGAGTCACATAGCACTCAGCACACTCCTATGCTGCGAGAGTATAATGGCATTATTTGAGGCTGAGATTCTATCTCAAAATGTGATAGTCACATCATCCATAAAAAACTTATTCTACTGGGTGGTCATTGCCTTTGATACAGGTGTGCATGCCTCCTGTAAGCCAAGCTGTGGTTGATGTAACTGCTTAGGCATATGTGTAAAAGTAGACATGTTGCCTCCTTTTTTCCTCATTATCTTGAGTAAGAGCTGTATAGTTGTGGGTCAAACATTTTGAAGATTCTGTTGTTTCATATTTAGCTAAGTTGTTGGAAAGAATAAGATGGCTCCAAAAATTTCATGTCACTTGTTAGTTGAGAAAATAGCATGTATACATTTCAGCAGGCCTTGGAAGCCTTTAAAAGTAAGTATGAGGGAAAAGTGAGTCTGTTCACAGTTTGAATTTCACTCAAAAATTACCTGGTATACCATCACATTAGTAAAGTATTTCATTGTTGGGCTGCCTTTTTTCAGTTGGATAAGTGTTATAGTCATTATTTTTCTAGGTTCCCTGACATAATTATTTAAAAGCTGATTAAAACAGTAAATGCTTTAAGATGTTTACTGCATTTTTCAAATAGAATTGTTCTCTACTTAAATTATATGAGCTTTTAGAAAAGTTTATTAAAAATTCTAATCTCAGTTTCCAAGAGGAGATTAAAATGTGTTTATTTACGTTTTATTTACTTAACATTTAAAAATCCATTTCTCTTTAAATAAAACACTTTTTTAAGGTAGGTAATGTTGAATTTGACTAAAAGTTTTTCTTGCTTAGTTTACGCTACCTATCAGTCTCCTGATTTTAATGAATCTAGTTACTACCTAGTGGCATTTCTGTTTGTTTTTCAAGGTTAACAATCAAGATGGTACATGCTGAAGCCTTTTCTCGTCCCTTGAGTCGGAATGAAGTTGTTGGCTTAATTTTCCGTTTGACAATATTTGGTGCAGTAACATACTTTACAATCAAATGGATGGTAGATGCGATTGATCCAACCAGAAAGCAGAAAGTAGAAGCTCAGAAACAGGTATGATTAAAATGTTTGAGGATCATTTTTCTTGTAGCTAGCAAATATTTTCCCATAAAACTAAGGATATAGTGGAATTAGAAATTAATAAGAAATTCCATAAGACCCATGTGGAAATGTGTTTTTATGTAATATTTAATTTCATTATTCCTAAAAAAAGTATTTGTTTCTCAAATCCTTTTGACTGTATAAGCAACTTAGAAGAAAGAATGATGAAGAATAAAAATATTACAGTATTTTGTTATGAATAGCCTAATTAGAATATTTTTGTCAGCTTATAAGTGAAGGAATCTAGGTAAAATTTTTCAGCAGACTAAACAAAAAATTTTTTCTTCAGTAATGGTATACATTGTGCTTTGTGAGACATTTGAAATGTTTCTGTTTTGTAAGTAAGTTCATTTGTGTCATATTTTAGATTCTATATAAGTGATATCATATGATATTTGTTTTCCTCTGTCTGACTTATTTCACTTAGTACCATAATCTCTTGGTCCATCCATGTTGCTGCAAATGGCATTACTGCATTCTTTTTTATGACTGAGTAGTATTACATTGTAAATATATACCACATTTTCTTTATCCATTCATCTGTCCATGGACATTTAGGTTGCTTCCATGTCTTGGCTATTGTAAATAGTGCTGCTGTGAACATTGAGGTGCATGTATCTCTTTGAATTATAGTTTTCTCCAGATATATGCCCAGGAGTGGAATTGCTGGATCCTATGGTAACTCTGTTTTTAGTGTTTTAAAGAATCTCCATACTGTTCTCCATAGTGGCTGCACCAATTTACATTCCCACCAACAGTGTAGGAGGGTTCCCTTTTCTCCATACCCCCTCCAGCATTCATAATTTGTTGACTTTTTGGGGGACTTCCTTGGCAGTCCAGTGGTTAAGACTTTGCCTTCCAATACAGGGGGTGCGGGTTCAATCCCTGGTCGGGTAGCTAAGATCCCACATGCCTCGCAGCCAAAAAACCAAAACATAAAACAGAAGCAATGTTGTAACAAATTCAATAAAGACTTTAAAATTGGTCCACGTAAAAAAAAAAATCTATTTGTAGACTTTTTTGATGATGGCCATTCTGACTGGTGTGAGATGATACCTCATTATAATTTTGATTTGCATTTCTCTAATAATTAGTGATGTTAAGTATCTTTTCATGTGCTTATTGGCCATCTGTATGTCTTTGGAGAAATGTCTATTTAGGTCTTCTGTCCATTTTTTGATTGGGTTGTTTGTTTTTTTGTCATTGAGTTGTATGAGCTGTTTGTATATTTTGGAAATTAAGCCCTCGTCGGTAGCATCATTTGCAAATATTTTCTCCCTGTCTGTAGGTTGTCTTTTCATTTTGTTTATGGTTTCCTTTGGTGTGCAAAAGCTTATAAGTTTGATTAGGCCCCATTTGTTTATTTTTGCTTTTCTGTTGCCTTGGGAGACTGACCTTAGAAAACATTGCTACGATTTATGTCCGAGAATGTTTTGCTTATGTTCTCTTTTAGGAGTTTTATGGTGTCATGTCTTATATTTAAGTTTTCAAGCCATTCTGAGTTTATTTTTTGTATGGTGTGAGGGAGTATTTTAACTTCATTGATTTACATGCAGCTGTCCAGCTTTCCCAACACTGCTGGCTGAAGAGACTATCTTTTCTCCATTGTACATCCCATGAAAGATTTTTGAGTAGGTGGGTGATATGCACAGCAGTGTTTTAAGGATACCTTACTGTATGCAGCATGTAACAGGAATTGGACTCAGGGAGACTAGGAGCAAGGTCTGTTGGCTATAGACTGCAGTAATCCTGGCAAAGACCTAGAATAAGGGAGTGACAAAAGGAGTGGAATGGGTGAAATAGATGAATGCTGGAAGGACTTTGTGATGACAGAGAAAAGAAAAAGGACATCTTACAGATGAATCTGAGATTTGTCTGGACTCCTCAGAGATTCATAGTATCTTTTATAGTTTTAGAATCTGTAGATGGGGCAAGTATATGGGAAAATGACACTTGATTTGGGCATATTGAGTTTGTGTTGGTGGTAGGAATCCAGAAAAATGTTCATCCAACTGTTGAAATTGTAGGTCTGAATCTCAGGAAAAAGGTCAGTCTTTGGAGATTCCTTATCAGATGCTCATAAGTAGTTGGACTCAGTAGAGCAGTGAGTCTCAGTGAGATGGCGTAGGCCCCAGGGCTATTCCTATGTAGCTGTCTATCAGTTGTGGGTTTTTTCCCAAACTACTCCTCCACTTTCCTCCTTCCACCATTAGGATTTATACATTCAAATATTTGTTGAGAGCTTATGTAATTGTCACTATGATAGATGCTGATGGCTGTATTGAGAGTGGTGAGGTCTCTAAAGGAGAGAAATTTATAGTCTGAAGTATTTTTATTAAAATAAAGGTAGAAAATTGATAAAGTATCCAACTTAGGCTGGAAAAAATATTTTTTTAATAAAAAATAAACCTATAGATAGTGAAAGAATGGACATAATAAAGAATAAACATAGATAGTGAAAGAATGGACATAATAAAGAATAAACCCATAGATAGTGAAAGAATGGAAATAATAAAGATAAGATAAATTAGTAGAAAATAGAATATGAGAGAATGAATAGAAATATAGAAAATGAATATATAATAGAGTAAATCAGTAAAACCAAAAGTTGTTTATTTGAAAAGACTGATAAAATTGACACTTCTGTAAAACCAATCAAGAAAAAAATGAAGCCACCAATAAGTATTACTAGGAATGATAAAAGACATGCAATAGCAGATGCTGCAGACATTAAAAATAAGGACAATTAATAAGTATGTCAATAAATTTGAAAACCTAAATGACATTTACAAACTCTTAGAAAATTATGAATTACCATAGCTGACTTAAGAATTAGAATACATGAATAGTTCCATAACTGTGAAATAAATTAATATTGGAAAAATATTTCCATAAAGAAAACTCCAGGCTCATAGAATTCTACTGGCAAATTCTAGCAACATTTAAGAAACAAATTAATAGTAACAATTTTATATAAACTCTTCCAGAGTGTAGAAAATGAGAAACACTCACCAAACCTTTCTATGAGGGTAGCATAACAACAATTCCAAAACTTAAAATGAATGTAAAAATCTTAAACAAAATATTTACAACCTGAATTCAGCAGTGTATAAAAAAGATAATATATTATGACCAGTTGAATTTATCCCAGGAATTAAAGGCTGGCTTCATTTGAGGGGAAAAATACATATATATTAATTTAAAAATGCATATATATTAATATTCTATATTAACAGATTTGAGGATGAAACTATGATCATATCAATGTAGCAAAGGCCTTTGTTGAAATTAAACATTCTTGATTTTTAGAAATGCTCTTAGAAAATAAGAATAAAAGATAATGTCTTTAGCATGATAGAATGAATTTACTACAGAAAACATAGTTCATGGTAGAAAACTGAAAGCATTTTCTTTATGGTTAGGAGCAAGTCAAGGAAGCCTATTGTCATCACTTCTATTTAACATTTTTACTGATTATTAGCTAATGCATAAGTCAAGAAAAAAGATAAGAGGTAGAAGTATCGGAAAAAAATAAACAGTTATTATTCACAGGTAATATAATTTACATAGAAAGCCAAAGAAAGCCTACAGATAAACTATCAGGATTAATAAGAGTTTAAGGACTGCTGGATACAAAATCAGTACACAAAAGTCAGCTGTATTTCTGGATACCCACCACAGTTGGAAAATGCAGTTTTTAAAAGATACTATTTACAGTAGCATCAAAAATATTCAGTAACTGACAAACACAAGTTATACAACATATTTATAGAGAAAATTATAAAACTATTGAAGGCTTAAGTTCAATTTAGTGCCAATTAAAAAATACCCAAAGACTTTTTTTGTTTGTTGTATTTTTCTTCTAAAATTTATATTGAGGAATAAAAGTTTATTAATAGGTAAGACACTCCTGAAAAACAAGACGTGTGTTGGGGGAGGAAAGATTTGCCTTGTTTATATCGAGACTTACAATAAAGCTATAGTCATTAAAACAATGTGCGGGCTTCCCTGGTGATGCAGTGATTAAGAATCCGCCTGCCAATGCAGGAGACACAGGTTCGAGCCCTGGGCTGGGAAGAGTCCACATGCTGCAGAGCAACTAAGCCCATGAGCCTCAACTACCGAGCCTGCGCTCTGGAGCCCGCGAGCCAAAACTACTGAAGCCCATGAGCCTAGAGGCTGTGCTCTGCAACAAGAGAAACCACTGCAATGAGAAGCCCGCACACCGCAACAAAGGTAGCCCCCATTCGTCGCAACTGGAGAAAGCCTGCATGCAGCAACGAAGACCCAACACAGCCAAAAATAAATCAATAAAAAATAAAAATAAATTAATTAAAAAACAAAACAATGTGCTATTGGCACAGGGGTAGATTGGCAAATATACCAGAATAGAGTCCAGAAACAGTCCTACCTGTAATATGGAAGCGATGTGTGACATAACTGGCTTTGCTTTGTAAATTATTGGAGAACGGATGGACTTTTCAATAAACGATACTTAGACCATTGGCTCTATATGGGAGGGAATAAAATTTGATTTCTGCTTGATTCCGTGCACAGTAATCTCTTCCTGGGATTAAAGACTTAAATTTATTCATATAACAGATATTCATTGAGCACCTACTCTGTGGTTCTGTATACCTCATCTGCATGTTCTAAAGATATTCTTTTTAACCTATCTAATTTTAATGAAAGCACTTTTTAGAAAAACAAGTGGCCAGAGGAGGAGGAATAAAACCAGAATAATGTAAGTTGTTGGTACCAGTCTTTCCCACCCCAACTTACCTTGAAGTATACAAAATACTGCAGATTGTAACAGTGGTTCACTGTGGCAGTTATTTTCAAATGGAAAGATGTTACATTTTGAAACATCAGAATTTGGAGAAGTTGGTGGGGTGTTAAATGTAATTTTTAAAAGCCCCTTCTTAAATTCTTTCCCACTATCTGGAAAATCACTGTGTGTGTGAAGTCACCAAAGCCAAGGGAAAAGAAGGTTACAAAAGAGAATTGGTTGTAAATGTTGTATTATAAAATGATCCAGGAGAAGATGTCATGAGGAATGTGAACGAAAAAAGCAATCAGTAGATTTATTGAAGTCATTAAAGAGAGCAATTTCCGTTCAGTGGGGACAGCAAGTGTAATTTGAAGTAAAAGAACATAGTCATTGCAGAGTTTGCTGAGGGAAAGGTAAAGAAGAAAGGGGAAAAGACTAGCGGAGCAGGTGGAGAGTTGCTGCCAAAGAGGAGGGAGGTAGGTCCTGGAAGAACCAGGAGGGATTGGGATCGGTAGTTACAGGAACTTTTTAAGGTAGAGTTAACTGTTTTATTCTCGACAAAGGGGAGAGGTTATAGCTAAATGTGCTTGGGAGTGGAGGAGGTTTGGGACCTGCTGAGGTAAATATGTGTGATTAGTATATAATGAGATAAATCATAGTAGGTAATGGAACATTAGGGCATAATTGAAGAAAGCATGAGTTTATTAGGAACTCAATTATTTTGTTTTTATGAACTTCTTGAGCATTTCTCAGCAGGTTGGGGGCAGATAAATTGAATGGTGGTGCTGAACCTGCGTTGAAGATAGGGCTAACTGGTATAACAATAAGTGTAAGGAATCGTATGTTTCTAAGGAAGACATTCTGTGGTACAGGCCATTTAGAAAGTCAGATGGGGGATAATTTAGTTGGCGTATAGAAAGGAATTAAGGAATTAGAGTGCGTATTGAGTGCAAAGATCAGGTGTGAATGTGGGAGAGGAGGAAGGTATGACTCCTGTGGTCACAGAGGAAGAACACTGACTATAAAAGCTTAGATAACGTTTTGAGATTACCAGATAATCCATGGGCCTGATGTGAGCTTAAAGGCAGTGCAGTTTTGAGATGAAAGGTGAAGGATGACATAGGTGCATTCAAATCAGGAAGAGTAACCTAGAAGTAAGTAGTCTTACGTTTGGATTAAACGGGATATTTGTAAATAATTTCTAGTCTAAAGCCAGGAAAACTTCCAGCCTCACTAAATGTGGGATATTTAATTGGTAATGAGAGAGGAGATGGTTTCAGCAGAGTGTTAAAGAGGGACAAGGGTTTTCTGGGCACGTGCCACTGTTGGATCATATTGAGATATAGCACAAGAGTTTTGATAGGTATGTCTGTAATAAAAGGATGGGTTGGATTAATTGAGAAGTTAGAAAACAGGGAATCTCTAGGTGTACTATTAAAGAGCTTTCAAGTACAGGATGAATAACTTAATGCTTGACCTCTCCTGGGCATTTGTATATACAGTATTTTGTTTAGCATATTAATTAGACTGTATAATATTCCTGAGATTGTAGTTTAGTTGTCAAAGGCCTGGAAAGATTCACTACTGAGAATTCATACACATGAAAGTCATATATTGTGACCTTAGTCATTAACTTAATGTCTCCCTATTTTTAGTCCTATCATTGATATTGTAAGGTTCAAAACTTCATTTCAGTTATTTTGATATAAGTAATAGATGAAATAGTTTGTGAAGGGCTGATACACTGAAATCTTAAACTGGAACTCTCAACTGCCAGGTGTTTTTAAGAGCGGCCATCATAGAATGCCAGTTACCATTTGGAAGAGCTAACATTTGTTGACACCAGGAAGCCATTGTGAACTGCATTACCCATCAAGTGGCCCTAAAACCATGGTTCACTGGAGCTGAATCTTAGAAGACTGAGCTGAAGTAAATAAGGAAATTCAGATGGGAAATCAATAAGGAATAAGCAGTTAGTGTTGCCTGAGTGGCCAAGGGGATAGATAGAAGTGATGAGGAAAGAAAAGCAACAAGAGGGAAACTCGAGATAAACCTCAGTGCATTATAGTGTTTTATACAGTAACATAGCAGAAGAGTATTATAGTAGAAAGCCATCTTATCCAGCAACTTCTGGGTTATACGATAAAGTCAGAAGATGTAAGTGCACCAACGCTAAAAGAGAAGAAAATTGTCTCCGCATGTCTAGAAAAGGGTGTTTGTTAGAATTTTAATGTAAGTTTGTGGTAAAGGCTTATACTTAATGTATAAAGATAATTCTTCAAATTATTTGCTATTTCCTACTTAAATGTATTTTTTAAAGCTTTATATCAATTTCCTCTGTCTACACTTAAAATTGGAGTACTTCAGCTATGACCTCAGTAAAAGTTTTTTGAAATAAGTTGAATTAGTTCATCTTTGTTTTTTCACTC
This sequence comes from Mesoplodon bidens, assembly GCF_964165515.1. Classification (NCBI taxonomy): domain Eukaryota; kingdom Metazoa; phylum Chordata; class Mammalia; order Artiodactyla; family Ziphiidae; genus Mesoplodon; species Mesoplodon bidens. Next base: position 39,803,556 of record NC_138176.1, read on the forward strand.
TTGTTGTGCTATCTCTAACTTTCTAAAATTATTCTTCCAGAAGAACAACCAATTTTATGAATCTTTTAGAACCTTTATGAAATGAGTGTTTCTATTCTGCTGCTCCTTTACTCCATTTCCTCCTTCCTCATTCTAGGCAGAAATATTAGTTCACTATTTCCTATTTCTCCACTTCTTTACTTTTTAAATAATACTTTACATGGAGAAAAAGTGAAATAGAGTGAAAGGATAAAAAACACTATGAAACAGTTGAAAAGATGGGTATAAAAGTAAAAAGTAAGTTTCCCTCCTACCTCTGACTCCTCAGCCACAGTTCACCGTTTTCCCTCCACAGAGTGGGAGAGACCCACTTTAAACACCAAGCAAATGTGGGTGACTAGAAAGTATAATTGTCATTAAGCTGTAAACAGTAAAGTACTGCATGAGCATAAGCCATTTTTCAAGTAGTACAATCATAATTTTGTTTTTCTAGGTAAAACATTTTAGAAATAAGGGCTCAGTTAAATGTGTCAAAGCTAGACAATTGGATAACTTGTTCCTGGAACACAGTTTGGTACTGGTATGATGTGTTTTGGGGTGCTTTCTTTTCATTTACTTGTATGTTAAGCATGTTCTGCTCTCCCAAATGAGAAATGTTAGTGTTTTAACAGAACATGAGCTTTGAAATTAGATCAGAGTTTGAGCTCTGGTAATGCTAATTCATAGCTGTGTAATCTTGCCAGTTCTTTACATTTCTCTGACCCTTGAGTTCTTCATCTGAAAAATGAGGATAATAGCTACTTCTCAGGATGGTTTCAAGGGTAGATTGTAAACCGTATCCAGCACAGTTCCAGGAATGTGGTAGGTGCTCAATAAACGTTATTTTTTTTCTCTTTCCTATCAATGTTATTAATGCAACCTGAAGACATTGTTAAATGGAACTGCTGTTATGGAGAAAAGATTCTAGGTAAACTCAACTATAGTGTTTTCTGTCTCTATAAAGTAAACAACATAGTTGATAATTTTTATTTAGGAAATTCCAAATATAAATAAAGGTAGCAAGAGGCAATTGTGGCCTAGAGTAAAATTTTAAGGGCAAGTAGCTAATAGAAAAGCATGATTTCTCAAATACTGACATTTTAGACCAGATGATGGGGGTGGGGAGGCAGGATATCCTTTGCCTTCTTGATTGTTTAGCAGCATCCCTGTCTCTGCTGACTAGATACCAGTAGCACTGCCCCACCCACCCAAGTTATTTTCAGGCATTGCCAAATGTCCCCTAGGGGGCCAAAATCACCCCTGGTTGAGAACCACTTAGAGCATATTAGAGCATGGCCTAGAAAGAACACATGTGGGATGGTTTCACATTTATAGAAGAACAAAGGAAAAGAAGAGAAATTAATTCTATTATAGGTACAGAAAACAGGATACTGTTCATAGCTGACACATTTAAAGTCAGTGAAAGAGAAGAAATTTGTAAGAAAGATAAAAGAATCTGGAAAAGGCTGCTTTATCCATTGATTCAGAGGATGGCTAAATAGGAAAAATGATGTGGTTCATAGCACTTCTTTTAAAAAAAATGCTATATTACTAGGATATGATCAACACACATCCTGATCCTCTAACCAGTCTATAACTGTAATGCTGTATGATGTGATTTTTTTTAAGAGTAGCAATACCCCTGACAAATAGCAAGATTATATATAATCAAAAGTATTCTAGGAAAATGTAACAACAAAAATTTAGGTAAATATGATTTATCGGAGCACCTTCATTTCTAAAACTGTTCACTTAATTGAAATTTGAATATATTATGTCTAGATTTTTAAAGACTCTTTAGTTGACACAAACTCCAGTCATGTAACTGAGGAAACCAAGGTAATATATATGATGGTTAGAGTATAGGTTCTAGAGTTGGGACTGCCTGGATTCGTATGTTGCCTCTTCCATTTGCTAATTTTTAACCTAAGACAAATAACAGTCTGAGCTACGCTTCAGTTTCTTGTTCTGTGTTGGGGAGAAATTGTACCTACCTCATAGGATCTGTCTGAGGATTCAATGAGTTAATCCATCTACAGTATTTTGGCATAATATTTGGCACACTCAGTAAATGTTTTACTGTTAACATTATTTTTATTTTAGTTGAAAGCTGTGTTGCTTTGCTAGAGCTTATAGCTTTAAGGCTAGTTTTGCCCAGCTCTAAAAATATATGCAAGTATACTTCTAATTGAAAATTATTTTTATTATCTCTGGTTGCCTAGCCCCAAGAATTGACTTTAAAAAGGATAGTATCTCAGAACAATTTGAAATTAGTTACGTTGAACACCTGTTGTAGATACATGGGTAATTTGAGGAAAGTTGGGCACCAGTTTTTAGATACTCTGTCATTTGAAGGAAAGAAACTCCAGTTGTCCATTTCTTGATAGCCTTAACCCCTCGATCTTTCATCTTGAGGCTTCATTTTCACCTGTCATGATAATCCTGCTAGGAAAGAGAAATCAAGTTGGACCTTAGAATCTCATTGGAGCAATGAGAGGCCGTGTATATATCTCTTCAATCATGTACCCTATGTTCTCATTTCCCAAAAGCTGGTTTAAATTGCCCTGGTTTCTGTAGAGTAGACCTTCAAATCTTTTTTTACTTAAGGACTTAAGAATGGGGAAGGATGAAACAAGTGGCATAGAATATCTCTGGAAAATCTTGTATGTCTGTTCATTGCTCTTTGGACTTCACAGTTACATGTTATGGAGTGCCAGTGTCTAAATATCAAACTAAAGGAGGTTGCTTGTTTTTTCTTTCTAGGCGGAAAAATTAATGAAGCAAATCGGTGTGAAAAATGTGAAGCTTTCAGAATATGAAATGAGTATTGCTGCTCATCTAGTAGACCCTCTTAACATGCATGTAGGTATCTTTAATCTTATTTAATATTTTTTTTGTCTAGCATTTTGTATCAGGGGTCCCAAAGACCATGACCAGGTTTGATGATTCTCTAGGAGGAATCACAAGATTCAGTGTAGTTATACTCCTGGATATAATTTATTACAACAAAAGGATACAAGGCAAAATTAGCAAAGAAAGAGGGGCGTGGGATGAAGTCTGGAGGAAGTCAGGCACCAGCTTCCAAGTGTCTTCTAACAGGGTGCACTTAATTCTTTCAGCAACAGGTTATGAGAACACCTGTCAAATGCTGTCTACCAAAGAAGCTCATTAGAGACTTAGGGCCCAGGGTTTTAATTGGGACTGGTCACATAGACTGCATCTTCCTAACGTGTCAAAATTCTAGACTCCCATAAGCAAAACAGGTATCTACCATAGACCATATCGTTTGCACAAACAGTTTAGGCACAGTGAGCTGTTCTCATCAGGAAAATGGAGGAAACTCTCCCGAAATCTGAGTATCTCCCATACTCCAGCCAGGGGCTAGCCTCGCAAGCAGGCCTTTACAAGGATAATCGTCTCGGGCCTGCTGTGTTAACTTTTTTTGTGCACATTTGTTTAGTTAAACCTGTTCTTTGATATATTCACCTCTGTGGCATATAAAATTACTGCTTTAAGTCATGTGGATATTTGACTTGGAGTTCAAATCTAGATTTTTTATAAAGTATGATAGCACAAGATTCTGAATCCCAGTTTTTCCATTATGGCCTTGGTAAATTATTTTCTCTTTGAGTTTCAGTTCCCTCATGTATAATCCGGGGACAATGTAATACCTGCTCTACCTACTTCTAAAGGATTATTTTGAGCATCAGATTAATGTAATTTATAAACTGTAAAATCCTCTGTGAATATTTTATAACAGTAGGTGTAAATAAATAGAGTGAAATACAATATCCTCCAAATCTAGGAAATAAAGATCTATAATGTCTATTAATATCTGTGTGCACAGAGACATACATGCCTTTCCAGAATTAATCCTCCATTTGAAATGGACTCAGTTCTTTGTTATAGCTACAGTGAAAGTCAGTGATGATTTTTTCAGATCTGGCTGCGCTTTTTCACTTTTTATTTTATGGTGGAAAATAAATGTGTTGTAAATACTGCTTCCGACCAGCCCCACCTCCAGCCCCTTTACTCTTCCAAATTAAAGCTAGGTTGTTTTTGTTTGTTCTTCAGGTCTTTTTCAGTTAGTTTATCCAGTGCCCACCCCCCAAAAAAATTTTTTAAGCTGAGTCAGAAGGCTTTAAAATACACAAGCTGTTATCAGTTTTGAAAAAATGTATCCCCGTTTACTCTCTATAAATATAAGACAAGTTTTGACACAGTTTACTTTTAATTAGTAAAATTCAGAAGCCCAGTTTGGTGAGTATAAGCCTTATTTCTAAATTCATTCCTATTATGTTTGACAGCATCATCTGTGAATTAGGCCACTCAGCTAGTGCTGAACTGTCTGTCAAAGCTGGCTCTCATTCTTCTTGGCAGAGTATTTCCTCATCTTAATGGAGTGAGGTCAGCTTATTAGATCCCAAATCTCAGAGTTCTGAGTGTGGGACCTAGGGCCTTTTTTTTTTTTTTTTTTTGAATAGGTAGTTGACTATTAAATTTTAGCTCATGGTAGTTTAATAATTTCAGTATTGCTTAAAAGTACTTATATTAATATATCATTTTAAACTTTTATTATTTAGGTATAATTATAATTTACTATTTAGGGATAATTAAGGCTTGCCATTTGGGGGGATTCTTTTTTACTTTGGTGAATATACATTAGCTGTAAAACTTCATGCTGACCTTAACTTTTACCAGGTTACTTGGAGTGATATAGCAGGTTTGGATGATGTCATTACGGATCTGAAAGACACAGTCATCTTACCTATCAAAAAGAAGCATTTGTTTGAAAATTCCAGGCTTTTGCAGCCTCCAAAAGGTATGGTAAAAGTTTATATTTGCTAAAGCATTAAAAATCTGGAAAACATGGAAACTTTCTGCCATTATAGAACTGGTGTTTTCGAAGTTGAGTTTTCAAGAGACTGCTGAGATCCAGTGAACTGTTTTATAAATAATGATTTTAAAATAATTGCTTATTCTTCAGCTTCCAAATTTAGGTAAAGTTTTTCCCCATAGTTACATATCAAAATAATCCCTTTATTTCAAATTCATTTTTATTACTTACAAGAAAATGAAATTAGGGAAATAGAGGATAAAAAAAATTCAAAGTAACAGTATGGGTTTTTGTCTTCAAGATACGACTTCTGGTTGTTTCATGATTCTAGTGATTTTTTTTCCTCTTGGTAATTTTATTTTAGATTGCAGTGGTAGTTTTGTTTGGTTTTGTTTTTAAGGAAATAGTGAACTACAGATGAACTAGAAATTAAATACTACTTATTTTTAAGGGAAACATTTTCTTATTCCTAGTGATTACTTCAAAAGCCTTGAAACTCAAGAATTGAAAGTATTTATAACTACATCCTTAAATAAAATACTTTTATTTTTATTTATTTATTTATTTATTTTTTATTTTATTTTTTTTTTTGCGGTACGCGGGCCTCTCACTGCTGCGGCCTCTCCCGTTGCGGAGCACAGGCTCCGGACGCGCAGGCCCAGCAGCCATGGCTCATGGGCCCAGCCGCTCTGCGGCATGCGGGATCCTCCCAGACCGGGGCACGAACCTGCGTCCCCTGCATCGGCAGGCGGACTCCCAACCACTGCACCACCAGGGAAGCCCTAATACTTTTATTATTGGCCATTCATATATTGATCATGTTTAAGACTTGTTAAAGGCGATTCAAATGTAGCTTACATGATAATTGATGGTGAGATCTGTAGAAGTGTGTTGCCATGGCTTTCAAATACAAACGCTATAGCGTAGCTTATTTAGTAGAAGCTTCTAGTAGAAGCTTCTCTTTATTGTATTGCCATCTAGTAGAAGCTTCTCTTTATTGTATTGCCAAAACTAGAGAGGTTGCTAGTCAAGACTAAAATCAAATTATTAGACAAATGCATTTCTCAAAAAAGGATCTTTAGAAATATCAAAATAACATGTATATGTTGTAGTTTATAATCTTACTAATTTTGCAGCTATATCAAAAAGTGCATTAATTTATATTTCAAAGATAATTGAAGCCAATAGCTGTACATTTTTATGAAGTAGAAAATTTTTGTTTCTGGTAAATAGAGGCTAACAGTTACCACCAAAAATGGCATTCTCTTTTTGTTAACTAAAACAACAAATCTGTTTTTTATATATCTTACTTTCTGAAACAACAAAGCTACTTATTTTCTAACAAGAAGCATTTACTCTATTGTGATTTAAAAAAAAATTTTTTTTCCCCAAAGAAAATGTCAAATGATTTATCTGAGCCCAGATCAAGAGTAAGGCAAATGTTGGATTACTAAGTTCTTCAGTACCCTCTTGCAGGTTGTTTATAGTGTGAACAAGAAAGAACTTTTGTCAATTTTTATGTCTCATTTTCACAATGTTAATGAATTTAGGAAATTTTTTAATGCTGTTAGAGAAAGCTTTTCTCATCAGTGATGGCTTAGGCCAGGTAACTGGGTGACTTCACCAGTTGGACTTGGTTTAAAGCCCCAATTAGTATAGCAGATACCAAATTATGAGGGAGTACTTTAACAGCCTTATGTAAATCTGCTTTTTATTTAAAAGCATTATCTAAAACTGAAGGTGGTTCCTATGTGTATTTAAATTTTTTTTAAGTTACATGAGTATTTCCTTATTATGTGATCTAAAGTTTTACTATTTGAGGTTTTTCAGCTTTGCATTTTTGGAAAATTTTTTACCAAGAACAAAAGTTTGGAAAATCATTGATTTCCTTTTTGACCTCCAACATAAATTGGATATTGGTGTACAGAAGCAGAGTATACAATCAGTTGCATACCATACTTGTTCCATTTGGGGACTGGAAATAGGTTACCTAGGTTAGACTCATTGCTTTATTGCCAATTTTATGTTTTCCTTAGTTCATTGCTGTCTAAGCTGAAATTGATCACTGCCTCACAGACTACAGAAAGTTAATTTGAGAATGATTTGTTATGTCATGAATGTGTGACACATGATAATCATACTTAATAACATATAAAGATATGGTGTCACTTATTGGTTACAAGAACATGCCATAAAATACTGATGGTTGCATTAAAAAATGTAACCCTTTCTTCCCCCTAAACATTTAAAAATTTACAATAGTTAAAATTCCATTTGAGGGACTTCCCTGGTGGTCCAGTGGTTAAGACCCTGTGCTCCCAATGCAGGGGGCCTGGATTCGAACCCTGGTGAGGGAACTAGATCCCACCTGCCACAACTAAGAGCCCCAGCGCAGCCAAATAAATATTAAAAAAAAAAAAATTAAAAAAGAAATCCATTTGAATGCTGTATGGTCCTTCTATAAAATCTGAATTCAGTAATCATTATTTTGGCACATAACTGTTATGTTTGTGAATGTCATCGTACTCCATGTTTTGATGCATTCTTTAAAATGTAGATAAGAAATATATGTTTTGAAAGATGGACTTTCTGAAGTCATAAAGGCCTATAACTTCCCCCCCACCTCCCCCCAGTACTCTGTATTTAAGTAGTTTTACAGATATTTATTTTTCCACCATTTGGACAAATTTTTTATTAAACCTTGAAAGTAAATAAACTAGTCCAAAAAAGAAAGAAAGAAAAGTTGGTCACTAATAAGGTAATATATTTTTCACTAATGAGGCTTATCTCAAATTTGGATTTGTTTGTCCCAATACTTCTTTTCTTCCTCATCCTAAATCTTGTATTTGCATGCAGTACTTAGGAAGTAAAGCCTTTGTTAAAAACATCCATCCTAAAGAGGGGTTTGAATTTTTAAGTCTCTACAAAGCACAAAATAATAAACACATTTTTAATTCTGTTGAAAATGGTTGTAAAAGTATCAGGCTAAGTTCTAAAAACTAGTTAAAATGTTATAAAACTAATAATTAAAGCTAAATGCCTCACATTCATTTGCAGAACCACTCGTTTATCTTCATAAATATTAACGTGGTGGAGTCCACTTCAACAAAGGATATAGAAAACATGCCATTTTCAAATAATATTATTGCTGTACTCACTGATAAAGTATCAGATGGGACAACATGAATCTTAGTGAAACTTAAGATACATACAGAGATGGGGATTAAACAGTTGAATAAATAATTTTAAAGCTAACACTCATGTAATTACCACCCAGGTCAAGAAGTGAGCATTGATTGTTCCTCATGTGAACCTTATCTGTCACAGCTCCATCCTCCAGGAGATTATGAAATCCAAAAGTTTTCATTGCATGTTAAATCTTTAGACATTAGTAAATAACTGCTCAATTAATAATACTAATTATAATCCCTGAAATAATTAGAAAAACTTAATCCTACTAGGAGGTACCAAAACTAAACTATTAGGAATAAAATATTCAAACTGATAAATGAATACTTTGAAACAAATCTGACAGTCTGAAGTATTCCATGTGTTTATGAAGTGATGGTATAGCTACAAAGTCAACAAAATATGAAGACTTTTGCATCATTAGTTCTAAAAACCTGAGATTCAAGTAATACATATTAAAAGTTTGCTAGTAGACCTGCATTCCATATTAAATTATATGATCAAAATAATAAATGTAATAATTCCATATGTTATCCCATATGTTTTCAGCTTCACTTGAATTCGATGGCATTAGACTATATTCTGTATTGCTCACATGAGCCATCTAAAAGTGTCAATAGAAGGTTCAAATTTAACTGACTTAACTAAACTTTTAGTACCTAAATGAACTTAATTAAAAAATGCGAGGACTGCTTGACAATATTAACATATACTGGCAGTGCTTATGGATTTAAATTTTTAAATCAGCTTTAGAAGGGTTTAATTTAAAATGATTAAACATGAGTTAGTTGAATCTTGAAGAATTATTAAGACCACTAGAAAAATCTATGTGTGCTTGAAGAGGAGTTTGAACATTATTTTGAAATGTTTGGCATGAAAAAAATTTGCTAGGTTATAGAACCAAGCTCAAGTTTCTCATTTTTAAAAAAATGTAAGTTTTGGGGGGGGGGAGGTTTATATAAAGTACTTATTTTTCTTCCCTCATATTTTGTTTTTTATTTTTATTACATAATAGGAATATTTTGGATAACTCCAAATTCTCTCCATTTTACCCCAGCATGCTGCCTATATTGTCTTTATTTATTTATTTGGCCATGGTGTGTGGGATCTTAACTCCCCAACCAGGGATGGAACCCAGGCCCCAGCAGTAAAGCACCGAGTCCTAACCACTGGACAGCCAGGGAATTCCCAATATTGTCATTCTTTAAGTGCTATTACATGAGAAAAGTCGAGAAGCTCTAGATTAAGCAAATATTTAAAGAAGTTTGCAAATGATGATTTTTGTCAGGCCTGTCTGTAAATGATCTATAGTCAGGGCCATAATTTTAGTATTATATTAACCTAGAAAATGCTACCTCATTTTAGATGAAAAACAGTTGGTGATGATTCCCCAAATTGCTCAAGACCTCAGCCTGTTTAGATCTTTTATATATTAAAAGACTTACCTTAAATTGCATTTAGCAGCAAATTGCTGTCAGTGGAGACTCTAGGTTAATAATATAGTTTTATTCCTAGGAAATTAAAACAGGAGTGACTGGTGATTTCTTTTTAAGAAAAGATCATTATCTTAAGTCTCTGAGCAATTGCAAAACAGTGTTTTCTACAGTCTATTTTGAAGTTGTTCATTTTCTCTGGGCTGTTGTCATTGTGCTGTAGGGCTCTTAGCTTGTGAAGGGGAAGGGCATTAGACGATTTTATTTGTCAGCCATTGATCAAGAGGTGTGAGTTTGGATGTCAAGATGATTGTCTTTAATATCCTGAACTGGACCATTTCATGAAGGGAGGAAGCACAAGGGTGCTATAATCTCAAATACATGTCATCACTGACACAAACTTAAAATATAGCACCTTCCTTTCTACTATAAGAAAAGATTAATAAAAATGGAAGTGAATATGGCAAAAAAGTTTCATGTGGACAGAATTAATATTACATTTATTATCCCATAAACTAGCAAATATCTCTTTCTCTTAAAGGAAATAATAAAATAACATGTTAATTTCCAGGTGTACTTCTCTATGGGCCTCCAGGCTGTGGTAAAACGTTGATTGCCAAGGCTACAGCCAAAGAAGCAGGTTGTCGATTTATTAACCTTCAGCCTTCAACACTGACAGATAAGTGGTATGGAGAATCTCAGAAACTGGCTGCTGCTGTTTTCTCCCTTGCCATAAAGCTACAGCCTTCCATCATCTTTATAGACGAAATAGGTATGCTATGTTTTCTAAACAGTGTGCAGTGGGCTTTCGTGTACATGTTTCCTCATGCATATGTTTGTCCAGGGTAGGTATCTAGAAGTTGAACCATTAGGTTGTGTGATGTGTCCATCTTCAACCTCACTAGGATTACCATTTCTTCAAAGTGGTTATACCCGTTTACACTCTCACCAGTATACAGTTTGTTTCCCTACATACTCCCCCAAAACTTATCTTTTCAGGCAGTATCATTAATTTTTGCCAACTTAAAGAGCAAAAATTATCTCATCATTGTTTTGTGTTTCCCTGCTTACTAGTAAATTTGTGCATCTTTTAACATGTTGATTAGCCATTTAGGTTTCCTTGCTTGTAAATTGCTGGTTTTTCTTTGGGATTATTTGCAGTTTTCTTAGTAATTCTTTGATGATGTTTTATTATGATTGCAAATATTTTCTAGACTGGCTTATCTTTTCACTTTATGATAGTTTCTTTTATGGAGATTTAAACTTAAATGTAGTTACATTTATCAGTTTTTTTCCTTTATGGTTTATAATTCTTGTGTCTGGTTTACAAATCCCTTCACTACCTCCATAAATACTCTCCTTTTTAAAATATATAATGTGAAGTAGGAATCTAGTTTAATTCCTTGCCATATGGACTGTCAACTTATAAATAGATCATCTTTCTCTGTATGTCATGACTTTTATATTAGTGGACTTTTTCTCTATTTTATGGATCATCTATATTTTTATTATAATTTATATATTATAATAAAGCTACAGTAATTAAAACTGTAGCTTTGAATAAATTTACTATTATAATTATATGTAATATGATAAACTATATAGAAATATATAGAGAGAAAGATAGGTATAAAGTATTTTGAGTACTTGTTTGCCTTGTGTATCTTTCTCATCAATTTATTCCATTTATTTTGGATTTTTGCTTTGACTTTTGCACAAAGGAGCATATAGCTGGATTTTTAAAAATTTTAATCTAAGGCTCTTTAACCAGGAACTGTGGTCAGTTTGCTTTCATTTTGATAGCTGATATATTTAGATTTATTTCTACCACATAACTGTGTGCTTTTTATGGATATTTACCAATCTAGTGGACTTTTGTACTTTTTTTATTCCCTTTTCCCTCACACAGGTTTAGAAGTTACGTACCGTTGACCCTTGAACAACAGGTTTGAATGGGTCCACTTATACGTGGATTTTTCTCAACAGTAAAAACTCTTATCACCACATGAACTGCAGCTATGGAGGAACCGTGTATATGGAGGGCCAACTGTAAATTATATGTGGATTTTGGACTATGGAAAGGCTCAGCGCCCATAACTCGTACCTTCTTCAAGGGTCAACTGTATTCTTTTTCTTTTAGCATAGCTACTTGTCTTAAAAGTCTAGGCTAATTATTTCTCGCATCTTCCCAAATAATACAGGGACCTTAGAACTCTTGAATACTAATCATTCCTCTCATCTCTCATATGTTTTTGTTAACAGTTTCTCTTGTTTTTTACTTTTCCATATTAGTTGTTATTTTTATACTGGCAGTGCTTGTTTAGAGATCCACTTTGCCAGTTATTTTGCTCACTGTTACTTCTTGCACCTGCCTTTTCTGGATTTAATTTCCTTCTTACTGAAGTCTGTCAAAATTCTTTCAGCAGTGATTGTGAGTACAGTGAGTTGTCTTTGTGTGAAAATGTGTTGACTCTGTTTTTATTGTTAAATGATACAGAATTATTTTCTTTCAGCAATTTAAAGCCAAAAGTCTGTTGTCTACCAGTCTTGTCGCTTTTGAGAATTCTGCTTATAGCCTAATATTTCTTTGTAATTAATCTATCTTTTCTCTCTAGTTGCTATTGAATATTGCAAGACTTCTGTTTTATTATATATATATTTTTTTTCTTCAACTCTCTACTTAATTTTGAGTCATTTCCATAGTTGTAGCATCTAGTTCTCTACCATATTTCATCAGTTCTAAAACATACAGTTTTATTTTAGTTTTTTTACATTTTAACGTCCCTGAAATTGGGATAGCATGTTATAATTTAATTGGCAGTATTTAAAAATTTTTGTTGATACATAAAATAATGGTGAAACTCAAAAGTCAATCAGTCATTGAGTAAGTAATAAAAAGCAATTCTTTGCTTGGCTATGTTCAATCTTGCAACAATTGGGTTTGTATTCTGCCAATTATATTTGAACTTTAGAAGTTCTGTTTGTTTATTTTTCAAATTTATCTATTTTCACTATAACTTGCTTTTCTGTTAAAGTTTCGATCCCTTTTACATCTTCAAAATTTTAAACTTTTTTTTTTTTTTTTTTTTTTTGTGGTATGCGGGCCTCTCACTGTTGTGGCCTCTCCCGTTGCGGAGCACAGGCTCCGGACGCACAGGCCCAGCGGCCATGGCTCACAGGCCTAGCCGCTCCGCGGCATGTGGTATCTTCCTGGACCAGGGCACGAACCCATGTCCCCTGCATCGGCAGGCGGACTCTCAACCACTGCTCCACCAGGGAAGCCCACATACTATTTTTTATATAGTTCTTTGGATTGTTCTGTTTGAAATTTTACTTCTTTATATTGTTAACTCTCTTTCATAGTAATTTGTTTCCGTGTGTCATTTCGAACTCTAGATTGCTTAGGACTTGCTTTTATATGAGAATTCTGTGTTGCCTAAAATAATCCAGAGTAGTTTTTCTGTCTTCCACTTAGAGGCTTTAGGCTCTAATTTCTCAACTTGGATGTTCCTAGACTGAATGACAGTTTGAATTTAGACTTCAGGCCTGAGAGAGAGCCCCTGTGATCTTGGTTTTTAATTTTTCAGGGGGGACATATTTCCCTCCAGAGCCCAGGCCAAGACAGACAAGCGTCCTTAACTCCCTGTAGTGGTGAGCATAATTTTTTTTCTTGTCTATACTTTCTGTGAGTGTACATCCTTTTGGGCATCTTGGCTTCAGCATGGATATTAACACCAAAGCAGAACCTCCTGGTGCTACCCATGCATACCTGTTGTGTACACAAACACACACACAAACAGTGGCATAATCACCTCAAAATCTCACCATTCTTTTTTTCAGTTCTCTCTTTTCCTGATCTCTAGGATTTTTTTTCTTTCCTTCTTGCAATCTCAGATATTCAGTAACCTTTTTTTTTTAATTACTAAACTTTATTTTTTAGAACAGTTTTAAGTTTACAGAAGACTTGAGCAGAAAGTACAGAGTTCCCATATCCCCCCACACACACAGATTCCCTATTATCAATACTTTGTGTTAATGTGATATATTTGTTATAATTAATGAACCATTATTGGTATGTTATTAATAATTAAAGTCCATAGTTTATATTAAGGTTCATTCTGTGTTGTACAGTTCTGTGGTCTTTGACAAATGCATAATATCATGTATCTACCCTTACAATATCAGGCAGCATAGTTTACCACCCTAAAAATCCCCTGTGCTTGGGCTTCCCTGGTGGCGCAGTGGTTGAGAGTCTGCCTGCCGATGCAGGGGACATGGGTTCGTGCCCCGGTCCGGGAAGATCCCACATGCCGCGGAGCAGCTGGGCCCGTGAGCCATGGCCGCTGAGCCTGCGCGTCCGGAGCCTGTGCTCCGCAACGGGAGAGGCCACAACAGTGAGAGGCCCGCATACCGCAAAAAAAAAAAAAAAAAAAAAAAAAAAAAAAAAAAAAAAATCCCCTGTGCTCTACCTGTTTATCCCTCTCAAACTCCTCCCTCCCAAACTCCTAGCTGCACTGTCTTTATTGTTTTGCCTTTTACAGAATATCATACAGTTGGAATCATAGAACATGTAGCTTTCTCAGACTGGCTTCTTTCACTTAGCAATATGCATTTGTTTCCTCCATTATCTTTTTATGGCTTGGTAGCTCATTTCTTTATATTGCTGAATCATATTCCATTGTATGGTTGTGCCACAGTTTGTTTATCCATTCATCTATTAAAGGACCTCTTGGTTGCTTCCAGTTTTGTGCAATTATGAGTAAAGCTGCTAACAACAGAGATATGCAGGATTTTGTGTGGACTTAATTTTCCAACTCAACTGAGTAAATACCTAGGAGCTCAATTGCTGGATTGTATGGTAAATCTGTGTTTAACTTTGTAAGAAACTACCAAATGTATTTCAGAGTGGCTATTTGCACTTAAAAGTTCCACCAGCAGTTCTACCAGCAGTAAATGAGAGGTCCTGTTTCTCCACTCCTCTCCAGCACTTGGTATTACCAATTTTTTGGATTTTAGCTATCCTAATAAGTGTGTAGTGGTGTCTCGTTTTAATTTGCACTTCCCCAGTGATGTATATCGTTGAGCATCTTTTTTTTAATATGCTTATTTGCCATCTGTATATCTTCTTTGGTGGGGTCTCTGTTCATATCTTCTGCTCATTTTTTTTTTTTGAAGGTGGATTTTTTTAAATTAATTAATTTATTTATTTTTGGCTGTGTTGGGTCTTCATTTCTGTGCGAGGGCTTTCTCTAGTTGCAGCGAGTGGGGGCCACTCTTCATTGCAGTGCGCGGGCCTCTCACTGTCGTGGCCTCTCTTGCAGAGCACAGGCTCCAGACGTGCAGGCTCAGTAGTTGTGGCTCACGGGCCTAGTTGCTCCGTGGCATGTGGGATCTTCCCAGACCAGGGCTCGAACCCGTGTCCCCTGCATTGGCAGGCAGATTCTCAACCACTGCGCCACCAGGGAAGCCCTTTTGCTCATTTTTTAACTGGGTTGTTTTCTTGTTGAATTTTAAGAGTTCTTTGTAAATTTTGGATACAAGTCCTTTATCAGATATGTGTTTCATACAATAAATATTTTTTCCCAGTCTGTGGCTTGTCTTTTCTCTTAATAATGTCTTCCACAGGGCAGGAATTTTATTTTTGATAAACTCCGACTTACACATTTTTTTCTTGGATGGATTGTGCTTTTGGTGTTGTATGTAAAAGTTCATCACCAAACCCAGGGTTCCCTAAATTTTCTCCTGTATTATTTTCATAAGTTTTATAGCTTTTTGTTTTACATTTAGGTCTGTGTTCTGTTTTGAGTTAATTTTTGTGAAATGTATAAGGTCTGTGTTGAAGTCTGTGTTTTTGCATATGGATGTCCGATTGTTCTAGCACTATTTATCAGATATGCATTAACTTAAAAAAATCTTACTCAGTCTTTTTGTCAGTGTTTACATACATGTCTTTTTCCACCGTCTTCAGCATTCTGAGCTTTTATATTTAGTATGTCTCATGTAAGCAGTACACAGTTGGGTTTTGTGTTTTTTTAATCCAGTCTAATATCTTAAACAGGTAATTGCATACTCTAGACCATTTACATTTAATGTAACTACTGATATAGTTAGGTTATTTATACTTTGATCCAACATTTTAAGTTTTTCATATTATTTTAAGCAGCCATCTTGCCTGAACCACTTCTTAGAAATGAAGATAATTTAAGAATAATTAATAGCAGAATTATGGTGGTTAAGTAGGCAGCTAAACTTACACAATTTATCTTTAAAAAATAAGCAATTTTAAAATGACTAGATTTTATACATCCAGAATAAATGGGTATGTTTATTGTACATGGTACAATACATGGTACAACAATGGTACATATTGTACACGATTAAAACTGTAAAAGAAAATACAGGATATATGTTTGCCATCACAAAACTATCATGTCACAGTAATGTGCTTTTGCTGTAATTGCTTTTTAAAAAAATTTTTTGTTTTTTAAAGCTTGGACCTAGCACATTAAAAAGCATTTTCATGTCACTTGCATGTATGATTGACAGACTTCAAGTTTTAGTTTTAATGTTGAAATGTGGAAGTTATTGAGAAATGCCAGTGATTTGAAGAGATACAAGACAAAACATTTGAAATAGGATTGTACTGGAAAATATAGGATTTGTTTTTATTGTCTTTTTTTCGTTCTTAGGATATACCACCTTTCAGTCCTTTCATTCTAGAAGGAAAATGTTTTCCCCCTTCTAAAAGTATTTCATGTTTGTTATAGATAATTTGGAAGATAGAAAAGAATTCAAGAGAAAATTAAAATTGTCCATCAGTATCACTGAGAGATAACCAAAGTTATTAGCATTTTGGTGTATTTCATTAAAGGTTTTTTTTACCCTGTATAATGTATATGTACATGCATGCCAGCATGTATGTTTTAAACGATTTCCTGTCCTATATTTTCCCACTTAATAGTGTTTTGAGATTTTCCAGTATCATTTTTATTTATTACCAGGAAAAGTGTATGAGGAAAAAGGATGTGATCCATAATTAAGAATACATAGGATGCAGAGAACCTGGAAAGTTAGGGCCAAAGCACACAGACTTTTGCTCTAAGACACTACGTGATCCTTTTTTAGCCTCTCAGCCCTAGATCCTTTACTTCTTTTATATATGTTGGTATGAATGTATTTTTAGGAAAGAAATAAGGATTGTGAATTGATTTAATTTGCTGGATAATTTGTCAAAGTGGTTATATCAGAATAATGTATGAAAAGGCATATTCGAACCCTTTTCTTTGTAATATTTCATAAAATTGTCAGCTTTTAATTAATGATTTGAAATTATGTAAAGAGTAATTTATTATTGGTTTGTAAGGTTAAGGATTTTTTTCTTCTAGACTCCTTTCTACGAAACCGTTCAAGTTCTGACCATGAAGCTACAGCCATGATGAAAGCTCAGTTTATGAGTCTCTGGGATGGATTGGATACTGATCACAGCTGCCAGGTATTTGAAAGTAATCTGCTTTAATTTGTGTTATTCTTGGTGGTGGTGTTAATAGAAAATTTGGCTGCTTGTTAAGCTTATTTACAAAATTATTTTTCGTAGCTTATACTTACCAATAAATGATGAGAATCTGAAAGAATATGGTTTGTATATGTCTCATCCATTTTGAGGGCTTCGTAATTAATAAAATGTTAAAAAGATTTCCCAAATGCTCAAAACAAATACAAGAATAAGAGAGAAAACCAGGGTATTAGAACCATCTATGTCAAGGAAAAGGAAGTGACAGTGGCTATGAGTATTCTGTACATTTCGTTTGACTCTTACCATAAATCCTTACAGTCTTTACTCTCAGTTCTTATTGTCACTTTTTAAAAATATATATATAGTCGTGTGTATATGTTAATCCCAAAGTCCTCATTTATCCCCCTCTCCCACCTTTCCGCTTTGGTAACCATAAGTTTGTTTTCTATGTCTGTGAGTCTGTTTCTGTTTTGTAAGTTCATTTGTATCATTTTTTTAGATTCCACATATAAGTGATATCATGTGATATTTGTCATTCTCTGTCTGATTACTTCACTTAATATGATAACCTCTAGGTCCATCCATATTGCTGCAAATGGCATTATTTTATTCCTTTTTGTGGCTGAATAATATTCCACTGTATATATGTATCACATCTTCTTTGTCCATTCATGTGTCAGTGGGCATTTAGGTTGCTTCCATGTCTTGGCTTTTGTAAATTGTCCTGCTGTGACCTTTGGGGTGAATGTACCTTTTTGAATTATGGTTTTCTCCAGATATATGCCCAGGAGTGGGATTGCTGGATCCTACGGTACCTCTATTTTTAGTTCTTTAAGGAACCTCCATACTGGCTGTACCAATTTACATTCCCACCAACAGTGTAGGAAGATTCCCTTTTCTCCACACCCTCTCCAGCATTTATTGTTTGTACACTTTTTAATGATGGCCATTCTGACTGGTGTAAGGTGATACCTCATTGTAGTTTCGATTTGCATTTTTCTAATAATTAGCGATCTTGAGCATCTTTTCATGAGCTTTTTGACCATCTATATGTCTTCTTTGAAGAAATGTCTATTTAGGTCTTATGCTCATGTTTTGATTGGGTTGTGTGTTTTTTTGATGTTGAGCTGCATGAGCTGTTTGTAATATTTTGGACATTAATAATTAGATCCCATGTGTTTATTTTTGTTTTTATTTTCATTACTCTAGGAGGTAGATCCAAAAAGATCTTGCACAATTTATGTCAAAGAGTTTTATAGTATATGGTCTTACATCTGGGTCTTTAAGCCTTTTTTTTTTTAATTAATTTTTACTGGAGTATAGTTGCTTTACAATGTTGTGTTAGTTTCTACTGTACAGCAAAATGAATCAGCTATACATATACATATATCCCCTCTTTTTTAGATTTCCTTCTCATTTAGGTCACCACAGTGCATTAAGTAGAGTTCCCTGTTCTGTACAGTATGTTCTCATTAGTTGTCTATTTTATATGTAGTATCATAGTGTATAGTGTCAATCCCAATCTCCCAATTCCTCCCATCCCCCCTTTCCCCATTGATATCCATACATTTGTTCTCTACGTCTGTGTCTCTATTTCTGCTATGCATATAAGATCATCTATACCATTTTTCTAGATTCCACATATATGCATTAATATACGATATTTGTTTTTCTCTTTCTGACTTACTTCACTCTGTATGACACTCTCTAGGTCCATCCACGTCTCTACAAATGACCCAATTTCGTTCCTTTTTATGGCTGAGTAATATTCCATTGTATATATGTACCGCATCTTCTTTATCCATTCCTCTGTTGATGGACATGTAGGTTGCTTCTATGTCCTAGCTATTGTAAATAGTGCTGCTGTGAACATTGGGGTGCATGTGTCTTTTTGAATTATGGTTTTCTCTAGGTATATGCTCAGTAGTGGGATTGCTGGGTCGTATGGTAGTTCTATTTTTAGTTTTTTAAGGAACCTCCATACTGTTCTCCATAGTGGCTGTATCGATTTACATTCCCACCAGCAGTGCAAGAGGGTTCCCTTTTCTTCACACCCTCTCCAGCATTTATTATTTGTAGACTTTTTAATGATGGCCATTCTGACTGGTGTGAGGTGTTACCTCATTGTAGGTTTTTTTTTTTTTTTTTGCGGTACACGGGCCTCTCACTGTTGTGGCCTCTCCTGTTGCGGAGCACAGGCTCCAGATGCGCAGGCTCAGCGGCCATGGTTCACGGGCCCAGCTGCTCCGCAGCACGCGGGATCCTCCCGGACCGGGGCACAAACCCACGTCCTCCGCATCGGCAGGCAGACTCTCAACCACTGTGCTACCAGGGAAGCCCTTGTTGAGGATTTTTGCATCTGTGTTCATCAGAGATATTTGCCTGTAGTTTTCTTTTTTTGTGACATCTTTGTCTGCTTTTGGTATCAGGGTGATGGTGGCCTCTTATAATGAGCTTTGGAGTGTTCTTCCCTCTGCTATATTTTGGAAGAGTTTGAGAAGGATAGGTGTTAGCTCTTCTCTAAATGTTTGATGGAATTCGCCTGTGAAGCCATCTGATCCTGGGCTTTTGTTTGTTGGAAGATTTTTAATCACAGTTTCAATTTCAGTGCTTGTGATTGGTCTCTTTATATTTTCTATTTCTTCCTGGTTCATTCTCGGAAGGTTGTGCCTTTGAGAATCTGTCCATTTCTTCCAGGTTGTCCATTTTATTGGCATACAGTTGCTTGTAGTAATCTCTCATGATCCTTTGTGTTTCTGCAGTGTCAGTTGTTACTTCTCCTTTTTCATTTCTATTTCTGTTGATTTCTATTTCTTTTTTTCCTGATAAGTCTGGCTAATGGTTTATCAATTTTGTTTATCTTCTCAAAGAACCAGCTTTTAATTTTATTGATCTTTGCTATTGTTTCCTTCATTTTCATTTATTTCTGATCTGATCTTTATGATTTCTTTCCTTCTGCTTACTTCGGGGTATTTTTGTTCTTCCTTCTGTAATTGCTTTAGGTGTAAGTTTAGGTTGTTTATGAGATTTTTCTTGTTTCTTGAGGTAAGATTGTATTGCTATAAACTTCCCTTTTAGAACTGCTTTTGCTGCATCCCATAGGTTTTGGGTCTTCGTGTTTTCATTGTCATTTGTTTCTAGGTATTTTTTGATTTCCTCTTTGATTTCTTCAGTGATTCTTTGGTTATTTAGTAGCATGTTGTTTAGCCTCCATGTGTTTGTATTTTTTACAGTTTTTTTCCTGTAATTGATATCTAGTCTCATAGCGTTGTGGTCAGAAAAGATACTTGATATGATTTCAATTTTCTTAAATTTACCAAGGCTTGGTTTGTGACCCAAGATATGGTCTGTCCTGGAGAATGTTCCATGAGCACTTGAGAAGAAAGTGTATTTTGTTGTTTCTGGATGGAATGTCCTATAAATATCAATTAAGTCCATCTTGTTTAATGTGTCATTTAAAGCTTGTGCTTCCTTATTTAGTTTCATTTTGGGATGATCTGTCCATTGGTAAAGTGGCATGTTAAGAGTCCCCCACTATGATTGTGTTACTGTCGCTCTCTCCTTTCATGGCTGTTAATATTTGCCATGTATATTGAGGTTCTCCTGTGTTGACTGCATATATATTTACCATTATTATATCTTTTTCTTGGATTGATCCCTTGATCATTATGGAGTGTCCTTCCTTGTCTCTTGTAACAGTCTTTATTTTAAAGTCTGTTTTGTCTGATATGAGTATCACTACTCCAGCTTTCTTTTTTTTTTTTTTTTGCGGTATGTGGGCCTCTCACTGTTGTGGCCTCTCCTGTTGCAGAGCACAGGCTCCGGAAGCGCAGGCTCAGCGGCCATGGCTCCTGGGCCTAGCCACTCCGTGGCATGTGGGATCCTCCTGGACCGGGGCACGAACCCGTGTCCCCTGCATCGGCAGGCGGACTCTAAACCACTGCGCCACCAGGGAAGCCCTCCAGCTTTCTCTTGGTTTCAACTTGCATGGAATATCTTTTTCCTTTCTCTCACTTTCAGTCTGTATGTGTCCCTAGATCTGAAGTGGGTCTCTTGTAGACAGTATATATGTGGGTCTTTGTTTTGTATCCGTTCAGCCAGCCTATGTCTTTTGGTTGGAGCATTTAATACATTTAAGGTAATTATTGATATGAATGTTCTTATTGCCATTGGGTTAATTGTTTTGGATTTGTTTTTGTAGTTCTCTTTTCTTTTCCTCTTTTGTTCTCTTGCGATTTGATGACTATGTTTAGTGTTGTGTTTGGATTCCTTTTTCTTTTTTTGTATGTATATCTATTGTCGGTTTTTGGTTTGCAGTTACCATGAGGTTTTGATATACCAGTCTGATATACCAGTCTATATATATATCTATATCTATATATATATATATATGATTTAAGTTGCTGGTCTCAAGTTCAAATGCATTTACAGTATCGTGCTTTTGTACTCTCCTCACAATTGCTGGGTTTGATATCATATCCACATGTGGATGACTTTCTACCTTTGCTGTATGTTTGCCTTTACCAGTGAGCTTCCATTCATAATTTTCTTGTTTCCAGTTGTGGCCTTTAGCATTTGTTGTAATTTGTTCTCTTAGCTTTTGAGTGTCCATAAAGCTTTTGTTTTTTCTGTCAAATAGAATGAGAGTCTTGCTGGGTAGAGTATTCTTGGTTGTAGGTTTTTTCCTTTCATCGCTTTAAATATATCACGCCACTCCACTCCATTCTGGCCTACAGAGTTTTTGCCGAAAAATCAGCTGATTACCTTATGGGGATTCCCCTGTATGTTATTTTTTTTTCCTCTTGTTGTTTTTAATATTTTTCTGACTTTAATTTTTTAAACTTTATTATTATGTGTCTTGTCATGTTCCTCCTTGGGTTTATTCTTCATGGGACTCTCTGCGCTTCCTGGACTTGAGTGACTGTTTCCTTTCCCATGTTAGGGAATTTTTCAGCTATGATCTATTCAAATATTTTCTCAGGCCCTTTCTCTCTTTCCTCTTTCTGGGACCCCTGTAATGTGAATGTTAGTGTGTTTAATGTTGTTCCATTGGTCTCTTAGCTGTCCTCCTTTCTTTTCATTCTTTTTTCCTTATTGTGTTCCACAGCAGTGATTTCCACCATTCTGTCTTCCAGGTCAGTTATCTGTTCTTCTGCCTCAGTTATTTTGCTGTTGATTGTTTCTAGTGTATTTTTCATTTCAGTTATTGTATTCTTCAACTCTGTTTCTTTGTTCTTTATATCTTCTAGCTCTTTGTTAAGCATTGCTTGTATCTTTTCAGTCTGTGCCTCCATTCTTTTCCCGAGATCATGGATCATCTTTACTATCATTACTCTGAATTCTTTTTCGGGTAGATTGCCTATCTCCACTTCACTTAGTTGTTCTTCTGGGGTTTTATCTTGTTCCTTCATCTGGAACATATTTCTCTGCCGTCTCATTTTGTCTTAACTTTCTGTGTTTGTGGTCTCCATTCCGCAGGCTGCAGTGTTGTAGTTCCTCTTGCTTCTGGTGTCTGTCCCCTGGTGGATGAGGCTGGTCTAGAGACTTGTGCAGGCTTCCTGGTGGGAGGGACTTGTACCTGCCCACTGGAGATTGGAGCTGGGTCGTGTCCCTCTGGTGGGCAGGGCCGTGTCAGGGGGTGTGTTTAGAGGCGGCTGTGGTCTCAGGAAGACTTTAGGCAGCCTGCCTGCTGATGGGTGGAGCTGTGTTCCAGCCCTGTTGGTTGTTTGGCCTGAGGCGTTCCAGCACTGGATCCTGCAGTGGGGCCTCATCTTGATGTCAAAATGGCAGACTTCAGGAGAGCTCATGCCAATGAATACTCCCTAGTACCTTTGCCACCAGTGTCCTTGTCCCCACAGTGAGCCACAGCCACCCTGCCTCCCCAGGAGACCCTCCAAGACCAGCACGTAGGTCTTCTCCAGGCTCCTGTGAAGTCACTGCTTTTTCCCTGGGTCCTGGTACACACAGGACCTTGAGTGTGCCCTCCATGCGTGGAGTTCCTGTAATCAAGCCCCACTGGCCTTCAAAGCCAAATGCTCTGGGGGCTCCTCCTGCTGATGGCAGACCCCCAGTCTGGGCAGCCTGACGTGGGACTCAGAACTCTCACTCCTGTGGGAGAACTTCTGCAATATAATTACTTTCTAGTTTGTGGGTCACCCACCCAGCAGGTATGGGATTTGATTATATATTATACGATTGCACCCCTCCTATGCTCTCTTTGTGACTTCTTCTTTGTCTTTGGATATAGAATATCTTTTTCGGTTGTTCAAGTCTTTTTTGTTGATGGTTATTCAGCAGTTAGTTGTGATTTTGGTGTTTTCATGAGAGAAGGCGAGTGCAAGTTCTTTTACTCCGACATCTTGTTTCCAACCCAGGTCTGTCGTTTCTTAGTTAAAGTGGGGCTGCATGTTTTTCCTTGCAAGCTCTCAGATGTTCTAAACTGTAATATCCTTTTCTGTAAGGTTCTAAGGAATGATTAAAAGAAGCTAGAAAAAGAATCAACTGTGTATTAGTTTTGTCAGTGCCACACAACTTAACAGTACGTTGTCACACATCAGGGAAGTAGGGCGGTTAAATACATTTCCTTTGCTTGCTAATTTCTGACTAATGTAGCAAAAGGATGCTTCCAATTTGTACAGGCCTCTCTGTACTTTGAGTAGTCAAACTTATTTACATATATATATTTTTTAAATTTAAACTTAATTTTATACTTTCATTTTCATTAATTGCTGATACTTATATACTTAACCACTTCCTGTCACATGCACCTTTCCAATTTTATACATGACAGTCTTCTGTCCTAGGCTTTGTCTCTTTCCTCTGAAATGCTGTGAAAACCAAAATTAAGGTCCCTTGGTATTCCCCCAGAGAGAAAGCCAGCTATATTGTTCAATTTACATCTTGGAGTTCCCATTTTCACCTAGTCCTTCACCTCTGAATATTCCATACTTTCTTGCCAGATCAATAATGTATTTTAAAAGAAAATTTAAAAAATTTTCTGGCATATTTGGTTTTCTGCCATATTGCTGGAAATGGAACTTCTAGAGCCATTTTTCTGTTTGGGTTCCCCCCCCCCCGCCCCTTCCATGAATCACCTATTTTATATCTCATGTATATATGTATTTTAAAACTTTTCTCATGGAAAAGTTTTGGGAAGGTTAATAATGTTTTTTCATTGTTCTAACTTCAGTAGGTTTTTTCTATTTTGTAGTCTGTTTTTGCCCCTTTTAAGAAAACATAGAGGGACTTCCCTGGTGACGCAGTGGTTAAGTATCTGCCTGCCAATGCAGGGTACACAGGTTTGAGCCCTGGTCCAGGAAGATCCCATGTGTCACAGAGCAACTAGGTCCATGCGCCACAACTACTGAGCCTGCACACCTAGAGTCCATGCTCCGCAACAAGAGAAGCCACCACAATGAGAAGCCTGCGCATCTCAATGAAGACCCAAGCGCAGCCAAAAAAAAAAAAAATTCAACCATTATTTCTTCAAATATTTTTTCTTTTCCATTTTCCTTGTGATCTTATCAAAAGCCATTTGGATATACCTTATTTATATTCCATGTTTTTTAACATCTCTTTCATATTTTCCATCTCTTTGTGCTATATTCTGGGTAATTTCTTTACCTCTTCCAATTAGATGATTCTGGCTTCATTTGGATCCCTTCAGTTATGTAGCATTTTCATTGAGCTTATCATTTCAGTTATTATATTCTTCAGCTCTATAAATTCTTTTTCAGGTCTGCCAGATCAGTTTTGATGGTCTCTTGCCAGTTGGCTTAGTAAAGCAGAGCCCTGGCATCAGTTAGCCTTGTAACTTTGGCAAAATTATATAATCACCCTGTGTCTGAATAGAGGGGGTAATATCTATAAAAAGGGAAGAATTGTATCCACCTCAGAACTGTTGTAGGATTTTAAGGATTTAATCTGAGTAAAGTGCCTGTAACAGTATCTGGTATATATATGCTACATAAGTATTTGCTATGTGATTTTTTTTTTATTTCTTGTTTATTCCTTTAAATGTATTAACACTAATTTTATAGTCCATCTTCAGTAATTCTAGCATAGAAGTATTTGTACATCTTGTTCTATCATTTGGGTTTAGGATGGTTATTTCCTTGTGTGTTTTGTGATTTCATGGGAAAAATCATATTTGGTAGAACTTTGTGTGTGAATTTTTGGAATCTACATTGATGGTTTGCTGTTCTAAGAGGATTTTGTACTTGTCTCTGCTGTGTTCTTTTCCAAAGACAGGTAAATTCAGGTTCAGGATCCATGTTAGCTGGCCATGAACCATGAAATCTCAGAGATTTAGTGTGTGTGTTTATATATCTTTCCACGAACCAAGGCTTGACTCTGCCAAATAGGTTTTCTAATATTTCACCACTTTTCTCAGGCCATAGTACTTCATGAGTCCCAACTTTATGTAGGGTGGTCTCTCATCACACACACCACTTTTTAAAATCTGTACGTGTCCAGATGGTATGTGGTCAACTTCTACCCTTGCTTGCCTCCATCATATATAGGCTTTGTTGCTGGATTCAGCTTAATTCCTTTACTTTTTTGCAGATTTATTGATTAATTTAGTTTTTAAAAATATTTTATTATTTTTGCATGTTTTGTAGCCAGAGGGTTTAAGGATCTCCTTTGTCCGCCACATTACCATAAATCTAAAGTGCTGAGACACTTGATTCTTAAGAAGAAAATTAAGCCCCATGTCCTACATCACCGTTATGAAAGTATAATTTCATTTTGAGGGAAAATTGCCTTTGGTGTTTGTTCAATGATTAGAGAAGAAAGCACAACATAGATAAATTCTGGTGAATTACTAGAAACAATTTATATTAATCATTGGTTCTGAGAAATCTATTCAATGAGTTTAGTTTGCAGGTTTCCAAACACTAATTATCCTCCTAAGCAATAGTATTTAAAGTATGCAGAGAATAGTTAGCCCATGTAAGAGAGAAATATTGATAGTTACTATTATATCTTAGCAGAGTATTATTTTAAAACCAAGGAAATAATGATAATATTATAAAATAATTTGGATGAAATATACTCCTGAGCCACTTCGTCCAGAGCCCCACAGTGTGGTTCTGATACAGCAAATTAAAATTGAATTTTTAGAACTGTTATTCTTTACTATACTAATTACTGTTCTATTATGACAGACTTTTGAGGAAGAAAATAAAGATGTTGCTTTTAACTTTTTTGTGTGTTGAGGGGGTTAAAATGGCTGTTACTAATTTGAATAATAGTTTTAGACATCTTCTTTAATAGGAACCAGTTAGCTTTCCTCTAAAATTGTCTATTCTGTGACTATGGATGGAGCCCAGTACCCCAGCTTACTTTCTTTGTTTCCTTGCCACAGAGGAAACAAAAATAGTTGAATGGCCCAATTAAACCCGTCACTGCTACTGGAAATCCAAGTTAGTCAATGATACATTCTTCATCTTGAGAGACATGAGACATAAAAGCTAACATTATTTTCAGGGTATTCATTGACATAGTTCAGCTTTTGAGGCATATATTTAGATCTGATTGTTTTAAATGTGAAATGGTAAAAAATTTATCTTAATATTTTGTTTTAAAGATTTTTAGAAGTCTTAACTAATACCTAAAATGTACATTAATTTTGCTGCATAAATACTAAAAAATTACTGTTGCTTCCCATTTTTAATTTTAGCTTATTTGCACTAAATAGAGTTAATATATGTGTAAAGGTTATCTTTTTTGCCCCTTAAAATCACTCCTTAAAATTTACTTCTTTAAGTGATGTCAGTCACTCTTGCTTTGCTTCTTCATCGTGAATATCTGTTATCACCCCACATAAATTCATTAGGCCATGTTGTGCTAGATTTATCTGGATTCCTAGATCCTAAGTTTTAGTGTTTCATGTTTCATAATGGGTTTTTGTTTTGTTTCAGGCTGTTTACCTAGAATGTTTCTCAAAGCACAGCCCCTTTTTCAGTTTTTTTCAGGTGCTGCCTCAACCACAGTGCTTTTTGTGATTCTCTACAACATAATATGATCAGTCTTCAACAAGCTTCCATATCACTTTGAACTCTCTAAATATCTAATGAATACTCTACCTCAAAATATACTATATTCATCCTTTATCTTATACAATTAATTCATTTGATCACTTTTAAAGACTTTGTTTTACATTAGGTAGAAATTTTCCTTATTAATTCTATAGAGTTGTAGAAAGTCAGTAAAGAAAAACAGGTAAGAGCATTAATATTTTGACTTTAGGATCACTTGACCCAAATACAAAATTGCATTATATTATGGAACTATTTCTCAAATTTGTATGTATATTTTTTCCCTCTAGGTGGCAACCTCTCACAGTTAATTGAAAGTAATTTGGCAGTTGAGTAATGTTAAATGTAAAGAGTTGAAGTAGAATATAAGGAACTTCCCTGGCAGTCCAGTGGTTAAGATGCTGCACTCCCAATGCAGGGGACATGGGTTCGATCCCTGGTCTGGGAATTAAGATCCCATATGCTGCACAGCATAGCCTGAAAAAAAAAAAAAAAAAAAAGTAGAATGTAAGAGTTAGTGTATTTTTCAACATGTTCTGGAGTTAGATTTCAGATTATTTCAGAAATCTAAGACCTCTTAGGCTGAAATAAAAGTTTTCCTTAGAATACCAATAAATTTCATTTTGGATGACAGCTGTGTGCTTAATTATATTATACAGAAATATCAACAATAATGGTAATATTGAAGCCGTTCAGAAATTAAATAGTTTTGTATATCTTTGTCTTTATTTGTGTTGATTTTTCATCTCTACGTTCTTTATAAATAAGCGGCATAGACCCAGAGGCTGGCAGGGCCACCAGCAGTTTTTTTTCTTTTTCTTTTTAATATTCTACCCAGCATTTTGATGTTTGCTTTTATTCTGTTGCCCTTGTTTAAAATTGGATTGCTTGAGGTTTTATTAGCACTGAGAAGATGTCACCTGCAGTGCTGATAGTGCCATGAAATGATGTGAAATCCAGAGGAAAAAATAGATGATATCTATTACTATTACCAGAATCCTCAGATTCTGGTAGGGGAAATGATTCTCTCCTTAATATTATTAAAGGACTTGAAGTATTCCCCTCATATATACTCCCAAACTGTAACATAAATAGCTTTAAGTTATTCAACATGTAGCCACTGAATAACCATATTTTGGAAAATACAATAGGTTTTTAAAAATTTTTATAATTCCTCAGTAACTGAATAATTATTATTTTAGTTACTAGGAG
This sequence comes from Mesoplodon bidens, assembly GCF_964165515.1. Classification (NCBI taxonomy): domain Eukaryota; kingdom Metazoa; phylum Chordata; class Mammalia; order Artiodactyla; family Ziphiidae; genus Mesoplodon; species Mesoplodon bidens. The sequence goes on from NC_138176.1 coordinate 39,831,798, forward strand.
TCTGGCGAAATGCATCAGCCTTACCAGCTTTGCTATCATTTGATGTATTTAGGATTAACGCTGATTTGTATCTATAAATATTTGAGTAATACTGGATTACAATCAGATTTCCTATAGAAGATTTAGTTTAAACCCCACTTAATTTTCTATATCTTCTAAGCCCTAGTAATAACAACCTGAAAGGAGTATTACTGGTATATTTAATACCTTTGTTTTCTTTATATATTTAGGTCATAGTGATGGGAGCTACTAATCGTCCTCAGGATCTTGACTCAGCTATAATGAGAAGAATGCCTACGAGATTTCATATCAACCAGCCTGTAGGTGGATTTGATTGATATTATGAACAGTTAAATATTCGCTTTTTTACATGTCTTCATCTGTGATTTCACAAAGGGAATGATTAAAAAATAAGACTTATTATTTATGACAGGCAGGGGAGGAACAGGGCAAGGATTCCCCTAGTTACTTTGGTGCTTTCCACTCCTTTTCTTGCTTTTTTCATTTTTCTTTCCTAAGATCAATGTTGTTTGCTTCTCTTCAAAGTATCTCATTACCTCAAGTTTGCCTAGACACTTCAGTGATTTTCTTTAGAATGCAGTAAAGTTACCTATGGAAGATACATAAGAAAATGTACATTATAGTTTTGGTTTAGGATAGGGTGAAATTAGGGTTTCAGGGTTAAAGAACCGTTCTGAAGGCCTGACAGGAAGAACACCTGGTATTTAATTGATTAATTATTGGCAGTTCTTTCCTGTGGCAGGATTAATGATTAACCAGTAGCTATGATATTACACTTTAACATAAGAATGCAAATGTGAGGGTGGTGTTGAACCGGTGGTAAGTGTCTTCTTCTAGCCTTCTTTTTTGCTAGTTAAAAGTACCCTCAAGTAGAGGATTAAAACTTGATACTTTTTTGCACAAAATCCCTGAATACTGAATTTTGTCTGCTTTTAGATTAAAGGAGAAAAAAACAAACAGGGTTAGTAATAGACTCTATGCACCATGCAATCAGCATGTGACATACATTGCTATGTAGAAGAACTTACACTGTCGCTTCTTTCAAAATTAAAATCTCTGGCCTAAAAATATTTGCCCCATTTTATATTCTTCAGCTTAACAGTTTGTAGCAGTAAACATGGTTTCCTGAAATTGGTGGCTATGGCCTCTGCACAGTTACTCTGGCTGGCTCTTTGCTGCAGCTGCAGCCTCTGATTCCTCTGAGGGTATACATTTACTTAGGCAGTCTGTTAGAAAATCTACCTGATGGGTCAGTGCAGAGATTTTTTAATGTGATATAGGAGACTATAAAATGTACTTAATATGACTAATATTTATTGAGCATTAATATGTGTCAGACACCTGCCAGGCTCTGGTGAATAGAACGTGGCCCCTGTCCTAAAAGAACTCTTTATTGCAGGGGAGCCGGACACAAAAATAAATAATGTAAAATGGGGACTGCCCTGGCGGTCCAGCGGTTTAAGACTCCGTGCTTCCATTGCAGGGGGCGTGGGTTCGATCCCTGGTTGGGGAACTAAGATATCCTGCATGGCACGTGGCCAAAAAAAAAAAAAAATGTAAAATGTACTTCACAAAAATATGCTTAAAGAACTGTGAGAACCTGAGATGATGATGAAAACATAATTCTGTCTGAGGAGTTAGTGAAACCTACAGAATCGAGCTGGACCTTGAAGGATGAAAGATGGTAGCAATTTGACAGTCAAGTGAAGCAGAGAAATGCTTTTCTACCAGAATGAAGAAAGGCAAGGAGGTGTGGAAGCACATATTTAATGGTGACTTCTGGGGATAGTTCAGTTAGGGGGCATCAAGGAAAGTAGGTGGGGATGAGGCTGGAAAGGTTGACTGCTGAAGGTTTAGATGAACTTTGTATGCTTCACACAAGATATTTGATCTTATTTTGTTACCAAGACATCAGAATATTTTTAGAGATAATCAGTTCACCTCAGTGGTTCTGAAGGTAAAGATTATCTTGATAGAATCTCTGCTTATCGTCTAAGAGCAAACAGGGTTTTGATGTACAGTAGAATAGAACATAGGGTACAACAGCATGGAAAGTAGCCTTTACTAAAGTTGCAAGTTTAATATATTTTTGTATGAGTTCAAGATAGGTTGTAAAAGATTTTTTCAAATTTGTCATAAATTTGTGTACTTGTAATGTAGAAACTGGGATTTTTATAATCCCCCTCCTCATTCTGTTTTTATTGAACACACACATGCACTTTATAGGATAATTTTTTTCTTACTGCTTAACTGTGATAACAAAGTGTATGATTAACCTTACCTTAAAACTCCTTTCCAAGTTAAATGCTTATTAACAAAAAGTACCTACTGGTGATCGCCTAACATACCAAATTAACCTTCATACTTAACACATTTGAATTACAGAAACAACAGTTTGGTCTTGTTTCTCAGGTCACTTAATTTGGTACTCATTGTAACTGGCTCTGTTTTTTTCAGTGGTTGTGGGAATAGGGATGAGTTCAGCCATAATAATCTTTAAAAGCATTCGTATTTACTGTATATGTCAGGTATTCTATAAAAGCTCCTATTCTCTAGTAATATGAAGCATCACTGGGGTGGGGGGGAGCATACAAGCATATAAACTAATATGCTATTAACACTAAATAAAATTCACTAATATAAATTAGTGGACATGGAAGTTACATGCTGAATGGAAGAACCGAGCAGTTATTGTTGCCATCTCTTCCAGTTACTGATAAAAAATTTTATGGCAGCAGTGAGTTTTCAGAAATTTCCTAAATTAAGGAGATTTGCAGAGCTGTAGAGGAAAGACATTGGTAGTCATAGGAATTCATTCACTCGCTCAAGAAATATTTAAGGGCATGTTATTTTCCAGATATGGTACTAGGCACTGGGGATTCAGAATAAGAAGATACAGTTCAGTAAGATGGCCACAAATGGTTAATCTAGAGTCTAGAATCTAGACCTTGCTTTAGTCAAAAGTTTCCATGACCTGTCAGAGTTTCTGTCATTTCTTCTAGGTATTGTCAGGTAGTTTACATGGAAAGGAAGAACTATTAGGAAAATTAGTTGATCCTTTTTTTTTTAAATGCTAACAGGAAATTATCCTACTTTTAGGCTCTAAAACAAAGAGAAGCAATCCTGAAACTCATCTTGAAAAATGAAAATGTAAGTAGAAAATTACATTTTTCCCCATCTTATAAATTTAAAAATATTTATGTTCATAAAATCATTTTAGACAGAAATGAAAAAGGAACCTGGGAATAATGTAGCTTTGAACTTGTAAATTACTGTAAAACTCTTGGCTGCTCATACAACTCAATTATTATGGCATATCTGAACTAATTAAAGGTAATTTGCTTTTTAAAAAGCCATGTGTTTTCATATCTACAGATTAAAATCCTCTTTGATATTTTTCAGACTGGTTTCCTGTTATATAAGATACATTTGTTTTTGCAGAGAAGTATGGGGAGGTTTTGGTTTTTATTTAATTGCAATATTTTTTGAAGTTGGAATTTAGAATTAAGGTACAATAATCAAAATCTTCAATCGTTTGTATTTTAAAAATAGGTGGTATAGTCACATTTCAAAAATTAAAATATATATATTAAATGGTATACAGGGAAAAGTCTCATATCTCCCTTATATTTCTTCTGTATCTTTTCAGATGGTGTTATTCCTATACAAGCAAATTAGAATGTAATGTTAATCCTCTCCCCTTTTCTACATAAACCCTATTAATAAACCATATACAGTGTTCTCTGTTGCTCTCTTTTCACTTATTTTTGAGATTCCATATTAGCATATGGTTTCCTCGTTCTGTTCTCTCTCTCTTTTTTCTTTTCTTTTGCACTGCATAGGATTCCATTATATGGATATAACATAATTTATTTAATCAGTGCCACACTGAAGGACATTTGGGTTGATTCCAGTCTTTCACTACTATAAAAATGCTGCATTGAGTAACCTTGTACATACGTCATTTCACACTTGTACCAGGAATATTAGTAGGGTGAATTTTCCAGAAGAAAAATTGCTAGATCAAAGGGTATGATATTTATAATTTTGGTAGTAGTTGTCAAATTGTTCATGCCAATTTACTCTTTTTTTAAAATTTATTTTATTTTTATTTTTGGCTGCATGGGTCTTCGTTGCTGCGCACAGGCTTTCTCTAGTTGCGGCAAGTGGGGGCTACTCTTCGTTGCGGCGCATGGGTTTCTCTTTGCAGTGGCTTCTCTTGTTGCGGAGCATGGGCTCTAGGTGTGCGGGCTTCAGTAGTTGTGGCACGCAGGCTCAGTAGTGGCTCACACGCTCTAGAGCACAGGGTCAATAGTTGAGCTGCACAGGCATGTGGGATCTTCCTGGACCAGGGATTGAACCCTGCATTGGCAGGTGGATTCTTAACCACTGCACCACCAGGGAAGTCCCCCAGTTTACTCTTACATCAGCAGTGTTAGAGTGCCTCTTGTCCTATAGCCTTGCCAACAGAATGTTATGAAACTTTGTGCCAACATGATAGGTAGAAAATGGTATCTCATTATAGTTTTCATTTACATTGAGGGATGAAATGAGCAGTATATGTTTAAGAGCCTCTAGAATTTGTGTGTGTGTGTGTGTGTGTGTGTGTGTGAAATACCTGTTCATATTCTCTGCCTATTTTTCTATTACTATGTTTTTTTTCTTGTAGATTTGTAGGAACTCTAATGTATTAGGGAGATTTGCCCTTTGTTTATATGATTTGAAAATATTTTTTCCTAGTTTGTCTTGATTTTACTGGATTTTCCCCCCTTTATGGCTTCTAAGTTTGATCTAAATTAAAAGTCCTTTTCCACTACCATGTTTGTAAAGGAAGTTTCCATATTCTCCAGCTTTGCTACTTGTTTTTCCAAAACTCTGTAACCAAGTATATTTTAATAACATGGTATTCCTCACTCTCATAAACTTCATATGTAAACTCAGTATTTCAACTTGCTATCTAAATTAAGAAACCAAATAGCTTCCTGTAGTGAGGCATACTTATATTTCAGTGGTTTTCATGCTTCCTTGAATCACCATCATCCCATGGCTAATTCTGCTTCATCCATACCCTATCTACTTCCTTACCTCCCATGTTTTCCCATCATTTCTCATCTGTAAATATTTTAGTTATAGCTCTAAAAGGAAGGATTCTTTTCTTTATTTAACCTAACCTCATTACCATTGTTATACTTAAGCAAAAATGACATAAATTTGTTACTGTCATTGAATATCTAGTCTCTTCAAATTTCTAATTGTCTCCTAAACGTCTTTTTTTTTAAAACCATGTTTTTGTTTGACTCAGGATCCATATAAAGTTTGTAATTTTCAATTATTTCAGATTTTAAATCTTTTTTAATCTATAGACTATAGATTCTCCCTTCATGTCTCTCGTCCTTTCCCTCTTCCCCTTTCAATTTATTTGTTGAAAAAACCACGTTGGGTTTGTCCAAATTTTTCCATAGTCTGAATTTTGCTGATTATACAAGGAGCAGTAATTCCTCTAAGATTGGTAGTTGGATCAAGAGACTAGATGAGATTAAGTTCAGTTGGAGAGAGGACTACTTCTTGGGTAGAATTATAGTCTTTCATTAGGAGATACTTAATATCTGGATGTCCATTATGGTTTTATCGTTTACGTTTAAATCTTTGCTATAATTGGTATTTATCCAGATGTATGATGTGTGCTATGAATTGAATTTTGCTTTTGTTTTTCCAAATGGATACCCAGTTGTCCCAACACCATTTTTTGGAATAGTCCAACCTTTCCTCATTAGAGAAGCCACCTTTATCATATACTAAATTCCCGTGTGTACTGGCTATGTATCTGGACTTTGAATTCATTCAGGTCATTGGTCTTTTCTGTGTTTATTCACCAGCACCACACTTTTTTTTTTTCTTCTTCTTTTTTTGGCTGCGTTGGGTCTTCATTGCGGCGAGCGGGGGCTACTCTTCGTTGCGGTGTGCAGGCTTCTCTTTGCAGTGGCTTCTCATTGTGGATCACGGGCTCTAGGTGCTCAGGCTTCAGTAGTTGTGGCACGTGGACTCAGTAGTTGTGGCTCGTGGGCTCTAGAGCGCAGGCTCAGTAGTTGTGGCACACGGGCTTCGTTGCTCCGCGGCATGTGGGATCTTCCTGGACCAGGTCACAAACCCGTGTCCCCTGCATTGGCAGGTGGATTCTTAACCACTGTGCCACCAAGGAAGTCCCTACCACACTCTTAATTATTAAGGTCTTGTAAGTTTTAATATCAAGTAGGGCTAGACCCCTCTTGTTGTACCCCAGCCCACAGTTTCTTGGTATGCTATTTTTTCTGTATGAATTTTAAATTAATTTGTCTTATTCAAGAAAAAAAACAAACACTAGTGTTTTTGGTGGATCATAATTTAAGAGAATTAAGATATTTTTGATGTTGACTCTTTCTCCCCAGAAGCATTTATGTCTTTCTGGTTGTTCAAGTCTTGTATCTTTCAGTGGTGTTCTGTTCATTCATTTCTTTACAATATATCAAAATAACATATATGCTATTTGCTAAAGTTTAAAGTGTCTAACAAATTACAGAGATTAGGTCATTGGTTACTAACCCTTTTGGGGATCATAGAGCCCTTTAATAAAGAGATAAAGCTATATCGTCTTTCCTTTAAAAACTGTGTATATGGGCTTCCCTGGTGGCGCAACGGTTGAGAGTCCGCCTGCCGATGCAGAGGATGCGGGTTCGTGCCCTGGTCCGGGAGGATCCCACATGCCGCGGAGCGGCTGGACCCGTGAGCCATGGCCGCTGAGCCTGCGCGTCCAGAGCCCGTGCTCCGCAGTGGAAGAGGCCACAACAGTGAGAGGCCCGCGTAACGCCAAAAAAAAAAACACAAAAAAAAACCCCTGCATATATACTTGAAATGTTTTGTATAGTTTCGGGGAGATTCCTAAAACCTTTCATATATTCTGGGTAAGGAACTCCTATCCTCCATGAATGAGAAGTCAACAAATTACATTTTGCCTTTTAACTGAATATTTGATTACTGCTTTCAAGAAGACATTGTGTAGTTGTAGTACTGTTTAGATAAAACAGGCTCCATTGGTCAACCTTTGATAAGGATAGGCATTGGTGAACAGAGAAGAAAACAAAGGGGATTAAATGAGTTCACAAGATCTTTTGAATTAGAATGGCTATGATGTGGCTAGAAATTTAACAGGCATTACAAGGTAGTTGTGAACAATTTTGCGGAGACTTCAGGTTAACTAATACAGTTATTTAAAAAATTTTTAATGAAGTGTGGCTGGAAGTTAACATTTTTGAATCCCATATATGTGGTCCAGTGGAAATATAGGTGATATAGGTCATTGATATATAGATGATGAATGTAAATTATGAGATGTAAGCTCTTTGTCTCGTATGATAGCCATACTTCACACAGGCCATTAAATTTTAGCATTTAAATTTAAGACACTACTCATTCTGCCAAATACAAACTTTGATTTTAGTGTTCTGCTTTTTTTAACAGTAGTATCTTTGGAAATTCTTTTAGAATTACATTTGCCATTGGTACAGGCAATTTTTAGCATTCTGTTTCTTACTAAAGTACAAAGAATTAGTGTCTAATCAGTTTTATAATGCAGAATATGAGTGCTCTCTGGATAATTGCTGACATGGGAATGTCTCATTTCCTACTAGCTGGTATTTATATGCTGGAGGCATATTGTTACTTCAGTGGAATATGTAAGAAATTAATGTAATTTTGTTAAAAGATGCCTCAAATCAGTAGCACACACATTTATTTAATAAGATGAGCATTATCATGCATATACATTCCTGAGCAGAATTAGAGTTTTTGATGCAAACAGATGGCTAGACTTTTATATTTTGAGTTTTTTCTTCTCTGAAGAAAGGAATGAAGCTTTTGAAATGATACTGTTTTCCAGTCTTTCACAATTCTTTATTGATAGATCCTTAACACAACCCACTCATTTAAAAAAGATAGTATACTGGTTTGGGCTTAACGTTTTAAGTATGAAAGAATTAGAACTAATAACATTTATATCAAATACAAGTATTATGTCTGACACTGCAGTAAGGATAGTTTTTGTTCCCTATACAGACTAACCTGAATTTATATATTTTCTGTAACAGCGGGAATAGTTAACAAGCATGGGTTTAGGAGACAGACCTGAGGATCCCATTCTGGCTTGACCATTTCCTACTGTGTGACCTTGAGCAAATATTGTTAGCATCTCTGTGCCTCATTTTCTCACTTGGAAATCGGAGATAATGCCAACAATCTCATAGAGTCGGTTTGATAATTTAAATTAAATAATATATGTAAAATGCTTTGATTATCATGCAGTGTACAGTCAATGGCAGATATAGTGAATAACCGCACACAAATAAGTGCTATTCTTTCAAGCTATTTTGGACGTTCATTAATTTATTCCTAATTTGCTCCCAGTACTCAAAACCTTTTTTTAACTTGGGAATTGCCTTCATACTTGCCTAATAAAAATAATTCTCATTACTTCATGGTTTATCTACAGCCATTATCTTAAAATAAAAAGGGCTGCTTTTAGAGTGCTTGCTGTGTGCCAAGCATTGTGGTAAGATACACATCGTTTTATTTAATCCTCAATTCATCTAAGCAGTACATATTAGTACTCTTTTACACGTCTCTGGATACTGAAATCCAGAGAAGTTATATGAGTTACCCAGGTTTACATAGCAAAGTAGTGATGGAGCCTTTCTCTTAACCATTATGGAATGCTATCTCTGTTTACTAATCTTTCTCCCCCAATGACTGGAATTTTCTATTTATTCTTTTCTTATACTTGTTTTGTTCATCTTTGTGACTTTATCACCCTGTCATGCACAAGATTTGTGAGTGGTTAGAACATAGTGTGGCCCAACAACGGAGAAGGCAAAGGATAGGGTGGAGGCGTTGATTTTTTGAGGGAGGAGGACTAATTTTTAACATCTCGGAGAATAATTTGGAAGGTCTTTTATTTTAGACATATACACAAATAACTTTAAATCTAGCACCTGGATTTAAAAGGTGATCTTAATATTTTGCTTCATGTCAACCCCTCCCCTGCTCCCTCCCCCCACACCATCATTGGTATCCTGTTGTAGAGAACTCTCAGCACTATCCTGACGTTCGTTGTGTGTATCAGTTCCATAAATGTGTGTGGATAGATACATAATACAGGTACAGGTGTAGGTTATTTTTTCTCTTTCACTGTTACAAACTATAGAGAAAGTGAGTTTCTGAGGCACACAAAAAAGTTTAAACTACAAAGAGAATAGAAAAATCTGACTGTAATCAGACTTAAGACTTCTTGAAGTATGACAAGATACAATGAACAAAGTGCAAGAACACTTCACAGGAAAAACATTTGCAACCCTATAACCAACAAAGGACTAATATCCAGATTATACAGAATTCCTGTAATCAGTTTGTCAGCTTTTATGTTTGTACATTAGATCACAGATTCTAACTATAACGAGCCCTAGGAACTTATCGTCTTATATCCCCAGTATTGTTGTTACAAATCTCCCAGTATTGTTGCGGGTTTGTCCATTTGTTATATTTTTCTGGTGAATTATTTTTTATCATTATGTAATGATTTCTGTTTGTGTTTGTGGTGATTACTGATAAATTTGCATTTGTTCTTTGTTATTTTAGTGCTTTCCATGTATTATGCTTTTTTTTTCCTCCCTGGACACCCCCCCACCCACCCCCTGCCCGCACCTTCCCCTTTCCCCCTCCAGTTCCCCTACCTCCCCACCAGTCCTTCGTTCTTTAGTGTTGCTCCTGTGTTCTTCATTCCTTTTTCCCTCATCCTCTAGTCATTTGGAAGTTACACATTCTCTTTTAGTGCTACTTAGTTCTTTATCCCAAATTAAATGATTATTATTACTGTTTTTATATATTAAAGCTTAGATTTATCTATATGTAGTTTACCATTTTCCTTGCCTGTTCCACACCTACCTTCTGGGTGCAGTTTTCTTTTTATCAAAGAATATGTGATTTCTCTTTATTTAACCTCCACATTTAGGACTGAGAACACTGTCATGTGAGGTCACAGTTGCAGAGTTAACAGTAGATCCCATGTTGTCTTACCTCCAAGTCTCTTGTCCTTGTGTAGAGTTACACCGGGGTCTTCCATAAAGACAAATAGGAATTTAGTAACAAATGAAGATGGCATTTCCAGTCAACTTGGGGAAAATAAATGTTAAGACAAACGGTTAGCTATATGGGGGAAAAAATACAGCTGGATCTTTACTGCATTGTGTTCAAACCCTGGCTCTGGCAGTGGTGTGACCTTGGGCAATTTATTTAACCTCTGCAGGTTTTAGTATTTTCTGAAAACGAAAATGAGAATACTTCCCTGTCAGAATTAAATGAGAATACTCCATGTAAAGTACTTAATACAGCCAATGATATATAAGAATCATTTAATACATGGTAGTTACTATAATCAATTTTTTTCTTTCTCATTTTCTCTTCTTAAGCTACATATCAGCTTTTAACTATCCCAAGTCTGTTATGTGCCCAGGAGGATCACTTAATTGGCTTGACTGTATAAGCTTAGGTTGGGGAGCAAAACCATAGGTGCTGAATTAGTGTTGAGGTAGTAGAATATCAAAGCAGTACAGTTAAAATGAGGGTTAGAATATTTTAGTAGAATATGATTTTTGTAATATCATAATATTAAAAAATCAGGTCTCAGGACTTAATTATCCAGACTATTTGCCAAGTATGTTGACTATATTATAAAAAAGTATCAAAGTGGGACCTTCCTAAGAGGCACCAAAGTCAATCCAGCAATATTCGAATGCCTATTCTTCCCCATCACTCTGTGATATATCTAGTAAGACTTATTTATGTTTTGGTCATAATGACAATTACTGAAAATTAGATTTCAAATTTTAAGCTTTTATGGTTAAAAAAAGAAAACTTCTAGAGACTGAAAATACTATCTATTGATTCTTCTCCCATGCTGTTTCAATATGCTTAACTTTCTTTAATTCTAAGAATGTTTGGATATATCTTTTGCAGTATATTTTACATTTTTTTTAAAGTATGTTTTATATTTGTTTAAGGTGGATAGGCATGTGGACCTGCTGGAAGTTGCCCAGGAAACTGATGGGTTTTCAGGAAGTGACCTCAAGGAGATGTGTCGAGATGCTGCCCTCCTCTGTGTCAGGGAATATGTTAATTCTACATCAGAAGAAAGGTATGTGTATTTAGAGTTGATCTCTTAATATTTGTCAAACCCTTTTAGAGCTTTTGGGATAGTTTCTTTTATTTTGCTTTATAATACCAACTCTGCTTATGGAATAAAAAGGTAAATTGGAATTTAAAATTCCCCTAACGTTATTTATTGCCTTTTTTCTGAAAGAGAATTCTGGAAATGAATTTGCAAGGGAGGGTGGTTTGGGGAAGCATCTGAAATGAAGAGAAAGAGCAAAAGCTGAATTTCTACTGGAAATCCATGAACTGAGTTACAGAAAGCTGACAAACTTAAGCTTACCCATCTCTACCAGGAAAACAGCTGCTCTGGTATCCCTGGATTGCTTTTGTATTTAAAATTTTTACATTATGGAAATGAGTGCCTTGTCTTCCAGAAATTTCACATTTATGGGGACGTTGCTGTGGACTAGACTTCGACTTGTTAATAATGTATTTACTAAAAAAGAAGTCATTTGTCACTACAGCAAACTTGAAACCAGTTTCAAAGTATCTTGAGCTTGAGAAACCAATCTTATACCAGCCGTATTAGTGAACTGGAATATGGAATAATGCAGCTCTGATGAACAAAAGTCCTGTGTTTCCCATAAGGCCACTTGCCCTGAACCAGTATAACCCTGCATTTCTAAGACCCTGTTCAAAATATCAACCTTCTAACGTGACTCTTAGCAAACCAGTATACTTTGGGGGCTTGTGTCGAATGAGTTCTCTACCTCTTGCCCCATTGTTTCTCAGTCTCCCTTCTTCATCTCCTGAGGCTTTCATTCCAAGTGACCTGGATTTGCCTGTCTTATTCATGTGTTTAATTACATTGTATTGCCTAGCAAGCTTTGCCAAAAAAGGTTTCTCTTGGTATAGAAAGGTTTGCATGAAAGCTACCCTGTTAACTTGGAGCTGTGCCTGCACTGGTTCTGGACCTATCTTTAGTGTTCCCTTGAGCCCCTTCGTGGAGAGGGTCACTCCATTTATTTGTTGCCAGATTAATCCAGCTACTCTAGCACTAAAATTGGGAATACTTTTGACCTCTGTAGCCAAGAATCTATCTTCTGAAGATTTTTATTCTTGTATATATTAAGAGGAGAAAAAAAACCCTATGAATAAATTTTACTTAAATAAATTATTTTAATGAAAATTCTGTTTTTCTGCTGTCCTTAAAGCCCTGAAAATGTTATATTTCAATGCAAAAAGTCTGGGTAATGGACTTAGGTTATCATAACTTTTTCCCTGAATTATTTTTCCTAAGTGTTTATAAGTTACAAAGGAGACATTATATATTGGATCATATTTTTCTCCTTATTGAAGTGGGGAGGACTTAGAGTAGTTGGTTTTTATTAGTAGAAATGAATTTTATTTTCAGTTTATGAAAAGCTAAACACATGCATGAATATTATATACCTAAGACTGCTACTTTTTAGTTCCAGTTTTCATGGGAATAACTTTTGAATCCTTGATTAGAATTATAATCCCATTTAGATCAACTTTCACACCTTTATATTCTTAGTGTGAAGTATTTGATTTTAGTTACCAAGCTCTAATGTTTATAGCCAGCCATTTTAGCTTCCTACCTCTTGCTGGTAAGTGCTTTTTAAAAATCTCTTAAGACATTTATATGCATAGATTAATTCCTTGGAAGAATTCACGTGAAGCTGTAAATTGTGGTTGTCTTTGGGGTCTTGGATGGGTAAGAGACTTCGTTTTTTAGTCTTGGTAAAATATTTTAGGGAGATGTATTCTAAAATTATTTGAATATTTGGTGGGTTTTTTTTTTTTTGCATTTTAGCCATGATGAAGATGAAATTCGACCTGTGCAACAACAAGACCTGCATCGGGCAATTGAAAAGATGAAGAAATCAAAGGATGCAGCATTTCAGAATGTTTTAACTCACGTTTGTTTAGATTGAGAGTAAAGATAATTTGTACAGTCCAATGTGATCCAGTTTGGTGTGCCCTCTTACCATTAGTGGAAATAGAACAGAAGGAGTGTTCTTTAAACAGTGAGGGAGTTATATGTTCATGACACTGGTTTTATACTCTGAATTCTAAGTTATTGAGATATAGTTGTAATATAAATGGTATTACTACTTGTGGAAAATCATGAGGAGGAACAATTTAATTAGCCTGAGTGTGGGTGCTTGTGTTTGACCTCTTTAGCCATATGTTGCAGCCTTATAGTATCTAAGCTGGTCTTAAAGTAACAAATGATTTACTGAGTCATTAGTGAGAATTGAGGACGTGGCTAAGTGCTGGTTTCTAGATATGTGAGTGTGTGTGTGTGTGTGTGTGTGCGCGTGCGTGTGTGTGTGTGTGTGCGTGCATGTGTGTATATTAAATGTATATATTCACACATTTTATATTGACGTTCTGTAAATAGGTTTGAATACAGAAACTTTTTTTTACTCCAACTACTGAATCAAAAAGTACCAAATAGCATATCACAAAACTAAGGTTAATGGTTGTGTCTAAAAGGTACAGTGATTCAGCCATTTCTAGTTGTCACTTGTTTCAGTTGTTATTTGTGTTTTTTTGTGTTTCTGAGGTGAGTGTTTCTCTGCAGTTGAATAGTTGGAGTTGCCGCATCAGAGACTTAGATGTGGCTCAGTTATGGTTGTCAGGGTAGTCAGATAAAAGACTTGCTCAGTGATCAGCCCTGAGTGGTTGTCAGCCACTTGGGTGATCAGAACTGACTTCATCTCTTTCTGCAAGCACACTGAGTAGAAACATTTTTTTAATTGATACATGTGAAGGTGGACTGAAAGCCTTTCAAAAGAATGGCTTTGAAAAACCTCAGTGCCATTCAGTACATGTATGTGACTTTCCTTTCTTCATTTAATGTAACAGTTCTGTTGTAACCATGGTTTATTAGTATTATTTTTAAATTATATGTTCCTTAATTATGGTCACATATAATTTGGTCATCAAAAATGAAGTGATAGTTTAAAACAACTAGCTGTCACTAAATGTGCTAAAAATACCCATTTTGTAATTAAAATTTTTTTCTTAGCATATTATAAATTATGTCCTACTTAGTACAGATATGCACAGCAGAATCCCCATATTGTATCTGTAGTCATTTGATGCTCTGTGCACAAAATATGACACTTTTTTTGTCCAAAATTTCATTAACTAGAATTCTGTTATAGGCACTTAAACATACAGCATGAGGAAAATGGCACAATATGATCTTGAGGTGCCTTCTGAATTTTTGTTTTTATTATATTTCTTTAAAAATTCTCAATCTTAATTCATGAGCCACTGTATTAATTTCTTTGATATTAAGTCTCTCACTAGAACCCATTGGATAGTTTGTTCTTCATTTGTTGTTTGAATGGTGGGTGGGGTAGAGGTTCAAGTTTTGAAAAATTGTGAAGATGATTGAAAAATTCAATGCAAAACATAAGATACCAAAAATAAAATATTTCATCTCCATTTTTAATAACTATATTATACTGTTATTTTATAAATATGTAATAAAGAGGTCCCTCTTAATTGAGTTTTCTCTACTTACTCCTTTGTCTTTTTCAGTTATGTAAAATTTTCTGGGGTTGTTTTGGTTTATAAAACTTGCCCTTGGACTGTTTTCATCTTACTGTGTAAGTTTTATAGCATACATTCTAGTATATAACCATTATTTTGTTTTAGTATGAATTTCAGCAGTCATTTAATTTTAATCTGATGGCATACTGATCAAAAATAGGAGTGACATATCTCTCTTCATGTCCTTTTTATCTTCTTTTAAATCTAGAATATCCAATAGTAGTAGTTAAATTTATCATAGTTTGAATCATCAAATGAAGTTAGAGAAATACACTAAAGGCAACAACACATGACTCATCTAGGCATCTTAATATCTTAAAGTGATTGAGGAAACTTTACTGTATGATTTTAAGGAACATTTAGTGTTATATAATATATCCTTTGCTGTAGACATGTTTGATGTAAGCTTTTGGCATGCATTGGATTCTAGGTTCTAAGATATTTCATTTTGGCTAACAGTTAAAAGTACTGGATCTAGAGTTAGACTGCCTGAGTTTAAATCCAGGCTCCCTATTAATTAACTGTATACTTGGACTAGACACGTAACTTAATGAGACTCAGTTCCTCATTTATAAAATGGAGTGACAGTGGCACTCATCTTATAGGGTGTGTAATAAGATGATGTATGTAAGGCACGTAGCATAGTGCCTTCCATAGTACTGTTCAGATGTTTGCTATCACATTATTTTATTGCTTTTACACACTGATGTACACATCTGTTTGACCAGGCTCAATTTTTAAGCATTCTCCATGCTTAAACTATTTCCATGATCCCTAGATCTCTACTCTAGGGATTGAGATGAAATGATCACCTGTGATGTTTCTCTAAAAGCCTCATTGTTGGAAGACATCTGGTAAGTCTGATGTGTTTCAAACTATTCCTTGGCCTTTTTAAAATAGAGTTTAGAAACTCAATATTTGAATCAATTCAGTATCTTCTTTCCAATGTATCTCCTTTCTCATTCAACCCTACCCTGCACCTGCAGGGTGATGCAGAACTCACCATGTTATCAATAGCTGGATTGGAGTAATCCAAATATTCTATATGACCACAATAATCTAATATTACTTAGTAGCTATAACTTGAAGGTTTGGAGTCGAGGATGTCTCAAACTTTGAGTGTGCCTGAATGAAAATGGTAGGAATTTCGTTGGTAGGAATTTTTCTTTTTTAAACTAGAATTGTTTTATTTGTGGACAAATGTTACAGCTTCTTCTGGATAAAGGAAATGAATTCGATGATGTATATTTTATAATTCTCTCTTTAGCTTCTCTTAAGGTCAATGTCAGAATATTGAATAGAATTCTGATAACGCTAAGCATATATCCTGCATGACTAAAATCCCAGCACCAACTGGAAGCCTCAAATAAAGCCATAGAATCATTCCATTTAGAGCTGACAGAATATTTAGAGAGCCTTCATTACTGAAATTGTTATAAATTTAGTTATCAAAGATAGAGTTCCCTAATCGTCTCAGAAGTTACAGCTCTCTCTGTCTCTCTCTTTAATTGAAGTATAGTTGATTTGCAATGTTGTGTTAGTTTCAAGTGTACAGCAAAGTGACTCAGATATAGATATATGTGTGTGTATATATAAGTATATAAATCTTTTTTATATATTTATGTATTTTATATATATATAAAATCTTTTCCAGATTCTTTTCTATTATAGGTTATTATAAGATTTTGAATATAGTTCCCTATGCTATACAGTAGGTTTTTTTTTTCTTAACATCTTTATTGGAGTATAATTGCTTTACAGTGGTGTGTTAGTTTCTGCTTTATAACAAAGTAAATCAGCTATACATATACATATATCCCCATATCTCCTCCCTCTTGCGTCTCCCTCCCACCCTCCCTATCCCACCCCTCTAGGTGGTCACAAAGCACCGAGCTGATCTCCCCGTGCTACGCGGCTGCTTCCCATTAGCTATCTATTTTACATTTGGTAGTGTATATATGTCCATGTACTCTCTCACTTCGTCCCAGCTTACCCTTCCCCCTCCCTGTGTCCTCAAGTCCTTTCTCTACATCTGTGTTTTTATTCCTGTCCTGCCCCTAGGTTCTTCATAACCTTTAAAAAAATTTTTTTTTTAGATTCCATATATATGTGTTAGCATACGGTATTTATTTTTCTCTTTCTGACTTACTTCACTCTGTATGACAGACTCTAGGTCCATCCACCTCACTACAGGTAACTCAATTTCGTTTCTTTTTATGGCTGCGTAATATTCCACTACAGTAGGTTCTTGTTGTTTATCTATTTTATATATAGTGTGTATATGTTAATCTCAAACTCCTGATTTATCCCTCCCCCCACCCTTTCCCCTTTGTAAGTTTGTTTTCTCTGTGCGTCTGTTTCTGTTTCGTAAATAAGTTCATTTGTTTCATTTGTTTTTTTAGATTCTACATAGAAGTGATATATTGTCTTTCTCTGTCTGACTTCACTTAATATGACAATCTCTCAGTCCATCCATGTTGTCAAAAGTTACAGCTCTATGTACATGTATAGGTGAAAAGTCTGTCCATGTTCATGAAATTGTATTGAGGAAAAGATGTAAGGGTATACACATTGTTTTATTGTGCTTCACAAATAGTGCTTTTTTTTTTTTAAACAAATTGAAGGTTTGTGGCAACCCTGCATTGTCAGATGATGGTTAGCATTTTTAGCAACAAAGTATTTTTTAAGGTATGTACATTGTTTTTTTAGACATAATGCTGTTATATACTCAATAGACTACAGTACAGTGTAAACATAACTTTTATGTGTACTAGGAAACCAAAACATTTGTGTGACTTGCTCTACTGAGAGATTTGCTTTATTGCAGTGGTCTGGAACCAAACGCACAATATCTCCAAGGTATGCCTGCATAGCACAGGTGCCAAAAGCAAATGAGATCAAACCTAAAAAAAACCATTTATCATGTGAGTAAAAATAAAACCACCTTCGTGAACACTGGCGTGGATTTTACACTGTTAATACTAACACCGCATAAGGGTCTCATTACCGAAACACTAAACTGGGAGTATATTTTTGTGATTGTCTAATATTTACTGTTATAAATCTGCTTGAGAACAATTTAGATAAAAGCTTGTTTGCTTTGAGATATAGTTTCTGTGAATGTTAGTGCTGCTGTGGAATGCATCAAGGACACAGGTTTGTGAATCATGACAGCTCAGTTTTAAAACTAGAGTCAAACATTGAAATAATTACCGACATGCAAGATTTGGAGCTGAGAATAGAACACAGTGGAGTATGTATGCCTCGCTGTCCTGAAGATACATAGCTTCCAGAAATTCTAAGAACGACCAAGATACTCAAACAGGGGATGGTAATATATCATCCAGTAAACAAAGTCCTTTGCAGACATGTCTGAGGGAGATGAGCATTGTCTACCGGGCCACAGTCATAGCCTTGTGAAGAGTACCAGTTAGGGTTCCATTGCAGGCAGTCAACTCTAGCTGACCTAAGCAATAAAGGATTTATTTGAAGGATATGAGGAGCTCTTAAGATTAGAGGGAAGCTGAAGAACTGGACTTAGGTTAGGTAGGAACTCTGAAAGCTCCAGAAGTTTTTTTAACAGGAATTGCTTAAGAATCTTGCTTTTATTCCTCTACTGGATTAA
Source organism: Mesoplodon bidens (assembly GCF_964165515.1). NCBI lineage: Eukaryota > Metazoa > Chordata > Mammalia > Artiodactyla > Ziphiidae > Mesoplodon > Mesoplodon bidens. The sequence goes on from NC_138176.1 coordinate 39,850,210, forward strand.
ATGAACTCCAGATGTTTATCTTTAAATTGCCCCATTCAGGATTCAAAATCCTGGAAGTGTGCAAAGCCAGGTCAAAAATCACCTCCTGGCAGTTCTGGAGCTTTGAGAGAATGACCCTTCAGGAACTCCTTTGGCTTAAATGGTTTGAGAGCAAAAGTACACTTGACCCTTGAATGACACAGGTTTGAACTGCATTGGTCCACTTATCCTCAGACTTTTTTCAGTAGTAAATACCACAGTACTACACAGTCTGCAGTTGGTTGAATCTGCAGGTTCAGAACCACGGATACAAGGAACTGTGGATATGGAGGACCGACTGTAAGTTATTCGGGGAGTTTTGACTGTGAAGAGAGTTGGCACCCCTAACCCCTCCATTGTTCAAGGGCCAAGTGTATCTGGATTTACTGGTCAACTGCAAAAGGAGAGTGGGGTTTCATCCAAAGAAAATTGAGTATTGTGGAGAATGTGGCTAGACAAGAAAGTGGTAAATGACCAGCTGGTCACACGAGGCCAGTACTGCCAAGGGCAGTATTATGACTCCGGTGGGCATGCTGGACATATGAGCAATATACATTATAGTTTGTGTGGACAGGCCTTTAGGGACTGTTTGGTCCAGTCCCATAAGCTTTACCACTTGATGATGGATTGCTACTTGGCATGCCCAACTCTGCAGCCAGGTGATCACTTTTTAACTTGTAATTTATGTTGTTCCAGATAGTAGGTGTAAAACAGAACAGTGGAGACTGAAGTATAACATAGGTTTTTGTTTTATTTCCAGGAAGTACAAGCCCATTCCTCTGATAGGCAGTTAGCGTGAAGGGCTGATCATTGCCATTTCTCTTAGAGTCTAGTTAGGCTGAGTCTGGGCTGTAGCTTTAACAAGATTGAGTAGACCAGGCTTAGCCCAACCCCTACCCTCTTAGGCAGTTGCCTTTTGATCTTGGCAGTATTTGAGCTGGGAGGGGTTTGGGTGCGGGTTCAGATGTTTGCGGTTCTTCTCTATATTCAGTTCTGACAGGGTTCTGGAATCCAGTCACCATGAGAATGCACAAGACTTTGAGCCCCTCTTCTGCCATTTTCTCTGAAAAATCCAGGGAAGAGGACTTGTCTAGCCTAGCAGTTTGTTTTTAAAAGTGTTTCCAGATTTCAATCACTATTGTCTGAGTGTTGGCTGAATTCTCCACATGCCTGCAAAGTCTCTCCATCCAAGGCAGGCCTGCTCTTGCACATACTGTATCCATTCTCAGGAGTACCCTGGTATAAAAAAAAGTACCAAGGCTCTCTGCTCATTTCGGAAGGGCTTATTTCTGCCTGGAAGTCAGTTAATGAAGAAGTCCTTGCATCCACTGTTCTTTGCTAGTCTCCTGGAAAAGTATTATTTTTATTTTGTCTGGCCTTTTCTTGTTACTATATGGAAGTGGAAGTCTTTTGCATCCTTCTGCATTCTAGCAGAAGAAATTGTGCAGGGATTTATTATAAGTCATGTAAAGTTCATTTTCAGGCTTTATAAGTTTCAGTCCCAGTTGTGGAACTCCATGTTAGAGAGTGCGCTAGAGAGTGCATGCACAGTGTAGCCTTGGGCAAAATCTCTTTACTTTCATGGGCATCTGTTCCCTTATCTGTAAATAGAAATCATAATGTGTACCTTCTGTTATTGTTTTAAGAAACATATGAAAATGCCTTGGAAACTAGCAAGTGAATATGTCTGCAGGTCATCACGTCCTTAGAGTCGTCATCTCACATTTTTGGGCTTCCATTTCCTTATCTGTGCAATAATGGAAATGCTGAAATAGACATGCTTTAAGTTACCATCCCAGTTTTCACTAAACAGCACACTGATCCAACAGTGGCCGTGTTGATAGACATTTTGGGGCCTTAGCAATACTGACCTGATCATCAGGACTTCTAAACCAGGTGACTCTCTTAGCTACTGATGGGTGTCAGCCTTGGTAAATGGACTTGTTTTTGTTTTTTTTAAATTGGAGTCTTCAAGAATGGAGCCTTTTTTCTTTTTTCTTTTTTTTGGCTGCATTGGGTCTTCGTTGCTGTGCACAGGCTTTCTCTAGTTGCGGCAAGTGGAGGCTACTATTCGTTGTGGTGCGCGGCCTTCTCATTGTGGTGGCTTCTCTTGTTGAGGAGTACGGGCTCTAGGCACACGGGCTTCAGTGGTTGCAGCACAGGGGCTCAGTAGTTGCAGAGCATGGGATTCAGTAGTTGTGGCATGTGGGCTCAATAGTTGCATCACATGGGCTCTAGAGCGCAGGTTCAGTAGTTATGGTGCACGGGCTTAGTTGCTCCGTGGCCTGTGGGATCTTCCCAGACCAGGGACTGAACCCATGTCCCCTGCATTGGCAGGCGGATTCTTAACCACTGTGCCCCCAGGGAAGTCCCTGGACTTGTTTTAATAGGCATAAGTTATGAAACATGCCATTAGGTAAAGTCATAGACACTTCCAGGTACTTAGTGTTTTTGTTTATTAAATGAGTTTCTTTGGCTCTTTTGAAGCTGTAAGCTTTTTCGTTGGTTGTTTACTTTGAATGTCCAAAGATCTGCTACTTTATATAATTTTTTTTTGTAATTTGAAGATAGGATTGGGGTACAACCTCTTTAGTGGTTGATGGAATTAATTTCTTCCATAAATGTAGGTTCTTCTTGGTGAATACAGTTATAGACGCCAGTCTTTTAACTAGTTTAAAAGACCAGATCAATATTGGAGTTGTTTGCATGGAAGTAGGCCATTATTTTTTAAACCTGTGCTGAGCTGAACTTTACCTTTGAACTATTTATGGAAAACAGTCTTATGCAATAAATATAATCAAGATTTTTCTTTACCCATAAGTGTGTTTAATACATTACAGTATGTAAGAGCTTTCACAAACATTTTAGTAAAACAGGTGCAGAGCAGGTTTGAGTTTCTGAAACAAGCCCAACCCTATTTAAGAACTTTTCCAAAATACAGTATGTATTATTGCTGCCAACAGTTACAAATACGTTATGACATTTAAAAAGCTGTGCCCCTCTGTCGCTTATGTATTTGAAGGTAATAAAACTGTATTACTTTTTAAAACATTCTATAATTTAGATTTCTTACTGATTGAGACTGGTCTTTCCTGCAGTTAATCCAAATGAGGAAATCTATGGAAAAGCTAATGGCTTGGCGGGTAGGGGAGGTTACTTCCGTTACTAAAGATAAGCCATTGAAGAAATACAAGACTTACCTACGAAAGGCTTGTTTCTCAGTTTGTCAAGAGTTCTTTGCGTCATCACTCTTTCCTAGCCCCGTAAAAAAGTATTTTATTTTGTCTAGGTTTTTATCAGACTAAAATGTCCAAGCTCATCATTGATCCATTTATTTTTTAGTAATAATTTCAATAAAATTACAATATAAGCAAAAAAAAATAGGCACCTTTGGAGTATTATATTAGTGAATTGCTTGTATACATCACTTTAATCATTTGGTGAATATGTATGATGAGTGGCCCAATAATAGCTAATATTGACCAAAGAATTAAATGAATGCTAGGGAGAAGAAAAAATTACTGGTTATTCTTTAAATATTTATATAGTTAATTCTTGATCATTTGTGCATTATTGGTAGTGGGATATACGTAAATAATAGAAACCTGTATCATTCAAAATCTCAAAGGCAAAAGCTGCACTGTGTTCTATCAAACCTTTACACATTGTTGACTGCTCTGGTGCTCATCTAATTTCCTGATTACTTAACCTATCAGGAAAGTATATTCAAGATCCATGCTAGACCTAAAAGTCAGGTTAATAGGAGGAAGATGAGGAAAATAGAAAGATGAACTTGCTGTTCTCAAATCACTAAGATTTGTTTCTTCTTGCAGGGAAGATGGATTGGAAAGGAATCTTGTGGCCTGATATAAATGCTGATAGATTTGTAAGTCCACCGTTATCTGAATGAATGATTTACATATGCCCTTTGCACTGCCCTGTGCGGTATGGCATACTCCCTCAGCACCACTTGTATCTTTATGTACTTACACATTCCCTGCTCTGCTTTGTCCAGGTGCCAGCAAGTAAGGATCTGGGGAGAAAGAGGAAGTGGTAACAAGTGGCACCTTTGAGCTGGCTATCACACCAGTTTTGTTTGGAGTGAGGACAGGAACAAAAATTTGCATGAAGCCTTCAGGACAGAAGAGAGGGAGAGGCCAGGGACTGAAGGAGGGAAAAAGCCCCAAAGCTGCAGGCCTGTCTGAAGGCCACTGAAAGTGTGGGTGGAAACAGGTATCCTTTCTGCCTACACCAGTAGCAACTGCTGAGGTGAGTGGAGGTGTGGGAGTTGTGGAAGAAGCACAACTACTTCTAACCCTGCTGGTGAAACTCTGTGGAGGCACTTTTTTTTTTTTTTTTTAAAGGATAATCTATTTTCTGTATCAAAGCCAGTAGTTTGTGTTTTGTTTGTTTGTTTGTTTGTTTTGTGGTACGCGGGCCTCTCACTGTTGTGGCCTCTCCCGTTGCGGAGCACAGGCTCCGGACGCGCAGGCCCAGCGGCCATGGCTCACGGGCCCAGCCGCTCCGTGGCATGTGGGATCTTCCCAGACCGGGGCACGAACCCGTATCCCCTGCATCGGCAGGCGGACTCCCAACCACTGCGCCACCAGGGAAGCCCTGTGGAGGCACTTTGAAGAAAAGGGAACAATAAGTTAGGACAAATTTTAAAAGTTTGTCAGATCCCAATGCACTGAAATCCTGGGGTGAGGTCCCTGAGGAACTGTAGTGCTTGGCTGAAACCACGTGTCATTCACATGGAGAGCACAGTTTAAAAGATGACAGGAACAAGGGTAAACAGCCTCTTAATGATGGCCTGAAAGAGAGCTGCTGTTTCTCTCCAGTTATACAAAGTCACAAGGGCTTCAACCAACAGATGTCAATGCACACTTGATACGAGATGCAGAAAAGACTCAGCCTTCATTTTGAGAAATTTATTAAAATAAGAACAAGCATCAGTTGTACATAGAAATAATCATTTGCACTAAGTGGTACTCAAGCAGAAGAGCAGTTTTAAATATATTTTAAAAATCATAAAATAACATTGGTTAAGGCACCTACATCTTGTCTCATGTTTTCAATAAATATGCTTTTTTTAAAAAAGGCAGTAGTGAGGACCTCTGATTAAATGAATATAGGCACTGTGCTATTAAAGATAGTCATACTTTGCTGTGGCCACTGTGATTTATTCTCAAAAGAACTTTCATTAGCTTGGTTTAGCATTTAAAAAAACAGTATGAAAAAAAAATGTTTTCTCTTTCCAGTCTTAAGTCTCTTCCAGAGAGACCTGTGTACAAAAGGTACTATTTCTTCATATATTCCTTAGTAAAAAGGAATTATACAGAAGGTTCAAGATTGCCTCCCAGAAAGTAAAGCCATCAGAGGTTGAATGTTTCAGAACAGCATGAGTCTTTGGGAAAGTATTTTTTTCAACTGCAGTAAAATCAGCTGGGTATAGGAAACTCCGGACCTTACAGCATCCAAGAAGTGCCCTCTGTTCAAGGAGTTTTGTTAAGCAGTTGAGGGAAACCAGGTCCAGCTCCTGTGTTGTACAGGGTAGACAAAGCACCAGCCTGGGAGTCAAGTGGCCTGGGTGCTCGTTCAGTGCCACCAGTACTTCCAAAATGCCAATTTGGCACTTTTGTTACAGTACTCATTAGTTTATGAAGCCTGTGCTTGTGCATCGTCTTAGTTTGGTCACCTGTAAGATGAAAAGGTTGGAGCTTCTTGCATTTTTGTCCGGTTCCAGCAGCTCGCTAGTCTGATGGTCTGAATTGTTTTTGGTCACAGCTGATGCCACTGCAGGTAATAGGCGCAGCCTCTCCATAGACACAATGACCACAGCAAAGAGGAGAAAAATTAACTCTCCACAACATTGCCAGATTGTTTGAGGCCTAGGTGCAAATCTTTTCATCAAAGCCCTGTACGCTATATAATTAAAAGACACCGTTTAACTGGAGTTACGTTATTCACAGAAAAATATTAAGATTTCTCTTATTAGATAATATAACTTCCATGGCAGAACTAGGTTGCATAGACCTCTGAGATTAACTTCACATTTTCACACATTTGGTTTCTCCAGTCAGGTCATAGTTCAGCACCTAAGATACTGGGCAGTAAGGCTGGATACAGGCACGAGGGAAATACTAGCAAGAATCTTGACATGAGCCACTCCTCATTTGGGGTGAGATTTTCTTTCTTTCTTTTTTTTTTTTTTGTCAGCTGTATAGAAGGGGCTGCCCATCTCATTTCCTTTACTACTGGTATATGACATGGGAGAATGCAGGTTGGCAAGACTTAAGCTGGGAGACATGCTTTACTTTTTGGCAAGTAAACTAGACACATGGTCAAAGCTTTACGAAATCTGGGACCTACTGCTCAGATATGGTAGAAAATACAACTAATTTCATTCTGAAATGATAATATTGCTTTTACCTGCTAAGGTTTGGTCTTCAGTTTTACTTTATATATATACACACACACACGTGTGTGTGTGTGTGTGTGTGTGTGTGTATATGTTGACTTTATAGAGAACATTTTTACCTCATTATAAAACATTAACTTTAAAGTCAGTCATTGAGAAGCAGTTGGATACAAAGCATCTAATCACAAAAATAGAAAAAGAAATCACAGAGCACTTCAGAAAGAAACTCTGGTGCTGAAGGGCATTTAGTTGTTCTTCTCCAGGGACCTGTAATAATCTGTCAGGACTTTCCATGCTTTGGGGGCCATGAAGCCATCTGGGGGATTCTCTCCTTCCCGGGCCAGCTTCCTCATACGAGTTCCTGAGATGAAGTCAAACTCATTGTGCCTGTCACAGGGTAGCAACAAAGAACTCAGCATAGGTAAGTAACATCTACCTTTAAGATCCCAGGAGTAGGATGGGTTCTGAGACCACATTTTTTCTTTCTGTAAAATGCTGCATCTTCTAAAATAAGCAATTCACTAAATCTTCAGTAAAGGAACAGGCAGAAGAAAGGGAAATCATGGCAGCTACCCATTCAGTACTGTGTACCTACTCACTTCATGGGAAGCGTCTTCTATGAGTTCCGCCTACTTGCGTGAGCTCTGAGCGTGGTGCGTGCTCTATAAATGCTCATTGAAAGCTTTTTCTGTGTTTACTTCCTTTCACATAATGTGCCAGGCACTCACTGCATGCTCAAGGAATGTATGTTAAAAAAGAAATATTTATGGACCATCTACTATATGCAAGGGGCTGTGCTACAACTTTAGGGGGCACGAAATGTGCAAGACCAGGTCTTAGCTTTCAAGGGACTCTCATTCCGATTAGGAGCATGTGGAGACGCACTGGGGAGCTCTCCAAAATTTTGCCTCATCATTCCAGCTGTACAGATGTTGATTTAAAGAATTTTCCTCTGGGGCTTCCCTGGTGGCGCAGTGGTTGAGAGTCCACCTGCCGATGCAGGGGACGTGGGTTCGTGCCCCGGTCCGGGAAGATCCCACATGCCACGGAGCGGCTGGGCCCGTGAGCCATGGCCGCTGAGCCTGCGCATCCGGAGCCTGTGCTCCGCAACGGGAGAGGCCACAACAGTGAGAGGCCCGCGTACCGCAAAAAGAAAAGAAAAGAAAAAAATAAGAATTTTCCTCTGAAAACCTACCTTGCTGGATCATAGAAGTCCATGGCTTTTTTGGCTTTGTTGTAGGCAGCCACTCGGAATGGAATGATTTCCACAGAGGTGAGGCCAGGGGCCATGGTCAAGACCTTGGCCCCATGAGTAGGTTCATACAGGTCTTTCTTGGTCTCAGGGTGGGGCATTCCTGCAGGGTCCCGGCCCACAATGTAGAAATTGGCCCCTGCAACCATCCGGGACCTGCAATGCCATTGGACCTAGGAAACATCACATAAAGGACATGCTGGTCATCACTGGCCAATCCTGTGGGGTCCCTGTTTATGGAGACACCCCTTTATTCTGCTTTAAAAGTAATTCAGCGATGTGGGTCAACGAATAATTGCAAGGAGGTCAATGAGGTGTCCAAGACTCCTGCTCTTGTCATCTTTTTGGTTATATTGGGTAGGATATAGGAGCTTTAAAGATAAGAATCCTCCCTCTTAGACCATGAATTTATATTTCCGAATCTCTCCAGACTAACAGACCAGTAACACTCAGATCTTACTGTTCCACAGAACTATGTGGATTTTACTTTCCAGCTCCTCCCTATTCAAAATAAATCACTGTTTAAGGGAAATTGCAAACTCCAATATCTCTTACCATCTGACTGCCAGTAATGAGCAAATTAACCTTCATATGCAGACATTGATTCCATTTCGACACAGCACTGGGATTTCAAAATAAGTTGCCCTCTTTAGAGCTCAGATAGAAATATAAAGGATGGGGAAGAGAACCAGGGGCCTGGAAGTTTGATCTGGTTGAAGAGAATTAATTCATTAAACTCAGTTTGGAGCATTCCAAAGGGATGGGACCTTTTCAATTCATCATAGTTCCTGTAAACTTGTTGAAATCCACTACACTGGTGGTGCAGTGGGACAAAGAAAGTCTCTGTTTGATAGGCTCAGTGTGTTATGATGAAAGGGAGACATTAAGGTTTTAAAGACATCTTCTCCCTTCTAATATCGCTCACCGAGCATGGTGAATCACTTAAGAGAAACTGGAACTGCTGAAATACTGGGCTAGATACATCTTGCCCTTTAACCCAGGTAAGCTGTATCAAACACCTCGTTCACATAACAACTTCCACAGTCTCAAAGGCAGTGTGTGACAGGTTTGATTTGGTGTTCCTAGCATTTTCACAAATACTATATGGAAACATAATTAAGTTGGATAAAGTAAAGAGACCAGAAGATTTTAGAATCTGCTCGTGAAGAAGAATCCCAGAAACTCACTGGCTCTTCTAAGTAAAATTAGATGCTGTACTCCTGAGTCCTATAGCCCAGCCCAGGGAGCTGCTCACCTCTGTGGGGCCAGCATACAGCATGGGAGATGGGAAGATGGCCATGATGGTGGATTTGGCATCTAGAACCTCCTCCTCGAGCACAGCTGTGTGCTGCTTCATCCGCCAGTCCAGGGGCACATCGTCATCCTTGGTCCAGCCCCCGAGGGGGTGCAGCAGGAGGACCGGGTGCTTGTAGCCTCTCTGCAGGAGCCGGCGGCGGGTGTCCTGCATCAGCAGAGCATGGCCGTTGTGCACAGGATTGCGCAACTGGAATGCGAACACTGCGTCTGGGAAAGGAAAGCAGAAACACCAAGGTCAAAGGCATGCACTGTCTGCAAGAACAGAAAGGAAAAGATGCAGCTGTGTTTATTGTTCATTGAACTTGTTACATCCACTTGCTTTTAAGGCCGGCTGGAGAATCCACCTTGATCTTTAGGGGTGTTACTCCAAAGGTACCAACCAGTGCCAGACTGCTTAGACAGGAATAGGACACAAAGGTTGGAAGCCCTAAAGGGAGAGCCTGACTCAGAAATTAACACATTTCTTGCCAGGACCTTTCCTACAAACCAAGGCTCAGGCAGGGGCCAGTATTAATCAGTCCTCTTGCACCCTGCTCCAGCCTCATTTCCCTGGAAAGTGAATATTGATAAGGAATGTTTTCTGGGGTCTGTGCAAAAGTTTAACAATTTAAAGATATAAAAATATTTCTCCTTACTTTAGGGAAATCTTCAAAACTACTCCAATTAGTGATGAACTCCTGAGAGCCTTAATTTTTCTTTCTGGTTATGAAATAAATTAATATATATCCATCATAGAAAACTTAGAAAATACAGAAAAGCCCAAAATAGAATTTAAAAATCATCCATCATCCTATCATTACATCTTTCTCTCTCTTTTTCAAAATATGTAAAGTGAAAATCTTCCCTTCCCCTTGGTCCCGCTTTACCCCTAGAGGTAGCCGCTGCCATCTGCAGTTTGGTGCGCATGCTGCCAGAGATTTCTGCTATACACAGAAGTAGGTTTGAGTTTTTAAAGCAATTATTACATTTTATTTTGTTTTCCAAAATTATTCTATACATACCGTTCTGCAGTTTGCTTTTTTTACTTAATAGATATATTTTGGGTATCTTTCTGGGTCAGTGCATATTTTTAACTACTGCATAATATTGCAGTAGTTCAACTTTATAACGTGTTTCCATATCAACAGACATATCAATAGAAGATGATAATAGTTTTCAGCTTTTCAAAACTATAAACATGCTGTTTCCTGATAATCCTTAATTCTGTAAGCAGAGGAGGGTTAGGAGTATTAACAAATGCCGTAGAGCCAGGCTACGTACCAGCATTCATTTCTTTACATTTCTGTTTGAGCTCCAGAGGTGTCAGGCGGTATTGGTCCAATCCATCATTCCACCGTATTCTCTCCAGCACCTGAAGGTCACCACCAACCAGCCAATCCCCACTTTCCATCACCATCTAGAAAGACCGTTTATTAAAGTTGTTAGTGATTAATACTGTTTTCCATTTTATCTAAAATTTTTTCTTCTGAACCAATCTTGGCTTACTTGAAGAACTGCCTTCAGTTCTTCAACATTTCAAGCACAGTATTTATCAAACTTGTTGGTCTCTCAAATCCTTTATTACTCTTAAAAATTATTGAGGACCTGCAAAGAGCTTTTGTTTATATTGGTTATATCTATAATTTTCTGTATTAGAAATTAAAACTTAATTCCCTTAAAAATATTTATTGACTTAAAACTAACAATAATAAGTCTATTAAATATTAACATAAAAATTTTATTTTTTACTGAAAAATATTTTCCTAAAACATAAGAGAAAAATGGCATTTTTTACATGTTTGCAAATCTCTTCATTATCTGACTTAATAGAAGGCAGCTGGATTCTCGTATCTACTTTTGCATTTATTCTGTGACAATATGTTATTTTGGCTGAAATATGTAAAGAAAATTCAACTACAGATAGGTTGTTGGAAAAGGGAAGAGTATCTGAATAGCCTTTTTCTATCATGTGGATATTCTTCTTTGATATAAAAGATTAAATAACCTAATTTAAAAATCAGCAACTTTAACAGACATTTCTCCAAATATGATGTACAAATGGCCAACCCAACAGGGATATGAAAAGATGTTCAACATCACTCATCACTGGAGAAATGCAACCTCACACCCATTAGGATGGCTACTATCAAAAACAGAAAATAACAAGTGTGGGCAAGGATGTGGAGAACCCCCTTGTGTACTGTTGGTGGGACTATAAAATGGTGCAACAGTATGGAGTTTTTTCAAAAAATTAAAAATACAACTACCACATGACCCAATAATCCAATTTCTGGGTATATATCCGAAAGAATTAAAAGCAATGTCTCACAGAGATTTGCACAACCATATTCATAGCAGCACTATTCACAATAGCTAAAAGGTGTAAGCAACCCAAATATCTATTGAAAGATGAATGGATGAACAATGAATGTGAATGATATACATACAATGGAATATTATTCAGCCTTCACAACAAAGGAAATCCAGCCAGAGACTACAAGGGGGATGAAACTTGAAGACATTATGCTAAGTGAAAAAGCCATTCACAAAAAGATAAATACTGTATTTTTCCACTTACATGGGTATCTAAAGTAGTCAACTTCATAGAAAATAGAATGGTTGATACCAGGGTCTGGGGAAGGGAAAGAGTTGTTTAATAGGTATGGAGTTTCAGATTTTCAAGATGAAAAAGTTTTGGAGATCTGTTTCACAACAATGTAAATATACTTAACACTACTGAATAGTACACTTAAAAATGGATAAGATGGTAATTTTTATGTTACATGTTTTTTACCTAAATAAGTAAATAGATAGATGGTAGATAGATAGATGATAGACAGATGACAAGACTCATTTTTCACTGAGGTCACTATAAATACTCTACTTTTCGATACCCAGTCTCAGTTGAAAAAGTGACTTCAGGAAAGGGTGGGTAAGGAACAGAACATGGAGACTTTTAGAAAGAACCATCTATACGTTGTCCCACACTTTAGATGGCCCAACTCTGGCGTCTTCAATTGTGCCCCTTCTGTCAGGGCAAGGAAACCCTGGTGGGCAGGCCCACCTGGAGTCTGCATTTACTCTCCACCATGAGATGTGTACCTGGGACATTCAGCCTGGGGTGCCCACAGGCAGACCCAGAGGGCCTCCACGGCATGGGGCAAGGCCAAGCATAGAAAGAGAAGGAAGGGTTGGCTGCAGGCCAAGAGCCAACTGTCCACACACTACCATGTTCTGGTACAGAACCAAGAAGCCTAAATTTGAACCTGGCCTTCCAGATTGTGATGAAGGCATATTGCCAAAGTAGAAAGATAAAACATATTTAAGTTTATTAGTTAGATAAGTAACTTTTAGATATGGTATCGGGCTTCAGCTCCTATTGTTACCCTGGGTCGCACAAATATTAGGTGTGAACCTGGTGTGAAGAATGGTCAAAGTAATGAAAAAGAAAAGCCTGACAGTGTTTGATGAAAGGAGAGGGTTGGCACTTTCCTTGACAAGGATGGATGGAAGGGGCCCCAGGCCTGACAACACACATATGGGTAATGCATTGCCACCTACTTTGTGACATCTAACCATGGTTTTTATGTTGTACATCTGAAACTTATACATTGTTATGTGTTCTTCTTATCTCAACCTGAACAAAGAAAAACATGACAACCTTTTGTTTTTTCTATAAGCTTAAATATGTTCCATATGACGCTGCAGTGCCACAAGTCACGACTGAGAGCAGGTATCTCTCCTCAGTCATTGAGACAAACATTGCAGAACGTCTTACTTCTCAGTCAAATCATAGTTGTGCAGTCATTCCCCTGATCAAATTCCATAACTGCCTTTTGCAGTGTCCAAGGACAGGGTAGCCAGCCTGTAATGTCAGCAGAAAAGAGGGAGGCAAGAAAAGGGGAGAGAAAGCTGATTGATTTATGACACCAATTCAGAAGACATCAAGGTGGTGATGGTATACCCCTGGTTCAATTTCCTGTCACGGCCAGATGTTGGAGTTTACAATGACTTGCATTCCAGAGGTTTTCAGGGAATGGGAGGTTGGGCTAGAGCCAGGGCTCTCAACAGAGGGCAATTTTGCCTCTCCTGGCGACGTCTGACACTATCTGAAGACAACTGTGATCATCACAACTGGAGTGGGGAAGGGTGTGTTATTGGCATCTAGTGACTAGAGGCCAGGAATGCTTCTCAATATCCTACATTGCACAGGACAGCCCCCGAAACAAAGGAAACCCTGGGTAGAGAAAGGGTGATTTGCAAGGGATTTGCTTGTTTTTTCATGGCCCCCCTTCTAAACTCTGTGCTCAGGAAAATCACTTAACAAGAATATTGTCAAATACCCATACCTAGACATTTACTTTCTCCTCATTGCTTAAACTGCAGATAAAATTTTGAAAGAGTTACCCCAAATCCCTGGGCATGCAGTAACTCATTCTGGGCACAAGGGGTCCACCGTACATTGTTCTATTGGCAAAGGCAATATTGAACCTGTTTCATTCACCATCCAGCCTAAAAATATATCTGGAGAACAATGCTGAAACTATGCTTTTGGCATTTCTGGGATCAGGAGGGACAGAGAGCATCTCTGTCCCCAAGGTGGCTCAACTGTCCCCAGAACTGTGGTCCAGCTATCAGGAAGGGAGGTCCAGTGGCTCTAATTTCCCATAAGTCCCCATTTCCTTCCAAGCCTCCTGCCAAAGGCAGGTGTGGGACCACAGCTAGAGTTTGCAGAACTGGACACACGTGTGAGGAACAGGCTTTAAGTGAGTCTAGTGAAGCAGTGAAAGAGGAACGGGGCTTGGAATCACAGACAACAGGAATGCAAAAAGGAGAGAGGGTGAGCTCAAACACTAGGATGAAGACTAAGAAAGCTATGGTGAACAGGCTGAAAGAGGGCAAGGAAAGGAAGAGTGGAAATAAACAACCTAGAGAGGAAGAGGGAACGTGCACATCAGAAGGAGAGGAGCTGCTGAGGGTGGGAAGGTGGAACAAAGAAAGTGAGGAGGCAGGGGTGGAAGGAACAGTGACCTAGGCTGAGGGACCAGCACATGCAAAAGTGTGACAGAGGATGATATAGTGACCAGCCGAGATGCTGGAGGGGAATATCTTGGGCGGTGGTGGTTAGAGGTGGTAAGGTGAAGTCATAGCTTTATGTGAGCTCCCAAATAAAGCCTGAACGGTCCACTCTAGCTGAAGAATTGGAGAGGGGCTTCGAGGGGAGTAGGGCAAGAGACAGGGAAGAAATTAAGTGCCCTGGACCAAGTTGCAACAGAAGTGAACAACTTCAAGCAATACCTAGGAGGCAGAACTGTTAGGACTTGGTGATTGAATGGACAAGGGAGAAGAAAGAAGGAAGAATGACATCCAGTGTGGTTTATATGTACAATGGAATATTAGTCATAAGAATGAAATAATGCCATTTGCAGCAACATGGATGGACCTAGAGATGATCCTACTAAGTGAAGTAAGAGAGAGAAAGACAAGTATCATATGATATCACTTGTATGTGGAATCTTTTAAAAAAGGTACAAATGAACTTATTCACAAAACAGAAAGACTCACAGACTTAGAAAATAACCTTATGGTTACCAAAGGACAAAGGTGGCAAGGGGAGGGGTAATTTAGGAGATTGGGATTAACACATACACACTGCTATATATAAAATAGATAATCAACAAGGACCTACTGTATAGTACAGGGAACTCTACTCAATACTCTGTAATAACCTATATGGGAAAATAATATGAAAAAGAATAGATATATGTATAACTGAATCACTTTGCTGTACACCTGAAACTAACACAACATTGCACATCGACTATACTCCAATATAAAATAAACATTTTTTTAAAAAAGAAATAATGCCATTTGCAGCAACATGGATGGACCCAGAGATCATCATACTAAGTGAAGTAAGTCAGAGAAAGACATGATATCACTCATTTGTGGAATCTAAAAAATAACACAAATGAACTTATTTACAAAACAGAAACAGACTCACAGACATAGAAAACAAACTTATGGTTACCAAAGGGGAAGTGGGGGGGAGCGATAAATTAGGAGTATGGGATTAACAGAAACACACTACTGTATATAAAGTAGATAAACAACAAGGATTTACTGTATAGCACAGGGAACTATATTCAACATCTTGTAATAACCTATAATGGAAAAGAATACACACACAGGTATAACTGAATCACTTTGCTGTACACCTGAAACTAACACAATATTATAAATCAAGTATACTTCAATTTAAAAAATAATACTTTGAAAATAACATAGAAAATATATATTTTTTCATAATGCCACGAGATGTACACTCAAAACTGAGGAAATTCATTATGGAAAATAAATGTTGATCTTATGATAAAAAAAGAAAAGAAAAAAAGAATGATATCTAGGTTTTGGACATGGGCCACTGTTTGGATGGCGGAGCTGTTCACAGAGGTGAGGGACACTGGGGAGGGGACAAGGCTGGGGTGAAGTTGCCCATGTTGAGTGCGAGATGCTTGCAGGATATATCCAGGTGGAGCCACACAAGAAACAGCTGCGGATAATTATCTAATGCCACAGTTCTCAACCTTCACAGTACATTAAAATCACAGGGAGCTTCAAAACCCACAACACCCAGAACTGAGCCCAAGCCAATTAAATCAAAGTCTGTGAGGGAGAGATCCGGTCATGGGTAATTTTTAAAGCTCCCCAGGTGATTCTGTTGCTCCAACTAACGATGTGGTCTCCATTGAAGGGCTAAAGGATATAGAAACTCTCATTCCTATCCTTCACTGGGAAGGCATACTCTGTTCTCTTGGTTTCTACATCTGTAAAATGGGAGTAATGATTCTTAGGTGCTTCACAGGAACATCATGAGAAATAATTACCATTTGAAAAAGCTTTGAGATCCATGGAGGAAAGGCAACGGGGCTCCACTAAGCATTATTTTTACAAGTTTCACCCGCTCCTCTCCTCATGCTCACATCTGTGGCACGTCACGTGGTTCCATTTAGTGAAAGAGAGGGTTGGGAGGATTTGAGTGGAAGGTCAGGGTAACTGCAGTGAGGGGCTATGCAACAGAGGCAGACCGTTTTCTCGGTGACTCTGACCATTTTCCATGCAAATATAACTCCCAGCGCCACATGGAAACACAAGAAGGCCCATAATTACTTTTGGAAGGAATTACTGTTGAAAGGTTTGGGGTTCTAAAACCAAAAAACCATGTTTAAGTTTTACTGTGAATTTCAAGGTGCTAAAAAATGTCCAGTGAAGACAGTTCCTTTCCCATAAACACACCTTCAGTGCCCCAGGTGTAGCTTATACAGGGTGAGTGGTTTTCTCTCTGGTTATCCATGGCCCATTTCTCACCATTAGCTCACTGGGAATGTTTACAGAGTCCTTCTAATGACCTAATGCTACAGAGTCACTGACTATATTTTCAAGAACACAAATCACACCACCACTCTCCCTGCCATCTAAAAAATTCTGACCTCCAACTGCCAGCACATGATGCAAGACCAGATAAAAATAATTGCTTAAGAGCTTCCTTCGAATTTTTTTTTTTCTTTTAGTGCTAACCATGTATATGTGGATGTCAGCCCCAAAGAGTGGAAACATTTGAGCTGGCATGAAGAAAGGCCACTATTCTTTAGGTCACTGAGTGCAGATAAGAGCCCAAACCTAAAGGATTATGATCAGAAAAGGAATGAGACAAAGATATTATTAAGGCTCAGAACACAATTCCTCAAATAGCTATTGTCCAGTAATTTCAAGGCCTGTCTCCCAGCCTCTTGGAGAGAAAATGTTCAGATGGCTCTGAGCTTATCTGCAGGGTGGCTAGTTGTGTCCAATAGATGAAAAGCTGCTTTGCTCCCCCACTGACCTCTTGTGTTCCACCAGGGGACTTGCAAAAGCCCCTCCCTACTTTGCAACATTTCACAACTGAAAAAAACAAAACCAAACCAAAGGGAAGTTTGTCTGACAGATTTGAACAGGTTTATTCAAATATCCATTGTGTACAGTCACAGAGCTGGAAGAGATCTCAGAGTTGCTGAGTCTGGCCCCCTCCTTTTATAAATGAAGAAACTGAGGACAAGAGAGAGGACGTGCCTTGTCCAACCACAAGGCTTTTTAGAGTCTCCTGGGTCTCAGATTGTTCTCTATTACCTTTGAACCTTCTGAAAGTTAGTTACTCCAGCTAGGGAATCACTAGTATATGTCTTTTTAAATTTCAACCCTAATGCTCTAATCTCCAATAAGGGATAGCTTTTGCATTCAATTTCACATATTTTTCTTTATGGGAAATGAACCGCACCCAGCAATTCCACTCCCTGCAATCCCACCCCATCACCAACAACAATTAGAAGCTGTGAAGGAGGTTGAGGAGTTTTAGTCTATTTTGCCGTTAGGCAGATTGACTCCAAAATAATCCTAATCAGATGAACACATTTTTCAACCTGAAAAATATCCACTGATGAAAATGTGGTATTTTCCCTCTGGAAACTCTGCTGCTATCTGTGTTTTTTGTTTATTGAAACGTCACCCACCACCCCCCTCTGCACAACAGCCACAGAGCATGAACTTGCAGTCTCTTTCCAGAGGTTAGTTGGATCCATTCTGTATGAAGAAATTGACTTCCCTTGTGAATTTCAAGATGGACAGGGCTGCAAGCTCTGGCTGTGGTTTTGTGCATAGCACAGCTATGATTCTGGTTCTCCCCTCATGATGTTAGACTAAATTATCTCCCCAGTCCAGTTGTTTCCCATTTAGCTGAGGGAGTCACAGCCATCACAGGATCTAAGGGCTCAAGAGACCGTTTAGACCAGCCCTCCAACGGAAAGTCATTTCCTTGCCCTATCTAAAAACATGTCCCCAGGCAAAGCTTGCAGGACCTCCCTTAGAAACGCATTCTTCCACCTAACCCCAGTTTTTCTAAGTCCTTCGCAAAGGAATTAAAAAGAATTATTTTTATCCTGAGTTGAAAGAAAGACCTTCCAAAGCTTATGCCACTTACTTTGATGTAGGGGTGTTTTGCACAGGTTGTGCCCCACACATGGGAACAATGCTCCTCTTTTCTGTGTTCGTAGAATTCAGGGTCTCGTAAGATAGCCACCTTCCGTCCTCCGTGTGTCAGGACAAACTCGCTGCACCCTTCCAGCCGTGTCTTATCGTCCGCAGAGACGGGCAGCACGAGGGGGATGCTCATGTTGATCACTCCGTCTGTGGAAAGAGCCATTTGATGCATGAGTGTGGGATACAAGGTGTGGGCTCCTTTAAAGAGGACTCAAACGGGGCTTCCCTGGTGGCGCAGTGGTTGAGAGTCCGCCTGCCGATGAAGGGGACATGGGTTCGTGCCCCGGTCCGGGAAGATCCCACATGCCACGGAGCGGCTGGGCCCGTGAGCCATAGCCGCTGAGCCGGTGCGTCCGGAGCCTGTGCTCCGCAACGGGAGAGGCCACGACAGTGAGAGGCCCGCGTACCGCAAAAAAAAAAAAAAAAGGGACTGAAACGTGCACAATGTCTCTTCCAGACATTTCCTGCAAAAGGCATTAAGACCTAACTCAAACATGGTTATGTTGGCTGCACTAGTTTCTCTAGCGTCAATCCTTTGAGAAGAGGCTTCTCAAAGATGGAGACTTCCGGGTAAGATGGCGAAAGAGTAAGACGCGGAGATCACCTTCCTCCCCACGGATACACCATAAATACAGCTACACGTGGAACAACTCCTACAGAACACCTACTGAACGCTGGCAGAAGACCCCAGACCTCCCAAAGGGCAAGAAACTCCCCGCATACCTGGGTAGGGCAAAGCGGAGAGATTCCCGCACAGAGGAGCGGTGCCGAGCGGCACTCACCAGCCCGAGAGGCTTGTCTGCTCGCCCGCCGGGACGGGCGGCGCTGGAAGCTGAGGCTCGGGCTTCGGTCAGAGCGCAGGGAGAGGACTGCGGCTGGCCGCGAGAACTCAGCCTGAAGGGGGCTAATGTGCCACAGCTAGCCGGGAGGGAGTCCGGGAAAACTCTGGAGCTGCCGAAGAGGCAAGAGACTTTTTCTTCCCTCTTGGTTTCCTGATGCGCGAGGAGAGGGGATTAAGAGCGCTGCTTAAAGGGGCTCCACAGACGGGCGCGAGTCGCGGCTGAAAGCGCGCAGCCAGGTGACGGGCGTGGGACTCTGGGGCTGCTGCTGCCGCCGCCAAGAAGCCTGTGTGCGAGCGCAGGTCACTGTCCACACCGCCCTTCCGGGAGCCTGTGCAGCCCGCCACTGCCGGGGTCCCGGGATCCAGGGGCGGCTTCCCTGGGAGAACGCACGGCGCGCCTCGGGCTGGTGCAACGTCACGCCGACCTCTGCCGCTGCAGGCTCGCCCCGCACTCCGTGCCCCTCCCTCCCGCCCAGCCTGAGTGAGCCAGAGTCCCCGAAGAGGCTGCTCCTTTAACCCTGTCCTGTCTGAGCGAAGAACAGACGCCCTCCGGCGACCTACACGTAGAGGCGGGGCCAAATCCAAAGCTGAGACCCGGGAGCTGTGAGAACAAAGAAGAGAAAGGGAAACCTCTCCCAGTAGCCTCAGAAGCAGCGGATTAAAGCTCCACAATCAACTTGATGTACCCTGCATCTGTGGAATACATGAATAGACAACAAATCATCCCAAATTGAGGAGCCAGGAGTCAGTGCTGTGTGTCTGAGGTGGGAGAGCCAACTTCAGGACACTGGTCCACAAGAGACCTCCCAGCTCCACATAATATCAAACGGCGAAAATCTTCCAGAGATCTCCATCTCAACACCAGCACCCAGCTTCACTCAACGACCAGCAAGCTACAGTGCTGGACACCCTATGCCAAACAACTAGCAAGACAGGAACACAACGCCACGCATTAGCAGAGAGGTGGCTTAAAATCATAAAAAGTCCGCAGACACCCCAAAACACACCACCAGACGTGGACCTGCCCACCAAAAAGACAAGATCCAGCCTCATCCACCAGAACACAGGCACTAGTCCCCTCCACCAGGAAGCCTACACAACCCACTAAACCAACCTTAGCCACTGGGGACAGACACCAAAAACAACGGGAACTACGAACCTGCAGCCTGCAAAAAGGAGACCCCAAACACAGTAACGTAAGCAAAATGAGAAGACAGAAAAACACACAGCAGGAGAAGGAGCAAGATAAAAACCCACCAGACCTAACAAATGAAGAGGTAATAGGCAGTCTACCTGAAAAAGAATTCAGAATAATGATGGTAAAGATGATCCAAGATTCTATTTCCCAGATTCAAAATCTTGGAAATAGAATAGACAAAATGCAAGAAACAGTTAACAAGGACCTAGAAGAACTAAAGATGAATCAAGCATCGATTAAAAACACAATAAATGAAATGAAAAATACTCTAGATGGGATCAATAGCAGAATAACTGAGGCAGAAGAACGGATAAGTGAGGTGGAAGATAAAATAGTGGAAATAACTGCTGCAGAGCAAAATAAAGAAAAAAGAATGAAAAGAACAAAGGACAGTCTCAGAGACCTCTGGGACAACATTAAACGCACCAACATTCGAATTATAGTGGTTCCAGAAGAAGAAGAGAAAAAGAAAGGGACTGAGAAAATATTTGAAGAGATTATAGTTGAAAACTTCCCTAATATGGGAAAGGAAAGAGTTAATCAAGTCCAGGAGGCACAGAGAGTCCCATACAGAATAAATCCAAGGAGAAATACGCCAAGACACATATTAATCAAACTGTCAAAAATTAAACACAAAGAAATCATATTAAAAGCAGCAAGGCAAAAACAACAAATAACACACAAGGGAATCCCCGTCAGGATAACAGCTGATCTCTCAGAAGAAACTCTACAAGCCAGAAGGGAGTGGCAGGACATAATTAAAGTGATGAAGGAGAAAAACCTGCAACCAAGATTACTCTACCCAGCAAGGATCTCATACAGATTTGATGGAGAAATTAAAACGTTTACAGACAAGCAAAAGCTGAGAGAGTTCAGCACCACCAAACCAGCTTTACAACAAATGCTAAAGGAACTTCTCTAGGCAAGAAACACAACAGAAGGAAAAGACCTACAATAATGAACCCAAAACAATTAAGAAAATGGGAATAGGAACATACATATCGATAATTACCTTAAATGTAAATGGACTAAATGCTCCCACCAAAAGACACAGATTGGCTGAATGGATACAAAAACAAAACATATATATGCTGTCTACAAGAGACCCACTTCAGACCTAGAGACACATACAGACTGAAAGTAAGGGGATGGAAAAAGATATTCCATGCAAATGGAAACCAAAAGAAAGCTGGAGTAGCAATTCTCATATCAGACAAAATAGACTTTAAAATAAAGACTACTAGAAGAGACAAAGAAGGACACTACATAATGATCAAGGGATCGATCCAAGAAGAAGATATAACAATTGTAAATATTTATGCACCCAACATAGGAGCACCTCAATACATAAGGCAAATACTAACAGCCATAAAAGGAGAAATCGACAGTAACACAATCATAGTAGGGGACTTTAACACCCCACTTTCACCAATGGACAGATCATCCAAAATGAAAAGAAATAAGGAAACACAAGTTTTAAATGATACATTAAACAAGATGGACTTAATTGATATTTATAGGACATTCCATCCAAAAACAACAGAATACACATTTTTCTCAAGTGCTCATGGAACATTCTCCAGGATAGATCATATCTTGGGTCACAAATCAAGCCTTGGTAAATTTAAGAAAATTGAAATTGTATCAAGTATCTTTTCCGACCACAATGCTATGAGACTAGATATCAATTACAGGAAAAGAGCTGTAAAAAATACAAACACATGGAGGCTAAACAATACACTACTTAATAACGAAGTGATCACTGAAGAAATCAAAGAGGAAATTTAAAAATACCTAGAAACAAATGACAATGGAGATACGACGACCCAAACCTATGGGATGCAGCAAAAGCAGTTCTAAGAGGAAAGTTTATAGCAATACAATCCCACCTGAAGAAACAGGAAACATCTCGAATAAACAACCTAACCTTGCACCTAAAGCAATTAGAGAAAGAAGAACAAAAACATCCCAAAGTTAGCAGAAGGAAAGAAATCATAAAAATCAGATCAGAAATAAATGAAAAAGAAATGAAGGAAACGATAGCAAAGATCAATAAAACTAAAAGCTGGTTCTTTGAGAAGATAAACAAAATTGATAAACCATTAGCCAGACTCATCAAGAAAAAAAGGGAGAAGACTCAAATCAATAGAATTAGAAATGAAAAAGGAGAAGTAACAACTGACACTGCAGAAATACAAAAGATCATGAGAGATTACTATAAGCAACTCTATGCCAATAAAATGGACAACCTGGAAGAAATGGACAAATTCTTAGAAATGCACAACCTGCCAAGACTGAATCAGGAAGAAATAGAAAATATGAATAGACCAATCACAAGCACTGAAATTGAAACTGTGATAAAAAATCTTCCAACAAACAAAAGCCCAGGACCAGATGGCTTCACAGGCGAATTCTATCAAGCATTTAGAGAAGAGCTAACACCTATCCTTCTCAAACTCTTCCAAAATATAGCAGAGGGAGGAACACCCCCAAACTCATTCTACGAGGCCACCATCACCTTGATACCAAAACCAGACAAGGATGTCACAAAGAAAGAAAACTACAGGCCAATATCACCGATGAACATAGATGCAAAAATCCTCAACAAAATACTAGCAAACAGAATCCAACAGCACATTAAAAGGATCATACACCATGATCAAGTGGGGTTTATTCCAGGAATGCAAGGATTCTTCAATATACGCAAATCAATCAACGTGATACACCATATTAACAAATTGAAGGAGAAAAACCATATGATCATCTCAATAGATGCAGAGAAAGCTTTCGACAAAATTCAACACCCATTTATGATAAAAACCCTGCAGAAAGTAGGCATAGAGGGAACTTTCCTCAACATAATAAATGCCATATATGACAAACCCACAGCCAGCATCGTCCTCAATGGTGAAAAACTGAAACCATTTCCACTAAGATCAGGAACAAGACAAGGTTGCCCACTCTCACCACCCTTATTCAACATAGTTTTGGAAGTTTTAGCCACAGCAATCAGAGAAGAAAAGGAAATAAAAGGAATCCAAATCAGAAAAGAAGAAGTAAAGCTGTCACTGTTTGCAGATGACATGATACTATACATAGAGAATCCTAAAGATGCTACCAGAAAACTACTAGAGCTAATCAAGGAATTTGGTAAAGTTGCAGGATACAAAATTAATGCACAGAAATCTCTGGCATTCCTATATACTAATGATGAAAACTCTGAAAGTGAAATCAAGGAAACACTCCCATTTACCACTGCAACAAAAAGAATAAAATATCTAGGAATAAACCTACCTAAGGAGACA
Organism: Mesoplodon bidens; assembly: GCF_964165515.1. Taxonomy (NCBI): domain Eukaryota; kingdom Metazoa; phylum Chordata; class Mammalia; order Artiodactyla; family Ziphiidae; genus Mesoplodon; species Mesoplodon bidens. Next base: position 39,873,613 of record NC_138176.1, read on the forward strand.
AAAGACCTGTATGCAGAAAATTATAAGACACTGATGAAAGAAATTAAAGATGATACAAATAGATGGAGAGATGTACCATGTTCTTGGATTGGAAGAATCAACATTGTGAAAATGACTCTACTACCCAAAGCAATCTACAGATTCAATGCAATCCCTATCAAACTACCACTGGCATTTTTCACAGAATTAGAACAAAAAATTTCACAATTTGTATGGAAACACAAAAGACCCCGAATAGCCAAAGCAATCTTGAGAACGAAAAATGGAGCTGGAGGAATCAGACTCCCTGACTTCAGACTATACTACAAAGCTACAGTAATCAAGACAGTATGGTACTGGCACAAAACCAGAAAGATAGATCAATGGAACAAGATAGAAAGCCCAGAGATAAACCCACGGACATATGGTCACCTTATCTTTGATAAAGGAGGCAGGAATGTACAGTGGAGAAAGGACAGTCTCTTCAATAAGTGGTGCTGGGAAAACTGGACAGGGAGATGTAAAAGTATGAGATTAGATCACTCCCTATCACCATACACAAAAATAAGCTCAAAATGGATTAAAGACCTAAATGTAAGGCCAGAAACTATCAAACTCTTAGAGGAAAACATAGGCAGAACACTCTATGACATAAATCACAGCAAGATCCTTTTGGACCCACCTCCTAGAAAAATGGAAATAAAAACAAAGATAAACAAATGGGACCTAATGAAACTTCAAAGCTTTTGCACAGCAAAGGAAACCATAAACAAGACCAAAAGACAACCCTCAGAATGGGAGAAAATATTTGCAAATGAAGCAACTGACAAAGGATTAATCTCCAAAATTTATAAGCAGCTCATGCAGCTCAATAACAAAAAAACAAACAACCCAATCCAAAAATGGGCAGAAGACCTAAATAGACATTTCTCCACAGAAGATATACAGACTGCCAACAAACACATGAAAGGATGCTCAACATCTTTACTCATTAGAGAAATGCAAATCAAAACTACAATGAGATATCATCTCACACCAGTCAAAATGGCCATCATCAAAAAATCTAGAAACAATAAATGCTGGAGAGGGTGTGGAGGAAAGGAAACACTCTTGCACTGCTGGTGGGAATGTGAATTGGTAGAGCCACTATGGAGAACGGTATGGAGGTTCCTTAAAAAACTACAAATAGAACTACCATATGACCCAGCAATCCCACTACTGGGCATATACCCTGAGAAAACCATAATTCAAAAAGAGACATGTACCAAAATGTTCATAGCAGCCCTATTTACAATAGCCCGGAGATGGAAACAAGCTAAGTGTCCATCATCGGATGAATGGGTAAAGAAGATGTGGCACATATATACAATGGAATATTACTCAGCCATAAAAAGAAATGAAATTGAGCTATTTGTAATGAGGTTGATGGACCTAGAGTCTGTCATACAGAGTGAAGTAAGTCAGAAAGAGAAAGACAAATACTGTATGCTGACACATATATATGGAATTTAAGAAAAAAAAAATGTCATGAAGAACATAGGGGTAAGACAGGAATAAAGACACAGACCTACTAGAGAATGGACTTGATGATATGGGGAGGGGGAAGGGTAAGCTGTGACAAAGTGAAAGAGCGGCATGGACATATATACACTACCAAACGTAAGGTAGATATCTAGTGGGAAGCAGCCGCATAGCACAGGGAGATCAGCTCGGTGCTTTGTGACCGCCTGGAGAGGTGGGATAGGGAGGGTGGGAGGGAGACGCAAAAGGGAGGGGATATGGGAACATATGTATATGTATAACTGATTAAATTTGTTATAAAGCAAAAAAAAAAGAATATATATATGTATAACTGAATCACTTTGCTGTACAGCAGAAATTGACACAACATTGTAAATCAACTATACTTCAATAAAATAAAAAAATTTTTTTAAGTCAAAATAAAAAACAAAAGATGGAGCGTTTGTGAAAAACGGGCTGTTTCAAATTGTAGGGGTGGCTTCAGTAAGTGATTTGGAGGACCATGCCCGAGGGGGTGGCTCCCTTCTGAGTTCCCTTTTTAAAATTTGGTCCTGACCTCAACACACTAGGAAGCTTAAAGTCTTTAAAAATCCAACTAGATAAAATAAAGGTTGGCAATGCCCTGCATATCTGTGAATTCCACACCAGCAAATTCAACCACCTCGTGGATAGCAAACCTTATACAGGATCCACCTTTGGTTGAATCGTGGATGAGGAACCCGCAGATGCAGAGGTTGGACTGTGGGGCTGGAGCGTCCACAGATTTCGGTGTCTGCATTGGGTCCTGGAACCAACCCCCCTCAGATTGGGAGGGATGACTATGATTTCTTCGTGAAGCCAGATAACGTAAAAGAAATCACACAACTGTTTCTCCCCTTTTGTAATGGTGCCCTAACATTCTAGCAAATATGTCAGGCTTTCAGTTGTACTTACAGTGAGAAAATGGGGTCACAGAATTAAGTGTATAACATTAAAGAATATCAGGGAGATTTGGGGGGAGTTTCCAAGTTCAAGACTCAGAAGGGACTGAAAGGAAAGTGAGTAAAAACAACATTCAACTTGTTACCCAGTTTAAGCTTGTACTGCTTGCTGCTCCACCGGCCAATAAATGGAGAAATGAGTTGTTGGGAGAAGGAATAGCAACTTTATTTGGAAAGCCAGCAGACCGGGAAGACGGTAGACTCGTATCCCAAAGAACCACCTTCCCTGAATTCAGGCTTCTTTTATACTAAAAGGGGAGGGGATAAAATCAAACATTTTCTGGTTCCCGTCAGACTCCGAGGGGATGTTAATTTCTTCCTCCCTGCGGTCATTCACAGGTGGGCTTAGTCAGGATGTTTTCTGTGAGCTAAACAAAGGTCTTTTAACTTAAACTTCCTCACATGAGAGGCAGGGTTCCCAGAGATGAGCCATTATGTATAATTTAAGTTTATAGGCAACATACCTTTAGTGATTAACTTGTAAAAGCAATAGAATAAAAAGGTTAAAGTAAAAGAAACATCCAATGTGGAGTAAAATTTGTTCTTCCTTATTACAAACTCAGGATTTCCAAAAGAGGAAGCAAATGCTGTTATTTATGGATTGGAGGAAATGTACCATAGATTAATTGAGTCTTTTAAATCTAACTTTCAAAATCCAACATTTAGACCACTTCTGATAGAGTTAAAGATCTGAGATCTGAGTTCTATTTCTTTGGGGCATAATACTCCCCCATTAGCTATGAAACAGAAGTCTACAGGCATATCACTTTGCACATTTAAAGTACTCTCCAAAAGTTACCAGGACATAAAGAATGTCACAGGATATATACAGCAACTTCCAGCAATAAAGAAATCCCATCCATTATAAAATCCTGCAACCTGCTCTGGGAGCCTCCTAAACAGGAAGGAAGGTATGAGTAAGTACACAGAAAGTATGAGTTTCCTCACTCAAGTAACTCCTTTGTTTCAAAGTTCACAGACAATAAGAGTAGTCCAAGCAAGCCCTGTGCAGAGAGCACTAAACTCAAAGCCAAGCGATCTCCTATTTACTGCCTGTGTCACTCACCTTCTCTGTCCTCAGTTTCTCCACTTGGAAAATGGGATCATAAATAATATGTATATCCCTGGGTTGCTGGGAAGAGGCTTTCTGTGGATAGCACGACCACACTGCTTACAAAGAGTGCCTTGACCAAAATAAAGTAAACCAAGATGCAAAGCAAAAGGTGGGTTGGGTGTTGGCGGAAACCCAGCTCTGCCTGCAACGTGCTTGCGATGCTGCCTTCCATCAATTACTCTGGGTTGAAATCCAAAGAATACTCCACTTGCTCATTGCCATCGCCTCCTTTGGTCCACTAGGTTCCAGCCCAGCATAGCCTCTGATCCACCTTCATCTTGGCCTTGAGTGAAAATCCCAACTAAGGAAACAGCACTACCTGACAGGCTGTCAAGAGACTAATCTGTGGGATGTTGTGGAAGGGAGTTCTACCGAGTAACGGTGCCAACTGATCTCATACACCTGTAGCTACAACTCCACACAGGTAAAAGCACATTTACTGGGGTTTCCCTATCATCTTAATCAACATTTCTAATACATAAAATTATCCTACAATTTAACTCTGCGCTGAAATAGCCTCCATAGCTTTAAACATTGACTCGGGCTTTCGGCCTTTTTCCATCATGTGCTTCAGCTCTGGTGGGAACCACCCTGATTATTTTACTGCAGTTTAACTCATTTTAGAAAAGAGTATCGGAGTTTTTTAGCCACAGTTAGTCCAACACTTAACTTCATGTTTAATTGAATAATCTTGTTTTTGCTTTAAATAATTTTCAAGCCTGTTGTTTTAACCTTGTAGATATGCTTATCATTTGTTTGGGACTATTTCTGGGCAAAACCAAATACTTTATATTGCTTAATTCGTCTTTTTCAAGGAAAAACAGCAATGATGAAAACAATACTCAAGATAAATGATATCTTCAGAATTTTACCCTTTTCTTCTGGTACAGTGCAGAAGTTTAGAATTGCAGCAAGTACGTGTTTATTCCCAGTTTTATAACTATCAACTGTCATAGCTTGAAATTAAATTCATGCATAATTACTCATCACAAACGAAGTACAATCATCCACAATCCAACCAGGTGCATCCACTTTAAATTGTATCTAAAATTGATTTATCCTTCATCAATTAAAAATGTTTTATAAATGCAATAGAAAAAAATTTCCAGATTTGTGAAACAAAATGGGGACCAACACTCAGTAGAAGTAATTAACAGAGAGGATCGTAAATTTTTAAAATCTCAGGAACAAAATGTGCAACAGAAATTTAGAAAGAAGTTTAATTTGTCAGCCAAATAAAACATTATAAACAACAGCTGCATCTGATCCAGAAATTTCCTGTTACTTGGACTCCTATCAACAGAAGAATGCAGCATTATTCTATTAAAACTGGTTGGATCATGAACTGTTAGCAATTCCAACTGGTTCATTTAGATTTTTTTTTTAGTTATGTCCTTACCATTTCTAGTTAATATAACATATCTAATTATAATAATTTAACTACTTATAAAGTTAAAGTACATACCAGGAAGGAACATGCCTAGAGAAATACAAACAAAATTAAGAAACATATTGTTTTCAACTTTCCACCAAAATAATAGTAAAGCAACAATGACAAGGAACAAACTCCTACTATGAAGCTTCATACATACAACATACAAAGATACTGAGCTTTTTGTTACTGCTATTTCTAAAAATAGAGCATATGTGACAGCAAAAAGCTGGTAAAACCAGAATTTGTATTGAATAATGTCCAATACAATCCAAAAGCATTTTTAAATAATTATGTTTTTAAATAATTATAACATATGTCAATAGCCCCTCCAACTTAAGCAAGAAGTTGTCTCTTACAAATATGTGATGTTATAACTACTGTCAGATGATTCCAAACCAGGCTTTGGGAGGTATACAGGCGAACTGCTTTAGAATGTCCTAGAATTCCAGATGTTTACAGGACATGAGAGTATGCCCAGTCCCAGGATAACCTGGATTTGAATCTAGGCTTCGAGTGAGTTATTTAACCTTCCCAATACTTATTTCCTCATATGGACAAAATACCTTCACAGTGGTGTTATCTGGATTAAATGTGATGTCCTATGTCAAGCACCAGGGTCAGAACACATTATGTGCTGAATAAATGCTGGCAGTATATAGAAAAGCTCTCAAGCCCTGACTTGGAAAGTCAGAGCCACAGAAGACTTGCCATTAAATGATCAGGTCTCACAAGGCTGCTATGTCTTAACCCTACTTGGATGCCACCAGTCAAGAACATAAGCTTGAGGTTCCATTTTTAAATTTAGATGTGACATTTATCATTGGAGGATCTATGACAGCCCCCCCAAACTATATATCCAGTGAGAAATAAAATAATAATAATACACTGACCTGAAAATAGATCCTTGAGTAATATAGGGAGTAACTCATACTATATAATCATCAAAAACACTAAAAAATGATTTTTTATTTTGCTTTTGGACTGAGTAGACAGAGCTAATTTTTTTTTTTTTTTTACTATAGGGGGAAATTGTGAACCTTTGAGAAAATTAAAACCAACAAAATACTTTTGGGAGACAGGGTCAGAATAGAAACAATTTTACCTGCAGATTGTAGGTGATCAAGAAATGTGCAATTGTTGAATGGTAGATGAAAATGGCCACATGTCTATGGCTACAAAAATTATTTCAAATTTTCAGTGGTATTTGTCTTTCTCTTTCTGACTTACTTCACTCTGTATGACAGACTCTAGGTCTATCCACCTCATTACAAATAGCTCAATTTCATTTCTTTTTATGGCTGAGTAATATTCCATTGTATATATGTGCTACATCATCTTTATCCATTCATCCGATGATGGACACTTAGGTTGTTTCCATCTCCAGGCCATTGTAAATAGAGCTGCAATGAACATTTTGGTACATGACTCTTTTTGAATTATGGTTTTCTCAGGGTATATGCCCAGTAGTGGGATTGCTGGGTCATATGGTAGTTCTATTTGTAGTTTTTTAAGGAACCTCCATACCGTTCTCCATAGTGGCTCTACCAATTCACATTCCCACCAGCAGTGCAAGAGTGTTTCCTTTCCTCCACACCCTCTCCAGCATTTATTGTTTCTAGATTTTTTGATGATGGCCATTCTGACTGGTGTGAGATGATATCTCATTGTAGTTTTGATTTGCATTTCTTTAATGATTAATGATGTTGAGCATTCTTTCATGTGTTTGTTGGCAATCTGTATATCTTCTTTGGAGAAATGTCTATTTAGGTCTTCTCCCCATTTTTTGGATTGGGTTGTTTGTTTTTTTGTTATTGAACTGCATGAGCTGCTTATAAATTTTGGAGATTAATCCTTTGTCAGTTGCTTCATTTGCAAATATTTTCTCCCATTCTGAGGGTTGTCTTTGGTCTTGTTTATGGTTTCTTTTGCTGTGCAAAAGCTTTGAAGTTTCATTAGGTCCCATTTGTTTATTTTTGTTTTTATTTCCATTTCTCTAGGAGGTGGGTCCAAAAGGATCTTGCTGTGATTTATGTCATAGAGTGTTCTGCCTATGTTTTCCTCTAAGAGTTTGATAATGTCTGGCCTTACATTTAGGTCTTTAATCCATTTTGAGCTTATTTTTGTGTATGGTGTTAGGGAGTGATCTATATATATGGAATATAAGAAAAAAATGTCATGAAGAACCTAGGGGTAAGACAGGAATAAAGACACAGACCTACTAGAGAATGGACTTGAGGATATGGGGAGCAGGAAGGGTGAGCTTGACAAAGTGAGCGAGTGGCATCTACACTACCAAACGTAAAGTAGATAGCTAGTGGAAAGCAGCCGCATAGCACAGGGAGATCAGCTTGGTGCTTTGTGACCGCCTGGAGGGGTGGGATAGGGTGGGTGGGAGGCAGGGAGACGCAAGAGGGAAGAGAGATGGGAGATATGGGAACATATATATATGTATAACTTATTCACTTTGTTATAAAGCAGAAACTAACACACCATTGTAAAACAATTATACTCCAATAAAGATGTAAAAAAAATTTTTCAATGGTGGTGACTCAAACTTTCATAAATTGGTTAAAATTAAATGATAAAATAAATGATATCCATACAAATGATACCTTGCCCAACCTTCTGATACAGAGAGACATCATTTTTGGAATTTAACTGTGTCTACTCAGTCCAAAAGCCATCCACTCAAGCTCTGTCATGAGACTGTCATGGTGTGATAGAGGGCAGTGTTTCAACCAGCTTTCCCTAGACACCCTCAAGGCTGCTGTCCAGGTGGGAGAAAGACTGAGCCCACTTCTTCCAAAGGAGCAGTTCCATTTTTATCTGTTGTATATATTGCCTCAAATTTCACTGAAATAGTTATGACTTGAAAAAAAAGTTTGACAACCACTGATGTGGCGGGAAAACCCCTCTGGACTAGAGTTCAGAAGATGAACTGCACTGCCTGTCCCAACAAGCTCATCTTTGTCTTCATTATCTATCTCCAGCAGCTAGAACAAACCCTGACATCCGAGGACACTCAATAAATATTTATTGGCTAGCTGATGAACATCTTATCTGTGTTACTTCCAAAGGGATGTGACTAGAGATAAGCTACTTGGTCTGTTCAAGACTTTGAAGTCCTTTTAATTTTATGCAGTGAGGGGGTTGTTAATATATGGAACATTTACTATTGGACCAGGTACTGTATTCTTTTAAACATTCAACATCCCATTGAAGTAGGTACTATTATTAACATCCTTATTTTACAGATGAGGAAACTGAGGCCCAGAGAGTTTAAGTAATTTGCCCTGAACCCAGACAGTTTGGCTCCACAGCTCACTTTTATCCACTATGATATTCTGCCTCTACTTAGGTAGAGGTGGGCAGCATATTACATCCCTGGTATGTATTTTTATTAATTGACTTACATAGGAATTAAGGAGGCTTCTGGAGGGTATGGGGAGTTTTGAAACCTAACTACAACTGGGGTTGCTTTACGCCCCATTCCCCAGGCAGAGGCACAAACCTAGAACATGAACATCTTTCTCAGGAAAGAACATCTGATCTGATTTTTCTTCCTAGAAGGTTTGGAGCCCTGCTCAGTATTACAAATTCCGTCCCCCACTTATCAGCTATTCTCCAAGATCTTGAAATAAATAAGTTCTATTTGATAAGGTCAAGACAGTTCTAGGAAGGAAATGATCAGAGAAGGATCCGGAAGTTTTCTGAATGAGACATCCTTCCAACCTTGACAGGAGCAGTTCTCTAAAAGCCATTCACCTTCTGCCCAGAAAGCTGCCTTAACACCCCATATTAAAGTTTAGTGGATGAAGCCATCCTAATTTATTTCATGTATGGCATGAATATCAACCCTTTATTATCCACCAAGGAAAGCAGCTGCTGCAATAATGTTTGCTGGAGGATGGGCGGCATCCTGCAAGTCAGCAATGAGTGCTGAGTTCATCCTGGCTTCCCCAGGATGGTCCAAGCAGCTGCCAATGGTGCTTCTGACTGTCCACTGCCTTATGAATATCAAGGCCAGCAAGGGCAGGTGGAGGTGAAAAAGACTTAACCTTCTCTTGGCTTTGTGTGCAAGTCAAACGTTTATTTTTTGGTTCCTTAGCTTTAAATAATCAATAATCCTTTGAAGATAACCAAAAAAAAATCCTAAAAATGGAAGCTTATACATAACTGGACACACCATAAATAATCTAAATATTTTCACAATAGGATTTACAAACCAAGGATTAGCATTTCTTGTTCCTGTGAAAACTTCTGAGAAATATTTTTTCTTTAATAATAAAGAGTAACAAACAAACGAAATAACAAAAACCCATACCGTCTAGCAGGGTGCCAAAGTGTATAACCTGCAAGTACTCCTTTTCCCGCATAAAACCTTTGAGGGGAGTGGCCCAGCCTTCACTCAAAACTTGGACCCACTGAAGATCCAGCTGCAAAACACAAAAAAGCAGGTGAACATTTCCATAAGCTCCGTTTTCCAGTCATCTGGCCCCAGGGCAGTCCTTTCTTATTCAGTTGACAGGAGAATGAAGGCAGAACCTTTTATGATTTAAGCATTCCCATATGTAATGCTGGTCCATGATCCAGGGGCTGGAGAAGTTTGAGTCTAGAACTTTCTGTGGCAGAGTGGTGAAAAGATTTCAAACTGGGATGATTTCTTTGAACACTTTAGGTTGTATCTATCCTTACAATGTGCAACTGTGTTGAAGATTCACTGTTCATCCTTTTTTCCACAAAAATTCTGGTTTGGCTACATTTTTTTCACCAAATGTGCTAGTTATTTGACTGAACTGAGCAAACCATTGACACTAAGATAAATGTCCAGGGACTTCCCTGGTGGGGAAGAGGTTAAGATCCACCTGCGAATGCAGGGGACACAGGTTCGTGCCCTGGTCCGGAAAGATCCTACATGCTGCGGAGCAACTAAGCCCATGCGCCACAACTACTGAGCCTGCGCTCTAGAGCCCATGAGCCACAACTACTGAGCCCACGTGCCACAACTACTGAAGCCTGCGCGCCTAGAGCCCGTGCTCCGCAACAAGAGAAGCCACCGCAATGAGAAGCCCACGCACCCCAATGAAGAGTAGCCCTCGCTCACCGTAACTAGAGAAAACCCGCGTGCAGCAACAAAGACCCAATGCAGCCAAAAATAAACAATAAATAAATTATTTTTTTTAAAAAAAGACAAATGTCTAAAATTCTTAGCGTGATACTGACAGGCCTTCGAGCTCTGGCCCCAGGGGCTCATGTAGGGGTGTCCACCTGCCACCACTCCCCACCTGGGGGCCTAGTCACCAACAGTGCCAGACAGTGTGCAGTCTGAACACACACGTGGTTTCAAGCCCATCCTCCCCTCTACCTGAAAACCCTGTTCGTCATTTAAAACCCAGCTCAAAAAATAAAAATAAAAAAATAAACCCCCCCAAAATAAATAAATAGATACAAGTAAAAATAAAACCCAGCTCATGGGCCACTGCTCTGAAATCTTTCCTGTCACCACTAGGATCAAAAGAATTAATCATTAGATTCTTTGAAGTTCTTCTGTACCTTGCAGACCATTTTGTTATTGGAACTATTATTCTGCACTGTAATTATAATTATGTGTTTCTCACCTGCCTGTAGCATTGGAAAACTCAGAATTTATTGTGTTTATAAATGCGTCATGACTTATTAAGCCTGGGGTCTTCATGAGCTGAAGCACGTTCCCAATGTACTCTGCCTCTTAAAAAAATGTCCAAGGTTTTAATGGATACCAAAAGGTTACCAGTGAAGACTTGATCACCTTATATGAACCAACTAACACTAACCAGTAAACAGGCCAAGGCATCTGCAGGGCTGTTTGCTGGGATTGCATCTTAACATCTTCTAGGTAGCAAAATCAATGCAACCAAGGCTCTCTCTCCTCAGACTGGACTCTCCCTGATGAGGGAAGAGTGGGATGTGCAGAGTAGAAAAAAGATCAAGGCATTCATGTCACTTTAGATCAGGGTTGCTTCTTGTTTTCTTCAAATTCCTTCTCAATGGTCCAAGAAACACCTGTATTCTGGACAAACTATTTTCTCAGCAACTGCCAACAAATAATTACTGCCTAATGCTTGAGTGCTGGCATAACTGAAGGTGTAATGACAACCATATAAAACTGTCCTCTGCAAATATAGAAGTTACGTTTCCAGTCTGCCTCTGTACATGGCATTGATCAGCTGCCTTGTGGCAACACTTGATGAGAGATTTTCTTGAAGAAGAGGTAAAAAAAAATTGGCAAAATGAAGTGTTTTTCTTCATAGGCATTGCATTTTCCTTATGCCTACCTGCCTTATTAATTAAGAGTACTTGTAAATGGATTATAATGACTGACATTAAGCCTAGGTCTCCATTAGCCAGTGGGCACCATCTTACCTTGGTAATTGATAACGAAGGGAGCACTTCGGCCTCAGCTCGGACTTGATCGAGTTTGTTTTCTGGCACAAAGAGTTCATGGATGCCTTTGATTATAGTGTGGGGTACAATGTTCTGAAATGAAGCAGACTTGGTAACAGTTTGGAATGAAAACTATAAAAGGAACACTTCAGTAAACAGATGATCTTTTATGACTGTATAAAACTATTAAAAAAAAAAAAAGACATTCAGTCCGCCCACCTGCTCCTGTAGAAGTTCCACCACCTGCTGCACACAGTCGCTCACCGAGGACAAGTTGGTTTTAAGCACAAGCTCAGGAGTTTCCGGTTTCTCATAATCGGAATCAATACCCGTAAACCCTGCAAGGCAGAAGGCTAAAAATCACATCTGCACCAACAGAACAATCTTTTTACTCAATAAGACATAACACATGTTGCAATAATGTTTTCAACCGCTGTATTCAGATTAAAACAGAAGAGGTCAAACAGCTATCCTTGCCCTCTAGCCATAGATAAGAACATATACAGCTGTGGTTTCAATACAGAAAGCCCAGATTATCAACAAAATCTGTCTGAGTCCAAGCCCTCTGCGGCTGATTAGAATGGAAAAGGAAAACAAGTAGGAGGAAAACTGAAAGATTCCTCCTACACACATGCACATACACATGTCCATTTTAGTTCTCTAAACTTGATTGCTTGTGGCTGGGGTGATAGTTCTTGAAAAATACAAGCCCACATTTTAACTAGCCCATGGACATATTGAAGATATTATGGTTTGATAAAAAGTTGTGTGCACTATATGCAATTTTGGAAAACGGTTTTTGAAACTTCAGACAGATTTCTGGGCACAGACTAATAAGAAATGGTGGCATAAGTAAGTGGCAAAGATACCGCTGAACTGGCTCTCCTACCTTTGATCTCCCCAGCTCGGGCCCGTTTGTAGAGACCTTTTACATCTCTGCTTTCACAAATGTTTAGAGGCGCATCTACAAATATCTCAAAGAATGGCAGTCCTGCAGATTCATGGATTTTGCGGGCATTCTCACGATCCTGGAAAATAATTACCTTTAAGAATGTAAGAGGAGGGACTTCCCTGGTGGCGCAGTGGTTAAGAATCCGCCTGCCAATGCAGGGGACACAGGCTCGAGCCCCGGTCCAGGAAGACTCCACATGCTGCAGAGCAACTAAGCCCGTGTGCCACAACTACTGAGCCTGCACCCTAGAGTCCACGAGCCACAACTACTGAGCACACGTGCCACAACTACTGAAGCCCACGTGCCTAGAGCCTGTGCTCCCAACAAAAGAAGCCACCGCAATGAGAGCCCGTGCACCACAACAAGGAGTAGCCCCCGCTCACCGCAACTAGAGAAAACCCATGTGCAGTAACGAAGACTCAAGGCAGCCAAAAAAAAAAAAAAAAAACTTGGCAAAAAAAAATAATGTAAGAAGAGGTTTCATAGTGAAAGTCTTCATCACAAAATACTGTGTGCTCCGGTGTTCCATGACCTTAAGATAACACTGGGGTTTGAGCTCTTCAGAGGTGTCAGGAAACTAGCCCTTTAGAAAAACCCCAGAAATTTCACTCTAGTAAACAACGCTCCCAAGTACTTTCCAAAAAAAAAAAAAAAGTAAACAAACAAACAAAAAAAATGGGAAAGAATCCCAACTAAAAGACAGGGCTGGCAATATGAGAGCATTTCATTCAAAGGATGTGTTCAAAGTACATAGTGTCTTATATGTAATTCACAGAAATTTCCGGTTTTAAAACAAGAGGAGTAACACTCCACCTCGTTGATCTCAACGTTAAACCCACATAACCTGATGCATTGGCAATGAACTGCTGTTTTCTTTAGTAAGCTAAGCCTTCTGACTTTTTGGAGAAATACTGGCTTGACCAAAAAGTTCGTTCGGGCTTTTTGATTAAACCCCAAAGGAACTTTTCGGCCAACCCAATAAAATTGCCGAGCTTTGGCATTTTTCTTGTTTAACTTTCTCTTCCTTTCAACTCTGGCCAAGTGTACCTTACCATTGTGAAAGTGGAAGGGTTTATGTCACCTGGTGCCCTGGCATCTGGAAATGAAGGGACTTTCTTTATATAACCAATATTAAAGAGAGGAAATGAGGGAGCAAGTGGGGGAGGGAGAGCCAGTGGGGGAGACTGGAAGTATGACATTCCTCTGTCTTCCCCTCCGCTGGGTCCTCATCCTGGCAGCTTGAGAGCACTGGCACTACGTGTGGCAATTGTGTGCGTTGCCAAAGCATTTTACCTTTGCAAAAGGAGAAATGAAGCTGGTAATGCAGACCAGACCAGCGTCGGCAAACAGCCTGGCCACCTCAGCAATCCGGCGGATGTTTTCTTCTCTGTCCCAAGGAGAGAATCCAAGGTTTTTGTTGAGGCCATGACGGACGTTGTCCCCATCGAGGGAGTAGCAAGGGATGGCGTGGGAGACGAGATTCTCCTCCAGAGCAAAACTGATCGTTGTTTTTCCAGCACCAGAGAGACCTGTTCAGAATGGGCAAGACAGGACAGGCACTGTCTCTGACTGTTTAAGATAATAAATTGTGCTCTGATCTGAATTGTGAACTGATCCTAATTTTTACCTAATTCAAGCATAATTAAACCCTCATTACATCACTGGATTGACCTAAAAAAAAAACCATTCAAATCTAGAAAAAGCAAAGTTTACTACAAGTCAAGTACTGGCATTTCTTTCAAATCTTGAAAAAACTATTTGTCCCTTGTTAGGATTATAGCCTTTCAAAGCAAAAGGGGTTTGTCAATAGGGAGACCTTGGCAGGCTACATATGGTCCTTGGTGTGTTCTGCTTTTGAGATGCGCTGGGACCCTTTACCAGAGTGCTTGCACCTGGACAAATGTCTCCTGGGGCAACAGAATACAAAGAAACTATAAGGGACTAAAAATACCTGCAGGCGGCCACAGTTGGGGCAAATTATAAACAATAAGATACAAAAAGGCCAGAAACCAGCTGCCATTTCTGAGGTGCAGGGAGCAAAAGCAGGGTACTGCGCATGATTCCTGCACACGGCACCACCAAGAGGGTCAGCCGACCACCCAAGCCACCGCTCCAGCCTGACGACCCATCTGCCCCTACTCGCATCCCATTTAAGGAACCGGTTCGCCCCACCTCAGGAGTGAGCAAGGGCACTTGTTTCTTGTTTTCACTCCCTCATGCTGCAGGCAGGGACCTCAATAAAGCCTTGCCTGAATTCCTTGACTGGCCTCTTATCAATTTCTATTGATTAATGAGTCCAAGGACCTGAGTTGGTAACACTTTGCCTGCAGAGTATTTTATAGATTAGAAAGTTGTGCATACAAATTCAGATTATGGCTTCTCTTGAAAAAAAATCAGAGGCTCTGGCAGTGGTGTCCTCATATCCCCTTATAAGAGCAATCAGCTGGAGTGGAGGGACAGCCAGCCCTTGGAGACTGGGAGGCCCACCTTCCTCCCTTGTAGATGCTGCTAAGCACCCATCTGACAAGAGAACCAACATACTGTCCTTTTGTTTGCAAGATTTTCCAAAATGATTCTCAAAACACGAAGACAGAGAACCACCCTGAGCTACGCTGTATATGTAGTTAGAGTTGCCATATACTCTTAGGTGTTTGGAGTCTTTGCATGAGAGTGGAGTTACAAGGTGCCTTCTACTATGGTTTCAAAGCACAGTGATTGGGAACACACACTATAATTGCTACATGAGGGAGAATGTAAGGAGAAAGGAAACGAAATGCTACCCGCCAAAATTACTTAAGAGCTCAAAATCTGAACCACCCTGGAAAAGGAGCCCTCTAAAAATTCAGTTGTTCTAAAGATCTCTGAACCTGAAGAAAAATGCAGTGATACCAAGCCACTGTCAGACAGCACCCGGAAGAGGAAAAGTCAGGACGGGGGCGGAAAAGAAAGTCAAGAAATTGTTAATGCAGAGAAGACAGCGGGGGGAAAGAGGAAAAAGAAAAAGTAAGAGTAAAGAAGGGATGCAGGACAGAGAGACTTGGAAAGAAAGGTGATATATGAAAGGTAAACAAGTATTTTCCATATTTTTAGTTATGTTTTAAAGTCATGCCCTTGGCTTTGACAGAGGATCATTAGAAGAAACGGCTATGTGAAGAATGTGTTGGCAATCTTTGTAAATCAAGGCATTGACTATTACATCTTTATGTAATTCAGTTTCATTTGGATAGAAATTAATGTGATAAATTCCTCTTAAAAGTTATGTCCAGTTGTGGGGTAGGAGAAATGGGACTCCTGAATCTCTGGTACGTTCTCTTGCATCAGAAAATGAGACAAACAATAGAAATTTCTAACACAGTTAGCTGTATTAAAATAGATGATTGGAATATTTATTTTAATACATTGAAGTAAAAGCAATTACCTTTACTGAGAGTTTTACTAGGGACCAGGACTTGTGCTAAGTGCATATATGCTTTATTTCATTTTGTTCTACCTGTTCTTTTTGTCTTTCCAAGGGTGTTTTACATTAAGAATAATGGACTCTGTGGGTATGTCCTGATTCAAAATTTGGACAAACACATGAAGGCAAAACATCTCATGAAGGCAAACACATAGCAAGAGGGAAACGTCTGGAGCACGCTGTTTTATACACTGCTGCATGTCACGTCTCTCAGAGAGAGCGGGGGAAACATATCAGGAATTGCGGCAGGTGAAGCTGCCTTCTAGAACACAGCAGCCTCCTTGCCCTCTGTCCAGCCTCACCCTGGAAGCAGGGAAAGTTGTTCTTCTAGGGATGAATGAAACCCGGAAACCAAGGGCAAGTGCCACAGGCACTAGGAAATAACTTGAAAGAGAAGAATGAGGCTGCTTTAGACAGGAATAGGAAAGACTCAGAATAGCAAGATAAGACACAAGGCAGGTCCTCACTTGTTGTGTTTTATAGAACTATCTTCAGGTTAGAATAAATCAGCATTTGTGAGCAAACAGTAACACATAAGTTGATTTCATAACCTGGATAAACATATCTTTGCATCTGAGTTCATCTCCATATGAAATATTATGTCTCCGAAATGAACCTGTTTTTTTTCTTTTGAGTCCAGCCTATGTCGGACCTGCATTCCCAGGAATCAACATCCTCTACCTTGTACTCAGAGTATAAGGTAACAGCCGAGGACTAATTCCAGTTCTGTCACTAACCCTTAGCTTTGACATTCTGCGGCTATAAAAACACAAGAAAAGGGAGATTCACTTCGTCACCTCGGTGGGAATGAGTTCTTTTTTTATACACAAGGGACAATACTCAACTACACAGAAAACATTAGTTTTGCTTCTTGCACAGATTTTAATTTTTTAAAATGAGTAAAATAGCCCCCTAGAATATTAAAACATCAGAAAAGAATAAAGAATATCTCTAATGGACAGCCAAATGCTTGATGTAAAATTAGGAGAGCCCCGTTCATAACTGCCAATAAATGTGTTTAGGCATGAAATTAAGAATTACAGAATTCCTTAGAGCTGAATGGGAATGTCGTAATCAACTTGTCCCATCCTTTCCTGCCAAAGAGGTGAAAACAGAGAACTAGAGACATTCCATGACTTGATGGAACTCCTATTTCTCACTGATGGGTAGAGTTAGGACTAACACCCAAGCTTTCTATTACAGCTCTCAGCCTCCTTCTAATGTTGAAATACACATGTAATATGTAGTGACACTATCTTCCTAAAAATTGTGTGTCACCATCAGTTTTCCATTAAAAAATATATAGGTCTCAACACAGCATACCTGTCAGCCACACGGTACATCCTCGGAATCCACCCCTTGTTCCAACCACCTGCCCTCTCTTATTCCTGCTCACATGATGCGCCTGATACACAACATTGGTGGATTTCTGCTGGGTCTCCTACAAAACAAGAGCAAGCACAATATTCAATTAATAAAATAATAAATCTCATATGTATACATATAATAAAATAATAAAATAACAGATTACATAAAGAGTCTTCCCTAACAGAAACTCCTTTTTTTATAATTGGCATACAGAGTAACATTAATTAACTCTACTAATTTAGAAACAGACACTGCCTTTAGCATACCCATCACTGCCCTTTGAAAGTATAATTTGAATGAGGCAATTATTGATGCAATGTAAAAGTCCTGGTTCCATGACATATTAAAATGTGTACCTTTAGGTAATGGTTAGGGGAATGTCTTTGTTTCAGTAAATGCATGTTCTTCCCAAGTCCCAAGGGCATGAACTGAAAACAGCCCATATACTCCAGCCGCTGAGGAAATAATAGGGTGAGGCTGGTTGAGCTCCTCTCTAGAGAGCTGGAAGAGGCCCAGATCACAGAACGAAGAGTTAGAGGCCATTATACCCCTCCTGTTCCCACCCAGACATAGACGTCAGCAACTTGAGAGTTTATCCCAGAAATAGGACTCCTTTTTCACAAGTACTAAAATCTGCTTCCACTTTCCCAAGGGTCAGTGTATGAACTTTTTAATCTTTCAATAAGGCCTGAAGAAATGGAAATGTACCATTTATTAGTCTTGGAGGTTAACTTAAATCTCGAATATCTTTATTTTGGCTGTAATAAAATCAGCCCCATGAGGGCACAGATTATCTGAGCCTGACCCTAAACTCTGACTGGAAGGTACATGTCTGATGAATAAAAAAAGGTAAAATGAGTCAATAAGTACAGTTTGTGGTGGACATTAAAAAAAATAATATGTGAAGATGTGATCCAAAGGGAAAGGGGGTGGGTCAGGGGAACCCATAATGATGGTTAAATAAAAATAAAAAGGTTGAGAACTGCCCATGTGTGTCTTTGGTATGGTAATTAAATTTCTAATGACAGATGTAATCCAAGTTGCTGAACTGTAAAAATCTATGAAGCCTTTTACACACTGTACATGTATACCCACCAGAGCTAAAAAAAAAAAGCTCCAATATTCTTTGAGCAAGACCCAGAGAGTCTTAGAAAACTCTGGGTCACATGAGGGCAACTTTTACATTCTGGAGTAAATTAAATCACCTCTTTATGCCTTTCCTTTGGGAAAAAAAAATCAAGGGGAATACAAATAGGACTGTTTGGAGGCTTATATAGATAATGGATGGGAACATGCTCTGTAAATGGCCAAGTTCCCTACAAACGTGGGGGCTGACAATGATTATTCAGTGTATAGCTGCAGCAGGAGAGCCATCTGGATTAGGACCAGGAAATCCACTTCAAGACCAAGGAGGAAGGAGCCCCCTGCTGGCCCTTGGGGGCTCAGAAAGGCAGTGCACACCCATGGGGTGGGCCTGCTAGTGAGGCACAGAGCCCAGCTAAGGGGCCAGCTGGCAGGGAACAGCATTATCAGTGCCAGCGGGAGTCAAGAGGTAGGTGTTGAAAGCTGGGATCGGCTGGGTTAAGTTATCTAAAACTCTCCAAGGCTAGACGCTCTGATCATCCATCAAACAAACCTGGTCAGAACCCAAGACTCGGAAGGGGTCGGGACATAGTAGACAGCAGGGGTGGCTTGCACGAGAGGATTCATAAAGGGGGCAAATCAGGTTAGTCCATGAGATATTCTAGCCGTGTTTTCCCCGGATGAATAAATCCCCTGAAGGTATCCTGAGTCTTCTGTGCCAAGTGCACTTTATGGCTCAAGGATAACATTAAAATTTTCTTTCTCTCCATTTCCTTGTTAATCACTGCCATTAAATTCAAGAACACTGTGTGTGGATATCAGGCCCACAAGTCAGTTCATCCATTCATTCATTGATTCTTTCAGTAAATGTTTATGTAAATGAGCTCTTACTAAGTGCCAGGGGCCATACTAGGCCCTGGGAATATAGTACTAAACAAAGCAGAATTCCTGGCAACATTTTAGGGGGAAATACAGACAAAAAGATCAAGTAACTGGGCCCCTCAGAGGAGAGAGTGGGTCTCAGACATATATCTCTCTACTGTTTGAAGTGTATGGCTGTTAGCATAACTGAAGCCATCTTGGGCCGTTATAGTCTCTCCTGTTCTTCTGCTGACCCTGCCAGGGACTGTAATGTAAAGTGAATCACTTCTCTGTCATCGAGGGCTTTGTAGTTAATACATATAGTTTAATAATCATTAGAACCAGGTGACCTCTCCTCTATGCCCTGTTAGTCCCCAAACAATGACGAAAACCTTCACTGACGTATTCCTGATGCCCACGAAACTCGTTACCCGTTCGTAAGTCTTGACATAGAAGGGCACGTCCCGCTTCCAAGTACCTACCCCCATACTCTAGGTTAATATAAAATTGTCCCAATGGCCCCTCATGGAGTGGCATGGAGTACAGCTGTGAATGCTTCTGGATTGTTGTGGACACAATCCTGATCCCATCCTGTAAGTAAGTTACCCCATAATAAACTGATCCATTGATTATATGGAGTTGCCTGCCTCATTTTTTTCAGTCTCAAGATGCCTTCTTAGTTCAGTGGGCACTATGTGTCCCCTCCATCCTCTGACATGAAGATACATAAAGAATACCTACAACTCAATAATAAAGAGACAACCCACTTTATAAAAATGGGCAAAAGATTTGAACAGTCACTTCACAAAGGAAGATGCACAAATGGCCCATAAGCACATGAAGAAGGGCTCAATGTCACTAGTCATGAGAGAAATGCAAATTAAAATCAAAATGAGACACTACCGATAACATCTAAAGTCAGCAAGGATGGGCTCTCATATGTTTTTGTTTGTTTTTTAATTTTAATTTAATTTTATTTTTATTTATTTACTTATTTTTGGTTGCATTGGGTACTCGTTGTGGTGCGCGGGCTTCTCACTGCAGTGGCTTCTCTTGTTGCAAAGCACAGGCTCTAGATGCGCGGGCTTCAGTAGTTGCAGCACGCCAGCTCAGTAGCTGTGGCTCACGGCTCTAGAGCGCAGGCTCAGTAGTTGTGGCACACTGGCTTAGTTGCTCCGCGGCATATGGGATTTTCCCAGACCAGGGCTCGAACCCATGTCCCTGCATTGGCAGGTGGATTCTTAACCACTGAGCCACCAGGGAAGCCCATGTGCTCTCATATGTTGATAGTGGAGGTGTAAAGTGGTCCAACTATCTCAGAAAAAAAACTGGCAGTTTCTTATAAAGCTAAACATTTACCTCTCTTAGGACTCAGCAATTGCATTCATAGACATTAACTCAAGAGAAATGAAAACTTATACCCACAAAAGGACTTGTACAAGAATATGATTAGCAACTTTTTTGAACAAAAACTGTAAATAATCAAGGGTCCATCAAATAGGAAAACAGATAACAACAACAACAACAAAACAAAACGCCCAGATTATAGAATACTCTTCTAATGGAATACTAATCAGCAATAAAAAGGAATGAGCTACTGATACATGCAACGTGGATGATAATAAATGAAAACATTTTGCTGAGTCAAAGAAGTCTTACCCAAAAAAACTACATGTGATTCCATTTATATGACATCCCCCATCAGGGAAAACTAATTTGCAAAGTCAGAACAGCAGTTGCCTCTGGGTGATGGCAATGCTGTACGTCCTGATAAGGGTTTGAGGTACATAGGTGTTTGCATTTGCCGGAACTCACGGAATGTACACTTAAGATGGGTATTTCATTACATGTAAATTTTACCACATGCAAAAAAAGAACCATTAAAAAAAAACTAAGCAAATACGAAAATACCTAATAAGATTCAGATGGTGGGGGACTTCCCTGGTGGTTCAGTGGTTAAGAATCTACCTGCCATGCAGGGGACATGGATTCAATCCCCGGTCCGGTAAGATCCCACATGCCACGGAGCAACTAAGCCCGTGCGCCACAACTATTAAGCCTGTGCTCTAGAGCCTGTGAGTCACAACTACTGAGCTCGTGTGCCACAACTACTGAAGCCCGCGAGCCTAGAGCCTGTGCTCCGCAACAAGAGAAGCCACTGAAATGAGAAGCCCCCACACACACAGCAACTAGGGAAAGCCCGTGAGCAGCAACAAAGACCCAACGCAGCCAAAAAAAAAAAAAAAGAAAAAAGATTCAGATGGTGGAATGATATTGTTCAGCACAGCTACATTTGTGGAAAAGGGCTCTGATCCCAACACAGCATGTTTGACTTAAGGGGCTGCTGCCCACCTGTGCACGTGAATGCCCACCAGTGCTTAATTTGTCCACAGAGATGGGTTTTGTTTCCTCTCTTTTGGCTGTTCCTTCTCCCTAGAGGCTGAGATCCAGAATAAACTCCATGCTTTGCTAGTCTTCTGTGGAAACTTTGTTATGATCTTGTTAATTGCCTCCCCAATAAGCACTTGGTTTTCCAAAAACATCAGAGTCCACCGGAAGGAACTACTCTCTTACAGTATGTAATAGTTAGTCTCTGAACTTTTGGTTTTTATTAACTGCATCTTAATCATGGGTGTTTGTCCAGATTTTCTATCACTCCAACAATGTTTTAAACAAACAAATAAAATCTTTTCAGATGGCCAGGTACTGGGGCTTTTTTTGTTTGTTTCGGGAAGCTATTTTTCTTATTTATCTCAAATTTACCCTTGATTTTCTCCAAAAGGCAAACAAATAAAATAGAAGCAGATGTTTTGAAGGATATTTGAACTGCAAAGGGGTGAGGCAGCCGAAAACTTTTCTTTTCCTTGTTGAAACCCTTCCTTCCTTCTTAAGAGCATATGGTGTTCTAAGCTTCGGAAAGAAAGTGGCTGTCAGAAAAAGGACTCTCTCTATGGAAATCAAAGCACATGTTAAAGAACAAATGCCTCCCTGCGAGTAGAAAAGGAGCACACAGACGTTCTCGGCACCTCATCCAACACTGACACTTAACTGGAAGTGGCCCAGAAACCACAAAGTTGGTGGCATACTTCTATTCTGGGTCCCTAAGGGAAAAAAGTGCAAAAATCCCTACCTTCTTCCAGGTCACTGACCCAGAAAAACTCCCAGGAGTCACATGAGGATGGGTTTTGGCGTCAAGCAAATAGGGGTTTGAAACCCTCTTCGTAAGCTACTTGCTCAGTGACCCTGGGCAAGTGATAAACATCATCAAACCTCCATTTCCTGTTCTGTAAAATGGGGCTAAGAATAGTTTCCTCATAGGGCTGCTGAATGGATTAAATAATTTTCTATATAAAGTATCAAAGAAAATACATGACAAGGTAAGGTGTTGAGGCTGATGAGGCCCAGGAGGCATTATCTACTCTGGAGACATTCTGGTAGTTTGAGGCCTAAGTCACCCAGATTTAGAAGTGTTCTAAGGCTTAGGTCCACTCTAAGGCAAGTCTGGGGAGGAGGGGGGCTCATGATCAAGTCAGACAATGGACAGGAAAGCAATTTTGTAGGGGTGAAGCATCACACATGCACACGCACACGCACGCACGCACAGGAGCAGAGGAGGGTGTTGTTGCCGCTCTGATTATCATTTTCTTTGACTCAAAGCCCAGCCAGTAACATGCCTCTCCAAGGTGCACCAGTTTGAAGCCTCCTGGTTCTACCCACCCCACACTTACTGCTCTCCTGCTGGCTGTCTCAGTCATGAATGCTTAGTCACCGGCATGAGGATGGCCTTTGCCCCAGGTTAGCCTCATGAGCTGTTAAAGATGGGACTTCATC
Organism: Mesoplodon bidens; assembly: GCF_964165515.1. Classification (NCBI taxonomy): domain Eukaryota; kingdom Metazoa; phylum Chordata; class Mammalia; order Artiodactyla; family Ziphiidae; genus Mesoplodon; species Mesoplodon bidens. The sequence continues at coordinate 39,896,617 of NC_138176.1, forward strand.
ACCCAGCCCAGGGTTCAGTGAGTATCTCTGCCAGATCCACTCCTCACTCCCATCGGAGATGCCTAAAGGGGAGTATGAAGGAGCTTCTGGAACTCAGGGTGGGATAGGCTAGGTCACGGCAGGCCTTGGTTTTGCGTGACTAGAAGAAAAGATGCTACATGGGGAAAAGACTTCAGATGATTTCATGGCAGAGCGGGGCGCCCTTGGAGCCAAATCAGAGCCTGTGCTACAGTGAGTAGGTTTATGAAAGAGAGGGCGCTGGAGGAATGAGGAAGCTGGAAAGCGCAGATTAGTTTATGAGTTTCTCAGTGCTCAAAGGTTTTTGATGTGTGCCTAATGTCTTCAATCAAAAACAGGTAAGTGGGACTTCCCTGGTGGCGCAGTGGTTAAGAATCCGCCTGCTAATGTAAATGCAGGGGACACGGGTTCGAGCCCTGATCCGAGAAGATCCCACATGCCGCGGAGCAACTAAGCCCGTGCACCACAACTACTAAGCCTGCGCTCTAGAGCCTGCGAGCCACAACTACTGAAGCCCGCGTGCTCCATAACAAGAGAAGCCACCGCAATGAGAAGCCCACGCGCCGTAACAGAGTATGCTCGCCACAACTAGAGAAAGCCCGCGGGCAACAACGAAGACCCAACGCAGCCAAAAATAAATAAATTAATTTAAAAAAAGCCAAGTGAGTGGATTTGAATTCCTTCTACACCCTCCTGCCTCCCCCGCAGTGCAAACAAATCCACTTTCCTTCTCTAATGACAACTCTGCTGTTGCCTTTGAACTTGGCCTCACTGCTGTTGGGCTATGGTTTCATTGCTGTCTTGCTAATTAAAAGTGTCCCAAACCTCCCTGACCTCGGTGTGCAGTTTGAAGATTCATTTAAAGGTTTGCTTGCAGAAAGCAGCAACCTCAGTAATCACCCTCTCAGGCTCATGGTGGGAGCTCCATTCTCACAGGTGCTATGTCACTTATTGTTCAAAGCCCGGGAGCTGAGGAAACTGTGCGTTGTGACTCATTTGCAGATCCTCAAACTACTGGCTGAAGTCCCACACGTGCACGATGCAGAACACACCGCCAGGCTTTCTGACTCCAAGTGCAGGTCTTACTCCTGCCCAGACAGAACTCCTAGTTTCCAGTCCCAGCTGTGGGACCTCTGTGTTACAGCTTCCTCATTGAGGACTAAATGATATCATGCATATTATGGCTTTTGATACTACATAAAAATGTAAAAATCAAAAGATCATTTTTACTTCATTTTCATTACTTAACCTGAGTAGCTTCAAATGTTTTACCATTACAAATATCTATTTATATTTCTTTCCTTTCAGAGTATTTCCTTGGGGTCTACAGCCCAAAGTGAAACAACTGAGTATGAAAAGTTATAAACTTTCGTTAAGTCTTATTATGTACTGCCAGTTCATTTTCCAGAAAGACAGAGCCAAGTTACCAGGCTACCACAATATACCTGTTTCTAAATATTCCAATTAACTTGTTATGTTTGCAGTTTTAATGTTTTTTTCCCCCTAGATTACTTCGTACCTATTTAGTTACTAGTAAGAATATGTATTTTTCCATGTTGTAAGTTACCTATGATATTTGTGTGTTTGTCTCTTTTGGTATTAAGTAAGGACAATCTAGGCAATGACATCATCCACTTTTTAAAAATGTATTGTGGGCAGATTCCCTGGCGGTCCAGTGGTTAGGACTCTGAGCTTCCACTGCAGGGGGCACAGGTTCCATCCCTGGTTGGGGAACTAAGATCCTGCACACTGTGTGGTGCAGCCAAAAGCATATTGGTACTTCTTTCTGTATTTTGTATAGTAAAAATTTTATTAACTATAATATACACTTTTTGTTCACTTTCCTTTTGATATACACTTTATTATATAGCACATATATTATATGTAATATGTTATATCATATTAAAGGGTATTTTAAGAATATATAAAAATGTTCCTGTTGTCTTTGATGTCTTCCATTTGATCATTCATCATAGCTGAGCCAAATATGTTCTTTAGACCTCTATTTTGATATGATTAAACTATTCTATCTATTTGGATACATCTGACATTTTAATAATGTGTCATGTGCTTACATGGGTCAATTTTATTTCTTTTCCATCATTATTATCCAGTGATCTCAAAATATGTTATAATTCATTTCCCTATTACTTTGAAAATCTTTTAGTAGTTTGAATCTATTTCTAGAATTCTTATATATTTATAATTCTTATGTATTTATAATTTATGTATTCTTACATATTTCTACAGAATTTTTCTACTTTTAGTGTGGACACCTATGGTACTGATAGTTGTTGCTCTGTAATATGTTTTAAAATTCTGAAGATAAAAAGCTCTTTCTTGGGAATTCCCTGGAGGTCCAGTGGTTAGAACTGAGTGCTTTCACTGCCGGGGCCTGGGTTCGATCTCTGGTCAGGGAACTAAGATCCTGCCAAGCTATGTGGCCAAAAAAAAAAAAAAAAAAAAGCTCTTTCTTTAAAAATGTTTTTTTCAATTTTAGTTTATTTTAAAACACATTTTTCCATGGAAATAAAATTAGTCAAGTCTTGTTGAGAACATGCAATGCCTCACTATGATTTCCCCTGCTAGTCTCACTAATTCTCAAAGAACCTCAAGATCGTAATACAGAAAAAGGAATCATTACCTAAAGATGTTCATAATAATATTATTTAAAATAGAAGCCATCAAAATTTCCATCAATTAAATAGCTTATGGCATATCCATATGCCGAATATGCACATCTGTATTTACTGACCTAAAACTATGTCATGCTGTATGCTCAAATGCGAAAACAGGTTACAGAGGAAATAACATTAATCCCATTCTAAATTATATATATCTATATGCCAGACCCAGTGAACCTAGGAGCCCGGGCGCCAACACCGACCCCTTGTTGCCCTCTCGATGCCCCCTCGACTCTGCGGGGACAGAGAGAGGCCTGAGCCACGAGGGCTACAATTGTTAGGAGTTGCCAATCGGGCAGGGAGTGCACTGGGCAGACAAGGCAGGATCCCTGCTCTGGCCTGACATCATATTTGATGTAACAACCACGTTATGTCACCTCCCATTCACCGTGAGAAAAACACCACGCCAACTCCAAGAAAGGGGCATTCTACTAAATACCTTATCAGTACTCCTCCAAAGCGTGAAGGTCATCAAAAACAAGGACAGTCTGAGAAGCTGTCACTGTCAAGAGGAGCTTAAGGAGACATGACAGCTAAATGCAATGTGGGATGGGATCCTGGAACAGAAAAAAATATTTGATAAAAATTAAGGAAATCTGAAAAAAGTATGGACTTCAGTTAATGATAATGTGTCTTCAGTTCCTTAATTGTAACAAATGTGCCACACTAAAGTTAGTAACAGTGTAACCTAAGTGCAGGATATATGGGAATTCTGTATCATCTTCTCAATTTTTTCCATAAATGTAAAACTGTTCTAAAAAATAAAGTCTATTTTTTAAAAGAGTGCATTTTTACAAGATTTGGCAATAAACAAAATACTTTATAATCACCTTGGCTTCTGCACTGCTGGATTCTTTATCTTCCTGATCATATTTCTTAAAATCACTGACTCTATTATTTTACTTCTAATTTAAGGATTAAAATTACTTGGAGTTATTTGAGAAATCCTTTTATAAGCAAGCACACCATGGAGTAAAGAGGAAGTAAAGAGAAAGATAAATAGATAAGACATTGATAAGAGTTAAACACATAGATAAGTTGTGACATACCCACATTGTTTATGGCGACATTCTAAAATATTACAAGAAAGAAAGATTTTGGTTTTAGAGGAAACTGATGAAACCTAGCAGTGCCCTCTTCTGAGCCCCTTTTGTCCCTCCAAAATGGAGGTGAATTAATTCTCTTTCAGCCTCTCTCAGCCCTCTTTATGTCCCCAAACCTCCTGTTATGACACATGCAGCCCTTAATCTTCCATATGGAGGGATGTGAGTAAATAACATAAAAAAGGAGGAGGAAAAAGGAGATCTGAAACTCCTTAGGGGAGAAAAAAAAAAAAACCTCAAAATGGCTGTTTTTTGCTTCAGAAGCAGGAAAGTGGAAGAGAAGCGATTAGATGAAGTTTATTGCAGGGTAAAAGAGTTAATATTTTTGGACCAAAGAATCCGGAAATTGCAACTGTCCTAGAGTGGACCCAGGATGGAGAAATATGTGGCTGGAAGTTGGGGGTGTATGTGTGTGGAGTTCCTTCTCAGGACCCCCAAGAGAGGGGTTCACACACCCACAGATGCTCACAAATCTTCACACCGGGACCCCAAAGCCTCCTTCAGCGATTTGGGTGGGGACAGCTCACACCTGCACTGAGAAGCAGGTGGAAAGATGGTGAGTGAGGACAGGTGAAGTTTAGGTTCCATGGTTATACTGGGGGTAGCAATATTCCTGGCACACTAGACTGACAGCTTTAAAAAAACATTTCCTGATGGAGAAAGGTTCTTGATGAAACTTTTCCAAGGCCTGCATAACTTATTTCTAAGTTAATCTCTGGAACATGACTTGTTCTTAAAATGACTCTGAGGGCTTATAGGAGCCACTGCTCTCATTCCTCTCTAATTATGTATCATCCATCTACAGGTCCTGTTTTTCTTCATAGTATCTCTCATATAAGGATCTTTCTTCCAGTTTCCACTGTTCACACCCTGATTTAGACCCTTACCATGACTTCCACTTTAGTGCTCAGGCCTATTTCCACATTACGTGGTGAGCAGGCCTCCAGATGGTCTTCAGTCTTAGTCCAGAACCAGTGGCCTCATCTGTGTCACCCTCTCCAACAGAACTTGCTCCAGGTCCTCCTGGCTTGCTTCTCATATATAATCACATTTCACTCCTCAGACCTCCGGATGCCATGAACTCCCTTTCCAGCTCTGACCTTTGCTTGTCTTTTTTTTTTTTTTTCGGTACGCGGGCCTCTCACTGCTGTGGCCTCTCCCGTTGCAGAGCACAGGCTCCGGACGCGCAGGCTCAGCGGCCATGGCTCACGGGCCCAGCTGCTCCGCGGCATGTGGGATCTTCCCGGACCAGGGCACGAACCCGTGTCCCCTGCATCGGCAGGCGGACTCTCAACCACTGCCACCAGGGAAGCCCTGCTTGTCTTCTTGACCATAATTTGGAGTCTCCTCTTGGCTGGAACTGACAATCAGATGAATTTTCTAAAACACCCTTTAATCATGTTACTTTTATATTCAAAACTTTCAATGGCTCCCCATTGAATGAAGTCCTTACACAGAATTAAGTCCTAATTCTTAGATTGGAATTTAACGCCCTTCATCTGCAGGCTCCAGCGACCTTTCGATAACGTTTTCTACTCTCGGCTGCAGAACTTCTATTCCAAGCAGGAGGTTTTGAACACAGCTCATTCTGGCTTTGCACCTTTTCTCATTCAGCCCATCCTATCTGGAAGAATCTCTTCATACCCTCCACCTAACCACACACTGCCTGTTCTTCAAGCAGCACAGGGTGTTTCCTGGTGGCCTATTGGTTAGGATCCTGGGCTTTCATTGCCATGGCCTGGGTTCAACCCCAGGTCAGGGAACTGAGATCCTGGAAGCCGCATGGTGTGGCCAAAAAAAAACAAGCAGCACAAACCCCGTGGGTTCAAATCACCGTCCTTGATGCCTCCCTGCTAAACTCCTGTCCTGATTAGATCCTGGATATTTTAGACTTATATCTAAGGTTTTATAGACTTAGAGACTTGTATTTTAGACTTCACTGTCAACCCTACATGGTGGGGGCCATAGCTTAAACAGCTTTGATTTCCCAACAGGGCCCAGCTAAGAGGAAATAATATAGATTTTGAGGCTGGACAGTTTAGAGTCAATTCAACTTCTGGCTCCACTAAAACCTTGAATGAATTAAGCCTAACCTCTCTAAGTCTCCCAAAATTGTGGGATTATAATTCTTGTTAACTGCTGCAATGATCAAAAAGAGCAAGCAAATGTGACGTAGCTGGACTTCATTAAGTATTCAGTAAATACTTGTTGAATGAATAATAGAAGTTTAATAAATATTTTGCTGGCTGATTGACAGATGTGGATATCCTTAAACAAACTCTGGTCCTCATCAGCACATATGCTTTAGTATCACTACTCAATAAAATGACATATTCTAAACTGTGGTTACAGCCACCTTTATGGCTAAGAAGATTACCCCCTTCTTTTTTTTTTTTAATAGATCTTTACTGGAGTATAATTGCTTCACGATACTGTTAGTTTCTGTTGTACACCAAAGTGAATCAGCCATATGCATACATATGTCCGCATATCCCCTCCCTCTTGAGCCTCCCTCCCATCCTCCCTATCCCACCCCTCTAGGTCATCACAAAGCACCGAGCTGATCTCCCTGTGCTATGCTGCTGCTTCCCACTAGCTAACTATTTTACATTCAGTAATGTGTATATATGTCGATGCCACTCTCACTTCACCCCCGCTTCCCCCACCCCCTCACCGTGTCCTCAAGTCAATTCTCTATGTCTACATCTTTATTCCTGCCCTGCAACTAGGTTCATCAGTACCATTTTTTTTTAGATTCCATATATATGTGTTAGCATACAGTATTTGTTTTTCTCTTTCTGACTTACTCCACTTTGTAATGACAGACTCTAGGTCCATCCACCTCATTACAAATAACTCAATTTCATTCCTTTTTATGGCTGAGTAATATTCCATTGCATATATGTGCCACATCTTCTTTATCCATTCACCTGTCGATGGACATTTAGGTTGGTTCCATGTCCTGGCTATTGTAAATAGTGCTGCAATGAACATTGTGGTACATGTCTCTTTCTGAATTATGGTTTTCTCAGGGTATATGCCCAGTAGTGGGATTGCTGGGTCATATGGCAGTTCTATTTTTAGTTTCTTAAGGAAACTCCATACTGTTTTCCATAGTGGTTGTATCAATTTATATTCCCACCAACATTGCAGGAGGGTTCCCTTTTCTCCACACCCTTTCCAGCATTTATTGTTTCTAGATTTTTTGATAATGGCCATTCTGACTGGTGTGAGGTGATACCTCATTGTGGTTTTGATTTGCATTTCTCTAATAATTAGTGATGTTGAGCATCTTTTCATGGGCCTCTTGGCCATCTGTATGTCTTCCTTGGTGAAATGTCTGTTTAGGTCTTCCGCCCATTTTTTAATTGGATTGTTTGTTTTTTTGATATTGAGCTCCATGAGCTGTTTGTATATTTTGGAGATTAACCCTTTGTCTCTTGTTTTATTTGCAAATATTTTCTCCCATTCTGAAGGTTGTCTTTTTGTCTTGTTTATGGTTTCCTTTTCTGTGCAAAAGTTTTTTTGTTTATTTTTGTTTTTATTTCCATTACTCTAGGAGGTGGGTCAAAAAAGATCTTGCTGTGGTTTATGTCAAAGAGTGTTTTTCCCATGTTTTCCTCTAAGAGTTTTACAGTGGCCGGTCTTAATTTAGGTCTTTAATCCATTTGGAGTTTATTTTTGTGTATGGTGTTAGGTAGTGTTTTAATTTCATTCTTTTACATGTAGCTGTCCAGTTTTCCTAGCACCACTTATTGAAGAGGCTGTCTTTTCTCCATTGCATGTTCTTGCCTCCTTTGTCGTAAATTAGGTGACCATATGTGCATGGGTTTATCTCTGGGCATTCTATACTGTACCATTGATCTACATTTCTGTTTTTTGTGCCAGTACTGTACTGTCTTCATTACTGTAGCTTGGTAGTATAGTCTGAAGTCGGGTAGCCTGATTCCTCCAACTCCGTTTTTCTTTCTCAAGATTGCTTTGGCTATTCAGTCTTTTGTGTTTCCATATGAATTGTAAGATTTTTTGTTCTAATTCTGTGAAGAATGCCATTGGTAGTTTGATAGGGATTGTATTGAATCTGTAGATTGCTTTGGGTAGTACACTCACAGTATTGATTCTTCCAATCCAAGAACATGGTATATTTCTCCATCTGTTTATGTCATCTTTGATTTCTTTCATCAGTGTTTTATAGTTTTCTGAGTACAAGTCTTTCGCCTCCTTAGGCAGGTTTATTCCTAGGTATTTTATTCTTTTTGTTGCGATGGTAAATGGGATTTTTTCCTTAATTTCTCTTTCTGATTTTTCATCATTAGTTTATAGGAATGCCAGAGATTTCTGTGCATTAATTTTGTATCCTGCAGGTTACCCCCTTCTTAAAGTGAGACCTGCCATGTCCTAAGTCTTCTCACAGCCATCACTACAGAAAATAGCCAAAGCAGTCCAAACCTTATAATAAACAGAACTCCCATTCACAAATCCATTTGTAAAATATTCTTTGAAATTTGCATCAAGGAACTGTGTATAACAATTTGTGATTATAGTTCTGGTGAGTTTCCCATATTCTTTGAGAATCAATTAAGCTGATGGGACCTAACATATTTCAGTTAGTGTTGAAATCTAAGTCATTAACACTTAAATCCAATAGAATACAGAATTGGACACTTATTTAATGCATTGCTTGAATAAGTTAAATGAACCACATCCTCTGTGAGCACATCCTCACATTGATTACTTCACTGGTTTTTCCTTCACAAATATAACATAAACAATCCAGAGACAGGCAACTAAAATGTATATTATTGTGAACTAGAAGAGCCCATCAGCTTGAAATGGCCTGAAATCACCATTATAAAAAGTTTACATCAAAAAGCTGTTACATGGAAACATTGTTTACTCTCTGTTCAAAAAAAGTCAGATTAAAAATTCATCTGCTACATTGCCTATATTCTTTGTTCACAGTGAGGCAGATTCCTAAGGATAAGAAAGGTCATTTAAATCCATCAAGCTCTGGAGTAAACCGACTCATAGAACGCTCATGTGGTCATATCTGCCCAGCTCTAAGACTTCTTTTTATGTGTAATATTTTCATGATTCAATTAAGAGAACTCAGGAAAAGGAAATAAGATCAGAAGGCAGTCTTCCATTTGATCATTAAGCACGGACCCAGAAACAAAGACCTACTTATAGCACAGGGAAGTATACTCACCTATATGGGAAAAGAATCTGAAAAAGAGTATATATATAAATCACTTTGCTGTACCCCTGAAACTAACACAACATTGTAAATCCACTATACTTCACTTAAAAAAAAAAAAAAAGAGTGGACCCAGAGAAGGCTTCTGCCTCTGTAAAGAAGCACAAAGCAAAGGGCAATTGTGAAAGAACCAGATTAATGCCTTTCTCAAGACTCACTGTCATTATTAGGAGTAAAGGACTCTAATCCATTGCAATATAACTCCTATGCCCAGCAGTAGGTTCAAACAAATTAAATTACTGCATGTAAAGGGTTTAAAACAGCGCCTAAATCAGTAGTCACTGTAACAACCGGCACTGACAAGATCTTCAGTGTTTATCTGACTTGATCTCTTTCCCCTGCATACTCTACTTAGTGAGTCTGCCTGGCCACAGCTACAGACTCAACCTCCCCAACTACTCTCCCCAGACATCGCTGCTTGTACTGGATTGACCCAAGTACAACCAATGCACGGGCTGAATCAGTGAGATTCTCTTAAGAATTTAAGCTATACAAAACACCCAGTCAGTTACATACTCAGTCCTTAGATTGGAGATTCATGGAGACCTGTACTAGAGTTGCCAAATCAAGGCACTGGGAGCAGAAACTGAGCAGCCACGAATCCGTAGAACAATGTCTCCCTTCCATTTTATCCCATTGACCACTCTTTTCTGGAAAACTCCCTCTTTCCTTAGCATCCAAGATATTATTCTATCCCTTTGCCTTTCTGCCATCTCACGTCTCCTCCACAGGCTCCTTCACACACGCCTCCTCCACATCCCTTAGATATCAGGGTTCTTCTCCAGCACCCTACCGCTCTTCCCCTATACATCCCTTAGTGACTCTCACCTGTTCCCAAAGGTTTTGTCTACTATCAATATGCTATGGACTGCAAAATCTCTATCTTCAAATATCAATTTTTTTTTTAATTTTTTTTTTGCAGTATGCGGGCCTCTCACTGTTGTGGCCTCTCCTGTTGCGGAGCACAGGCTCTGGACGTGCAGGCTCAGAGGCCATGGCTCACGGGCCCAGCCACTCCGCTGCATGTGGGATCCTCCCGGACCGGGGCACAAACCCGTGTCCCCTGCATCAGCAGGCGGACTCTCAACCACTGCACCACCAGGGAAACCCCAAATATCAATATTTAAATGCCTAGCAGGTATAGCCACCCAGAGCCAATGAAACTCAGCATCGACAAGAATTCATTTTCTTGTCATCACCCCTTACTCCTTTTCCCATATTCCTCATCATTTGTAATGGCCCACATGTCTATCTATTATTTAAGCTAGGAGACATCCTACTGCCCCCTCCCTCATTAAAAAACAAAATCTATCACTGAGTCCTGTCAATTTTAGCTAAGAGATACCTCTCGAATCATCTCACTGTTGTTAGCTAATCACTCACGAGAACCTCCCTGACAGCCTTCAAACTGGACTCCTCATCTCTCTCAAGCTATTCTCTCCTTTGCCACCATAGTAAAATTCTCTGGCTTAAGATCCTTTGGCTTCTATGGTAAAGTCCAGAGACCTCAATTTGGCGCCATGACCTCCTTTTCCAGCTTTACCTACTGCCCTTCGTGGCCTTGAACTCCATGAACCAGTCACACAAACCCCATGCACCAGTCCAGAACAAGCCCTACCCACCCCTCCCACACACGCCGTTCTTCTGTGCTTTCACCCACATTCTCCTTGCTCGGACTGCCCTTCTTTCGATTTGTCTCTTACTCACTCACGAAGGTGTGGCGTAAACATTGCTGTGAGCCTTTGGCTAATCTCCCCACCCACAGACAGACTTAGCTTCTTCCTCTGACCCCACAGTATCCTGTTTCTACTGATAGTTCATTTCCCAAACCTACTTAAGACTCTGATGTAAGACTCTGAGAGGGTATTTGATAAAAACACAGATTCCCAGGACTCTCCCCAAGAGATTCTGATTCATTTGGTCTGGGGTAGGGCCCAAGAACCTGTAGTTTTGTTCCAAAAGTGCCTCAGGTGATTTTAATGCTCAGGCAAATCTAGGAGACACTAAAGATACTAGAGAACTTATGTTAATTATGGTCACAGTAGTCCCCCCTGATTTGCAGGGAATACATTCCAAGACCCCCAGTGGATGCCTGAAACAGCAGATAGTACTGAATCCTATACATACTATGTGTTTTCCTATATTAATGGGCAGGTAGCTTATACTGCATGGACATGCTGGACAAAGGAATGATTCACATCCTGGACGGGATGGAGTGGGACGGTGGAAGATTTTACCATGCTACTCAGAACAGTGCACAGTTTAAAACTTGTAACTTATTTCTGGAATTTTCCATGTAATGTTTTCACACCATGGTTTAACTCGGGAAAGTGAAACAGCAGATAAGGAGGGACTATTCTATTTACTGACATGGCTCTCTACTTCACCAGATTGGGAACTTGCTGGTCTGCTCTACCCACATTTGTCATGGAATCCACGTACCTAGAATATCATAGGAGTTTAGAATTTACTGAATGAATGTTAAGTATTTTTACTCAAACTAATTTTTCATTCCCATGATAGTTCACAAAATTTGATCCGTTATTCAAATGTGTATTATGGGCAAAGGTAGAGGGCCAGGGGCTGAGATAGACTTGGAAGAACATGGCTGCCCAGGTGGTAAAATTGGGTGATAAGAATGTCAAACATTTTTTCAAAATCTTGGCTGAGTTACAGATTTGGAGGCAGCCAAACCTGTTAGTATTGTCTGATGAATTTAACTGTATGGATAAAACTCACAGTGCAGAAAGACAGACACTCTTGCTCCCACCCTCAACTGGATGTATATTCCCTTAAAGAAGCAGAACGGCATAAAGGTTAACATGGGTTCCACGTCAGAGTGACTGGTAGGGCATCCTGGTTCTTCTGGTGCCAGCTGCGTGCCCTTGAGCAAATTACTTAACCACTCCATTCCTTCTTTTGTAGATGGTTTTCATAACATTTTCTGCCTTAGTGAAGTCGTATGAGGATTAAATAAGAAAATGTACATAAAACAGCACAGGGCCTGGCCAGTAGTTAAGCCCTCACTAAATGTTAGCTAAAATGAGACAAATAGTTGTTATTAATGATAATTTAAATAGTTCACTTACTAGTAAAATAATTATAATAATAATTAAGTGGATGATGATAGTTAAAATTATGAAGACTGCCCCAGTGCTTCCCTCTGTTCAGTCTTCCCTAAAACATGTAGTGTAGAAAGAAATATGATGTCCCTCAAAAATCTAGGGCATTCTCCTTCACTTTCCAGCTGTGAAACCTCCTCATGCCCTGCTATTTCGAACTCAGCACAGAGCAAACCGTGCATGGCCATCTTATCTAGGTGCAGAATGCACAACTGTGTCTGTTGACTGAAGCATAGACAAAAATAGTGCCAGTGATCAGTCCCTTACCTGTCACAGAAACCTTAAGAGTTTCTAAAGCTGCACCTGAACTTCACAAAACACAGCAGACTATGGCTTGTCTCCGCATGTCTGTTTCACAGATGGCAAAACTGAGGTTCAAAAATGTGAGGTTCAAAGTGTTTTACCCAAGGTCATAACAGCTGGTCACTCAGGGTCTCAAATCCAAGTCTTCTTATTCCAAGTTGAGCAACCTTTGGGGATCTTAAAAGCACAGTTTAGAAATAAGACCACCGGGGCAAATAAGTTATTGGAAGTTACCATGGCTTCTTGGTAAAGATGTGTTTGGGGCTGGCTGACAAAGCACGAGAATGCATAAATGCTGCCTAGAAGAAGCCTGCCCCACCCCACACCCCAGAGGATACAGTCTGGGCTCTAGAAGATGTGCGTCTTGCTTATCTCATTACATATAGTCCTGACCTCCACTCCTTTCTACTTAGGTCTGGCCCCTAGAAATCACCTGGGCCCCTCCCCAGATCCATTCCTGGGCTCCCTCCTCTGCAGGGAGTTTGTTCATTCTAAGACTTAGAAATCACCTTTGCTCCCCTGGTTTGACTCCTTCCCACCTGCCAGCTCTGACACAGTTCAGTGATCAGGCCTCCTCCGTGGCACCTCCTGCGTCTTTTCCTCTCATCGCTCACACTCTCCATTTTCACACTCTACACACAGGTGTCAGCCTGAATCCCTGAAGTTCCCCCCAGAGTTTAAGCTGTCTCTTGCTTCTGGGCTGATGCAATGCTATTCTCTTTTTTATTATTTAGTTGTTAAATAAGTAATATCTACATGACTCACAAACTTTAAATATATACATACAAAAAGGTATAGAGTCTTGCTTTCACACCCATCACCCATTTGTCCCATCTCCACCCTCCCTACCTCTGAAAACGTGTAAGCACTTTTATTAGTTTCTTGTATATCCTGTCAATTTCTTTATACAAATAGAAGTAAATTTTAAAACATGTATATACTATTTGTTTAACCCTTCTTTCCACACTATTACACACCTTGCTGTTTCAGATCTATGTTGGCAGATCTTTCCACAATGATACAGAGAGTTTTCTTATTCATTTTATGCCTGCATATTGTTCCATTGTATGGATACACCATAATTTATTTAACTAGCTCCCTTTTAATAGAAATTTCAAAGGCTTCCAAATTTGTACCACTACAAACAATGCAACAATGAATTACCTTGATTTCTCACTTGTGAATATATGTCTATGAGAGTAATTCTTAGAAGTGAGATTACTAGGTCAATCAGTATGGGCATTTGTGATATTGATCCATATAATCAAATCACTCTCTACAGATTATACCAATCTATACTTTCACCAGCAATACATGGGAGTTCCAGGTTCCCGATGGCATTGCCACAGAGTACATTATCAAGACTTTTGGATTTCTTCCAATTTGATAGATGAAAATGGTATTTCAATATGATTTTAGTTTGAATTTCTGTTATTATGAGTGATGTTGTACACCTTTTGTTATGTTTAGGACTGTTTGTATTTCCTGTATTTATTTATTTTTCAAACTCTCATTCATACCCTTTCCCCATTTTTCTATTGCATTGTTGGTATTTTTCTCATTGATTTATAGGACCTCTATATATATTCGGAAATCTTTCCACTGCCTCTTTGTACTTTGACTTTGTGAATGGTGTTATTTATAACTTTGTTTATGGTGTTGCTTGCCATACTTTTTAAAAAATATATAGTTAAATTTATCAGTTTTTTCTTTCAATTGGAACTCCAACTTTTTCTGGTTATACTACTGCTTGGACACAACTGGTAGGATTGAATGTATAATTCAATTGAGTATAACTTCAAGCAAGTGAGAAAAATACAGTGTTGTTTCAGTCAGCCTCACAAGGAAGTCTGAATAAATAGGAGTGGTTGGGTTTTTGTTCCTTGCAAATTTCTACACTTCTTCAGGTTTTTCTTCTGAAGAAGAGAGAGAAGGGACTTCTCCGGTGGTCCAGTGGGTAAGACTCAACACTCCCACTGCAGGAGGCCCGGGTTCGATCTCTGGTCAGGGACTAGATCCTGCATGCTGAAACAAAGGAGCCCACATGCCATAACTAAAGGAGCCTGCATGCTGCAATGAAGATCCACATGCCACAACTAAGACCCAGTACAGCCAAATAAATAAATATTAAAAAAAAAAGAGGAGAGACTATATAGCTTCAATTATAAATAATATACTTAAGGTCCTTACAATCCTGAGATCTGAATTTATGATTATATTAAATTTTCTTGTGTGTTATATCATTATATTTTGCAAAATAGTGAAACTAATAATGAACAATAAGAATTTCCATATGCCTAATTTTTACACTGGAAAAATATTACATTAATCAACTTTTTTAATTTAGTGCTATTATAAATGAAAGTGTTATAAAGAGTTATAAATTCCTTGGAGAAACAATACAGATCAATAATTTTTACTTTATAGTATGGCTCAATGTTATACCTGACTAGTATAGTACACATGCGTTTTCCTCTTGATCAAATTCAATCCTGTCAGAAATAAATGTATTATAGATACATGACTTATTTGATTAGAACATTAGAACAAAAGTGTATGTGAAAGAAGATAGGTAGCAATATGTCCAGTAGGGCGGTTTTAAATAGATAATTAAGAATACTGCATTAAATTTAGATAAGACTGTTGTTCAATCTCCTGTTCGGTTATCACTTCCTTTCAAAGTGGGAGTAAACTTTCACATATTCAGAATCTGGATCCTTTACATAAATGAGCTAGTCTAGTAAGTAAATTAACTAGTTAAAATCCAAAATAAGATAGCATTAGTCACATTAGCTTGTTATATATGTGGGCTTCTGTTCCTACCTAGGTTACACATGTCATAAATTCATCATATTCTAGATGTCTTTTATTCCTTTGATTAATGTTTTCAAAAAATATTCATTGAGCACTAACTATATGCCAAAGACTGTGCTAGAAGCTGTGGGTACAATGGTGAAAGACACACACACAAGGCCTGCCTGAGGCCACCTCTGAGCCTAACCATTGGGCAGAAAGTGCTCAGAAAATATTAATTGATTGAAATTGTGCTGAAACGATATTGAAAACTTTTGTTAGAGTTGCTGGATTTAACAAATAAAAATACAGTATGTCCCATGCAATATTTGGGCCATAGTTATACTAAAACATTATTTGTTGTTTATCTAAAATTCAAATTTAACTGGAAATCTTGTATTTTATCTGCCACCTTACTAGGGGTTTACTTCTCAGAAAATAAGTTCTAGCCTTGCCTTTACTACATACATAAGCCATTTGAACACTGAAGATGTTTATCTCTGTGCCTCATTCTTTTTTTATATTCCATTTATGAAATTCTCTCTTTATAAATTATTTTCAATAATTTATAGGAATGGAATGCCCTTCTTCTCTGATGTCAATCAGAGGGGAAAGGACAGCTTAAAAGTCTTGGTTCCAAACTGTTAACTGCTAAAGACAAACACATTATAGGAGAACAGTATATGTTATCTAAACAGACTAGAGTTTTACAGCCAGTTCTGAAATGTCAGACATAATATTTTTCAAAGTTTAGATTTTTTTTTTTCCCAGCAAGACCTAATACTCTATCTTAAGAAATACAGCTTCCCCAGATTACCTTGAAATTAGTGGTAAGCAGGTTCATTGGCTAGGGGAGTGGCTGAGATGGAATGCAGAATCCTGGCGGGGCAAGGGGATATGGGGTGGGGCATGAGGATGACTACATGGAGACACTGCGGAGAAGAGAAGGCAGTATCAGAAATGGAGAAAGACTGAATTCAGACATTTTTAAAGAGCTGCACCCTCCCCCTCTAACCACCAATGAGTAAAACTGCCCTTTTTTTTTTTTTTTTAAACTGCTGCTCTTCTGGCTAGCACAGCTCACAAATTCCACAGTGGAAAAGAGTGTCTGGAAGAAAAGGATGAAGCTCTACAGAGGGTGGACTGCACATTTAACTTTTATTAAATGCCTTTTAAAAATTTGTGAAACCTGGGCTTCCCTGGTGGTGCAGTGGTTGAGAGTCCGCCTGCCGATGCAGGGGACAGGGGTTCGTGCCCCGGTCCAGGAAGATCCCACATGCCGCGGAGCGGCTGGGCCCATGAGCCATGGCCGCTGAGCCTGCACGTCCGGAGCCTGTGCTCTGCAACGGGAGAGGCCACAGCAGTGAGAGGCCTGCGTACCGCAAAAAAAAAAAAAGAAAAAGTAAAACCTACCTATACATATATAAACAATCAACTTTTTCATTTAAAAACAAACAAAAACAAACAAACAAAATTCCATCCAGATTTGAAGGCTGTCAAAATTACCCTGTATGTTCCAGAGCAGGAAGCAAAGTGGATGAGCTGCCTCCTGGGTAGGGATTGTCTGTCCTCTGAGGGGAGGTGCAGGTCTCCTCTGTATTCTCTCCTGTCATCACACCAAAGATCCAGCAAACCTCTGCATTGTTCTAAGATGGTCATGAAGAGACGCAAGAGCAGAACATCTCATTTTCTACTAACGATGGAATTCGGGAGAGGGTGGTCCCGTTTATGCCCCTCCATTTCCATCCAGGAAGAGGCCCAAAACTGGCCTCCTATAAACTTCCTTGTACTGGGTTCCTGACCCCAAGGCTAGAAAATTGGTCTTTCTTTCCAATGTTAATCTGTAGCCTTCACTTGAATGTCTCCCAGGAAGCAACAGGAAGAAAAAGGCATTTGTGAAAATTTTCTTAAAAAATAAAGTATGAACTGACATTCCTTTTCCTACAAACAGCCATAGAAGGCTCAACACAGAAAAAAAAAAAATCCTCAATATAGAAAAAACAAACAAAAAACCCCAAAACAGTCCTCAGGTTTCTCCATGTATCATGGAACCGAAACAGTTAAAGCCAGAGATACACTAACACAAGAGATGTGCTCACTCTCCTCTCAAGAGTCTCTTCAGCTTTTAAATATATTTTTGAATTGGGGAACCCAGCTTGAGACCACACACAGCATTTTACAGGGATTTGGACACATCAGGTGAACTACTGGAACCACCTGAGCAAGCCCTTACTCTAAGCTCAGTAAACTTGACGTAGGAACAAAGCTTTAATCTCAGGGGGAGGGATGAGTTCATGTGTGGTCCGGTGACAGAACTTTGTCTCCTGGTCCAGCTCCCATAGGTTCACAACTGAATCATTTAAAATGACAGAAGACAAAAAACAGATGAAAGAACTGTTTCAGTAAAGAAATAGATTGAGGGTGGAGATCACAGGCTCTCAGGTCAGGTGACCTGGGCTCAAGTTTGGCTAGACCACAGTAGCCTGTGTGACTTGAGATAAATGAATTCTAAAGCTGCTCAAAGCCTTAGTTTTCCCATCCGCAAAATGGACAGAATAATAGCACCTACCTCACAGGGTTGTTATAAATATTGAAAGACAACCAACTGCCTTTCAACAGTAGTCTGGTAAGTAAATCACGGTGTTTCACACAATGGAAATGCTAACAGCAACCAGAATGAACAATATACAATGACGTACAATAATAAGGATGGGTCTTGCAAACACAATGTTGAAAGAAGTCAGACACAAATGTAGTGCATACTGTATGATTTCATTTATCTAGAGCTCAAAAACAGGCAAAGCAAATAATGTGTAGTGTTCAAAGACAAGGTGGACCTCCTGAGACAGTTGAATGTGCAACTGACATGTCACACCGTGAACTAGACTTGTGATGGGCATAGGTGAACTGTTCCTTGAGGACCCACACAGAACATGGCTTACCTTCGCGCCTACAACTTGAATGACAAACTGTCTACATTCAGTCACATACCCCATGGCTGCTTTCACACAGGCAGACAGAGGAAGCTCCTGCAACAATTATCCAGCTAGTCAAGGCAAAAATCTAGGTCCGGAGTGGAAAAACTAGGGTTTTTTTTTAACCGGATTAACCCCATGGGCTGGCTTCAGTCTTCATTGATCATGCATTAAGATCACCCCACAACTCTTTATTTTGCTGCATTTTGTAGACATGTATGGACACAACGTGACTATAAACGGATTCAAAATGGCTGCACAGGCTGCATATCAACTCTTACTTTTTTCCTTCTATGTAGTATAAGCAAAATGTTTCTGAATAAGTGGAGGAACCTGAAAGTAGCTCTTGGTGAGGCTGGTTCCCTGACCATGACTTTTTTTTTTTTTTTTACACATATTGACATCCTTTTTTTTTTGTTTATATATACTCTTTTCCATTATGGTTTATCACAGGATATTGAATATATCCCATGCTATATATACAGCAGGACCTTGCTGTTTATCCATCCTATATATAATAGTTCACAGCTGCTAACCCCAACCTCCCACTTCTTCCCTCCCACACCCCCTCTCCCTTGGCAACCACAAGTCTGTTCTCTATGCCTGACCATGTTTTTAAACCTTCATGAATCCACACCAAGACAAAATATTTCCAACCACAATGTTGCAGGATCATTATGCAGCTACTTTGCACACTAATGCAAATTTACACCACAGAGTTCTGTTTGGTTCTTGTCAGGTGATGGCAGCAGAGGGGATGTGAGGCGTTATTCCCTCAGACATACACAAGGCCCACCTTGTTGAACTGTTGTGTTTCTGGGCCTCGTTTGCATGTGGGAACTACACAGTTAGGAATACTCTGCACTACCCTCAGAATCTGTGGAGAAAGCACAAACTGCCTCTCAGGGCTTAAAACCCTCCTTACCCTCTATCCCTATTCCTTGAATGAACAAGAGAGGCTTCCAGATGCTTCGTCTTCACTCTGGGCGTGGTCAACTGGCTCAGCTCTCCCTCTCAACCTCTCAATCTGACTGTGTTTTTTTTTTTTTGCGGTACGTGGGCCTCTCACTGCTGTGGCCTCTCCCGTTGCAGAGCACAGGCTCTGGACGTGCAGGCTCAGCGGCCATGGCTCACGGGCCCAGCCGCTCCACGGCATGTGGGATCTTCCCGGACCGGGGCACAAACCCGTGTCCCCTGCATCGGCAGGCAGACTCTCAACCACTGCGCCACCAGGGAAGCCCCTGACTGTGTTTTTCCTCTACACTCCTCCTCCTTCTGACTCACTCAGTCCCCTCCACTTACCTATGAAGAGGAGGCTAAAAGGAGCACTGCAGCCATCCCCACTTATATGCTCTGCATATCTTCTAATAGCGACACTGTCAGCAGTAGCTTCATTTGAGGCAGATGGTTTGACGTTGATGGTGGGACTATTCTTTATCGTTTCATGCTTGTTTTTCTAAATATTTTCTTTCTTTTTCAAACATATTTTTAGGGGCCATGCTTCATAACTTTTCTCTATTACAAATATTCTGCGTGATTATCATATATGCACTTTCCATCTTAAGGACTTAATCTTAAAGCTCCAACTCAAGCTTTTAGAGAACGACTCCCATTGAGTTAAGGTGGTTTTATATAGCCCTGGAAAATCCTCTCGGAGTGTACATTATTAAATCTGCCTCGACAAACAAAGGTCTTATTGGTTCAACTGGAAAAATCAGCCTCAAGGCTGTGCCAACCGGATTCTGTGTACCTACCTCACAAGCTGTCCCTTTGTTGATTTGTGCCAGCAGGACTCAGGGATGGGTGCTGCGTGTTATGCTTTGCTCTTCAGTAAGACCCACGGGAACAAACTAACTCAGCAAAACTTAAGCAAACACAGATCTTTTATAGACATAAACACAGATCTTTTATGGACATAAACACAGATCTTTTATGGACAAAACTTAAGCAAACTCAGATCTTTTATGGACATAAACACAGATCTTTTATGGACAAAACTTAAGCAAACTCAGATCTTTTATGGACAAAAACTGTAACTTTTGCTTACCTGATCCAGGTTCCCAAGATGGGAACCTGGATCAGGTAAGCAAAAGTTATAGTTTTTGTGTTTCCTTTCCCTCCCCACCCACCCCTTGCCTCTACTCTCTCCCTCTCTTCCTCCCTCCCTTCCTTCTTTCCTCTCTCTCTCTCTCTCTTTCTCTCTCGTATAGGACATTTGTTGAACCTGGATAGAAAGGCACACTTGAATTTCTTTGAAATGACATGATACAAATATGATTTTAAAAGTTTGGATGTCATTTACACTTTCCAGTATTAGACTTTAATTTTGTTTTCTCTGTTATTTACAGAGATTACATGTTTTCTGGCAGCCAGAGTGCCAGATTAAGCCTGAATATATGCACACTAAAGACAACAAATATTAATTCAACTTAGATTGGGTGATTAGAATGTTGAGGGTAAGATTTCAAGACAAATAATTCATTTGGGTGCAGCAATGCAATTGGCTGACGAGTGGTGCCAGATGTCATATTATTTATGGTAATAGTAGAGCCAACTTACCTCATCGGAGGCACTAGAAAAATCTGGTAGTTTGTTGAATGGGAATGAAGTGCTACTCAATTTCTCACCTAGACTAACCAACTTGATTCATTTGAGAGTTCAATCTGTAAAGTAAATAAGGCGCTAACCATAAGTGAAGTCTGGCCATATCAACATTTCACAATCTGTGTTCTTCAGACTGTCCCTCAAGAGATTATGGTTTTCTGTGGGAACAAAAAAGTGGGCATTGGCCAAATAAGCTTGGAAAACACTAATAGGTTTGCCAACAATATGAACTTGAACTTGTGATATAGTTTAGCTTCCTTTCTAGTAAAATGAGAAAAAAAACTTGTAAGATTTGCTTTACCTTAATTTTTTTAAACAGTTCAGCTTCATTTTGCCTTATTGAGTATATAATGTTGTATATGTAATGCTGTATAAACAAATCCTTGAGAAGGATGTCTTTTTGTAATGTGAGAAGTCCCTTATCTCGTTTATTCTATTGCATAAAAAGAAGAGATTTAGTTACTATGTTAAGAATTTTGTTTATTTATATTAAAAAAAGTTATGCCTTGGAAGGAGAGAGTGAGGAGAAGGGGACGAAAGGAGAAGGAACCTGTTTATATCAAGTGTTCTGACCCTCTCCATTCTCACCTGACCCCTCACACCTACACCTACTGCATAATTATTCAGGTCTAATAAAATGAACAACTTCCATTCCATGAAGCCACACGATCCCATGTGGCTAAAGAATATGTTCCCACTGTTTGAACACCCTCAGTGAAGGTGAAGGGCATGGGGTTAGGGGTTCATTACTTTGGGAGCTCCCCGTTCCACTGGTGTTTGACACAAATTCAGCTCCAGTGGAGGCAATTCTACCTCTAGGTAATTCCTTTGGCTCTCAACGACCAATTTTCATATGCTTAGCCTCGGGGGATCTTGCTTTGTTTAGTAAGGGGTAAGCCCTAATATCTGTAGAGATTGCCTTATGATTTAAAGAGTACTCTCGTGCTGCTTTTGTCTGTGATCTTCACAATCCTATGAAGTATAAGCCCTGACTTCACCTGAGTGCCCCCTTCTCTCTACCATTCTTTGTTAATGGATATGCTGGTCCCTTATGTATCCATTCGGGTAATGGTCTCTCCTTTTGAGTTATGATTTATTTTATTTATTTATTTGTTTGTTTGTTTGTTTGTTTGTTTGCAGTACGCGGGTCTCTCACTGTTGTGGCCTCTCCCGTTGCGGAGCACAGGCTCTGGACGCACAGGCTCAGCGGCCATGGCTCACGGGCCCAGCCGCTCCACAGCATGTGGGATCTTCCTGGACCGGGGCACGAACCCGTGTCCCCTGAATCGGCAGGCGGACTCTCAACCACTGCGGCACCAGGGAAGCCCTATGATTTATTTTAACATAAGATACTAATATGAGGCATGTTTAATGACCTTCTCTTAGTGCAACCAATTATCTATTATCTTTCGCCTTAAGGCAGAGCTTTGCTGCCCTGTAGTTTAGGCTACTTGGTTATAAAATGCCTTCAAAAGTGCTAGGGTCTGTTTGGGTAAATGTCAGAGGTTTCCTTTTCCTGCAAGTCTAATATTCCTTGTATCATTCTCCAGTCTTTTCCCCTTCCTATTCTTTTTTTTTTAATTGGTCAAATTATCCTTGAAAATAATACAGATTATCTGACCCAGAATCATATCCTTTCTTCAAAAGTCTGCTTGTGTTTGCCATTTACCTAGCTATGTGTCAAAATCCTGCATGTTAAAGGGAACCCTCCTACACTGTCAGTGGGAACGTAAATTGGTGCAGCCACTGTGGAAAACAGTATGGAGGTTCCTCAGAAAACTAAAAATAGAGCTACCATATGATCCAGCAATCCCACTCCTGGGCACATATCTGAACAAAGCTATAATTCAAAAAGATACATGCACCCCTATATTCATAGCATCACTATTGACAATAGCCAAGACATAAAAACAACCTAAATGCCCATCACAGATGAAAGGATAAGAAGATGTGGTACATTTATACGATGGAATATTACTCAGCCATAAAAAATAATGAAATAATGCTGTTTGTAGCAACATGGATGTAACTAGAGATTATCATACTAAGTGAAGTAAGTCAGAAAGAGAAAGACAGATACCATATGATATCACTTATATGTGGAATCTAAAACATGACACAAATGAACCTATCTATGAAACAGAAACAGAATCACAGACATAGAGAACAGACTGATGGTTGCCAAGGGGGAGAAGGTTGGGGGAAGGATGGAGTGGGAGGTTGAGGTCAGCAGATGTAAGCTTTTATTTATAGAATGGATAAACAACAAGGTCTACTGTATAGTACAGAGAACTGTATTCAGTATCCTGTGATAAACCATAATGAAAAAGAATATAAAAGAATATATAATATATGTGTATATATATATAGCTGAATCACTTTGCTGTGCAGCAGTAATTAATACAACATTGTAAATCAACTATACTTCAATTAAAAGAAAAATCCTCCACGTTCATTTTCATAACAGTCCCTACTGAAAACAACCCAAATGTCCATCAGCTTGTGAATGGATAAACAAAATGTGACACACAGGTACAATGGAATACTATTCAGCCATAAAAAAGAATAAAGTAATGATATCTGCTACAACAATGCATGAACCTTGAAAACATTATGCAAAGTGAAAGAAGCCAGACACAAGAGACCACCTTACTTTATGTTCCCATTTTTAGGAAACATCCAGAAAAGGAAAATCTTTGGAGACAGAAAGTAAACTGTTGGTTTCTTGGGATTCAGGCTAGGAACAGAAGTGACTACAAATGGGCATAAGGGATCTTTTTGGTGTGATGAAAATGTTCTAAAATTAGATTGCGGTGAGGGTTGCACAATTCTATAAATTTACTAGGGATCTTTCCATTGTACATTTAAATTAGGTGAATTTATGATGTAAATTATACTACAATAAAGCTGTTTTTAATAATAGTCCTTCACATCTTTACTTGATTTAGCCCATTTCATTCTCTCATTGAGAATCTGTTCAAATTCTTGTAGTGATTCCAAAATATACAATTTTTGTCTATGACCAAGACTATACATAATACTTCATTTTGATTCTAACGCTTATCCTAAATGTAAAAAGCATATCCTGTTTGGTAATTTTTTTAGTTTGATGAGACTGTGGTAAGCATAGTTTCAAGAATTTCAAAGCCAGGCCTGAGCTGTATAATGGTCATGAATGCTGAAGTTGAGGCTCTAAGGAATATGTGGGTAAATAAATCGTGGTAGATTCACATGATGGAATATTATTATTATACAGCAGGGTTTCTCAGCCTCAGCACTAGTGACATTTTGGGCCACTGTTGCAGGGCTGCCTTGTGCATTGTAGGGTGGGTAGCAGCAACTTTCCCTCCCCCCAGTTGTAATGACCAGAAAATGTCTCCAGACGTTGCCAAATGTCCCCTGAGGAACAAAATCACCCCTGGCTGCTATGCAACCATGAGAATGAACAAATTCCAACCACACACTAACAGTACAGACAATATGGAGGGCTCTCACAAATATAACTTGAGGCAAGAGAAGCCATACACAGCGTGTATGATATACAGTTCTATTTGTACTCTAAAGTTCAAAACCAGGCAAAAATAATCAGATGATTACCTTCAGAGGGAGAGTTCGTGACTGGAAGGGGCTTCTGGGATTCGGACAGTATTCTGTTTCTTAATGTGGGTGCTGGTTAGTTATACAAGTGTGTTCACTTTATGAAAATTCATCGGGCAGACACTTAAGATTTATATATATTCATATACATATGTTATATACGATACTTAAATAAAAAGTTTAAAAATATGGGCCATTGCTGTGGCTGCTGCAAAAAGAGGGCATTCAAAGTGACTCAGGAGGGGCTCAGCACCTTTCCAACAGGACGCTAATTCATCCCTCCACAGACCCACCAGGGCTCCTCCTGGCCCACCCTGAACTCTGAGACACAAATCCAGTGTGTTCCATTGATGAATAAAAGCCTGTTCCTGGGTTACTTTGTTATCCAGGTGCCAAAGCCAAGAAAGTCCCTCCCCGCCACCACCCATTTTCAATTCATACTTTGCAAAGCACAGGCCTGAAACTGATTTCAGTGTGCAATTGAGCTAAATGAAGCCAAATAAAGGAAGCACTTTCTTCAGCATTCACTCTAGAGCTAAAGAAAAACAATGCGTCTAGTTCCCAAATCTGAGAGTACTACAAATGCCCAAGGTGGCAACTCCCGTTGTTTGTTACAGTAGGGGAGAATGAGTTGTGCGGATTCATACATGTTCTCACTCTCAGTTGGGGCCCCTCCTGACCAATAACTTGTAGTTACAGATAGTGTACCAGGTGCAGAATGGAGTTCATGGCCATAGCATTCTTTTTTTTTTTTTAACATCTTTATTGGAGTATAATTGCTTTACATTGTTGTGTTAGTTTCTGCTGTGTAACAAAGTGAATCAGTTATATGTATACATATATCCCCATATCCCCTCCCTCTTGTGTCTCCCTCCCACCCTCCCTATCCCACCCCCGTAGGTGGTCACAAAGCACCGAGCTGATCTCCCTGTGCCATGCGGCTGCTTCCCACTAGCTATCTATTTTACATTTGGTAGTGTATATATATCAATGTTATTCTCTCACTTCACCCCAGCTTATCCTTCCCCCTCCCCGTGTCCTCAAGTCCATTCTCTACGTCTGCATCTTTATTCCTGTCCTGCCCCTAGGTCCATCAGAACCATTCTTTTTTTTAGATTCCATATATATGTGTTAGCATATGGTTTTTCTCTTTCTGACTTACTTCACAAGCAGCTCATGTGGCTCATTATCAAAAAAACAAACAACCCAACCCCAAAATGGGCAGAAGACCTAAATAGACATTTCTCCAAAGAAGATATACAGATTGCCAACAAACGCATGAAAGGATGCTCAACATCACTAATCATTAGGGAACTGCAAATCAAAACCACAATGAGGTATCACCTCACACTGGTCAGAATAGCCATCATCAAAAAATCTACAAACAATAAATGCTGGAGAGGGTGTAGAGAAGAGGGAACCCTCTTGCACTGTTGGTGGGAATGTAAATTGATATAGCCACTGTGGAGAACAGTATGGAGGTTCCTTAAAAAACTAAAAGTAGAACTACCATACGACCCAGCAATCCCGCTACTGGGCATATACCCTGAGAAAACCATAATTCAAAAAGAGTCATGTACCAAAATGTTAATTGCAGCTCTATTTACAATAGCCAGGACATGGAAGCAACCTAACTGTCCATCAACAGATGAATGGATAAAGAAGATGTGGCACATATATACAATGGAATAGTGAGGTGGATGGACATAGCATTCTTTGATGGAGGCAATTAAGTGACACCAGATCCAGGCCTAGTAATCTGAACAATAACCAATGAGTTCACACTCCACACAATTTATCTGAAAGGCTCAAATGACCAGGAGTTACTGTTAGCCTTCAAACCTCATATATGTATATGAATGCATATATTTACAAATAAACAAGAGACAGACAATTCTCCATTGTTCTCTTGTGTCTCTGTACATCTTTTGATGTACAGAATGTTAACTGCCTTTTATTTCAGACTATCTTTTCAAGGATGTTTGTATAGTGAACGGCCTTGGATGAGAGAGATAATGTCTCCTCCAGAGCAAAGGGTCAGCCTCTCTACTGCCCATGATAAAAAAGATTCAGGTTCCCTTCACTTACAGTTCCTCTCCTATAATACAACTCACTGCTTGTGCAGATATCCATCTAGATGCACCCATGTCACCCGCTTGGGAGATGGAGGCAAGAGAAACCAACATACACTGATGCTCATACTGATTGCTGTGCTATGAGTAATAAAGCCCTTTGTCTCTGACTCAGGAGTTTTGTTTTCTGCCAGCAACCATGCAACTATGGCAAGTTAACTTATTAGATTGCAACTGGGATAAAATCACAGACTTTTCACAGTTGCTATTATCTAGATGGATAGATAGATAGATAGATAGATAGAGATATAGTTTTCTCTTTTTGAAAAGTAAATCTCCTACCCAGCCACTCAGTTCCCTTTCCTGGAGGCAATAATACTATTAATTTACTATGCATCCTTCCAGGGATACTCTATGCACTTATAACTATATGCATCTTTTTTCCTTTTTCTCCCAAATGTTACAAGGCTATAGACACTCTTTTGCACCAGGCCTTTTTTACTTAACAAAATGCTTGGAAATCTTTCCATATTGGTATAGTTAGGGGACAACTCATTCTTTATTAACAGTGGCAAATTAATTTCTACTATGCATATATTATAATAACAAAATAGTCCATAACATGTACTTAAAGAATCCTCTTATTGATTGATATTTAGGTTGTTTCCAAACCTCTGTTACAAAATGTTGCCAAGAATAACCTTGCACATACATCATCTTACCCATTTGCAAGATCTCTATAGAAAAATTTCCAGAATTTGAATTGCTAGTTCAAAGAATATGCTCAATATTAATTTTAATAGATATTTCCAAACACCTCTATGGAGATTGTACTAATATACATCTCCACTAGCTATGTATGAGACTGTTTCTTCTCTCACACATTTGCCAATATAACAGGTTGGCTTAAGTTTTTACCTGTGCCAATCTGATAGATGAAAAATTCAATCTCATACTTTTAATTTGTATTTATTATAATGAATGAGATTCAGCATCTTTTCATATGTTTAAGAGCCATTTGTATTTCCTTTTCTGTGAAATTCATGTTCTTTTTCCACATTTTTTTCTATTGGATTGCTGATTTTTTAAAATACTCATTTGTAGGAGTGCTGTATATTTTGGAAAGCAGAACTATGTCTTCTCTGAATTAGAAATTTTCCCCTAGGTTGTTGTTTGTCTTTTGATTTGATTTTAATTTTTTTTTAAATTTTGGCAGGTAATTTAAAAATTTTTGTGTGTATGTGTATTTGTGTGTGTGTGTGGTATCTGAATTTGTGTCTCACTTAGAAAGGTCTTCTCAGCTGTGAGATCATAAAAGATCCATATTTTTTTCTCATAGTCTTATGGGGTTTTTTTATTGCTTAAATCTTTGCTCTATCAAATCTTTTCTTTTCAAAATTAATTATTAAAATATACATTAAAATGCTTATCTATATTCATAAGGCTAAGCGTAGCTAAAAAAAAAGAGATTGCTTTCTCAACTCTGTGATCACATTTTTTAAAATGTTCATCCTTTGGCAGGTACAGATCTAGAATCGGCCCTAGACATAAAGTGGTTCAAACTACAATCCACATGCATGCGTATAATATAAACCTTATATATTATATAGATAATATATATGCAGACTACCATGTGTAAAATAGATAACCAACAGGGACCTCCTGTATAGCACAGAGAACTATACTCAGTATTTTGAAATAACCTATATGGGAAAAGAATCTGAAAAATATATATATATATTATACCTGAAATCTGTACATCTGAAATTAATACAACATTGTAAATCAATTATACTTCAATAAAAAATAAATTAGAAAAAAAAGAACTGCATTAGCTTGAGTCATCTAATCTTTTTAAGTCAAATATCTATATTAAATCTGTTTTTTCCTTTCATTTACTACATTAAGAATGAATAATCTCGGGCCTCCCTGGTGGCGCAGTGGTTGAGAGTCCGCCTGCCGATGCAGGGGATACGGGTTCGTGCCCCGGTCTGGGAGGATCCCACATGCCGCGGAGCAGCTGGGGCCGTGAGCCATGGCCGCTGGGCCTGCGCATCCGGAGCCTGTGCTCCGCAACGGGAGAAGCCACAACAGTGAGAGGCCCGCATACCGCAAAAAGAAAAAAAAAAAAAAAAAGAATGAATAATCTCTATGAAGATAAGTGCCATATAAGGCGATGCATTATTAATTTTTAAACCCAATGAGATAAATAAAGTTGATCAAAATCCATGATCAGACAAAGCAAGGCAAGAAATTTATTAGCTTGGGTGGAAAAGGCAGATGGTTATAAATTAATTTGATTCATTCTTAGTAAATTCAGATGATAGGTATGAAATACAGAAATGGACAGCATTTCTGCCCATGAGGTATTTATATATTTTTCCTAGAAATGTTAGAGTTACACTGACAAATCACAATGGAAAGGCAGGCTGATTTTTGGAGAGTTCTTCCAATGTGGGTCTTTAATATTCAAGGCCATCAAATGTGACAAGGGAATCTTTTTAGATTTATTCCCGTTGGAACGTGCCAGGTTCAACAGTAAGATCTGGAGACTTACATTATCAAGAATCACAAGCTACTTACAAAAACAAGCCACTCTCTTAATTGTGATTTGGGAATGGGGCAAATTTCCAGGGATAAGTTGTCACCACAGCCAGGAACAACTGACTAAGAAAGAATGATCTCCGGGTTTTTCCAGAAAGCTGTCTGTTCATTAGGTAATGTTAAAATAGGACAAGGGTGGCAAGCTTTTAAACATTCCAGCTGTAATATTTAATTTTAAATATTCTGTGAGGGATGCAGCCGTCCCAGAAGTCTGCGTTAGCTGATAAATGGCTTAGCGTTTTTGAAAAAAAAAATCTGAAAAGAGCAAATAGCATTCTGAAGTAGAGAAAACCCATTTGTTACTAGCTAGCTGGAGGTCCTCAGGCATGTCACAATGCTCCACATTTGTATGGCGAAGGAATTAAGCTAGGCAGTGGTACTCAAGGCAGGCAGAACCGAGGAACCTCTTACCCAGCTTTTAAAGAACCCCACACAGACCAATTCAATCAGATTCTTGGGAGTGGTGTCCAGGCATCAATATTTTGTAAAGTGTAGCAGGGTCGAGAAACACCAGACTAGATAATCTTAAAGTCCCACCCAGATCTCAATAAATGAAGGGGAGAATTCAGAATACCAGCACAAGAAATGGAACTCAAAAAAACATAAAAGCCGTGCAAGTGTAAAGCAAACACTATCCAGGGGTGTACAACACACAAATATCAGCAGAGAATGATATTCTCACATGAACTGTGGCTTCATGAACAAAAAAATATGCTTGATTAGTAAAGACAACATCAATAAAAACATTCAAGGCACAGAACATGAAAGGTATTATGTCATTAACATCTAGTGGCACTGGTACTTTTTATCCAATTCCAAATTTATGACATACACACGTATCAAGCTCTGACCATTCAAAGACTCAAAGTTCTTTTCAATAGAAATTAAAAATCAAACAGTGTGAAGTGGTAGGTTTTTAATTTCTCACTGAAAAACACCAAGAGTTGATATGGCAAAAGCCAAGAGGTTACTTTATGAAGACATGTTCATTCCTTGCTTTTTGGATGAAAGAGATAATGCTAAATGATAACAGCCAGAATCAATACTATGACTAAGATTATGACCAAGCACTGCAGGTTGATTCTTAGAAGTGATTCATTTGAACTGGGCCTCAGAAAATAAAACAAAATAAAAACCCTCCCTCATGAGACCTTCTATCTTGGATTTTAGCCAATAGGGCCTGAGTTCTTAAACTGCATATTAGACATGGGCCTTGTCTGGGCATCTGTGAACCCTCTGGAACTGCCTGTAAAAACTGTGTGTGTGGGCCTGCATGGGTGTACCCATGCACAGAGCTTTCTTATCCTTTTTTGAGTCAAGAACTCCTTTGGTAGCCTATGGACCCCTTCTCAGAAAAATGTTTTTAAATGCATAAAATAAAACACAAATGACTGCAAAGAAAAAAAAATGAATTAGTTATCAAAATGTTTTTTTTAAATTACAGGACAGTAATAAATGTTCTTCTTTATCAGCATATTAAATAACAAGATCCTGATGTTTAGGTAGACAGCTATAGTAATCATCTAAATTTCGGAGTAATAAAGAACACAGTTATTTTCATGACATCAGTGATATCGGCAACAATTTACATGGTATGAAAATATCTGTAACTTCTATTGCTGATATAATCACAGGTACTGTTAATACTGCTATGATTTGTTGTCTGTGATCATCACTGAAGGAAGTGAGACATTTCTATTTTAGGTTATAAAAATAATTCCCCCATCCAAGTTCACAACTCTCCTAAATCCTCTGGACTCCAGATGAAGAACTTCTGATCTATATCTTTATCCATCTTGAGGGGGTTTGATGATAAGCCTCCAGCAAGGATAGAACATTAGACCACAAAGCACTTAATAAGCATTTCAAGGATTGGTTTCCATAAGGTCCTGCAGACACAGAGCCCTGGAAAGTCACAAAACAGTAGGGAAAAGGTGAAGGGCTCTCTGAGGTGGGACTGTAAGGAATACTCTGTGAGTTTCTGGGGCTAAAGTTCAAATGCATCTTATTTTTAATTTAATATATGTTTTAATGTTCTGCATAGTTCCTAAAACATGTACAGTGACTTACAGGATCCATAAAGCACAGCAAAAGCTCACTTCTGAGTGGATGAGAAAAAGAGAAAACAACATAAGGGGCATAAAGTGAAATGATACCAAGCACGAAGCTGGTGCAAAAATAGAAAGTGAGCCACAAATTTGCTTCCAAGCTTTTTGGCAAAAATAAAGCTGGACAGTCACAGAATGCACAGTTTCCAAAGGATTACACACACACACACACACACACACACACACACATAAATCCTCAGAAAAAATACAGCCTTTCTGGTACTAAGACTGAAGAGGTATTTCTCCCATGGATCTTTATAAAGAGAATATCATGCGTTGTAATTAATGAACAATATCTTCAATAATATCATTAAAAGAGACATAACAATGAGTTCCCTAGAACTTTTTTAAAAATAATGTTTTTTTTTGTTTTTTTTTTTTTTTTTTTTTTTTTTTTTTTTTTTTTCTTTTTGCGGTATGCGGGCCTCTCACTGTTGTGGCCTCTCCCGTTGCGGAGCAC
Source organism: Mesoplodon bidens (assembly GCF_964165515.1). Classification (NCBI taxonomy): domain Eukaryota; kingdom Metazoa; phylum Chordata; class Mammalia; order Artiodactyla; family Ziphiidae; genus Mesoplodon; species Mesoplodon bidens. Next base: position 39,928,317 of record NC_138176.1, read on the forward strand.
AGGCTCCGGACGCGCAGGCCCAGCGGCCATGGCTCACGGGCCCAGCCGCTCCGCGGCATATGGGATCCTCCCAGACCGGGGCACGAACCCGTATCCCCTGCATCGGCAGGCGGACTCTCAACCACTGCGCCACCAGGGAGGCCCAAAAATAATGTTTTTTAAAACAAAACAATGGCAATACACCAAACACGATTCAATTGGGGGCTCATGAAGTAGAGCTGGGTACTCAGCTTTCTGAAGTCAGAGGTGAGTGATGTGCTGACAGGCCATTGACCTAAGTCAGTCGGAACTGAACACTGGTCCCCCATTGTCAAAAGCAGGAGGTGGTGCACTTTTCTTAAAGAGGCGGATAATAAATATTTTCAGCTTTACAGGCCATACAGTCTATTGCAAATACTCATCTCTGCAGTGAAAGCAGCCACAACTTATACATAAATGGGCATCACTGTGTTCTAATAAGCTTTATTTATGGATACTGAAATTTGAATTTCATACACTTTTCACATGTTGTGAGATATAATTCTTCCTTTGATTTTTTACTCAACCATATAAAAACCATTCTTAGCTTACACGTTATACCAAAACAGGGTGGGGGCTGGATTTGGCCACAGAACATAATTTCTTAACTGCTGGTCTACAGGATCAAGTTTTCTCCAGATATCTCCTTGACTCTTGTATCCTTCTCTTTCCTCAAGCCTCTGTCTAAATCAGCTTTTTAAGGTAATAACTCCTTCTATACTTTATATGCAACTATACACAGATCCAAGCAGGGTGCTATCACGGAGACAGACATGGCTTCAGAATTCATATGTCCCATGGAAATAAGAAGGTAATGCGGCATGAATTAGCAGCAAAGAAATGGTTTAGTTTCCAGTCTCCTCATTAAAATAAACATACAGACACAACACCAAAAAAATGGTAATAAAATTTGAATACACAACCTTCTCTATTTCAAGGATCACGTACTATTTTTTAGAAGCATATAAAAAATGGGTATAATTAGCTGAATCACTTAATTCATGTATTATAGTGTTTACAGCACTAGATGTCCCAATGAAAATGAGGCCATATGGTGTTTCACAGCACACAATTAACTTGGTACAATCCCAGTAAGAAAGCCTTCATTCCAAATATAATTCAGGTGTCCCCGAGCTTCTGTCTGCTTGGAGACAAAACAAAGAACTAGGCCACTGAACTTGGCAAACTTGGGTTGTCTCTACTATTATATGGGCTCACCAGAAGGCGTAGGGAATTTATGCCATCTCTTTATTTTAGTAAAGATTTGTAATCCTTATACCCACCCATTCTAGAGAGTGGCTAGGATAATTAATAAGAATTTATGACTAAGCCTTGATGAGTATGATGAAAGAAAGGTATTAATGCAGACCCAGAGGAACCCTGCTATAATTCAGGGAGGGGGCAATGGCCCTCATGGAAACACAATACATATCAAATCAAGTCTCCTAGAAATGTGTAACTGCCTTCAGAAGATGCGCTAAACCACACAGTTATAGTGTTCAGCACAGGTCTTAGCTGCCTTTCTAAACACCAGCCCTGTAAGTGTTCCACTGAAGGCTGTGTTTCATTACCTCTGTGTATTTTCTTCATATTCTTTTGCAATTGGTTCTGGTAATGAGGCTGTGTATATGACACAAGCTCCTTGAACCATGAAAGATTAAAATTCTGTGCTGAGCTGTGGAAATGTCAATGAAACCTCTAGTACATCCAGAAAACAGGCCTGTAGCTTGTGGGGCTTTGGGAACTTGGAACTCATGAATGCTCGACTGTGCAGCGCCCACATAATGAACAAGGCCAGGTCTAGAGTTACATGTAAGTCACTGCAGTTATTTCTAAGGACACTTTTTCTTGGGTATATGCATTCACCCACTAGAACACTGAAGCTTTGTATTATTAAGGTGAAATGTTGGGTTCGATTCCAAACACTACCGTTCCTAAAATTGGCCGCAAAGCGTCATCCAAACTAACATTTATTGCCTTTTAATGGCATTTGCTCAAATCCACATCTTCTAAAGATTATATACAACATTCCAAAAAGCACCTGAGGAAAATCCCTTTCAAAGCGACCACCTAATCTTTTCAGTTTCTTCACTGCATTAATCTGCATCCACAAAGTTTAAATGTATGTTTCAATCATCAGAATAATCTTCATTTTGACAGTTGTAGTATCCATGACATCTATTACATTAACGAATGAAAAAAAAAAAGAATCATTGAAAACATGGCGTTCGAATTTAGGAGGGAGTCAGCTCTGCCACTCACACTAATGCATCCTAAGGCGAGTTATTTAATCTCAATAAGCCTTACTGTTCTCAACTATAAAATGGGGATAAGAACATCAACTACTCCATAGGTTACTGTGAGGAGGAGATGAGTTACTGTATGGAAAGTCCCCGAATAAATGCTTGTTCCCTTCCCCTATCTAAGGAACTCAGCTGGATCAACAAGGTACCTTCCTCAACCTTGAGGGAGACTCTTAACCTAAATCAAGGATGGACATCACAATGTGATGTTTAAAGGACTTATTAAGCCAGAGCCTCAACACTGAGAAGAAAATGGAAGAAACCAGGTGTTTATGATGACCCAGATTTTCATTCACTGAATGGCTGACTAAGCAGAGGCAACACATCCTTTTAACAGAATTTTGTACCCAAGGTGTCTCACACTGTGAACGCATGGATTCTGTGATTTAATTTCTCTACTGTCACTAGTACTCCCTTCATTTAAATAAGGTAACCTCTCTATTAAAGGACTTCGATCTCAGCCCCTACAATTACATGCAGCCAACGCCGCTCTTCTCCCCTTGAGCGTGGGCTCCGGCCTTTTACACAGTGGTCTCCTGGCAATCAGAATCCAGGTCTTCCTAGTGGCTGTCAATGAGGCCATGGCCCAGGATTGCTGAAAACTTAGACTTTCCCGACCTATGATGACAGAATGAGACAAACTCCCCAGATGTTTCTTCCAAACGTCATAGAAAGTGTCATTTAGGATCTCACAATTTCCAGGCACTCCTCATTGGTCCCCAGTGAAATGGAAGCATTATCTGGTTGCCAACATCCTTAAGCCTTGACTTCCAGGTAGGTCAAATTTTTATTTTGTGAAAAATACATGGGTGGCCTGGTTTCCTTTTATCATTGACAAATCACTGTTACAACTTGGCTCAAGTATTAGCAGCTTTAGTGGAAACAAATCATTCTGTTCACATTTGTTGAATACTGACCTAGTGGTAAAACTAGGCAATAAAAACTATTACCCCTACTTGTTGAGTCTGAGCACAAAGAAAATTTATTTTCCAATTATTCACTTTATGTCACCATAAAGAAAGAAATGTGTGTGATGGCAAGGGTAACATGCACTTGCGAGTATATGCCACTTACTCTTTTTACAAAAGTGCTGGGGAATGTCTCAGTAGAATTCTATATTATTATGTTGAGATATCAGCACTAGGAAGCTGCCAAAATATTTTACAAATGAAGCAGTAATATATTACTAGTTGCCCAATCCTGCTGTGTTTGCTACTTGGTGTTTGTCTCATTCCCTCTATGAAATAAACAACTTATTAACTACAGAGGAGCTAATAAGATTTTAGCTTCTTCTGTGGGGGAACGCTCTAAAGATTTATTTCAGTTAAATGAGTTCCCTCCTGACTATTTGTTCACAAACTTGCTTCAGGAGATGGTGAGGACTAAATGAGTTAATGCACAGGCAGGCTCTGGAAACGGTGCCTGCCACATCAGAAGTTGTCAATGCAGATGATAAACAAGTCACAACAGAGTGGGAATTTTCTAACAAAACATGCTCTAAAAATTGAAACTCCTGATAAATATGCAAATCCCATAGTCGGAATTGTAATCTCTGTGTTTTATTAGATCTCTTCTTAGTCAAATGGCTAATTTAAACACAGTAGATGAATGTAAATTTTTTAATTTTATTTTTTAGTAACTACTCAGAACATTGTTGTATTAGTGACACAATGGCCCAAGAGCTGTACTTATTCATATAATTCAGGAAAAGATTCTATTGGAACTCAGCAATTAGGTAGATTTAGTTGGCAGGACCACACAATTACTGTGGTTGACTTCATGGTACTTCATGAACTTAGGAAACAATGGAAATGAATGGATTTAGAGATAAAACTGGAAATTCCGAGAACTACAACAAGAACTGAGACCTTAATGTATAACTGAACTTGCCCCACCTTCTGCCTAATATAGTTTTATCTGTATTGCACACTATGCAATCATTATTATCTTTTTTCTTGTTTTTGATAAAATGATTAAACTGTTTGAGAAGGTTTAAGGAAGAGTATGTGAGGTTGGGGAGTTGGGGGGGGTATGAGTTGAATTTTCTGAAGAGAAACAGACTGGCCCATGAAAAATATTTCAAAATGGTAAAGTTACATTTTTCAAACACTGCTCTCTGGTGCGTGTTTTCTATCTCCAGAATATCAAAACAAGATGCTAAAGCTAAATCAAAGTGTAACTGTGGGGCTTCCCTGGTGGCACAGTGGTTAAGAATCCACCTGCCAGTGCAGGGGACACGGGTTTGAGCCCTGGCCTGGGAAGATCCCACATGCCACAGAGCAGCTAAGCCCGTGCGCCACAACTACTGAGCCCGAGCTCTAGAGCCTGTGAGCCACAACTACTGAGCCCATGTGCCACAACTACTGAAGCCTGCGCGCCTGGAGCCTGTGCTCCGCAACAAGAGAAGCCATGACAATGAGAAGCCCACGCACCGCAACGTAGAGTAGCCCCCGCTGGCCGCAACTAGGGAAAGCCTGCGCACAGCAACGAAGACCCAGCATAGCCAAAAATAAATAAATAAATTTATTTTTTTTAAAACAGTGTAACTGTGACTCACTGATAACCAACTTGGGAGTGTTGTTTTTTTTTTTTTTAATTTATGGAAACTATTTCCCAGTATGTAAAAGAAAAAACAAAGCTATAGAAAATGGGTAGGGCCTCTTTCAAAGGGCACACAATAAAGAGAAAAGTGCTAGGCCTGTAGTTAGGCACTTAGAGCTCCAGCTCAGTGGTGGTGGTTATCACCAACCAGCTGGCCAGGAAGATGATCGTGGGCCTTAGCAAAGCTCTGAAATACTGTGTATCAACTTGAACGGCTTGAACACGAGCTCTTAATTTTCCTTCCAGAAGTAAAGTGCTAGGGTTCTTTAAAAAATACAATTTTAAAGTAGGAACAGCCTGAATAAAAAGTCAATAATTAAAATTTTTAATTTAGGAGAACAAAAAAGGGATTTTAAAAAATGTATGAAAAATCAGTTGGAAATTTTATTGCTTTTGGCCCAAGGTTACTGTAATACTGACTGGGCAGAAGGTTGAAAGAATACACAACTTGTGGGTGGGGTGTTGCAGTTAGAAAAAGTAAACGCTATGCTCTGAATAGTTTAAAGACAGTTTTGAATAGCCTAAAAAACTATAATTAAAGAACATAAGGCTGGGGACTTCCCTGGTGGCGCAGTGGTTAAGAATCCGCCTGCCAATGCAGGGGACACGGGTTCGAGCCCTGGTCCGGGAAGATCCCACATGCCGCAGAGCAACTAAACCTGTGCGCCACAACTACTGAGCCTGCACTCTAGAGCCTGCGAGCCACAACTACTGAGCCCGCGTGCCACAACTACTGAAGCCCGCGTGCCTAGAGCCCGGGGTCCGCAACAAGAGAAGCCACCACCATGAGAAGCCCGCGCACTGCGACGAAGAGTAGCCCCCGCTCGCTGCAACTAGAGAAAGCCCCCGCGCAGCAGCAAAGACCCAATGCAACCAAACATAAATATAAATAAATAAATAAATGAATGAATAAATAAATAAATAAGAATATAAGGCTTTGGCAGCTCTAGTAAACTACGGAAACGAAAGGTCCTGGTTGGGTCATTCAAAAAATATTTGTTGAGTGAATGAAGTGAACAAATATGTAAGTGAGGATCTGACACAAACTAAAAAAGGAAAAGCTTTCAGAGCTCTTAAAGGAAAACAAAACAATATACAATGGAATCACAGCAGAGGACGAAAAAATTAATTCAGGTTTTTAACAGTAGGAAATATATAAAAATAAAAATCATCACCAACATCTTAGTTGCCTATTTTGCTGAAAGTTGAGAAAGCATGAGTTATCCATAAATAAATGATTAGGGAAGGCATAGATGAATGAAGTAATGGGGGTAAAATCTCAGACTACACTGTAGGTGGTTTAAGTCTCCAAGCAAAGTCTGCAAATAATTTTTCAAGCCCACACTCAGCATGCATTAAAAAGAAAAAATAAGTAATTGTAATATTAGCCTGGACATAGATGCTTGGTGGATAAAAATCCATATTTTTATAACAAAACATAACTAGATATTTAAAGCAAATATTAACCTAGCATAGAAATGATCACTTTTAATGATGTAGCATTTGATATATTTATGTAACTGTTTTAGAAAAGCTTGATAACAGGTCACTTTTTCTGTCAAAATTTAGTATTTGGTGCTAGACAGATATTAGATTGAGCTTGCCATGTTTATGCTGCACACATGTTTTCACAATACCAGTAATAGCAAAATCAACTTCAGGAGTAAATGTGAAATACAGAAGAGTTGCTGATTAGATTTTAAAGGAAGTCACACCAGCCAACTGATGAAAGTCACCTTACACACCATGTGTTATCAGAGGCAAGTTAGATTTTAAGTTTTAATACAATGGCTCTTTTGCAGAGAGAAAAAAATATTTCCATCTCGTGTGCCAACTTATTCTAAACTGAAAAAAAAATTCTTTGGTGATCAAAAGGCAGGAAAGAGGATCCATAAGACCACATTTGTCACGAATCCAATGTTAATGTTAATTAACCTTTCTGAAAAAGTTCTATTTAATATTGATTAGAAACAAAGGGAGCTTAGATGCCAGTGTGAGTCTGAGAAGGGGAGTGGTGTTCTGGGCCTGGTGTTGGGCTTGCGGTAAGAGGAACCAAATAGCTTCGGGGACTCTGAAAGCAGGGGCACTGGGTGTGCTGCTGAGCCTCAAGAGATCCCAAGGGAGAGGAAGCAGGGACAGACGTCAGCAGCCCCTCGAGCCCCTCAAAGTCCCAGCATGGTCACACCAGAGCAGAAGCACAGTTCCCACCCTTCTGGGAGTAGGGCGGCAATGTCAAAGATCTTAGACAGCCTAACCGAATTTCCCCCAGAGTTGTGCTGGGGCAGCACAATGACCTCAAAGTACCCACGAGAGCATGGGAGAAGCAGGGAGAGGTGCTGAAACTGAAGGAGCTTTCAGACAGGAATGCACTTGAACTGGACCAACACTAAGGATGAGACAGGACAATGCACATCTCAACGGATGCCCGTAAGGCAGAGGCCACAAGACAAGGTGAGCACTGCTCACCTCCTCCGCCCCCAGCCCAGACCTTAGCACTTTGTAGGGAAAAAGGAATTAAATTAAATATTTCTGACTAGCAATCTGACTTAAGTTTACTTGTTCTTAAAGTACTCCTTTTATAAGAATGTTATAGGTATAATAAGGGAAAGGTATGATATGAAAATGTTAAGGATACACAGGAATCAAGAAAAGACAGAGATTTTTTTGTTTCCAGCAATGATGGTCTAGGTTATACAGCCCAATCCTTCATAAAAACAGATTTAAAGTACAGGCTATAATATACAATAATCTAATTAGAAACATCAAATACCCGAGAAGATAGTAAGGAACTACCAGGCCAAAATCTGCGGGAAAGCAAGAACCTAAGAGGTAAGCAAGCAGGGAGGCACTTTTGCCCTGATAAGGGGCAGATGTGCATGGATTTTGACAGCCTCACGGGGGAGATGAAACAGAAATCGAAGACTAGAATGTACCCAAGTGGGGAGAATACAAAGGCCTTTGTCTACACTAGGCTGAGTTTCACAAGAGTCACCCCCTAAAAATAAGAGTGAACCAGAATTAACCCACTTCCCACTCTGAAAGACTGCAGGGACAATGGCCTTGACCTGGGAAGTGTACATAAGAAGGCACAGGGGGGTAGTCCATGAGGACTTGTACTCACCAGCTGGTCCCTGTGTGCAAAACTGCAGCTCAAATTCACATCACCTGGGTGGTCTAAAAAACTTGAAGTGGTAAGTTTAGGTCAAAGTGGTGCCAGACTAGTAGTGCCACCAGGCACCTGGCAGAAACAAAAGCAAATCCTCCAGGGGATTGGCGGGGTGGGGGGAAGGCCATTCATCCTAAGCCTCAAAGAATCCCTACAGGTAATTTTTCAGTGGTGATGATGAATATCCAGGCAAAAATAAGCAAGCATACAAGAGCAGACAGGTAAGAGGGGAGTGGGGGAAATCTAAGCAAAACAGAGATGCTAAAAACAAATTCATTCACTAATGAATTCTGCAGTCTTTTATGCAAAAAATATTTATGGAGCACCTACTCAGTGCCAGGCTCTATGCAAAGTTGCTCTGGACAGGTGCCATTTCACCTGTGGGATGAGCAAATCACCTAAGGGATGAAAGGTTAGTTGAAATGCCATTATATTTATGTTTATTTACTTTTAGTTTCTGTGTTTTCCAAAGACTTCCAAACACAAAGATGAGTGCCCATTACTATTTAGTGACAGGTCTTGAAATAAACAGTAATCGCTTAGGACTGAAATTGACATCACTGAGTCCTTTCTCAGACTCTCATTCCCTAAAGGTTCAGCCTAATTATCCCCTAAGCAAACCAGAGAGCCACATACATTAACAGGAAGACAAAGTGCTGAAAGATAAAGATAACTATCTCAGAGATAAAAAACTCAGAGTTAATGATATTTATTTTTAACGGTAAAAGTCCAAAGAGATGATCATGGAATAACAGCATGAATCAGACAACATTAATTTTAAGATAGATCTGGAAACAGTTGAAGGCACAGGAAGGGTGAAGAGAAATTAGTCTAAAATTTACTTATATATAGATTGCCTTTCTTGGCCAAGGTTGTTGGCAAAATCTTGCTGATTATTTGGGTTACTCTGGTACGTCCACACTAATTATCCACCTTTGTCTTCTATTCACCTTTTCACAATTAGAATTCAAATCATCACCTCTATACTTCTTTGTTTGCTTTTATTAAATATTCTTATGGTTGTCGTTTACTGAGTCTTTGGAATGGTCTGACCTGTGCTTTCTTCTCCTTGCTGGGCAAACCAAGACAGTATGGTGTAATAAAAATAATAACAGAAGCAACTGCATATGGGCCTAGAACTGAGCAAGACAGTTTTTAGGAGTTATTTACGCCTCAGAACAATTGTAAGGGTTAAGTCAGTACAGACGAGGAAATTTATGGGCCAGAGAAATAGAGGGAGCAGAAGCAGGGGCTTCAAAGTTGGACAAACTTGAATTTAAATCCTGACCTGCTCCTGGCATTTCTCCTCCCCTAGAGGTGAGGCTCGGTTTTCTGGGGTGAAGGCTGCTGTGAGGATGAAATGAAATACAGCACAGCTTAGCGCCAGGACTCTGGGAAGTACTTGTTTTTCCTTCCTTCCAATGGTTGCTCATCTGGAAATTCATGTCTTGCCTTACACAGCATCTTCAAATAGTTTTAAAAGTAGCCACCTCCAGGAAAATAATGGAATATTGTACAGAGTTTTGTTTTTTTGGTTTTTTTTTGGCAGTACGCGGGCCTCTCACTGTTGTGGCCTCTCCCGTTGCGGAGCACAGGCTCCGGACGCGCAGGCTCAGTGGCCATGGCTCACGGGCCGAGCCGCTCCGCGGCATGTGGGATCTTCCCGGACCGGGGCACGAACCCGTGTCCCCTGCATCGGCAGGCGGACTCTCAACCACTGCGCCACCAGGGAAGCCCTGTGTACAGAGTTTTTAAAATAATAAAAAGGTGGATAATCACTTACATTTAGGGAGAGCTTTAACTTTTCAGTAGCCCTTCACTCCCTTCCAAACACTGGCTTGTTTGACCCTTTGGAAAATATTTTAATATCTCAGATGATTTTTTTAGATTGGTTGTCTCCAGGACATAACATTGTCTGTGGGCCTTGAAAAATGCTAATCCAGGACATGATGCAAGAAGAAAGGACCAGGCCTTTGCCTTTCTTTCCAGTCCTCTGGCTGCAGTCTGCCTCCTTTCTTCTCCTGGGATCTATGTGTGTGTCGACGGGATGGGAGGTGGCCAGGGTTGGAAGTAAATCAAGGGTGGGAGGGAGGGCTGTGACACGTAGCTGTCTTTGGTTGCCATGGTAAGGATGCCTAACACAGGAGGAATGTGCTACCTTCCCTTATAAAAGAAACTTTCCTTTTTTATTTTTCTCAAGCTCGTAAGAAAATCATCCTACCTTCTCACATTTAAACCAAAACTACCTACTCCCCCAACAGGGGTCTGAACTGAATGGCTATATTCATCCAGACAGTGTGGCTAAAAAAAACCCCGGGAAAGATATATTCACCCCAGTATCCTGGCTGGCACACAGTAGGGGCTCAACAAATACTTGGAGTCACTGCAGTACCTGGGGTGTGAATTGATCACCCTCTGTTAACAAGAGAGAACATTATGTAATGATTTCTGCAAGTCCCTAAAAAGATCAGCTCAGCCTCAGGAAACCTTCCTAGATCAGCAAGACTCACTTCTCAAATAATTGATTAGTTCAGAGGTCACACATGTGGACAGATTTTGTTTTGGCTTGCAAAGTTTCAAAACACATTTTGAGTTAACAATTAAAGCTTGAGAGATTTCATATGCATTTACAGCTGACTTGCTTTACCCAATAGTATCTATCTGCCCCTTTGGGGAACTTGTGCTGGTGCCCTGGATTATAATCATGTTGGCTAAATAAAAGTTCACAAGTCCTGCTAGCTGTTTCAGGTGTTAATTTCATCTTATGCAGAACACACACACACACACACACACATACACACAAACACACCTCCAAACAAAAAATAGAAGGTTCCAAATGTGTAAATACAAAAACCAAACCCTCCGGCCCTCAAATTTCTCACTTTCTCTGTCTGTGTGCAGTTGCCACGATCAGTGTGTAAAACCCCTGTTTTCAAACCTTTCACTTCACAGGCTCTTGCTGACTGGAGGCATGAAGGGGAAAGACCACCCGTCCCTTCATTACTAATGCTTGACAAAGCAACCCCATTGGGAAGGAATTCTTGATGCAAGCAAGGAGGTAAGAATTAAAACCTCACTGATATAAAAGGCTACTAAGTGCCACAGCAGGTTGTCATTTAGAAAATACCCTTGAGAATTTTACAGAAATTAATAAAATTAAATAGGAATAAAACACAAGTGATTTGCACTTAACAATATTTTCAAATATAATACTGAGAGTCTCTCCACTTAAAAATCGCTCCTATAAAAGGCAACTGGACCCCGACCATTCTCCCTTCTCAAGTTGATGCCGCCTTCCCCCTGGATCTTCCTGCGGGTCCAGTGTGGTTCCCTGAAACCACAGAGCCCCCATTCCCTTCCCCTTGTTGCTGAAGTCCACACTTCCAGCCCCTGCATGGCCCCTCCACTCCTCTTCCCCAATTCATGTTTTTTTCACCTCTCCCGCCGCCTGCCACAAATACACCTCAAAGATATTTCAGTAATAAGTATTAAATAATAATAGTAATAAACATTTATTTATTGATCACCTACTATGTGCCAAGCGCAAGTCTGTTTGAGAGAGGTCAGCCCATTCCCTAACCACCATAATCATCTGAAGCTTGTAGTGTGGTAGTGAAAAGATGAATGCTAGGCAGTCAGACTGCTGGCTGGGATCTGAACAAGGCTTGCAGACCACCCCTGGTGTGGCCCAAATGCTGGCTACAAGGCTGTTTCCGACTCTAAGAGTCTGTGATCACTGCTGCCATGTTTAAGGATGAAAAATTTATAGGAGCTCCTATCACTAAGTGGGAAAGAAACTTTTCGAGGAACCCTCTATTTCCCACAATGGGGATGGCCCAGATTAATTCTGGATAAAATTGAGCCTCCTGAAAATAGTCCTCTCATCTCACTCCACCAAGCTGAGGGGCCCCCCATGACTGAAGCTGAGGTGCCACCCGATTCCAACAGGGAGCTGAATCAAGCTGGAGTCCTGCCAGTGTAGAAATGCAATTTCCTCCCTTACGTCTAGATGGTCGTAGTTTCCTTTATGAATGTCTGTCATGAAAGTCCACTCCAAGGAGTTTCCGTGGACAAAACCCCAATGACTGTCACTGACGTGTGCCCCGCGACCAAACCTGGCAGGACCGAGTTCCCTCAGCCCACCACCCGCTGGACCCGCGCGGAGCTCATTCAGAAGAAAAGACGGGTCTGGAAAAGCTCTTGGAGAAAAAAGGACATTTCCCATCTCTGGTCCTTTCTCTTAACTGGGACCCACTCTGCCAGCTCCGGAGGTCTGTCCCAGCCGTGACGACCCCACGGGGCGCAGGTTCCCAGAGGCGCGGGGCGGGAAGGGACTGCCCGGCAAGGGCTGCCCCGGGAGTCCCGGCCGAGCCTCGCCCTCCTGCTTCCCTCCTCCTCCTCTTCCCCCTCCCCGCGCCCCAGCCTCGGCGCCGGGGCTGCTCGCCTCCGAGCGTCCCGGGGTTGGAGCGGAGGAGGAAGGCAGGAGACTCGAAGCCTACCGTCTTCTGTTTCTTGACCCCGGACGACATGCTGGCTGGCTGCGGCGGTGCCCGGCGCGCTGGAACTCGGAGCCCAGCTCCTGGGAGCGGAAGCGCTAGGACGCTCGGTGGCGGCGGCAGTGGCTACTGCCGGACTCCCGAGGAGGTATAAAAAGGCTCCACAGACACGTCGCACTTCCCTTGACCAGCCCCCTCCTCCTCCTCCTCCTCCCGCCGTGCTCCTCTCCGCCCCGTCGGCTCCGCCAGCAGCGCCCAACCCAGGGGACCCGGCCGCCTCCTGGGCGGGGTCCCGGGCCCGGCCCCCTACGTCCGGGAGCGGCTTCTCCAGCCCGGGTCGGAGGCAGGACCTTGCAGCCGGGGGCTCGGACGGACACGCCCCGCGTGCAGTCGGAGGTCAAGTTCGCTCTCCGCGTTCCCACTCCCAGTGGCTGCCTGAGCTTCCCCCACCTCCCACCCCCGCGCCTCTCCAAGGAAGGCTTCCTGCCTCTGGGACCTGCTTGAAACCGCCAGGCTTGTCGGCATGGTCCTTAGTGGGCACCGATGCCTAGCTTGTCTTCATTTGCAGTAATAACAGCGACGGTTGACATTTTTTGGTCCTCTCTCTGCACTCTGCTGACCTTTGCCTTAAGCCTCCTGCGGCCCCTGATCCAGGCATCGAGTCCTACTTTCTCCCATGAAGCACTTGAGGCTTTCAGACTTTCTCAAGATTATCTTCCAAGTGAGGGGATTCAAACCCAGGCCGTCAGCCTCCACAGTCCAGGCTTTCTACACGAGCATCAGCATCGATCATGATGATGATGATGATCAAGAAGAAGAAGAAGAAATCAGGAGGCGCAGCGCCTGCCGGCACCTTATGCACCATTCACGGGACTAAGGGGTTTACATGCATTCACTCCTTTGGAGCTCACAATATTTTCTTCCTGTTACAGATGGGCCAGCTGAGGCACTGCTCCTACTCACAAAGTTGAGTAAGCAAGGCCAGCCCGGGAAAATGGTCAGTAGTAGCCCAGCCACTTGTTTCAGTCCATCCCCCAAAGCATTCCTATAGTATTTCCGAGTGTTCAGCAACCAGGATGGGCCCTGAGGTGAAAAAGTAAGAGGAGGCTCAAGTTGACAAGGCTTATGGACTACACCTTAGGGCTCCAAGGTTTTATCAGAGGGCAACTCTTTTTTTTTTTTTTGCAGTATGCGGGCCTCTCACTGTTGTGGCCTCTCCCATTGCGGAGCACAGGCTCCGGACGCGCAGGCTCAGCGGCCATGGCTCACGGGCCCAGCCGCTCCGCGGCATGTGGGATCCTCCCAGACCGGGGCACGAACCCATGTCCCCTGCATCGGCAGGAGGACTCTCAACCACTGCACCACCAGGGAAGCCCAGAGGGCAACTCTTTTAACTCAAATGTCTGGGACAAGCAAAAGGAAGGAAGGAGAAGCTATGGTTAGTGACAGCACCTTGAGGGCAGTCACAAGGCCTCACACCCCTCTGTACCTTAATTCCTTGCACAATGGGACAAACAGATCAATAGGATAGTACTGACAAAAGAACCATGAAGATGCCCAAGGGCCACACTGCCCATTCCAACTTTGGTCTTCCTTCTGTGAAAAGGCTGAACTGATAGCCTAAGGAAGTGAGGATTGGAACTTTCCTTTCATATCTAATTGTATTTCTGGAAGACTGCCAGCTTTCCAGACAGACACTAAAGATCTGAATATTCATTCATTCATTGCCTTTCTCCATGGGAAGGTGGGAAAAAAATAAGTAAATCAGGAGTCAGAAACTTAAAAGGCAGCCTACATGTTTGTCCAGTCTTGAAATATCAGTATATTTATTTTCTTACTCATTTGGAGTAAGCTGCCACCACTCCCTTCAGATATGAGCAGCTAGAGGGCAAATGCTGGGTTTGAGTTTCTGTTCTGCACACAAACTAGCATGTTTTGAATTTTGGGGGTTTAAACAGTAACATCCCATTCTAATTTTATTGGAAACATCCACTTGTATCAGTTCCAACCATATTTTGAACCCTGCCAGATCCTGCCCTAAGAGAAAAGGTAAATTAAGTGTTGATAGAGAAATAGCAATTTGCATGATTGGTTTTTTTCATATTACCTCTTTAAAAGCTGAAACAGAAGGACGTTAAGGGCAAATCCATAAGGGCAACTTCCTGGAAAAGAAATATATGACTGTTTAGACCTGGGGGAGGTTTTGCGATCGTTTGTCCAGTTTCCCTCTCTCTGTATTTCACAGATGGGCAATGCAAAACTGGTGCTGAGAGAGGGGAGGTAATCTGACCCTCCTCACTAGTTAGGGGCGGTGCTGAGACTCAAACCCAGGTCAGTCAGCTCCCCAGATGCAGTGAATCACTCAGCCTCTAGTTCAACTACTTCAAAACCCCCATGATAATTGCAAACTGGACTGTTTATCTTGTTTTAGATTTAATTAATTCTCAAACAGAGTACTTTGGAACAGATACTCTTTCATTACTTCCAAAGACGTGTGAAATAGGAGGCCTCAGCTCCCTTGGACTCAAACTGCAATGTTTAAGATCCCTTAACTTCAGAGATCATCAGTTTAGTTGTAATTCAGCATGGCAACTCACTGAAAAGTAAAATAATCTTTCTTTTTTATTTTCCCAGGGTCTTTCTTTTAAAGGTGTTGTTTGGAATTCTTTATCCTCTCACTACCCTCTTACTCCTAGGAGAGGACATTCCTTCTGAAAAGATATGAGCAACTAGCAGCTTAATTTTGGTGTTTTTTGTTTGTTTGTTTGTTTTTTTGCGGTACGCGGGCCTCTCACTGTTGTGGCCTCTCCCGTGGCGGAGCACAGGCTCCGGACGTGCAGGCTCAGCGGCCACGGCTCACAGGCCCAGCCGCTCCGCAGCATTTGGGATCTTCCCGGACCAGGGCACGAACCCGTGTCCCCTGCATCGGCAGGCAGACTCTCGACCACTGCGCCACCAGGGAAGCCCAGCAGCTTAATTTTTGAAGTCTGTGAATCTAGCACATCAGAACTGGGAGGAGACTCATTTAGGGGAAGGAAGGAAGGGTTGACATCTGTTCAGTCATCTGGACACACTCTCCATAACTTTCTCAGTAGTGTTTCCTCTGAGACTCCACTGTAAGACACTGTGGCCTGCACTGTACCAATTTATAATCCTTGATATTACTCGCAACATTTGCATGAAGGTTTAAAAATTTTCTTCCTGTTTTTCTTTTGTTTTCTTCCTTCCAGGAATTGGTTCAGCTATAATAACTAACTTAATGAGGTGGTGATTACTACTTGGTCCTTTCATTGTTTAGAAAAAATGGAGTCAGCTTCCCCAAATAAACAGGGAAACACATACACAAAGAATGACGGGTCTTCCCTGGTGGCGCAGTGGTTGAGAGTCCGCCTGCGGATGCGGGGGACACGGGTTCGTCCGGGAGGATCCCACATGCCGCGGAGCGGCTGGGCCCGTGAGCCATGGCCGCTGGGCCTGCGCGTCCGGAGCCTGTGCTCCGCAACGCGAGAGGCCACAACAGTGAGAGGCCCGCATACCGCAAAAAAAAAAAAAAAAAAAAAAAAGAATGACGGTGTTGGTGAGATGTTTATGCCGCAGGTTCCCCAATACACTTTAGGGAGGCTCATCACATTTTAGGGGATCTACCTTGGAGGCATCTTCCCTGGATTGGCCGTTCCAAAGGAATGCAGTTGCATTGCCCCCTAGTGGCTGTAATTCATAAAAGGGACCTAATTGTTGAAACCCCCTGTACAGAAATAAGTGTAGCAGTTCCTTGGGTCAAGAAGTCCTTAGAGAAAGTCCTCTAGGATTCAAATATTCTTCCCATTCTCAGGCACAGGTACTACCAAGACAAGCAAGACATGGTCCCTGCCTTCAAGAAACAATCTAGTGAAGGAGACAGTCTCTTCCTCCCAACCCCACCCCAGTACATTACAATATATTACTGGGACAGGTAAAAATGATACATGCATACCTTAGACATTTTATTTTGACTAAAACACATGCACTTCACTAATCTTTGATGTAGGGCTAAAGGCTTCTCTTGTGGTATGGGTACACTGGTGGGAGTTCCAAAAACCACTTCCATAGGCATCTGCAAAAATTTCCAGTTTGAACTTTTATAGAGTTAAAAATTAAGGGTCTTTCCAAAGCATCCATCTATTCTCATGGAAAACACAACTCTTTTTTCCCACTCATATGCTATTCACTTAAGTCACATCTAACTAAATTACTTAGTTACACTAATAGGTACAAGTGGCATAAATAGGTTTGGGAATAAACACAATGGATCTCAGTAAGCATCCAGCGTAGGGAGTGGAGGTGCTAAAGTGTGTGGGCATTCCAGTGTGTCCTACTGTCAAAGAACACTGAGTGTGCTGTGGGCATCAGTCATTTTCTTTTCCAGAAGAAATGGAGAGCGTGGATTAAACTGGCCAGCCAGTTAAAAGGAAGGATTTTGTGGGAGCACAGAGTTCAACTTTGAAAGGAGGGAGAATGGAGAGAGATGTCAGATTTTTTTCTTGGGGAATATGATACATAAACTAAGACTTGAAAGAAGGGTAAGGTTTTGCCAGCCTTCCCCTCCTCAAAGTGAGGGTACGTGTAAATTCAAAAATGTAAAGGCAGAGAGCCGCATGAAATAACACGGTATGTTCAGAAAATTATAAGTATCTGTATTGCTGAGTTTAGGAGATACAACGGAAGAGTGGGAGAAGGCTGAAGGCTGTAATAGAGGACGTGCCATGTACAATCAGGCAGCGACGTGATTTTGTATGTTCTCTTTATGCTCATCGGGGTGCATTAGCCATGTGGCTGGCCTTGTATTTACTCATTAGTCATAGAGACATTTGCTGTGTCCAAAGATGAGAAGTCACCGTCCTGAGGTGAAGGAGATGGATATGTACACAAACAATTCCAAGGGAGTGTGATTAAGTGCCAGAATAAAGGGATATTCGAAGTTATAGGGAAAGTGCACGCGCGTGCGCACACACACACACACACACACAAACGTGATGACTACGAAGAGATTCCAATGGGTGGTGATAATTTAACCTGCATTTCAAGGATAAAAGAAAGCTAGTAGGAGAGTGATCTGTGACCCTACTGATGGTCCAGGCGCCGGGACTGATGTTCCCAGCTGCATGAAACATTCACTTCCTACCCTGGCATCCCCTGTGCCTCCTTCAAGTGCCTCAGCCTGTCGCTGAAGACCCAGGTAGAGCAGAGACAAGCTGCTGACAGCCAGATTGCACAACTCTGACCCAATCACCAAAAGGCCGCCCACAGAACTTAGGCAACCAGAGGAAAAGCCTACACTTCCAGGCAGAAGTAACGCTCCTCTGCCATTTCTCAGGTGGAATCCAGTACATAGTTTTTTGTGTTTTTTTTTTTTTTTTTTTTTTGCGGTACGCGGGCCTCTCACTGTTGTGGCTTCTCCCGTTGCGGAGCACAGGCTCCGGACGCGCAGGCTCAGCGGCCATGGCTCACGGGCCCAGCCGCTCCGCGGCATGTGGGATCCTCCCAGACCGGGGCACGAACCCGTGTCCCCTGCATCGGCAGACGCACTCTCAACCACTGCGCCACCAGGGAAGCCCCAGTACATAGTTTTTGTCTGCTCTTTGTATTAGTTTAAAAAGAAGTACATTTATTAGTATGTGCA
Source organism: Mesoplodon bidens (assembly GCF_964165515.1). Taxonomy (NCBI): domain Eukaryota; kingdom Metazoa; phylum Chordata; class Mammalia; order Artiodactyla; family Ziphiidae; genus Mesoplodon; species Mesoplodon bidens. The sequence continues at coordinate 39,946,560 of NC_138176.1, forward strand.
CACATTTTGCAAAATAGAAACATTTAGGGTATTTAGGAAAATTCACTCAAAAATTCAACAAACCTCAGTGGAGATAAGTTGCATTTGTTTAATGGCAGGCAAATCAATTACTTGAGTCTATTAATTGGCTGCATTTTCAGTCTTCAACAGGTTCTTTTTAAAGATGTTTAGCAAGGTGGAAAATAACTTGATCTATGTCACTTAGAGCCTTTAAATTATTAGAAAAATATCCAACTAAACTTAAATTATTTAACTATTAACTATTTAATTAACAAATTATTTAACTTAAATTTAAATTAGAAAAATCCAACTAAACTTAGTAGATTTTAAGACAATATTTTTAAGGAAGGAAGAAGAGAAGGAATAAAGGAAAGAGGGAAGGAAAAAAAAGAAGAAATGGAAATTGTGATATTTGGCCTAAAATTGAAAAAATATCACAAAACATGACATACTCCAAGAAATTAGAGTTATAATTTGAGAAATTTGTCTATAATTGTAGAAGGACAGAAATGTTTCATTTAGAAATAACTTATATGGGGTTACATGGTAAGTGTTCTCAACATAACTGAGAAATATGGTGATGTAATAAATTCATATTATAATTATTAGGGAATATAGATGCCATAAATGGATGGCTAATTTGCAAAGAACTGGAATATAATATGTTGAACATAATTTATTAGTGGGTCCCAAACCTTCTGGAAGGGTTTTATTATAAATTTGGGCAGTCACATCATAGGAAGATAAGCAGTAAAAAAAATCAATATAATCTCTCTTGCTCTTTCCATCTCTTTTAGATAAAAGTATAAAAATCCTTAGCAGTCACCAACTTATGAGCGTCAGGCCTCCTGAAAGTATTATAAGAAAGTTTTTATGGATGCTAAGCATTTTCTTAAAACGTAATAGTTCTACGTATATATTTCTATTTTTCAAATGTATTTAAGCGCTGCAGTAAAGAATAAAACGCACAATGTTATCAAATTCATTTCCTGACCTTCATATAATATTTTTAATCATCAAATACTAAAAATACAACTATAATCATAGGAGTAATCTTAGGCTCCTAAAGATAAATGGGGCAACAGTCCCATTATAATAAAATCATAAATATTGGCCCAAATTATTAGTATTATTATTATTTTTTTTGTGGTACGCGGGCCTCTCACCGTTGTGGCCTCTCCCGTTGCGGAGCACAGGCTCGGCTCGGGACGCGCAGGCTCAGCGGCCATGGCTCACGGGCCCAGCCGCTCCGCGGCATGTGGGATCTTCCTGAACCAGGGCACGAACCCGTGTCCCCTGCATCGGCAGGCGGACTCTCAACCACTGCGCCACCAGGGAAGCCCTGGCCCAAATTATTAATATGCACTGCTGAAACAAACTCAGGCTTGAACCTTGAAATCCCCCTATTCTTAAACACTGTCTTTTCTTCATCAAATCCAGCCCCTACACACACTTGTTTTTCTTTTCTTCAGTTTTAGTTTAGAAAGAAAATTCCAATCTGAACAGGGGGAAGTTCTTTTGAAGCCCCAAGGGCTCTCAAACTTCACTGTATATTATGACCATCTGAGGACACCACACACCTGACTCATTAAATCAAAATCTGGGGGTGGGTCCCAGGCATTAGAAGTTTTCAAAGTTTGACTTTAAGAGAATCATTAATTCTCAAAAGTGAGGCTGCATCAAGATTACTTGTGTGAAATTACAGACTGCTACCCCTCCCCCATGCCCAGAGTTTCTCACCCTGGCAGTCTAGCGTAGACTGCATTTCCAGCCAATTTCCAGGTGATGCTGATGCTGCGAAGCCAGGGACCACGTTCTGCAGATCATTGCCTTAAATATAGGTCTTCCAACTCACCCGTAGGTTTTAATTTTTTTATACGGAATTTTGAAAGTAAGTAGAAAGAGAAGAAAAAGGTGTGTTGGGGAGATAACCTTGGATAATATTCTTGAAAATCATCCCACTACAGTGAATAAAATGTCTTACAGGATTAACAAGGAAGGAAATAGACTTTACCAGGAATTCTCAGCTCTGACTAATCATTAAAATCACATTGGAAGCTGTCAAAAAAAAAAAAAAAATTCAGGTTCCTGGACTTCCCTCTCTCCCTCTCAACCTACAGATCTCTGGGATGGGGCCCACTCTGAATATCTTAAACCCTGGAGGTGATTCCACTTTGCAGCCAGGTAGGGAACCACTAATCTAGCCCACTGGTGCACAAAATTTACATTTATAAAAACACACATTCCTAAATCCCATCCTGGGAATTCTTCCATAAGATTGCTTAGTTCTAATTCTGGTTGAGGGGTTTTAATTAGGCTTCGGTGCTTTTCTCCCAGATGCTTTGTTTATTCAGAGCTCTTTCTTTTTCTTAAGGGCTTTAGGCTTTAAAACCGGGAGAAAAGCCCAGTTATATTTTCTACCTTCCATCCTGAGCCCAGAATGGTCTTGTGCGAATGGTAGAGAACCATTCGCATAGGGGAATATTAGGTATAAAAATCAGTTAATATTTTGAAAATATTGTCCCACCATATCATTTTTTCTAACATTACTTATTGAAAAATCTATCCTTTCTTCTACTGGTGTGTGGTGCTTCCTCCGTGATGCAAAATGTTAGCTGGCAGGGGTGTCCCCTTGCAATTGTTGAGTAATAAATCCTTATGATTCTCCACCAGGGAGCCACTATGAGAAGCAGATCAGTTATAAATTATAACTTGGAACTTTTTGGTCATTTGTTCTTCCAGACTAATTACTAAATTATTTTATTAAGCTTCCCTGCCCTGCTCCCTAAAATTGTATAGGGCTTCTATTGAATGGTTAATAAATAAATTATGCATTAATTTGGGAAGAACTGATACAACGATCAAGTTTCTTCTCTAGCACATGGTATCTCATCTATTTAGGCTTCTTGAATCTCACACATGCAGTAAAGTAATTCCTATGGAATTATAAAGGAAATTTCCCACCCTACCCCCTTCTATTATTCTTGTTTGGGAGGAATGGTATGGATTATTACACTTGGTTACTTTTTAAAATTTAGTTATTTACTTAAAGTAAGAAAACAACATTCCTTTTTTCCCCTTACAAACATAATTCAGACCACACTTTGGGAACAAGGGTCTTAAAGAATGAAATCAGAGCCCGGTTGAGGGATCCTTCTGGGGGAGTCAGGGGAGGGGGAAGTCGCTTCCAAGCGAGGTCAGCCTGGACAGGGCTCTTACCTGCAAATGGTCTTTCACCAGCTCTCTGAGCTGTGATACAAGGGTGGGTCAGCTCCATTAAAGAGTTGTGTACAGGGCACACCAAAAGAATCCTAGGCTGAAGTCAGACCTATGCTGAGGGAAGAGGGAACTGGGAGTGGCTGCTAATGGGCATGGGGTTTCTTTGCAGGGCGTGAAAATGTCCTAAAATTATAAATTGGTGATGGTAGCACAACTCTGTGGTGATTGTACTAATAACATTGAACTGTATAATACATTTGATGGTATGTAAATTATATCTCAACAAAACTGTTATTTTTAAAAAAGGTATATCGCCATACACTTACCACGTGACGCAGCAATCCCATTCCTAAGGTTTCACACAGAATAAATGAAAACTTATGTTCACACCAAAACTTGTACATGAATGTTTATAGCAGCCTTATTCATAATCACCCCAAACTGGGAACCATCTAGCTACCTTTCAAATGGTGAATGAATAAATTGGTGAATGGATGTACTACATTTTAGTGGTGCATCCGTACGATGGGGTAGTACTCAGCAATGAAAAGGAAGAAACTACTGATTCATAAAACAACATACATAGGAGGATCTCAAAAATATTTTGCTACCTGAAAAAGCCAGAACTCCCCCCCAAATATTTCATGATTCTGCTTAAATGACATTTTGGAAAAGGCAAAACTCCAGGGATTAAAAAACAGATCAGGGGTTGAGGTTGGGAGAATAGTTTGATTTCTAATGGGCAGTGGGTGGGTTTGGGGGGCAATGGAACTGTTCTAATAGTTCTGTCCCATGACTGTGGAGGCAGATACCTGACTGGGCATTTGTCAAACCTATAGAACTGTATACTGCAAAGAGTAAATTTTACTGAGTGTGAACTAAAAACAAACAAACAGACAAACAAAAAAACTGTATGTGGGGGAAATCCAAAATAAAATACAAATAGTAAAATATGAACATAAATGTGTTATAAATGAATAACATGACCACACTGAAGACAGTGGCAAAGAACTAACCTATGTTACATTAGAAAAGAGTATTTTGACTGCCCACTGTAAAGCTAAAGACAAAAAGAACTGTATGCAAACACCGTTCTCTAGTTTGTAAATTTGTTTCTCACAGGGATATGGGTTAGCAATTCTGAGACTATTTTATATGTGTATTAAGTTTGAACAAATAGATAAATATATTATGGGTAATAAGAGCCAGCTTTCTCACTGTCAGTGAAAAAAATTACAAATGAGGAGCCGGGAAAGCTAGGATGAACCTGCTAGTGTTGGGTTGGAATCAGAGATATTAGCATGAACTCACAGGCTTTTAATATATATACAGATAGGTAGATATAGAAATATAGATATGTGTATGTAAATGTGTTAGTATACATGCTTATATTTCCTAGCTCTGTCCACTGAGAGGGTCTAAAAGCAATGGCATTACAGTAGCAATGAGTACACCTAGTGCCCAGATCTTGATTTCTAAATAATCATTCTCCAATAAAAGGAACCAGGGCTCCTTGGAGAAGTGGTTGAACCCAGAGCTGAGGTAGAAAGTATACAAAATGAAGCTGGAGCATCTTGTGGTGCCAGAAAGTAAGGAAGTGCTAAAAGAAGAACAGAAAGAAGGAAAGAAAGGAAGGAGGGAAGGAAGGGAGGAAGGGAGGGGGGAAGAAGGAAGGAAGGAAGGAGGGAGAAAGAAAGAAAGAGAGGGAGGGAGGGAGGGAGGGAAGGAGGGAGACAGAAAGAAAAGGGCATGTTAAAAAGACATGGGAACCACTTGATAGAACTCCTAATGGACAAAGCTGGAAAAATTTGAGCCACAAAATCTATAATGACAGTGTTAGATTATAACTCATAGGAAAAAATAAATATCTAAGAGCCCATACTAATATAAATAAATTATTGGATAAGTAAATGGGGGAGAAGAGGCAAACTTTTCTTTCAGAGAGATTCCAAATAATAAATGTATAAAGAATGAAGGAAATAGTAAATCACCATTGGAACATCACAATAATAATTGTTGCAGACAAATCCACCAAAGAATGCTTAAATTAGTGTTTGGAAATTCAAGGAGAAAATAAGATATTTGTATAGTCTCAAAGTTTACATCCCAAGATATTTAGTAATTAAAAAGGGGAAAAATTAGTAATTTTACAGTGGACAAATCCAGTAGACACCACTTTAACCATATGATCTAGGTTATCATAACAAGCAATAAAACATCAACATTGTGTACCTCCTCATCTGATGCGGTGAAAAGGGCATATTGCCTCTGTGGTATTCTTGCTAAAAATCCATAATCTCAGTCTAGTGAGGAAACATCAAACACAATTGAGACCATTCTACAAAATAACTGATCAGTACTCTTCTAAAGGGTCAAGGTCATGAATGACAAGGACAAATTGAAGAACCATCATAGATTGAAGGAGACTAAGGAGATGTGTTGGACAGACTTCAAGGTGGCCCCCATAGTTTTCCCTCTGGTATTTATGCCTTTGTGTAATCCCCTCCCCCTTGAGTGTGGGCAGGACCTGTGACTTATTTCTAACCAGTGGAATGTGGTAAAAGTGATGGGAGTTATGTGATTCTGGCTATGTCCCTGTGATTATATACAAATGCAGCCTCTGTCTTGCAATGGAGTCTCTCTCTATTTTTCTGGCTTTGAAGAAGCCAGCTGCCATGAATCCTACAACCACAAGAAAATGTATTCTGCTAACAACTTGAGGGAGTTGAGAAGAGGATTCTTTCCCAGTTGAACCTCCAGATAAGAACCCAGGCCTTAACGATACCTTAATTGCAGCCTTGTGAGACTCTAAGCAGAGACCCAGCTAAGCCATGACTCCTATAAGCGGCTTGTGAGGTAATAAATATGTGTTAAGTTACTAAATTTGTGGTAATTTGTTACACAGCATAGGACACCTATACAGGAGCTATGACCAGTGAATGATATGTGGGATCCTCAACTGGGTCCTGAAACACCAAAAGGACATTTGTCAAAAAACTAATGAAATCCTAATAAAATCGATAGTTTTTGTACCAGTGTTAATTTCCTTTTTTCTTTTCTGTCTTTTCTTTTCTTTTCTTTTGTGTGTGTGGCTTAAACAACAGAAATGTATTTTCTCACAGTTCTGGAAACTGGAAAGGGCAAGATCAAGTCCAGTTGGGTTCAATTTCTGGTGAGGGCTCTCTTCTTGGCTTCATACCGTGTCCTCACAGGGCTTTTCTTTGGGGGTGTGTGTGTGTGTGTGTAGAGAGAGAGCTCTCTGGTCTCTTTCCCTCTGTCTCTGTCTCTCTCTCTTTTTATTTAGATATAACCAATGCTAATTTCTTAGTTCTGATAATTGTATTATGGTTATATAAGATAGTAACATTACAGGAAGCTGGGTGAGGAATATATGGGAACTCTCTGCGCTAATTTTTACAATCTTTCTGTAAGTCTAAATTTATTTCAAAATTTAAAAATTAATAGAAGTGTATCAAATTTACAAGCATTAGCACAGCAAAGGAAACCATAAACAAAATGAAAAGACAATCTACAGAAGGGGAGAAAATATTTGCAAATGATGTGACCAACAAGGTCTTAATTTCTAACATATACAAACAGCTCATATAGCTCAACAACAAAAGAACAAACAACCCTATCCAAAAATGGGCAGCAGACCTAAGTAGACATTTTGCCAAAGTTATACAGATGGTCAACAGGCATATGAAAAGATGCTCAACTTCACTAATTATTAGAGAAATGCAAATCAAAACTACAGTGAGGTATCACCTCACACCAGTCAGAATGGCCATCATTAAAAAGTCCACAGGACTTCCCCAGTGGCGCAGTGGTTAAGAATCCACCTGCCAATGCAGGGGACATGGTTTCGATCCCTGGTCAGGGAAGATCCCACATGCCGCGGAGCAGCTAAGCCCGTGCACCACAACCACTGAGCCTGCACTCTAGAGCCCATGAGCCACAACTACTGAGCCTGCGTGCAACAACTACTGAAGCCTGCGTGCCTAGAGCACATGCTGTGCAACGAGAAGGCACTGCAATGAGAAGTCCACTCACTGTGATGAAGAGTAGCCCCCGCTACTCTTGCAACTAGAGAAAGCCCCTGTGCAGCAACAAAGACCCAACACAGCCATAAATAAATAAATAAATAAATTTATATTTTTTAAAATGTCCACAAATAACAAATGCTGGAGAGAGTGTGAAGAAAAGGAAACCTTCCTACACTGTTGGTGGGAATGTAAGTTGGTACAGCCACTGTGGAAAACAGTATGAAGGTTCCTCAGAAAACTAAAAATAGAGCTACCATATGACCCAGCAATCCCACTCCTGGGCATATATCTGGACAAAACTATAATTCAAAAAGATACATGCGGGCATCCCTGGTGGCGCAGTGGTTGAGAGTCCGCCTGCCGATGCAGGGGACACGGGTTCGTGCCCTGGTCCGGGAAGATCCCACAGGCCGCAGAGTGGCTGGCCCGTGAGCCATGGCCACTGAGCCTGCGTGTCCGGAGCCTGTGCTCCACAACGGGAGAGGCCACAACAGTGAGAGGCCCGCATACCCACAAAAAAAAAAAAAAAGATACATGCACCCCTATGTTCATAGCAGCACTATTCACAATAGCCAAGACATGGAAACAACCTAAATGTCCATTGATAGATGAATGGATAAAGAAGATGTGGTACATGCATACAATGGAATACTACTCCACCATAAAGAAGAACAAAATAATGCCATTTGCAGCAACATGGCTGCAACTAGAGATGATCATACTAAGTGAAGTAAGTCAGAAAAATAAAGACAAATACCATATGATATCACTTATATGTGGAATCTAAGATATGACACAAATGAACCTATCTATGAAACAGAATCATAGACATAGAGAACAGACTGATGGTTGCCAAGGGGGAGGGCATTGGAGGAGGGATGGAGTGGGAGGTTGGTGTTAGCAGATGTAAGCTTTTATCTATAGAATGGATAAACAACAAGGTCCTACTGTATAGCACAGAGAACTATATTCAATATCCTATGATAAACCATAATGAAAAATATACAAAAAAGAATGTATATATATGTATCACTAAATGACTTTGCTGTACAGCAGTAATTAACACAACATTGTAAATCAACTATACTTCAGTAAAAAATAATAATAATAATAAAAAGTGTATCACTAGCAGTATTCCTTCCTATCACTCTCTTGGTTAAGAGTCATATTTTATTTTGTTATTTGGAGTCTAAAATGAAAAGAAGAGGTAGAAAGAGACAAAAAAGAAAGAGGAATGATTAAAAAGCATGTGAGCATGTGACCATTTTTTAATGAGAAAGAGATAGTATAATTGGAATTAATAGTGAAGGAGCATGAGGATGGCCCTGAGCTCTGCCCATGCTCAGGAAAAAGGATCATGTGGAAACTTTAGGTCCAACGTGCCTGCACACCCAGAACTGTGCAGCCCGGGACAGGGCCAGGCAACTGCTCCTAATTTGGAGAAGGCAAAAATTTAAATGTGAGACAGAGAGGAATTCAGTATTGGCAGCAGAAGTGGAAAGAAAAACCAAGAAAAGCCATTAAGCAGTTGCCATGAAGCAATGGAATTCACGAGGAAGTAGAGGTTTGAGGTAAAGAAGCACAGACACTGTAGAAGCACAGACCTAGAAAAACTGTCACAAGAATATCAGATTCTCTGGAGCAGGGAACAAAGGACCTCTGATGCCAGGCTGCTAGAGCTGCAGTGTGCATCTCAAAGAAATTCCGGGAGACTTTTCCATCACCCAGCAGACTCTCAGATCAGAAGCTCTGACTGTCAGCAAAGTGTCCTTTCACCTCAGCCCCACAAGACACCAATCAACTCCTACAAACATGAGTAATTTTTAAGTTTAATATTCATTATTAAAATTTTCACCATTATTATCTTAAATCTAGACTGGAAATCAGCAAAATATGGCCTGCATATTTTTGTATGGCCCAAACTAGGAATGGTTTTTATAATTTAAAATAGTTGAAAATAATCAAAAGAATAATAACATTTTGCAATGTGAAAAATTATATGAGACTCAAATTTTGGTATATGTAAGGAAAGTTTTATTGAAACCCACCCACAGTCATTCACTTATATATTTTCTAGGTCTGCTTTTGACTATAATGGCAGAATGGAGTGGTTGCAACAGAGATTGTATGGCCTGCAAACCTAAAATATTTATTCCCTGATACTTTACAGAAAAAGGTTCCTGACCTCTTCTCTGGACAAACAAAGCAAGCCTTGATTATAGCATTTGCCCATTTCTATAGTCAAACAGACCCACCATCCTCAGCTGGGATTCCAGCCCAGATCTGTGCTCCCTCTTCACTCCATTGCCAGGGCCTCAGTGGCTTGAAACAATAACATACTTCAGTTCTAAGGGTTAGCAATGCATCAGATCACTATCTCAGATCCATGAAATTTCAAAGCAACTTACCCCTCTTTGCCTCTTGGGTAAATTGTTAACTCAGTTATAACTATACCTGCATTCCTTGTAATTTTATTTTCACGGTCCTTTCAGAAAAACAACCAGTTTTTTCAAATGTGGGGATTAGAACATTGAATTTTTTTTCTTTCTGGATGAAATATATCACTCTCACATATTCTGAGTTCTGAACAAAAGATATTTCCAGGGCTTCCCTGGTGGCGCAGCTGTTGGGAGATGTACAACAACATGTACAACACCGCGGCATGTACATCCCCCCCAATGCAGGGGACGCGGGTTCGTGCCCCGGTCCGGGAGGATCCCACATGCCGCGAAGCGGCTGGGCCCGTGAGCCATGGCCGCTGGGCCTGCGCGTCCGGAGCCTGTGCTCCGCAGCGGGAGAGGCCACAACAGTGGGGGGCCCGCGTACCACAAAAAATATATATATATTTCCATATTTTTAAGTAGTTGACAAGAATGGTATTATTTCAGGCTTGCAGCATAAACACCGGATCACTCCATATTCAGAGTAAGCCTTACAGAAAAAACAAATGAGTGAAAGCACCCAAAGGAGTTGTGATATCAACAATATTCATTCCATCCCGAAATGTTACTGCATCATGAAGTGCAAAGAGGGCTTTAACAAAATGAGAATCTGGTCCTCCTATCTCAGTCAATTATTAAATGCTTTCCACCCATACTCACTACTCACTTCTCTGTTCACACTGGTATGTGAAATTTTTGTCTCCATTAAAATGAGCCAGCCATCTTGGGAATGTTTTTTGAATAGAACCAAAAATAAAATGCTAATAAGTTGAACATGTATGTACTTGCAACATAAAAAGCACCTGTGTCTAATAGGAGTTCGAAATTATTATATCTAAAATCTTTAAATGCTATTCTAATAGGAAGCAATTATTTTACCTCATTTGTCACATGACAAGCTCAGCGATGTTGACTTAGGTAGCAGATTCACACCAGATACAAACATTCCCCAAAATGGTGGAGTTATGAGGGTCTCAAACTAATTCATAGGACATTTTCCAAGTAAGTATGGAAGAAAATCATCTGTGGGATTCTGTAAACTTTTCCCTGCCTAAAAAAAAAAACATTCTCAAACTTAGTCCTACTTATCCATTCTATTCCTTAATCTGTTTGGCCATAGACACCTTTTTTCATGTTAGAATTCTGATGAGAAAGCATTAGCTAAACACATTGATGGTCTAATTATTGGGGTTTTTTACAAATACAAATTCCCAAGGTGGTGCAAAAAAAGTGAGGTTGAGTTGTTAAGATTAATTTGTTGTTTTAGGCCCAACGCCCAGTTGGCTAAGTCATGACAATGAAGCTAATGCACATAGCACTTGACACTATCCTAAGTGCTGTACATATATATTAACTTACTTAACCTTCAGGACAACCAATAAAGCAGGTAATATTGCTATGTTCTTTGTTTTAGAAGAGGAAATGAGGCACAAAGAAGTTAAGTACCTATGTAAATGGCAGAGTCAGGATTCAAATCCAGAGAATCTGGCTATGCATGTAACCCCTCCCATGCCTGTGCATGAAATACTCTTTTTTAAAAAATTCTTTTCATTTATTTTATTTATTATTTATTATTATTATATTTTGGCCATACCACACGGCAAGTGGGATCTTAGTTCCCCGACCAGGGATAGAACCCCCGCCCCCTGCGTTGGAAGAGTGGAGTCTTAACCATTGGACCACAAGGGAAGTCCATGAAATACCCTTTTAATAAAAAGTATTAAACAACAGTGTTCACTACCTTGGAGTTGTTAGTAGAAAAGTCATTCTGCATAAGTGAAAAGAGGAACCTAAGTGGCTTTAGAGACTATCAATAATTTTTTATCTTAAAGCTTTAAAAGGTATTTTTTTTAAATTTTTTCAAGTGCCTCCAACAACAAGAACTAACTCCCAGCTCCTGCACTATGGGTCCAGACAGACACTGGCTAGGGAAGGGGCATTTTTATTTACTAGCTTTGTCCGCATATGTTCATCTGGAGAACTTTTAAGACACCTTGTTCTCTTAAGTCGGTTTATGAGTCCTTGAAAATGTGTTCATAATGTCAGTTTGCTTAGCAAACCCTTTATTGGAGATGGTGTTTTTGCACTTATATCTTGAGCCCTGCCCAGGTTGAATAATCAGAAATCTCATATCAGTTGAGTCCAAAGGAAGAAGCTTGACTTCTATAGAAAAGCAGGCATCAGAGCCTTTTATTGACCAAACTTCTTTCCTTGCTAGCTTCCAGGGTACAGAGAATAAATTAAGCATTATTTTAAAATCATAAATAAACTCTCCTTCCTGGGGGAGTTCTTTAAAGATATTCCTATAGATTCAACCAAAGCACTGGAAAATGATAAAAACTCAGCAAACAAGAGTTCTTTTCAGGCTTGCCATTGTCTGTGGTAGGAGGGTAGGTGATTCACCACTTACTTTTACTCCATAGTGAAAGGAACTTAAAATCCCTGGAGCTTCCCCAGCCGACACGGAGGGAGGGGCTGATGAAGTGGCAACTTGTTGCACTTGAGTTTGATGTAACCTCGTTGAGTCAGGAGGTTTGCAATGTGGTCTTGGCTGTGCTGTGAGACAGAAGCAAGGCTTAGAACAATCTATTCTTTCTTTCTTTTTTTAACAACTTTTTGAAATATAATTCACATAGCATAAAATTCACCCATTCAAAGTGTACAATTCCATAGACTTTAGTATATTTACAGAGTTGTGCTGTACATCCATCACCAAAGTCAAATTTAGAATATTTTCATTATCCCCGAAAGAAACCCTACACTCGTTGGCCATCACCCCATAATTCCCCCATCCTCTGGTGGGCAACCACTAATCAACTTTTTATCTCTACAGATTTGCTTATTCTGGATATTTCATACAAATGGAGTCATAAAATATGTGGCCTTTTGAGTCTGGTTTCTTTCACTGAGCACAACATTTCAAGGTTCATCCATGTTGCAGCATGCATCAGTACTTCATTTCTTTTCATGGCTCCATTGTATGAAAATACCACTTTTTCTTTATCCATTATTGATGGACATTTGGGTAGTTTCCACCTTTTAGCCACTGTGAATGGTGCTGCTATGAACACTTATGTGTGAGTTTTTGTGTAGACATATGTTTCCATTTCTCTTGGGTACATACCTAGGAGTGGAATTGCTAGGTCATATGCTAACTGTATGTTTAATGATTTGAGGAACTGCCAGACTGTTTTCTTAAGTGGCTGCATTGTTTTACATTCCCACCAACAAAGTATGAGTGTTCCAATTTCTCCATATCTTGGCTAACACTTGTTACTGTCCATCTTTTTTATTAGAGCCATGCCGGTGGGTGTGAAGGAGTATCTCGTGTGGTTTTGCTTTGCATTTCCCTGATGGCTAACGACGTTGAACATCTTTTCATGTGTTTATTGACCATTTGTATAACTTCTTTGGAGAACTTCCTATCCATCACATAGTTTATATCTGCTTTGGTTTCCCCTCTCACAGGAAAGGTATTGCAATACAACACCTGTCACTGGCTTTGTTCACCTTGTTACAAAACACAACCTCTAGCAAATCATGGGAACAGATTTATAAAGCATATGAATCAGTCAGTGATTACATGCATTATCAAAGTATTGATTTTAACAGAGTTCAAGACTTCAATAAAAACTTGAAGAGAGTTCAAAATCCATTGCAAATGGTTTGTCTTAGGTCTCATAGACTCTAAAGGGCCTATTTTTAAACTTCAAGGCATTATTCTTGAGCCTATCACTCAGAACAAGGTCCAGTCACAGAATATCAAAGGAAGCATTACAAATAGATAGGTCAATGAAATGGGATGGTCACATCATGTGACTCAGAGCCTTTCAAAACCCAAATTGGGTAACTGGCCATCACAATTTGCCTGGGAATGTCCTAATTTTAAGTCCTGGGAAGCCCTTTAGTCCTGGGTAAACCCAGTTGGTTAGTCACCCCAGAGCCACCCTCATACTCCCAGTTATGTAAGTAATAGAATTATAAATGAGGACACAGTAAAGAGCAGAGGCTACGTCTTTAGGCCTTGCTGGCAGGACCAGTTTGAATTCTGGACACGTATTGGCTTGTGAATTTTGGCATGCTACTTTATCTCTGTGAGCCTCAGAGAAGTTCCAATGAGATATGGTGGGGTCAGACCTAATGTGCTTTAAGTTCAACCACATTAAGGGTACATTTCATATCCAGTCAATGGTAACTTTGAAAATCCTTCAAATGCAAAACCAAGTACAATTCCATAAAAATACATGGTTTGGTGTGGTCAATGTTGAAGAGAATTTTAATGGATTCTCTAACTCTTCATTGATTACTCTCAATGAATTCCTCCCTCTTTCTTCTATCGCCACTCTTATACCAACATCAGGAACAATAGTTTGACTTTTTGGCTCAAACCCTTGCAGTCACTCCCACAGTCTTCCTGAAGTTTTCAGATGACAAGCATTGTTGCTTTCAGGCACAGCTGCTGTATCTACTTCTGGGCGGATACTCATCAGGTAGACTAGCAGGGCCGTTTCATGCATTATTTGAATTCTCTTTCTCTTTTTGCTAAGGACACACGAGACATGCGATAGAATTCTTGCAAGGTAAATGTGTGTATGTTGTGACTCCATTGTGAAGTATCTAAACCACTTACAGAGGGCTGAGTAAGCTTCAGTAGAAAGACCCTCAGACAGGTCCAAGAAGAGGTCAAAGCCCCCTGAATCTTGTTGTGATTGAGGCGGCAGCTCATAAGTTCCCCTCCCAAGGGAAGAGTAGTGTTCAAGAGTGCAGAGCCCAGTTCACAACTCTGGAATTGCTCCCACTTTGAAGGCTCTCCCATGGCCACTGTTTTGGAAGTCTGCCCAGGTCTGCCCCACCTGGCCTATCATTTCATACACAGATCAATGATTGGCATGTGTTAATGTGCCGGTCTCAGGCTATCAATAACCAATGTTGTGGCTGGACCAGCCCTTGTGGTCCTTATTATGATTTCAAGATGTCCTTCAGCAATGACCACCAGAAAACGCTTAAAAAATAAAGGTTTATTAGTTACAGGACCTGGAAATTACACAGCACACCTATGGCCACACAGCAAGGTCACAGGTAGAGAAAGTGAGAGAGAGTGTGAGGGCCTGGGATTCTGCTTTTACTGTGGTCAAGGCCTAGGGTTTTGAGGTCTGATTCCTTATTGGTGAATTTAAAACATAAGGGCAGAATTTAAAGCACAGAAAGAGAAAAACAAATGGTGTAAATAGTTATCAAAATCAACCAAGATCTCTAAAACAAAGGAGCCTCAACAGGGGGAAGTGGCCTGGCTCTTTATCTAACTGTGGCTGGCAATGTGTTTATTCCAGATAGCCATCTTTGAAGTGGATGCCTCTCTGTGGCAACCAAAGCTTAAGGTCAGGTACTTGCATCAGAAAAAACAAAAATCAAAAAGACATAACCAACTGTCAACATTTACACTCCAGCATGCCATGGTCAGCTGGGTGCCCAGAAGAGCAGTTCAGTTCAATCAGTTGGATCTAGAGTGTCAGGGTCTGCTCTGGGGAGTAGCAGTGCTCCAGAACTTGAGGTTGGTAATGACCTCAGGAAGAATATAATACCCCTCCCCTTAACATCTAACAGGAATAGGTAGAAATAGAGTGGGAGGACAGAGGTACCGTTTGCCAGGAAAACTAGAGCATTTAGAACTTCACCTGGAACTACAAAGTGGTACTTTGCCAATGCCATGGCTTTAGATTCTTTGTTACTGTTATTTTTATTTAGTCTTTGGGATGTTCCCCACTGATGCCTTTTAATAAAAGGCAAACACTTTGTGTCAGCTGAAGCAGAAAGCCCTCATTGGTGAGGTAGCAAAAGACTGCAACAACTTAGTTGCCCATCAGTAGAGGAATGGCTGAGAGGATTACGGTGTAGTCTTCTATTAAAATACTAAGCAGTCATTAAAAAGAACAAGGTGGAGCCATCTTCTAATATGGAACTCTCTGTGAGACATATTCAATGAACAAAACCAGGAACATGACAGGTACATTGATACTACCATTTATGTAAAAAAGGAAAGGGGCACTATGGAGATAAGTACATACAGATATGCTTATACATATTTGTATTGAATATCTCTGGAAAGATGCATAAAAAACTATTAGTAGTGGTTGCCTCTTTGAAGAGGAATCAGGGATAGAAGACTTGCTTTCATTGCATGCTCTTTTGTACTGTTTGATTTTTTTTTTTTTACCTGTGCTTGTATTAAACTTAAAAAAATAATAATATGGGGACTTCTCTGGTTGTCTAGCAGTTAAGACTCCCTTAACCACAGGTTCGATCCCTGGTCGGGGAACTAAGATCCCACATGCTGCGTGGTGAGGCCAAAAATTTAAAAAAAAAAAAAGGAAGTCCAATTACAAGAGAAAAATACTCCTGCATGTCACCTGTATTAAAGCTGTATTAAAGCAGAGTGGTAAGCAATAGAATTCCTATTATTCTTTGGGTTTTTTTGTTTTGTTTTGTTTTTTCTTTTCTGGCAAGAAAGTTTTGCAATCTTTAAGTAAAGTAGTCCATATTTGAGTTAGACTGTTTCCCACATACTATTGAAAAAAATTTTCCAACAGTCTTTCAAAGACAAAGTATGAATCAGTTAATAATAGTGCCTGGATTGGAACTTAGAGTTACAATGGTCAAGCTCATTTTACATTAATCCAACAGAAACTCTCACTTGATTCTTAGAAAATGAATATGTAATAAAGGCTGAAGAGGCAAATGATTTCATAAAAACAACTTCAAATTTCTATTAGTAGCGAAGACTAAAAACTATTTGAAAAACTGTCCAAGCCAGAATTTACAATCAGAGAAAACATGAGTACACCCAGCTGATCAGAATTGGGTGAGATTTAAGTTTCCCTGAGGGGGGAAAAATGACAATTTACATTGATCCTTCATTCATTCTACAAGGTTCTTACTGAGTCCTCACCCAGTGGATGCCAGGCACAGTGCAAGGTGCTAGAGATGCAAATGGAAGGAGATATAGCTGTCATTTTTACTCACCCAGAATCCATTTCTCCCTTTCCTGGTGACAGCATCTTGATTTTACTTTGGGAAAACACTCATTCCATATTCTTGGCTCATGTGGTTCCTTCAAGAGAGACTAGCCTTGCACCCTGCCTCCCATGACCACCACCAACCACAGGTACAGGAGGAGTAACTGGAAATTTTAAGCCCCTGGCCACAGTGCTGTGTATGGAACTCAAGAAAAGTAATCTGGGACTTCTGTGGAACTATCAAGGAGATAAAGATCCCCCTCCAAAGGAGACTGAAGCTATGAGAATGTGAGGGGGCCAGTAGCTTGACAAGGAGACCAACGGAAACAAAAGTAGAGCAGAGAGAGACAGAGTCTGGGTACCATCATTTGGATATTAGATCCAGCTACACCCAAACTAGATTGCCCCCTGGACTTTTTAGTGCTAGGAACTAATATTAGTTTTCTTCTTCTTCTTTTTTTTTTTTTTTTTTTTTTTTTGCTTAAATCAGTTTGAGTAATATATTTGTCATTTGAAACCAGAATGCTCCTGGCAAATAGAGGTGATACAAGACTGTTCCTTCCTCTAAGATGCTTGGGTCCTTCTAGAAGAGGCAGACATAAGGTAACTAAATAAGAATTAAGTTACTTTGTGACGGGTGGTGCTATGACAAAGTAGGTACCTGGTGCTGTGGGAACACAGAAAGGCACAGAAAATGTGGTGAGACATCTTAGAGCTGTAAATGGTATTAGAGTTTATGGAACTAATCCTCTCATTCAAATAAAGACTCCGAAGCCCAGACTCATTCAAGAGATGCAAAGGAGCTAAGAATGGTTCTGAACTGTAATCTACCCTCTAGCATGAAAGCAATTTTTAAATAGCATTTTTTCCTAATAACTAAAAATTATACATACTCATTATAGAAAATTTAGAAAATATATAAGAAAAGCCAAAGAATAACATAAAAATCACCCATGTTACTCATCAACCAAGGATACCCATTGTTAAAATTTTGGTCAATACTCTTCCAATCTTTCACCATAAATTCTTTAAAAAATTTGTTTTGCAAAATGGAATCATATTTATTTATTATCTGTTTCTTAAATTCAACACTACAGTATAACATTTACCTATATTATTAGACATTTTTCAAAAAATATTTATTCAGCTGCATAACCAATCTCCTCTTGGATGCTTAGGCTGCTTCCAGTTTATTACTATTATATGCAATACAGAGATGAATGTCCTTAGAGATAAATCTTTGTGGCCATCCTGATTATTTCTTTAGGACAAATTTCAATCCACGGAATTACTAGATCAAAGAATTCACATATCTTAAAATAAAAGTTCACATTTCAATTTTAAGCCAAATAGGTAAATATTTTACAACACAAACTTAACTTTTACTAGAAGGGGCACAAAATTCAAGTCAGTTGCACACAAGAAGCTACATGTATTATAATAGTAGGGATTATCATCCTAAGGAGAGGAGGAGGGAATAATTTCACTGAGGCAGAATTCCTGCCTTTGGAGAGAGGAAGGAGGACATGGATGCACAACTTGAACCTGTTAATGTGTAACAAGCTATAAAGTCTAAGCAGTAAGGTATTAAAAAGAAACGTTATAAACATGAAGAGAGCTCTTCAACTTATCCTTCTTTATTTTATTTTATTTTTTTGCCACTCTGCGCAGCTTGTGGGATCTCAGTTCCCTGACCAGGAGTTGAATCCGGGCCATGGCAGTGAAAGCCCGGAATCCTAACCACTAGGCAACCAGGGATCTCCCCACGTATCCTTCTTTAAATCCATCCATTACGCTTCCTATCTCCCAGAGTCGCTGACCCCAAGCACAAATCAGATCATGCCGTGTCCTTGCCCAGACTTTCTCATGGCTCCCTACTGCCTCCTGACTACAATTCTTTATAGAGGCATTCGGGTCCCTGAAGATGTGATTGCAAAGCCATATTTCGAGCCTTATCTACCCATAGTAACCTGTGCCAATGCACCTAACGCTGTAGACACAGCCCCCTTACACTGAGGGGTCCCCACATGTGACCCACTCTATACCTTGGCCCACATTGTTCCCATTTTCTAGAATGACATTCTCCCCTATCTCTGCTTGTTGAAACACTACCATTTTTCGAGGCTCAAATGTCACTCTCTCTGCAAAGCTTTCCAAGCTTATCCCAGCAAATCTCTCCTTTCTCTTGTTTAAGTTATACATGACTGTGGGGTGCCAGATGTCCCTGTGCCCCGAAACAAACATCTCACTGAGCATCCTCTCATCAACCAGCTCTGTGTCTAGTACATGCACATCACCAATTAAATGACTGTGGAATAATATTTTTCAGGTATTAAACATGTGAAATGGTACAAAATTTACTAATCTAGCAGGACTGTATTTAATTTATTCTCAGTTGTTATGTCGTTATTTTAGCCATTCTGTTCTTAATCCCAGCCTTCCTAAGCAATCAAAAAGAGGCCCATTCTTGGTGGGTGGGGTGGTGTGTGTAATGAACTTCAGCTTGAAATACAGCCTTTCAGCATTTACTGGCAGTGGGAAATTCCACATTATGCTTAGAGAGATTCTGGAAACTGATTTGAAATTGGACATTATACTTTATTTCAAGGAAACATGAATAAGGCTTGTACTAAAAAAAACTGAACTAAATAAACGTGTTATGTTTTCCCCTCACACTCCCCCAACACACACAGAAATCTGTGTGTCAAGTGCAATCCTTCCCTTAACAGAACCCCATGAAATGAGTCTCTAGTGTCCAACTGACGGAACAGTTTTGAAAAGGGCTTTAGAACAGCTCGACTCGGTGCTG
Source organism: Mesoplodon bidens (assembly GCF_964165515.1). Classification (NCBI taxonomy): domain Eukaryota; kingdom Metazoa; phylum Chordata; class Mammalia; order Artiodactyla; family Ziphiidae; genus Mesoplodon; species Mesoplodon bidens. The sequence continues at coordinate 39,966,088 of NC_138176.1, forward strand.
AGACCTCAGGACGAGATGAACCAAGAGAGCCTTGTCCAACTGTTGAATTGCTTTTTATGCACTTCACTCTGCCAGAAGCAGCTGAAGAATGTAGCTCAGTGTGTTTCATTACACACTGTGGGTAGTTGGTATGAGTGAGGTTGACATCAGATACTTGCCAGTGAAGAAATCTGCAGTACATTTCCTAGGCTGCCTCAAAATGTAGGATGTGCAGAAATGCAGGTACATTCAGAATGGATGGGTCTTAAAAAGCTAGAGTTGTCGTTCGAAACTGTTCCAAAAAGAAGGGCACATCCGCATCTCAGTGAGAAGCCCAAGAACCTCTCCACAGGGGGCTCACGCTCACCACCTCTGTCGTTTGTAGGCTTTGAGCTGGAGGCTGGGACGTGGAGAGGGATCACACCCGTTTCTACCCTCATGGTGCTGCCAGTGCAGGGGAAGGTAGAGCGCTCTATAAATAACTGAATTCTGGGTGATCAGTGAATCCTGTGTATGCCATGGAGGTAACAGAGAGGAAAGCTGCGGGAATTCTGGGACCAAGTAAACAGGACAGACTTCACAGATTTCACAAGGCATGTGACACGTGACCTGGATTTGACAGGATAGGCAAGACTTTGCCGGTGGATGGGGGGCATAGGGCAGCCCAGGCAGATGGAGTGGTGTGTGCAGAGAGGCACAGCAGCATGAAAAAACCTGCTCAGGGTAGGGAATTGTAAGTGCTCCAGGGAATTACCACGGAAACATAAAGTAGAAGGTGGTGGAGAGGCAGGAGGCTAGACTGGTGCAAAAGGAAGGGCTGAGGTCATAAAAGATGCAGCCAGCCATGTGGGCCAGGAACTTCAGCTTTGCTCCATTCTGTGAAAGATACTTAAGCCATTAGTAGCATGGCCAGATCTGTACTCTGAAAGGCCTCTCTGTGGGAAAGTAGCTGTCTTGACAATTCTGATTTGGCCCTCCAGATCCACCCTCTCCTCCCTTCTCTGTGCCTCAGGATGCTGACCGCTGCAGACAGCATCCACGGGTTCCCTTTCCCCCAGCTCGCTTGTTGTGTTTGGCAAGTGCTGATGTGAAACCAAAGTGAGAAGGAGTGGTTAGGTGCTGTATTACTTAGGGCTCTCCAGAGAGACAGAACCATATGTGCAAATATGGAATTATATATGTATGTATGTAGTTCTATATATGTATATATATGCATATATGTATTACCCATGTGTTTACATGTATGTGTATATGTATGTGTTATATATATATATATGTGTATATGAAGAGAGAGGGAGAGGGAGAGAGAGCGAGCCTCACATGATTGTAGGGTCTGGCAAGTCCAAAATCTGCAGGGCAGGCCGTCAGGCTGGAGACCCAGGGAAGAGCTGATGCAGTCTTGAGTCTGAGGGTCACTCTGGAGGCAGAATCCTTCCTCCTCCAGGAACCTCAGTCTTTTTCCCTCTAAGGCCTTCAATTGCTTAGATGAGGCCCACTTACATTATGGAGGCTTAGCTGCTTTACTCCAAGTCTACTGATTTCAGTGTTAATCACATCTAAAAAAATACCATCCTAGCAACATCAAGACTGCTGTTTTACCAAAAACTGGGTACCATGGCCTACCCAAGTTGTCACATAAAATTAACCATCCCAGGTACAGTACTTATTGCCTTTGCTCCCTCCCTGCCAGGCTGCAGGTTGGTACTGGCTGCACTGTTCCTGTTGGCAGGCCCTGACCTTCAGCTACAGCTCTCTCCTTGACCTTGACACAGGAGTGGTAACTGATGTCCTGCTGTTGCTAGTCCTTAGCTTCTTTTCACCCTGTCCACAACCTTGTAAACAGTTCCTTCATAGACTATCCTCAAGGACACCATCTTGTTATTGTATTTCTTGGCTGTTAGGATCCTGACAGAGACTCTGTGCCACCTTAGGGTTCATAATATTGAAAAACAACCCCCCCTGCCGAGAATGCATGACCCAACCAGACACAAATCTTCACTGGACTGTAATCTCTACAAGGATGTGGATCATTTAGTTCAGGGCTCTATGTGCCTGTTACACAGTAGATGCTCAATAAATATTAATTGAATGAATGAACAATGAACATATATGTTCACTGAATGAACATATATGTCTTCTTATAGAGAAGACATATATGAATCCATGGTTAGAAGCCCCCAAAGAGAATAATTTATTCAACAGGCATGCAAGTTTCTAAAAATGAAAATACTGAAATGAAAATACTAAAAATAAAGCTGCAAATGAGTTCAATGAGAATAAAAGCAATTTTCTTGATAGTTCTGAAGAAAAAAATGTGGCCACATAGGTAGCTTTCTGATGAGGGAACATTTCTGAAAGAACACGCACAACAGAAACCTAGAAGAGGCAAGATGTATTGCTTAACTAAGGACAAATCCCTGAAACCAATATATCCCTTATCAGAAAAGTATCGGGAGACTATAACCCAGATTGCATGAAAATACTAAAGTAGACAGAAGGACCATGCCAGCACGATGCTGGAACAAGAGAGAGAAAGAGGGAGGGCCAAAGTGGGATGACAGAATCACTCAAGCACCGTTTTACAGTCCTCTTTCAAACAAAAGTCTTCGGGCTTCCCTGCTGGTACAGTGGTTTAGAATCTGACTGCTAATGCAGGGGACACGGGTTCGAGCCCTGGTCTGGGAGGATCCCACATGCTGCGGAGCAACTAGGCCCGTGAGCCACAACTACTGAGCCTGCGCGTCTGGAGCCTGTGCTCTGCAACAAGAGAGGCCGCGATAGTGAGAGGCCCACACACCACGATGAAGAGTGGCCCCCGCTTGCCACAACTAGAGAAAGCCCTCGCACAGAAACGAAGACCCAACACAGCAAAAATAAATTAATTAATTAATAAACTCCTACCCCCAACATCTTCTTTAAAAAAAAAAAAAGTCTTCAAGTGAAGTGTGAAGGGCACTCACTCTAAAGAGGAGAACTGATGCTCCAGGTGGAAAAGAAAAAGTGAGGATACTTGGCCATGTAAAAGGAACTAATTTTCTCATCTCCAGGTGACCTACAAGACCAAAGCCTGAAAGAAATGGCAGATGTGGTTTCAGAGATGTTATAGTCACCTCTTTCATCTCAGGGGCCTTCAAACACTGTCCCTCTGCCTGGAACAGTATATGTAGCCTTCTGACCTACCTGACCTTACCGGCCCCTCTGCAGAGATCGCATCTCCCCTGGAAAGTCTTTCTAGACCCTCAAGAAGGCTTAGTGCCTTCCCAGCTGTTCTCCCACTGTGGTTCTCCTCCGAACCCCAGATGGGTATCAAGCCATTCATCACTATACTCCTGGCACAGTTCCATGCTATAATCTACCTGAGGGCAGAGACTGGGTCTTCTTCATCGCAGTCTCCCCAGTGCCAGCACTTGGTAGTAATAATAGTAACAACCATAATTACTATACCTAAGATACTGTTTTAGTTTCCCAAGGCTGTTGTGACAAAGTTCCACAAACTGGATCTCATAGTGTTGTCTCACAGTTCTGGAGGCTGGAAGTCTGAAATCAAAGTGTTGGCGGAACCATGTTCCCTCTGAAACCTGTAGGGGAATCCTTCCTTGTCTCATCTTAGCTTCTGGTGGTGGCTGTCAATCCTTGGTTACATTTTCCTGTTCTTACAGACACCTATTATATTGGATTAAGGCCCACCCTAATGACCTCATCTTAGCTTGATCACATCTGCAAAGACTCTATTTCCAAATAAGGTCGCATTCACAGGCACCAAGGCTCAGGACTTCAATATATTTTGGGAGCGGGGTTGGGGGGGCGGGGCACGGAACAGTTTAACCCAGAACAGATACACCGAGAGCTTACTGTAGGCAGGGACTGTTCTCAGTGTTTCACATTAACTCGTTTAATCTTTACAACATCCTTGTGAGGTAGGGATGACTACCATGCCCATTTGATAGACAAAGGAACTGAGGTAAAAGGGAGGTGAAATAATTTGTCCAAGTCCAAATGTAAAACAAGCGGAGGAGGGAGAACTTCTCTCCCGCCCCCTTCCCCTTTTCCTTCTCCTTCTTCTTGAGTAACTAGGAAGCTAACTTATGGGAATGGCTTACATAGTGCTCCTCAAACTTTGAGATGCCTACAAATCACTTGGGGATCTATAATCAGTAGATTCCATCCAATTCAATAGGTCTGAGGTAGGAGAGGAGATTCTATCTTTCCAACCAGCTTCCAGCTGCTGCCGCTGATCTACAAACCACACTAGGATTAGAAAGAGCATTTTGTTCCCAGGTGCTGGCCATAACGGAAGCGCTAATTCTCAGGACTCAGAACCTACCGACTCGAGTCAGAGGAGTGGGGCCTCGGAATCTATGTTTTAAAGGAGGAAATTCTAAAAGGCAATTCTGATGTCTAGGCAAACTACTGGCCTAGACAAGCTAAATGTTGATGTGAATCGGCCTGCTACAAAGTCTTGCCTGATTACACTGTAGCTAAGATCAAAACATTGGAGCTAAATGATGGTAATCAGGACATTTAAAACTGTTTGGGTAACTGTATCTCCAAAATATGTCAACCCAGAAGCAATCTCTTAGATGAGTGGTCTGACCCTGCCCTAGATAAGATATATGTTAATGATTTACATGAGATCAGAGAAACTATGCTTATCAAGTTTTTATATGGTAAAAGGATGGGTGAGAAAACTAATGTGATTGCTAAAAGAAAATCAAGATTTAATAGATTAAGACAGCTATTAGTCTAAAAGTAGTGACATGTGAAGTAGTCATAATAAGGTAAAGTTCTCCAACCAGGTTTATAAAATGAATTGTGGAAGTAAAAAATGGAGAAAACCTGCTTTGATCATTTTTCATATAAAAAGGACCTAGAGAGTTTAGTTGCTCACTAGTTTAATATAAATCAAGGATGGCCTCTTAAATGCTTCCAGCTTAAAAGAGTTTGGGATTTCAATAATGTGCAGAACAAGATGCATTCATATATTGTCAAGGGTTTGCCTCATCTCCCAGAGGGTTTTGTTTTCTTTTCTTCTTTCTCAAAAATAGAAATAATTATGTCCAGATTTAAAATCCTTCTTTTAACGTGGCTTGATGATGCTGAAAATAATACCTTGGCATAAGAAGAATATTTGTTGTTTCATTTAATATATATTGATTAAGCACCTAACATTGACAATAATTAATAATGATAATAGCTAACGCTTATAGTCCTCATATAGTACTATGTGTCAGTCTTTGGTCTTAGCACATATTAGCCCATTTAAACTTAGCCATAACCCAATAAACTATGTGATAGTATTATCCCTATTCTACAGATGAGGAAACTGAGTCACAAAGACAGATATTCAATAACTCCTCTGAGGTCACACAGCTAGAGAAGGGCAGAGACAGGATTCAAGCCCCGGCAGCCTGGCTCCTGGATTACAGCTCTAAAACACTATACCAAATCATGTCTTTTATGCTACATTATAAGATATAGTCTCAGGGCTAACTATCCATTAAGCATAATTTCTAGACCTCCATAATACTTTAGAGGCTCACTAAATTGTTTAAATTTCTTTTAAAATCAAAAGAAAACAATGAAGTTGGGATTGAAGAAAATAATTATTTTTCTTATATCAGAGAAAAAGGAATGTTTTAGCACCCATGAAATGCATTATGGTAGGAGGAGACCCATAGGCCCAAAATGTGTCGGGTCCATGAAAGTTGATATGCAGTCCTGACAGCTCTACCTGTAGAAATTTAAAAAACACATTTCTATGAGAAAGCAGTCTTTTATTTTTCGCCCCTCCCACACATCCTTCCATGTGATTTGTGCCTTTTTTTTTTTTTTTTTCTAATACCCTGCCACCAAGTTCAGCTGGTAGCTGGGTACAAACCTGTGTCCCTTTCAACTTCTATCTGCTGGCCTGGAGCGTGTGGACTGGTTAAAGCTGGAAATCTTTACTGACATGTGGAGGAATTCTGTGCTTTTTTTTCTTAGACTCTTCTGAAAGGTAAATGGTCACAGTCATGCTTTTGGAAAGATAGTACTTTAACTTGGCCTTGTGATTAAACTGGTGCTCTTCATCCTTTGAGGTGACATGAGGGGAAGGGGAGTAATGGAGAGGGAGTTCCAGGTGCAAGCAAGAACATGATCAAAGGCATGGAAGCAGGGAGACGGGAAATAGTAATCCAGCAAGGGTGTGGAAGAGGATGAGTGTGGCAGGTCACAAATGGTTTATTCTACCTCCTTGCTAGAAGAACTGGACCTCTAGAGAGTATGGGGGAAGGCAGTTTGAGATAGGGCAAAAGAGTACAAAATCCATTTTGTACTGGAGAAGACAGTCTTGTCTGGAAGGGAAAAGGATTTCCGTATGGACTGATGCACAGAGCCTTGGGGGTTGGAAGGTATCCAAACTGCTTGTCAGGAAAGTAACATTTATCCTGGGATGGTAAGTGAGAAGGAGGCATGACTGCTATTTTGCAACGCAGATGTAAAACACTTCCCGGAAATGGAAATAACACAGGCAAGGAAGGATTCTTCTAGGGAAATTTGATCTGTTTAGCACATAAAAGATTCTAGAAAGAGGATTTGCAGATGTGAAAGGCCCTAGAGCATACAACTGAAAGTTTGAAAGCTGACTAGAGGTTAACAACTCAAAGAATTAGAGAAGATAAGGATTTTATAACAGAGTCTTTAAGAATCTCTATTTTTGCTGTACTCAGCTTTCCAACTTAATTAGCATACATTCACAGAAATTCCAAGGGGGAGGTGGGGAATGATGCTATTAGAACTCAACTAATGCAAAAGGCAAGCATTTCTGAAAGAAACATTTTCTTGGTAGTGGTAACTGCCCTCACACCAGAGCAAGAGGGGCCTCTACCCCAGCCCTGCCCCTTCAGGCTCCCACACTTTGAAGTGCCTTCCTTGAAATTTTCTAAGTCCCTTTTGGTCTGGGACCTGGACTGACACCCACTTGGCCATGTATCTGTTTTCTTCTCTGCAGAGTGTTCTCTGGCCTCTGTCCCATGCCCGTGGGGTCAAACAAATGCCCCCAAGAGCTCTGAAACTCATACCTACGGGGTCCTCACAGGGGTCTGTGGCCTGGCTCCAGTTCTGGAAGGGTGGCCTGAATAGCTCCTTCCTAGGACCTAGCTTTGCACCCTTTGCTTCTTGCTGGATTTACAATCTTGCATTGATGTGTGACAATGTGCATGGAGTAATGCCAACCAGAGAAGCTCATCCGAGCCTCAGGGTTTTCATTGGGGCTCCATTATGTAGACATGACTGATTGATTGATTGATCACCCATATGGTTGAACTCAGTCTCCAGATTGGCCAGACGTTTCCCCCACCCCCCATCACCAGGGCCAATGTTGTGACTGGACTGCCCTCTTTGGTTCTTATTATGATTGCAGGACACATCTCAGCAAAACCATCAGGGAACTTTGACGAACAAGATTTATTATTACTCACAGGTCCTGGAGGGTACAGGGCATGCTACAAGGCCACACAAGGTCGTCGGTAGAGAGAGAGGGAGGGAGCATGGACCTGGGGTTCTGCTTTTATTAGTGCTCAAGGGTGGGGTACCTAAGGTTTCATGAGTTCACTCTTTTTTGGCAAAGTTAAGGCATAAGAGTAGGAATAAGGTGTGGGAAGGGAGAAGCAGACCACTCAAGTGGTCAGTTATCGAGGTCACCAAGGGCTTTCTAAAAGGGGGAATTCATGGATGGGGGCGGTGCTCAACCTGGTTCCTTATCTAGTTGTTTCTATAATAAGTTCCTTACACAGTGGGCAATATGTTTATTCGAGATGAATGTCTTTGAAATGGATGCCTCAGCAACCAAAAGCTTAAAGTCAGGGACTTATGTTACAATCAAAAAATTTAATATTAGGCACTTACACTATACATGTTCTGAGTATTTAGTCAGACATTGACGATTTGATTAGTATCTCCTAAATTCCTAAACAAAAACTTTAAAAAACTGCCCTTAAAATACAAGAAGTGATTATAAGAAAAGAATATTTTAACACACTTAATAGAACTTATTGTCCCCTTTTATAGAATGGAAAGCAAGTTTAAATGAGTCTATGTATTTTTTCTAGTTGTAAAAATATATTTTTTTAAAGACATGGATTGCAGAGAAACTGACTTGACCTCAAAAATTTGGACAATCTGTTTGCTGCCTCTTCCAAAATATTTCTATATTTTTAAAAACCTATTTTTTCATATAGATGTTTATTTTTTATAGGTTTTTGAGGAATTACGTGTTGTAGGAACACAGATGATTAAACATTAACAGGAACAATACTTCCAAGAAGAATAGAAGGTGGGGGCAATCTTTAACCCTACCATGAAGAGGTCAATATGACATCTCCACTCTTCTTTTTTTTTTAGATGCTGGGGGTAGGAGTTTATTAATTTATTTATTTACTTTTGCTGTGCTGGGTCTTCGTTTCTATGCGAGGGCTTTCTCTAGTTGTGGCAAGCGGGAGCCACTCTTCATCGCGGTGCGCGGGCCTCTCACTACCGCAGCCTCTCTTGTTACGGAGGACAGGCTCCAGACGCGCAGGCTCAGTAGTTGTGGCTCACGGGCCTAGTTGCTCTGCAGCATGTGGCATCCTCCCAGACCAGGGCTCGAACCCGTATCCCCTGCATTAGCAGGCAGAGTCTCAACCACTGCGCCACCAGGGAAGCCCTCCACTCTTCTTATTTTATTTTATTTATTTAGTTTTTTGAGGTGCCCTTTCCTTTTTTTTTTTTAATTGAAGTATAGTAGATTTATAATATTGTTAGTTTCAGGTTTACAACAGCAAAATGTTTCTTTAAATTGTGACACATATACAAAGCTAATTTCTCAGGACTTCCTTGGAGGTCCGGGGTAAAGAATCTGCATTACAAGGGAGGAACACTCCCAAACTCATTCTACGAGGCCACCATCACCCTGATACCAAAACCAGAAAAAGATGTCACAAAGAAAGAAAACTACAGGCCAATATCACTGATGAACATAGATGCAAAAATCCTCAACAAAATACTAGCAAACAGAATCCAACAGCACATTAAAAGGATCATACACCATGATCAAGTGGGGTTTATGCCAGGAATGCAAGGATTCTTCAATATACGCAAATCAATCAATGTGATACACCATGTTAACAAATCGAAGGAGAAAAACCATATGATCATCTCAATAGATGCAGAGAAAGCTTTCGACAAAATTCAACACCCATTTATGATAAAAACCCTGCAGAAAGTAGGCATAGAGGGAACTTTCCTCAACATAATAAAGGTCATATATGACAAACCCACAGCCAACATCATTCTCAATGGTGAAAAACTGAAACCATTTCCACTAAGATCAGGAACAAGACAAGGTTGCCCACTCTCACCACTATTATTCAACATAGTTTTGGAAGTTTTAGCCACAGCAATCAGAGAAGAAAAAGAAATAAAAGGAAACCAAATTGGAAAAGAAGAAGTAAAGCTGTCACTGTTTGCAGATAACATGATACTCTACATAGAGAATCCTAAAGATGCTACCAGAAAACTACTAGAGCTAATCAAGGAATTTGGTAAAGTTGCAGGATACAAAATTAATGCACAGAAATCTCTGGCATTCCTATACACTAATGATGAAAAATCTGAAAGTGAAATTAAGAAAACACTCCCATTTACCATTGCAACAAAAAGAATAAAATGTCTAGGAATAAACCTACCTAAGGAGACAAAAGACCTGTATGCAGAAAATTATAAGACACTGATGAAAGAAATTAAAGATGATACAAATAGATGGAGAGATATACCATGTTCTTGGATTGGAAGAATCAACATTGTGAAAATGACTCTACTACCCAAAGCAATCTACAGATTCAATGCAATCCCTATCAAACTACCACTGGCATTTTTCACAGAACTAGAACAAAAAATTTCACAATTTGTATGGAAACACAAAAGACCCTGAATAGCCAAAGCAATCTTGAGAACGAAAAATGGGGCTGGAGGAGTCAGGCTCCCTGACTTCAGACTATACTACAAAGCTACAGTAATCAAGACAGTATGGTACTGGTACAAAAACAGAAATATAGATCAATGGAACAGGATAGAAAGCCCAGAGATAAACCTACGCACATATGGTCACCTTATCTTTGATAAAGGAGGCAAGAATATAAGTGGAGAAAAGACAGCCTCTTCAATGAGTGGTGCTGGGAAAATTGGACAGGTACATGTAAAAGTATGAAATTAGACCAAGCCCTAACACCATACACAAAAATAAACTCAAAATGGATTAAAGACCTAAATGTAAGGCCAGACATTATCAAACTCTTAGAGGAAAACATAGGCAGAACACTCTATGACATAAATCACAGCAAGATCCTTTTTGACCCCCCTCCTAGAGAAATGGAAATAAAAACAAAAATAAACAAATGGGACCTAATGAAACTTCAAAACTTTTGCACAGCAAAGGAAATCATAAACAAGACCAAAAGACAACCCTTAGAATGGGAGAAAATATTTGCAAATGAAGCAACTGACAAAGGATTAATCTCCAAGATTTACAAGCAGCTCATGTAGCTCAATAACAAAAAAAAAAAACCCATTCCAAAAATGGGCAGAAGACCTAAACAGACATTTCTTCAAAGAAGATATACAGATTGCCAACAAACACATGAAAGAATGCTCAACATCATTAATCATTAGAGAAATGCAAATCAAAATTACAATGAGATATCATCTCACACCAGTCAGAATGGCCATCATCAAAAAATCTAGAAACAATAAATGCTGGAAAGGGTGTGGAGAAAAGGGAATGCTCTTGCACTGTTGGTGGGAATGTAAATTGACACAGTCACTATGGAGAACAGTAGGAGGTTCCTTTAAAAACTAGAAATAGAACTACCATACAACCCAGCAATCCCACTACTGGACATATACCCTGAGAAAACCATAATTCAAAAAGAGTCATGTACCAAAATGTTCATTGCAGCTCTATTTACAATAGCCAGGACATGGAAGCAACCTAAGTGTCCATCTTCGGATGAATGGATAAAGAAGATGTGGCACATATACACAATGGAATATTACTCAGCCATAAAAGAAATGAAATTGAAATATTTGTAGTGAGGTGAATGGACCTAGAGTCTGTCATACAGAGTGAAGTAAGTCAGAAAGAGAAAAACAAATATCGTATGCTGACACTTATATATGGGAGCTAAGAAAAAAAAAAAAGGTCATGAAGGACCTAGGGGTAAGACGGAAATAAAGACACAGACCTACTAGAGAATAGACTTGAGGATATGGGGATGGGGAGGGGGAAGGGGAAGCTGTGACAAAGTGAGAGAGTGTCATGGACATATATACACTACCAAACGTCAAATAGATAGCTAGTGGGAAGCAGCCACACAGCACAGGGAGATCAGCTCGGTGCTTTGTGACCACCTAGAGAGGTGGGATAGGGAGGGTGGGAGGGAGGGAGACACAAGAGGGAAGAGATATGGGAACATATGTATATGTATAACTGATTCACTTTGTTATAAGGCAGAAACTAACACACCATTGTAAAGCAATTATACTCCAATAAAGATGTTTAAAAAAAAGAAAAAAAAGAATCTGCCTTACAATGAAGGGGACGCAGGTTCAATTCCTGGTCAGGGAACTAAGAGCCCACATGCCGCGGGGCAACTAAGCCCATGCACCACAACTACTGAGCCTGCGTGCCACAAACTACAGAGCCTACACGCTCTGGAACCCGCGTGCCACAACGACAGAGCCCATGTGCCCTAGAGCCTGAGCGCCACAACTAGAGAAAAGAAAACCTGCACGCCACAGCTAGAGAGAAGCCCGTGCACCACAACGAAGAGTGCACGCACCAAAACGAAAGATCCCGCATGCCTCCACAAAGATCCCGCATGCTGCAACTGAGACCCGTCACAGCCAAAAGTAACTAAAATAAATAAATAAATAAATAAATAATCTTTAAAAAAAAAAGATAATTTCTCTGTGTTATCTTGGAGTCCACCTTCTTATAGAAACACCAGTGACTTGATCTAGATAAACTTCGTATCAACCGTGACTTTTTCTTATTCCTGCCAGTCCTTTGTATCTCAAAGCTCCAGTGCATTCAGTACAGTAGTCATTGCTCTGGATTAGGCTGTACTGCAGATACAAAGATAAATAAAGTAGGAAATCACGGTCTAGTGAAGAGCAAATAAACAACCTCGAAGGAAAACAGAATCTGATAAGTGCTCTAACCCAGCAGCAAAGTTTTTATGAATCATACAGGCAAGAGGAAATTATTCAAACTGAGGGTCAGAAAAAAGGGCCACAGGAGAAAGTATTATTTTAGGTTTGCTGTAAAGCTAAAAGAATTTGACAGGGACTGGCTTTTCTAACAAAGATGTAGTTTCTTTATTGATCAGGTTTACAAAAGAAAGTCTGCCCTCAAACTGAGAGTAATTCAAGAGACTTTTCATCCACTGGGGAGAGTAGGACCTGGGCCAGGAAAACTTGGGCTAGATTCAGTTGGTTAAATGGAGGTTTCCAGAAATGAGAAAATTCCAAGACTTAACTCCTAAGCTTTACTCCTGTTGTTTCTCAGAACATGTAGAGTGGGTGCTTTGGGTCACGTGGTAAAGGTCGACCTCGAGACTGAGTTCAACTCTGTGGGCAATCAATCAGTCAATCAATCACATCTACACAATGGAGCCCCAATAAAAACTCTGAATACTTCTTTTTTTTTTGGCTGCGCTGTCCGGCATGCAGGATCTTAGTTCCCCCACTAGGGATTGAACCCGTGCCCCCTGTAGTGGAAGCGCAGAGTCTTAACCCTTGGACCGCCAGGGAAGTCCCTGAATACTTCTTAAATCAATACATTGTACACCTGAAACTTTTTAAAAAATTAAATTAAATTTTTTCAAAACCTCTGAACACTGAGGCTCTGATGTGCTTCTCTGGTTGGCAACACTCTTTGCACACTGTTACACATCGATGCCAGGAGGGTAAGGCATCCTGACTCCACAGGAGAGGACAATGGAAGCTTTGCATTGGGTACCCCTCTAACTCTGCCCAGTGTGTCTCTTTCTTTAGCTGATCTTAATCCTTTCTTTGTAATAAACCATAACCATAAGCATAAGAACTTTCAGTGAGTTCTATGAGTTCTCTGCACAAGGTATTAAATCTGAGAGCGATTTTGGGATCTTCTGAAGTTGCAGTTGGTGTCAGAAGTTAAAGCAATCTTGCGGACTGTTCCTGTTAACTTTGTAGTTGGCTGAAACTCCTTAGAGTGGGTGTGGGAAGTGAGGGCAGTCTTCTGTGGAAACTGGGCCCTCAAACTTTGCAGTAGGGCTAACTCTGGGCAAATACTTACAAAAATCCACCAGGTATTAAGCTGCAGACCATGTCTCAACAACATGCAAGAATTAGTAATATGAAGATCACTTTTTCTGACAACAATGCATCCATCTTAAAAATCAATAAAAACAACAAATAAAGACTCCCCCCATATACTAGGAATTTTAAAACTGTACTGTTAAGTAGTTTATGGATCAACATAGAAATTATATGGAATTTAGAAAATACTTGAAAACGAGTAATATTAAAAATACTATCCAAACTTGTAGATGCAAATAAAGCTGCTCTTTGAAGAAAATTTAAACACATTAGAAAAAAGAAATGTTAAAAGTTAAAAACACCCAACTTGGTAGGTTTGAGAAAGAACACCAGAATGACTCCTAAAAATCTAGACAGAAGGAAATAATAAAAGTAGATGAAGAAACTAATGAAATAAAAAGAAAAAACCCAACATATTATATTATGAAGTTTAACTAACATACTCTCAAAGTGGACATTAGCTTAAAAATATTTACTGCAAAGAAACCACAGGTTGATGAGGATACTAATAATGTAAACACAAGTAACAATAAAATTGAAGAGCTGACATTTCTCACACTTCCTAGTACAATCTTTACAGAAAGAAATTAGGTCCCCTCTAAACAGCAAGCTAGTAAACTTGAGGTATGGAAAGAACATTTTGGAAAGGAATCTTTGAAAATGTATCCATTGTCCTGCAGTTTTTGTTGCTAAAATTACATAAATGTAATAACACTGTCTAAATACTCTCATAGTTGCACTTTTGAAAATATGGAAGGAGAATTTGCTAACCTGTTTTAAAAATCTTCTAAATGAAGAGTTTTAGTGAGTTTTGTATATATGTGTTAAAAAGGGGAAAAATGCAACGTGTAACTATTGGTTTGCAAGAACAACTCACAGACATCGGAAAAGATGGAAATTCACTAGCCAGATCTTCACTAGCCAGATCTTCAGCCAAACATTTGCATAACTGGTGAATGTGACAGAAAATTATGAGTAAAAGGAGCCAATGATGAATTTTTTTTCCATTTGATCTAAGAATCTTTGTGAGTTATTGTTTCAGCAGAGACATACATTAAGAACCAGGTAATGAGACATATAGATCAATGGAATAGAATTGAGAGTTAAAAAAAACATACATTTACAGTCAGTTGATTTTTTTTTTTTTTTTCAGTACGCGGGCCTCTCACTGTTGTGGCCTCTCCCGTTGCGGAGCACAGGCTCCGGACGCGCAGGCTCAGCGGCCATGGCTCACGGGCCCAGCCGCTCCGCGGCATGTGGGATCTTCCCGGACCAGGGCACGAACCCGTGTCCCCTGCATCGGCAGGGGTACTCTCAACCACTGCACCACCAGAGAAGCCCCTGATTTTTTTTTCTTAACATCTTCATTGGGGTATAATTGCTTTTCAATGTTGTGTTAGTTTCTGCTGTATAACAAAGTGAATCAGCTATATGCATTCGTATATCCCCATAACCCCTCCCTCTTGCGTCTCCCTCCCACCCTCCTTATCCCACCCCTCAAAGTGGTCACAAAGCATCGAGCTGATCTCCCTGTGCCATGCAGCTGCTTCCCACTAGCTATCCATTTTACATTTGGTAGTGTATACATGTCAATGCTACTCTCTCTCTTCGTCCCAGCTTACCCTTCCCCCTCCCTGTGTCCTCAAGTCCATTCTCTACGTCTGTGTCTTTATTCCTGTCCTGTCCCTAGGTTCAGTTGATTTTTGACAAGCTTACCATGACAATTCAATGAAGGAAAGAATAGTGTTTTCAACAAATATGCTGGCACAACTAGCTATCCACATTCAAAGAATAAAGTTGAACCCCTTCCGCACACCATATACAAAAATGAACTCAAACTGGATTGAAGACCTAAATAACTAAACGTATAAAACTCTTAGAAGAAAACATAGATGTAAAGCTTTAGGACCTTGGATTAGGCACTGGTTCTTTAGATATGACACCAAAAGCATATGAATCCAAAGAAACATAAGAGGTAATTGACTTCATCAAGATAAAAACTTTTGTTCTTCAAAGGCCACTATCAAAAAAGTGAAAAGATAACCCACAGATAAAAAAAATTTGTAAATCATATATTCAATAAGGGTCTAGTGTCCAGAATATATAATTTATTACTCAACAATAAAAAGATAAATAACTCAACTTAAAAATGAACAAAGAATTTGAATAGATATTTCTCCAAAGAAGATATACAAACTACCAACATGCACATGAAAAGATGCTCAGCATCTTTAGTGATTAGGGAAATGTAAACCAAACCACAGTGAGATACCACTCACACTCACTAAGACAGCTACAATAAAAAGACAGACAATAACAAGTGCTGGTGAGGGTATGGAGAAATTGGAACCCTCATAAGACTGCTGGTGGGATTGTAAAATGGTGTACCCACTTTGGAAAACCACCTGGCATTTCCTCAAATGGTTAAACATAGAGTTAGCACATGGCTTGGCAATTTTTTAAGTCCACACAAAAGCTTGTACATAAATGTTCATAGCAGCACTATTCATAATAGCCAAAAAGTGGAAACAACCCAAGTGTGCATCAACTGATGAAGAAATAAAGATAATGTAGTATATCTATACAATACAATATTATATGGCCATCAAACAGAATGAAGTACTGATACATGCTACAACATGGATGAATCTTGAAAACATTATGCTAAGTGAAAGAAGCCAGACACAGAAAGCCATATATTGTACGAATCCGTTTATGTGAAATGTCCATAACAGGCAAATCCATAAAGACAGAAAATAAGATTAGTGGTTGCCAGGGGCCAGTGGGAGAAGGAAATTGGAGTGACTGCTGATGAGTATGGGGTTTCTTTTGGAGGTGACGAAAATATTCTAAAATTAGATAGTGGTGATTGTTGCATGACTTTGTGAATGTGCTAAAAACCACTGAATTGTATAAATTAAAAGGGTGAATTATATCTCAATTTTTAAAAGATTTAAAAAATACAAGTATTGTAATAAACTGAACTAGTCCAAAAATTTGAACTGCAGCATCACAGAGTTACAACTGTTTTTTTTGTTGTTGTTGTTTGTTTTATTTTTTGGCCGCACTGCACGGCATTGTGTTATCCTAGTTCCCCGACCAGGGATCGAACCTGTGCCCCCTGCAGTGGAAGCTTGGAGTACTAACCACTGGACCACCAGGGAAGTCCACAAACTGGTTTTTTTTTTTAAAGAAAGAAGTATATTTAAGCATCTTGCTCTCACTAGCAAAAACAATTTTTTGTACTGTCACTAATTAAAATGTAATTTAAGAGTACCTTTAAGATAGTTTAACCTTTATCTTATCCTTTAAATTTTCATTCTGGCCTATTTCATATTGTACATAAAATAGTAATGCAGCAGTACAGGGATATAGTTTCTAAATATGTAAATATACATATATTGGATATTAATGCATGAGGGCTTTTATGGATGTGGAGCACAATCAACAAAGTTAGAGGCCACTGCTTTGGCATCTTGTTAGATGACAGGAAAGAAACCTCAGTGAAATGGATATAAGAAAATCAGCAAGAGGTACTGACATATCAAATCTTATTTTATATTAAGAATACCAAAGGAATTTATATACATGATTAAAATAAAAGCTAATCTGAAAGTGTCTACTGGAAAACTCTCTGAAGTTATAATTTTAACTCATTTCATTTCTTCATCATGTGGTGGCAATTTGTTACTAAGCAAATTTCCATTCTGTGTTTCTCCACAGGAGAGGGTCACATCTTATATACTGTGTACTAAAAATACATCCTTCGAGAATAATAATGTTACAGTTCTTTCTTCAGTTGTGTCCCTGACTTCTAGCCAGGCGTTGGCTTGCTTTACCAATTCAGCTGGTACCGCAGACGTTGTCTGGTCCAGTGTCCAATTTCTTTTCTCCACTTGCCCTGGAAAAAGACAGTGGTGTCCCTGTAGTCTGTGATCTGTCTCTTCAAATGTTTGCCTGACCTCATTATCCAGAACACTCTATAAATGTAGTCTGCTACACAGCCCTGAGTCTGTGAAGGAGCAGAATACTCTCTTGAAAGTGACAAAGCAAAATAGAATGATCTGTCTAGCCAGGCTTGGAAAATACAGTTGCCAGGTTCCTACTGGTTTGGAGAAAATGCATGAGCAATGTGCCGGCCACCACCCTCTGTTCCTGAAACACTGCTGTGAAATTTTATAGAAGAATCAAAAACTAAGAGGAGGGCTTCCCTGGTGGCACAGTGGTTGGAAGTCCGCCTGCCAATGAAGGGGACATGGGTTCGTGTCCCGGTCCGGGAGGTTCCCACATGCCGCAGAGCGGCTGGGCCCGTGAGCCGTGGCCGTTGAGCCTGTGTGTCCGGAGCCTGTGCTCTGCAATGGGAGAAGCCACAACAGTGAGAGGCCCGCGTACCGCAAAAAAAAAAAAAAAAAAAAACTAAGAGTAAAGCCTGCCCCTTTGCTGGCATACCTGCCCACTAGCTGTTCTTCAGGAAGTGCTTTGTACTGTATGAGTGATCACGAAGCTCAGAGCATGGCTGCACACATATCCCCACATTGCCAGTTAGTTGGCCCATAGATCTAATGTCTTTCCTTTCAGTAGGGTGACACCGTGGGAAGACTACCCAGAAAAGTTGTGTTTGAATTCCTGGTCTTCCACCTACTGGCCTTGGGGAATCACTCAACTTCTCTGATCCTTGGTATTCTCATCTGTAAAATGGAGACAAGGACAACTACTGCATATGGCTGTTGTGCAGCTGAAATAAGAGAATATATCTAAAAACAGCACAGTGTCTGGCACACAGTAGATACTCAACAAATGTTAGATTTATTTTTTGCAAGTCAGGGATACAGGATCTGGGGTGATTCCCCTTTATTATCCCACAAGAACTATCACTGACATTGTTGGTGTTGCTTAACCAAAGGACAAACAGCCATATACACTTCTTCTTGACAGGAAACCATGATTGTTTTCTAAACATTTCTTTTTTAAAATATTTATTTATTTATTATTTATTTTGGCTGTGCTGGGTCTTAGTTGAGGCACATGGGATCTTCATTGCGGTATGTGGGCTCTTATTTGTGGCATTCAGACTCTTAGTTGCGGCATGCATGTGGGATCTAGTTCCCCGACCAGGGATTGAACCCAGCCCCCTGTATTGGGAGTACGGAGTCTTACCCACTGGGCCACCAGGGAAGTCCCAAACCATGATTTTTTTGGATGGTGTTTGAGCTTGGATTCTCCCGCAGGCAGAGCCTGAGATAAGACTAGTGCGCAAGTATTTATTTGGAAGGTGATTCCAGGGACTAGGAATAAGGGCCTGAGTAGAGTTGGACAGAGAAAGAAGAAAAGCCAATAGAAGAGTATGCTGTCAAGGTCACTGCTGTGGGCAATGGAGGTGGATTCCACCAGGACCGTCTAAGAAGCGTGCAGAATGCCCCTGAAGGATGGGATGCATGAGCATTTCTCCATTGTTTCTGTGCTGTACTAGTTAGAGTTTGGGGGCGTTAGCCCACCACCCTTCCAAGCTATGCATGTCCACCAGCTGACTGAGTGCACCCACGGGTGCCAGCTTGCAGCAAGGGCTGTCGGGGAGAATTGAGTCAAGGCCTATGCCCATCCCAGCCAGGACTGGCTACATAATTTGTGGGATCCAGTGCAAAATGAAAAGGCTGAGTTCTCTGTTTAAAAATTATTAAGAATTTCAAGACAGCAACAGAAGAGCATTAAACCAAGCCCTTCTAAACGAGAGGCCCTGTGCAACTACACAGGTCCCATGCCCCATGAAGCCAGCCCTGACCCCCTTTGGTGCTGGAATTAGGGACAAGGCCAAGTAAATGTGAGTGGAGGCACCATAAATGTCAGAGGCAATGTGCCTAACCTGAGAGATTGAACTAACGTTGTGGCAACCTCTTTCCCCTTCTATAGTAACTGGTTTAAGGATGGTCATGTTCTGGCCAATAAGATGTAAGGGTGTTAAAGGATAACACTGAAGGGTGTTAATTAAAGGGAGACAAGCAAAGCAAAAGCTTTTTTTCTCTCTTTCCTCTCTCCTTTCTGCTAGAGATGCTGTCCTGTGAGGACATGATGCTGGGAGCTGCAGCAGCCATCTTGTAGCTATGAGGAGACTCTGCTGCTACACTGAGGATGGGGTCCTTAGAGGACTCTGGTGAGTTTCTGGGCCCACCCTGGGACCACTACTTTGGGACTTCCTACTCAGTAACAATAAGTGTCCTATGAGTAAAGTCACCAGCAGCCAGAAGCATTCCTAACTTAATACGACTCCTAAGTATCTTCTCTCTTTGGCCATACGTTTCCCACGTTCTTTGAAGCAGAGCAAAGGCTGCTATCTGTTGACTATGCTTTGATCAGGCCAGGGCAGATGAAGAATTAAATTAAGTAAGTAAGTGATTGCCTGTCGTTCAATGGGTAGAGGAAAGCCACCTCTAATTAATCTTCCCTCTCTGCATAATCTGCATCCTTTGCCTCTGGCTACTTTCTAAATTTTACTTACTGGGAAGAGTGATAAGCAAGGACATGACAGTTGATTCCTCCATGCCCACACCAGTAGGGATTTAACCACTACCAGATCTGCTTTTCTAGGATTAAGCTGTTTAAACTTTGTAGAGGATACGGTTGTATTTGCCTGCCCTGAATTCCCTTCATCTGGTAGTGAATTCCATTTTATCTTGGAGAACTGTCCAGCCTCTTTGCTTGTGCTCTTGGTAAGACTTTAGAGTCAAGGTATCTGGCCCTCCTTTGACCAAGGCCTGGGCAGCTAATCCAGAGGCCAACTGGACTTTCTCTCCAGGAAATCTGAAACCCAAGGCAGTGCCCTGAATGGATTAATTCTTGCTATCTAAATTCTAGGTGATCCAGGGTTCCTGTCCTTGCTGAAGCTCATCCTTAGATTCTGTGAGCTATCCTATATATCTTCTTCTTTCTTTTCTTTTTTCTTTTTTTTTGTCCTGCTACCTACAATTTCTATTGCACACCACCAAATAATCAAAGAACCCAAACTTCAAACCTAAAATTGAAAGGAAATGGAAACCCCAAATACAAACATCATTATTCAGAAGCTTATAAGTGAACTCCTTTACTTTCACATATTCTCTCACATTAATTGAAAATCTATGTAACAGCCTAATTGCAAAACTAGCTCCAATTATCCACCCTTCCACGTATCCACATACTTTGCAGGGTAACTTGGTCACTCCCACCAAAAGGTGGAGAATATTTCCCCAACTTCTTTAACACAGATTGACTTTGTGATTTGCTCTGGCAAAAATTTTGACAACAGAATTTGGTTAAAGCAATGATGTATCTGTTCAAAGCCTAGGCCCCAAATGGCTTTGCCTGTTTCTGATCTATCTCCTGGGGCCCTGTGACTGCCATGTGAACAAGCCCAGGCTAACCTGCTGAAGGATGGGAGGCCATGTGGAACAGAGTTGATTCATTCCAGCCAGGTCCATCTTAGACCAGCACCCTACTGACTCTCAAACCTATGAATGAGCCCACCCAAAAATCTGAAAAGCTGTCTACAAGCGCACCACAGCTGACTACAAATACATGAGTGAGTCCATCCACAACCAAAGAACCATTCAGATGATTAATAAACTCCTGAACAGCAGTAAATGGTCACTGTTTTAACCCACTGAGTTTTGAGATAGTTTGTTATACAGCAATAGCTAATTGATATCACCTATAAAGCATAAGGCACTGGACTGTTATTTAACCAATTATTATGTGCTTAATAAGTATCTAGCACTATGCTCATACATGAGTGCTTATTGAGATTCTCATGGTAATCCCATAGCTTGTTTATTTACTTGTTTGCTTGTGTGTTTGTTTTAAAAATAATGTGGCCCCTCTCTACCTACACATTTTAGAGAGGCAAATATTTGAGAGTCATATGGACTATACCATCTAAATGGTAATTAGGAAATTGATCTGATACCAGAATATTTGTTTTTTATCTGGCATTAGCACAATCCAGCACGTTGCCAAAATCAGAAGGACACTCTGTTTTAACAAGGTATTGTGAGAGGTAATTGTGGACCTTGGGCATGGATTATTCCTATCACCATTCTCCCTTCTTCTTCTAGCACATGTTTGAAAAATTGAATTGAATATTTAAATCTGCCAAGGGCAAGACTTGTGGTTCTAGTGAAGACTGGAGTAACCTTAACGTTTGTGAGCCAGACCACAAAACACCACTAGTCCAACAGATTCAGAAGGCTTGAGTCAGTTCTGTGATCACTTTTGGAAAATTCTAAAACTGTCTATCCATTTAAAGCCAATGGATAACAAGGGGATTTGGTAGAAACAAATGAAGCAATTCATTTCATAGACTAAAAGGACGGATTTCAGTAATGGGTATATTTGATTTTCTCAGGCTTTGAAATAAATTTTTGAAAAGCTGTGTTCTAACCTGGTGCCTAAGACCAGCAGTTTATATAGCACAGTGGTTCATTTAAATAGATGAAATTATAAATATATTTAACATATATCCATCATTTTTACCGTATAAGGTATTTCTTAACAAAATGTGATTTTGAAATATCATTAGTAACTTCAGGTTGTGGTTCCAGCAGGATTTAGAAAATGTTTTTGCTGATTCATTTGGCACAAAAGGTTTCCCCAAAACACAATGAAAATCCACTTGTAAAACAGGTTTTCCAGTGAACAAACATATTTTGATAGTGGTTCTGGTTATAACTCAAAGCAAGCTTCCAAGTTTCTTGATAAATTTGTTTTCTCTTCCATGACACCATGAAAGAACAATTCTTGCAAAAGACACATAGAAAACAAAACGAAACAAAACAAAAATTACTTAAGTCTGTCATTTAACACTGCCAATTGCCAATTTATTGTTAGCAAAATGCATTACTTTTTTAAAGTGACGCAGGAGGTAAGTTACTTGAACAATATATAAGCTAAAAAACACCTAGCAAACGAAATAGTTCAGAGGTTTTCCATCCTACTCCATGATATTTCTAAGTTGTCAGACAAATTTATATTTATCAATGATTATTTCTAAATGTTTTATCTCTGAAAGAAGGAACAAGTCAAACTGTAAGAAAAATGAACTTTGGAGAGTAAAATACTCTTTGGGGCAAAAGGAGAAGTGTGAAATATAATTAGCAATGATGAAATTATCTAAGTGACAGTTCGTTTTATTGGGCTGTAATAGAATGTTTCCACATTAGCAGGTCTAAATGTTCACTCTACCTAATCAAAACCAGTTGTTTCATGTTTTTTTTTTTGTTCCATATTGAGAAACAATTAAGCAAAACTCAAGGCTTCTCAGTGTAGCCTTAAGAACCTCAAATTACTTAGCCCTCCCAGCAAAGTTCAGGTTTCAAATAGAATTATTAAGGTGGAGAAGCTAAATCTCTTCCAAATCCAAATTACACTTTTACCTGATTATTGATCTCAGATTTCAAATGTTAAAGACACAATTTACTCTCACTTCTTGCAACTGGTTTTGTGTCACTCTTTAAGCTTCAGATTGCAAACTTGTGTGTCAAGAGTACTGGTCATTGTGATTCTGTATGTTTGTTGTCTTAGTCTGCCTTGTCATAATATTTCATCTGCAAACTTTTGATCTTGATTTATGTATCCTTTGTGCTTTTTTTTTTTTTTTTGCGGTACGTGGGCCTCTCACTGTTGTGGCCTCTCCCGTTGCGGAGCACAGGCTCTGGACGCGCAGGCTCAGCGGCCATGGCTCACGGGCCCAGCCGCTCCGCGGGCATGTGGGATCCTCCCAGACTGGGGCACGAACCTGTGTCCCCTGCATCGGCAGAACCACTGCGCCACCAGGGAAGCCCTCCTTTGTGCTTTTTATCAAGATTGGAAAGGAAAGAGAAAAAGGAAAATAACTTCCTAGTTCTTCTCTGGAGGAATATAATTTCTTATAACTATTTCTAAGTGGGTCAAATTCATTTTAGAAACCTCTCTATTTCATTCCCAAGTGCTATCCTTTGAGAAGATGGAAACTAGAAAAAGAGGAGAGGAGAATATTCTTGGTTCTCCAACCCTTAGAAGCTTCTAGTTCTTAGGACATTTATTTCAATTTAATCTATTCATAGACATACTTTTATTGTTCAATATCAACGAATACTGGGAGTGGGAAGGGGGAGTTCCCCAATGAGGATATTCTCAAAACCCTCAAAGAAACAAATTTTAGATGGGAATAAAATCCATAAAACAAGAGAAAGTTTGAAACTAGAACATGCTAGAACTAGAATCAACTAGAAATGTTAAAATGAAAATATAGTTATTGAAATAAAAAATTTAAAAATGAGCTTCATAGCAGCTTCTTTACTGCTGAAGAATGAATGGGTAAACTGGAAGGTCAAACAAAGTTTATCTCCAGTTTATCTCCCAGAATAAAGAGAATGAAAATGTTACAGAAGAGTTCAAAGAGAAGAGGACACATCCAAACCCTCCAATACCTATTTAATGAGTGTCAGAAGCAGAGAATAGAAGAAATAGTGAAGAGATAATACTGAAGAGATACTAGGAAGAACATCCCAAAACCGTAGGGAAAAAATGAGTCCTTAAATAGAAAATTCCCAAGTGTATAAGAGAATAAATTAAGAACACACTCTTAGGTATATCATGTAAAATTCCAGAGTATCCAAGATAAAGTGAACATTCTAAAAGCTATCAGAGGGAAAAGACCTAATAATACAAGGAAGGAATGAGAATGAGATTATCAGCAACACTGGAGGTCAGCAGTCAATGTGCTAAAGGAAAATAATTTTGGACCCAGAATTCTGTATGTAGCCAAATTATTATCCAAGTGGAAAGACAAAATAAAGACATTTTCAGACACATGAATACTTAGAAAGTTTGCTATCCAAAGATTCTCTTTGAATAAAATATACTAGGGTGTACTCCCACAAGAAGAAAAGTAAATCTAAAGGAAGGGTACAAAAAGTCACAGTGAGCAAATAAATCATCAGAAATATAGTATTAAATCAAAATGAATAAGTTTTTTAAATTATGTGTTTAAAAACAAGCTGGAACCAAAATTTCAGAGAGTAGTAACACGGGAGTTGGGAGGAATAGTGTAGAGAGAAGTAAAAGTAAGTTGTGTCTTTTTGTGCTTGGAGAATAGAGATACTGATTAAATTATGTGTTTAAATATTTTAAAGTAACCACTTACATGCACACACATATATAAAACAGTAGAAGAGGGAAATGTGGAAAAAAAAGAAATGCAGTCAATACAATAAAAGTCAGGACTAGAGAAGAAGAAAGGGAAAAAAAGAGTCAAGAGAAAAAAAGACTTAGCCTTAGTGACATTTTCTGAGCTCCTGGATTCAGCCTTACCTGATGCTAGATGCACTCCTGGACTTCTTAACTACTTGAGTCATTCAATCACCCTTTTGGCTAAAATTAGATTAGTTGGATTTTTACCACATGCATCCCAAAGCATCTTAATCAATCCAGCCTTCATATTCATCACCCATATTTTTGCTTCACTTGCCTTCCCTTTCATGCTGAATTAAATGCTCACACATTTCCATAACGTGTTAAAATTTATTTTTGAAAACTTCCAGGATATAAATAAT
Organism: Mesoplodon bidens; assembly: GCF_964165515.1. Classification (NCBI taxonomy): domain Eukaryota; kingdom Metazoa; phylum Chordata; class Mammalia; order Artiodactyla; family Ziphiidae; genus Mesoplodon; species Mesoplodon bidens. Next base: position 39,990,999 of record NC_138176.1, read on the forward strand.
GAAAAAAAAATTGACTCATTGCTAGATCCCTCATTCCTCTGACTTTTCAACATTTCTACTTTGCCATTCCCCAGCCCTGCACAGAGATGCCATCTATTTTTCCACCTCAGAGTCTGGGCCACATGGTCTTTGTTGGAAGAACAATTTTTTAAAAATCAACTTCTTCAAGCAAAAATGAAACACAGGATATGCCATTTATAGAGTGTTTTCATACCCAATTTGATCTGAGATGATAGCTAGGGGACAATTAAATAGCCATAAAATAAATCAGCCTCAGAGAGCCTATTTCCCAGGTCTAACATCCATCAGAGTTCCAAGCAGAGTTCCTAATCAGTTTTATTTACATAGGAAAGCACTTCCAGTTATATTTTTTCCTGCTGCACTCACTGGCCAGGATTTTCTCCTGACCATCTGCAGAATAAAATGTGCTCCTTACCTGGATCACTCTTTCTCTGTTTACATAGAACCTAGAAGCTTTTAAACATTCCACCGTCAGCATTTATCTCACTGTGGTGTGACTGTTGGTTCCCCTCTCCTAGCAGATGTTTGGTCAGAGGCTGTGCCTCAGCTATGTTTTGGTCCCAGGGCTTAGCGCAGGGCCTGGCCCCCAGGGGTTGCCTGGCCCCCAGTGGTGCTCAGTAAGCATTTGCTAAGTGGATGGACGGGGCCCCATACTTCCCCTGACTATGCTCTGTGCATTTCAGCTTCCTCATTTAGCTTCTATCACCTCTCTCAGTGCCTCCAATGTCCCCCTCACTCCCCCAGACCTATTTTTCTCTATTTGACCAATTCAATCTCTCTTTTTTTCAGGAAGACTTCCTTAACTTGGTGACCACCCTCTTTGGTGTCTGTCACCACCTGCCTCTTGCTTTATTATATTCTTTATTGAGGGCAGTCACTAGGAAACATGGCATTTTTGTGAAGATTAGGAAAAGGTGCTCTCTCTGGACAGATACGCCCTGAGGTACATCAGAGCACGTGGCTTTGGGGGCAGAGAACAGACCAAGCTCAACCCTTTTTCCCTGTTAGCTTTGTGCCCTTGTGCAGTGAGCCGTGTACAGAGCCAGATGAGGTGGCCCTGACACAGAGCCTCCTTCCTGAACCAGACCACACCCCGGGCAGGGACTTTGTTTGAACCCCACCTTCTAAATCTTTTTAAGCCCCTTTTTATATTACCAGCCTTTCATCTACCACATTCTTCATTCTATGTGATAAACGTTGTAACTGCTGATGGTTATTATATGAATTTGTTGATTCTTGCTAGTTATTAGATTTCTTATAGGCTGGTTAAATGAAATACTGTCATTTTCTGAAAAACAGAGACAAAATTATTGTGAAGCAATTATACCTAGTTGCTTTTTGTAACAGCTTGATTGAGATATAATTCTTACAACATAAAATTCATCCTTTTAAAGTGTACAATTCAGTAGTTTTTAGTATATTCAGAGTTATGGAACCCATTATTGCCACAATACTTGAATATTTTCCACCCCAAAAGAAACCCCATATTCATAAACATTCACTCTCCTCTCTCCCCTCCTTCCAGCCTCTAGCTACCACTAATCTTCTCTCTGCATCTTTCTCTATGAATGTGTCTATTCTGGACATTTCATATAAGTGCATTCATATAATATGTGATCTTTTGTGAATGGATCCTTTTACTTAGCATAATGATTTTAAGGTTAATAAACACTGTAGCATGGTTAAGTACTGCATTTCTTTCAAAGTTGAATAGGACTCCATTGTATGAATTTATCATATTTTATTTGTCAATTCACCAGTTGATAGATATTTGGGTTGTTTCCACTTTGGGGCTATTATGAATAATGCTGCTATGAACGTTCATGTATAAGTTTTGTGTGGACATACATTTCCAATTTTCTTGGTTATATACCTAGGAGTGGAATTGCTGGGTCATATGATAACTCTATGTTTAACTTTTTGAGGAAATTCCAAGCTGTTTTCCAAAGTGGCTGCACCATTTTACAATCCCACCATCAATGTGGGTTCCAATTTCTGCGCATTCTCATGTAAACATGCTATTGTCTTTCTTTTTTTATTAGAGCCCCTTAGTGTTTGTGAAGAGGTATTTCATTGTGGTTTTTATTTGTATTCCCTAGTGACAAGTGCTGTTGAGCATCTTTTTGTGAACAATCAGACTGAAGGTCGTGTAGGGATGCAGCGAGGTCTCAGAAACAACTGGAGCCAGGGTCACAAGTGCAGCCAAGACTCCCTCTCTCTTTCCCCAACACCTGCTCTGCTTTTCTTTTCTTTTCTTTTCTTAAAAGAAAGCACATTTATTTGTTTTAAATTTATTTATTTATCTATTTATTTTTGGCTGTGTCGGGTCTTTGTTGTGGCATGCACGGCACGCGGGATCTTGCGTTGTGGCGCATGGGCTTCTCTCTAGTTGTGGTGTGCAGGCTCCAGAGCGCGTGGGCTCTGCTGTTTGCGGCATGCAGGCTCTCTAGTTGAGGCTCACAGGCTTAGTTGCCCCGGGCATGTGGGATCTTAGTTCCCCAACCAGGGATGTAACCCGTGTCCCCTTCATTGGAAGGCGGATTCTTTACCGCTGTCCACGAGGGAAGTCCCCCTGTTCTGCTTTTCTCTGCAGGTGGGCTAGGCTTTCTTCTCTCTCATTGCAGACCAGTTTCTTCCACACGGCTTCTGCCAGCTCCTGCCACCAGAGGGGGCCTGACTCCTTTTCTCAGGGAACTCTGATTCATCTGCCTTGGGTCAGACACTCAGGACTAGACCAATTAATAGTGAACAGGAAATCAGCACAAGACAAAAACATGGCAGCTCCCAGTGGAATCACACAACTGAAAAAGGAAAAGTGGTTCTCAAGAATAGGGAAATGTTATTGCCAGTGGAAAAAGGAGATACTGATAATATGATATAGTATGAGTCCATGTCAGTACTAACTTTGAAGAGCAAAAGGTACTAGATTTTTGGTCTCTAAGACTTTTATAATGGCCTTTGGTCAAAAGTCTTAAAGGTTTTTACTCACCTGAACTATTGCCAAATACAAAGGAATATATACTTATAATCTTAATGCATATTAGTGATATTCTTGATGTTGTTTGTCTATTTAAACAACAATATCCTGGGGCCAAGGTAACATTATAACAAAGTTTTTGAAGGAAATGCTATTATAATAAACTATAGCATCATTCTGTTTGTATCACAACTTTCATTAACCCCACCAAAAAGGATTCTGATGAAAGGCTGAACTCAGAGGTCACAGTCTGGCAGCCTACATACCTGATTTCACCTTATAACATTTATTGTTTGACTTACATGGTGTTTTTTTTAAGTTTGAATTAATTTCCCACACGAGAAAGTCTGGAAATTTCACACAGAAATCTGGATTTCTAGCTTCTCTTGAAAAATCAAAGGCACTACCATTCCATTCCCATTCTTCTGCAGGCATGTGGTTTGTAATCCCTGATTTGAATTATTTTGATCTCTAGTCATTAACTGTCTCTGAGGAAGCATATACCAAGTAACTAAGTCATAGTTTCCATTCATGTGGCCTTGCTGACTTGTAAGGTGACAGGATATAAATGGGGGATTCGCTTCACAGTTGAATGAAACAAAAATCTCTTCCATAGGTATTTAAAGTTTGTGATCATTTTACTTTCAGGCTCTTGTATAACAGGAAGGGAGATTATAGAGACAACATAAATTCTCTTTGCAAAACCAGGAGTCTTTGTATTAATTCTTGGTCTTCCCTCAAAACAGGCAACTCCTAATTAGTTTTAACTAGTTACCACTGGAGGATTATATTTATCTAATACTATTCTGTAGTTTCTTTAACAATTGTCATAAAACATGTCTTTAGTAAATAATATAAACATATATAGTTATAATAATATAAATATAGCTAATAACATTGTATTGCATATTGGAAAGTTGCTATGAGAGTAGATCTTTAAAGTTCTCATCAGAAGAAAAAAATTTTTTGTAACTGTGTAAGGTGATAGATGTTAAACTAGACTGTGGTGATCATTTTGCAATATATACAAATGTGGAATCATATGTTGTAACCTGAAACAAATATAATGTTATATGTCAATTATACCTCATAAAAATTTTTTTTAAATGTTTTTAGCTTGAAGTGCTCTAAACAATTCTGGTTCTAACCTAAGGCCATCTGGTTGTCGTCTTACTCTAATCGATTGCAAGAAGTTTATAATCGTGCCTTTTACCTAAATCAACCCAATGAAAGATGGCACTCCGTGTTATTTCAATTCAGTTCCTTAAGACTCGAGAGGCCAAAGTATTGCTGTGTTAACCAACGACTGCCTGAGGTAGACCCTGGGCTACGGTACCCAGATTCCCCTTCAGGAATGAGGGATTTATTCCCTCAGATGCTGGGAGTGCTGTTGGAAGATGTCTTCAGTTGTCAACCCTATTTAAACTGCCTCACCCAAGGTCATGTCTTCTCCGAGGACATACCACATCTGAAGAATGATCATTTGAGGATATAAAATCCTGCCCCTCTTGCCCCAGTGTGGGATATCTAAAGGGCCATTCCATCCCCAGAGCTCCTGAGGTCTTCGTTGGGAATGCATCTTAGTTCAACTTCTGCTTAATCCTGCTTCCCTGTGTCCCTTCCATTGGTGTTGATCTCAAGCTCTCTTTAGTAACCCCCTGCACCCTAATCTCCATCTTGGAGTCAGCTTTGTGGGAGTCCATCTTATGAAACTACTATGAAGAGGGTGGCTACGAATAAGGGTGGTGTTTCAGAGAGTAGGGGAAGAAACCAGGAGATCTGATGCACAGGATTCGTATTTGGGAGACAAGGCAAATTAGAAAGTGGGGAAAGTTTCTGAAAGCCCAGCAGGAAAGTCTCCACTGATTTTCAACCAAAGCTTCCAGAGAGCAGAAGCCAAGCAGTACTGATTATCCTTCTCCTGTTTCCTATTATCAATAAAATACTCACAAACCCAAAGAGAGGAGATGAAAAAGTTACAGTGGCATTACAAACTAGAAATGCTGCCTGCCATCTGTCAGATGTCAGGAAGAACGTTTATGTAGCAAAGCCTGGAATGAGAAGCCCGGGGACATAACCGAGGGGCTCTAATTAGGGAAACGTGGGATGGTGAATATGGGCAGAACTATAGACTGCTAGAGATGATTGCCCCCCGAGAGTGGGGGGATCAGTTTTGAAGACTGGAAGCCCTATCTTGTAAGGGCCAGGGGATTTATCCCTTGGAGTGAACAGATTCTGAATAAAATGGAATCAGCAAGCTAACAGAAAGATGGGCTAGGTGGTTTGCCCATCCAGTCCTCCAGTCTAAGATGCAGACAGAGGATTCTAACACTGACCATTGCCCCATGTTTACAGGCATTCACCAGAGCTAAATACATTCTCCTTTTTCAAGGATAATCAATATTTAAAATGTGGTAGGGGGAGCCTATGAAACATTACGTAACATAAATGACAGAGAATTTGGCATTTGAGGTTTTCCGAATAACATGTGTTTGGAAAATATTCCTACAGGAAACCTAACTAATTTTAGAAAACATCAGGTTTGTACCTTGAATAAGATTTAGGAAAATATGGATGTTTGAAATAAAAGATGAACTATGGGTAAGAAAACAGATTAAAAAAGGAGCTAGCTGAGATGGAATCAGAAATCAAAAGCTGTATGAGAGGACGGGACTACTGTAAAAAAAAAGTTATAAATACAATCACAGAATTAGTCACACATTGACAGGAAAGAAAACTGAAGCAGTGATCTGGAGAATGAGCTTGAGAAGAAAGAGGCATAAGAAAAACCAGAGATAACCAATTTTTTTAAATGAATGGTTTGATTTTCATCTGTTTATTTGTTCATTGTTTTCATGTTTTCTACCTAAAAGATCTACTGGATGGAAATTCAGTATTCATTCTCAGTGTGTTCTCTCAACTCCTTGATTTTATAACTATTAATCAAGCTTCACTCTATGGCATTTGTTTTCCTTACCATGCACAAATGTGAATGTTGCACTGTTAACTTCAGAATGACCCATTAGCAGTGCTATCCCCCTGAATATCTGTTATCTTAACTCTGTGGCTCTTGGGATACTGGGGACAGAGTTTCTGAGAGGAAGGCATGTATGTGGGAGGAAGTGGAGTAGAGAAGGTTACTCAAGTTTAAAAAAAAACAAAAAGGGAACAAGAAAAAACCGAGGACTTCCCTGCTGGTCCAGTGGTTAAAACTCGTGCTTCCAATGCAGGGGGCACGGGTTTGATCTCTGGTCCAGGGAGTTCCATATGTCGCGCGGTGCGGCCAAAAAAAAAAGAAAAGAAAGAAGAAAATACTGAGAGTGAAAATGTGATAAATATGTACGGCAGAGACTAGAGATTCAAGATAATAATTATTCCTAAAATACAAGCCAGAATAAACATAAGCAACAAATTAACAGTAGAAAACTTTGCTGATATGAAGATGTATCACAGTTCGTGGAATTCAAGAGCCCATCACATACCCGAACATGAAAAGTAAGAAAAAAATGAACACCTAGACATATTCTGTTAAAATTTTCTTTTAGTTTCAAAAAAATTTTGAAGTGCCCTACATACAGGAGAAACAACTGACCTACAGAGGAAAAACTATAGGCATAAAATGAGACATATTCTTTACCTCTCATGTAGAGATGAAGTCATAGACAGGAAGGTGGGCTGTAGAAAGAACAAGGGGGTCAAAGTTTGAGCTATTACAGTAATTCCTTGTCAAAGCAAGTCCTGGATCTAGGACTCAAGTTATACCCAGTATCTCTAATAGCTTCTTAGACTCCTTTGACCTGCTTGCCTTTTCCCTCTGTCCTCTGCCAAGAATGAATGACCCTTCACCAATGCTGTTACCAGCTAGCGCACATTATATCTTCACAATCAGGTTCAGTAAAGACCAGGCCACCATCAGATTGACTGCTCTGAACTCCTCTGTCATCCCACTTTTGAGGCACCCAATCTGCTGGATCATTTGCAGTGGTTTTTGTTTTCAGTTTGTGACCATAAACAGGTATATTAGCTTGCTATTGCTGCTACAACAAATTAGCACAAACTTGGTGGCTTAAAACCACTCAAATTTATTATCTTACAGTTCTGGAGGCTGGAAGTCTGAAATGGGTTTCACCGGGATAAATCAAGGTGTCACGAGGGCTGCAGTCCCCACTGGGGGATCTAAGGGAGAATCTGTTTTCCTGCTCTTTCCAGGTTCTCAAGGCCGCCCGTTTCCCTTGGAACACGGCCCCCTTCCATCTTCAAAGCTAACAAGAGTTGGCCAAGTCCTCATCACGTTGCATCACTCTGACCTTCCCTTCTGCCTTCCTCTTCCACATTTAAGAACACATGTGATTATATTGGGCCCACCTGGATAATCCAGGCTACACTCTCTCTCTTAAGGTCAGTTTGTTAGTATCCTTAATTCTATCTGCTACCTTAATTCCCCTTTGCCATATGACCTAATAGGTTTTAGGAATTAGAACATAGCCATCTTTGGAGTTCCATTATTCCTTCTACTACCAACAGGCTTCTCTTGTTTTGCTTCTGGCTGCCTTAACTATTCATTAGCACTTCCAGAGAAGACTGATGATAAGAAAAAAAAAAGTAAATGTTGACATTTATTTATAATTGATAAGAGCTTGATGAAGGAGGGGGAAACTCATGGCTAAAATATAGACCTGAGATTACATCAGTGGTGATTAAATCAGATAAAATATATGAAATCCTCTACCCTAGGATTGACCCAGAGCCTTTTGATTAAGTGGAATCTAAAGTTGATACCCCAGGTCCTTTCAAAGCGTGGCTCATAGTAGTTTCATCTACTTTTACACGAGTCACTTTCACAAAATTCTCGTTACCATCTTTCTCTTCTCCTCCTCATCATCCTGAAATATTTTTTTATTTCTCTTCTGGATACATTCAGCATGGAAAGGCTGCCATGGACATTGTGTCTGTTTTATTGTTGTGGACCAAGAGTCTGTCCAGTTCCTCTTCTGAGCTGATATTATGCATCCCTGATCTATAATTATTATTTCAATGAAGGGACTGACAGAGGGAACTGTACAGTGAGCAAGGATTGAAGGAGTTCTAGCTATTTGGGAAGAAAGCAACCTCAATAGTCAAGAAAATGTAGAGTTTCATTTATATATGTTGTATCAGTTATGATCAAGTGTGGTTGTACATAACAGAAACCCCCATAAAGGGAGTTAAACATAGAAGGGTTTTTCTTGCATGTAGAAGAATTCCAAAAGTGGGCAGTCCCAGGCTTGTGTGGTAACTCTGCAAATAAGACTGCAGTTTGTACAAGGCAAGGTAAATGTCTAATTCTTTCTTTTAATGATCAGTTTTCAAAGTATGGTGTTAGTGTGCTGACTACCTTCAATGGTGAATGTTCTTTTTCATTTTTTGAATTTTTAAAAGTATCATTATGAACTCAAATTTTCTACGTTCAATGTGTTTCAATCAATAACAGTTATTCTTTTTGGTGCCCAAATTGTCTCATCTCCTGCCAGTTAAAAGCCCGTGTAGGTTGACTCCAGTCCTTTTGACATGACCCTATTGGTCTTTGAGAACTTCCTTGCTTTGGGTACAAAAAATATGTCAGGCTCATCTTGTACATTCCTGCCCCAGACCAGGAATCAGCCATTTCTCCAATGTGCCCTGGCTCCTTCTAGTGGGAGATTTGGAGAACACAATCTAGTCTTTACTACTGGGTTGTCATTATTCTTAGGCCTCAGTAGACAGAGCTATTAAATATGTGTGTTTTAGAGAAACCAATAAAACCACTAACAATAAGGCTACTGAATATAATTTAAGTTTCTTTAAAGTTCTTTTTGCCCTTAGAATATTTCCTAAAATATTGTGAAAGACTGTGAAAATTATTAATGTGAAATAATTCTTCTTAGAGTAAATATGTCACCACCTTGATACCCAATTAGGTTTTCTTTTGTCTGTGTATGTTTTTTAATTTTAGAGATCATGTATTTTTCTTTCTGACTTAATCTTGTTTTTTAATTATAACATTTACCTAGTCACAAATAAAAATTTTAAATGGGGTATGTTTAGAAAAGTCTAGTTTCCTTTCCTCATAGCTAATTATTTTATTAGTTTTTGAGTTATCCTTTCATCATTTAAAAAATACAAACAAATGCTTACAGATATTCCTATTTCTCTTCCTGTTTTACACACAAAGTATCACACTATAAAAACTGTGCTGCACTGTGCTTTTTTCCACTTTAAAAAAATACCCTAGGGATTACTCCATACCAGTATGCAGACAGCTTACCCATTTTTTTTTTTTATGGCTGCAAAGACCATCATATGTATGTACCACAGTTTATTCAACCAACCCCCTACCCACAGACATTTGTGCTACTTCTTCTCTTTTGCTATTATAAATAATGTTGTAATGAAAATCTTGAATGTATGTCATTATATTTTGTCAGTATACCTTTGGGATAGATTCCTAGACTGGGACAAAGGGTATTTGCGTATATAGTATTGCAGATATTGACAAACTTCTCTCACTGGGTTATTTTGCATTCTCTCAGCAATGTATCAGAATGGCTGTCTCCCCGTAGCCCTGCCAATAAAATGTCAAACTTTTGCATTTTTGCCATCTGATAGATGAAAAATGATATCAGTATAATTTTCATGTCTCTTATTTTGAATGAGCTTGACCATCTTTTCATGTTTAAGAATCATGGAAAATACATTTTAATTTAAATGTATTTCTTGCTTATGCTGGTATCTTCTCACTTGTAAAGTTGGAGAGAACAGGATGGATGTGATTAGGTATGAAACAAGTTTATATTGAGCCAAAGGTAATGCCCAGTGTGTTTCTTAGAGTAGAGAAAGTTCTATGAAGCTTTATTTGAAAGATTGCATGGAGGAAATTTTATCCGTCAGATTTTAACATGAATTCATATAGTTTTCTTAGAGTGTCCTGCCCTCACTAGAGCGCTCATCTTTAGCTGTGCATCAGATTCACATACAGAATTTTTTTGAAAAAGAAAAGAAATAGATGCCTTGGCCCATCCCTGGACATTTGGACCCGGAGACTCTGGAGTCCCTGTCAGCTATGTTTTTTGTTCTTAGTTTTTTGGAGGTGTTTGTTTGTTTGTTTAAACTGAGGAGATGATTCTATGCAGACAAATGTACTTGTTCAATAAGTATTTATTGGGTGTCTACCAAGTGCCAGGGAATGATTTGGCTGGCAGGCACAAGCAACAGAGCAGTGATAAAACAGACAAAGCTCCTGTCCTCAGAGACTGTAGAAAGATATACCAAAAGTATTGAATAGATTCACATGAAGTGTCGCCAGTGCTCTGAAAGGACAGAGGGCTGAGATAGACAGTAATAGGAAGGAATGCTTTTGGACAGCAATGGTCAGGGACCGTCTCCCTGAAGAGGTAACATTCAAGCTGATCTGCAGAAGCAGAATGGGCTTTGGGGCCATGCAGACCTAAAATTCTAAGGGCTATTGGAAACATCTGAACAGAATTCACATAAAGTCCTTCACTCAGTGCCGGGTTCATAGTCAATGGCAGCTGCTATGGTGATGGTGCAAATGATTTTCTGCTCAGCCAGATCTTCTTCCTCTAAGGCCCATTTCTGACTAAACTACTCCATTAAACCTTCTTTAGTGAATCCAGCCCACACTGATTCATTTATTCACCAAACGTTTATGGGGCCTCTACTGTTTGTCAGGTACCATCCTCAGCTCTGGGGATACACCAGTAAAGCCCACTTGGCTGTCACAGAACACATGTTACAGGAGGAAATTCAATTTCACAACTTTTTTCTTTTCCAGACACAATAGAATTACAGACTCCTGGAAGGCAGGGGACTTACCCCTTTTTGAATTCCGCCCCCCCACCCCGTTCCTGACATCAACTAAGTGCTCTGTAAAGTGCTAGACTCTGTGACCTTCTAGCTGGTCCAGTGTGCACCACCTGCCCAGTAGCCAAGGACTTTGAGACCTGGCAGTTCTATTAGGAGAGAGAAGAGAAAAAGTGTAGAGTCTGACACATTAAGGGCCCCAAAGCTATCTTTATGCCTTGAAAAAAGGCCAACATCTCTACCATGCCAGTCTGCTGAAAAGCCTGAAGTTGTAAAGTGCCAAAACTCAGATCCTGTCGGCATGGCCTTTAAAGAAGCGGTTTTCATGAATTTGTTGATTTTGTCGTGGTAGTGGTGGTTAACCAACTTAAATTATTTTTTTCTTAAGAGAATATGTTCGCCGATCCGGGAGAAGCTTCTGGTTTCCTGATGTTAACCAAAACCCTCCACCTTGCCCACTATTCCCCCCCGCTCCACATATGTGCATCCATATCTATATACTATGTAGAGTCTATCATTTTATTTCAAACCTCCTGTTTGCTCCAAGCCAGTGCTTCCCAGCATAAAAAACACCTATTATGCCAATAACTTATTGGGTTACAGTTCACTTATTATTAGAGTTTATTATTAGATAAACAATACAGGATGCCTCATTAAATGTGAATTTCAGATAAACAACACATAATTATTTAGTGTAAGTGTGCCCCATGCAATGTTTGGAACATAGTTATACAAAAACAATCTGTTGCTTTATGAAATTCTAATTTAACTAGGTGTCCTGTATTACTATTTGCCAGATCTGGCGATCCTACTTGTTATAGGTCTTTACCTGTGCTGTCTCTCATAACCCTTTAAAAAATACACAAAGTAAGTATGCTAATTTTACAAATAAAGACACTGATGCTCAGAGAGAGACAGTAATATCCTCAAGATTATAGCTGGTACATAGTAGAATCAGGATTTGAAGCTAGATATGTTCAAATACGAAGGCCCTGTTTTCATCTTTCTCAAGAAAACCAGTCATTGTTACAACTGATTTGTCCAGAGCTAAATCAAGCTAGAGTTCTATAATGTGAGATTAATGGACATGCCTTTGCAGTTCCCAAAACACAGCTCTTCACCATGCTGAGACTTGGAACCCATCTGCTCCTTCTCGCCATGTGAGTGCTACTCAGCCTTCCTGACTCAGCTCAGAGGTTACCTCACTGAGGAAGCTTCTCTGATCCTCCCAGGAAGAGCTGATCCTTCTATGTGTCTCCTCAGCACTTGTACAGTGCACCACAATGATCTTCTTAAGGGTCTGTCTCCCTCAGAAGGCCATGAGTTTCCTGAGATGGGCACCATGTCATTTTCCCAGTGCCTAGATTAAAGTGGAGCCTCAGTAAATTCTTGGTAAATGCCCAAATTTGAAGCCCAAATCCTGGGCATCCGATTTATATAAACTCTGCTAAAACACGTATGAGATTACTGATTGGAAGACAATGGATCTCCTGGCTGTTTTTGAAAAACGTCAGCAGAAAATGGATACTAGAAACTAACCTATCTATGTCATGTGAGTCTTTATGGAGGTACTTCTATTTATTCAATAAGCTGTAAATGATTCTATTTGAACTGTTAGAGTTCATCAGCTAAATATATATTCACAATACAAAATGTGTCTACTAAATTTCCACATTTTAAAAATCTTATGAAATACAGTAATTAGACGTGTCCATTAACCATTTTTCAAGACTTTAATATCTTAGTTTTCTAAGGGTATTTTTGCAACAACAGCAAAAATAAATAAAGCATTAATGTAATAATAATAAAGAAACTAACCTATCTAGACATGGACAAGAAAACCGTTACTATTTAACTTGAGAACAACCCTAACGATTACACTTTTTCTAAATGATCCTATTTTGCTGTCACCTTTGACATAGTTTTAAGTTGTGTTGTTGCACAATTACCTTGAATGGAACATCTGAGAATGAATCAGATTTAGTTAACATTCATAAATATCTTCAGTGGCAGGAGGGAGGAGTAAAGCAAAGTTTAGCCTCACCTTTCTAGCTCAGCAAAGTTCAAACCAGTCATTTTAAAAAGCCAATTTTGCGTGAAAAATGAAGTCATTTTATATGCTAAAGATACGTGTGCTTGGCATATAAGGACGTTATTCCTTAAAATATTTCCTTGAATATATCCCAGAGATTTTTTAAGAAGTCATTTAAAAATGAATTATAATTGTGGTGAATACAGGCCTTCTTTATGTCATTCCTCCTTTGTGGACGGACTCGGTGACTTCCAAAGGCACCCAATTAGATTACTGAAAAGAAATACAGTACTCTTGTCCCTTGGCTGACCTGCTCATCATCGTGAACTGATACTCATATTTAGTGCCAACAAAGCACAACTTCATTGAGAACAGAAATACACCCATTCCCTCTGGTTCTGAGTCGTGTCTGACCACATCCAGGTCCTTTAGCTCTTTTGCCGAAATATTCCAGATAAGAATAACGAAGGGTTGATGCCCTTTCCAAAGTGATATGTAAATGCTATCAAAGGTAGCTATTTATACTAGTCAATAAGTGTTTTAGGAATGATGGACAAATTCAAATTTAGATAATTTCTATTAAGGCAAATAATGACTAGACTCAAATGGCAACTCTTCTTTGGCAGAAGCACAAAGATATAAACAATCCACTGAGGAAAACATCTAATTTATTCTTTCATGCTGAGGAAATGACTGATGAAGTTTGGTGTGTCACTTTGTGTGCCGGACAAAGCTTTAAGTCACAAGGAAGTCTGTCTAATGGTGGAGTCCCAGACACCAACCATGCAGTGCAGGCAGCATCTTGAGAATGAGAAGCGAACTCTTCCTAGTCTGGGCCAGTGTGAGCACCCTGTCAGCTGTCCTCAGGATGTGTGGTGGAGGAGGGAGACACATATAATAGGTAAGAACACTGGCTGCAGAGTCAGACTGCTGCAATTTGTCTCCCAGACCTAGCACGTCCTGACAAGGTACTTCTCTCTGAGCCTCATTTTTTTCATCTATGAAAGAGAAATGATAACAGTTATCTAGCTCATAGATTCTTGTGAGGATCAGTGAGACTACAGGTGAGTGATTTAGTTCAAGGCCTAGCACGGCAAGCACACAATGTTAGTCCTTTCTTGCCTGTCAGAATAACTGAAATCAATGGAACAGTACGTTGGAACGCAGGTGGACAACGTTTCAGCTTCTGACCACAGCTTCCTCTAGACTGATTTCCATGAATAACGTAAATCATACTTAAAAGGAGCAGAGATTACAGAGAGAGGAAGGGATGGCAGGGAGTCAGGATTTTAAATGCCTCTCTTCTTCCCCTTCCTTCCCCTTGGCCTCCTTCCCCCCTTAGGTTCTTGAAGGAAACAAACAAACAAACAAAATGCACAAAAGACAGGCCAGGAAAATGCACGTTATAAGACTTTGGCCTAAACCCCCATGCAGACTAGAGTAAGCTGAGCTGGCCCTTGGGGAGGATCCCTTTCACATGGCTAGAGGCAGGCCTAGGGCCTAAGAGCAAAGGAGCTCCTGCAGCCCTTTCCTCCCAAAGCCCATACCCAAGTTTCTCTGGATCTGACTGCTTTAACAGCATGCAAAAGGGGATTCGGGAAGAACTAGCAAGTCAGCAAAGAAGCAACACATTGAAGAGATCATGCGTCCCTCACCTAGCGCTCACCTGGTCCAGGCTTTCTCAGCAGGTTGGAGTAATGAATGGAAACTTAAGTCAGAATTTTTTTTAATGTTTCATTCTATCCGATTAATTCATAGTTCAGTATTTGAGTACAATTTGTACCATTTCAGATCTGTACTCCAGACAAAAATAGAGTAACTTGAAATACTGTGTTTAAAGAAATTTTCGTGTTCTATCATTAAATTATTTGCCTAATAGTTGACTATATGATGTGTTTAAGTACTTTACGTGCTAAGAACTAATTATCAGGAATGTCTGAATTATGTATGGTGATATTTCAAGGTGATAGTTTTATTGCAACGAGCATTGTTTTTTTGTCAGCAAGATTCCTGATGTAAAATAACAACTACTGATAAAAATACATGTTCTATATACACCGCAGTCCCAGGACTCCTAGCCTAGATAAGCCCATAAGAGGGAGAGAAAAAGTCAGAAGAAAGAGTCAAGAGCAACAACCACACCTGGCTCAGAACTTAACTTGTTCAGTTCATTCAACAATTACTTTGTTGAACTGCTATTACATGCTGGGCACTTGTTCCAGATGCTAAAACCCATCCACCCCAGTTTAGAAGTCAGTGACAACCACAAAGAGAATTCAAGCCCTAGACCCCAGGCACCTCAAACCTGCCCTCTTCTTTCTCAGCACTTAACTCCTTCCCTTCATGTTAATGGCTTTGCCCTCCACCCTCATGCATCCTGAGGGCAGGGTATGAAAAAGGGGAGGAGAGGGAGGAGAAGACAGGTTTAAGCTTCCAGAGCTGGCAGATAACAAAGGATATCAAGAGAGATGATATTTTTGGTTGTTTTTCCTAGTTTCACTTTTTTCAGCACTGGGGTCAAAAGTGGTAGTCCTGCTGACCCCAGCGGGTTCTGCTCTCACAAAGCATCTTTAGATTTTAACTCAAGGCACAAAAGCCTCACTACTTCTCCCTCAGCTCCGAGTTACTACGAACCTCACATTTCTGTCACTGGACTGTCATTTGGCCCCAAATAGAAAATTAGCTAATTAGCTTTTGCTCTCAATTGGGGAAAAAGTGGCTTGCACCAGCCAGAAGAGATTCAGGTAGATAGCCTGTACTTGTTTGCTTTGGGAAGTGATTTGCCTGCTTTACATCATACGCAAGAAGATTTTCATACAGGACTAGCCTAGAGCAATAATAATCCACTCAGGTGTCATGAGCTGAGGCGAGGCCAAGTTCTAGAGACAAGAA
The DNA here is from genome assembly GCF_964165515.1 of Mesoplodon bidens. NCBI lineage: Eukaryota > Metazoa > Chordata > Mammalia > Artiodactyla > Ziphiidae > Mesoplodon > Mesoplodon bidens. The sequence goes on from NC_138176.1 coordinate 40,006,760, forward strand.
AAAGAAGCTCCACCAGACAACTTCCTTTCCAGGCCAATCCCAACCGTCAGTTATGCCAACGCAGGTCCCCAAATGGAGCTGGAGGCTCAGTGGGGAGCTCAGCACAGACTTCTCTAAAATCATCACAGGGCTTGATTTTTTTGAGCTGCTCCTTAAATTTCCTACTCACCTATCCCCGCCATCTTTAAAAATTAAATCAACTTGCATTAACATGCTTATATTTTAACTTTGGAGGTTTGAAATTGAACTAATTTAACCAACTAGGACACTTTGTGTTTAAAAACAAAGAATAGAATTCAAAGAGGGAAAAAAAAAGCTCTCCAGACCTCATGATCTAAGTGTTTTCTTGCTTGTTCTATCACTAACATACTCTCTCTGGAACTCTCTTCATTTTCCAGATGCGAATAAAAAAGTGAGATGTGAAGAAGGTAAGTGACCCTCGTCAAGTCACATAGCTAGTGAGTTGCAGAGATAACACTAGACCACAAGACTGTACTTCAGTCTAGTGCTTTTGTTTTGTTCTCAAACACAATAGAGCCTTCCTATAGTCTGTAGACTGGTGTTGTAAATTACTCTATAAACCAGCTGTTAGCATATCAGAAGAGGAGCCTGAATTTCTTTAACTGGCTAAAAAAATGTTATCAGTTTCCTGAAAGTTTCAGGTTTTGTGGCTTTCTAAAAACCATCTCTTTAGTTGGGTTAGTTAGTAAATAAAAAGCAACAGGTAATTTTTTTTTTTTTGGCCAGGCCCTACTTTCTTGATGATGTGGTCATTGTAACTGTTTTCACGATCTAAGAACCACCCCCTGATCATTCTCTCTTCCAGTTCTGCATCAGGCATGTTGCTTACACTGATGACTGATCCCAGTTTTCTGGGATTATAATAACTATGCAAAAAAGCTTCTTTCTCAATTGTTGCCCTTTGCTCTTTGCATAAGAATCGGCTCTGGGTAATTCCCTCTTGGTCCAGTGGTTATGACTGGGTTCTTTCACTGCTGGGGCCTGGGTTCAATCCCTGGTCAGGTAAGTAAGGGGAACTAAGATCCTGCAAGGCAAGCGGCATGGCCAAAAAAAAAAAAAAAAAAAAAAAAAAAAAAAAAAAAAATCAACTTTTGTATCACACAGATTCAACTTCTGAAACCTTATCAGATCTTCTGTTTGGAATTCCAGAAAGCGGTATAAGAAAAACTGGAGAAATCCCCAACTTTCTAGTTAGAAGACTGGACTGGGTGGGTGTGGCATGTTACAGATTTGATTTCTTGATTGTCTGTTGTGTTTACAATGAGGATAGTTGTGAGGTATGGCAGAAACAGCTGCTGAGTCAGAAAGCAGAAAACGTGGATTTCAAGTGTCCTACACTACAAATTAGCTGACTGAACACAGACACAAATCATAGGTTGTAGGTTACATAAACAACAGAATTTAGAATTGGAATGGACTTTAAGGACCTTGGTCCAATAGCCTTGTTTTACATATGAATCAACTGAGGTTCCGAAGTTCAATAATTGTCCAATATGTGTATTTTCTATATATATGTAATTGTTCAGTATATATATATATATATATATATATATATATATATATATATATATATATATATATATATATATATATATATATTTTTTTTTTGGCTGCACCGCACAGCTTGTGGGATTTTAGTTCCCAACCAGGGATCGAACCAGGGCCCTCAACAGTGAGAACGTGGACTCCTAACCCCTGGACCGCCAGGGAATTCCCAGGAAGTAGCTACCAATATTAAAAATATGTATATAACTGGATTTCTGGTCAAAATGACTCAGTAAGTCCACACTTTGACAAACCTCTTCTGCTCAAATAGTAATAAATAAAATACAAAAATCAAAATAAAAGATATGAGGGGCTTCAAAAAAATACTACATATTCCATGAACCAGAAACAGAAGAGTAACATGAAGCAGTGAGAGGGGCTGATGCTCCTGGCCAGGAAGCGGGCAGACATGGCTGGGCCTCTAACTTCTGAAATTTAATGGGGATTAAATATGTTCCAAATGAGATAGGAAATTAATGATTTACTGGTTGAAACCGGGGATTTCAAAGGATGAAAAAAACTGCTGTACAGCCACTTCCAGGAGACGTGGCCTAAGAGAAAGCAGTAGGCCTTGGCAGGCCAGGGAACAGGGGGCAATGGCCTCAGGAATCAGGAGGACAATGCTTATGCCTAGGAATGGCTTGGTGATACGGGAGACCCCCAAATATCATTATGAGACATGGTTTGGGGCTAGGTATCTAGACTGCAGCCACTGCAGAACCATTAAACAGAGGTAAGGACAGAAAGATTGAAAAAAGGAGAAAGAGGAAAAGGAGAAAAAGAAGACATAAATAAACAACTTGTTTGGTAAACAAGTATGCCAAAGACATTTCAAACAAAAAGAAATCTAATGCTAAAAAAGAAAAACAAACAATAAAGTCAACAATGAGAACATGAATTCATCCCTGAAAAAATTAATTTTATGTTACAGAACAACAAAACTCTAAAATCAATGTTTGGAATGGCCAAAGAGATAAACTGAAGATTAACTTTCATTTTAAAAGAACAACAAAAGATAAAATAAAAAGAAATAAAACAGGTGAATATGAAAAAGAACCAATTAGAAGTATTGGAAATTATTAAGTAGTCATGAAGTTTTTAAAAAGTAGTAATAAAATTAAACAAACAAAAAAAACCTCAGCAGATTGGATAAACTCTAGACTAGACAAAAACAGTAAGGAAATTAGAAAGAAGCATTGAGAGACAAAGGTTGAAAAATATATAGAAAAGCTGTGAAGAGCCCTGAAGGATCAATTTACAGGTGGACAGATTGAAAGGATCCAACATACATCTAACAGGGGTTCCAGAAGAGGAGAATGGAAAAATGGCAGAGAAATATGTTTAAAGAAAGAAAAACTGAGAAGTTTCCAGATCTGGAAAAAAACATGAGTTTTCAGGTCTACCTTCTCATACTAAACAAAGACAATTCCACACTTACATTTCAGAATATCAAGGATAAAGAAAAAGATTTAAAGCTACTAGAGCCTATAAATCAGTAAAAGAAAAAAGGCAGGCAATCCAATACAAAAATGGGTAAAAGACTAGAAGAGGCACTTCACAAAAGAAGTTATGTAATGGCCATTTGAAAATGCTTAATTTCATTAACCATAAAGCAATACAAATTAAAACCACAATGAGATAACACACTACAAAAGTAGCTAAAATGAAAAAGATGGATAATACCACCTATTGGTAGAATGTCAGCCATATGGCACTTTCACATACCATTTTTGGGAGTATAGATTGGTTCAACTTCTTCAGAAAATTGTTTAGCAGTAACTACCAAAACTGAACATATGCGGACCCTATGGTCACAAGTAGAGAAAGCCTGTGTGCAGCAACAAAGACCCAACAAGCCAAAAATAAATAAATAAGTAAATTTTTCGAAAGTGGGCTAATTATTTGAATGGGAACTTTATCAGTGAAGATACATGACTGGTGATGATCCTCTAAAAGACTTAGAAAGGAGAATCTGAGAAGATGACAGTGATGGCATGATTTTTTAACTTTTCCCATCACCTCCCATCACCTAAAAAGAGAGCAACAAAAGTTAAAAAACAAAAACCCATAGACTGTATCTGCAACACAAGTTGATGAAGCATCCCTAAGAATTTCCCAAACTGAGAGGGTGGAAGACAAACCACCAATTGCTACAAGGCCCATACCAATAAGCACCATCTTACCTGGAAGAAGCAGGGGGAAGCAGTAGAGTAGCTGAGGGAATGAGGGAACTCCCAAGTCACTATAGGTACTCACTGGAAGTTTAGAGGGCTAACTGCTGTTGTGCAAGGAATGACTACCTTAAGCTCTGAGAGGACCTGAGCAGAGGGGCCCTATGAACTCTCAAAACTCACCAGCTGAAGCTCCCTTCTGGGACATAACTTTGAGAAATATCTCCTGGGAATAAAAATCCATATTAAACATGATAGAGACAAAAAGGGTACAGGAAAGAGAAGGCCCAGATGAAAATGGGGGCAGGAACAGAATCAGGAGATCTCTGAAAGGGCAAGGAAGAGCACTTCTGACCGACTCCACCCTCCCCATCCCCTGATACCCCAACCAAGGTTCAGGAAAATAACTTAGTACTAGATATGTAGGAAAATCTCACATATCAGTTCTGAGCCATTTAATACCACCTCCTAAGTATCCTGTAAACAGAACACTAAGGCTGCAACTCCTTCCCTACAATTTTGTTTAAACCTGCTGGTTAATTCTACTAATTAAGTAGAGGAATATTCCCGCTTGGTTTTTGTTTTGGCTCATTGGGATCTCATCTCAATTTTTTCTCAGTTCCCTAGTGGCCTGTGTTTTAGTCATGTCCTGGTCTTCTGACGAGTCATTGTCCCAAGGACCCCACCTCTCTCTCTATCATAGATATGGTTCACAAGTACATATTTACATATTTTACATCAAAATTGGATTTTCTTCCAGAATGAGAATATTTATTGAAAAAGTTTCCAAAAGCACCCACATTGTTAACATTTGGTCAAGAGACAATCAGAACCCCAAGGTTGGAAGAATAAACTCTAATGAAAAATGCTGAGAGAATCAATAAATCCCAACTTAATCTTTCATATTAGCTATTTCATAAATAATGTAAAATAAATATTCTAATGAAACATTCTTATTATACTAGGAGTATTATTCAATTTGGAAGGCTATCATTCTAATGAACAATTATTTGTTCTCCCAGTAACACAAACAAAAGTATGAACATAAACTGCTTGGGTCTAAATAATGGTTTAAAGTCTGGGAAGTCTGGTTTAAAGTCTGGTTTAAAGTCATGTACTCATGGAAGATGTTGAATTGAGACTGGTTTTAGAAGTAATAAATTTAAGAATCCTTCTATCATAAAATGTATCATTCCAGTAATGATAAAATAGTTAAAGTTTTAGAAGTTAACTTCCTCTCAAGTTGCAAGGTATGAAGCTCAAACTACAAATCTTTTAACTAGAAGAATATGACATCTTTTTTCTTGCTGTGGAATTTTCTCAAAAATACCGTCTCTCTCCCTTTCTCTCTCCTCTCTCTCTCTCACATACACACACACACCAATTTAAAAATAGCTTAACAGATCGATGTGAAGGTGCTTAAGGGTAGACTGAGCTGATAGGTGAGTGGAAGAAAATGCTTGAGTGAGAGAAAAAGAATAGTTAGGAGAGAATTCAGTGACCTGTGATTCTATGAGAATTAAGTGATTGGGTAAGTTAAGGAGAAGAGCTAGATACAGGCAAATTATACTGTATTGCAAATATTTATTTTCAGCTTACATTTGGCAGAACACAGTCCAAATTCCAAGGATCATTAATGAATTATATGAAATACCACCTCAGAGAAATATATTCCAAAAATTGACACTTATAGATTCTGGTTTGGTTGTATGTAACTCCCAAATATTTAAGGGCATGCATCAATTCTGCAGTTTATAAAAGGAAAGCACTCAAAGATATCATAAAAGTTGATTTTGCCTGAAAAAAACGAAGCTCCTTTTGAGATCAAGATTATATACAAAAAGAGTTTCAAGTGCATGATTATGTGTTGTAGAGCAAAAACTTCAAAATGATAAAATGACTATAAAAAACAGTAAGTACAATGCACTGCACACATCAAGTTGTAGACTAGACAGAAAAATGGCTAATGTCCACAGGTTATTTACTAACTGACCAAAGTCTCAGAACCGATAGCAATTAAATTTTGGCTTGACTGAATAATTTGGTCACCTATCATGAATGAACTCTTGTTGGCCAAAGATTATTATTCAACGTTCAACTTTTTATATATCCTACCCTAGAAAAGACCTTTTGCTTTTATCATGAGATTCTTCAGTTTCAGGCATTTCCTAAGTGAGAATAATAGCACCAGAGTAATGTCACAACCTCTGTAACATTAGGGAAAATGGACCACACTTACCCTCTATCCTGAAATATTTTACACACCAATGACTACAATGATAACTATATAGTCCTATTTAACAATAAATTAAACAATTCCTATAAAACTTTAATAGTCTATGAAAAGTTTATGAATCAAATCATTTAATGTTCCAGACATCAAGTAAATTTGTTTTAAGGTCTTTTAAGGTAACCCCCTTGAAAGAAAAGCTAGGTTCATTCCACTTTAACATGCCCATAGACTGAGTCTAGTGTTTGTACATAAAAAGTACACAACAGGTATTGATGAACTGATGGTGTTAATTTAAGACAAGTGATCAGGATCAAGAAGTCTTGAAAAACAAATACAGCAATTAAAAGAAATCAATTATTCAACAATGATACGCATAGTATAAGTCCATTTATAGAAAATTTTAAATTCCCACAACAATACTACAAGTTTTCAGAGTCAAGCATGCAATGAAGTGGTAAATACTGAACTTCATGTTGGTGGCTACCTCTAGGCAGGGAGTGAGGGCAAAAGCACCAGGGAGGCATACAAAAGTCCTCAATTCTTCTTATTTGGATCTAAACCGAATGATATAATGTTAATTTTGATAAAACAGTATGATGGGCATGAATGCTCATTATACTGTTCTCTTCTGCCTACTTACAAATTTAAAAAAAGAAAAAGATTAATACCAGACCTTTGCAGGAACAATCAGCAGTGTACTGAGGCATCGGTAGTATTTATCAGCTAATCATATATTTTATGAACATCATTCATTTGAAGATCAATGATCTACAGACCAATGATCTATGCATCTTCTTTTATACCTTCAATATATAGTTGTATCACTTATTTAGATTTTTAATAAAATAGATTTCAATTTTTCTTTAAGAAGTGAAAATCTGAGGAAACTTCTACTAGAAAAAAATTTCCTTATATTGCCTGATTTAGTCAAAGCTGCTTGAAATGCTAGCCTGTTACCATCAGTTACTGATTATGTATCAATACAGAGAGCAGAAAAGACCTGGTAGTAAAGTCACAGGAATTGTTTATTATTATAGCAAACATTTTCCTGGCATTTGACAGAACTCAGAACCATTTCTTTGAAATGGGTTCATATCTGTGAAACTAAGCCCACCAGTGGGAAGTCTTTCTCTATAGAAATGAACAAAAAGGAAACTAAACCATCAAAAGATATATTTCACATAATAGCAAAATATAAAAATACAAGCAAAAATGACAAATTTTTTTTTTAAATGCTAAGCAATGGACTTAAGAAACTTTGATTCTATTCTTCTGTCTTGTTGCTAATGGTCCTCTTTGTTCTTCCACTGTTACATACGTGAAACAGGAATGATAATAATTAAAGAATGGCCTTGCAAGACTTACTAGGAGGTTAAAAGGAATTATTGAAACAGTGTTCAAATACTTTATAAATACTATTAACAAAGATATTTATTTTATTACATTTTTATCTTCCTTCCTCTCACTGTTGTGGCCTCTCCCATTGCGGAGCACAGGCTCCAGATGCGCAGGCTCAGTGGCCATGGCTCACGGGCCCAGCCGCTCTGCGGCATGTGGGATCTTCCCGGACCGGGGCACGAACCCGTGTCCCCTGCATCGGCAGGCGGACTCTCAACCACTGCGCCACCAGGGAAGCCCGAAGGTGTTCTTTTAAATCAGACTCTGTTTATTAATATCGTTTCGAATTCTCAACTAGAGAGATGTTAGCTTTCTTTCAAAGCGATACTCCCAGTGAATCATAATAGTTCTGATTAAGAAAGATGATACCAGAACTGTGCTACCTGAGGAAAAGAGAAAGAACTGCAGCACAACTGGTAAAATTCCTAGACTTAGTCCAATCAAGTTATGGATTGTCCAACTGACATAATACTTTGTTACTCCAACTTTCAAGTACCATCCTGAAATCACATTCTATCTTAGTGTGAGTTTTCTTACATAAATATTTAACTTCTGTAAATGTTTGTAGTGCCAGTTATCTTTTTGAATAGATTTTTTTCCTTTAAGAGAGCTGCTCCAGTGAAGAACCATTTCTTACACATCCATGTCCAGACTCAAAAAGAAACGTTCTTCTTTGAAAAGACAGAAATACCCAAGTAATGTTAAAGCTTGCTGTAGCCAGGGATTGCCCACCTCTTCCAAGCATGGGATCACTCCCTGGAGATTCCTGATGAATTAAAAATGTTTTCCAGTTACTCATAGCTCATCAGATGTGTTCACCTTTGGTAGTTCACATTCTTCACTGGTGTGACAACTCTGAAGGATGTCCTTGTAGTGGTTCTTCAGATCTTCATACAAAGAAACAGTTTCTTGTGAGTGAGCCAGTGGTAACACCTTTTCATTCAGTAACATCTGCACTTGGAATTCTTCCTTAGGAGTCTTAGCATTTTTACAATGGTAAAGCACAAATATTAGGTTTGAGGCATAGGGTACAATGTGACCACTTCGGAACTTCCGATGCATTTGCTTCTTGTAATTGTAAGCTGTTAGGGGCTCCTTGTCTTTGAAGTAGCCCATGAGAGAAAGCAGTGGAAGAAGGGTCTCTGCATGACCAAACTGAAGGATGACTGGAGAGGAAATTGGTTGAGAACTTAAAAGAGAAGCAGAGAAAAAATACATATAAACATATTTTTACATACATAATAATTTAACATAATAGCTTTTAAACATAATAGCTACACTTAGAATTAGCAACTTTATCATCTTTTTGTAATCTTTATAACAACAATCTACATAACAATATGGCTGAAATTCTGTGTGGCAGAGAACTGAACTTTTTTTTTTTTTTTTTTTTGCGGTATGCGGGCCTCTCATTGTTGTGGTCTCTCCCGTTGCGGAGCACAGGCTCCGGATGCGCAGGCTCAGCGGCCATGGCTCACGGGTCCAGCCGCTCCGCGGCATGTGGAATCTTCCCGGACCGGGGTACAAACCCGCGTCCCCTGAATCGGCAGGAGGACTCTCAACCACTGCACCACCAGGGAAGCCCTGAACTTTTTATAATAGAAGTTATGTTCCAAAATTTTGGAACACTGTAGTATTGTAAACCCATCTAAAACAGTGAGCATACACATTATTCTTTAAGTTTAAAGAGTGTTGAGTCTTTACTTGTAGATTAAGGAACTTGAAGTTGATATGTATTTCAAAACTGCATTGCCTGTCTGTGAAGGACTGGCCCTTAGTAAATATTGATTACTCCTTGGAGCTCATCTGAATAAATTTCAAATGTTATTTTATCTTTATCTAGGGAATAAGGACAAGCACTATTCAGTAAATTTCTCGGTGAAAACCACGTCTGAACAGTAAACGGTAATGCATGTTATTCCTCAATGTTTTATAAGACCCAACTTGGGCACAAAATGTGGAAGAGAGCTACAAAAGGGTAGAGACATAACCTATTCTAGCTCATATACTGTGTCTGTGGTTGGGAATGGACTTTATACACTGCCAGAAACACAACAGCTTTCAACTCCATGAACTAGGTCACCTTTATTTTTGTTTTTTGTTTTTTCCAAGTTTTCTACGATTTTTTTCTGGTAAAGGCTTCTTTTAAAAGCAGCAGCAAATGACTGTTTAGCCTTCTCTCAACTTTTATAAAAAGAGTATGACTATTGTTCTTAAATATAATTCATAAACCTATTCAAACACAGTTAACCATCTGACTTCTTGCCACCACTCCACACATTAGGTTCACATTTTCTGGGAGGACAGCAGCATTTGCAGCAGTTTTTGAACCTTCCTAATTCCTCACATAAAAACAGATGGAGCAAATGGACAGCAGATCCCAAACCCAAGGGAAACATTCACAACATAACTATGTGGAAAAGTATTCTCCATGAATCATCAATAGCCTCAAGACCTGCATATTATCAGTATCAGTGTCGAAGGAAGCAGAGGGAAGCCATAAAGCATGTAAGAGATCTGAAAACTGGAGAATCCCAAACAGCCATCAGGTATTCACTGGAAAGTGCTGTGGGCCAATTTGAGATAGCAGCTGAAATTGGGAAGGGTTTAGGTTACTCTTTTGTGTGTGTGTGTGTGTGTGTGTGTGTGTGTGTAGAATATGTATGTACTGATACTATATATTATATATGTATATATATGTATATATATAATGACAATAGTAATATAGATTGATTTTTTCTATATGCCATAAACATACAATATATCATTACTATTTTTGCTTTAGGTAATGTTACCTTTTATAGCAATTAAAAATAGAATAAAAATTATGGTAGACAGAATTCTAAAATGACCTCCGAGAATTCAGCCCCCTGGTGTATATACCCAGTATAATCCACACCTCTTAAATTGGGAAAGACCTACATATATCAAGATATCACTTGCATGATTATGTCATATGATACGGCAGAAAATACTTTGCAGATGTAAGTAAGTTTCCTAATCATTTGAGTTTGAATTAATCAAAAGGAAGATTATTCTGGATGGACCTAGCCTAATCTGGGTAGGTTTACTGAAAGGGGATAAAGTTTCTGAGACATCTTCCTGCTGACCTGAGAGCAGAAACAGCCATGTTGTAAACTACCCATGGAGGGACCACATAATGAGAATATGAAATTGGCCTCCAACAGCTAAGAGCAGACCCCCGCTGACGAGCAAAAAAAACAGGGACTCAAATGCTTCAACTTCAACTTGGTGAGTACAAGGGAGGACTACCTGTAGGCCTCTCCTGGGGCTGCAGAAACCTAGCCCCTGTGAAATCTCCAAACAACTGCTCCAAGGCTCCACTGAAGGACAGAGGCCACACTAAGGAGAAACTGCTGGGAGTGGGGTCAAGACTGAGCAGGAGAGGGACCGCAAAGATAAAGGGAAAAGGAAGCCCAGATAAAGGTAGGGGGAGGGGAGCAGAGCCAGGAAGCAGGCTACCATATTCCTGAACAGTACACACACACACACACACACACACACACACACACCAGAAAAGGGAGCTCTGTAAGGTTAAAAAAGCAACCTGATACAGCCTTCTTCTAAATGTTGAGGAAAACTAAATTTACATTATAACAAGCAACAGAAAAATAAATAATGAGCAGAAAAACATCCCTACAGAAAATAAAACTATACTAGAAAAGTATACTCAAAAAATACAGAGAAACATACTATTTCTTAATTATCCATTATTTTGAGATGAATATTCTCTAAAAGGTGTGAAATTTAAAAACCATTCATCAGCAGGTGACTGTAAACCTCTTTTCTTAACTGGTATACTTTAATTAGCTCATCTAAAGTACCTAAAACCTTTATTTATTTCCAAGCAGTATCTCCTTAAGTCCAAAGTTCTAAAGCAGTACCATTAAACCACAGTTATATTTAGTTTGACTGCATAAATATTTTTACATCTTATAATATTTGCCAGTATTTTAAAATTGGGAGATTTCAAATTCTTAAAAATCCAGATTTGTGGCTTCTCTTAAAAACCTGAAAGATCTGGCAACATGAACTCCTAACAAGGCAATAATCAGCTGAACAGGAATAAGGTTTACCTTCCAGAGATGACATATACCTATTGCACAGGACATATATAATTTCACGTTGTTTAAGACAGGATGCATTCATTCGTTTGTTACTTGCCTTGCCCCTTTATATATTTGACTATAAATAAGCCAAAGCCACTGCCATAATGTAAATATAATGGAATTTAATAGTGATAGAAGTTAAAGAAAAACATGTAATATAAAGATACTGGTTTGTATTTTAAATCTTCTAGCCATGAGGCAGTAAGTGCAAAGCCAGGAACAACCCTCAGCTCAATACTCTACTATTGCTCTTTGTAAGATTTATTAGGACACATAAGAGCTCAGGAAGGAGAGCAGCAATACCCTCACTGTCTCACTGAAAGGCTTAACTGTCAGCAACTCTCTCCTCTTTTCCCCACTGGGGAACTCCAGTAAACTGGAAGAATATATAAGGCAATATATAATATAAAATATTCTACTTTTAACATGTAATTAACATAAAAATTAATGAAACTATTTTATTCTTTTCTACCAAGTCTTTGAAATGCCATGTGTACTTTACATTTACAGCAATCTGAATTCAGACCAGTCCCATTTTCAGATGCTGAATAACCATATGTGGCTGGTGGATATTATGTGGGAAAGAGTTTGATAGTGGAGTAAACAGCCTTATCCTACCTATCTGGGTTCAAAAGTCAATCAAATAAAGAGAAAATAGAAAAAAAGATAAAAAACAAATAACAAACACACATATGAAAGAAAAAAATGTGTGTTGGGAAAGAGAAGAGACCAACAGGGCTACGTACAAATGATGAATTCAAAGTCCTATTAACTACATCCAAGCTACAGAAGAAATTAAATCTAGGTTGTTACCCAAATTTAAGTTTTAAACCTAGGGTTCCTTAGGTTTATATAAAAAGCAATAAATCCCATTTTCTCTTTTGACTGCCTACTTTCAGTCACATATTAAAATCAGCTATTTTTGAGAAGAAAGTTGAAAAAAAATTGTGCTTTAAACTGCTTATTGGGAGTTCTATGGGAAATCAAATAACTTTATATAGTAGATTCATATAGGAAGCCAAATCAACAAAAATAAATGACTGTCTTCTGCCATATGATCCACCTAAATTAAAAAAAATATTTTAGAATTCCAAGCAATTCTCAATAGGAAGGAAAAATGCAATTTAAAAAATAAATGCCATGAGTATCATCTTCTTACTACAGATCAATCTCCATTACAGAAGGATGCAATATACAAAAACAGTATGTTTAAAGGTCTGGTTAAATGCATCAATACAATAATGATCACTAAGGACAAGGAAAACTACATACTAGAGGGTCAAGACTAATGTAGCCTTCCCCAAAACAATCTAAACAACTAAAAACATCAATTTACTTAGAGATCCAAATGTGCTTGCAGAAAATAGTAAGGAACTTACAATTTTTTGTAGGTTATATATTTCTACAATAATGCCAAATATAAAGAAGGAGAAATGAGCAGAATTTCACTCACAATTATTTTTTGTCTGCCTTTAACCTTTGTGCCTTAAAGTGTCTTGCACAGATAGCAGATGCTGTTGCTACTTCAGAAAAAGAAGTTGGCTGATGTTGCTTGTATTCATACAAAAAAAGCACTGGACAAAAATGGATGTGCCCAATTTTCTGAAACATAAAGAAGAGACTTTTCAAAGATCCATTTCGCCATCTGTTTAGATGTGACAGATACTAGCATTCTCTGCCAAGTGCCAGGTACCATGCTAGTTTCGCTTTTTAGAAGAGGGAGGAAAGATGAGAAAGGGGGAGAAAAAAGGTAGTAAGGTGAAAGAACAAATAAAACACATGCCTGGTTCTTGCAGATGAGAATTTGTCTAAGTGTTAGGGGAACCCAGAGAAAGAGAGTAAAATCACTCTGAGGAAGAATTGGACGGACTTTGCTGAGGAGGTGGTGTTTGAGCTGGATCATGAATACATTCCTATTAAGTCTTATAATAGAAATGCTGCCCGTTGTGGCTTTAGTAAAGTGTAGTATCTAGTTTACCCTATGATGTAGATATCATCCCGTTTTTACAGATGAAAACACTGAGGTTAACTTACTTGCCTAAGTTAACTTTGAACCATCAATTAAACTCACTAGAAAAAATACTATGCATTAAATTCATAGGAATAGATAATATAAAAGATTAACCTAAATCCTTTCAAAAAAATATTAATGGTCCTCAGCCTGATTCTTAAGTTCAATTTTTCAAAATTGTTTTTTTTTTTAAAGAAGGGCACATCTGAAATTATTTAACTTTTTAGCTTGAACTTGAATACAGGAATACTATAAATCGAGTTTCACGAATATAATATACACACAAAAAAATTCACTTGGAAAAAGCTCAATGCCTCTTATATAGGAAAATATTTGCATAACTGGACTGGAGCAAATAAGTTAGGAATTTAGTCACCCAAGTTTACTTGCAAGCCATTGCTGATTTAAAATCAATCAAATCAAATAAAAAAAACTTAGTACAAATTTTAAATCAAATCAATGGGGGGGGGGCTGTGGAAACATGGCATTTCAATATACCAGGTGAGGAAGACCACATTGTTAGTGCTTGGTAACAAGGCCCCTGGCGTACTAATTTGAATTGGGCAATTTAAAAAATACTCTTTAGCAATGTGCCCTTTGGTGAGAGCACATGTTAAATCCTACAGAATAAGAAAATGGACTATCTCTTAAACAAGGCATCAATTCTTCTCCAAGAATGTATAAAAGGCAAAGATTACATTCCCCGGGTTTTTAACCTGAAATAAATATGTGATAAAGGATAAACAAAAACAAAAGACAAGAAATCTTGCTTCAGGAACACACTACATAACTACTTCCGAAAATTTGGGACACCATGTGTCTATTATGAGCTTATGGAGACCATCTTCTCTCAATAACTCAGAGGCACTCAGTACATCATACACTCCACCATGAATTCAGTTTGCTGAGTAATAAAGGGTGTATGCAACTATATTTTTATTGTAGCATGAAGAAAGGGAATATGTCAACAAATGACAGTTTTCAGTTTCAGAGACCCAACATCTAGGCCAAATACTTTTCAACTCCCACTAGCTATCTGGAACACTGTACTGAGGTTGTATCCAGATCCAGTGTCATCTACCTCTTATTTCCTAAACACTTTCTTTATATATGAACATCTTCTCCTTGCCAACCAATCTCCCCCTCTTTATCTCTCATTTCCCAGACATAACTATTTAAAATCACTTTGCCCATTTCTAAGACACCTGATTACAAAATACAGCAGCAGACAATGCTTCAAGTTTGTATCAGGATGCATGATTTCTTGTTTTTTGACAGCAGTATCACCCCTGGTCAAGCGTATTACAAAACAACACAAATATATATATAAAAATATATATACACATATATATGTAATATATATATATATATATATATATCATACAATCACCTGAAACAAATGATCACTTTAAGAACTATGTGTAAATCATTCCTAAATGTATGAACACAAATCTTCACTGAGCACAGAATAAGAAGATACTTAATTGGTTTGGTTTACATCTTTTTAAAAAATGTCAAGGAATATTATTAAAAATCTGGCTTAGAGAAATTTTATCTCACAGGGAAAGAGCTTATAAAATAGAAAAGAATGCCTTATGATACTTTGTAAAATATGCTATCAACAAGAACATAAAACTGAAACTCTCAAGTGGCCTAAAAGTTATCTTTAAGCACTTAACATGTTTCATACAATTCTAAAAATCTTTCTTCTTGATTTTTGCATTTCAAAAAAAATTCAGAGCTCACTAAATGTGCAGGTTGGATTTTAAGGGTAAGAAGCAGAATTTAGCACACTCCGAAATAAGTTAAAAGATCGAAAAAAAGTAATTTTTCCATTAACTCAAAAAGTATTCCCAATAAATAATAGCTCAGAATATAAATCACTTGCCTCAGACATAACTGTTTTTCTTTACTATTTATTTTTCCTAGCTGATTCAACCTGGTAATCCTTAATGATTCAAGTGTTAAAACTAGAATAAATATAATAATCTTCTTCAAGGCTCCCTAAGAAAGCAGAAGTAAAACACCTACCTCATAATTATGAGGTATAAAATTCAAAAGAACTTAGCTAATAATTTTTCAGTCCTTTTAAACTACATACTTCAAATCAAGGGCCTACTTACAGCTAAGAATGTCAGAATGCTTTTCTTCACTAATAAACAATGACTAAGCAATATGTAAACTGATTTCTACCTTACTGTTTGAAACTCAACTGCCAAAATATCAAATGCTGGGTATAAAAAAACAACTAGAAATTTCAGTCTCCAGTCTGTAAGGAGCTTAGAAATTGCAATTCTACCCTAACAGCAAAGAGCTGAACAAACTGAAAAATCAACAATTCTTCTTAGATCCATCAGAGAAGTGAGGTCACAGGTCAAACTGCTGTCCCCCAAATTGGAGAGAGAGACAGGAAGATACAGAGAATCACCATTTACAGGAGCAGAAACCTCCATGGGAACCATGGTCGGAAAACCTAAACTGTAATTGACAAATTGCTAGAGGCTCCGTGTGGACAAGTCTAAGTTAAAAACTTCAGGGGACAGGGGCCTCCCTGGTGGTGCAGTGGTTAAGAATCTGCCTGCCAATGCAGGGGGCACGGCTTCAAGCCCTGGTCTGGGAAGATCTCACATGCTGCGAAGCAACTAAGCCGTGCGCCACAGCTACTGAGCCTGAGCTCTAGAGCCCGTGAGCCACAACTACTGAGCCCATACGTCACAACTACTGAAGCCCACACGCCTAGAGCCTGTGCTCTGCAACAAGAGAAACCACTGCAATGAGAAGCCCGTGCACCGCAATGAAGAGTAGCCCCTGCTCACCGCAACTAGAGAAAGCCTGCGCACAGCAACGAAGACCCAATGCAGCCAAAAATTAATTAATTAATTTAAAAAAATAAATAAAAAATAAAAATTTCAGGTGACCAGGCATAGCGGGGAGTGAACTCTGCCAGGTCCTCAGTGAATCCCCTCTTGCTTCTGGCAGGGGAAGGAAAAAAGGAACCATTTTGAAATAAACCAGAGCTTTCTGTTCTTCTTAACAAGGCCTGCCCTCAGGAGAAACTATTTCATCAGAGTCTAACCTGCTAGGGGGTTTTATCAGAGCCTAACCTACCTGGGAGAATAGAAATATTCAACTCTAGCCCCCTCTAACTCTCCTGTGTCATCTATGGAGGAGAAGAAAACTGAGAGGCACTGGTGAAGTTCACTGCTTGGGGCACAGGCTCATTAAAAGCCTGAGACCTAATCATAGGACTATAGAATGCTTCCCTTCCCTCCACACCTTACCACGGCCTATTTACCATAGTTCCTCTTACCCAGTACATCATGTCCACTTTCAACAAAAAAATTACAAGGCATACTGAAAGGCAAAAAACATCATTTAAAGAGACTGAACAAGCATTAAAACCATAGTCAGATACGGCAGGTATGTTAGAATGATCAAACCAGGAATTTTTTAAAAATATAATTTATCTGTCAAGGGCTTTAATGGAAAAAAAAAAGCAGACAATATGCAAGAACAGATGAATAATTAAAGAGATGAAATTTCTAAGAAAGAATTAAAAATAAGTACTAGAGATCAAAAACACAGTATAGAAACAAGGAACATCTTTGTAAACCTGACACAGGTGAGGAAAGAATCTCTGGGCTTCAGCATATGACAACAGAAACTTCCAAAGCTGAAAAGCACATAGAAAGAAGACTGGAAAAAAACAGAACAGAATATACAAGAACTGTGGGACAATTACAAAAGGTTTAAACTAACATATATGTAATGCGAATACCAGAAGGAGAAGAAAGAGACAGGGACAGATGAAATATCTAAAGCAATAATGAATGAGAATTTATCCAAATTAATGTCAGATGCCAAACCACAGATCTAGGAAGAGAATACTGAATGGATAAATTCCAAAAAACTATACCTACACATACAATATTCAAACTTCAGAAAATTAAAAATAATGAAAAAAATTTTGAAGGGAGCCACAGGAAAAAAGCACCTTACCTATAGAGGCACAAAGATAAGAATTACACCTGACTTCTCTTCAGAAGCCATGCAAGCAAGAAGACAGCGGAGTGAAATATTTTTAAGTGTTGAGAGAAAAAAAACCCCAACCTAGAATTAATGTTGAGGAACTCAGACCTTTCCTGCTAAGATAAGGTACAGGCAAGAACGTTCCCTCTCACTACTGTTTTTCAACATTGTACTGTAATGAGAGGAGGTAAGAAAAGAAACTAAAAGGTATACATATTGAGAAGGAAGAAATAAAACCGTCTTTGTTTGCAAATGACATGATCATCTATCTAGAAAATCCAAAGAATCAACAAAAAAACCTCCTGGAATCAATAAGCAATTATACCAAGATTGCAAGATACAAGGTTAATATACTAAAGTCAACTGCTCTTCTATATACTAACAATAATCAAATTTCCATTTGAAATTAAAAGCACATTACCATTTACACTAGCAACCCTAAAACTGAAATACTTATAAAATAACAAAATACGTACAAGATCTATATGAGGAAAACTACAAAGCTCTTATGAATGAAATCAAAGAATAAATAAATGAAGTGATATTCCATGCTCACAGGTAGGAAGGTTCAATATTGTCAAAATGTCAGTTTTCCCTAACTTGATCTATGGATTCAACACAATTCCAATCAAAATCCCAGCAAGTTGTTTTTGTGGATATTGACAAACTGATTCTAAAGTTTATATGGAGAGGCAAAAGACACAGAAGAGCCAACACTCAATATTGAAGGAGAAGAACAAAGTTGGAGGACTGATACTACTCGACTTCATGACTTACTATAAAGCTACAGTTATGAAGACAGTGTGGTATTAGTGAAAGAATAGACAAATCAATGGAACAGGAGAGCCCAGAAATAGGCCCCTGTAAATACAGTCAACTGATCTTTGACAAAGGAGCAAAGGCAATACAATGGATCAAAGACAGTCATTTCAATAAACGGTGCTGTAACACTAGACATCCACATGTAAAAAAAAAAAAAAAATCTAGTCACAGACCTAACACCCTTCACAAAAATTAACTCAAAAAGGATCAGAGGCTTAAATGTAAAACTCGTAGAAGATATAACATCAGAGAAAACCTAGATGACCTTGGGGATGACAATAACTTTTCAGATACAACACCAAAGGCACAATCCATGAAAGAAATAATTGATAAACTGGACTTCCTTAAAATTAAAAACGTATGCTCTACTTAAGTCAGCATCAAGAGAATGAGAAGACAAGTCACAGACTGAGAGAAAATATTTACAAAAGACACATCTGATAATAAAAGACTGTTATCTAAAATATACAAAGAACTCTTTAAGATTCAACAATAAGAAAACAATCCAACTAAAAAATGGACAAAAGATCTGAATAGACACCTCACAAAAGAAGACATAGGGATGCAAACTAAGCATATGAAAAGGTGCTCATATGTCATTAGGCAATTAAAAATTATAACAATGAGATACCACTACACACCTATTGGAATGGCCCAAATCCAGAACACTGACAACACCAAGTGCTGGCAACAGGAACTCTCATTCATTCTTGGTGGGAATGCAAAATGATACAGCCACTGTGGAATTTTCTTACAAAAAAAACATACTCTTATTATGTGATCCAGCAACTGCAATGATTAGTATTCATGCAAATGAATTAAAAATGTATGTTCACACAAAAACCTGAACATGGATCTTTATAGCAGCTTTATTCATAATTATCAAAACTTGGAAGCAACCAAGATGTCCTTTAGTAGGTAAATGAGTAAATTAACTGTGGTACATCCAGTCAATGGAATAATATTCAGCACTAAAAAGAAATGCACTATCAGGGCATGAAAAGATATGGAGGGAACATAAATGCATATTACTAAGTAAAAGAAGCTAATCTGAAAAGGCTACATATTGTATGATTCCAACTATATGACATTCTGGAAAAGGCAAAACTATGAAGGTAGTAAAAAGATCAGTGGTTGCCAGGGGTTGGTGAGAAGGGAGGGATAAACAGGCAAAGCACAGAGGATTTTTAGGGCAGTGAAACTATTCCATACAATACTACAATGGCAGATACGTGTCATTATACATTTGTCCAAACCCAGAAGACGTACAACACCAAGAGTGAACCCTAATGGAAACTACGGACTTTGGTGATAATGATGTGTTAATGTAGGGTCATCAATTATAACAAATGTACCACTGTGGTGTGAGATGTCAATAGTAAGGGAGGTTGGGGGGCACGTGGTAGGGAGTTTATGAGAAAACTCTGTACTTGCTGCTCAATTTTGCTGTAAACCTAAAACTGCTCTAGGAAATAAAGTTTATTAATTAAGCAACAACAAAAAAACTACTACATGGGGATATATGTGACCCAAAAAGCACATTTTTCCTTCCAAATAGTTAATACAGTCCCTCTTAAATAGCTGCTCATGCTTCTACCTGTTTGCCCTGTTATAAATAAGACTTACTCAGATCTCAATTTTCTTTGACAAAGTTAAGCAGCACACATGTTAAATGTAAAAACATACTGTGTTTCTATTCTAAATTACTTCCAAACACCCAAAAACGGGGACTTGGATATCTTCAATTAGTGGAGGCTAAAGAGTTGTGGAGTTTCTGTGTGTGCATATATAGCAGTGATTTTTAAATTTGGGATTGTTTTTGTAATTCTAAAGATGTCAAAACAAATATACAAAAGTATTTATTTATGGTCCAGCTTTCATCAGAAGCCATTAAAGGTATGTGCCAGGTTTCTGTAAAGTAAATCAGTAATTCTTGTGAAGGTAGTGGGTTCCATCTCAGGAACACAACACTCTTTGCTTTGTCTCATAATGGAGAGTGCATCTTAGAAGTGTTCTAAGTCACCTGCTAGGAACTGATTTACTTCACTTAGTACAGGCACAACTGCTGTTTGAAAGAACCAAATCCCCAGCTTCTCCTTAAATATACCCAAGTTCCGAGGATGGCATGGGAATTTTTCTGGGTTTTATTCCCAAGCTTCTTCAAAGCAAAGTTGGTTTATGATTAAGCCCCAAATACTGGCAACAGCCAATGGGTAAGAGTGTGTGTGCATATGTCTGAATGAGGGAGTACAGAAGTGTGTGTGTGTGTGTGTGTGTGTCTGCCTGCCTGTCTGGGGGCTGGGGGGTTAGAAAGACCAGAGAGAACAAGAGAACATAATGTATGGGAGGACAAAAAGGGAAAGAATGTGAAAAAAAATCACTTCTCAGTTTACTCAGTTCCTGATATAAGGACACTGCACATAGTTTTGCCAGAAAATTGCTGAGCGCATGAAGACTGCTACATTCCATTCTACCTATGGTCCCATGTAAATAGCTTTCTTTGTATCATATGGCCATTCAATAAACAGAGTTGTGAGGTTCAAGATGTCATGACATAAAGAACTAGGTTTTTACCTTTAACCACTTAACAACAAACTAAGAAAAATTCAGATATTCTATAATTTGTTTTGAACATTCCTATTTTTCTTAAATCATGCTGTTCCTGTTCTCTATATTCTGGCTGCATACTCTAATCCTTCAACAAACATAGACTTCTATTAGTCACACTTCTCATATTAACTATATCCCTGACTTGTAATGATATTCTTTAGAACTCGTAGCACAATAGTCTCCCAAAAAACAAGGAATAAAAAGCCATGGCATAAACCTTTAACTCTGCCCTCTCCCTCTGATAAAAAAAATGCATTAAAGTTGAAATGTCACATTTTCCAAAAAGTGACAAAACCACTTTTACAGAGGTTCATTTTAGCTTTAAAAAATTTTAAAAACCCTAGAAAATGTAAACTACTAATACAAATATAAGAAAACAAATAACCTATATGAAGTATATGTAGAAATACACAGTTGGAATTCTAATATTTTAGGGTTGAGATCTGGTCAAGATTTGCTCATTTTAGAAAAAAGGAAAAGACAAGTGAATTACCTAATGTTATCTAGCAAGATAAGAATGCAGTTCTCTAAATTACAGTCCTCTTTTTACTTACATAAGTTGGTAAGGAGATTTTATCAAATCTTCCATTAAAAAGCAAATTTAATTTGAAGTCTAAAATTATGTTGTTAAATGAGGTTTGATGACTATGCATGTGTTCAAAATAAGTAAAACACTCCCAAAAAAGCTCAACTAGAAAAACAACTAATAATTGCATGTTTTTCCCTAAATGTACTCAGCTTAGATTTTTCTAAGCTCTTAATTCATGTTTCACACTCAACTAATGTTACACAAAGTGTATTTTTAAACATGATCCAGGAATATCAAATAGAGCTTTAGACAACTCATAAAATTCAAATACTTATGTAAGTGCACAAATAAGCAACATGAACTGCCAGAGATATGAGATACTTTGGGAAGAAAATTATGAGGAAAAAAAAATTTAAGTCTTCTTTTGCATCTGATTGAAGCATCAGCTCCAGTGAGGCATATGGAGAAGCATCAGGTTTGACAGTTTAACACAAATATAGAATGAAATGACTCAAGCATAACGTTTTTTCTCAAGCAAAAATACATAGAAATAACTTTTGCTTCCAGCCAAGATGGTATAACAGGGACTGGATTTACCTT